>NC_054752.1:12437876-13729543 GCF_018143015.1 Lytechinus variegatus
CACTACTACTACTTCTACTTTTACTACTACTACTACTACTACTACTACTACTACTACTAACTACTACTACTACAAACTACTACTACTAGAAATACTAATAGTAGTAATTATAATAATGTAAGGATTTTAATTGGTGAACAAAATGAATGGTATTATTGGGTACAATATAGACCCATAAAACTTGTAAGAGCTGTATATTCCAGTTGAATGTTGAATAATCATATAATTACCCCCCCCCCCCCCCCCGATAGTGAATAATAATTATTTACATACAAGGTCCTGTTTTATTATGCCAACTTCAATTTTCTTTTGGAGCTACCATGGCAACTGGGCACAACGGCCAATCAAAAACAAAGTTCCCGTGGTAGTAACCATGCCTAATTGGAATCTAACTGTACATTTATGAAACCGGGTGCTAATACATCAAACTAGACATTTAATATACCGTATTCAGTTCGTTGAATACAAACACATCTCTCGTGGAACGATAATAAGGAAATTGATTAAAATTTAATTTGATATGATCACCCCCCCCCCCATCCAAATAATGTATACTAAAAAATTGTTATACCTTCTTTGAATGTCTTAATTCTGCCACTTCCTTCTGGTGGAATATCACCAGCAAACCTACTTTCAATTTCATTCCACACCTGAACAACAAAAAACATCAAAAGACAAACAATTTCGTTACCAAATACCCCGTGTTCTATAGTCAGATGACCATGGGTGACCCTGTTTGACATTGTTTTATTTCATTTATCGATTTTATTTCTATACACAACAGAGATAAGTATACAGGAAAAATATAAAAAAGATAATTATATATTAAGTAATGTGATAGTCGTAATGATAAGCAACGGAAATAAATACCAACAAAATATATCATACATTATTAAGACAATTTAAAGGAATTTCAGGAGAGCACCATCGTACTAATAGTCCGGCAGCCCAGGAGGTTTATTCAACCGAAAGCCGGACAAGCAAATGACCCCATAGCTGGATGGCATGGACCTTGAAGTTTACAAAAATGCATTGCTGCCGGGTTCTATGCGTGGTCTTCCCTCCGAAATGACGTAATATATGACGTCACTACAAAATGGCCCTATTTTACCATTTTGCAGACATTGTACACATAGCATGAAGTCAAGGGAGAATATCTCAGCCAAATCATGCTTGTTTTGTATGAAAATTTTTACAATATATTGTTCAAGTAGTGCACAAGAGATATGCAAAATTTCACGAACAGAAATTATTGTTTACATATGCAAATTACGTAATGAAATTTGCATATCATTAGTTTTGGAGATTTCTCGCATAGAAAATTGTCAAAAATCGATTCAGAAATTTATTTCTTTTTAGTGTACTTTATTTGATATTTTTCCTCTCAAGCATAATATCATTGTCTTCATCTATATCTCTACTTTAAGAAAATATATAACAGTAATTGAAAAAGACATTATAGACTGTGATTTCAGCCCCCTTTTCAATATGGTGCGCACGTAGAAATCGTGCGTTTTTGGCCTATTTTCACCATATGGCTGAGGTGTGCGAACGATATGCCTACTTTATTGATGTTTCCTGCATTTTGCATGATATTAAATCTTCCAAACAACATATTTTCCTCTTCATTATGTCTCTGGTGATCAATCAATGATTTCAGCAAAAATTGATTGCCAACTGGGCAGTCTATAGACTACGTTTTCAGCCTAGTTTTCAACAACGAACCTATACCATGTATGACTGCATCGTTGTAGTCGAGTCGGATAAGGGGGTTTCTATGTACCATCAAAATATTTTTCTCTCAATGTTTTGGTATTTGCCTAAAGTGTCTAGTTAATGAATTTTGATGTTCCCTTCCCAAAATCGTGTCCAACGGAGTTCAAAATTGATATCTTTGGCGGCCCTCTTGGAATTTTTTTAATGAAAATCAATTATTTTCATATTTTATTGCACAAAGTCTGACAATGGGAAATTTTAAGTCAATACGCATTTCACTAGGATTTGGATAGTAGAAATCGGTTGAAATTGTTTTCTGAATAGTCCGGTTAATATATTAAAAACAAGAATTCATCAAAAATTTTGAACCAAAATGTTCATGTGCATTGACATCTATCTGTTTCATCTTGCATCCGATCGCCTTTGTTGATGTGCCTAACATGCAGAAAATAACGTACTTAGCGATCGATAGAAAGGTATGTATTGCTTGTATCATGTACGAGGGTAAAAGGCATTTTCTACACAAAACAATTTTTATGATAATTAAATCTCTTGAAAAAGAGGCATTGCTCTGCATTTTCATTTTGCATGCAATTACTCTCGGGCACCTTAAAGCATAGTCCCACAAGAACCAGTAAATTGTTACATACAGTACCATACCATTATCCATAGCTTGACTATTATGATATCGTGCTTTTCGGAGCCCCCAATGTGGTAAAATTTTGTTTTGAGTATGTATTTTTTTCCTTTAAATCACTTTTCTCTATCAGCTACATATAAAGAAATTGGGGCATAGCAAAGCCTACCCCTCAGGGGGCTGCCAAAGTCATCCAATCTTTTTTTCGTATCTTGCAGTCTTGCCAGTTTCTCGGAAAATAAGTCATTTTGAGGCAAACAGTGTTTCTGCCTTGCGGTAAAGTCCTTGTTTTTGTTTTGTAACCACATAAAGATGACAAAGTAGGATCTTCTTTATCAGTTACATATGTCTATTTTCATTCTTTATTGTAAAAAAATGCAATGTTTGAGCCCCCATTCAGACAAAAGGGCATTTCTGCTATATAGTAAAGCTAGCTTTGATTTTGGAAACCACTTGGAAATAAAAGAAGAGGCATTTTTTTCTATCAGCTACATGTAAAAAAAAGTGCTGGCACATCGACTGTTACCTTCTTCAGAGGCTCCAAGATTGGCACCCCCATATTGGAAAAAATATGGAAGGGATATTGGTGGAAAAGGGGTGGTGACTTTCGGAACCCCCGGAAGCGATAGACTTTGCTGTGCAACCACAGCAGATTGAAGAAAGTCTACTCCTTTGATTCCATGTAGTTTCAATAGAATGAAAGTGGCTTCACCATATAGCAGAAACGCTTTTTGCCTGAATGGGGGCTCGAAAATAGCACATTTTCCCATAAACAGGTAAAGTATGGAAAAGGGTAGGTGATTTCGGCGACCCCATAAGGGGGGTATGTTCCAATATGCCAACACCTCTTTATATGTAGCAGATAGAGGAAACTCTACTCTTTCGTCTCCATATAGTTTAAAAGCAATAAGAGTAGTTTTACTACATAGCAGAAACACCTTTTGCCTCAATGGGGGCTCGAAAATAGCATATTTTCCCATAAATAGGTAAATATGGAAAAAGGTTAGGTGAATTTGGCGACCCCCTAAGGGGGGTATGTTCCAATATGCCAACACCTTTTTATATGTAGCAGATAGAGGAAACTCTACTCTTTCGTCTCCATATAGTTTAAAAGCAATAAGAGTAGTTTTACTACATAGCAGAAACACCTTTTGCCTCAATGGGGGCTCGAAAATAGCATGTTTTCCCCAAAAATAGTTATATTATGAAATAGGGTAGGTGATTTTGGTGACCCCCTAAGGGGGTATGTTCCAATATGCCAACACCTTTTTATATGTAGCAGATAGAGGAAACTCTACTCTTTTGTCTCCATATAGTTTAAAAGCAATAAGAGTAGTTTTACTACATAGCAGAAACACCTTTTGCCTCAATGGGGGCTCGAAAATAGCACATTTTCCCATGATTTTGCAAATTACGTAAAAGGGGCGGGTAACTTTGGCAGTTCCCAAAGGGGGTAGGCTTTATGGTACCAGCACCTCTTTATATGTAGCAGATAGAGGAAACTCTACTCTTTCGTCTCCATATAGTTTAAAAGCAATAAGAGTAGTTTTACTACATAGCAGAAACACCTTTTGCCTCAATGGGGGCTCGAAAATAGCATGTTTTCCCCAAAAATAGTTATATTATGAAATAGGGTAGGTGATTTTGGTGACCCCCTAAGGGGGTATGTTCCAATATGCCAACACCTTTTTATATGTAGCAGATAGAGGAAACTCTACTCTTTCGTCTCCATATAGTTTAAAAGCAATAAGAGTAGTTTTACTACATAGCAGAAACACCTTTTGCCTCAATGGGGGCTCGAAAATAGCACATTTTCCCATGATTTTGCAAATTACGTAAAAGGGGCGGGTAACTTTGGCAGTTCCCAAAGGGGGTAGGCTTTATGGTACCAGCACCTCTTTATATGTAGCAGATAGAGGAAACTCTACTCTTTCGTCTCCATATAGTTTAAAAGCAATAAGAGTAGTTTTACTACATAGCAGAAACACCTTTTGCCTCAATGGGGGCTCGAAAATAGCATATTTTCCCATAAATAGGTAAATATGGAAAAAGGTTAGGTGAATTTGGCGACCCCCTAAGGGGGTATGTTCCAATATGCCTGCACCTCTTTAAATGTAGCAGATAGAGGAAAGTCCACTCTTTCGTCTCCATATAGTTTAAAAGCAATAAGAATAGTTTTACTACATAGCAGAAACACCTTTTGCCTCAATGGGGGCTCGAAAATTGCATATTTTCCCATAAATAGGTAAAATATGGAAAAAGGGTAAGTGATTTCGGAGACCCCCTAAGGGGGTATGTTCCAATATGCCAACACCTCTTTATATGTAGCAGATAGAAGAAACTCTACTCTTTCGTCTCCATATAGTTTGAAAATAATAAACGTGGTTTTACTAAATAGCAGAAGCACTTTTTGCCCCAATGGGGGCTCTAAAATAGCATATTTTCCCATTAACGGGCAAAATACGTATAATTATCGGGTAACTTTAGCAGTCCTCATAGGGGGTAGGCTTTGCTGTACCAGCACACCTTTTTTGTAGCAGATAGAGAAAACTCTACTCTTGTCTCCACATAGTTTAAAAACAATGAAAGTGGCCGTACTACATAGCAGCAACACTTTTTGCCTCAATGGGGGCTTGAAAAAGCATATTTTCCCACAAATAGGTAAAATATGAAAAAGGGTGGGTGATTTCGACGCTCCCTAAAGGGGGTATGCTTCAGTATGCTAGTAGCAGATAGAGGAAACTCTACCCTTCTTATCTCCATGTAATTTTAAAAGAATGAAAGTGGCTTTATTCCATATCAGAAACGATTTTTCCCTTAATATGGGCTCCAAAGTGGCATATTTTCCAATAAATCGGTAATAATGGTATTTGCCCTTTAACTAAGCAAATAAAGACATACATATTATCATGAAGCGTTACAGTATTATCGGTATATTATATCCTCTTTCGTGTCGAATGCTGATATTTTGGATAGTTGTTTGATGTTAATGATTGAACAGATAGATAATCAATGCACATGCAAATTTTTGACCAAAATCATGCCCATTTCGGGATAAATTTTATTTCAAAATATATCATCAGAGAACGAATTAAATCGATTTCTACTATCCCAATTATAGTGAAATGCGTATTGATTAAAAGATTGTCCCATTGTCAGACTCTGTGCAATAAAATATGAAAATAATTGATTTTCATTTTAAAAAAAGTCCAAGAGCCGCCAAAAATATCAATTTTGAACCCCGTTGGACACGATTTTTGGAAGGGATTAACATCAAGATTCATTAACGAGACAGTTTAGACAAATACCAAAACGTTGATTGAAAAATTGAGTGAAAAATACTTTGATGGTACACAGGAACCTCTTATCCGACTCGACTACAACGATGCAGTCTTACATGGTATAGGTTCGTTGTTGAAAACTAGGCTGAAAACGTAGCCTATAGACTGTCCAATGGGCAATCAATCTGTGCTGAAATCATTGATGCATCACCAGAGTCAAAATGAAGATGAAAATATGTTGTTTGGAAGATTTAATATCATGCAAAATGCAAGAAGCACTAATAAAGTAGGCATATCGGTCGCACACCTCAGCTATATGGTGAAAATAGGCCAAAAACGCACGATTTCTATGTGCGCACCATATTGAAAAGGGGGCTGAAATCACAGTCTATAATGTCATTTCCAACTACTGACATATATTTTCTTAAAGTAGAGATATAGATGAAGACAATGATATTATGCTTGAGAGGAAAAATATCAAATAAAGTACACTAAAAAAGAAAATAAATTTCTGAATCGATTTTTGACAATTTTTTATGCAAGAAATCTCCAAAACTAATGATATGCAAATTTCATTACGTAATTTGCATATGTAAACAATAATTTCTGTTCGTGAAATTTTGCATATCTCTTGTGCACTACTCGAACAATACATTGTATAAATTTCATACAAAACAAGCGTGATTTGGCTGAGATATTCTCCCTTGACTTCATGCTTTGTGTAGAATGTCTGAAAAATGGTGAAATAGGGCCATTTTGTAGTGACGTCATATATTACGTCATTTCGGAGGGAAGACCACGCATAGAACCCGGCAGCAATGCATTTTTGTAAACTTCAAGGTCCATGCCATCCAGCTATGGGGTCATTTGCTTGTCCGGCTTTCGGTTGAATAAACCTCCTGGGCTGCCGGACTATAAGCAATTAAGTTTCAAAATGATGGTGGACACCAGCAGGAGGCCGTTTCATAAAGCTGTTCGTAAGATAAGAGCGACTTTAAGAACGACTGGTGAACCTTTCTTACGCGCTTAACCATCGTCAATGTATATACCATTTACCACAAGAAATGATCACCAGTCGTTCTTAAAGTCGCTCTTAACTTACGAACAGCTTTATGAAACACCCACCAGGTGCATAATATCTTTCTTCATTTAGATCAAGTGGATGCGATGCGGTCGCAGATGCAAGTAGTGCATGCAGTAGAAAGAAGTTGAGCTATTAACTTGTAAGTGTGATGCAGTGTGATTTATAAGGGGAACAAATTGCAACCCCACCCCACCCAAAAAAAATGAATAAAATTCATGAGGGTGAACAAATTTTTACTTGGAAATCATTTGTAGATAGCCTTGTAAAGGTGGCATCCACTTTATGACGCGAGAATGGATTTCGTTGTAATGAATCAGTTCTCAAAAATTGTAACGATGGAGATAAAGCATGGGGAGCGTTTCATCAACATTTTCGTCCGACAAGTTGTCTGGTCTGACATCTTTCCTAAATTCTGATTGGCTCAGAAGCACTGTTCCTACTTCCTATTGGTAACTGTCGATAAAACAGCACTTGTCGCATAAAACTTCTGTCAAGTCCTTTCATGAACGCTTCCCAGATCTTAAGTTCTGCAAGTTGGAACACACAAGTATAATTACTCACCAAGTCATACGTCTTCTTAAATTCAGTGCTGGTCTTGTCATCTTTGAAATATTCTCCAGATACTGTTAGCATTATCATCTTCAGGGAGAGACCAAGACAGGTTTCATTCAGAGGGATGTGTTCCCCGGGCGGTAATGATGAAATCTTCTCCACCAAGTGTTCTGTGATCTGTTAAGAAAAAGGTGATGCGGAAAGTGTCCATTTTCTTTCTCTTTAAAAATATATTTCCGTATTCTGTGAACAATATTTGTTTAGAGTATGTACGATTTTGCATTCATTGCATAATCATGGCATTTCCTATTTTACAATTACTGATTAACGCCTTAATTATAATGCTCCATTCCATAAATCCACCTCAATCTGCACAAAAACCAACCTGATAGACTTATTTCATCTCATTTCTTATTGGAATCCATCCATACCAGTTTGATTAAAACTGCACAATCCTGTTTAAGGGAGACTTCTAATGTAAATTATTGATTTGTAGAATAAAATCTTGCATATATCTGTTATTCCATCAACAACAGATTAGTATACAAGTCATTTTCCTATTCAGGTATCAAGTGATTTTTTGCAAATCTCAGTTCAAATCTCTAGTCATTTGTTGCAAGTCGAAGTTATGTTCTAAATTAGCAAGTCGAGTCGCGAGTAAGCAAAATAGCGACTTGTGTCCTGTTACCTCGTTAAAGATTTCAATAAAGTTCTGGAGCGCTTGAAATCCAAAACACCTGTTTGTTAGTTCTCGTCTTTTACGAACATCACTTTCCTCCGCGTAGACGATGCTTTCTTTTGTAAACAATGGTTCTAAGAGCTTGAAGAGAATATCTAGTGGTTGGTAGATATACGAGGAATGAAAGTAAAAAAAAAAACAATTAGCATTTAATCTTTTAAAACAAAAATATGAAATCCAGTGGCGTAATGAGCCAAATATTGTGAGGGAGGGGGCAAATATGGGGTATCGAGAAAAATTTATCTTAAATAAAAGTTGCGGGCTAGCGAGGTGAGCGAGCAAAAAGTTTGATCTTTTTATTACAAAAATCAAACTTTGTGATAGATTTCGACATGATATTCAGAAAATAATATCGAATATCAATCACCCTTCTCTCTTTCCTTTTATTTCTTTTTTTTTCTTTTTTTTTCTTGCTAGCGAAAAATTGGCGGGGGGCGTTCCAAGCTCCCCTCTCTGTACGCCACTGATGAAACCAGTATAGGGCATTTCGCCAACATTGAGCACTGCCTCTTGGTAGGCCCTCTCCCCATTGGGTTTAATAGGCTACAAAACGCCCACAAAATCATGATTTGTGCCCTTTTGCAAAGTTTTTGCTCATTCTGCGAAATTTGAAGATAGGTTACACGGTTAGCTACGATATAAATTAAATTATAACCCACTTCTCTATTATTCTCTATTTTCTGAAGGAATGTTCTTTGCCCCGAAGAATTTGAGAAGGAAAAAGCATCACTCTCTATCAACTCTGATTAAGACAGATCCACACACACACACACACTACTTTTCATTAACACATATCCACACACACCTACGACCAGCCATTCTCTTTTTCAACATGACGTTCTCCAACAAATATGTCAATTTACATGTATAGCTGATTTAACAACTCTATTATATAATGACTTACATGGTTTGGTAAAGGCTGTCCGGTGTTCTTGAAATAGTTCTGGCGACTTGATACTGATACACAGTTGATCGGTGAAATAAAACGATGCGATGTCGCCATACTCGGCATGAAGATTTGCCAAAAACTGCTGTAGGCTTCCTGCATCTTCGATTTCATCAAGATTCCCTTTCCTGTCCAAGGGGAAGATCACACTGATGATAAGTAAGCGGAAACATTAAAGGAAAATATTGGTGAAGGTTTGATAAAAGATCAATAAATGATAGAGTTATGTATATAATTTCAAAGTTTTCTATTTGTGACGTCATATGCCAGCAGCACCCTTATCTATATGAAATCCACGCTTTTAATAGAACATAATGTATAGAATGTTAAGGGCTATGAAATCGTGTTTTTTTATTCATCTACCTCAGAATTGAAAAAAGAAAGAAATAATGTTTGTTCTCTCAAAATATTACACTTTGGGAATTATATACGTACAATATTATGGAAAAGCCACTCGTCTGTGACGTCACATAATTTAAAAAAAAATATTTTATAACCGTTATTTTTCAAGGATTTTCAGCAAAATTTCACCCATAACCTTTCTCTTTTTTCTCTGTTTATTCAAACCATCTTGTCGTCAGGGTGAATTCCCCTTTAGGGCAGAGAGGCTGGGGGAATGAATGATTTATTCAATTCTTACGAAAAGTGAAAAAATAAAGCTTCTTAAAGATCAAGTCCACCTCAGAAAAAAATCTTACATATTTGTATATCACGTCACAAGAAAGAAATTTTACGCATCTATATTAAAAGAACATGCCAAATTCGCCGATATATTTAAATTAAAAAAGGTCTCAATGACATGATCAAGGAGGGGGGTATCATTGATAATCAAAGGGGAGGTCGACCCAAACAAAGAATTGGTTTGAATACAAAACGAAAAGTCAAACAACTAACCACAACGTTAAACTGATCAAAATCGGAAAAATAAGAAAGTCATTGTTAAATTTTTCGCATAATTTCACAAATCACTTATATTCTGATCCTGGTCGGTTTGCAAATGTGAGGGAATTGATGGTGTCACTTACTTACCATTTCTTTTGTGGTTTACTGTATAAAATACGATGTATAACAGGGAGCGTGGAACAGTTTTGAAAGTGGGGGGTGCTGATTAGGTGCAAAAAATGATAATAAGATGGTAATTTTTACGTTTTTGTTCACGGTTTAGGAAAAAAGTGCAGCCCCCATCCCTATTTCCGTAGCCCCTGTATTTTTTTGTATATTTTTTAATTCATCAAACTATTCTGGCTTCCTACAGGGAACATTTCCTGGCGACTTATTGTTGGTTTTGGGGTGGCTGATTACATATACCGCTAAATGATAACACACATATACTCACACTGGATCGGATGGATCAAGTCCAGGCACGGTTGTGGCTCTCTGCGGACTTTTCTGCATGATGAATAAGCAACACAGCCATTCAAATCTTGAGAATATCAGGACTATCGTTCATCGTATTGATTCCTTTCGCAACGAGGCACTGCGACGCAGAACGCTTTCAGGAACATATACAATGTGTTGTCAGATGCCCTTCATGACCGTCTGCATACAAGAAGTCTTTGTCGAGAATCAATACATCAAGACACCAGTCCTGTTCTGGACTCTGCCTTTTTTTCGTGAGCTCCGAAACTTAAGACAGACCTGTAGGGATTGCTCTGGTATTTTCTTCGCAATCGAAATTGTTTTCATTGACATTAAGTAAGAAATCATTTAAATTAAATGATACAAATCGCCAGTTATGACACCCGGTGCATATGCTATCAATTTTATCAACAGCCACGTTCTTCCCCTCATAATCCATCTTGTCTCTAAAAACAAAGAAAGATAACGACTTTTAGATGGGAGGTCAATATACATTGTTTGCACGACCTCTAACTTCACTTTTACCAGTGGAACCATGAGCCTAATTACAACAGGAAGGCAAAAGATATATATCTTTGACCCAACCCATTAGCACTTTTTTTTCAATTTGATATTGTTGATTGACAAAAGTGTATTGATATGATTGAAAGTCTAACAATGATTCTAGAAATTGTAACTATAGTAATGAACTTCCTTTGCCCAAATTTGCAATATATGTCAATGATTTTGGAACTATTTTTGACCGGCGGAAGAGTAAGGGCTATTTTACTGTTCCAGTTGATGAGTTTTATCCCATCAAAGGTATTTTTATGAATGGCGATTTATTCATAAAATGACCTGGCTACGATAACCTTTCTGGTTAGATACGGAAAGTCAGATATATATCCTATCTAATGGCAGTAAACATTTGACCCTCTAATTTCACGTTTATTTTATATGATTTTTTTAAGTGCCATTTTAACACACAAGTCTATGGGGGAATGCTATACGTGCGTGGCACCCAGTGATGCCAGTACTTACCAACGACCGCAGATGGAGCCAACACTTTGCAAAGTTTTGAGGCCCTCTATAGACGATCACACCAAGTAGCAGAAAAATGAAAGTCGCTGCATAAGCGGTAATGTCGAACATGATGACGGATCCTCTTGTGTTTTACTCTTATATCTGCAAAACTGGAAAATGATTATAAAAGAAACGTGGGAGAGTGGGAGCGGCGGAAGGGGTATTTTAAATGCAGTGTTTTACACAAAGATAAAACAATGAAAGTACTAGCAATACCAATAATGATAGTGGTGGTGATGATGATGATAATGATGATGATAGTACGTAGTAATGATAATAATGATGATGATGATTATGATGACTATGATGATTATAATAACGATAATAATAATATATTTAGATTAGATCTGTGTGCGATCTGAATTGAGTTTGAAAAAAATTGTCCTAATAGCGCCCCCTTCTGCAACAACAGTATCCCTTGTAATTGTGTTTGGATTGCACAACCCCAAATGTATGATATAGTGTAAGTATAGAGTGTGAGAAGAAAGTATGTAAGAAAGTATTGAGTTTGATAATTCCGATGTCATTTAAATTGTCTTGCATTCATCGGTGTGCGGTTTACATTTTCAAGAACAGTGTTATAAAAAATGAGATTGTCAGCGAAGGTATGTATTTTGTTACTGATAAAAATAATAATAATTAGAAGAAGAGTAACACGTGTCAAAAAAGATGAAGTGTAGGCAAACAATGACTTTATTTTCGTTATAACGCCAGCTCCATATCATTTTATCCACTTATTAATAATTACCACCCCTTACATTTCACACTCCTCAGCCCCCCCCCCCCCCCCCTCTCTGGTCTCAAAATACCTAAGCATGCAAAGTAATAGTTACATTTATAACTTACCCCTAGATATCGACGCTCTCAGTTTTCAACCAATTTACCAACTAATTTCACCCGGTAGCTCTGACCACGATGACCAATGCCAAACTGACCAACAAGGTGTACTATTCGCAGATCAGATTCTCAGGGCAAGGCTGATGTCCTACTCCTTCCTGAAGCCCTTACTAACCTTCCTGGCCGAGGTCTTCAGGGAATACGAAATCAGCTAGGGTACAAGATAGATTGTCACGTCGACCTGTAACCATGTTGACCAAGAGTCAAAATATTTATCATACAGGATGTCCTCACTATAAAAAAAAATAGGAGAGATTGGCATTACGCAGGAAGTTTGGTCACTCACTCAAGCCAAAATATATGTAGAGCGAATCAATCATTGCACTGCAAGAACTCCGGTGTTGATTTAACACCAGCCCGGAATTTATATATGTCCACACCAGAGAAGTATTAAAACGACACCAGTTTGGAATCAAACCGATGATGTTTTGATACTAATTGGTGTTGTACAAACACCTATCTGGTGTTAGACCAACACGAAACTGGTGTTGCTCAACACTTTTCTGGTGTGGACATGTAGAGAATCAACACCAGAGTTTTTGCAGTGCGGAATTTCCATGTACATGTATGTATTTTGGCTCTTTATTGGCAAAGTATTTTCGATCGCCCATTGGGACAAATTGAAACACACACACCCTCACACATACACTTCTGTTAGACCCACATCTCATACTCCTTTTAAAAAGGATAGAGGTTACAGATAGCCAAAATTGAAAAGAGAGGGAAAGTCAGATATATTAATTAATATAAAATCAAAATGGTTTGCGGCACATACCTTATGACTTTTTTTTACTTCTTGCGTTCATATAATTCGGACTAATCAAATAGGCCAACCATAATAGTTGTAATGAAGATGCAATATTGGATATAAAATCAAATTGGTTTGAAACACCATCGAATCTATTCAACCCATCTAATTATGAGCATTGATGATTGGAATAGAGATTTGAAAGATTTTTTTAACATCTTAATAATAAATACAATTCGCTTATAGGGTAATTTGTAAGACAAAATGAAATTAGATATTAAATATATATATATATATATATATATATATTGAGATGTTTTATAAGAAGGTTGATGTCTCGACCCATTTTCAAACATTTTCATCCTTGGCTCCTCTCATTTTCATTCTTCTCTTTCTTTCTTCTTTCTTCTTTCTTCTTCTTCTTCTTCTCTTTCTTCTTCTTCTTCTCTTTCTTCTTCTTCTCTTTCTTCTTCTTCTTTTTGGCTCCTCTCATTTTCATTCTTCTTCTACTTTCTTCTTTTTGTTCTTCTTCATCTTTCTTCTCATTCTTCTCCTCCTTATCTTTTTCTCCATTTATTTTCCATTTGCACTTTACTCGGTCATGTTTGCAGAAAAGAAAGGAAAACAGTATTAAGTGGTTTATAACACACTTGCGGTCTATAATGTTTGGGTATAGTCTGCTGTGCAAACCCTTCACTCAAGTTAAGGGTCTGAATGTGCAGCCTACCCATGCCTTGTGTACTGATGAAGGTCCTCTCGCTGAATTGAAACAGCAGGTTTTGTATGTGCTAGTCTCTGCGTGGAGACACACTTGCTGATCAAAGTTTCAACCAGGGTCTGTGCCTGCAGACTAATATATGGATATATATATAGTTTATATCTGACTCTGCTCAGGTCAGGGCATTCTTACGCACTAGACTTTGAATCTGAAGTGGTTATAAAATTATCATTAATGGAAGTGATTGTTCTCCTGACTATTGTTGCAGGAGGCATGAAAGTTTATAGGCCTTAGTCAGATTTTCAACACGGTTGTGGTCATTTGGGACCAATAGGATATATAGGGCCTATATACTCGCAGAATCGACATATCTCACGGTTAGTAAAAGCCTATATTTTTCTGCTTTTCTTGAGGGGTTCTAGCATTGACCAGCCCATCTTCTTTGCTGTTTTATTTAGAAATAAATTTTAAATTGGGATAACCAGTGTTGCAGAAAGGACGATACATTGATGCTCATGTAGGTCCCGGTAAATTGTCTAACTATAGAAATTTAGATCGGCACCTTGTACTATTACTCATTCGGAATAGTAGCAAATGTTACTATCTGTTTATCGAACATTTTCTAAAATTCACTAATTCGAAAGTTTTTAAAGTTTACAGGTTTGTATACTACTTTTTTTTCTCTCTTTCCATGTTATTGAGAAGTAGGTTTTCGAAAACGCGAGAAAGTTTTTAAAGTTTACAGGTTTGTATACTACTTTTTTTTCTCTCTTTCCATGTTATTGAGAAGTAGGTTTTCGAAAACGCGAGAAAAGCATTAAATATTGATATTTTGGTAATTATTTCTTTTCATTGACATTTAGCAGTGTTATCATTGTTATAATTCTATCATTATTCTCTAACCCCACTATGATTGTTATATTTAGTAGTTTTATTACTGATATGAATAATTATAATTGACATCTTTGCTTTATATTTTCTGTTGGAAATGAAATGAAATTTAGATTTAAATTTGCATTTGAATGTTGATTATTTTTACTCTCTGCATTATTAACATTATATCATTATTGTTATTACCAGTATTTTTGTAAATTTCATCTTCACTACACCCTTAGCAGTAGTATTTTTTTATATGTAAGATAGGTATAGGAAGGTGCTACATGTTTTTTTTCAGGACAATATTATATATTCTGTTATAAAATCAAAAAGAATAAATTCATTTGATCGCCCAATCAATTAATACGCGAAATATGAAAATAGCAAAAGAAATATAAAAATCGATAACAAAGAGGCTTCTATTAGGGAGAAATATCGTTTATATCTGAAAAAAAAGTTATCAGTAGATAGTATCTACATGCAAATTTTATGAACTTCGCCCTACCTGATGTATTCGAAAGGTTAAAAGAACGAATACAGTTTTTTTATGAAAAGATTGAACACATTTTTCTGACGGACCAAGACAATACTCTGAACAGCAGTTTAAGAGAGTTTCAATTAAGAATCATTAGTTGCACAACAATGCTTATACAAACCACCACTTCTATTGGTTATTTAAGCTGGGAGGAAATTATTGTATAATTATAGGTGTAGAAATAAAGGATGAAGGAACGGAACGTTTAGTCAATCATTTTGCAATCTGTTACAAAGAAAAAAATCTTCATAACCATGGATAAAATTAAAAGGAAATAAAAGGAGAATGCGAAGAAAAAAAGGGCTGGCTTTATATAGAAGCATGCAAGATGTCTTATTTAAGGAAAGAGACAAAACCGCAAAACAAAACAAAAATTAAACAAAAAACACGTACTTTGTTTTTCATTTTTCATTGCAGAAAAAACATGAATATAATACTGGGAATCTCTGTCCCTTCCATGTAGAATAGGCATAAAGGGGAGGGTGCTCGTTATACCTGGGGAGGAAGAGGGGTGTGAGGTATATCACTGTTTTTATCATTTGTTTTTCTCTCTCTCTCTTGTCGTTTATTAGTCTTTTATTTTAATGCATCAATATTTTAACATTTCATTTTGAAATTCATTAATTACTTCAGGTATCTGAAGTTTGATGTATATTTGTATAATTATATGGGATATGGATTTATTGTATAATTTATAATCATTTTTCATATAATTTGTACAACTTGTACATAAAAAATGAATGTGTATTTTGATTTGAGAGAAAAAAAAAACATGCATCCGTTACAAAATATGCACTACGTGAAAAGAAAAAATATTAAGCGTTCCATACATCAAGCAGGTGACGTAGGTGGAGAGCGTTGTATTGTAAGGTTAAGAAACTGCGCTTATAACATTTTTGATAAAGCGATTTTAAGAAAAGAGTATTTTCTTATGTGTTTTATTTGTTCATATTTTAATGAATGTTAAAGTTAAGCTATTTTCCATTTGTTTGATTACCGATAAGCCTCGATTCTAGGCATGGCACGATACGCATATGCCGGTTCGGTTGGCGTTGGCTTTGCAAACGGCAATTCGATGGATTTGCCCCGGGGAGCTCCGCGAGTGCGAATCGAGCGTTCATAGGGGTTGGTGCAGCTATATGTTGTAGGCCTAGTACTAGAAAGAAGATGTTTAGATGCACTCATTCAGTGAACAAGGTTATGATGATTTTTTCATTATAATGTTTGATTTTGATTGGGATATTTGATTGGAAGCTTGTCTTGCCACAGAGATGATAGATGAATTGTTTTCATTGTAACGTTAGAATTGTTAGATACAATTAACTAGAATCTAGGGAAAACGCACTTGTTCACTGCTACCATCTGGCCTGTGGAGAATCTACAGGTAGGACTATGGTATGCCAATGCTGTATAGAGCACACACTTTAAAAAATCATTGAAATATCACTTTTGTGACCAAAATTACTAATTTCCATACAGTTTTAATTTATTTATCATTAGTAATGTGGGAATAATTTTTGTATTCACCAGAGCGCTCAAAAACTTGAATTTTGGGCATATTTTTGTGTACGCCCTCTATTGGTGGAAAGTAATGTGGCAAGAAAATTTTCATTTTTTTATCTCTATTTTTAATTAAGAAAAAATGATATAAAGAATCAAATTTAAATAAGAGCCAAGCGGTATGAATTAACAGGTCTAATGGAAACTGTCAGTGTAAAAAAATCAAGCATTTGCCCCAAACATGCCAAAGAAAAAGAGAAAATAAGGCTTATTTCATAATTCATATTTTAATATTCTTATTTTCTCAGACTAAAGTCATCTGATTGTTGCCAATCATCTCTGTAACAGAAATACAAGAGGACGCATCATCATGTTAGACTTTGCCATCTTTGCTGTGACATTCATTATTCTCCTTGTTGGTGTACTGATATACATTTATCCAGTAAGTACTTATATAGCCCTTAGCCTCAATATCAAGACCCCTTGATTCATTTTTTTTTCAGTACTCGGGGCGGATCCAGGATTTTGAAATAGGGGGGACGCCAGCGGCGAGGGAGCGAAGCGACCGAGCGGGGGGAGGGTGTGGGAGGGGGGATACCCCCCTTCCCACGGCAAGGACTTTTTCAAAAAATCATGTCCAAAAGTCATATTTTGAGAGCACCTTTAGAAGAAAAATGCACACTTAAATCTCTGTAACTTCATGAATAAAAGACACATACTGACTACTGGGGGGACGGGGGACGTGTTCTCCCTCAAATATTTCGGGGAGGTCGTCCCCCCCCCCCTAGATTTTTAAAACTATTTTTTTTTTTTTTTCTTTGCTGGCAATTTTTTTTTAAAGATATATTGTAATCAGCAAACCTATAGATTATCAAACATTAAAAATGGGGTAAGGGGGGGGGGGGTTATGTCACAATTTCTACTTTTTAACAATACACAATGTGTCCTCGGGACGTTTTTCCCCAGCACGAAAGTATTTTTATTCTCCCCAACCCCCACCCCCCCCATCACAAAATCTTCGCTCCTTACGCTGACATATAGCTGCCTATACACAGCAAACGCGGAGTGGGGTCGACTGGTGATTGAGAATATACAATTTTGCTCCTTGATAATTCGTTGGAATGATTGCTTCGGCGAAACTTAGTTGGGGCGCCCTGGATAATATGCCTCTGAATCTACCAGAAAGTGTAAAAGTTAGTTTACATTAAATACAAATATGTCTGACCTATACATTTCAGTGAAAACGTACATGACCAAGGCAGAATGATAATGCTGCGCACGTGGCGCCCGATATAGGGCTTCATCTTTGAATGAAGAATAATCTCGGGGATAGACATTATCATTCTCATCGTTGACACTTTCTCTCGCGATCTGTTACTTACAATTTACATGTATTTGCCATAAAGACGGACAAACGCATGTTACAAAAAACACAAAATTTCGGGAAAAAATGATATCCAATCCAACATCTTCACACTGGTCACTGCACTGCAACTCCCGATTACAAGTGGTGCAACTTTCCAACCAATCGACTTGCGTGCCCTGGAATTCCGGAATTTACATATTGCAAAACAGTATGACAGAGGTGCATTTGTGCGAACACAAAGGCCATGAGCGTAAGTTAAAATATAGTTATGACTAGATCTAGCCCTTGAAATTGACTAAAAAAAAAAAAAAAAAATCCGGCGAAAATAGGGGGGCGCGCGCGGGGCGCCCCCCTCTGGATCCGCCACTGGTACTTATTGTCTCTTATATAAAATGAAATATTTCATGGGAGCACCATGGTCTAGTGGTTACGACTCTCGCCTTTCAGTCAGAGGACGTGGGTTTGAATCCAAGCCATGGCATGTTTTTTACTTCAGCAAGAAATTTACCCATAGTTTCTGGCACGGCACTTTGTTCAACATGAAATAGATGAAAATTCTCTTGTAAAAATGTATGCACACGTATGTTGCTTTAGAATAAGAAAATGTTTTCAACCATCTGATTAACAACACCTTGACACAAAGGCTTACAATCAGTCATGAAATGCGAACAACTAAAACTAATCAAGGTCATTGTTGAATACATCTCATGACACCCACTATCAACCTATGTTTACATAGCACCTGAAATGCATTGAAACGACGCCTCTACTCTCTATTACAGATATTTACAGATTGATGAAAAAATACCCTACCAGAATCATGTTTTAGAATTTGTGATTCATCTCAAAAATTTTGTATCAAGTAACCTAGAAGAATATCCCAAAGGTATGTAGCAAGGGAACACTGTCACCAAAAAAGACATTGATGTTTTCATTAATATTTTGTTCCCCATTGAATACAGACATCTCCTCCAAAGGCTACAACTGTACCAGGGCTTGAACCGTCGGACCCGGTGTGAGTATTGGCCAACCTGTCAAGATTTGGTTTAATGTGTAGGGAGCTGCCACTTTCTTCTGGAATTGAGGAATGTACATTTTTATATTTTTTATTGTTTGATAAAGCCCGGAAGCCTGGCAAACCATTGTTGATTTATTCTCGGATGCGTCCGCTTTATACATAGTGTAGTGTAGTGGAAAGTAATGTTACTATTATTGTAAGAATAATGACAAGGTGAAAAAGGGCAAATTTACATTAATTAAATGTGTTATTCTTTCTTTTTCAATCTGTTGAAAATTCTATATTTTCAGTTAGGATTACATGTACTTTTAATTGGTGACTGGACACTTATAGTTAGTGTGGATTTTGAAGGGGATAACACTGTTACACTTTGTACTAATTTGTTCCTTCCACCATCCTATGAAAGGAAAAGGAAATACACTTCCACCTTCCACCATCCTATGAAAGTAAAAGGAAATCCAATTTCATTATCAAACTGTTTTGTTTAGATTTTGGGGGTCGGAAGTTTGCACCAAGTATCAATATGACAAAGGGATGGGAAATTATGGCTCTCTCAATAAAAAAATTACCAAGACTAAGTCTTAAAGTAGCATTTTCAGTAGAATGTGACTACTCGGCCATCAACCATGCGCGCTTGTCAGGTGTGTAGGGTCTACTCTCCTATTCGTCTTCTACATGTTTGCATTGTGTCTGTCTGCTCTAAGAACCTTTTCATATAAATAGCATTTAATATATGGAATATATAAAAAAAAAATATCGCTGAGAAAAGCAAAAGTTTTGAAAAAGATTACAATGATTGCCGAGTGGCAAATCTCGGACAGTTTGAAATCCCATGTAGGGATTATAGCTTTTTTAAAAACCTTGTACAAAGCCTCAACAATTTGCGCAATATTTTCGCCGCAAAAAAAAAAAAAACACCACTCACTGACTTTTTACTTTAAGTAAGGTGCAACTTTTGAGACCAGTTTTGCATCACCCTGGTACGTGGTTCCGAAATTACACAACATTATGTAAGTGCATGTCAGACCAAAACTTGCTCAAAAACATGATTTTGTGTACAAAGTCAATGCAAATTGTGTTTTCAAACAAAAATCATAATAGTATGATTATTTTTAGTTTTGCTGATCTAAATGTATTTATTTTATGCTGTTTATGACCTCAGAAGAATCCCCAACAAATTTCATTGAAAAACAGAAGGTCCAAAAAACAAAGAAATATATTAGAAATTGCTAAAGAACACTATAATACATAATAAATTGATCTGATATCACAATCTTTTTCATGTGCACTTGCTAAGAATACCATAACGAGTTTTGATACCAAAAATGTGAACATTTGGAGCTTTGTTTAGAGAGTAAGAGGGAGAGTATGATTTTGCATACTAATTATGCATAAATTAGCGTAATCACTTGTTAAATAGCAATTTGCATGAAATAAATTTCTAAACAATTTTTTTTAGATTATTTCCAAGACAACCTGCGTGCCAATTTTGGCACAGTTGCGCGGCAAATGCCCAAGATCTCAAGCCCCCCCCCCCGACCATATGAACTCCCAAAATACCCCGGCCTAGATATAGGGTTAATATTTGGCTATTTCTCAGCTATTGAACAATTTCTTCCTCCAGAATATTTTGGCACATATTTTATATTATGCATTGTACATTGGGTAGTCATTTTATTTCATTCTGTATGAACTCATTTTGAGATCATTACCAAAACTAGTAAAAATTAATAATTTTTTTAAAATTATGAACGATTAATGATTATCTTTATCAGGAAAGGGAATTTAGATGAGATAGGTGATGCCGGCAGTCTTCATCAATTTCTGGTGAACCTTCATGCTGAGTATGGAGACATTGCATCGTTTTACTTCACCGATCAACTCTGTGTCAGCATCAAGTCCCCAGAGCTGTTTAAAGAACATCAAGCGGTCTTTGATAGGCCTCGTAAGTCGCCTTTAATTTTTAATTATAGTCAAGGAGTAGCGCATAGCTTTGATGTCCATGGCGGTATTCTGATGGCTATGTTATCGTTAAACATGGGTTTAATAGCTTTATGATTAATCAGTAAATAAAATGGTCCATCTAGATCATGGTTGCATGCGCATGTGCTCAGTACACTGACTAGGAACCAATCAGAATTGTTCTTTCAATTTAGCGATTAATCACTAACATTTGTGTTACGGGGACCGGGTCATTTTAAAGATAAATGCCCTTCCATATTGCACTATTACATTAACTTGGTATCACAACTGTACAGTAATACAAGACTATCACTAACATCTGTGCCTTTGTGCCTCCTTTTGAAACTTATAGCAGACCTACTTCCTCTTTCAATGATGAGTGTTAAGGTGTTGAATAACCATGATTGTTATCCTCATATTTGAAAATTCACAGCTCTCCTGTTCAAGTTGTTTGAGCCTCTCATCACGCCAGACAGCATCCAATACGCCAACGGCGCAGACGGTCGTAAAAGACGGGACCTCACCGACAGATGTTTTGGATTTCAAGCTCTTCAGAACTTCATTGAAATTTTCAATGAGGTAAGCTGATGCTGTTACTCTAGTCTTTAGTGTAATGTCATGGCCATGCGTTGAACTCGTCCCGTACATGTTGATTTATTGCACCAAATAAAAAAATACATATGATGTTTGACATGTGACCAGCCACCCCCAAACCAACAATGATTTATTAGGAAAGATTCTCTGTAATTTTATCTCCATTAATATCAGTGAGATAAAATACCCTTAAAATCTCTCTGAATCGGTATTCTGAGAACCATTTTAGCTTCATTTTATCTCTATAAGAAGCTATATCTCTATTGAAGCAATATCTCTATTGAAGCAATACCAATGAGGAACACAGTTTTATAGCTCTCTCATCTTATTCAACCAATGAAAATCTGTTACGCCAGGAGGTGTGACAAAGGAGCGAGATTGCGTCTATTTATTAAATTCAAATGCGCTTACACTATACGCTAGCGCATCCTTGTATCGATTTCTTTGAAAAAATGGCAATATTCCCATCTTTTTTTCAATGTCAATATCACATTCTTACAAGCATCATTTCAAATACAATATTAGTCAAGAAAAAGCTCATGAAATAATTCCTAATTCTACTGGAATAATGTTAAGGTGTTACTCTCAATAACTATAAATTTTTTCTTCATTTTCATTTCAACATTTGGAGCTTATTCACCTAGCAATATTGCTGAAATGAACATCTTGAACTAAAACAACACCCACTCTATTTTAAGTTTATTTCTATTTTTCTTCAAAGTAAACATGAGCACAAGCACATCTTCCGCGCTGCCATGGTCAGATACGCGATGGATATGTCTACGCAGGCACTACTCTGTCGCGTATCATCTTTAGATATGCAAGATAAAATCTATTGCAGATAAAATTTCAAATTTTGTTCTCAGAGATAAAATGTCATCTCAGAATACCAATTTCATTTTAAGAGGTATTAAATAAAATATTTTTAAGATAAATGACTTCAGAATACCACCCTCGGTCTTCAGAAAGTAAAACTGACAGAATTAGCTTATCCAAAACCTAGTACATGTAAGTATATTTTTAGTAACCTGCTTGCTCGATGATCGCACATTCTTCAGCAAAGTTGGCAGAGTACTGCAAGTACTCATTCATGTGCATTCATTCTAATACTTTTGTAGGCTATTGCTATATGTGATATATCACTTTAAAGCTGAGGAAGTGTTTTTTCAATAAAAGCTCAATACAAATCTTAAAATTCATTTTGGGTGGCTTATAATTGGTTTTGGTTGGCAGGTCACATTTGATGTCTCATGGCTGAAGGAAATGTATTGTCATGAAAGCAGGAATTTGTGTTGCCAATTTGAGGAGCATCATGTGATTAAAACTCTATGTCCCTATTTTGCACATATCATGAACAGATCACAGAGCAGCTGGTGGAGAAGATCTCATCCCTACCTCCCGGGGAGCACATCGCACTACACGAGACGGGTCTTAGTCTAGCCATCAAGGGAATCATGCTGACATCTTTTGGGGACTATTTCAAGGACGACAAGAGCATTAATAACTTCAGGAAGGATTATGATCTTGTAGGTATAACAGGAATAGGAAGACTGGGGGGGTGTTTCACTAAGAGTTTAGTGTGACTTAATTGAGAGTTGCTCTTAAATTCCCAGTTGCGTACAGTATAAAAGGCATTTTGGCACAGGGGGCTGTTGCAGAAAGAGTCCCAAATGCGCGCTGTTGATTAGTTGAAAATCAAGTTGCGCAAGATTTTTTAGAGTTGCGATTGATTGCAAGTGTTCTGCAACGGGCCCCTGGTTAGATTATGCTAACGCCTCGTTGAATAGAGCATCTTTCTTTCACCTCATGCGAAATCTTGCACCAGCGCACTCATGCCTATTCGCTATTTGTATATCGTACAACTCCCAAGAATGTTCTGTAATCTGATTGGTCCAAATCGAGTCACGTGATATTCAGCGAATTGCACTATTGCATCCAAAACGCACTATCCTGCACTCTGACGTCACACCAAAAGTACTATCCTGCACTCTGACGTCAGAGTGCAGGATAGTGCGAGGTCTGGAATTATCTACAATTATCTAGAATTTAGATAGAATATAGCATTTGGGGCAACTTAGTAACATGAGGTGTTGTACATATATAAATAAACAATGTACGCATTCTTGTGCGTAGAGGACCTAAATAATGAACTCTGTGCACGACTCGCCAAATGGATATAGCGCACTCGGGCATGCGGACCTCGGTGCGGTATATCCCTTGGCTCTTCTCGCACATCGTTCGTTATTTGGCCCTGCATGCACGCGCTTACGTGCATTATTTGTATATTGTTTTAATAGGTCTGGAGTGAGATGGAAGAGAGACTGAAAGGCGACATTCCAGAGGAGGGAAGTGACCAAATGAAGAGGTTTGAACAAGGTAAGTGACTTGATGTGGATAGATTCTGTCTGATGACGGAAACCTGCACCGGAAAATAACATTTTTGATGCCTGGGTCACATAGCATGCAATGTAGATGAAATAAGCAAAGCTACCTCGTCCTGTCATTATAACCATGACTTTACAAAGACAAACCAAAGGTTTAGTAAGTTTATGAGCTCTTATTATGATTATACACATTCCTGCGTAACAAGACTTGGCCACAAGGCAAGCATAGTCACTGAGAAATCCTAGAATGTAACAGATGTGTTCCCTGCGACTTTGTTTACGTGATGGCGTATTGACTTATCCCTGATTTGAATCTACATGCAATGTTACCTATTTAATATGTATGTATATATCGTCGGCGGTTCTCCGTCGTATGTGTGATACGACGGTGCAAACCCATTTCAGAGAAAATTTACTCCAAAGTTTACTCTGATCTTCACACTTAGTTCCCCAGCCTTACAACATATTCATTGCTTGAAAAATACATGGTTGGAAAGACCAAGACAATTGCTTGATATTGGTATCATTATTTTACACAAAACCAAGAATCATAGAAAATATTTCAAAAGAGCTCCATGCTTGAAATTTCAGTTTGAGCAGTTTTTTCCCCTTATACAAAAAGCGCCATAGGGGATACAGCAATCCCGACCGCGATTTCAATGCGCGGTCAGTGAAAACGTTTCGCTTTTTATGTGCAAAGTCAGTCCAGTGCTGATGGCCGTTACGATGGTTTGGCTGACCACGCGCATTGAAATTGCAGTCAGTCAAAATGTCGTATTGCTCTGCTACATTAAAAGTTTCCAATGGGATTTGCGCCTTTTACCAAACATTTGTATGGCATTGCCGTGGTAATCCCCTCATATCTCAGAAACTAAAATAAATTGCTGCGTAGAAATTTGGTTATGGATAGAATACATGTAGGACTTGTACTTATATTTTCTGCAAAAATATCAAATCAAATTTTTATTTTAATCGAAATTGACTGATACGACGGTTCAGATAAACGCTGGCGATATAATTTGATAAGAGCTTTACAGTAGCTGTGGCAAACTTGATGAGTACAAGTAGATCTACTTTAAAGATAAAGGAAAGTACTTGCAATAAACACCAATTTAATGAGAAAATTTAATATAAAACCAAGATTGATTTCCACTGTATCATTCTAGATCTTCCTCTGGTACTCTGAACTGTGTGGAATTATGAAATCCAAGTTGGAAAATGATAACACTGTAGATCGCTGACAAAAATTAGCACATGTCGGACTGTATATTTTATTGCTTAGAAAAATACCTGACATTTGGCTTGAATCCCATGCTTATTTTGCTAATTTCTCAGCAATGACCCAATATCTGCCAGAATTCTTTTGGCATGTTTTTTTAATTTATGCAAAATGACACTAGGGTGGTCATTTTTGTCTCACCTGCATAGCAGAGTGAGACTATAGGCGCCGCTTTTCCGACGACAGCGGCGGCGTCAACATCAAATCTTAACCTAAGGTTAAGTTTTTGAAATGACATCATAACTTAGAAAGTATATGGACCTAGTTCATGAAACTTGGCCATAAGGTTAATCAAGTATTACTGAACATCCTATTAGAGTTTCATGTCACATGACCAAGGTCAAAGGTCATTTAGGGTCAATGAACTTAGACCATGTTGGAGGAATCAACATCGAAATCTTAACCTGAGGTTAAGTTTTTGAAATGTCATCATAACTTAGAAAATATATGGACCTAGTTCATGAAACTTGGACATAAGGTTAATCAAGTATCACTGAACATCCTGCTTGAGTTTTATGTCACATGACCAAGGTCAAAGTTCATTTAGGGTCAATGAACTTTGGCCAAATTGGGGGTATCTGTTGAATTCCCATCATAACTTTGAAAGTTTATGGATCTGATTCATGAAACTTGGACATAAGAGTAATCAAGTATCACTGAACATCCTGTTCGAGTTTCAGGTCACATGATCAAGGTCAAAGGTCATGTAAGGTCAATGAACTTTGGCCATGTTGGGGTTTTTTGTTGAATAACCATCGTATCTCTGTAAGTTTATTGGTCTAGTTCATAAAAAGTGGACATAAGAGTAACCATGTATCACTGAACATCTTGTGCGAGTTAGAGTAGTTTTCAAAGTCAGCACTGCTGCTATATTGAACTGCGTGATGCAGGTGAGATTGCTAGAGGCATTCCACTTGTATTTTATTGGATTCTATAAGTGCTGTTATCATTAAGAAAATTCTATGTCGATATATCGGTAAAAATATCTTACTGATATAAATAAATCAACGAGTGAACATTTTAATAATAAGCTGGTTCAAGGAAAAATTAAATGCCCATGGGAGTTTAGACAAGGCCGCATCACGTCCACGTCGGTGACATTTAGCTTTAGGCTAGGCTTTGGCGACGCCGACATAGTGTAACTTGTGACGCAGATTATGCACTGTCAGTCCAACTTGTTTACTTTTCTGAAGTTACGAACATGACAAAACACTCGGCAATCAGAGAGAATCATATATACGTATGGCAGTGTATCCTATTGCAGGATACCTTTATTTCGGTGCTTTAGAAGTGGCTATTAGAGGAAATATAATCAAGAAGAATTCGAACGTGCTATTCCAACTATTATGAAAATTAAGAATATGGTGAAATTATTCTATTATCCTTTTTACACAGGCTAAAATTTCCTTAACCCCGTACTATAGGTGGGGCTAAATTGCCATTTAGCCCCACCTATAGTACGGGGTTAAGCTTAGCCCACTTTCTTTTTACACAGCATTTTTGCAAAGTGGGCTAACCCCACCTTTAGTACGGGATTATTTGGCCCTGCAAAAAAGCAGGGTTATCTAAGCAATTGCGGTGCTAAGAGTGATAGTACGGGGTTAAGATCGCTAGTGTAAAACGAAAGTGGGCTAAGCTTAACCCCGTACTATAGGTGGGGCTAAATGGCAATTTAGCCCCACCTATAGTACGGGGTTAAAGCTTGTGTATAGTTTTGGTAAATCCACCAAAATGCACCTATCACTATTCCAATTCATTGCTAGCGAATATGAATGGATATGCGTTATGTTATCGATAACAGCACAAGAGAAATAGATTCTATACTAACTCGTACCACAATTGGCATTTATTTTCTATACCCCCAAGACTCTTTACAATGTATTTGTATTTTGTGTTTTCAGCCAGGGATAGGCTGTATTCCATTGTCCAAAACGTGGCCGATCAACGGAGGGCTAATCCTCCCAGCCAAGATAAAGAAGTTTTCATCGACGTCCTTCTCAAATCAGACTATCCACAAGGCAGGCTGCAGGCTGACATGATTTCATACATGGTCGGAGGGTTCCACACTTCGGGGAACTGTGAGTGGTCTGAATTAAATGTATTTTCATAAAGAGGACAAATATTGACAATAATAATAATAATTATATAACAATAATGCCATTACTGTATTTGAAAACTGTTCTACCAGCGGGCCTTGCTTTATGTGATAATGTTATTATTACCCTGGCTTTAGCATGGCTAACTTGATCGGGCGCACGAGCATCCAAGGAATTTCTTCCTGGCGAGTACCCATTCACCTCACCTGGGTCGAGTGTAGCACAGTGTGGGTAAAATTCTTGCTGAAAGAAAACACATATCTGGTACAATGTACTCTACCAAACATAACCATAGTGTTTTAACCCTTAAAATACTGGGGGGGGGGCTGATTCAGCCCCCCCAACATTTTTAGTGATAAATGCGAAACTGGGAATGGGTTGGAATAATTATCAGCAAATTTTTAAACTTCATTAGGGAATTTTGTTTTCTTGAAAAGCTGGGAACCCTGTCAAAACAGCAATAGTCGGATCCTGTCATTAATTGATCCACCAGGATCTTACCCAGAAGAGTTTCAGTTCCTATGCTCCACTTGTTTTTATTATGCCTCACTACAGAGCTGCCAAGTAGTACGGATTTTCAGTATTTAGTACTGAAAATAAGAAGAATACCGATGGTTTCATGCAAAATACCGATTTCTCTAAAGTTTCCCTTTTATGTGTTGTCTTATGGTATTTTTTTGAAAATACTGATGTCATCATCAAAATACTGATTTTCAGCTTTCAAGGTCAAGTCCACCTCAGAAAAATGTTGATTTGAATCAATAGAGAAAAATCAGACAAGCACAATGCTGAAAATTTCATCAAAATCGGATGTAAAATAAGAACGTTATGATATTTCAAAGTTTCGCATATTTTTAACAAAATAGTTATATGAACGACTCCAGTTACATCCAAATGAGAGAGTGGATGATGTCACTCACTCACTATTTCTTTTGTTCTTTATTGTTTGAATTATACAATATCTCAGTTTTTACGAATTTGATGATTAGGACCTTGCCTGATGCACGTAATGTTAAAATAATGGAATTCCATGTGTTCAGGGGGGAATGAAACTTCATTTCACATGACAATGACAAGAAAATCAAAATATTTCATATTTCAAACAATAAAAAACAAAAGAAATAGTGAGTGACATCATCAACTCTCTCATTTGGATGTAACTGGCTCGTTCATATAACTGTTTTGTTAAAAATAAGCGAAACTTTAAAATGTCATAACTTTCTTATTTTACATGCGATTTTGATGAAATTTTGAGTGTTATGCTAGTTGAATTTTTCTCTTTTTATTCAAATCAAGTTTTTGTTGGGGTGGACTTGTCCTTTAAAAATACTGAAATGTTCTTTTTCAGGTTGGCAGCTCTGCTCACAAAGTGACAGATTTTGTATACTAATTGAACGCTTTGTGTGTAATCAGCCCAAAGATCAATTGCTAAGCTTTGTGTTACGGGTCCCGGTGGGTGTTTCATAAAGCTGTTCGTACATTAAGAGCCACTTTAAGGACGACTGGTGATCCTTTCTTGTGGTAAATGGTATATTCATTGGCAATGGTTTAGCGTGTAAGAAAGAATAACCAGTCGTTCTTTTAATCACTCCTAACTTACGAACAGCATTATGAAACGGCCCCCTGGTCTAAAACTTGCTCTGACATGGGCATGCATTTTTATTGAATTATAAAGGTCGACATATTCACGTTTACCTGAATACATGTATGTTATGTTCGTGCCCTTGGATTTCTGCTCAAAGAAGGCTCAGAAACAATTAGTTAAGTTTAATAACTAAATTCAAAACAGCCCTTATTACACCCACTTGTTTAAATTGTACCTAACCTCAACAAAGTGAAATCACCAACACATCTCTTCCTTTCCTTTATTTTCTGAAGCCACAAAGACATACATGTATTTGTTTATGTGCTATGCGCTGTATAAAAACCAACCATTATCATCATTATTAATAGTATAGTATTCTGATGATTTTGAGATTTCTTTTGATTCCATTTCGTTTCCAGTGTTTGCTTGGGCACTGTTCTTCTTAGCAGAACATGATAAGATCCAGGAAAAACTGTACAACCATGTGATGGACATCGTGGGCAAGACTGGACCGGTCAGCATGCAAGACATTGCAGAAATGACGTAAGTTTTCTCTTGATTAAAGATAAATGAAAGTAGTTGCAGTAAACACTGATTTCATGAGAAAGTCAGTAAAACCAGGCTTAATTGTCATTTTCATTGTGGATCTAGATCTGGTACAGTTACATAAACCGAACTTTTTGAAATCTTGAAATCTACGCTGAAAAATGTTCACATTGAAGGTCACCAACACAGATAAGCGCATGTGGGTCAGTGTATTATTATTGCTTTGAATGTCGGCCCGACGCTTTAGCCGAATCCAGCGCTTGTTTGCTAATTTCTCAGCAATTGCACAATTTCTTCCAGAATCCTTTGGCACATATTTTTCATTTATACAAACAGACACTTAGGTGGTCATTTCATTGGATTCTGTACGAACTCATTTTGAAATCGTTACCACAACTGGCAGTTATCTTTTACCTTACGTTTATATGGTTTTGGACAGATGAGTGCACCTTGCCGTTCACACCGTCTCCTCTTCTTCATGATTCCGGGGATGATAGAGACAAACCTGTGTTCAGAATTATGTGACACTTCCATTTGCTCCTGCGACAATGCTCCGGGCTTTATTATGTATAAAGGCCATTGCACACCTTATGATGGGCCTGCGACTACATTTTGTAATAAAACTTTGTAGAATTTGATGCTAATGTTGAGACATGAAATACCTTACTGCGTGAATTGTAATGTTCTAAATCATCGTATGAATATCTATGTTCAAATCTGTGACTGTGCTGTCATCCTTATTAGAATGAAAACAAACTTAATATCTAGTCGTAAAGATTTGTCCCGAAGTATTATTAATTCAAATAAAAATTGTGTTATTTTCATTTTACCAATAAAAGAGACTGTGATACCCTAACCTTAAACTCAAGCAACATTATTATACAAGCAACAAGGTAGATAACAATAGATGTTTGTCTTATTATAACATGTATCTCTGATATTGCAATTGGAATTTTTCTCTCCAATCAACAGGTACATGAGGCAGGTGATAGATGAAACCCTTCGAGTCTCAATTCTTGCCCCTTACGCTGCCAGATACCAGGACTTTGACGTTACCCTAGGAGGTCATGTGATTCCAAAGGGGGTAGGCAAAATCTCTGATTTATGTGCGTCTGTGAATTGATAATAGTAATGTCATATTTTACTCAGGGCAGTCGCTTAAGGTTCCGAGAACTGTTCTCCCAGTGGGCCCTGCTTAACATGATGAATTTATTTATGAATTCACAGTTGAGCTAATATCGCAGTACATATCAGTTATCGTAAGCACCCAGAACATTTCAATGATAATGATAGATTGAATTTTTAAAGTGCACATTCCATCTTGATTTGATGATCAAGGTGTTTCAGAGCAAATTAACCCCTTTCCACGCTTACTTTGCACCAATGCACACTTGGTGCCGCCTAAACTTTGCATTTCATGTTCAACCAAGCAGTCCATTTTTTCCCTCCCTGAAAGTAATTCAGCACAGAGGGGTTTCATGGTGCAGTGCACAAAGAGTTAAGAGAAAGAAAAGAAAAAAAGATATACAAGACAGGTTTGAAATTTACTAATGAATATAGGTTGTCTGTCAAAAAGCATTATTATACACGTTGCACCTGAAGGCGGTCGCTGACGTCTGAGATTTCAAGCTGTGGCAGAGGATTCCTCAGGGCTGACCCTGCATGAGCAAAAGCCCCTTGTGCATGACTTCTTTGAGAGTGGAACTTTAAAACGATTTATAGGGCCCGTATTCTGAAGTCGGGTTTAACTTAAACTCAGGTTTAAAGTTGTGGTTTAACCCTAAATAGACTGGGCTATTTCGACGCCTAAGAAGACTGGGGGGGGGCTGATTCAGCCCCCCCTTATGATCTCGGCCGTCGATCACGCGATCGCGACGAAAATTGGCACACGCGTTACCCATGGCATTATCTACAAAACTATAACATCAAATTCTGCAAAAATCTCATGTTTGATTAATTATGCTAATTTATGCGTAAAATCATAAGTTTGCTGTAATTAATAAAATAATGCCCCTGAAATGCTAATTTTTGTTTCACATACTCTAGATAGGCATCTGATCAAATTTATTTAAAAAAAATTTCAACATCACATTTATTTTCTTATGTATTCTATTGTTTTCTAAATTTCTTATGTATTTCTTTGTTTTTCGACTTTTTGTTTTTTATTATTTTTTCAATGGAAATTGTCAGGGACTTTATTTGGACCATAAAAAAGATAAAATTAATTGATTTAAGCAGTAAAAGGAAAAATAATGATACATTTATGAATTTTGGTTAAAAACACTATTTGCATTGGATTTGTACACAAATTCACGTTTTCGAGTAATTTTGGGTGTGCATGCACTTACGAAATGTTGCGTAATTTCCGAACCGCGTACCCGGGGGTCACAATTTTGGTCTCAAAAGTTGCGCGAGACTTGAAAGTAAAAAGTCAGCGAGCGACGCGGTAAAAAAAAATTGCGCGGCGGATTTATCGCGAAAAATGTCGAGGGGGGGGCTGAATCAGCCCCCCCCAGTCTTTTTAGGGTTAAGTATGGAAAGCCAAGAGTATCAAACTTTTTATTAAGTTGTATGTTTCTTATGTTTACTGTGCTCTTTCCTGATTCATCAGTGGTGAAGACAATCATCTATGTAATATACTTATGAATGATTATGAATGATTTGAGAGCCGAATGAGCTGAAAGTATGATATCTCTACTGGTAGTGATTATGTAACAATTGGCTACCCATACTTAAACCACAACTTTAAAACGATTTGTATAAGTTGGGAATCAGTTATCAGAATTTGTTGTAATTGGGCTTTTCGTATCAGTCTGATTTCCCTTTCTGTTTTATGTGAGGAGACAGATATATATCACCTCTGTTTGTTGTGTGATAATTTAGTGAAATGATAAAGGTAAAAGCATACATGTATGTTATGAATTTTTCAATTTTTTCTCATTTCAGACTCCAGTAATTCATGCCTTGGGCGTCTCCTTGATGTCTGAGAAGTACTTTCCAAACCCCAAAGTGTGAGTGAGATTTTTTCTCAATAAATGCGGGATAAAATAATTGTCTACTTTAAAAGAAACATTAAGCTAGAAAATAGGAAGATTCATTGTTTTGGTCTATATTAAACATGCAAGCTTGCAATGTTTTTGTTGTATTTTCAATCAGCTATCCAGTCTGTGATGAACTGTGCTACTCGTTCATCCAGTCACTTTGTCAGTCATTCAATCCATCATTCATCTGTTCATTCACATTCATTCATTGTCCGTTCAACGACTTATTCATTGACTAAGTCATTCTCTCATTTATTCAGCTAAATGTTCATTAATCCATCTACTCATCTATTCAATTAACCTGAACATTTATCTATTCAATATTCTGAAATATCAGAAATAAATAAATAAAAACAGACTTGGCTACTGTAACTTCTAAGAAAACAGATGGGTGCAGGTGGGGGGGGGGGGGCTGGTGGCCATGGGGCTGAGTCAGCCCCGCTCTCATCATCTCGACTGCCAACTGTGCGATCACAACAAAAATTGGGCTGCACATTATCCATGGCATATTCAACAAAGCTAGAAAATGAAACACCCCCAAATATCTTTACTAATTTTGTCATTTTATTCTATGCATAAAATAAAATGTGTGTTTGTGTGTATTTGAGTTTTGTTAGACATGTATCAATCAGGTATGATTATTTACGTCTGGGACCGAACTTTAACGTCACCATCCAAAAGACGTGACCAGGGCTCGAACCTCTGGATCAATTTGTAACTTCCCTACATAGCTTGGATTACAGGCGCACTCCACAACCCCACAACTAAGGCCCCAGTCTACTAATTATGTATTCACAGAATCTCACCAACTGTCCATTCAGTTCAACACTAATTCACCCTTTGTAACCACTTGTCTACTCATACATATCAAGCGAGCATCAACACAACCTATTTTGATTCTGTTAATGTTACAGGTTTAATCCGGAGAATTTCTCTGCGGCTAACATTAAGAGTCGCCCTCGCGATGCATTCCAGCCTTTTGGCTTCGCTGGCCGACGGGTGTGTCCGGGACAGCAATTTGCCTACAAGGAAGTGGCCATCTTCCTGGCGGTCTTCCTACGTGCCTTCAAGATCGCCTTAGTCCCGGGTCAAAAACCGCATCATGTTCACGGTCTGGTCTCGCATCTTGTCAACAAAGATGGCGGGGACGTCTGGATTACAGTTGAAAAACGTTGAGATCCATCAGTTTGTAAATCTGGGGGGTGTTTCTCGAAGAGTTAGTATGATTTAGAGAGATGCTTTTGTACCGACGTGCACATGGCTCATAATGTGCGATCTTATTGATTATACGTAGTAGCGCGTATCCTCTTAGCTTGACTTGGCAAATGCAGTGATGCCTTCTGGAGTGGAGCGTTGTGGCCCAGTGGATTAGTCTTCTGACTCTGAAACAGAGGGTCGTGGGTTCGAATCCCAGCCATGGCGTAATTTCCTTCAGCAAGAAATTTATCCACATTTTGCTGCACTCAACCCAGGTGAGGTGAATGGGTACCTGGCAGGAATTTATTCCTTGAAATGCCACAGCGCTGTAAAAGGCTGCAGGGCTAAAGCCGGGGTAATAATATTCAAGTCCTTTTGGAAGCGCATAGGGATGTTATGACATAATGGGATATGTGCTATACTGCGTTATTATTATTTTTATTATTCTCAACTTTGCGCAAATGGAAATTGAAGTCCGACTCTAAGTCACACTTAACTGTTTAAAAACACCCCCCTCGTTAGCAATTGTTGTGAAATTCAATATTGGGATGGTGTGTCATAAAGCTTAAGTTATGTACAACTTTACACTCGACTGGCGTGTACCGAGTGGCCATTTTGAGTCTAGGTGCTAAATTACATTCTGAATCACTCTATTTTCTTTCCCATCAGCAGTTTGTTGACAGTTTGTTCTTGATTGAATTGCTAGCTTTGTGAGAATCTAAATAGAAAATTCAATATTTGCATGGTTAGATTACAGCTAATTGTAATGCCTTTTCATTATGTTTAAACAGGCACTTTTTATTATACTTTAGTGCAAAAAAGGATCGCCAGTCGTATGTAAAGTCGCGCAAACTGACAAACCGGTCGTTTAGCCTGTTCTGTTTTCTACGTTACTTAGTTATGAGAAAAGCAAAATAGCTTTTGCCCATGTTAACAAGTGGTACATGTACTTCTCATCATGCAGTATGAAAATTGAAAAAAAAATACTTATATTGTCTTTATAACTACCGGTATTCTCTAGAAAAAAAACATGTAGCGATTGTAGAATGTATTTAATACACGTGTTAGAATTGTTAATGTCATATCAACGAATATATCTTGCCTATCTGATTTAAAGTTAATTCATTCAGTTTTACATATTTGTATAATTTAGTTTAAAACTACAACAAAAATCATATTTTATTAGAAATGTACAGTACTTCCATTTTTACCCTTAAAGGCCCAGGGGTGGGGGAAGGCGGATTCCCTTCCCCCCACCCCTTTCAACCGCGCCGCTCGCGAATTTTTACTTTCAAATCTTGCATTACTTTTGAGACCAAATTTGTGATGCCCGGGTATACGGTTACGAAATTGTGCAACATTATGTAAGTGCATATCAAACCCCAAACTGCTGAAAAATGTGAATTCATGTACAATGTACAAATACAGTGGAAATTGGTATTTAGCCAATGTTTATAAATGTATCATTATTTCTACTTTCACTGATTAAACTTAATTTATTTTGTCTTGTTCATGATCAGAAGTCTGCAATAATTTCCATCGAAAAACCAATAAAAAACAAAAAGTTGTAAAACAGAAATACATGAGAAATTAATTGCGATACCAGATTTTTTTTAAGTAGGTTTGATCGAGATCCTACAAAGAGTCTGTAAATAAAAAATTAGCAGTTTTAGGGCCATATGATAGTTGATTAGAGCAAATTTTTTATTTCATGCATAAATTAGCATAACTAATTCATTGAATAAAAAATGTAAGTGGCCCCCCGGGCATCCCCTTAGCTTGTTAATCCATTTTGAAACAAGCCTACAATTTTTCACCGTTTCCCAGATTGCAATACCCATTACAAAGCTTGTTTGAAAGGACAAAAATACATTTTATCCCTTGCTAAAAAATATTTGACATGCTTTCTTATTACATGCAGTTAGCCTGTGAGGTCACAGATAATTATTTTTTTTCAAGACACAGCAGCTCTGTTCTGATACCGGTAATCTTCATTGTTTTACCTTTTCTTAAAAAGCTCATTGTTTTTTCTGAAATTATATTTTCATAAAAGGTTGTCAACGAAATCGGTAGTGTCATAGGGCACTGCTCATTAAGAAAGCATCTTTTGATTAAAATGAAATCATATGCAGGATTCTCTAAATTTATTCAACCTTTGAAATGTAACAACAGTGCTAGGAGACATTGAGTGATTTATGCATAAATCATATTCATTCATCTCTCAAAGTACTCTTTTTTTAGTTTTGATATCCATTTATGTCAATGTAGTAACATGAATGGGGGTAGTTCAAATTTATTACGATCATTAGACATCTCTTACTTAAAATGATTTCTGACATAGATCCTTAACAATATTATAAGTATATTTACGTACTCGCCAATCGCCATTATATATTTGTTTGTTTTAGAAGTACTGGCTTACTAATGCTTTGAAAAGAGCCGTCTTTTTGTTTACATGTATCTGTTTGTTCTTCAGTGTTTCGCCTATCATTTGTTAGTTTTTGTCTCACCTGCGAAGCAAAGTGAGACTATAGGCGCCGCTTTTCCGACGGCGGCGGCGGCGGCGGCGTCAACATCAAATCTTAACCTGAGGTTAAGTTTTTGAAATGACGTCATAACTTAGAAAGTATATGGACCTAATTAATAAAACTTGGCCATAAGGTTAATCAAGTATTACTGAACATCCTATTAGAGTTTCATGTCACATGACCAAGGTCAAAGGTCATTTAGGGTCAATGAACTTAGACCATGTTGGAGGAATCAACATCGAAATCTTAACCTGAGGTTAAGTTTTTGAAATGTCATCATAACTTAGAAAGTATATGGACCTAGTTCATGAAACTTGGCCATAAGGTTAATCAAGTATTACTGAACATCCTATTAGAGTTTCATGTCACATGACCAAGGTCAAAGGTCATTTAGGGTCAATGAACTTAGACCATGTTGGAGGAATCAACATCGAAATCTTAACCTGAGGTTAAGTTTTTGAAATGTCATCATAACTTAGAAAGTATATGGACCTAGTTCATGAAACTTGGCCATAAGGTTAATCAAGTATTACTGAACATCCTGCATGAGTTTCACGTCACATGACCAAGGTCAAAGGTCATTTAGGGTCAATGAACTTTGGCCAAATTGGGGATATCTGTTGAATTCCCATCATAACTTTGAAAGTTTATGGATCTGATTCATGAAACTTGGACATAATACTAATCAAGCATCGCTGAACATTTTGTGCAAGTTTCAGGTCTCATGATTAAGGTCAAAGGTCATTTAGGGTCAATGAACTTTGGCCGAATCGGGGTATCTGTTGAATTACCATCATAACTTTGAAAGTTTATTGGTCTAGTTCATTAAACTTGGACATTAGAGTAATTAAGTATCACTGAACATCCTGTGCGCGTTTCAGGTCACATGACCAAGGTCAAAGGTCAATGAACTTTGGCCGAATTGGGTGTATCTGTTGAATTACCATCATAACTTGGAAAGTTTATGGATCTGATTCATGAAACTTGTACATAAGAGTAATCAAGTATCACTGAACATCCTGTGCGAGTTTCAGGTCACATGATCAAGGTCAAAGGTCATGTAAGGTCAATGAACTTTGGCCATGTTGGGTTTTTTGTTGAATAACCATCATATCTCTGTAAGTTAATTGGTCTAGTTCATAAAAAGTGGACATAAGAGTAACCATGTATCACTGAACATCTTGTGCGAGTTAGAGTAGTATTCAAAGTCAGCACTGCTGCTATATTGAACCGCATGATGCAGGTGAGACGGCCAGAGGCATTCCACTTGTTATTTTATCATGTCGATCATGAAATGTGTCTCAAAGGTATGTCATTTTGTTATGTTATCCATCATAGATGATCATGCAATACCCATCGCACTACATGGCATTGTTCTAGAAGTTACAAAGAGCTTGAACAAATGGAGTCATTTCATTATGTGTAATGCACTATATACATGACCTGGGAGGGTTTCACAAAAATCAAAGTATGACTTAAGTCGTACTTAAATGCAGACGCGTACATAGGAAACGTGCAATTTTATTGATCAATACACAGTAGTGCACCTCCTTGCATGGTCGGACAAATGCGGCCATGCCTTTTATAACGTACGCAACTAGGTATTTAAGTGCGACTATGAGGTGTTGCAAGAAAATATTTACAATCAAACGCAAATATCCCTGTTGTAATTTTACAATTGATAGATCCATTTTATCTGTAGCAAATCAGATTACGCTCCTTGTTGCAAGAATCAATTCAGTAATCAATCAAATATTACAATTTAGTGCAAGACATGCGATTGATTTAGAGACCGAAAAATAAGACTTGCAGTTGATCGCAAGTTTCTTGCAACACCCCATAATGCAAACTTAGAGATCTTTGTGAAACACTCCCCAGGTGGTGTTTTTCTTTGAATCTGTCAGATGTTTATGGTTTCATGCTGAAATAAATACATGTGGACTATTACTTTTTCACTCTTAATGTAATAAATCATATATTTTCAGCAATAAATACATAGTTGTCATATGGGTTTTGTGAAAGGAGTGGTTACCGGCAAAATTTCCTATGCTTTTTTTTTCTTTCAAAATTTTTAATCGTTTCAACTTCAAATATATTTTCAATATCACCCAACATTCCCCCACCGATAGAGTGAGAGAGAGCGAAGAGAGGTCACGAAGGGAGAGGGGGAGAGATGGATAGAGAGAGAAAAAAAGAGGGGGGAGGGGAGGAAGGGAAGGGGGGCCCAGGCACAAAGAAAAGAAAACAGGCTAGACTTCTCTCTAAGAAAAGGACTTGGGGCCCTTGCCTTTAAAAGTAATTTTGATGTTCATATCTCTAGTATTGACAGACTATTAACTCTGACAGAGAGACATATATGTATGTATATAGCCAGGGCTCGAAATTAATTAGCAATGGCCCATTGGCCCATGGCAACCTGAATTGAGAGTTGGGCCACCAAAAATCTATGAAAGTCCACATTTGGTGGCCCGGCCGGTCGGGCTACCAAAGTTTTGATAAATTGTAATAATCAATTTCATATTTTTGATGGCCCTGAAACAATATAGTAAACATTACAATTTATCAAGACTTTGGTAGCCCTACCGGCCGCGCCAGCAAAAGTGGACCTTCACAGATTTCTTCTGCAGCCTCAGAAATTTTGCTATGCAGACTCGTTGAATCAGCTGAGGTACACACACTGCAGATGTGGGTCTACATTTGTAGACTACACTACCACCACTACTACTACCACTATACCACCACCACTACCACCACTACTACTACTTCTACTACTACTACTACTAGTAGGTCTACTACTTCTACTACTGCTACTACCACTACCACTATACCACCATCACTACAACTACCACCACTACTACTACTACTTCTATTACTACTATTACTATTACCCCTACCACCACCACTACCACTAGTACTACTACTACTACTTCCACTACCACTACTACTACTACTACTAGTAATAGTACTACTACTACTACTACTGTACTACTACTACTACTACTACTACTACTACTACTACACTACTACTACTACTACTACTACTACTACCACTACCACTACCACTACTACTACCACTACCACTGCTACTACCACTACTACTACTACCGCCACTACCATTACCAGTACTACTACAACTACTACTATGACTTACTACCACTATGAGTACTACGACAACTACTAATACTACTACTAGAACTAACTATTACTACTAACTGCTACTACTACTAGTACTAACTACCACTACTACTACTATGACTACTACTACTGCTACTACTACCATCACCACCACCACCACTACTACAACTACTACTAATACTACTACGAATACGACTACCACCACTACTACTACTGCTGCTGCTATATTTTACTACTACAACTACTACTACTTCTACTACTACTACTTCTACTACTACTACTTTTTTTTTTTAATTCTGTTTTCTCTTTTATATAAAGATACAAAACCTCACGAGCAAGAACACAAAATATTACACTGAACTTTGATCATAAACTTCACATTTATTCAGTGTCCAAAGACAATAGAAATGAAAGGGGATGTATGGCATGTATGACTTTCACTTTGAATATCAATTAATATTCTCTCTATGAAACTTTTTGATGTATTTGGTTTGAAAAGCGTAATAAGTGTGCGAAAGAAATATGTGAATAATTTCATAATTAACATAAAAAAAACATAAAATGAAAATCACAACGAAGGGAGAAAAGGAGAAATATTTAATTGACTTGTTACAGCATCAGTTGAATAATCGAATTAGATTTCGATTTCATTTCGAACATAAAAGTACTTGCATACACACATAGGCCTACATACATTACAATCACTAATATTAATATAATTGAAAATTTAAGGGGGCACATTTCTATTTAAACGGCATTTTACATGTCAAGAGGGGCGGGGGCACGGGCCAGCTTTGCCCCCCCCCCCACCTGGATCCGCCAGTGCATTCCAAAATAACAACAACAGACTTATCGTTTCTTTTTTTTAATGAGTGATAAGTAATTAAAATGAGAGTACGAAAGCGAAATGTTTTGTTATGACAAAGCACTGTTGACATAATCATTGCGTTGATATATACAATGCATGCATCTATGAGTGCGTATAGCACCAGGACACGGATTTGTATGCTATGATTTTATGGCAAATCATATTTCATTTTGCATTATTTCACTATCTCATAAAATAAAGTAAACTGATTATAGTAAGATATTGCTTCTTTTTATTTTTTCCGTTTCTCATATTTCAAGTGAAGAAAAACTAATTGCTCTTTAATCCTGCCATATTTTTATTACTGTAATTTAGTCTGGGCTAACACATATCAAACCCATCTTAAACTATTATGTGCTCTTCAAAATAAAATTGTACGTATTATTTCTCCAGACGTCAGTATACCACCAGCAAATACCACGAATTTGTTTCATTCCCTAAAATTGTTGAAACTAGAAGACATCAACAAACTTCAACAATGTCATTTTCTCTACAGATGTTTAAATTCTCAAATTCCACAAAAATTTCGTGATTCATTTACACATGTTTCCAACATACATCATTTTGATACCCGTTCTAATAATCAAATATTCATTCCCAAACATAGAAAAATAATCTTCCAACACAACATTCGTTATACTGGCCCCAAAATATGGAATGAAATTCCGGATTACATAAAAAAATCTTTGTCGACAATCAGCTTTAAATATAAAATGAAAAAATTGCTTCTGTCGTTATATATATATTTCCCTTCTTACGTTTCCTTTGACTTCTAACATGAACCATGGACAAATTGTTGTTGCGGCATTTATACTTTGCCCCCACTGATATTTTGTTGAGCATTCTATTTTATTTCGTAATTCATGCCCGCCTCCCCGCTCACGTCTCCCTCTCTTGTTCACTTTCCTTTTCTTTGTTTTCTTTTTCTTTTCTCTGCCCTTTTTCTTGGTATTGTGTATTGTATTGTATTGTATTTTTGTCTACAGGCGTATCCCGCCACAAGCCTCAGCTTTTAGGGTATACGCCTTCTTCCTTAAACCTAATATGTACATATTTATATATATATATATATATATATTTTTTTTATATAACAAATTGATTTATGTATGAATTTATGTTATGAAAAATGTACTGAAATGGAAGAAAATAAATGTTTTATTTGAATTTGAATTGAATTGAATTAGTTATTTTATGTGCATATACATACAGTACATAATATAATATAGTGTTAATAGTAAATACTTTTATTTTTTACAAATATCAGATAAAGATATGAACATAGTATGATCATATTTATATTCTACTAATGGAGTAGGGAGGTGAGGAGAGGGGAATGGGAAGGGGCCCAGGGAAGCGTCAACCTGAGTGAATTAGGACGAAGTACAGCATCATTTAAATCTTAACTCTCTTTTCGTACATTTCTTCAAAATATCTCATAGCCTTCTCGGTACATCTGATGACGTCAGGCCTAACTTCGTCACGTGACGGCATCCTGCCTGGATCCAAAAATTCGCTGCTCTTTATAGCAGTATCGTAGAAGTGCACAAACATGTCCACGATGTCATCGGCATAGACAACCCAGGTTTTCGTCACTTCAGAAGACGCATCCCACTTCAGGAGAGATTCGTCGTATGGTAGCCCTGCTGCTTCGCAGATCTTCGGCAGCATCTCGGAAGGATTCGACAGCAAATCGTCACTGTCGAAAACTACCGTTTCTTGGCCGAGTTCACATTGGACATACTTCCACATATCGTAGAGATCTTTAAATATCATCGCTCCGGTCGGGTCGTTTGGATACTTGTAGTCGCGGTCCAAGTTGAAATTTTCTTCGACCGCGGCTTCACCGGTTAGCAGACCTGAAGCTACGAGTTGGTTGAAAATTGATTTTCGTGTTGAGGCGAACACGCGGAGAGGGTGGCGTATGAGGAAGATGTGCTTGAAACCTTTCGGTATGAACTGTCTCTGGTCTTGGTTTACAGTAAGAGCGAAATCTTTGACCAAGACATGGCGGCTTGTTGACGCCTCCAACTGGCGACCAATAAACGCGTAACTGTTTTGAAAGAAGAGAGATGATCAAGAAGTATTCTAAAATGCAAAAAAAAAATGAATTCACGCAGCTCTCCATTCTAAAGAAGTACAAAAACATATAAAGGGGAAAGTTTCATCAACTTAGCTAGTGTCCAGCAGCTAGCTAGGTTGTCGGATCTGACATCTTTAAACTATGATTTTGATTGGCTTAACGAAGCACTATACCACATGGTAACTATCGCCGATAAAACAGGGCTTGGCCTTTACCATTCATGGGAAAATAAAAAGTCATTTCTGTTGAAAATATAATCAATTAGTTAGAATTTTTTTATTGCAAATCCTATGGTGGTATTCTAGAAAACTGTCATAACTCTGGAATATTGGCACATGACGACATCTATTCTTACATGTATGTACTGGATTTTTGAGAAAAAAAATTATAATGAAAAAAAATCAAGCCCGGTGCAATTCAATAGGTCTCAAAGCAACATTGGACAGACTTCCGCAGTCATCCAACATACCTATACTTAAGACGAAATATTTGGAATGATAGTTTGTTATGTGCCCCCGTTGAGCAGCTAATTTAAGTTGCATTTCAAGAAATAGTGCAACATTTATTTTCGCTTGCCCCTATATTTAAAAAGTGGGTAATAGTTTTCTGACTAATAACGATATTGATTGATTGCTTTTATTTCTGCATTCAATATATCATATTTATATCATATCTAAGTTACAAGTATGTACAAATGCAATATATATAACAAATTTATAATATAGTTACAGTATCAGAACTGGATTAATACTATTTTCAGAATAAAAAATGTAATCGTGAGTAATTAGGCTTGATAATGATGGCAGCCTCGTAAAAAGGTATTTCTTCATTGATCAAGTTTGTAGTCAGGGAGTCAGGCCGCAATGATGGTGAAGATTGTATGGATTCATCATGATCATTATCATTATCAGCATTTTTTTTTACAACATATCGCTCAAAAGAAAGTTTAAATTTTCATAAATGGAAGTTTGATTTTTGAACATAATTCTCTATATCTATACTCTTTTTTGGATAACTGTAAATCATGTTAATTACTAACTACGGTCGTAATTCTCTTGATTTACTTTAATTTTGTATTGATTATGTTGTTATATTCTGAATACTTGATTAAAAGATTGCAATAGAATTATATTTATGATAAGCACGATTAACGATGGTAATGATAACAGTTACAATAATTATAAGAATTATGACAATAAATACTACTACTATATACTACCACTACTACTTCTATACTGCTACCATATACTATTTCTTCTTCTTCTACTACTACTACTACTACTACTACTACTACTACTACTACTACTACTACTATACTGCTACATACTGTCATAATATGAGTAATATACTTTATAATAACGAGCAAGCAATAATCGTGTACATGAAGTTCTTTTCAGGTCTACAAATAGTTTTAAAAAAGGATACAAAATAAAATGTACTCACGAAATATTTTCTGGCTTAGTCGTATTTCCCAACCTTCGTTCTCTCAAGTAGTCAGCCACACGTCTGTATACCTCCTCGTTCCCTTCGTACTCGTTTGGTAGATCCACCCCCATCAGTTGCTTAGCATGCACCTGGGCAGCTCTGCAGTAGGTGTAGGGTTCGAACCAAACCTGGATGTCCTCAATAAAACTCAGACACTTGAGGAGAGCTGTTGACACAGTGCGGGGTACACCCCAGATAATTGTGCGACTTTCATGAGAAGATGCATCCCTAGTACCGGACGCCGCCATAATTTACCTTAAGAGTTATATACGTTATGAAAATGAAAAACTAAATGACACGGGTATGTACTACCGGGCACAGGCTCTGCACAAAAAAAGGACTGCCCTTTGTATGGCGAGTCATATGCAAACACAAAACGTTTGAAAATGAAAATTTAATGGTTTGTCCATGTCGGCTAGGGCAAAGGTTACTCTGTGTGTCCCTCATATTTTGGACTTAATGGACTGCGCATTGTCGAGCAATCCAGGCGTGCAGGCATGCCATATTATTACTATTATTATTTTTTTTTAGCAAGGAGTGCTTCTACGGTACGATAGCTTGGTTTGATTTCTTTTTTCAGTGTTTGGGGTGGGTTGCGCATGATAAGTTTTGGGAGCATTGGGGTATAGGGGGGGGGGGGGGGTATGGACACGAAATGGGCAGGGGCAGCATGCAGGGATGTCTGTGGCCATATGGGGGGAAATCCCAGGGGGGCGTGTCCCCCTACCAAAAATAGTAAGGGGACACAATATCAAATGCCCCTGTACTATTTTTGGTCTTTTATGATAGAGAAAAATACATCAGTTCACAATCGAAATAATACATGTGTTTAGGACTAAACTAAATGACCTTACATTTTGGGTGAAAACCTTTTTTTGCAGGCCCTGGTCCCCCTATACCTTTTGGGGCAGATTTCCGCCCATGTCAGTGGCTGTGGTAAGACTCCTCTTGCCCCCTTATCCCGAGTTCCCGGGCCCAGACCTGATTAACCGTTTCCAGTGTTAATTATGTGAGGGAGCATAGCAACCGAGCGAAAAAATCAATGCACATACAAACTGCCAAGAACATTGTTTTCATCTTTATGGCATTTTCAGGGCCTAAAATTTCGTTTCAAAATAGGCCGGGGAGGAGGGGGTGGGTCCAGACTATTATTATTTTTTTTTAGCAAGGAGTGCTTCTACGGTACGATAGCTTGGTTTGATTTCTTTTTTCAGTGTTTGGGGTGGGTTGCGCATGATAAGTTTTGGGAGCATTGGGGTATAGGGGGGGGGGGGGGGGTAGGGACACGAAATGGGCAGGGGCAGCATGCAGGGATGTCTGTGGCCATATGGGGGGAAATCCCAGGGGCGTGTCCCCCTACCAAAAATAGTAAGGGGACACAATATCAAATGCCCCTGTACTATTTTTGGTCTTTTATGATAGAAAAATACATCAGTTCACAATCGAAATAATACATGTGTTTAGGATGACCTTACATTTTGGGTGAAAACCTTTTTTTGCAGGCCCTGGTCCCCCTATACCTTTTGGGGCAGATTTCCGCCCATGTCAGTGGCTGTGGTAAGACTCCTCTTGCCCCCTTATCCCGAGTTCCCGGGCCCAGACCTGATTAACCGTTTCCAGTGTTAATTATGTGAGGGAGCATAGCAACCGAGCGAAAAAATCAATGCACATACAAACTGCCAAGAACATTGTTTTCATCTTTATGGCATTTTCAGGGCCTAAAATTTCGTTTCAAAATAGGCCGGGGAGGAGGGGGTGGGTCCAGACCAGCAAATTAATTCATAAATGTCTTGTATAGGCACTATCTTTTAAAAACACCAACAACAAAAATGACCCCCAAAACAAAAATAAACAAACCCTAAACTATATGTGATAACGAAGAGGCCAAAATTGTCAAAACTGTAGTTTTTGACAACCTATGTCATGATCGACCTATACATTAATTATCTTTATTTTCTAAAAAAAAAAAATGAGCTAGGCCCCGGGCTCTCCATTGTACATGTTGTACGTGCTTCATTAGGCCAACACAGTAACATATAGGCGTTAATTGGGATCAATTTCTCCATCAAGAGAGAAAATAGAAGAATAAAGATATATTCAGGGCACGTTTGACCCAAATCAGGGCTCGTGGAATATGATTATGAAAGTTGGGGGGGGGGTACGTGTCTTCATCTTGATTTATGAAAATATTTCATAAATGTGATCACACGTATCCAAACTACATTCACAATAGTGATGCCGCAATTTGTTCGTATTATGAGCCAATAATTTTGAGGGTGCCAAACATGATGTGGCAAATATTTAAAAGAAAAATACAGACGTCACTGTTTATCACCAGGAGATGGACATAGAGGAACAGAAGATCCTGCGTCCAGAACTGAACCTTATGTTACCTTTGGCTTATGTATGATATCAGCGTTTGCTACAAAAATCTAATTTTGTGGTAGACTTTAATTGACATTGCATTTAGACAATAATGTCGGATTTTCCCTTTCCCTTTCCTTTTATTGCTTCTCTTTTTTTTTCTTGGTCTTGATTTTTGGGTCCATGACCTCAGCGAGCCAACCCCCCCTGTCTTTAAGTGTCACAATGTCGCAGTAGTATGGAAGGAACTTCACTTATGTACAGTATATCTCTCTTTAATAGACTGTTAACTTAATTGTTATATTTTTATCGTCCAATTACCTATCAGGGGCCGCGGAAAGATTTTCAAAGTGCAGGGGGGGGGGGGCGACCCATGCAAAAAATCACAATCTTATTGTAATTTTTACGTTTTTGTTAACGGTTTTGGAAAAAGGTGAAGGGCTGAAACCCCACCCCCCGCTTCCGCGGCCCCTGCCTATTTATATGCATTTTGGGAAAGTTGAAAGCTATATGTAGTTTAATATATGATGATCGAAATAAATTAGCTTGACGAGCGCCTGCTAATTTGTCGGGACCCAGGTATGGCCATGGACGCGGACGCTCGATGTCTTTTGCCGGTCAGTATCGAATCGAGACATTTTCGATACACTGAGCACCCGGGGGGGGGGGGGGTGGGGGCACTTACATTGATGAGTGGATACCATGCGCGACCAAAAAACAAAAACGTAAAAAGGATGTCTTTTTCACGATAGGCATGATAGGGCACGTTACGTACGTAACGTGATAAGGGTGTCAAAAACACAAAAATAATGAAAAAAGGGTATCTCTTTCGCTAGGAAAATTACGTGTTTAGGCTCGAATTTGCGGGGATGATAAAACAAAATTAAAATGTTTTATAAAGGATGTCCCCAAAACTTCGTGTTTAGAGTCCGATTTGCGCGAGCTGTAGAAGGTGGGATCGTATACTAAACCAAATAAAGCCGACAGAAGGACCCAACCGCGTAGCCAGGATTTCATTTTGGAGGGGGCGGTAAATGCACGCGAAGCGTGCCACAACTTACAGAGCGCGCGAAGCGCGCTCCCTAGGGGGTGGGTGCAGGGAGGGGTAGTTTCCCCCTCCCTTGCGAAGCGCGAAGCTTTCAGTGTTTCATAAATTAAAATGAAAAGGAGCCGTTTCTCTTGTCTCTAGTACCTCCAATTCGGTTGACTATATTGCGATTTTGAACCTTGTTTTCAAAAGTGATTGTGAACGCACAAAGGAGGTATACAATGGAGGAAATTAAAATGATTATAACTCCGCGCGAAGCGCGGAAGCTAAAGTGTTTTATCAATTTTTCTTGCCATAAAAAGGGTCCCGAGAAAAGGGTATTCTCAAAGATATATTGAAACTTTCTTTGGAAAGATCAGATTTGATTACAAACAATTTAGCATCAGTGCATATTTTTAACTCGCAAACAAGAGAAGATTGGTAGAGGAAGATATTCCTCCCCGCGCAGAGCAATGAAACTCTGAAATTTTAAAGGGCGGACGTTTCATCACTAAATAATGTATATATCTCTAATACCCAATCGGCTCTAATTCAATTGATTTGAACTTCATTACAAGGAAAATATTGCGCAAAAAGTTGAAACTTCTGTAATTTATTGAAATTATCTATCTATATAAAAAAAAGGATACCTAATTTTTTGACTTATCCTGAAGCGCTTCATTTTGAATATAAAGAAACTTAAGTGTCATTCAAAATTTCAAACTGAGGGCGCAAAACAAGACAGGAGATGAATGAATACATGAAATGACATGAAGTTTAATACAATTTGATACAAAATATTGTACTTTTTTATCTAATAAGACACGAATTCCATACCTTCCTCTTTTTAAATTAGGAACCTGTTTGCCCCCAAATTATGGTTGTTTAGTAATGAGCTGAAAAGCGGGAGAAGTTGACTTTATGGAGGTGACTGCAGAAACTGATATAAAGATTTTACCCGCTCGGAGCCGACCTGACCAGAAGTTGCGCGAATTGAAAAAAAAGATAACTTCATATATTTACTTCGGCCTAACCTTACTCAAATTCATGCCCTAATGTATACAATTTTAACTTTAACTGGCAAGTAGCACATAGCTGAGGTGGAAAAACAGGGTTAGAGAAAAGGTGGGGAAACAATGGAGAACTTCAATATTGTCATTTAACCGCGCGCAGCGCGGAAGCAAAATTCATGTATGAATTTAGAGCAAGAAGAGTGAAGGAGTTTCTCTTTTGAGAAAAAATAAAGAATAAAAAGAAAAAACACATAGCTATCTTTCTTCCCTTTCCTCCATTCCCTTTTCCTTTTTTTCCCTTCTTTTTTTCTTTCGGGGGACTTCTTTTTTTTGGGGGGGGGGGGCGACCGCCCCCACCGCCCCCCTGGCTACGCGCCTGGAAGGACCGGTAACAACATTCCTGTACTTGTTTAGGGGTTCATTTCAGGGAATATTAATTTTGCCAAGAGTATCGTTTTGTTTCCAATACTTGTTAAGGGTAGGGTTTCACACGCCAATACTTGTTAAGGGGTGCATTTTCAGAATATGGAAATTACGCATTTAGGGTGCTTTTCGAGACCCATGGTCGCGCATGGTATCCACTCGTGAATGGAAGTGCCCCCAGCCCCTGGGACTGAGCATGCTCAGTCACGGAGGGGGGGGGGCTGCAGCAATCTATCTACCCATCTATCTATCTATCTATCTACCTACACCCACCCACCCACCCATCCACCCATCCATCCATCCATCCATCTATCTATCTATCTATCTTATCTAACTATTCACCTACCTAAATAGATTGCTACCTGTCTTCACATTCACTCATTTATTTATCCACCTAGTAGTATCCTATGTATCATGCATCTCTTTCAATGACATATTTTTACCTAGTCTACAAATGTAGACCCACATCTGCAGTGTGTGTACCTCAGCTGATTCAACGAGTCTGCATAGCAGACTAGGTCTAATGAGGCTTCGCAAACCAGTAGAAGATCTCACCTCACGCGCCATTCAGAGTCTGCATAGCAGACTAATTTTTACCCCCTTGACTTGGTGTCTTGGAATAAGACTAATGAAGCACTTACGTGCGCAATAAAAACGTGACAAATAATTCTTCAGTCCCACATGCACACTTTCAGGTTTGTCATCGTAGCGGAGACTTGATTTATTCGAAGTCTTGTTTATTTTTTGAATTTCTCATCAAAATGTCGAAGACAGTGCGTAAGAAAAGGAAGGAGCAGGGACTGAAGAAGTCGAACAGTAGTACGAACCCCGGTAAGTTTATCCCTTGCTCTTTTCAGTCTAAGAATAGATGAATGAAGTTTTTTTTTTTAATTCCGAGCCTGACAAAAGACATTTGACAATGATATTGACAGCCAAACAGCCTGAATTGAATTTGAAATAAGAATTAAAAAATAAGACGGTTCAGAACGCCGATCGTAAACTTACAAAAAGCTGCTTTTTGTCGATTGACCAGAATTAGGGTTTCTGAGCTGGGGAAGTAAACAGGAACACGATCGTAACGTGTTTAATGATGTCATTGGTATTTTTCCGGTGAGATGAAAATCTGCGGGAAATACAATTGCATGCCATGGTTGGTTGGGAGTTTCCTTCACAGAATTACCTCTCAACTCCCTGGTTATAATAACGACTGATGTATATTTGCATGTGAATATTAAATCAAGTATTATTACTATCGCGATGAATATTTTGAGGGATAAAAAAAAAATGAAAAATTTTATGATGAGGAGACGTGTGTCGGGAGCCCTGCACTCCTGCCGCAGTAGCATAAAGTATTTTGTCTGACTATATAATATATGGCTATGTCAGGGAGCTCCGGCATGCAGTAGCTCCATGCAATTACTAAATGATCGGTAATTTTTCGAAGTTAAAATATTAGTTGACCATAACAACACTCGGGGGAGGGGGGAAAAACTTTCAAAAAAGGCGCGCCCAGTTTGACCTCGCTTTCCTGCTCAATGAAACTTACGATGTGAGTGAAGCCAGCTGCAGATTGCGATTTTGCCTCTGAAAAATGAAGCATAAACAGTACTCCACTCCCAGAACCATGTTTACGATCTGTGTTCTGAAACATTGTTTGAAAACGCTTATTCTGTCTCTTCAATGGAAGCATAAACACACCCTAGTCCAAATGATACTTGTCATGCGAATGACTCTCCTGTGTCGTGTGAGTTACATTTTCAAATGGCAATTGACTCGAAACAAAAAGTCAGGCGTTAATGAATTTAAAAAAAGTAATATTTCGAGATGTTTCAAAATACTCTCCAGAAAATTTTATCAAAATCTGGTGAGTATCTTCTGACAAAATTATAGACAAATACAGTAGCTAAGGTCAGGAATCTTCAATAGCGTCGTGTCACGCAAGTCACAACAAACAAATTGAAGTATGTCCTACAAAAGCGACTGTAAATTCAAAATATTCGTTGGACAATGTGTATTATCAATACTTTGATTATTAAAAATAAATTGCAAAAAAAAGTCTGCAATACGGTAGGCTCTATATGATTTTCAAGTGATTAACCTTTTATAAGTTGAAATTTTGTGTAAATGTCATGCGAGTCACAATGGAAGGGCTGATATCAAGTCGTACTTAAATCTTTGTGAAACACCCCCCAGGAGGGACTGAGATAAGAAAAGTGGACAGAAATTGAGGTGAAATAGAAAGGCAAGAAAGTAGAGGTTTGAAGGTAGATTGTTCTTTTTGAAATGAGTGTAGTCCGTAAAAGGACTGTAAACCAGAAGGAGTGGAAAGCTGAGAAGTAGGCAGGCTTGAGAAAGTAAGAGAATGCTGGCTTGAGTCGGCGAATGGAGTAGAAGCAGGAGCAGGAGAGTAGACTTGACATCTCGGGCAGGTTGACTGTCAGTCATCAGGAGACGGACGTGAGTTTCACGGAACAACACACAGAATTTTTAAATTTTATCGCAATGAATTCAAGCCATTCTGTGCAATTACAGATCTGTTAAAGTAGTCCTTCCTATGGCATGAGATGAATGCATTCCTTTTGCAAAAAATTCATCTAACTAAGTTATGTAATCAGTGAATCTTCTTCATTTTCTCCTGTATATTAGATCGAGCCAAAGGAGCAGGTGGAAGCAACATGAGGGACCGTTCTACAATTAAGAGATTGGAGATGTATCGTAAAGGAAAACCAAAAAGGTGCATATCATTTTAATTTTGTTAATAGAGGGGGGGGGAATGGACAGGGTGGGGGGGGGTAGATGGTGGCAGAGATTCAAAGACTAGCTATGAGTTAGAATGTGTATTTGGGGATAGGCTGTGATATAGGCGTGAGAACGACATTTTGGGTAGAGCAGGGGTCCCAAAGGCAAGAGTCTGGCACCTAAAGTGTGAGACTTGGTATGTCTTGGTTGACGGGCAATATTTCTAGTATCCTATTCTGATCCATTAAATATTTGAATATTCATGAAAGGATAAAATCAAAAAGTTGTTTATAATATTTTGATTGCTCTATCCTGGACATGCATTTTTTGATGTAATGAAAACCACTTTGAACAGTCATAACGATTTTAGAATGTGGTTTCTGCAAAATGATAAGAAACTGCTTGAAATGACACTTATTGATATTTGAAAACAAATTGCCAGATAGGATGGCATTGGGAAGTAACATTAAAAGTCTTACCAATTGTACATACCGGTTAGAATGCTCATCGTAAAGATTAAAGCGATAAATACCCCTTTCTTTTTCAGAAATCGGAAGGGTAAAATTGTGCAAGCAGCTCCGTTCCAATCTCGGTTGAAGTCTGGTACAGTTGCCCGAGTAGAGCCTAATAGAAAATGGTTTGGTAAGTCTGTTGGTTTATATAAACCTGGTCTGCTGTTTGCAATTGATCTGATAGAATGTATGAAAATATTCGAGACCGTTTTCTCGCTGCACTTGTAAAAACTAGTGCAGACTATTTCCGCAATTGTGAACATAATTTGTATTTCCAGAATTCCATGTCTGCTCTTTTCTGATCAGGAATATTTGAGGGTGAAATAATGGAAGTGGAAAAGTGTATTATAGCAACCCAGAATATGCAATACATGTTCAATACAGACTATAGAAATTATTTTATTTTATTTTGTTCATGGGTGGTGTTACGACCAGGATAGATATAAAATAGTGTGCAAGGGTAATTGTTGTTGAACGCAGCAAGGAAATCTTATATGTTTGTATCGAGAGCATATATTTGTTTTTGTGATTTACTCATTTCTCTGATGTTTATTATCTTGTATTTATTACTTTCTTGTTATGTGACATTAGGCAATACCAGGGTGGTATCCCAGAATGCCTTGCAGACCTTTCAGGAGGAGCTTGGGAAGGCTATCAAAGATCCATATCAGGTGGTCATGAAGCAGACCAAGCTACCCATTACTCTATTACAAGAAAAGGCTAAGGTGAGTTTTGCAATGCTGAGGTGAGAGAATTGGTAATTTAAGTGAGTGATTGTATTATTGAGTGAGTGGATGATTAAGTAAAGATTGAGTGAGTGAGTCTGTGAGAGAATGAGTGAGTGATTGAAGGAGTAGTTACATGTAGTCGGGGGGGGGGCACTCAACCAAAAAAGTGGTAGGGGTGTGCCGCGGGCGAGACAAAAAACGGGGGCCTTGGAGCGGGCTTATTGTAAAAAGGAGGGTCCTCGGAACGGGCTTCTGAACTACAATTTTGTGAAAACGGGGGTCCTTGGAACGGATCGCCAGCGTGTGAGTACGTGCGTATGCACCCCTATGGAACGGGCACGCGTGCATGATGCAGCTAGCGGCTTTCTTTGTTTTTTTTCTCAATAAGACAAAAATGCTATGCCTTGGAACGGAAATTTGGGTGTAAAAATGGGGGTCCCCTCCGCGGCACATACCCACTATGCATTATATACTGAGTGCCCCCCCCACCCCCCGGGCATGTAGTGAGTGAGTGAGTGAAGGTGTGTGGAGTAAGTGAGTGAGTAAGTAAGTATGAAAAAGTAAGTAAGCGATCGAATGAGTCTATGAGTGTATTTATGAGTGAGTCTGAGTGATTGAGTGAATGAATAAGTAATGAATGCGTGAGTGAATGAATTTGAGCAAGTGAGTGAGTCTGTGAATAAATGAGTATCTAAGTGGGTCTTATGAGTGATTGATTGATTGAGTGAGTGAGTGAGTGAGTGTGTGTATCAGTGAGTGAATGAGTGGGTAAAGGATCAATGGAAAGATGAGTGATTGAATGAATGATTAATTATTGAGTAAGTCAATGTGTGAGTGGATGAATAAATTCTGAGTATAGGAGTGAATGAATTACCATTTACCAAAAGTACAACATTCAATTGATTTAATTTCTCGTTGTCTTTTTTTTTTTGCTAAACCATGTACAGTACAACCGTGTTCACCTATTGGATACCGAGAGCTTTGGGTCTACATTCGGCCCAAAAAAACAAAGAAAGAGAGTCAACATGAAAGTTGCTGATGTAGAGGTAAGTTTGTATCTCAGCTTTTCATAGGGAATTATAATACACTGGCCGACCGGACCCTAAATTTTTTTTCATATAAGAATTGGAAATAAGGTCCATCAGTGGAACTAGCTAAATATTCAAAGATACATGTATCCAGCTTTCATTGGAGTTGATTATAATTTGCTGATCCCTGTGTTGTCTAATTCAAGATTTGAAAATAACTAATAATTTGCAACAGTGGAGTCAGCGAAGTCTTAAAGATCTCTTAGCTGTCAAGGGAAGTAGATTATATGTATAATTCGCTGATCCCAGCGTTGTCTGATTCAAGAATTGGAAATAACTGTAATAATTTGCAACAGTGGAGTCAGCGAAGTCTTCAAGATCTCTTAGCTGTTATGGGAAGTAGAGTACATGTATAATTCGCTGATCCCAGTGTTGTCTAATTCAAGAATTGAAAATAACTAATATTTTGCAACAGTGGAGTCAGCGAAGTCTTAAAGATCTCTTAGCTGTCATGGGAAGTGGATTATATGTATTATTCACTGATGACAGAGTTGTTAAATACAAAAAATTGAAATAATTGTAATAAATTGCATTAGTGGAGCCAACTTACCCTTTAACTTCTTTAGTTTTCATGGAGAGTGCATTGTAATGCGCCGATCCCAGAGTTGATTCATACAAGTATTGGAAGTTGTAATAAAGTCACAATATTGGAGCCCAATCTCTTTTTCCTAGTTGTTTAGTCTTTGTTGAAATCTTTCATGGAGAGTGCATTGTAATGCGCCGATCCCAGAGTTGATTCATACAAGTAATGGAAGTTGTAATAAAGTGACAATATTGGAGCCCAATCTCTTTCCTATTTGTTTAGTCTTTGTTGAAATCTGCCGAGGAATCCAATGAGAAGTATGACGTGGAGAAGGACAGGGATCTGGTCTTCGATGACCAGGGCGTTCGTGATGAAGTCAAAGATTGGATATTCTCAGCGGGCCAGTCTAAGAGAATATGGAATGAACTTTACAAGGTAATAATGATGATGATATTGATGATAATGACAATGATGGACATTTTGTAGTGCCATGTATCTATAAATACATTCAAACCTGTCTTCATGGCCATAGTAAAACCTGTTTTTACCTTACTGTTTCTATAACTTTACTATTCCTATAAAGAGTCTGTGAACATAAAATATAGCATCTTAGGGGCATTATTTAGATGATTAGAGCAAACTTTTGATATTACGCATACATTAGCATAATGAATTATCAATGAGACTCTTCACAGAGTTTGATCTCATAGTATTTTAGATTGTGCCATGGGTAATACATGTGCCAATTTTTGTCGCGATCAACGGCCAAGATCCTTCTTAAATGTTTTTATCCCTCAAATGCCACGCTTTGTTATTTTTGCTTATTGGTGTTCCCTGATATGGGATCAAAGAGTTCATTAGATCCTACAAACAAATCCTTTATTTCAGGTGATAGATTCTTCTGATGTTCTGGTCCAAGTCCTTGATGCCCGAGATCCAATGGGAACTAGATCCAAGTACATTGAAAACTACCTCAAGAAAGAAAAACCTCACAAGCATCTCATATTTGTCCTCAACAAAGTGGATCTTGTTCCAACGTGGGCTACAGTAAGTTTATCTGAATTTGGACATAAGTAGTCTTTCATAAAGCTAAAAAGCGATGCACAACTTGAGCATGACTGGTGATACTTCCTTAAAGGACAAGTCACATTATCTTTCAAGTTTGATCCCAAATGGATTTCTTCAGTACCAGTGACTCAAACACTAAGTATTCCATGACTCGTTCCCATTGACATCTATGCAATGACTCAACTGGCTCGACTCGAACCCTAAGATGATCTATATTGACCCCAGATTTAGTGACGCGTCACATCCCTGCCAACAGGTACTGTTGAAATCTGATATTTGAAGTTTGAAACTCTAATTTCCAACAAGCATCTGAATTGAAAATCTATTATTTTTTCCACAATTTTATTAGGGTTATAGGAATGTACCAAAATTTTGTTCGAAATGAGAGAATAGGAATATTATCTCATATATTGCAAGCAACGATCGCCACATGGTTGAACCATTGTAACTGGCATCACAAACAAATGTTAATATCAACAATGGAAACGTGCTTCCATCATTGTGGACTGATATTTTAACATTTCATCAATTTTTTAGATAAGAATAACAATATCAGTATGATAATCATATTAAATCTCAATTCTACTTTCTGAATGGATGATGGACATGATTAGAAGTGGTACAGTGATTTGTAAAATAAAACAATCACATTTCTATTTTTATTACAAATAATACACATTACTAATATCAGACATCTGATCTGTAATTCAAAACCGTATTTGCCCTAGGTTAACTGAATATCAGGAAGGGATGAGTAAATTGTTGTATTTTGCTCGGTCTCTGTGTGTATTGACTTTGCATGCAGAGACGACGCAAAATATACCTTTGTATTTTCCTTAGTCTCGCATCTGGGCATTTGAGGATGCGTAGAATGAGATACGCTTCATGATGATCAGAGCAGCAACAATGTATGTCATAATAGACAGCATTGTACCTGTGCGTCCCTGGGTACGCAATCTTATGATTACGAGAATGTTATAATGATTAAGTGAGAGCCTATCCTTGATATAAACATGACACAGTAGAACTATATTCTTGGAAGAAATATCTCAATTTTCATGATTTTTGCTCTAGATGTCTGATTTTGATGATAAAAATATTGCCTGGCTCTTCTTTCGGGGAACATTTATTGCCCCTTAAAAGAATCATATTTGATGTTCCCCTCAAGGCCAGTCATCAATATTATATAACTATTTTGGGTTTTAAGTATGTAGCATTTTGTTCTATCATTAGTATGATTATTCACACTTGGTTTATACCCACTGTTATCACCACTTGAGAGCTATGTACGTGCTTTGTTTGTAGACTAAAAATACTGGCTGTTAATAGGGAAGATTATTTCTTATCTAAAGAAACTTGTATGTGCTTTATTTTGTATCTTATCTTTTGTTGACTGAAAATACTGGCTGAAAATAGGGAAGATTATTTCTTATCTAAAGAAACTTGTATGTGCTTTATTTTGTATCTTATCTTTTGTTGACTGAAAATACTGGCTGAAAATAGGGAAGATTGTTTCTTATCTATAATCTAAGAAACATGTATGTGCTTTCTTTATTTTGTATCTTATCTTTCGTAGACTGAAAATACTGGCTGATAAATATAGGGAAGATTATTTATTATCTATCTAAGAAACGCATGTACTTTCTTTATTTTGTATCTTATCTTTTAGACTGAAAATACTGGCTGATAATAGGGAAGATTGTTTGTTATCTACATGTATCTAAGAAACGTATGTGCTTTCTTTATTTTGTATCTTATCTTTCGTAGACTGAAAATACTGGCTGATAAATATAGGGAAGATTATTTATTATCTATCTAAGAAACGCATGTACTTTCTTTATTTTGTATCTTATCTTTTAGACTGAAAATACTGGCTGATAATAGGGAAGATTGTTTGTTATCTACATGTATCTAAGAAACTTGTATGTGCTTTCTTTATTTTGTATCTTATCTTTCGTAGACTGAAAATACTGGCTGATAAATATAGGGAAGATTATTTATTATCTATCTAAGAAACGCATGTACTTTCTTTATTTTGTATCTTATCTTTTAGACTGAAAATACTGGCTGATAATAGGGAAGATTGTTTGTTATCTACATGTATCTAAGAAACTTGTATGTGCTTTCTTTATTTTGTATCTTATCTTTTAGACTGAAAATACTGGCTGATAATAGGGAAGATTGTTATCTACATGTATCTAAGAACTTGTATGTGCTTTCTTTATTTTCTACCTTATCTTTTGTAAACTGAAAATACTGGCTGATAATAGGGAAGATTATTTGTATGTGCTTTATTTGTTTTATATCTTATCTTTTGTAGAAACGATGGGTAGCCATTTTGTCGCACGATTATCCGACTTTAGCCTTCCATGCCAGCATGCGAAATCCATTTGGGAAGGGCGCCCTCATACAGCTTCTAAGGCAGTTTGGCAAGGTAGGATTCTAATCATTGAAATATGTCTATGTAATATCTCAGAATCCCTAAGACACAGATATAATGACCAAGCTTAGGGATGCTAGTTTTCTAGGTGGAAATCCAACTCTTTCTCTCATCGATCTCTTCAATCTATCCTCTTTTTCTGCAAGTTAGAAGGTGTGAACTTTCTGTCTCTGAGACACAAGTTCCTATTTTTTTCTGATTTGTAGAATAAGAGGAGCAGGAAGAAAGAAAGACTACAGAACAAACAGTGGCATTATACTGTAAATACAATTTATGGCTTTTAACCTAGTAAATAAGAACGCATCGATCGATCTATCTGATAAGTCGGTAGAAAAAAAAGCATGTTTGTAGGCAATGGAAGTTCTCTAATAGAAAAGGAAAGTCAATTGCAACATGCCTCTTATGTAAAAATTTTCTTGTATCATTGTATCATGTAAAATGGAATTCAGTTTTACCCCCAAATTACGATGTTTGATAATATTTTCAACCCCCCTCCTCTCTGAAATGCTGCAAAAGGAATTTTTGAGATCTTTTTGAAAAATGATGTTCTGCCTCATTAAGCAAGAAAGAGATGTATAATAGCCAAATGTGGAAAGGAATGAGAAACATTGCACGGGTAGGTGTTTCACATGGACATCAGGGGATTGTTTCATCAACATTTTTGTCTGACAAGTTGTCAGATCTGACATCTTTCCTTGATTCTGACTGGCTAAGAGGCTCTGTTACTATAGTAACTGTCGGATAAAATGGGAATTGTCGGATAAAACGTCCGACAAGTCCTTTCATGAAACGCTCCCCTGAATGACATCAAGTCATGCCTTGCTGCCAACATTCAGTCGTTTTTTAACGCGGAATCTCATTGTTTGATACTCATTGCTCATCCTACCTCTGATCTCACCAATACCATGAAGCATTATATACAGTTGAGGCCAAAAGTTTACATTCACCCATGGAATTCAATGAAATTTTCTCGCTTGCCAAACATCACAAAATTGACCATATCAGAAATATGAAAACTACCATGACAAGTTGGTATCAAATGAAAGAGCGTATTGAGCTATTTCACATGATTTGGATGCCGTTGCGATTATAGTATATTTCAGGTGGAATTTTCTTTAAAGAAAAAAATATTTGTGCCAAATGTATTATATAGTTTATTATATGAAACATCATTTCATAGAAATACATGTATATAAATGTCAAATTTATTATTTATATTACATTTTCTATTGTGACATGTCACCACTGAACAAAAAAAATGTAATCTGAAATGTTTGTGTTGAGAAGTATTAAGCACAAATATGAAATGTTATTTAATTTTAATTTGTCTAAAATATGAAGATTTTTTCAGGAAAATGACACCTAAATATTTTTCAGCTCCTGATGACAAAGCAATAAGATGAAGGGGCATGACATACTTATTTGTTTGATCTCAAATTCGTCATGATAACACAAATATTTTATAAGATACAGTAAAGATGTTTGGCAAGTGTCAACTTTTCTTTGAATTTCCTGGGTGTATGTAAACTTCTGGCCTCAACTGCACCTTTCTAACATTATCGCTAAGCATTTATATCAGGGGCCCTGGGCATTCTAATGTTTATATTGATTGTTTTTATCCCTAGCTTCACATTGACAAGAAGCAGATCAGTATTGGCTTCATTGGGTATCCTAACGTTGGCAAGAGTTCTATCATCAATACACTCAGGAATAAGAAGGTCTGCAATGTTGCACCGATTGCAGGAGAAACTAAGGTGAGCAAGTGCAGCGTTTATTCTTCCCGGCTGGAAAGATTGCAGTGTCGAAATGAGTATCAACAGAGTGTTCACAGTGTTTTTATAGTGTCTTCATAGTATGTACACAGTGTGTTCATAGTGTGTTTATAGTGTCTTCATAGTATGTTCACAGTGTGTTCATAGTGTTTTTATAGTGTCTTCATAGTATGTTCACAGTGTGTTCATAGTGTGTTTATAGTGTCTTCATAGTATGTTCACAGTGTGTTCACAGTGTTTTGATAGTGTCTTCATACAATGTATTATGTACACAGTGTGTTCATAGTGTGTTTATAGTATCTTCATAGTGTGTTCACAGTGTTTTCATGGTGTTTTCATAGTGTCTTCATAGTGTGTTCACAGTGTTTTCACTGTGTTTTCATAGTGTCTTTGTAGTGTCCTCATAGTGTGGTTCACAGTGTGTTTATAGTATCTTCATAGTGTGTTCAGTGTTTTCACAGTGTTTTCATAGTGTGTTTATAGTGTGTTCACAGTGTGTTCGTAGTGTATTCATAGTGTGTTCAAAGTGTCTTCATAGAGTGTTTATAGTGTCTTCAATGTGTCTTCATAGTGTGTTTATAGTGTCTTCATAGTGTGTTCACAGTGTTTTCATAGTGTATTTTCAGTATCTTCATAGTGTGTTCAAAGTGTGTTCACAGTGTTTTCATAGGGTCGTCATAGTGTCTTCATAGTGTTTCCAGTGTTTTCACAGTGTTTCACAATGTGTTCACAGTGTTTTCATAGTGTCTTTATTGTGTGTTCATAGAGTGTTTATAGTGTCTTCATAGTGTTTTCACAGTGTTAACAGTGTGTTTATAGTGTGTTCAGTGTTTTCTTAACATCTTCATAGTGTACTCATAGTGTGTTTATAGTGTCTTCAAAGTGTGTTCACGGTGTCTTCATATTGTGTTCCTAGTGTGTTCAGAGAGTGTCTTCATTGTGTTTGCAGTGTGTTCTGTGTGTTCATAGTGTGTTTGCAGTGTGTTTGTCCCCACAGTGTGTGCCAAAGTGTGTTCCATAGTGTGTGCACTTTCAATGAAACTTCCAAGCAGTCTGGAAAAATAGTGTCAATTAAACTCTTATACCTCATCTTTTAACTAACTTCAAATTTTGACAGCATGAAGCAGAAGGAGAATTACACTTTCAGATAGGATAATTTTGTTGTAATTTTTAATTTTTGATTTTGGCTATTTACAGAAAAACTTCCCGTGCAACTTATTGTTGGTTTTGGGGGATGGGTGGTCACATATAAGTGTGTCAATGCAGCAGATTATTTAACTCTTTGCACGCTTAATTAATTATTTGGGGAAATTAATGACAATTGTTTCCAAGTTATTATTTTCATATCAAGATATCCATATTGCAGCAAGTTTACTTATTATATACATGTAGATGTTATTCAAGAACTACTACCTTTTATTAGCTTATCTAATTTGAAGGTAGGAGAGAAAACTAATTATTACAATTGTTGAATTTAATTGTACAAATGTGCAAAATTGCAACATCAGCGCGCAAATCATGAAGTTTTCTTGTTCTATTGACAGGTGTGGCAGTATATCACATTGATGAGAAGAATATTCCTGATAGATTGTCCTGGTGTGGTGTACCCATCTGGAGAGACGGAGACAGAGATTGTCCTCAAAGGAGTGGTGAGTATAGGAACAAGGAATTATGGCATATTTACCCAGGGTAGCCACTTCAGTTCCGAAAACTGTTCTCCCAGCGGGCCCTGCTATTATTACCCGCTAACCTAGGCTACCGATTCAGTTTTTGAGGAATTATTCCCTGCCAGTACCCATTTACCTCACCTGGGTTGAGTGCAGCACAGTTGAAGTCAAATTCAACGATGTTACAACCATCTTGAGTAGTTTAACATCAATTTTTAAGATATAGTTGTAATGATGTTTATTGGGATTGTGTGATCAGCTTGGATTTAAAGCTGATTTGGTGCTTGCTCTGAACTAAAGAGGGCTTGCACTTAAATAAATAATACCTGAAAGGAATTGAGGCAAAAAACATGTTGTTAAAGCAGTGCAAACCGCAACACCACTGTGTGTTGATGGGAAAGTTGACAATTTATCATATTTTTCTCTTTTCACCAATAGGCCAGCGGCATTCAAAGTTTATGAAACATAATTGATGCTGTCTAAATTAAAGCAATGCTTGTGTTAGTACTGTACAAAGAGAGGTACCGTATGGGCACTAGTATTCAACTCGGCATAATTCAAAGATTTGGACAAATTCCCCCAAATATTTAGAAATAGGGAATTTATCTTAATTTCATACCTTTAGTTATTTCCAGGGTATTCTTTTGTCTGTATTTTCTTTATCAATCTGTCAACTGTTTGCGCGGAGGATCGACTTATGCGGCGATGACCTTTTGCACTGAATTGCATTAGTATTCAACCTAGTGATGATAGATAGCGAATCTCAAAATGGTTTAGATTGCTAAACTAGATCTAGATCTATGTAAGTCTCTGGCTTTGATTAATTCCCTGTTTGGTCTCATCTCAAATGGTCTAGTCCATAGTCAGATGGGACAAGGGCAGATTGAGAGACAGGGCCATCTTTCATCGCTAGGTTGAACACTAGTGCCGACGGGTTGAATACTGGTGCAAAAAACCATCGCCATATAATTTGATCGCCCGCGCACACAGTCGACAGGTTGAAGAAAAAAAAACGCGAAAAGAATAACCAGCATGTGCTCTTGGAAATAAGACAGGTCTGAAATCAAGATAAATTCCATATTTCTATATATTTGAGGAAACTCTCCAAACGGGTTGAATACGAGAGCCCTTACGGTAACCAAAAATATTGTTTTTTTACTTGTACAGGTGAGAGTGGAGAATGTAAAAGGCCCTGAAGACTACATAGCTGAGGTTTTGAGACGGGTTAAACCAGACTATGTTCAGAAGACCTACCGCATCTCGGAATGGGTGGATTATATTGATTTCCTAGAGAAACTAGCTCAACGCACTGGGAAACTGAACAAGGTATGGATTGCTGATTTTGTATTGATATTTGTGTTTGAGTTAGAGCAGTAATCATTAACAAACAGCATATACGATACACCAATAGTCAACGCCTTACTTCACCTCAAACTATTTTTGTCTCGCCTGCATAGCATAGACTATGGGCGCTGCTTTTCCGATGGCGGCGGCGACAACGGCGGTATCAACATCAAATGTCATCAAGGTCAAATGTCACTTAGGGTCAATGAACTTAGTACTATATTTTAATATGAAATAGTGTTTTTGTGAATAGTTACCTTATAGTCGTTTTCAAAGTCAGCACCGCTGCTATATTGAATCGCGTAATGCAGGCGAGACTACCAGAAGTGCTCCACTTGTTAATCATTTAGATCATTCAATCCTGATACTGACCATATTCCAGATTCACTGTTCTGCCTAGTTTGGGTCTTACTTGTTATTAATTTTACTTTCATGCCTCCATTCACAAACCAGTGGTCGAGTATAGCCAGAAGGAAATTGTTCCTGGTTCTCCCAAACTGGTCTGTGGTTTACAAACTCAAATACAAAGTACAAATTTGAGTTACATTTATGAGACATCTAATGATACTTTGATATTTTCTCTGTGTGTCTTTTTTTCAGTGGCCATTGCTTATCTTCTCTTGAAAATCCCTTTTATAAATCGTATTTTTTTCTCATACTTAAAAGTTTTCTTAGTTTTCTGCACAAATTATACCTCTCTATTATTTAGAAAGTAATGTGATCAATAAAGTACATATGCATGGGAAGCAACAAAAAAAGTGAAATACAAATATGAAATGGATTTACTTCCAGTGATCTGATGATTTTTGTAGGTTTGCATGGTGGAGTTTATAACTTGGAGAAGGTTTACTGTTCACCATGTGTAATATGAAGAAGGGAAAGGAAATACTTTCAAGAAAAGAATACCTCTAATTTCCTCTTTTCATCCGTTCTCCTTCCATTTCAATTTTTCTGCCTGTATTTCCTTCACATTCATGATTACCATGGTGAACCGTAAACCTTCTCCCTGTTATATGTATGTGATTTTTCCTTCTTCTTGGTTTGTCTGATATAGGGTGGTGAGCCTGATGTGAGCACTGTAGCCAAGATGGTCCTGAATGACTGGCTTCGAGGAAAAATACCTTTCTTTGTTAAACCACCAAACTGTGAACAGGTGAGTGGATTCCTTCTCCATTATCAGGTGTTTTCAGTCAAATAGAATATAATCATTTTTACTACCAATGACTGTTATGCACTTGTTTTATCCATTCTTCCCCTTGCCTTATTTGAAGTGATAAAGTCATTTTATCCCTTTCCTGTGGCCATATATTTACCAATGTTTGGGAGTTTGGTTATTCATTTGTTTTTAGGGAACACCTAAAGAAGGATTTAATTCTATTATACACAAGGGTGTGTATGTTCAGATTTTTAGCTGATTTCGGCTCTTGCTGTTGATTATTTTCAGCTTAATGTCAGCTTACTTTAGCTTTCCTCTGTACAAAAGTGTGGACCCTTTTTTGATTCAGGTTTTTTACACGTCAGTGTTTTTTCTGCTCTTTTTATTTGTGATCACTCACATCCCTATATATGGATTTCGGTAGTGATTAATTTCACAGTGTAAAAATGTTTTTTATCAAACAGTGTCTGATAGATTTATACTTTCTAAAATTGATTCAGTTTTTTTTGCCCTCTGGCTCGAAATAAACACTAAATTAAAAAAAAAGTATTGCTTTTTCTTAATTTGATTGATATCTTTCTCATAGGATCCCAAGGACGATACAGGTAAGACGAATCAAGCCAAGAAAATCAAGGAAACGGTGGCCAAGGAAACAGTTGCTAAGGAGGATGCCAACTCTAAAAAGAAGAAGGGAGGCGAAATCCGAGGAGTGAAACAGGACCTTAGCAAAGTCAACATCGGACCGGACTTCGCCGGGGATGACCTGAAACCTGAGGACATCGACGATGAGGAGGATGAGACAACGGAAGGACAGGAACCAGTGGAGGAGGACGAGATGGAGAACGATGATGAGGACATGGAGAGAGACGACGATGAAGATGAAGAGTTAGGAGAAAGCATGATAGAAGATGGACAGAAGGAAGGAAAGAAGGAAACTTCAAATGAAGCTGCATCATCATCACCCGTGAAACAGTCATCTAAGAGGACTAGAAAAGAGGAAGCAAAGACCGGAATCTCATACGGTGCTAATGTCTTCCTGAACTCTAAGAATAAGAAACTCTTGGCCAAAGCGAAGATTGAAAAGAAAAGGGAAGCCATGTTGAAAAAGAGAAGTGAAATGGAACAAAGTGAGGATCAAAACAAGCCGAAGAAAGGTAAGATTTTCATTTTTTGTTGTTGCATTTTTCAGATAACTACGTTTATTTGAGTGCATTTCAGCCATTTCATAATAGAGTTCCATGACATTTGCTATGCTATAAATTCCACACACTAATCGAATGACTTACTTCAGGGAATAATTTTGCTTAACAAATTTGAATAGCATTTTTGGTCGTAAGAGAAAAGCTCTCAACTAAGTAATGTACAGTCCTATGTAAAAATATGCTATACAAAATACATTATGCATAGCAGTCTTTCAAAAATGTGGAGCAAATTGCGATGCGATACCAGGAAAATTATTCCCTGAACTTCAACCTTGGATTAAACACTATACCCTTCCCATACCGTGGGAATGTGAAAATAGCAGAGATGTAATGGGTGAAATGATGATGGTGTTGACGGTAGTGGCAATGGTGATGATTGTGATAGTGATGATGATTGTGATCTTAGGGTGATGATGTTGAAGGGATGGTCCGGGCTGAAAGTATGTATAGCTTAAAGATAAATTCCAGTATTGGTAACGATCTCAAAATGACTTTTTACAGAATCTAATATAATGACCACCCAAGTGTCTGTATGAATAAAAAATATGTGCCAAAGGATTCTGGAAGAAATTGTGTAATTGCTGAGAAATAAGCAAAATAAGCGCGGATTCGGTCACTTCCGTCGGGTCTTTATTCCAGCAATAATAATACACTGTCCCAAGTGTGCCTATCTGTGTTGGTGATCTTCAGTGTGAACATTTTTCAGCGTAGATTTCAAGATTTCACAAAGTTCAGTTTATGTAACTGTACCAGATCTAGATCCTCGATGATATACTGACAATTAAGCCTGGTTTTACAGACTTTCTCGTTAAATCAGTGTTTACTGCAACTACTGGCATTTGTCTTTAATACATAGAGTAGAATTCACTGAGCAAAATGCTGAAAATTTCATCAAAATCGGATAACAAATAACAAAGTTATTGAATTTTAAAGTTTAACAATATTTTTTGAAAACAATTGTCATGAATATTCATTAGGTGGGCTGATCTCCACTTGTTCTTTTGTATTTTATTATATGAAATTAGGTTTATTCAGTTTTTTTCCTCCAAGAACTAGAAAAATTGGATTGACAACTGATTTAGTGCATTAGATATTAATTGCTGCAACTTATTTCATTATAAGGGAGACATATTATTCACACAAGTATGAAATGGAGTGGAAAGTGGAGATGTGACATCATCAGCCCACAATATTGCTAAACTTTAAACTTCAATAACTTTATTATTTGTTATCCGATTTTGATGAAATTTTCGGCATTTTGCTCAGTGAATTCTACTCTATGTATCAAGATATAAGTATTTTCATCCCAGACCATCCCTTTATTGATTGTGATAATGATAATGGTGGTGGTGATCATGACGATGATGGGGATGATGATAATGATGATGACCGTGATTATGACGTTGATGGTTTTGGTGGTGGTGGAGGTGGCAGTGATGATGATGGGTTCTTGTATAGAGCCGGTATCCACCTCAGCTGGGCGCTCATGGCGCTTGCTCAAAAATAGGAAATATCTCACAGATTTCAATGTCTTCAAACAGTGCTTAGGATCATCATTCAGTTCAAGTACTGTCCTAGTAATACTATTCTTGCAATAATGTTGGAGTGGGGAACAGAAAGGTCTTGAGGTAAGACTCATAAGTTGATTGGGTCTCTGCTCTCCTGATAAATTGGGGAAGGCTATTCCACAGCTTTGGTCCAGAGATGTAGAAGGCTCTGTCACCCCAAGTTGTGTGGCTGAGAGATTCTGTCAGCGTGATGGTGATGATGATAGTGGCAATTATGATGAAGTGGTGATTATGAGGGGGATAATCTTGGTGATGATAGTAATGGTCACGATGATCTTGATCTGATTTTATCATTATTTGTTTTTGTTTAGCCAAGAAACCTCAACCGATCGGGTCGTACTGTCCTCTTGGGAGCAGTGATGAAGACGATGTGGGTGATTTGAGGAGAAAGAAAAAGAGATACTTTGAAGAGGAAAAACCAGGAAAGAAAAAACTTACATCCAAACAGGTAAGATTATCGTTCACATGAATTGATTATTGATTAATTTCAGTTGATTAATTTGTTCATTCATTACTGTAATGGTTTATTGAGTATAAAAACAATACATGGTACTTGACCAAAAGGCTGAATGTTATAAACATGTTCACAACATTCATACATTTAATACAAGTTATAAAGCATACAGCTCGAATGTAAGAATTTATTGTATGCCTTAAAGAGAAATGCCAGTAGTTGCAGTAAACACTGATTTCATGAGAAAGTCTGTAAAACCAGGCTTAATTGTCAGTATGTCACCAAGGATCTAGATCTGGTACAGTTACATAAACTGAACTTTGTGAAATCTACGCTGAAAAATGTTCACACCGAAGATCACCAACACAGATAAGCGCACATGGGAGTGTATTATTATTGCTTTGAATGTCGGCCCGACGCTTGACCCAAATCCGTGCTTATTTGCTAATTTCTCAGCAATTACACAATTTCTTCTGGAATCTATATGGCACATATTTTTTATCTATACAAACAAACACTTTGGTGGTCATTTCATTGGATTCTGTACGAAATCATTTTGATAACGTTACCACAACTGGCATTTGCCTTTAAAGTGGTAAATAAAGTTTGTGTGAAGAGGAGAAAATTGATACCATAAAGCGATTAAGTTTGCTTCGCCATCCGTTAAGTCATTTTGTAACTTCACAAATAACTTTGTGAAGCATTCCCCTACTATGTTTTGTTTATTTCAATCCTGTACAGAAGCGAAGCATAGAGAGAGCACAGAAGAGCAAGAAGGTTGGTCATCATTACTACGCTGAGAAGAACGTCAAGAATAGAAACAGATCAAAAAGAGACAAATGAAGATCCTTAGAATCTGTTCATATTAGTTAAGAACTTTGATTGAATTGGAGATTGGTGGTTTGAGCTGGAATGCACCCCAGGGAGTGTAGAAGGCGCATATATCAATTGCAGGCAAGCCAGAATCCGATGACTGGGGTATTAAGGCCACCACTCACCTTACAACCCAACTGATCTGCAACTGAGTGAAGGGAGATGAATCGCATGGTAGTCATTACTCTACACCGCACACCTTGTGATCCGACTGCGCTGCCTTCTGCGACACACACATGCGCTTTTTACCATTGCAGCCGAGAAAATTATGTGTTTGCACGTTGCATTTAATGTACGCGTCGCAACTCTGCTGTCGGATTGGCTGCATGTTGGACTGAGCTTGCGATCCAGTGACCGGCCTGCAACTCTCAAGCTGACAAGAGCTGTGATGTCACGTTTCCCCTCACTCAATCGCAGACCAGTTGGGTCGTAAGGCCTGCGGTGGCCCTAAGAATTATGGTCCTGGTGCCCCTAACACAATGCGTAGCAATCCTCGTAGAACATTTTTTATTATCGATTGCATTGACTACATTGTACAGTCAGTCGGGGAAAATCAAGCGTACGATTAATCGCCAACATATGTGTGACAGAACCCTGGTGTAGGAATGAAACAAAATTTCAACACTAATAATAATAATAATAGCGGCATATTTACCCAGGGTAGCCACTTCAGTTCCGAAAACTGTTCTCCCAGTGGGCCCTGCTATTATTACCCCGGCTTTAGCACGGCTACCTTGATCTGGCGCTCGAGCATTCGAGGAATTTCTTCCTACCAGGTACCCATTCACCTCACCTGGGTCGAGTGCAGCACAATGTGGATAAATTTCTTGCTGAAGGAAATTACGTCATTGCTGGGATTCGAACCCACGACCCTCTGTTTCAAAGTCTTAATACACTGGTCACATGCCAACATTTTGACCAATCACTAATTCATCTTGTCTGTTACAACCATTGTAAAAATAAGATATGTCTATGTTATCATCTTTCAGTTACCATGTCCAATAAATTTCAGTATATTCTTTGAAATCTATGCCATTTCCTCTGACCGATTTTCAAATGCTCATAACTTTCTCATTCATCCAATCCAATTTTTTTCAAACTTTTATTGATTTGTTTCTTTGATTTTTCTGTTTTCATGCAAGCTATCTTGTTCCAAAGGTTTCATTCTCCTTTAATATTTATCTTGATTAGGATGACAATGAATAACCCACTGATAATCCCCACATCATTACCTTTCCATTGATATATAATAAGACCACATTCATAATCAATACATTTCTCCTTTAAATATAAATACCAAGATACTACAAATTGTAAATGTATTTTTCAATTATTTTGTCCATTATGTCGATAAATACTGTCAGGTATTAAGAATAGTTTGATGGGAGTAATAAGCTGAAAATTTAGGGCAGATTTACGGTCTCTCTAAAGCTCTGCTTGAGGGTGGGATGGAGAGAGAAAAAATGATAATATAGACAGATAATGATAATAACAATTTTATATACCGCAAATTCGCAAATTGCCTCTAAGCGGTTAAGAGAAAGGAAATATAAAGTATAAAGGAAATAGAAATACTTTGCACAAAAAATGTATCAAAACTAAAATTATAATTTACAACTTTTTCTCACCAGATCATGAATAAAGAAATACCATCAAATGGGCCAATAAACATATGGTATGATCGATTTAAGAATTAAAAAGATGAGTTTAAGCATAACTCTAATGTATTAACACAGTATTGCAAATTTGAAGGGGGAGATTGTTCCAAAGAAACGAAGCTGCATAAGAGAAAGAACGCTGACCGCATTGTTTGTAAGAAGTATGAGATCGAGAAAGAAGAGATTGAGAAACAGAACGTAGAACTTGGACTGGCTGATATCGAGGAAGGAGTTCAGAAAGGTATGAAGGAGCTAGACCATGATTTGACTTGAAATTTTTTGTAGGTGATACGAGAAGTAATAGGAAGCCAGTGGAGTTCATCACACTGGGAGATCTCTTTAATGTGATAGTTTTAATTTGGCATTTGACAAGTGGTCGCGATAAATGCTACACTGTTTTAGATAATGACTTTGTCAACAGACCAGACTTTCGCCACTTCAAGTTGCCGTTTTTTCTGCTTTTCTACATGAAGAGAATCTGAGGAGAGAGAAAAAAAGAGCAATTAAAAAAGGAGAGTGCAAGAGTAAGATAGAGAGAATGAAAAAAAAATGAATAAAGAGGGAGAGAGTCAATGGGAAATAAAAAAGAAAGGAAAAATAAAAACAGTGAGAGTAACATGTAGAAAAATATAGACAAAATAAAAGGCTGGGGCCTTTCCAGTCGATGCTTCCAAACAAGGTGAATTTTCAATATGTATCTCAAGCATAGCACAGAGAGGAGGAAGAAGAGGAAAATTGCTGAGATTTTAATATAGACAATCATCAGTCTGGTTCAAATAATTAAGTGAAAAATGGTCTCATCTCTGCAGACACCGAAAATGGTGACAAATGATTAAACTTGCTTCAACAGAAGAGTACATTGAGGACTGAGTTATGAAAAATCAAAATCTAAAAAAAAATATTATTTAGCAAAGAAGTTTTATTCAAAAGCTTCATAAATCTATGAAGAATCATAAATGAAAAGCATAGTAGCATACCGTAAGCATTAAACCATCTTTACAAATGAAATATTGTGAAAAAAGGGGTTATAAAACTTGACAAAAATAGGGTGAGGTTAACTATTGCAATATTTTCATCTCTTTCTTCAAAAATAGATAATACCCCTCTACCATCACGTCTGCAATTCTACATTGATCTTTACTTGAAAGAGTTGAAACAAAGTATTGATTCATAAAAAAACATGGGGCTTTGCAACCTTCAATGAAAATATAGATTTTGCACCAGGGTTATGAATAATGAGTTTGAGGTTGATTGAATGATGACCAGCTAATTCATAGCAAGTTACATAAAATCTGACACAAGAGGGCGCTACAAAGCATACAACCTTCTGTTAACAAGGCAGCTATATGATCCCTCCTACCAATCGAACCAATATGTCATTGATTCCGTGTGTACAGTCATCACAGGTGCTCGTGTCATATTTTGACTCAGACATCTATATATTTAATGAAGGGCCAGGTTACTCTGTACTCTTGAATATTATTCCTATATCCTACAATATTAATAAGAGTCTCACAGAACATCCCAGATCTTGTAAACATACTGTAGTTTGAAATACTTCACATGCAGAAAAATGTATAAACATGCTAATCTGTCACTGATGAAATAGCAGTCTTTATGAATACACATGTAATGGTAACTAATGAATGTCAACTATTCAATACAGAGGATGTTAAATAGGATACAAATATTGACTGATCATGAGGGCAATAGTAAAAACTATTGCCCCAAAGCGATCTTGATACCACAGACCTACTACAAGTACTTTTTACCGAGACCTAAAAAAGTGCAGTTAGTATTTGTGTTGTATACCAATTATTTTTTTTTACCAGGGTGATAGTAAAAAATATTGCCCTGATCGAATTATGTCAAATACTAGATTCATATGATAACCCACTTTATATGAATGGCTTTTAATAATAAACATTTCTAAATGCAGTGTATATTCATCAAATTCATCATAAAAGCTCGGTCAAATAAAGTTACATGAAAGAAAACCAAATAAATGACACATTTTCATTACAATAAATTGTAGATTACATATATCTTTTTCCACCTTTTTCCTATAAAGTAGAACTAGCACACCATTAACAATGTCCATAAACGTTTTGTTTAACAATTGATCCTCCTTCCATTGAGAATTCAAGAAAAAGTAGCATCAGAAGAAAATAAACATATCCATACTGAATACAAACAATAAATAATTCATCACTTTTTGTAAGAAGATTCGAAGGCCTTGGCTTAACGTTTTCTTCGATAATTCTGAATATTTCAAGTAAATTGGAACAAGTTATTAAAGAAGAATATTCTTCTCTTTCATGAATATTTTAGAAAAAATAACTTTCAAAGAAAGCTATTTTGAAATGCAAATAATAAAACATAAAACCATGATAAAGTCAGTTTTAATACAGTCAAAATAATACATATACCTCCTTTTGAATGTTAGGAAATTTCATGTAAATGCACCCAAGCAAACAGATGAACTGGCATATTCTTTAAACAAGTAGAAAATGTAAATACAGGTAATTCTGCCTATTAAAAAAGTTGAGTCTTTTTTGGACCTCAGAAATCTGTGTGACTTTAGTAAGTGAATATTCGACTTAAAAAAGGTTCTCTTAACAGAGTTACCTGTACACCAAAAAAAAAAGTTCAAATACGACCATTCATTTTAAACCAGCCTTGTCATAAAAAATATGTTTCATTTAAGTCAGTATTATTTTGCAGATCATTTTTTCATTGACTGATTCAAGTGTAGTTAAAGCAATGGAGTAGTTGGTACGGATACATATTTCATGCATCTCCGATTATTTTCCTGCAAGATTGCACTCAAGCAAATTTCATGACCATACATGTAACAATTTCACATGAAAAAGAAATTGATGATAAGCTCACAAACATTGTATACCAAATCAACATACTATTCACCAAAAATGATATGAAAACCGGCATCATACATCCACACTTAGTTGATATCACTCGTGGTGACCTGTCTATGTCTATGAATTATTATTACTATCATCATTATTTATTTGACCAAATCATGATACAACCATAGATGGCATTATACATGGTAAAAACAAACAATACAGAATGGAGCAGTGCCACATGCTGGTCAGTGGTAAACAGCTGTTGCTCGGAAGCATATCACCCCCCCCCACGTAGCACTGCGTACAAATATCAACTTACAAAACATACAACTAGAATAACAATATCTTCACATTTCTACATCTTCAAAGATGTTCGCATTGACAAATGTAAATTGATTTTGATTGACTTAAAAGCACTGATAACAGACTGTCACTATGGAGACAGTTGGAGAATGACAACTAATCCCAGAACCGTGCATACATCAGAATTATATGTATTTCAGTACATTTGCAATGTGAGAAATGTTTATCTGCAGACAAATCTCTAAATTAATAAATTCCTAATCAATGACAACCAGTATAATCAATGTCAAAGCAGCAAAACACCTGCATGTGGATATCAACATTTTGAGCTTCTCTCTATTACTTCCATTTAGCCATGTTTTCAAAAGCCATAGTCGTCAAGTAATATCAAGATTGGTATGACAGACATTTCTTCAGTATGAAATTCACCAGAATAGTAATAAAATCACATAACGGAAAGCGAAGGTTCTTCATTGGAGTCAGTATTTAAATCAATCATTAATAACAATAATTAAAAAACGCCAATGATATTCCATTTATCAAGACTACCTATGTGTATGTTGTATTTTTTGGGTACAGTGTTGGTGCTGTTGTATTGATATTGGTGTTAATGTAAGGTTTGGTATTGGTGTCAGTGTTAGTGATAGTGATTTGTGTCTGTATTGGTGTTTAATGGTGCTTATGGGTATTTAGAGTGTCAATCAGGTATTTAACTAACAAATAGCTCTAACTTTAATGCAGATTCACTAAGTACACCAATAGTATTCTATAAAGCTTGACACCTAGTGGTGTTAAACACTGCATTAATGACAAACTTTCAGTTTCTATAGAGTGATTTAATAGTGTTTGCCTTGCTTTGGTGTTTATGTTCGGAGTGAAAATGAGGTTTTTAACCACCATGTAGCCCTAACTACACACAGATTTACAAAGTATGTTACCGGTGTTGAGAGCTGAACACCAAGTAACACTACTCGCACAATAGCACATCCCTTATTTCATGCTCTGTGTTACAATTGGTACGAGGTTTGCCTTCACATTCACACCAACACTGAACATGAAATATTAAAAAACTTAATCATCTGACATGTATCAAAACTTGCCTAAGTGTTGAGAAAACAAAGCGATCCAAATGAAAGAATTAACTTTAAATATAAAAAAATATAGCTTTCATTCTTAGAAAGAGCTTATAAAACAAGAAAAAGTGAAAGTCATACAAATACTGCTGTTATTCTAATAGTATGTAATGTGACCTTAACCTATCATTATGTATTACTGAACTTACAACTTAATAACTTGTATTTTACTGAAGCACAAACCAAATACTAGAATATAGCACATGTGAAATATACCATTAATCGCAAGACAGTAGTTAATAGTATGGGGATTGAGCAGAGCAGCAAAAGTTTGAGCAAAATACAAATAGTTTGTCCCTCGAGTACCACTGGAAATAGATATTCTATTGAAATAAAAGTAATATCTTTCTAAAAAAATAATATTTCCAGGGAATAAACTCAAAAGTCAGCTTGAATGTCAACTGAACAAGAAAAGAAGAGACAGATTCTTCAGACAGAATAGAAATTTGTTCAGTTCTTAGGCGGGGCAAGAATTAGATCGTATGAAGGAGGCATATATTAATGGGGAGTGTGAGAATAATGAATTTGTCTAAAAGAGAGCAATGAAATAATTTACTTCAACAGTTTACCAAATTAAAAAAGTTTACCCCAAAAATGGGAGTTTCCTTTCTCATGACAACTTGAAATATCCAAACTATAGCAGATAAACAATCATATCTACATAAAAAATAAAGTATTTAATCAAAGCTTGGATACAAACGAATCCTCCAATATCTACAAAACTACAATAATTTAAATATCAATCTCTTCAACTATTCACAATAAACAAAATTGTTCAAGCAATCCAACATACAAATCAACACCATTAAAACACACACACATGAGTTCATACAGGCTTTGACAGAGTGAATGATTCTGAAATCATTTGAGTTAATTGTACCTGCAGTGTACGGTTATTTCAGTCGCTATATGTAATTACAAGGGAACCAATTCAATCTTTTGATCGCACAGACTTAAACTGTATATTTCATGCTCAGAATAATGAACAAGTTCATACTGCAATTAATCAAGGCCAACAAATTCAACAGTATTTGAGTAAGTCCTCCTCTATCAAAAGACCTATTCCCACCTGAGTTCTAATGATCCAGCATTTACGCTTGAAGCGACCGTTTATCTTCAGTGCAAGCCTGTGAAGATGCGAGTATAGGGAGAAAACTGAAGTGCCGTGACAATGAGGTTCTGCGAGAATGAATCCTGCCTAAATAAGGGTTAACTTTGAATATGCCCTTACCTCCTTCGATACATAATGAGAGCTTGAAGATTAGGAATACACGTGTTTGAGGTGCGGATAGTCTACATTTTACTTTCATTTATAGTTAAAATAGTTAAAAATAGATATTTTTCAATGGTCATTGGAGCATTTTTTTTTTACATATAATAATAATCCATATTTTGTTGTTCAGAATAAAAACCATTGAATAGACCAGCTCGTAGTTACTTCATGGACAATTTTGGTCAAATGACCTTTCATTTCTTTCATCATGATAGGCAGATTTCAAAGCAAGATATTACGTAAGCTTGCCTTACATAGCAGGATGAAGAAATTGAATAGACCAGGTGACTAGAATAGCACACAAATGAACACTTAATGAAGGCATTTGTTGCATTCCTACTTTAAATGCATATCTTAGCATGTTGCACAATGTACTTTGCAAACTGAAATACCAGTCGTTCGTGGAAGCATTGTTGTTTTTTGTGGATGTAAATGAAAACGACAATTCAAAAGAATATATGAATATTCAAGACATTAAAGTTGGTGCTTATCTCATTAGATTTTAAAGCACCATGTCACTTTAGTACAAATGACCTTCTTCTGATCATGCGTAGAATTTTTTGATCATGTGCAGAAAGGAACTACGAACTGGCTTATTAAACTATTTCTTGTAATGCCTCCCTGTGTCTTACATGTATTTACATTAAGGGAAGAATAAAGAAAGTATGTTTAAACATACCATTTTGATAATTCTACAAAACTGACATAACAGACACCACTTTGAAAATGATACGAAAATAACGTTGTCTAATTGCGTTGAAACGAATATGATCTCTTACAAAACACACACAAGAATCAGATTGAATATGCGTATAAGGCATGATGAGTTGGCATCAGATCCTTCAGTATGTCAGCATTTCTTGTCGTCCGTTGACCAGTTTGGACGTTACTTTCCCATCTTCCTCCGTGATCTCCGTTTCCTGTCCATTTTCGTAAATTCTGAGAAAGATGGAGATAAACATTACAACATTAATAGCAAATTGAAAATGAAAATCATAAATTCTGAGATAAATACAATTTGTAGGAGATGAAGGAAAAAAATAAAAGAAAAATGTTGCTATAAAAATACTTGCTTATTAAGGATGACGTGATTCTTCATGGAAAACAAATTTTTAATTTTGTATCGTAATATCTTGAGTCAATAGAGTTTCTTTATCATAAATTATTGGCAATACATATCAAACATTTTGAATATAATACAAGGATAATGCGTGCATGACATAATCAGCTATTCCATTTGCATGTCAAAATAATCTCAGTACTTTAAAAAAAAAAGAATTGTCTAACTTTGAAAGAATGTAACCATTCTAATGTTGAATTATCAGCAGACATTTTCCACCAAAATTATTTTGCCACATAGATGTATTTCTTTGGAACGATAATTATGTACAAACACTGGAGCCTGGAGGGCTTTTTTTATTCTCTTCAAACACATTCGAAATTGTTACCACAAGCTCATTTAAAAATGTTATTATCTTGTGGGATTGATTACGTATTAGCACTTATAAACATCTTACTTTGTTGTTTTAATTTTCTTGCCGTTGATGAACCTAGTAGAGGTTGAAGTTCTCCTCACACCGGTAGCAGAATTAGGGGTTCCAAAAGATGACGATGAAGAGAATGATGTGAACCTTAAAGAGAAGGACATATTTTGATTACAATAAATCCCTTACTATTTCAAACAAAAATGTACTGATGTAGGAAAAGTAAGGAATATTTGTATTAAAATATTACCGGTACACTATTAAAAGGGAAACATGCTAATGAAAAAAAATGAATATGCGAGAATGGGGAAAATGATGTAAATCAAGGAGAGAAGAAAGTATTTGATTTGATTACAATAAATTGCTTTCAACTTTTTTATAAGTAAAATAATATAGGAAAATTCAGGAATACTTGTATCAAAACAATATTATACTAAAAGAGAAAACAAACATGCTAACAAAATAAACATCTATAATAATATATGTGCCACAAATCTAAATTTAATACAGTGTTTTAAAGGGTAATTTAAAAAAAAACATTTCTGAGAGAGGGCAAAAGCAATTTCGAATTTGACTTTCAACACTTGAAATAAAAAATCAACCACCACTACATTTTTAGAAAAGACTGAAACGTAAGAAACTCCAGCACAAGATTGACCTTTACCTGAGCTTAATAATGGACAATCTTTCATACCATAATGATAATAGCCAATTTTTAATTTTATAAAGCACTTTTCCCTGAATGGCTCAAAGCGCGTTACAGCATATTATTACCCCGGCCTTTGGATTCATTTCAATCCCGCACGAAAAGTGCACAATTTCCACTCCCTGGGGAGTATTCCTTGCATTCATCGCAGCCTCATTATGGCGCTGGCAAAATCAAACATACAATATCTTTCGCATCCTACCGGGTACCAATTTAGCACCTGGGTCGAGAGTGGCAAAGTGTGGATTAACGCCTTGCCAAAGGACGCTAGACCGCGGTGGGATTCGAACACACGACCCTCTGTTTACAAGGCGAGAGTCAGAACCACTACACCACAGCTCTTCCATGATACCAAGGAGGACTTACCCACTGCCAAAATCTCCGAATGCACTGCCAAATGAGGAGAAACCTCCTCCTCCACCATCATGTAGTCTAGAACTGTATCAAAGCAATCACCATGCACAATACCATACAATGGCATGCAAGGGAGAATAGAGTATAGGTGGATATAAAATAGAAAACGGGGAAAACAACAAATGGAAAAGGTTAAATGTCTACTCTCTCACATAAAAGACATTAAAGAGCTTTTGCACAGCATTTTTTGAGGACATTATTCAATTGACTGTATGTGCATACTGTAAAAAGTACCCAAATATAGTAGCCAAACCCTGTTGCATAAAAAAAGTACAGATGTGCCAGTAGCGCAGTGAGCCAAAAGATTTGGGAGGGTAAAACATGGGATAATACATAAATTATGGGAAAATAAAGTTGCAAGCGAGCTAGAAAAGTTTTTGACCTTTTTTTAGTAAAAAATGTTGTGATTACGGCATAATATTCAGGGAAAGATATCTTTTACCCTTTTCCCTGTCCTTATCTTTCCTTTTTTCTCTTTTTTTCGTGGTCGTGACTCTTTTTTTTCGGGGGGGGGGGGGGCATGGCCATTGGAATGTGTAATGGTAATTTTGCTATTGTGGTAAATACTATCATAATTATTATTCCAGTCTCATTTATACAGGTTTAATATTAATAGCCTCACCAGTGACGCACACTGTTCTCCCTAGAGGGCCCGGGTAACTAAAATTACGAAAGAGATTAAATTTTTTTCATCCGGACTTTCTTGTATTGGGACAGAGAGCAGTCTAAAGGTACTGTACAAGTATATTACAATGAACATTTTTACTACACTGTAAGTACTACGACAAGGTTTTAAGAAAGAGCGAGAACAATGAGTCCATACATGTACAGGTACACTGTACAAGCAGCTCTGTCACTCGAATTACATCAAATTGGAATAAAGAAACTGAAAATAAAAAACATGTGGAAAAAGCTCTTCCTTTCCCAACAAGTTAAAATCTGCATGCTTTTTTAAAGATGCATCTAGAATGGTGTCTCACTGTCTATAATCTGGCAATTAGTTTTCACATATATCCAGTATACAATAGAGCACACTGTGCATGTCTTGTACATTACATTGTCAGTCTGACTCAGTCAAGTTTTGTTTTATACACAGTACATATGTTCACGTACACTCGTCGGCTTCACGCAAGAAGGGACTTATTGACATTTTCTTTTAAAAAATTGTTTTTTTTTCATTGTTAAAATGGAAAAAACATATAAATGTCATGAACTTTCTTCTGTACCATTTTTGAACCTAAATGCGACGTGACGTAGTGATCAAAAACATTCCAACGTGCTTTACGCACGTACATGTAGATGCGTCCTTTTTCTAGGAACTGGATCGCGCATTTAGTTCCCAATAAAAGCCAGTTTTTCATTCAACGTGCTTACGCGCATCGATTTGCGCTAGAGGCCTTTTTCTGGAAACTGGATTGTGCATTCGCGTTAACGGCCTTTTTTCTGGGAACTTGATCAGTGGATTGTGTATTTTTTCTTCCCGGAAAAAGGGGGTATGGCATTCATTCTTAAAATTAGAAAGCGTTTTAGAGTATTTTAAATAAAATCACAAAATATCAATTACCGATGAGACAAAGTCTTGCTTAATCAGAAAATTTGAGAATTAGGACAGAAAATAATACACATGTAGCTGCTAAAAGCAAATAAATAAGGTCAAAACATGATTTGCATTTTCTCGAAAATGTATATTTTGCGCACGTGCTCGCTAAGTCCCTTCTTGCAGGAAACTGATGACGCACTGTACAATTTAAACATGCAGTGACTATAAGGTAATTACAGTACATTAATTTCACAAAACAAGCCCTCTGTCTACAATACAGTGAAATTGGGAAAAATTAAGGTAACAAATTCGCAAATTGTTTCTCAGTGTATGTACATGTACATGTATTTTAGCTACACCTCTTTTTCCTTCACTTTTAACAGGATTATAATTCCTTTTTTTCCAAGAAGATCAACAAAAAATAATACTAATAGAGCAAGCAATTTGATAAATGTAGAGTGATTATCCATTCTTCAGTGCTCAATACACTGAACACTGTCAAATGAAAGTTTGGACATTATTTTTAAATGGAATATCAAAACTTTTATACATGTAGCTCATTATGAGGGCATTGGCTGGATTCACAAATGAATAATAATGAATGAGAATGAAAGAATGAAACAAAAAACATCGAACCTGAAAAGAATGATGCATGAAGACATCCAGTAATGAATTATGAGATGTGAGCAAGGAATTGTTTTTCTTATAGCGACTTGAACGCATACTTGTATGCAAATAATAATATTCACTATTTGTGTTGCAAGATGATTTATATACATGTACATTTTTTTTCTGGAATATGAATTGCTTTCAATTTTTTTTTTTGGGGGGGGGGGCATAAAGAATGGAAACTACACAAATTCTAACTACATGTATTCATGATTGAACAATTCTACACATCATAGCAGCTTTATATAGGTCTGCATAGGTTTCATAATTTTAATCCAAGACATCTTTTCTATGGGGTACATTTCTATATTACACCACAAATGTGGAGACAAAATTGTGAGCGAAATTGATCTGCTTGAGACAAGGAGGCAAGACAAAAGTTCATGTTCTTCTTGGATTGATGATTTTAAAATGATTATAACAAAACAAATTCTACACATACACATATAACACTGCAGTCCATCATCCTCTTAATACATCACAGTTATAGACAAGGTACAGATGGATAAATAATCAGAGTAGCAATGGGGGGGGGGGGCTACTGAAGCAAGGGTAAAACAAACAACCTCACATCCAGGAACCCTTACCCACTACGAGGAAAGATACTCCATAGATCACCATAGGGATCAAACATAAAGCCAGAGCGTAGTCGGCTTGGTGCATGGGGCAAACTGAATGGGTGGGAGGTTGATTGAAAAGGATGGATGAAAACAAAAAAAGTATTTCATCATCTGAGTACAGTAGGCATGGTAATTCTACAAGAGCAAAAATACTTTTCATATGATTGAATATTTAATCAGAGAAAGGCAACAGGTAGCCCACCTTAGAGGTCAAGTCCACCCCAGAAAAATGTTGATTTGAATAAAAAGAGAAAAATCAAACTAGCAAAACATTGAAAATTTCATCAAAATCAGATGTAAAATAAGTATTTTAAAATTTTGCTTATTTTTCACAAAAAAAGTGATATGCACAACTCAAATGAGATAGTCGACGATGTCCCTCACTCACTATTTCACGTTTTTTTATTGTTTGAATTATAAAATATTTCATCTTCTTAAATACTGTAGATTTGACAATAAGGACCAACCTGACTGAATCATATAGTATTAAAGAATACTCATTCCATGTGTTCAGGGAGGAATTAATCATTGTTTCACTTGACAATGAGGAGAAATATAGAATATTCCCTATTAAAGAAATAGCAAGTGGATGACGTCATCAGTCTCCTGATTTGCATACCCACCAGGATGTGCAACTGTTTTGTAAAATAAAGCAAAACTTTAAAATCTCATAAATTTCTTATCTTACATCTGCTTTTGATGAAATTTTCAGTGTTATGCTTGTTGGATTTTTCTCTTTTTATTCAAATCAACTTTATGTTCGGGTGGTCTTGTCCTTCAATATTGTAATTACACGTACAGTGTGCTTCTCTTTATGGAACAGCCCTACAGTTTTTTTATTACTCATTATATTTTGGGGAGACTGAAAATAAAATGTTACATGTATGTGAGCATTCTGAAATACACATGGTATAGTACAAAGGCCTACATGTACGTATAGGCATTGCAATAGGGAATACTTTTCAATTGATGAAGTATTTCAACACAATACAATGTTCATAAATATCTGCATTTCTGATTTGAGCATATTCAAGTAATATATCACACAAATGGGTCCACTTTCATAAGACTAGTTTAGTATAACAAGAAATTTGATACAACAGTTTAACCCTATCTAGGCCGGGGTACTTTGGGAGTTCATATGGCCGGGGGGGGGGCTGGGAGGCCCCCCCATAAGATCTCGGCCGTTGACCGCGCGATCGCGCCGAAAATTGGCATGCTGGTTGCCTGGGACATAATCTCCAAGATTGTATAGTAATTTTTTTCGTGCGAATCGCTATTAAGTGATTATGCTAATTTATGCGTAATTAGTATGCGAAATCATACTTTTTCCTCTAACTCCCTAAATAAAGCTCCAAATGTACTAATTTTTGGTATTGAAACTCTTTGTGGTGTTCTTAGCAAGTGTACATGAAAAAAATTGCGATATCAAATCATTTTCTTATGTATTTTATTGTTTTTTGCAATTTCTTATGTATTTCTCTGTTTTTTGACCTTTTGTTTTTCATTGTTTTTTCAATGAAATTTGTTGGGGACTCTTCTGTGATCATAAAAAGCATAAAATAAATACATTTAGAGCAGCAAAACTAAAAATAATCATACATTTATGAATTTTGGTTGAAAACACAATTTGCATTGACTTTGTACACGAAATCACGTTTTTGAGCAATTTTCGGTCTGACATGCACTTACATAATGTTGCGTAATTTCGGAACCACATACCCGGAGGATGCAAAGTTGGTCTCAAAAGTTGCGCAAGACTTGAAAGTAAAAAGTCAGCGAGTGGCGCGGTCAAAAAATTTTGCATGGCGAAAATATTGCGCGATTTGTTGAGGGGGGGGCCTCCGAGGCCCCCCCCGGCCTAGATAGGGTTAAATCTACTGAAATCATTCAATTCAATTGGCCCAATAGTATCAACTTGTTATTGTGCATTTTTTTGTTCATATAAACACGTCTTGATGACACTGGATCCTAGCCTGCCACATGTACATGTTGTTCATGTACCAGTCCTGGGGCCCGTTGCATAAAGAGTTGCAATCAACCGCAACTCTAACAGTCAATCGCAACTTGATTTTCAACAGCGTGCATTTGGGACTTGCGATTGATTTTTTGACTTGCATTTAAACACAACTCTTTCTGCAACAGGCCCCTGGAACATCTTTTTACGATCGATTGCATTAACAATCTAAAATCAATCATGAACATTTTTAAAATCAATTATGAAAACGAATTGCGAAAATGGTTTGTTGCGATCGATCACAAAACTCAATTATGATTAGTTGCTGTGTTACAGGGCCCAGGAAGATGAAAAACAGAAACAAACTATTCAGGTCAGACAGTGTATGCACTAATACCTCTATTGAATGAGTTGTTTTGATAACGCCACCATCTCAATTCTCTGCTAACAAGAGCATGAAATGATATCTAGTTCCTTTTATCAGTGCCCTCCCATGCAGTGTAAACTAGAACACACTGCACTTGGCCGAGATGACCTTGGAAAAGCCTGCTGTCTAAACTGCATTAGATTTATAGGACAAGGATAAGACATATAGCAGTACTCGGAAATCTTACAAGGATGGGAGATATGTTTGATTAGAAGAAGGAAATAAAAGCTGTATCAACTTTTCAAGGAACTTAAAAAGAAAGTTGAAGTTGAATCTGATGAGTACGGAAACATTGTTTAATTAAGAAAAGAGGGAAAACAAAGCTGTTTTACTAACTGTTCCAGGAACTTAAAAAAGAAAGTTGAAGTTGAATCTGATGGGTATGGAAACTTTGTTTAATTATAAAAAGAGGGAAAATAAAACTGTATTAACTGTTCAAAGAAATTAAAAAGAAACTTTGAAGTTGAATCTAATGAGCATGGGAATTTCGTTAAATTGTAAAAAGAGGGAAAATAAACCTGTATTAACTGTTCAAGGAACTTTAAAGAAACTTGAAGTTGAATCTGCTGAGTGTGGAAATTTTGTTTTATTACAAAAAGAGGGAAAATAAAGCTGTATAAACTGTTCAAGGGACTTGAAAAGAAAGTTGAAGTTGGATCTGCTGAGTCTGGAAATTTTATTCAATTATAAAAGAGGGAAAAATATTAAAAGCTGTATAAAACTGTTCAAGGAACTTTGAAGAAACTTGAAGTTGAATCTGCTGAGTATGGAAATGTTTTTGATCAAAGGAGGGAAATGGAAAGCCTCTATAAACATTTCAAGGAAGTTAAAAAAAAAAGAAACTGAAGTTATGATATAAATAATAATTGGCATTTATATAGCGCTTTATCAATCTACGACAGTTCAAAGCGTTTCACAATTATTAATACCCGGTCACTGGATTCATAGCATTCCAAGCAGCCTGTTTAGGCGCAAACTTGCTAAACCAACCACAATGACGGTTGTTTCCTACCGGTACCCAATTAGCACCTGGGTGAGAGTGGCAAAGTGTGGATTGACGCCTTGCCAAAGGGCCCCAGGCCATGGTGGGATTCGAACACACGACCCTCTGATTACAAGGCGAGAGTTAGAACCGCTACACCACAGCGCTTCCACAAAGTTATGGTGTGGTTGGGTGTGTGTGTAGGGGGGGGGATCTAAATTGACAAGATGCGGAACTCACCCGAAGGAAGGTAGACCAGAGTTGAAGAAAGAATCCTGGAAAAGTGAATCATGAGTGTCGTAAGATCCGCGTGTTGATTCTGTCAAAATATTAAAAGCATTACTACATGTATATCAAGAGCAATTCAAGCTGTATTCATAAAGATAATTACTTCCCCAGAAGTACAGTATATGTTGTTTTCTATAGGTTTCATAAAAACTGATTGAGAATAATTTGTATATCCCTTTTAATATTGAAATTATTCTCGAGATTTAAGAAATTTCATCGATATAAGCCAAAGTTTAATCAACACTGACCGATAATACTATGATTACCCCTTATCATTATTATTCCCTATATTTTATTCCCATCACCATAAGTTCTATCGAAATTGATTGAAGATACTCTGATAAGTTCTCATCAAGATTATTCTTGAGATTAAAGACTCCAACTTGAAATCACCCCTAAATGGTGTGAATTGTGAATGGGCAATTGGGGCAGTCAGGAGGGCAAAATCGCCCGTTGACCTCATGTACTTCCTACGCTGTGCTGATGTACTAACCTTCAAAGAAGGCACTGAAAGGGTTGTTGGTTCCAAAGAATTCCCTGAAGATATCGTCTGGGTTCCTGAACTCAAAGTGGAATCCTCCCCTCCTTCCAAATCCGCTGCCGAAGCCACCTCCAAAGCTGTCAAAGTCAAAGTCTGTATTGTGTCCTGCAGAGAGAGAGAGAAGACAGAAATAATTTCACTGAAATTGAAAATGGAAAAATAATATGTTGCTGGTTTATTATCCCTCAGGATGAAGATTACAATGTAGTTGCAGCAACCAATCATTTCATGAGAAAGTCTTAAAAATAAAGGTTAAATGCCACCATATTATAGATCTAGTTCTAGTACATCAAAATTTATAAACTAATCTTTGTGAAATCATGAAATCTTTGCTGAAAATCAATCACGCCAATGATCACTAACAGAAAAAGGCATATGTGGGACAGTGTATTAATATTTGTTTAGAAAACTACCCAGCACTTTTTATATGAAATTCCATGCTTATTTTGCTCATTTCTCAGCAATTACACCTTTTTTTTCCAGAACCATTTGGCACATATTTTCTATTTATGCATACAAACACTTGGGTGGTCATTTCATTTCATAAATTCTGTTCGAACTCAGTTAGTACCACAACTGGTATTTAAAGCTGAATGACAGCTCATTGAGTGGTACATTGTATGCAAAAAATATTTTTACAAAACTTACATTAATGAGGACTTTGCGCATACATTCGTAATTCCGAAGCTTCGTAATTCCGAAGGTTCGGTTATTCCGAAGGTTCGTATTTCCGAAGGTTCGTATTTCCGAAGGTTCGTAATTCCGAAGGTTCGTCAATCCGAAAACGAAATAAGGTTCGTAATTCCGAAGGTTCGTTAATCCGAAAACGAAATAAGGTTCGTAATTCCGAAGGTTCGTTAATCCGAAAACGAAATAAGGTTCGTAATTCCGAAGGTTCGTTAATCCGAAAACAAAATAAGGTTCGTAATTCCGAAGGTTCGTTAATCCGAAAACGAAATAAGGTTCGTTAATCCGAAAATTGAATAAGGTTCGTATTTCCGAAAATGAAAATTATTCATTTTGGTAACAAACACGGATAATAATAATAATAGCTGGGAGAACAGTTTTCAGAACTGAAGTGGCTTCCCTGGGTAAATAATATAATTTTTATCATTTTAGGCCTACATGAAATTTCCAAAAGTTTGAGCACGTGATTCGCTGGCAACATCTCACAAGGATGCCCTTTTAACAGTAATTGACCAAATAGGCGAATTTTACATTTTCCCCCAAACCGCTTGCTCGCTACGCTCGCAGAAATGAAACGTAATATATAACTTACTAATCAGAGATCACTTAATTTTTTTTGCTCAACTTAATTACTACAAAACACACAACCTCTTTACACAGATAATAATCTTATTGCGAAAATATCCGTTTGCACCAAAATGCCCCTATTGGCCCCTTTTTTGGCTCCCCCCAAAAGGAAAATACGTTCCGCCGCCACTGGTTGAAACACGCATCGTCTTCATGGCTAACTGCAAAAAGTTCTTAAAATGTCCCCTTTAGATCAGGTCAGAGCTTATATTTAAAATTTCTGTTCGCGCTTCTTGCTCGCAGTTATTATCTAGTTACATAGGCATCTCGTTTTGAAGATCACAAACATATTGCCCATCATATTAAAAAAAAATATAGCTCGTGCTCGCATTATTCAAAAAGGGTTTATCATGTTATTACATATTTACTTTATTTTATAAGTATAAAGCTAATTATTGACTGTTAGGACTACCCTTTCAAAAAACAAACAAAAATCAACTTTAAGCTGCCGATCGAGGAAAATATGGCCGAAAAAAATTGCTCCCCCCCCATTTGACAAAAGTTGGATCCGCCGGGAGGGAGGCAGGGGGCACTTGCACCCCAAAAATGAAATAAAAAACAGGGAAATGCATATTTTTCTAAAAATGGGAAAGATCTTTTTCAAAAATAAATATGCTGTTTTTCATGTTTTCGAAATAAAATACTCTTTTTAAAGTAAATTTTTCAGGCTGGAATATTGCAAATTTTCAGCTTGCGCTTCGCACTCTCAGTTATTCGATTGGTGAAATATGTATCCTAAAGAGGTCACTAAATTCTTTAAGATTCCTTTTCTGGTCAGTATGTTTAAGCTCGCGTATTGCGCTCGTGTTAATTCTTTAGTTAGATGTACATATTTTTAGTGACAGCAGAAATCTGCTCGGATTTTTAAAAACTTATTTCCATTTTTATTGAAATACCCTTAAGTTTTAGCTTGTGATTCACGCTCGCAACACCTCGCAATAATGCCATTTAAAGAATAATTGACCCCCAAAACGAGTTTTACAACTTCAGTTTTTTTTTACCAAGCCGCTCGCTCATTATACTCTCTCCCGAAAAATAAAGGCTAAATATACATTTTGCCATAATAAGAAGTCATTTCAAAAAAGTTTTTTTTGATAATCTTAAGGTGAAAATATCACCAAAGTGCCCATTTTGACGTATGAGTTTCATTTTTTGGCTTTACCCCCCAAACGAAAATTCGTTTGGCCGCCCTTGCCTTCCCATCCTCATAACAATTGAACGGCAAGTGTCCACCCCCCCTTGCCTCTGCTTTCCCGGTTTTCATTTTTCGGATTAACGAACCTTATTTTGTTTTCGGATTAACGAACCTTATTTTGTTTTCGGATTAACGAACCTTATTTCGTTTTCGGATTAACGAACCTTATTTCGTTTTCGGATTAACGAACCTTATTTCGTTTTCGGATTAACGAACCTTATTTCGTTTTCGGATTAACGAACCTTCGGAAAAACGAACCTTATTTCGTTTTCGGATTATCGAACCTTCGGAAAAACGAACCTTATTTCGTTTTCGGATTAACGAACCTTCGGAACAACGAACCCTATTTCGTTTTCGGATTATCGAACCTTCGGAACAACGAACCTTATTTCGTTTTCGGATTATCGAACCTTCGGAATAACGAACTGTCGGAATAACGCCACAAATGTTCGGATTAACGAACCCTTTTTCGTTTTCGGATTAACGAACATCGAGGTATAGGCAATTTACGTGTTTCGGAATTACGAACCTTCGGAATAAAGAACCTTCGGAATTACGAAGCTTCGGAATTACGAAGTGTAACCGGAATTTGGGCCTACATACAAGCAATATGAAACTGCTTGGTGAACAGTGAAACCAATGAAAATTACCATGAACACTTATCATAAAGTGCATTGCAAAACCAGACACTATTTTCCAGAAAAATTATTGATAAGAAAAGTATTCAAATGCTGTATGCTGTTTGGATTGAAACAGAAATATCACACATTCTGTTCAAGATTTAAAGGGGAGGTTTACCCATATATCAAGTTTGTTTTGAAAAAAGCTGGAAAAAATCCAGACATTATGAGTATTTCTATACAAAATCAAAAGGTGTGCATGTACATGAAGTTACTGTATAATCAGCTTTTATTTTGTGATGTCACACGCAAACATACCATCATAAATTTCAAAATAATGCCATTTGGAAAAACAAATTCATGGTTTTATTAACTAGAGAAATCTCATCATCATAGCCCATACATATACATGTATATTCATAGACACAACATGTATTCTACAAAAATAAATATGTAGAGTACATGTACATGTAATCATGAAAGTAACAAACACATGAAAGTAACAAACACATGTAAGTAACAAACACATGTACAAGGGAGCTGCTTGAATGCAACATTATACTCAACTAGTATGTTCATATACTCAGTCACTCTTTGATGAATTTTTCTCAAAAGTTTGCAAATTCTTTTCTCAAAATTTTCTGTTTTTTACTGAAAAAAAAACCCAGTTTGGATTTATCCTCTGATAAGAATTGGTGTAAAATGGTGTACTGTACATTGTAAAACAAGTTATTATTCAAGACTAGACATGTATGTAGATGTACATATACTACATGAAGCTATAGGCACAAGACTACCCTGAATACTGATACAGTCCAGTACATGTACATCAGGCATTCTTGACATTGTTTTACATCCTAATTTACTACATGTGGAGGATGGCTGAACGAGGGCAAGAGAAAGAAACAAAGAGAATGAGAGAAAGATGGACACAGAAACAGAAGGACAGGGTATTAAAAAGATGTGGACAAAAAAAGGGAGACATTATCCTCTGTAGGAAGGTGTTCAGGAACACATTTTGGAGGGGAGAGTCACCTACATGTAGGGTGTGGGACACAGTCTTTTTCCCAATGAAAATGTGGATGGACCTGTAATGTGTTGCAGCATGGCTGCGATTCACTGGGAAGATGCAAAACCCAGGGGGGGGGGGGAATTGGGGTGGCACTCAACCAAAAAAATGGTGGGGGTGTGCCACGGGCGAGACAAAAAACAGGGTCCTTGGAGCAGATCGCCAGCGTGTGAGTGCGTATACATCCCTATGGAACGGTCATGTGTGGGGGGGGGGGCAGTCAACTATATTGCTGTAGACATACAGGCCGAGCATGTACTCATTAAGGGTTTTTAAAAACACAGATTAAAAAAAGGGGTAGTTTGAAAGACTGGTCAATCGCAGGGTCAAACGTATAATTTAGGTGGAATATGCTTTTTTTTTCCAAAGCTTCTTTTTTTAAAACTAGCCAAACGTGTTTAGGGTATGTTTTTTCCCCCAAGCTTTTCCCCTGGTCATATTCTGGCAACAACTTGTTTAGGGGCCAAAATGTGTAAATAAAGCCTGCAAAATACTTGTTTAGGGCGTTATTTTGCACATGGAGAACTTGTTTAGGGGGTGTTTTGAAATAATTTGGCAATGCGTGTGTACAGCAATACATTTGATTCCCCCCCCCCCAGGCCTACATGTAAGGAAAAATAAAACAAAATTATCAGGCAATCGCACTAAAAGTGCATATCAGTATACATGTGTACAAACATGTACGCAGACTAGTTTTGGACATATCACCATGTGTAAAATGGCAACGACATGTGCTATATTCATGTACTTGTTTTATTCTTGAGAACAGAGCCAAATAAAATCTCAATGTTGACCCTCACACACTGAAAACAGCATTCATGTATCAAATCAAGTGACAGAGCCAGGCAGAGCACAAGTGACGTGTGCCCCGATGATATTTGAGAAACATCCAATAATATAAGTATCTAAATATAGAAGGAAATGGTAATCTATGCCCCCTCTATTTCATAATCCTGGATTCACCAATGAAATTGTAATGTGAAAAGTATTGGAGACTGAAACACTAAAATAGGCACTAAACATTGTAACATGAGAAGTATTAGAGATTGAAACACTAAAATAGACGCTAAACATGTCATTAGGCGGTTTCAAACCGCCTCGATCACAAGAATCCCCGTTAAATTACGAGAACTTTTTAAGGCTAAAAAATACCTGTTAATTATTCCTGCATTCACACCGCCCCGAAACACATCCTTCGGGATAAGTTCCCGAAGTTACGAGCATGCGCAGTATGGTCTGATAAGCAGGCAAGGCGCGAGATTCAAAATCACTAGCCCAGCAGCCACCCACGCCGCCGCGCCCAACGACACGCTCGGCTAAAAGTTCCCGTAATTTGCTTTCACATCGCCAAAATACCTGCGACCTTGGAAAAATCCCCACGAAATTTCTCGTAATTTCGCCAAGTACCTACTATTTAGCGGGTATTTTCTTTCGGGGAAATTACGCGTAGTTTGCTTTCACATTACCAAAATACCTGGTATTTTCTGATCGGGGTAAATTTCCCGATCAGAGAATACCTGGAACTGGCGAACTTCGAGGCGGTCTGAAACCACCTATTGTAATGTGACAAGTATTACAGAATGAAACACTAAAATAGACACTAAACATTGTAACATGAGAAGAGATTGAAACACTAAAACAGACGCTAAACATGTCATTGTAATGTGACAAGTATTAGAGACTGAAACACTACAATAGACGCGAAATATGTCATTGTAATGTGACAAGTACTGGAGACTGAAACACTAAAATAGACAAGTTAAACATTGTAACATGAGAAGTATTAGAGATTGAAACACTAAAACAGACGCTAAACATGTCATTGTAATGTGACAAGTATTAGAGACTGAAACACTAAAATAGACACTAAACACTGTAATGTGAGAAGTATTAGAGATTGAAACACTAAAACAGACGCTAAACATGTCATTGTAATGTGACAAGTATTAGAGATTGAAACACTAAAATAGACACTAAACATTGTAATGTGACAAGGATTAGAGACTGAGACACTAAACAGACACTAAAAAATTGTAATATGACAGGTACTGGAGAGTGAGACATTAAACATGCTTAAAATATGTATAACAGCTCAAAGTCTGATGTACCCTAGCCCTCTTCCGACACCACCTTCATCATCATAACTGTCATGTTAATCACCCCAAATGCCTGTTAATCCCATTAGCCTGCTAATCCACTCAGACTAAAACAGCTTATCTCGTTACACACTCACCCCTATATATGACAACAACAGCAATGGACATTTGAAACCTTTCACCAACAGACCATTGAACATTCTTTAAAGTGTTCTTTGATGATGAAGATAATCAAATGTACTACATGTCTATTCTATATTATGTAGGGAAATTCTACAAAATAAGATTCAATTTAACAAAGTTTTTATAGTGAGCAATGATTTCATGAAGATGACTGTAAGTAAAGCCAAGATTAACGGTAAATTACCCCCTAAAAATAAGAAATATGAAATAGACACATTAAAGATAAATGAACATACTGTACACGTAGTTGCATTTAATACTAAATTTCATGAGGTCTGTAAATTACATGTACCCCCACCCCACCCCTAAAAAGAATAAGAAATAAAAAAATATATAACATAAAAAATATAATAAAAATAAAATAAACCACTTTGTTTAAATAAATAAATATAAAAATAAAAAAACAATAAAAGTAATGAATTCACATACAATAAATGACACAAAAATTAAAAATACACAAATGAAAAATTATTTTAAAAATAAATATTTTTTTTATAAATTTCTCTTTTTTTACCTCCTCCAGACTGCTGTTTCAAACCATCTAGACCATATCTGTCATAGACATCCCTCTTTTTCTCTGAAAAATAATAAAAATACACAGAAATACACAAATGAAATCATTGAAATATTGGGCTAGGATGTGTGAGAAAAATTGTCACAAATAATAGCACTTGATCTCTGCCAATATGACCTCATTATTAATACAATGTACGATGATTGAATTGATGAATTGATGTTACTAACTAAGATATATCCACAACACCATTATTTCTAGGTCAAAGGATTAGATGGACTATAAAGAGACTAAACGGACACACTGTATACATAGTATACAAATAATGTTTATGAGTGCAATGGACAGAATACTTAATGAGGTGAAAGATGAAATGATCCATTCAACGAGGCGTAGCCCAGTTGAATGGATCATTATTTCATCTTTTACTGAATGAAGTATTCTGTCCATTGCACTCATAAACATTCATTATTTGGTTTATATGAACTTTAAAAAAAAAAAAATTTTCATATGAAATCTATGAAATTTGATGCAAAACATGATCATGCAGTGCGAGTTCGGTCTGTTGATAAATGCGCACTGCTGGTGCCTGCAGCTGCAGTCTCGGTGCGCGAGTGCAATGGACAAAATTGTATGGATCCAAAATTGCACGGTTGATGTCATTGCAAATTGGGCTGAATGAACAATATCAAACAACCAATCAAATCACAAGGATCTATCCAGGTGTCATATCTATCCAATATCTTCATGCAAGATACATGCAAAGCAATGTACACCAGCATCCTGAAGTAACCTCCCCCCCTTTCACACATCAGATATCCTCTGCTTAATCATGAAAAAAGATCTTGGAGCTCTACTGTACTACCATACATGTACATGTAGTATAATGGGAAATCCCTTGACAATATTTATTTGTTTACATTACATGTATGCGTGATGAAATGAATAGATCATACAGTATGCTGCATGATACTATCGCCTACTGTTCATCGGACCCCCACGGCTTTGATGAAAGATTGGATGTCTTCAGTATCACTATCACATTATACGTACATGTACAATGATTGTGAATATGATTACATGTACATTACATGTACAGGAGGCATGTTCACACTGGTTACATATTCAACAGACATACAAGGAGAGTGAAGTTTGATTACTTTACATTGGGCATGTTCGCACTGGCTATCACATCAAACACACAATGATGGTAAAGTTTGACTGATAGCATTCACATTACTGGTACACCGTTTTTAGGGGGCTTCACACTGGCTACCATATTTAACATCTATGTATTAGGCCCATGCTAATAGCGATGATTACAGGGCATGTTCACATGGGTTCAATTTAGTGTATACAAAATGATAGTGTTGTACATGCATGATCACATTATATGGGACATATTCCCACTGGCTACCAAATGAAATCTTTTATATTACACACATATTGTGATAGTGAGCATACACTTAGGGGCATGTTCACACTGGCTACCACTAAATTATTACATGTACATGTACATACCCATGTATTGTGGAGAGCAAACAGTGTTTAGGTTGCGTGCATGGTTATAAGAAATGACTAAAAAACACATGAACAATGTTTCACAGAACCTTATCAAAACTTCAATGTAGATCTAGATATGCAACTAATTCAAAAAGTCAGCTTGATAGAAATAGAGTACCAAAGTGATGACGCCACAAAACACTTTTTGTTGCATTTCAACATTTTTTATACCCTATTTTGGTAGAGCATGATGAAAAACCCCCTGCTACCAAAATTTGGTGAGAATCGGTCCATGGGGAGCCTTAGATGTGACCTCATGAATACATAATTATGTAAATTATACATGTAATTAGCCCCACTGAATTCAATGTATCATTGGTCTGGTTCTAAATGTTATGAACCAATTTGCTACCATTGCAAGAATGATATGGGGAGTGTTTCATGCAACAAAAAATATGTGGTTTTCACTAACCACATTGCTCCTAGCCAATCAGATGCAAATATTTCAGTAGCTTATAACACAGCTGGTTTCATGAAATGCTCCGATTGTTAAAGCTAAATGACAGTATGTGCAGTAAAATCACTGATTTCGTGAGAAAGTCTGTAAAACCATGGTTAAGTATGTACTACATGTATCAACGTCGATCTAGATCTGATACAGTTTATAAATAAACTGAACTTTGTGAATTGCTTATTTCTCAGCAATTACACAATTTCTGCCAGAATCCTTCAGCACATGTTTTATTCATATAAACAGACACTTGGGTCATCATTATATTGGATTCTGTAAAAAGTCATTTTGAGATCGTTACCACAACTGGCAATTTTCTTTAATAGGAAACATGTATCTTACTATCTGATAGAATCTCATATGCCTCGGCAATCTCTTTGAACCTCCTCTCAGCTTCTTTCTTGTTGTTAGGGTTCTTGTCGGGATGCCATTTCAATGCGAGTTTTCTGTAACTGAAGGTGGAAAGAAAAAAAGTGAGAAAGTAACAACAACAAACACTTTAAACAGGTATGAATCAAGCAAACATTCTACTGACAAATATTTCAAGGATATATACATGTACAAGGGTACATGTAGGAAATAATTATATTTTTTTCCAAATTGGCTTGATTGCTGAATGCTTGAGGCTATTCTTTTTTTTAATTTTGAACTTTTACTTACAATTACCAAAACAGGCAGGAGTAGACGATAGCTCGCCCTAAATAATCGTTAAGGTTGGTTGAAGGTTAAAGATCATTTAATTTCCATTTTTTGCTCAACAAACAATTATTCTGTAGATTTTAAGCACCCTAAAAGCATTCCATTTTGTAAATTTAAAGAACCAGAATTAGACCAGGTTTTGGTGTACAGTACAAATACCAAATGAATTTATAACAAAAGACAATCCAAAGAGTACTGAATATTTGTTAAAAGTAGAATGCAAAATCTAACATTTACAGTTGTACTATTGGATAAGGTGCAGCTAATTTTTATGCTTCACTTCTTTTTATATATATGTACCACTCTCCAACCCCTCTCTCCCCCACCCCACTCCTTATCCCTCAACCTTATTCTCCGTCTCTTTTTTCTTGATTACCCCCAATGCCACAAGTGCAGAAAATATATCGGTATACATGTGTATATGATGTAGTACATGTATAGATATACAGTATATCTATACATGTACTATGTGTACGTATTACCCCAATCACATTGTCAAACATGTTTATTTAATGAATATTTTACTAAAGAACTACAGTATTCAACTTACGCTTTCTTGATGTCACTATCACTGGAGGTCTTGGAAACATTGAGGACTCTGTAGAAGTCAGGCATCGTGATGATTGTGGATTAAACAACCAAATGGCTTTACATGTAATAAGAATGAAAAAAAAAAAGAAATGAATAAAGGGCATAAATTGCTGAAACAAGTGGAATGCCTCTGGCCGTCTCACCTGCATCACGCGGTTCAATATAGCAGCAGTGCTGACTCTGAATACTACTATAACTTGCACAAGATGTTCAGTGATACATGGTTACTCTTATGTCCACTTTTTATGAACTAGACCAATAAACTTACAGAGATATGATGGTTATTCAACAAAAAACCCCAACATGGCCAAAGTTCATTGACCTTACATGACCTTTGACCTTGATCATGTGACCTGAAACTCGAACAGGATGTTCAGTGATACTTGATTACTCTTAATATGTACAAGTTTCATGAATCAGATCCATAAACTTTCAAAGTTATGATGGTAATTCAACAGATACACCCAATTCGGCCAAAGTTCATTGACCTTTGACCTTGGTCATGTGACCTGAAATGCGCACAGGATGTTCAGTGATACTTGATTACTCTAATGTCCAAGTTTAACTAGACCAATAAACTTTCAAAGTTATGATGGTAATTCAACAGATACCCCCGATTCGGCCAAAGTTCATTCACCCTAAATGACCTTTGACCTTAATCATGAGACCTGAAACTTGCACAAAATGTTCAGTGATGCTTGATTACTATTATGTCCAAGTTTCATGAATCAGATCCATAAACTTTCAAAGTTATGATGGGAATTCAACAGATATCCCCAATTCGGCCAAAGTTCATTGACCCTAAATGACCTTTGACCTTGGTCATGTGACGTGAAACTCATGCAGGATGTTCAGTGATAATTGATTAACCTTATGTCCAAGTTTCATGAACTAGGTCCATATATTTTCTAAGTTATGATGACATTTCAAAAACTTAACCTCAGGTTAAGATTTCGATGTTGATTCCTCCAACATGGTCTAAGTTCATTGACCCTAAATGACCTTTGACCTTGGTCATGTGACATGAAACTCTAATAGGATGTTCAGTAATACTTGATTAACCTTATGGCCAAGTTTTATTAACTAGGTCCTAACTTTCTAAGTTATGACATCATTTCAAAAACTTAACCTCAGGTTAAGATTTGATGTTGACGCCGCCGCCGTCGGAAAAGCGGCGCCTATAGTCTCACTCTGCTTCGCAGGTGAGACATAAACTGGGAGGCTGTACTGTAGAATCTATTTGCATAGACCTACATGTACATACATGTACTTGTATAACTCATCCATGCTCAATTTTATTCATACATTCCCCCCCCTAAAAAAATAATATTTTCATTTCAATTTTATTTTGCGGCCCATAGTTCTGTAGGTCTAGACATACATGTACATTGGCCACCTGTTTATAATAGTACATTGTACGATGCCCGGGGGGGCCACTTCCATTCACGAGTGGATACCATGCGCGACCATGGGGTCTCGAAAAGCACCCTAAACACGTAATTTCCATATTCTGAAAATGCACCCCTTAACAAGTATTGGCGTGTGAAACCCTACCCTTAACAAGTATTGGAAACAAAACGATACTCTTGGCAAATATTCCCTGAAATGAACCCCTAAACAAGTACAGGAATGTTTTATTGTTACGGGTCCTTCGGTCGTCGGCTTTACCTTATTTGGTTTAGTACACCTCGCGCAAATAGGACTCTAAACACGTAGTGTTGGGGCAAAAGGACATCCTTTATAAAACATTTTAATTTTGTTTTATCATCCCCGCAAATTCGACCCTAAACACGTAATTTTCCTAGCGAAATAGAAACCCTTTTTTCATTATTTTTGTGTTTTTGACACCCTTATCACGTTACGTACGTAACGTGCCCTATCGTGAAAAGGACATCCTTTTTACGTGTTTTTTTGGTCGTGCATGGTATCCACTCGTCAATGTAAGTGGCCCCCCCGGGGTACCATGTAACTAGGGTATTTAGTGATACCATATGGTCGGGCCGGAAGGGGGCCTCACAGCCCCCCTCCCCCATCTCAGCTGTGGACAGCATTATCGCACTGAAAATCGGCATGCATATTGCCCATGACCTGTGGCCTGTATCACTAAGCGCTAAGATGCGTCTTAAGCATCCATAAGTCCGGTTATAGGACTTAGTGTAAGATGCATCTTAGCGGGAGTTTCACAAAGACCACTAAGACACGTACCGTACTTAGTACCCATTTATCTAAGTTGCATACAGAGCGTAGCCTACGTCTCGTCTCGACGAGACGTAGGAACTGTTCTTAGTGTAATGTCATGTTTCCTAGTGGCCACAAACTGCAGGAGCGCTTCGACTTCAACCCTTTGGAAGTCCTTGCTTCTTTTTCTAGGCGTTTCCTAAATTTTTTGAGGCAAATGCATATTGTTATTAATTTATTTTTATGAATTGCCCAACATCATGTCATTGCCTGTCTGTACACTACCAAATATGTTTATAGTAGAGAGGGGGGGGGGGGGGTAATGGGCACTATTTTTTGTACTCAACACCCCCCCTCCTCCCTTGAGAAAAAACAAAAAGGTAAAATTTTGGTTAATCTTTTGTTTTCGTCGAGGTATCAAATACAACTTCCACTGCATACATTTCACTTTCAATATTTTACTTCTATATGTTGTCTTAAGAAAAAGGTATACCTTCCCCATTATCCTCCTACAGTAGTCAAAATTATGTTAAAAGTGACGAAATTCCTCCTCCTTTCACTTTTTAGTTGCAGACGATTCAGACGAAAACTTGCAGGAAATTACTACTTTTTATCTTCACACAAGGTCGAAGGTCACGAAATTAGGCTTCGTAGACTCAAAATCCAGATGTTTTATTGTTGAAGACGCGTCGCACACAGGACTTAGTAAAGAACTGTTTAGTGGAACTGACGCACCAACAGGACGTCAGTAAGACCCATCTTAGTGTATGACGCGTCGCAGCGACACTTAGTCCCGTTACACTAAGTAATGTTTAGTGAAACAGGCCCCAGATCTACAAATCTGTAAATCTGAGGAATTGAGGTCATATTACAGATTTTTAGCACTCTCAATTCAAGTCTGCGCAGAGCCCCTTGTCTGCGCATACATGTACGGCTTTATATGCGCGATTCTAATAAAAGAAGATACAGGACAGATACAAGTACATGTTCTAACTTTACACCTGCATTACTATAGTATAGGCAAGTATTTCAAAAATCTGAGTCAAAATGGTGGTAAAATATTGAATTTCAGGCATTTCATGTAAAAAGTGTCAAAATGCATCTTTTCTCATCAAAATCCCTGAATTACGTATGTAAAGTTAGAGGGAATGGGTTCGCAGCAGTACAGGTATGTCATGGGCCTCATTTTTTTCCAATCTGAAAATTAATTTTAACTTTCATTAGGTTTTTGGCAACTTCATATTGTTACTTTTCATAATTCAATCATATTATTCTCATAAAATTCACCAAACTTCCACAATAAATACACAAATACTTACAATTTATAGTAGGTATCTAAAAAAAATTGCCAATTTTTTTTTTTTTTTATATGAGCTAAAGACAAAGTGTAACTTACAAGTACCATGTGAAATATTTTGGTTACTTGAAAAAATGAAAAAAGTATTGTATTACAAAACATGTGTTTTCTATGGGAACAGTTTAGAAAACGCGCGCATCTTATGCGTCAGAAAATAATCAAATACGCTCAAACCTTTGCAACTTCCTTCCAAAGGGAACTTAAATAGAAAAATGATGAAAAATTATCAAAAACACAACGTCGAAGTCTTTATATCCTCAAAGCAATAAAATATGGTCAAAATAGCTCATCAGTGACTTTGTTGTTTTCCAACTTTTCCCATAGAAAACACACGTTCGGTAATACGATACCTTTTCAAGTGACCAAAATATTTCACTTGCGAAGAGGGGTCCGATTGGAAGCTGATGTCGTAAAAATGAAAAACAATTTCGGCAAAATTTCTGCATGTTTATATTTTGTAGGTATTTGTGTATTTATGGTGAAAGTTTGGTGAATTTTATTGGAATAATGTGTTTGATATGATCAAATTTATGATGAAAAGTGTTCGGTAATACGATCCACTACCATACCATCCCTGGTGACTTCAGTTAAACCAGGATAATGCCGATTCAACTTATTCAATAGGTTACGGCTGTCTTTATAATTATGAAGCTAAGGGTGGATGAATAAATAATAACATGAATACATGTAATACAATCATAACAGTATGTTCTCGACGCAGACACACCACACTGACACAGTTCAACTTGCGCTCACAAATCACATTCACAATACTACAGAACGTGACACTACATTGCCGGTATGTCGCTGAGCAACTCACCAACTCACTCCACAGCCAGCTTCAATAAGACTGGATATAAAGCCCTTTTTCTGGGCTTCTGTAAGCTGATTTCCAGATTATTTGTTGAAAAACCGTGAAAAATCAGTATCTAAATCTTATTCCTGTAAAACACGTAGATTTTCAGGTGATATGACGAAGTTTATCCATTTGTGCGGCGACAGAAAAACGACTAGCAACGTATTTCTCCAGTCACGAATTCCTGAGCAGCTAAAAATGGCATGTAATGCATTCCTCGTCGAAACCCTGCGGGCCCCTGTCGGGTCAGCTGCTTGGATCGGTCCGTTCTTTCTGGACGAAAAGAATGCTGCGTTTTTTCATGCGGTGAACGGCAGCTTTATGATGCCTGACGAGCTGTAGTGCAATGTACGGTATGGGGGGGGGGGCGTCATTAATTCCTCAAATCATACCAAATGTATTATCAAAAAATAAAAAAGTGGTCAAAATGAAATAAGGGAAGAATTAGAAGAAATATTAAAATGTATACATATATATATGTATGACGTCGCCATGGCATGGAAAACAAAATAATGATAATTTTTTCAAGAATCGATCGGGTTATATATACAATCACAATTATGATTAATCCCCCGCGCGGGAAGGGGGGGGGGGGGGTACCTAGGTTTGGTTTGGACTGGGGTGTGCGGCTGAACGTTCAAAGCCCATATTTATTACGGGTCATTTTGGATTAAAAAAAGGTACCCATTATTAGGGATTTATGTAACTTGACCAAAAAAACGTTATTTCGTATTTTCAAATAAGACAAATGATGAGACCCATGTTCAAGGCCATTTACAAAAATTGGGGCCATGTTTAGGGATTTTCCAGCATAAAACCATATTCCATGCATGTTTAGAGATTTCTTCCAAAGCGATCCATTCCAGCGGCACATATCCCCGTATGTTTTATTTCGTTTTACATTCCCCCTCCCCCGATGAATCAATTTGGTGCCCAGGTTTAATTGTCTGTCATCAAAAATGACTGATTACCTTGAGGAAATCCTTTTTAAATTAAAATTATAATCAAAGGGGAAGTTTACCCTGATAAGTTGTTTTTAGCAGGAAATAAAGAAAAAATTAATATATTTTTGATATAGGGGAAAAATCTTTTCCAAAGATTTGAATTTGTGACGTCACAAACGAGAAGCTTCTCCATATATAAATACCCCGAAAATCTATATTCTCATTGATTTAAGAGTGATTTTATTTGTATACATATACGTGGTCGCATCAATTTGGAATTATTGGATTTTATTCCTATAACTTAGGCATATATGTGGAGTCTGCGTTCATATGACGTCACAAATTCAAAGCACTAATGGATAAACCAAATCTTCCCACAGAAGTGTTATGATCGATGACACTTGGGCCGTACACAGGGGGGTTTCCGGGTGGGGGGGGGGGCAGGACACGTATAACAAATTAAGCACGATTTAAAAGTACAAATTGAAGGATTTCGTGCACACTTTCTGAAATTCATGAAAATTTTCAGATTTTTCTTTTCACTAAAATGTTATAATGCTGGTAAAAAATGAGTTTACTTTTTATTTTTTGCTTATTGTTTTGTAATATTATTTTTTGATTGAAAATAATTAATATTTATATTTCTTATGAAATCTTCAGTGAAAAAAAATAACTTAGTTTTAGCTTTATCAATTCGATGATAAAGGAAATTTGGCCATAAGCCTATCTGATTATGAAGGGTCGTGGATATGTAATTTTAACATAAAGATAGAAAAGTCAGTTCAAGTAAAATGAAACCCTTGAAACAAGATAGCTTGTGTGAAAAAAAATCAATTGTGCTCCTCGATTAAAGGGGGGGGGGGCACGGGCCGCCTGTGCCCCCTGGATCCGCCAGTGGCCATAGCTTTTAATTACTACTATTATTACTTTTTTAATGTTATTGGTAAGTATGTCTGGTCGTATTGTAACAATGTCATTCATTGTTTTTAATTTGTTTGTTATTATGCCGATCATTAAAAATAAATAATAAAAAAATAATCATAATTTATATACACAGTAAACGTTTCACTTGCCTACGTCATTTGAGTGAGGGCAGCAGACGAAATTAAGGGAGCATTATTCATTAACCATAATTTTGTCAACGATAATTTTATCATCATCTGACAAACTGTCAGATCTGACAACTTTGTTTTGGGTTGATACAGGGCAGGCGTGGATCCAGGGGGTGGGTACAGGGGGTACGTAAAAATGCCATTAAAACAGAGATGTGCCCCCTCTTTTGAAATCGAAGACCTTTTTTTTTTTTGCTTGTCAAATTTTTTTCGAGTACGGAATACCCTTAATTTGTGTCGACGATAAGCCTTTTTTGTCTAAAATTTCCTCCGAAAAATTCCCCCCCCCCATTATTAGGCATAAATTAAAATTTGACAAGCAAAAAAAAAGGTTATCACCCAAAGTTGGAGGAGAATATGGACCCATGTTTAAGGCCAGTATTTAAAATCGGGGCCATATTTAGGGATTTTCCAGCATTAAACCATACCACATGTTTATAGGGATTTCTTCCAATAGAGCGACCCATTCCAGCGACACATCCCCGTATGCCTTATTTCGGGAGTACCCCCCCCCCCGGGTCTTCTCTGAGCTATCCCTCTCCCCCATCTTATTCTCTCTCCCTTACTCTCTCTCATATTCTAACTCTGCGAAACTCCATATATGACAATATATACACAAGGCATATCGCAGACAGAAGAAAATATATTTCGTATTATAAAAGACAACTGTTGACACCACGCATTCAAATCGTTAGTGCATAAAGACACACAATTGAATAATAAATAATTATTCTTGACTTGTCGACTCAATGAACTTCTTCTTCTTTGTTTCAGTCTGTTCACCCGCATTCTTTCGCCTTATTGTTTTTTTTTATCTTGTTTTCATTTACAACTCAGGGATAAAATATTTCATTTCAAAGAAGCCTTTAATCATGTTAATAGATTCTATAAACAATAGTCCACACAATCGAAACAGCATTCAACAGTGCATACTTCTTATGTACAATAATATGATACATTATTATGGTAGACTTGAATTTTGGACGGAATTCTGAAAAAAAATACTGACAGTGTAATTTTCTAGCTTTATAAGAGAAATATTTCTCACCCTGCCATTTTAAAAATACATGTATGATGTTTTTGTCAATAACAAAAGGGAAGAACTCCATAATGATTGTATTCTGAATATAACATGCAACAGAGCTCCATACAAGTTACTTTCTTTAAAATTGTAACGAGACATCTTGCATGACTGTTGATCAAAATGACAGATTGGTGGGGCGCACAAGTGCGGTTAAACGTTTTTATTTCCGAAATACATGCAAAGGCTTTTTGAAATCTGACGATAAAGTAGAAACCGGTTTCTTATAACACGTTGTAAGAACACTTCATTTTGATAGCACGCAAGAATTTACAATATAAGTTTTATATATGATATTTACAATATGGCCTTTATGGAACTGGAAGTCCTCATAGGATATTACCGTGCCCTATAGCACTACAGTGCGTATCAAAAAAAAGTTTACACTTTGAAAAAGCCCTGGGAATTAAAAAATATACAACATGTGGGTAATTTTTTCACATATAATTATGGGTTTGGGTCTCATCTATCCAATGAAGGTAAAAGTTTTGACAGAATGTTACACTTGAGTGAGCACTGTCCATTTTTGTAAAGCTCGCAGAAATCTGTTTGCGCAGAAATGCTTGTTTTCACGCTGTGTCAAGGGGAAAGGGCGAAATCAAACTTACCCTGCGAAGCATTTCTCATAAATTTCCCTAGCACTTTTAGCCAATTGAAATAAAACGGATACATTCAAGCATTTTGTAACAATTTTGCCGCCCAAATTTGAAATTTCAACACTTAGTAAGCACAACCTTTACCCTTTTTGTGCCAGCTGGATCTGAGGACATAACTGAATCTGAACAAAAGTTTTTATCAGACATCTCCAGCATTTTTCACTAAGTTTTTATCATTTAAAGTTGGTTTACATTTCATTTTCATTTAATACTTTTTTCTCCACACTTTTCCCAAGCTTGGCAAAGATTAACAAAATGAAAATCAAGCCTAAGCCATTTCATGTAAATCACAGCTCAGTTTAAAGCAAATATCGTTACGATGGACTCGGTGTGTGGGGGAGTGGGATGGGGCGCAATGCACTCTTCGAAGTGTTTTGGGCAAGGAAACAAGTTTAAAAAGGTAAAAGTTATCTTCATATCAGTTTTACTTGCTAATTTCCACGTGTTCTTCATGATTAAGGTCTACTTTTATTCGCATAACTATTTCCAAGTTCTGCGCAAATAATTTTTCACCAACTTTTCAAAAGTAAGTGGTGCTCACTCAAGCGGAAATATTTTTCGACAGTTATATCGTCATTTGCTTAAATGGATCTGTACCAATGCTAAAATGTGGAAAAATCGTCAGGATATTACAAATACATAATTTTACAGGATTTTTTCTAAGTGTAAACTTTTTTTGATACGCACTGTATAAACAAATATCTTAAGCTTTTTTTTCAGAAGATTAAAAAAAAAATGAAATCAAAGACTTATTCACATATCAAAGAGATTCCAATAAAAATGTAATTTTCAATAAAAACGTTCCTTTTCAATGAATAATGCAAAATTCAGTTTCAATTTTCCATTCCACACTCTCGTAGACAAAAATCTCTTCTGTTTATCGAAGCATACCATAAAATTAATGGTACCAAAATAATGAATGATAAAACTGGTTTTAAAATCGTATAAAACAAATGCATTTGTTTGAAATACCAACAAACCTTAATCATGCGAAAATTCGCCCCGTTCTCTTTCGAATGCTGTGATGTACTAAGCTTCACAACCTCATATTGTTACATAAAAAATGATTAAAGTATTTTATTTTTTCTTGTTTTCCGTTTCGCGCACGATGTTGATTGTTTGGGCTAGTAGTATGTAGTGCTCGTTGCTGTGTGACTTCCTGTTAAAAAGACGTAAAAATTAAAAGGGAACATTAAAGAATTAATAAATCATTCATTATACAATAAGCATTATGGGGGATGGGGGGGCGGAGGACTGCCACCTTTGTCACTGCGTTGCGTATCATACGGTCATGCATTTCACAGATTTGGTGGTTCTGTGGTAGAGCGCTCGGCCCCTCATAAACGGGAGGTGGTGAGTTCGATCGCTGACCGAGTCATATAAGTCTTAAACATGGGACCTTCAACTTTCTTGTCATGCGCTCGACGCATTAGAATGGAGATGGGTAATAATAACATAATGTTATGCTGGGTTTGCTAGAAGAACATTATAATTGCTGAGGCGGTTACCATGGGGGAATAAGAATGATTATTATCAGCAAAATTATGTGATTATCCATATCAAAAGTAATATCCAATGTGACTGTCTCTAGCAAAATATAATGTGATTATTATTATCATCAAATGTAATTAGTATTATCAAATGTGATTATTCTATCAAACGTAGTTATTATTCTCAAATGTGATCATCCAAATCAAATGTGATTATTTTTATCAAATGCGATTAGTATAATCAAGCGTGATTATTATCATCGAATATGATTATTCTTATCAAATATGATTATTATCGTCATCAAATATTATCAGTATTGTGAAATGTGAATATTTTGTCAAATGTGAGTATTATTCTTAAATGTGACCATTCTCATCAAATGTGATCATTCTTACAGAATGTGATTTTTCTTATAAAAATGTGATTATTCTTATCAAATGTGATAATTATCAAATGATGATTATTATCAAGTTTGGTTGTGTTTATCAAATGCGATTGTGACTTTTCTTATGTGATAACTCTTATAAAATGTTATTATTATTATAAGATATGATTATTCTTATCAAATTAATGACGTTTCCTATATCTGATTATCATGATCATTTTTTTAACAAATGTGATTATTTTTTTCTATCAAATGTGACTATTCTGATCAAATGTGATTATTATCATAAAATGCGATTATTCTTCTCAAATGTTATTCTTATAAGTATCAAATGTGATTTTTCTTATTAAATATGATATCGTATTATTCTTATAATTATCTGATTATTATCATCAAATGTGATTATTATTATTATCATCATCTAGTGTTTCTTTACCTCCATATGTAGAGCTGGTGTGTGTAGTAGTTGTCGCCTGTACTGTTGGCTGCACAGGCTGGTGGGTCACAACCTAGTTTCAAACAAAGAGAACATGACAAGAGTTCCATTACCACCACTAATCAATTCTGGGGCGACGGAATTGATTTTGATGAAAACGCGTGGGGGGGGGTCAAAATGACCCCAAAGTGACGCCATTCTCATCCTGATCATAGAGATGACTGACAAGGGGCCCGTTGCAGAAAGAGTTGCGTTTAAACGCAAGTCAAAACATCAATCGCAAGTCCCAAATGCGCGCTGTTGATTGGTTGAAAATCAAGTTGCGCGTGATTTTTAGAGTTGCGATTGATTACAACTCTTTCTGCAACGGGCCCCTGGCCTAAGGCTCCGTCTGAATCGATGAGTATACATTTGTCTATAGGCCTACTTGGAAAGCTGTTCAATGGCTAATTATTAAACTTGATGTGATTCCACTTAAATTCATTAATTGTTGTTTGAAATAATTTGGTCTATAGGTTCATCGATTATAACGATAAGAACAAGATACGGCCTTATCAAATGATGCAGTTTAATCTGCGGCCCGTTGCAGAAACAGTTGCAATCAATCGCAACTCTAAAAAAATCATGCGCAACTTGATTTTCAACCAATCAACAGCGCGCGTTTGGGACTTGCGATTGATTTTTTTGGCTTGCGTTTAAATGCAACTCTTTCTGCAACCGTGACGGGCCCATAATATGCTCAAAGTGACATTTTGTTTCATCCTATAGTTTGGTTCTGATCTGGCCCTTGAATCATTCAATCTAACTTAACTTCATTTTGAAATTTACAATGAGAAAAAATGACAACTCTTGGTATTTCATCAACTTGTTTTTTTTTCTTCTTTCATCTATTATATTTGTCATTATATCTATACATTTCATTTTTGTTTTGTGATATGATTATAACCAGAAACAAAAAGAAATCTTGCACGATTGCATCTTAAATACTCTCTTTATATTTTTTGATCGATTGATTTATTTTGATGGTAGACTCACCATGGTCGCCGGGACGTCGCCCACGGCACCATTCATTCCCGCGCATGAATACCCGGATCCGACGATGGCAACGATGAAGATGACGAAAGCGATGATGCAGGCGATAACATGCATGGCAACGACCACCTATACACAAATACGCCAAACATGAAATATATCAGCAAAATAGCACAGGCTGCTGACTTTATAAGGCCTCTAAGTAATGCCCGATGTCAGGGGGCGGATCCAAGATTTTCCAAGGGGAGGGCACATGTTGACAAGCAAAAAAAGAAAAGCTCTCCACTTTCAAGGGGGTGGGGGGCACACTTGTGTTTAACGGTATTTTTATATTACAAATGTTAATTGTACCTCTCAAGGGGGGGGAGCATGAAAAAAATCGAGTTGCATTGAAAAAGATTTTTTTTAGATTACTGCAATAACTACAATGATAATAATACATTGTTTTTACATAGCGCTTAATACAGGGTGTTTCTGAGCGCTTTACAAATAGCATACATTAATAACATTGAACAGTTTAACAAACAAGATTTTTACAGTGTAAAGTATTTTCAAATTACAAATTAGCTACTCAATTTGGGATATGCAAAATAATGATAATAATAAAACAATAACGTTTATTAATTAATGAAATTCGAATACAAAAAGTAAAAAAAAAAGAATTATCAGAGGTACAATAACATATAGATTATGTTCGAACAATAAAGCAGTGCAATATTAGCAGTATAAAGGGCATGATCAAAATAACATTATTAAAACAAAAATAAAAGAAGAAAGAGATTGGTAAAATGATTGGTATTGACAATAATTATGTATAATAATCGTAATAATAATGATAGTGCCTTTTATCTCGAGGTGAAAATGAGAAAGCGAATGCATATATTGTAATTATAATTATTAGCTCACCGAGTTTTGTTGCCAGTAACAGAAGACCCATTCGCAGATGTAATCATACGAGAGAAGGCCTGCTGCAACGGCTTCGTAAGCAGTCATCGCAAAGGCCTCAAGCGCTGTCAAGATGCACATGACCAGAAATGCTGTCACCTAGGAACAAAGAAGTTGTTAAAGAAGTTGTTAGTATTGTTGATAATTGTTGATAAGTATTGATAATTACACTACTACTACTACTACTACTACTACTACTACTACTACTACTACTACTACTACTACTACTACTGCTACTACTACTACTACTACTACTACTACTACTACTACTACTACTACTACTACTACTACTACTACTACTACTACTTACTTCTACTACTACTATACTACCGCAACAACAATTATAACACAAGAACAATGATAATAATGATGATAATAACAATAAAAATATAAAAAGAATAATAACAACAACAGCAACAAAAATGATAATAACACGCTTTGCATTTTGATATAACCTAACAATCAAGATTTTGTTTCGCTGTACTACATTATGTTCTAGACCTGGGTCTTAGAAACATCTCCGCTCAATGTCCATTTGATTAGTTTTGATAAAGATATATAATTATGTAGTAATAAAACTTAAAAAAGTAGAAAATACGAATAATCCATTTCTATGACTTATCTTGAAAATGTTTAATCAATAGAATACTCACCACACACGACGACTTCCCGTGAGAGCAGACGCCAAGAATACCGGTTGGTATGTATAGCTGATAGGAGACAAAAAATTGTAATTAATCTTAACTAGCATGAGCGTTCTCCCCACTATAGGCAAGATTCGAGATCCAAAGATATAATCAAGACTAAAAATGAGGGCTAAAAAATACAAATTTCTTGCTTTCACAATAAGCGAAATAAGTAAAACACATGAAAATTATATTACTTCGTTACGCTGTCTGTTGTAAAGATTTGAGATAAAAATTGAAAAGGGATATAGCACAATCGTCAGTTTCACAAATCTGTTCATATAGAAAAAATAGGAAGAAAATCAAATAAATATTGGCTTTGGCTTTGAATTAATACGGTATAGATAAGTTCAAAGATATACCAGGATTATTATATAAAGTATGGTCACAATTGGAATAAAGCTATCGGTTCTTTTCTTAAACTATTAAACGACTTTTTTTTACCATTCAACACAAGTTTTGAAGATGCAAAATGCCAAAATTATGTGACAGTGTATATGGCGCCATCTTTGTAAAAAGAAACGCAAAGAAACTTTTTGATGACCGATGCTGCTGCAGTCACATCGGCGAGAACCGACCACATTGTCCAATGGCTTACCATTGGTCGGTTCGGACTCGGTTTCGATGGTGTGACTGTGCATCATTCATAGCGAAATAAAATAAGAGAATAGATACTTACAAAGATGGCAGCTCCGATGCTCGCGCCGAGTCCCCCGATATCGTAGTAAGTCCTCACGATCAAAGATATTGTTATTACGATGATGGTAATGACCCCACCGGATAGCATGATAAGACCCGTGGTCTTGCCCGCCGTATCATTGAAGTTCGGCAAATGACCAGCGCAACAAGAACCATTATTGCCTCTCTGGGTCTGAATATGATATAAAAACATTGATAATGTTGATGGATGATGATGATAATAATACTACCATGACTACTACCACTACAGAATTTAAGGTCAGCGATTAACGGTCATGCATTATGGGAGAAAAGTCAATGTTAGCTAAAATTCGGGATAGGAAAGGTAATATTTATGTTAAAATTTATCTCAAACTGTTGAGTACCTTCTTTTAGTGTCATTTCTGCAGTAACTTCTTAATCTAAATGCTAGTAATTACTAACAAAAAATCTTAACACCAATAGAAAGAGGACCTTACATTCATACGCTACTCTTACTACTCTTACTGCTACTAAGTACTACTGCTGCTGCTGCTACTACTACTACTACTACTACTACTACTACTACTACTACTACTACTACTACTACTACTACTACTACTACTACTACTACTACTACTACTACTGCTACTACTACTACTACTACTACTAACTACTACTTCTACTACTACTACTACTACTACTACTACTACTACTACTACTACTACTACTACTACTACTACTACTACTACTACTACTACTACTACTACTACTACTACTACTACTAAATACTACTACTACTACTACTACTACTACTACTACTACTACTACTACTACTACTACTACTTCTATTGTTTCTACTACTGCTGCTGTTGCTGTTGCTGCTGCTGCTACTACTACTACCGCATCTACTTCTAATAACAATAAAAATAAACTAATATAATGATAACAACAAAATAAAAAAGACGACAACAACAACAAATAATAATGAAGAAGAAGAAGAAAAAGATGAATAAGAATGAGAAGAAGAAGAAAAACAAGATGAAGATGGTGATGAAGAAGAAAAAGAAGAAGATGATGATGATGAAGAAGAAGAAGAAATAGGAGGCGCGATAGCTCAGTCGGTAGAGCGGGGTTTCGGATTCTGGTGACCCGGGTTCGATTCCCAAGTGGTGCGCTAGTGCCCTTTGGTAAGACATTTACCCCGGGGCATTTACCCTCATTACCAGGTCCCTCGGAGAGGACCTTAAGCCGTTGGTCCCCTGGTTACTTGCTCATAGGCATTCGTGCTTTCTTAGCAGTCAGGTAAAAAAAAACCCTCGGTATAACAAGAAGAAGAAGTAGAAGAAGAAGAAACGAAGAAAGAAGAACGAAGAAGAGAGGATGCTTCATTAACTAACCCTGACAATAGTAGTTCCTCCACCGTGCGAATATCCTCCCGTTGGAACAGTGACTGTGTTGTTCATCGTCATGTTGTTATTAGGAGCGGGGTAGGGGTAATAACCCGGTTGAGGGGCGGTGATCACTGGCGGGGGCTGCCCATAGTGGGTCGATGGGTGCCCATACTGCGGCGGATGTGCCGCGTAGGCAGGAGGGGGCATCTCCTTTTGCATTCTCCTTAGTTAAGCTTGATTGATTAATAAAAACATAAAGAAATTTCAGTACATTTAATAATTCAACCACTGCTGATAAAATGAATATAACAGACATATCAATATAAACATAATTATTACTAAAGAGAACGAAAAAGATATTGATAATGAAATATATCACAAAAAACATTTTGAGTACATACATCAACGCCAGTACCAGTACCATTTCATGTAGTTTGTTATAACTTTGTACTATTTGAATTTGTATTTACATAATTGTGTTCTTTTTTTTTATTTGGGTAGCTATCGCAAAAGGAACTCTTCTTTGAAGGAGTAACCAGAATTACCTGCATCATCAGTGATCAAGTTACCCCCTATACCATTCTTGTCTTCATCATAATCCTCCTCTTCCTTCTCTGCCCATTCTCTTCGACATAAATATACAGATTCAGACAACTATATCATGAAATCTATAAAGATATTAAATATTGACGGAATATATCGCATATCAATTTAAAGCATTCAACGACATATCAACCTTATTGCTGGTCTGAGCTGAGATACAGTATGATACAGGTTCGAAGGGTAATAAATATGTTTGGTGAGAATCCCGTGTATACAATACTCAAAATTTCATCTAACTAATAGATTTTGTGCCCTAAAGCGACACTTCAAAAATAAATCAATCGTGGTAAAGCAAATGACGCTGGGAAAATAATATCTATCATTATTGTAGCATGATCTTTATCTGTTTAGTAAACATATAGCGATGACGAGTGAACTTTCCGTGGCACCACGTCTCGGGAAAGCGAAAAACGTTGATCTTACCTTTCTAATTCTGGAAAAATCGCCCTGTTTGGTATATAATTCAGAACCTTTAATCAACAAAACACCCTCCGGGAAAAACAGGTGCCTGATTTGCAATATATTCAAGATGGCGAGTATACAGATAAGCCGTGTCTATACAACATCTATATACATGAATTACGTACGTAGGAATTAAAGATGAATCAAAATGGCGCTTGCCTTTATCGATTTTGTTGACGGTGGTTGCGCAGAGGCCATTATTCCTCTAGAGTAGACAATTGTAGGCCTATGCCTCTGTTTAGACGTCATTCTGTTATTCATTAGAGAGAGAGAGAGAGAGAGGGAGAGAAGGGGAGAGAGGGGACGGGGCGGTTCAGTGAGCAGATAAAATGGACGGAGGGGAAAAAGTAAATAAAGTGCGCAACAGAAAGTTGGCTCACGGAGAAACCATTATGGGTTTTACTCAAAGGCCTACTGAAAACACTAAGGCAAAAAAGACATATTCTGATAATTATAGATAATTATATCTTATTGACAAAAGTGCATGCACATTATGATTCGCAATCTAACACCATGGACCTATTGTAGGTCCATGATTCTAGAAAGAGCAATGCACTGGACAGAGAGTCTACCTCCCAACTCCGAGAGTATAGCATCTCCATCATAGGGGTATTTCTATGAATGATCTCAATCTGTCTCAGTCTTTGTCGTGTCGCTCCATGCTGTTCACTTTAGAAAGTTTACGTAATTTGAGTTCCTCCTATCCGTAACAACATAGTACCCTGGCTCCCATCCTGTTATAACATTAGGCCTATTCACATCCTTGATATTTTATTCTAATTGATTGTTCATTGATTCAATACACATAAGCTAGATAATTCCCAATTTCCACCTCAATAACAAAAGAAACTCATTAATACGAGAAATGACCCAAACCCAAAACACACATTTAACTTCACTTTCATTAGTTGCCCTATCAAAGCAAGTTTGGGCCTAATGTTAACAGTTAGGTAATACTGTATCCACGAAGATTTGTTTATTTCCCCATCTACTGTTACAGGAAAAATAATTTTATATAATTCAATGCTAAACTGGATATAAATATTGTTGGTAAATGACCGGGGTAAATGACCGTCTTTTACCGAACCAATCTTTACGAAATTTTGCAGAAAATTGAAAATGCGTTCTTGATTTGGGGTCCTTGAATTTGACCCGAAAATGGCGGATACCAGGCCCCCCCCCCCTCTTCTGTGAGCGGGTGAGGGGTGGGGGTATATGAGCCCTATATCAAACTAGTCTGCTGCTATGATTGGTTGCTAAGAAACGAAAGTGCAAGAATCATAATTTCAATCATCTTTATTTACCTACGATCATATTGCATTACACAGTGAAGAGTTCAAGCCTGCTTTGTGCTTGATGTTTGTTAAAGTAGGTATTATTACTCTATTAACTGACACATCTCAAATGATTGTCAAGCGCACTCTTTCAATTTCCCCCACCGATCCCACAGTAGTGTTGACCTAATGAAAATGATTATTGTCTGCAACATGCGCATGATAAAGGTTCAGGTGAAAGATTAAAAAACTGCCGTTGTAAGTTTACATTATGACACGCGATAATGCTCGATGGCCACAAGTGCCTTATTCGTGTTACTAATGGTTCTCCTAACCTATTCCCATCCGCCTTATATCTGATGGAAACCAACGCATTTAATTTATAGTCCTAGGTAGTCACATTAAGTTGATTTCTTAATCAGTTATTGATTAGGCAGTGGAAGAGCCGTAGTCTAGTGGTTCTGACTATCGCCTCGTAAACAGAGGGTCGTGTGTTCGAATCCTATAGCGTCCTTTGGCAAGGCGTTAATCCACACGTTAATCTCGACCCAGGTGCTAAATGGGTACCCGGTTGGATGCAAAAGATATTTTATGTTTGAATTTGCCAACGCCATAATGAGGCTGCGATGAATGCAAGGAATGCTCCTCAGGGAGTGGAAATTGAATCCAATGACCGGGGTAATAATATGCTGTCACGCTTTGAGCCACTCTGGGAATTAAAGAGCATTATAAAAATTGACTATTATCATTAGGCCTACTTGATAAATTGATTGATTGATTAATTAGTTAATTAATTAATCAATTCATTCTTTCGATGCGGGGCTTCATGGTCAATTGGTTCTGACTTTCGCCTTTCAAATAGAGGGTTCGAATCCTAGCCATGACATGTTTCCCTTCAGCAAGAAATTTATCCACACTATCCACGCTGCACTCGACCCAGGTGATGTAAATGGGAACCGGCAGGAAGGAATTCCTCAAAAAGCTGTACGCACCAGAATCGGTAGACTAGCTTAGCCGGGGTAATATCGGAGCGCTTAGCACCTCTCGCAAGGTGGATATGTGCGCTATACAAATCCTAAATTATTTATTAATGATTCTTTCATTGGTTTATTCCTCAATCCATTCCTTCCTTCCTTAATAGATTGTTTGATTGATTCGTTCATTCATCAATCCATATCCATTATGCCCCTGTAGGAAACCCCTCAGATGCTATAAATTTCTCACATTTAACGATCTTTTATGATCGTGAACCATTAGAATAAAAATCGCCAATATATATTGTAAGTTTATATGACCACATGACTTGTGAAGGTCGTTTATGCCACCTCATTAATTAAAGCCAAGTTTATCATTTAGCACGTCATGCATGAATCGGTCCTGAAAATTAAAATAGATGAGTAAACAACAGCAAACAAGGTTGAGGGGTGAGAGTAATAAAAAAATATTGAAATGTTGCTCAGAGTTGAATACCTTCTGTACTTGGATGTTGAATATAACCCCCTCCCCCCAAAAAAAAAAAAATAATAATAATAAATAAATAAATGAATAAATAAAATTGAGACAATGTTCTCTTTTGATTAAATTTATGAACGGATGTAGCTTAATAACAGATATAAATTCATACTCAACTTCAGAATATGATTTGATAGGGCCCCAGCAGGCGAAGGGGGGGGGGGGTGAATACCAATTATATCGTTTCCGAGCTCATTGCCAATCACTTAACATGCACGATCTCAATGCCCTTCATCTTCAGTGTACATTATTTGAATTGTGATGTAAATCATGCGCAAACCACCATTTAGTGCAGAGAGCTTCGATGATGATAATTTTGTTTATAAGTCGTGAGATGAGCCTTTTTTCCCCGGCAGAATATATACTCTCTTGTACCATCAGTTTTTGTTACACTCGTCGTTAAGGTCGCTATAGTTTTGATCACCGAGTACCGTCACGAAGAACAGTCAATAACCGGATTGGAAATTTCTTGCAGTCCTCTTTGACGTGGAATTAAATAGGAATGGAGTCTGGTAGTACGGTCGGATCGTCGCGGAGGCTTTTCGACAACGACTCCGTTCTACCGACGATGCAGGAACCCAACCAAGAAACTGTTAGTTGGCCTCAAGTATGTCAGATCATCGTTGGCCTCACAGGTTTGTTCGGAAACCTGACATGTGTAGTCCTTCTTTGTCGTCGTTCCGTCCGAAACAACACCAATCTTCTCATCGTCAACCAAGCCGTGGTCGACGGCATTGCATCCACCCTGCTCATGGCTGCCACCACAGCTGACATCGGGGGTATACGGACATCGGTGAAGGCTCCATTAGCGGAAATTCTCTATTGCTACTTTTGGAACTCATTGGTGATTGTCTTTGGATGCTTCGCTGTGTCGACCTTCAACATGGTGGCTTTGTCGATAGAGCGTTATCTTGCAGTGGTTCACCCAATCTGGTATTCAAGGAACTTCAAGAAGCGACTTCTAGGGGCGTTCATAGCTTCTGTATGGGTACTCGGTCCTGCCTTTCAAGTGTTAAATGTAATTTTTCATTATGAAGCTACGGCTGACCACCAATGTCGGTTTGTCGCCAAGCACAAGGTGATTCTTGTTATGCTATTCATCTGGGAGTACTTCTTCCCCGTCTGCGTCATGACCTATTCCTTTGCAGCCATCATCGCAAAATTTCGGAAGCTGAATAAAGTGGCGATAGAACGAGGGACGGGGCAGCTCCACCTCCCCACCATCTTGCAGATCCCCAAGACTTCTGTAGCAGAGAGTTCATCAGCCGACTCTGGAGGCCCTAGCCATGAGACCGGTGAAGTGTACAGAGTTACAGAAAATGGTGATAGTCCAAACGCAGGTGGTGCAGAGATGGGAAGCATGAAAAGATCACAATTACAAGTTCCGAATGCGGATTGCAGAATGCCTCAGGAACAGCAGCTCCCATCGGACAAGGAATCAAGACGGTCAACAGGGATGAACAGCGCCCTCAGAGAGCGAGCTAAGCCTCGCCAAGCAGCTCCTGGAGCAAATATTCAGAGACGCAATACAACCAGAGTTCTCATCTTCATGTATCTTCTCTATCTCTTCTGCTGGTCTCCGAATCAATGGGCGTTCTTTTCCTATACTCTTGGCGTAAAAATCGATTTCTTATCAAATTGGTATATGTTTCTGATATTCTTGGCTAATATGAATTCTTGCGTCAATCCGTTCTTATTTGCCCTTCGGTTGAAAGTGTACAGGCAGGAGTTAAATGCGATGTGCAAACGATGTTTCACATTCCGTTGAACAATAAGACTTTGCTCCTGAGTAAAGACCATATTGGCAAAATATCAACAATCTTGCGGATATAAATAATGAAAAATTGAATTTTAGGAATAAAGTATGGAAATGTAGTTGAAAAAAAATACCACAGTTGATAAAATCCAATATCGATATTTATATGAACTTGCCAGTTAATTTGTAAAGCTACGTACAGGCGTTTTGCATTGAACTGTAGATTGATTTTAAGAGAATGAATTTGACAGAAGATATTACCAAGAAAATTGTTACCACACTATAGAAATGTTGTAACAACAGTAGAATCAACCCGAACTTGTATTTCTGATTGTTCAGGGAAAAATCACCAAATCAATCTTGTCTTGTGATGTAAAGGCCCGATGCATAATAATATAATGTGACATACTTTGCATATGAATATATATATATATATATATATATATATATATATATGCGAAGTATGTCACATTATATTATTATTTTGCTGTAAATAACACACAGACACAGTTGTTCTTTTTTGTAAATCCCTTCGAGATAAGCCAAGTGTCCGCTACTGCATCAGGCTTACACGAACGATTATTATATCGTGAATTTTTAATGATTTGGTAATATGAAATAAAATCGTTTTGCTGCATGTTTTGTGATTTTACATCAAAATTTGATTTTGGTCGGGATCCACCCACAAAAAAGAAAATAATAACAAATGCCTGAATTTTCCTTCATGTTATGTATGGAATGGGCTTAATGTTCCCGTATATCCTAGTTTTTTGCATTCTTTTGTTCTGATAAAAAATTCTGTACGATAAGTGTTTGAATTGGCCCTTTTTAAATAATACTGAAAAGAGAGGACACTGAATATTTTCAAATTAAAAGAAAAATTTCATGAAGAATCTATAGATGGAAAAGAACCAAATGCGACTGAATTTTCCTTTTTTTAAAGATTGGAATTTTGGATGACATCCCAGTATTCAAGTTAGTGAACCTTTCCGGAATCTTCTGAAGTTTTGAACATGTTAAAGGAAAATGAAACTTGTACAAATTGATTCCTTTTTGCTGAGTTGAGAAAGAATAGGGTAAAGATTAATGACAACTCAACTTTAAAATGTATCATCATCTTTAATGGAAAAATATACAAGTGCCTGGAAATATCTTTTTTTTGGTTGCCATAGCACGAAGTGCTTGGCAAAACGTGGTATCCCTGATTCAATTTCAATGGCATTATGTTTAGTTGCAGATATATTGATGAAAATAGTATAGACCTACTGCATGTCGAAGGAAATTATAGTATGACTGCCAAATGAAAAAAAAATGCATACAAATCTAGGGGAGACGAGATTTCATTATGGAAACCATCTATAATATGGCTCCAAAAGCTCGGAATAAAAGTATTTTTGGGTAAGAACTTTGGTATTAAGGGAATTATGTTGCCCAGAAATGAGCATTTATATTTTCCATATGAAAGGAATACGTTTGGAGCGTAGGAAATTGAGGATGAATGATTTATGGTTGTACCATTGTGATGAAATCCACGGTTATTCTGGAGTATAAACATTTAATGCACGAGTAATTAATAATTGCATTTAACATTGTGATCACGGTAGCAATACAATGTTCTTTAACTGCAATGATAGGCAAGACATGGGGCTGTCGATGTCTCTTCCCCAAGGACCATATTATTGGGCAGCCATTTCAAAGTGAAAAGGCTTATTTAATGTAATGAAATATAGAAAATAATGCTTTCTTTTATCTTTATGTATTCAACTATTAGACCCAATTCATATTGGCGTAATTTCCTTCAGCAAGAAATTTATCCACACTGTGCTGCACTCGACCCAGGTGAGGTGAATGGGTACCAGGCAGGATTAATTCCTTGAATGCATGAGCGCTGAGAGGCAGCTCGAGCTAAAGCCGGTGTAATAATAACAATAATAACGCGCCTCGGAATAGAATATTTCTAGATAGATTGCGCTATATAAATGCCTATTATTATTATATCAATTCATAAAAAACACGTTAAAGGTACCAACGCCCTTCCAACATTTGCATGACAATGATTATACAAATAATTTGTGCTAGTAGATTTTGTTACGATACTGCAAAAAATAAAGATAAATATTGAGTGTTATATTTGAATTTCCTTTTCTTTTATTACAGGAAATTGATTATACATTAACAATCATAAATAAAACATAAGTAAACATTGATCTTACGTCTCTTGAGATTGCGATAATAATCCAAAGTAAAATCCAGTATTTAATCCAAGTTGGCTGGCGAAGATAAATTTACAATAATGGCGATGATGAAACTGATGTTGAAGCACGATGAATAACATAGAGTCATTGTAACAAGTTGAAATGTCCGTGAAGACGATGTTGACGGTGATTAACTGTCAATTTCAGCAATCCATAGGTTGAAAAGTGTTCATTAAAACAGGTTGATGATCTCGATGAGAACTGAGAATTCCAATCTCAAAATAACTGCAAACAGTTCATTGGTGGTGTGCAAATAATTCCACAGAAGATAAATATTCCAGGTGAAAATAAAGTCTGCTATGACATAAAGTCTGGCTTGAAACTCTGATCTGATCTGATGAAGTGATCTGGTATGATATGATGATGTTCTTGAAGAAACTGTCACCTTATATATACATATTTCAAGTATTATAGATGCTTCTAGTATTGCCTTTAAAAAGAACCTTCTCCTTCTTTCTGGAGCAATCAAAATTCTAAAACATTCTTGAATGACCTCAGTGAAATTAACATGTCAACAAAATAGCTAAGCCTATTGTTTATTTCCACTACCAATACAAATCTATTGTAAAGCAATCTCTATTGTTTAGCAGTCTGTATTGTCTCTCTTGGGACATACCAGAGATTATTCAAAGATTACTCATGTGTAACACAGCTGTACTATAGACCCTTCTGGAACATTAATCATTCCAAAATATCCTTAAAGGGGAAATAACTAAATAAATGAATGCAATCGCTCTTACAATTCTTCTTATATGTAACAATTTGAAAATGAAATTTTCAGGATATCTCAATAGTCAGAGAAACATACTACGCTTTCCTATATGTTCAATCGGAACCTAAAATCATGTATTACACTTGTTGAAATAGCTTTATTTAGATTCAATATTGTTTAATCATGTAATCATCATTTTAATGTGGTATTTAAATCATAATCTTAAAGAGTGAAAAATGGATTATCCCATCCAGGTCAGTTCGATTTAGATAAAGTGTCAGCAGACAGTCGGTGAACATTCTCCATTCCCTGGGGATCATTTTAGTGGCATATATATGTACCATGTATACAATAATTACCTTTTAAACCATGAAATCGATAAGAAAATAAATATCGGGGCTGTTTGATGGCATGCTATTTAAAACATACACTGCAAAAACTCTGGTGTTGATTTAACACCAGCCCGGAATCTACATATGTCTACACCAGAGAAGTGTTAAACAACACCAGTTTCGTTTTGGCCTTACACCAGATAAGTCTTTATACAACACCAATTAGTATTAAAACAGCATCGGTTTGATTACAAACTGGTGCTGTTTCAATACTTCTCTGGTGTGGACATATAGGCCTACATATTCCGGACTGGTTTTTGCAGTGTATTTGCAAATATTTGTTTCAGCATGTTCAGTTTTTTAATTTAGTGCACTAATTATAAGCATGATAAAAATCCTTGGCATATATTGGTTTTGTGGAGAATTTTTTCTAAAATGCACGTTTTAATATGAAGCAATATCCAGAAATACCATGTTTAGTGTACATGTTGTACTATTGTAGTTCATTTTTTATTAAGTCTAATCTACTTTTTCACCTCCTTGTAAAAATAAAATCAATCTGGTTACAGATTATTATTACCCAAGTCATCGGATTCAATCGGGACTATGCATACCCTCCACTCCCTGCGGAGTATTCCAGTCAGTCGCAATTAAGGCACACAATATTGGACAAGCTAATGAACTTCACATCCTACTGTGTGCCCATTTAGCACCTGGGTGGAGAGTGGCAAAGTGTGGATTGACGCCTTGCCAAAGGGCGCTAGACTGAGGTAGGATTCGAACACACGACCCTCTGATTACAATGCGAGAGCCAGAACCACTACACCACGACTCTTCCTATATGTCACAAGCCCGGTCACAAGAGTACGCGACAAAGGCCAGAGTACTGTAATTTCGTAGAAAAAATATATATATCAAACCATTTTCGTCATTATTCGTTAGCATTGCCATAACTCACAATGATGCACTTTCATCTTTTTAATTCAACTTTTTTTTCACTGCAACTTTGATTCGCGTTCATAGGAGATATACAGGAGAGAACATTGGTAACGCACGTATGTGATTTAAGGCCTCATGACATAAAAATAATGATACTTAAGATGTTTACCCCTGAATTATCTGATTCGACAATATCAACCTACGCTGTACTTCCGTCTTCTACCAGTCTACAGATAATATACGACGTAATGAATAGGTTCGGAGAGCAGCTGACATTTCCTGCACATGATTTGAAATAAATATGCTTTTTACGTCTTATCTTATATATTTTTTGTTGATTACCTATTTTTAGTGGAAGAGACTTGAATTTCTCATCTGTTTTCTTGCCATTGAGATTCGACCTCGGTCCTCCTTATACACTTCTTATCTTATCTTAATACCCATTTTGATGTATATATTGTTTGCCAATATGGTTGCCATGGTAATAAGTGATTCATAATCATGATAATAAACCCGACCGAGACACACTATCAATACAACTGCGTCATGTTCCGAATACTTTTCACCGTATTGCTCTAAATGTATGTTATCTTTGAACATTAAAAAAAATATTGTTGAAAAATTGGAAGTTCAGGTTTATATCTTTCGTACATAAATTATGAAGGAAATAATCCCGGTCTAACATGCAACACAAATTGCTGTTCTTATCTGATTATTATCGCATTTTATCACTAAAAAAAGAATCAAATTTAAATCTCTTGAGATTATCATTTTAAAGTTAATCAAATAGAAAGGTTATCATGCGTTTTTCTTAATTTTCCAAGCATTTTTAATAAATGTCACTTAATTTTACCATGGTATACTTGTCTTCCATAACTTACTTAAACACCAAAGTCCCCAAATAAAAACAATGATGTAAAGAAATAGGGAGGGGGGTTGAAAAATCATAGTACCGATTTCATTGAAATTGAATATGAAATAGAAAATTACGGCAATTTTAAAGTTTACTTATTTTCACAAAGAATATATAATTGTGTATACGAGAGAGAAAGCCAATACATTATCAATTTTCTGTTTACTTTATGATAAGAAATATCAGACATTTTCAATCTTTATGGTTTTGATGATATATAGGGTTTCATCCACATAAAAAGAAATCATATTAATGATAATAACGATTTTACATCTCAATATGGAATCGAATCACCTTATTATAGGAAAGAACTTAAATATTTGATTATGTCCCATAAAATGGTAAGGGTTGGAAAAAGCAAGTGGGCATGTGAAATCTATGGACCTATCCTCGGAAGATTATTCTATTGTTGCTGGGGGTGCTGAGCATTGTCACAGCAGTAACAATAGATAATCCTCCGTGGATAGGTCCATGATAAAATCATTTGCCTACCCTAATTTGCCACCGTTTATGTTTTGCGCAAATATCTGAATATCACTTATCAGAAATGACATGTATTTATACCTCCGATTTCGCTGAGAATTTTCAGAGTTAACTTGTTTTTTATTTAATTCTGTCCATTTTAATCAACCTTTCTGGAAAGACTAGGATTTTGTGACCACTTGAGATTAGCATGTCCCTATAATACTTCCTTTTCTACAAAAGAACTTTTATTACATAATAGTTGTCAAAATAATCTACTTTTCATACTTATTTGTGAAAGTAAATCACAATAATCAATGTCGATTCAGAGTTTCGACAGACAAAATCCATTAAGTATTTTTATTGGTGAGCTGAGAAAGGGTATGCGTTGGTGTGTGTGTTGTGAGAGTGTGTGAGGGTGATTTCCTTTCTATTTTCTAAGAATATATATTCATATCATTCTCAAGGATTTAAAATAAATCCAGATCGGCAGTGGATAGTGACTAGTCGAATGTTGGATTTATTTTAAATCTTTATGATTAACTTTCAAATCTCAAGATTTATATTCACATCTTTTAGATTTATGTTTAAATCTACAAGGTTTAAAACTAAATCTTATATTCTGCTTGTCACGATTCACAGCATATCTTGATTTTTTTTCAAATCCTTGATATTTATTTATATATTAATCATTTCATTCCATTAAAATTTGCTTCAGTGGTTGTTAAAAAAAAGGAGACTGTTGCTTACCCCAAAATGAAAATTTGTTGAATTATCTATATACCTTGAATTGATGTAATTGATTTTGATGAAACCCTCAACAATACATGTAAAAAAAGAAAGCGTTAGAGTGTGTGTGTGCGTGTATGTGGGTGATGTGACATGGGCTTTTAGCCTGTATAGGAAAACAGTGATTGTGATTGACAACTAATGGATGCACGTTGAAAGTGGTCTAAATGTAAATGTACCATATCCTTATGAATAAAAAATTGCCTGTACCATAACCCTGAATCTATATTTAACTAGAAAGATCTAAGCATGTCGAGTCTCTATACCTGACACATTTACACTCGCTGTAGGTCAGGTTGAGTCTTTTTTTTCTTCTTTTCAAATATGTATCTGTTCATCGTAAATTGTGAAACGCTGATGAATGACAAAGATTGTTTGCTCGCTCCAGCTTGGTAAACTGTTCAGAATAGTGTGTCATTCAAAAGAAATTTTATGATGAAAAAAATGCAATTATAAAACAGAAAAAAAAACTGCAAGCCCTTCATTCAAATGAGTACTCCCAGCTCCTTATGCTGGCACGTGTTATAATCTCTAATGGACAATTTTCATCATCGCTGTCATTGTTGTTGCTGTTGTTATTATCATTATTTTGTTATGTTATTACATCATTTTTTATTATATTGTTATTACGATTATTACAAATATATTTACCATAGTGGAGCGTTGTGGCCCAGTGGATTAGTCTCCGGACTTTGAAACAGAGGGTCGTGGGTTCAAATCCCAGCCATGGCGTAAATTCCTTCAGCAAGAAATTTATCCACATTGTGCTGCACTCGACCCAGGTGAGGTGAATGGGTACCCGGTAGGATTTTTCCTTGAACGCTTTAGCGCCTATTAATATGGCGGCTCAGCTACAGCCGGGGTAATAATATGATACCAAGTATCAAAGCGCAGTTGAGTATATGCACATAGTAACTGCGCTATATAAATGGACATATTATTATTATTAAGTGGCATATAAATCTAGATATATTTAGTACACAGTCTAAATTAATATTTAGAATACCAGTAAAAACATAACACAGCATGTACAGACGCGAATGTCCAATGGCTCCAGTCCTTGTAGAATCGGTTGGTGACCCCTCCACCCTCCGATTATTAAAAAATTGATTATCTAAATTAATATTTAGAATACCAAAAATGCACTATCACAATAAACTCTAAAAAATGAAGTGCTAGTTCAGCTCTTATAGAGCGTGTATAGTGACTGCACTTCGGAGTGCTGATTTGTCTAGTTCAAATTTGAACGAGAAAAATCAGCACTCCGAAGTGCACTCACTATACACGCTCTTTAAGAGCTGAATTAGCACTTCATTTTTTAGAGTGTAGGATTGCATGGTCGTGTGGTCAAAGCAATTCGTAAAAATATATAAATTATGCAAATACGAGTATATGAAAAGAGCAAGAATAGTTGGAATTGAGTATTCGTACCTGAAAGAAGAAACTTGGGGGCAAATTGGAGCGTGGAAAGGGATCACAATGGGGAGAATGAGGACGCAAGGACTGATGGGAAGAAAGGTTATCGAACATAAAAAGATACACTGTTAGAAAAAATAAAAGAAGTTCCTGCAGCAGAGTCTCGAGAACACCTGTAATCTTACCGAATTGCGTAATAATCATTCTGTAAATTCATAAAACAAGAATTTTTCTGCAATTTAACAGAACAGGTCTGTTTAAAAAGGGGGAAAAGGGTGTTTTATTCAAGGAAATTTGTAAGATTCCATACATCAAATACCAATTTCCTGTAAGATTACGCAATTCGGTAAGATTACAGGTGTTCTCGAGACTCTGCTGCAGGAACTTCTTCTATTTTTTCTAACAGTGTAGAAAAAGGAAATTATTGAGGGGAATAGAGTCAAACAAGTATGCCTAGAGAGAGAGAGACAAAGGGGAGAGGGCAAAGAGAAGGAAAAAGTCATCAGCCCTTATCCATTATTTCTAAAAATCCAACGATAGTTTTAAAGTGATATGAAAACGACCAATGAACTTCGTCGCTAAATAGTTATCTCAATTTTTTACTCATTTTTGCCAGATGATTATCATATATCATTAAAGAAAGGCTCCATATTGACAATCTTACAGATATAAAAATATAGAGTAAAGTTTGAAATTAAAGCAACAGATCGAAAATTCCGCCATGTTCTGAATGGAATTACAGTCAAGCAACTTTCTCTGATGAAGCTGATGATATTTTAGCCTACTTTAATCGGGTTTGTGTGGAACTTCCCTGCTTATAAGTTGGCAATAATCATGGTGGACTTGACCTTTAACGAGATGGAAAACCAGACACAGCGAGGCTTGTTAAGCGATGCGACTCACTTGCTCAAATAGTAACATTGATAGCTTGTTTATACGACAAAATAATGGTGTGCGCATAATAAAATACACACTATAGCATGAGTGAACTTAATATTTTTTCCTCTTTAATCCTCATAAGAGGGACTTTATTTGTTCATATGCTATTTACAATCGTTTTTACAAGTCACATACAAAAATATACATAAATGAAATAACGAAACAGGAACTAAAGGATTGAAATATATATATATATAGTTGCCGAAGCTGTTGTACATATGTATTTTTTTTTTTTTTACAAATTTTGTATAAATCGTCTCATACATGTGATGTATCTGAGCAATAGCTTTGATCCAGCCGAGGCATAGCGGGTTGTCATTGTTCAAAACCCACCTACACCCGACAAAGGAAATTTAATTGGTGGTATCAAAAATCTGTCTATCTGACGGTCAATCGGAACGGGGTTAATTGCCCTAGCAACTAACCTGTCTCTGTGGTCTAGTGGTTCCCGAAAGAAACATTTTTCGGCATTACCATTTTTTCCAAAGGGCAGATTGCTCGGTGCCAGTTAAAAATGGCAGAGGTAAAAATGGCAGAGGTAATAATGGTAGAGGTAATAATGGCAGAGGTAATAATGGCAAAGGTAAAAATGGCAGAGGTAATAATGGCAGAGGTAATAATGGCAGAGGTAAAAATGGCAAAGGTAAAAATGGCAGAGGTAAAAATGGCAGAGGTAAAAATGGCAGAGGTAAAAATGGCAGAGGTAATAATGGCAGAGGTAATAATGGCAGAGGTAATAATGGCAAAGGTAAAAATGGCAGAGGTAAAAATGGCAGAGGTAAAAATGGCAAAGGTAAAAATGGCAGAGGTAAAAATGGCAGAGGTAATAATGGCAGAGGTAATAATGGCAAAGGTAAAAATGGCAGAGGTAAAAATGGCAGAGGTAAAAATGATAAAGATAGGCTACATTATGATCCATGACCGGACTCTTGTCGACGAAATGAGCTATAAAAACTGATTAAATATTATGTTGTTTTTCGTCATTTAAGATCTAAACTCAATCATTTTCTTTCCAAAATGATTTCAATTAGTGACTGCATAATGAAAGGATCTTAAGCTCGTAAGCAGAACAACGCTTTACATATAAACCCAACGATTTTTAAAATGTAAACACCAATGTGTGCAGCCACTAACCCTCTGAAACGAACAACTTCGGGTCTACGTCGAACTACTTTCAGAATTCAAACTGGATACAAAAAATAACTGAACATTCTGTAATAAAAGTTTTTTTTTAAATTTCCATATCATAATAGATCCGCCAGTGATGTCACTGGCGGATCCATGGGGCACAGCTGGCCCGTGCCCCCCCCCCTTGAGAGGTAATTATTAAAATCTTAGCAAATATGCTAACTCAAGTGTGCCCCCTTTTTAAAGCGAGACCCTTTTCAGCTTGCTATTTATTTTGTTTACGAGTTAGTAGGCGGAAAACTTTTTTGCATGTCATTTTTCAGGCCCCCCTTGGAAAATCCTGGATCTTCCCCTGATTAATGTGATACGTTAAATGTAAATGCTACAATTATTGTTCAGTCTTTATAGAGCAATACCTCAATGCAGCTAGTCCAAGTGGATGCCAGGTTCCCAAAGGGTTTGACGTCATATATGGGAAGCTGCCCCATGACATTTTATGCACTAAAAATGGTTCATAATTGCTTTTAAAAATATTTCAGGAGCGTCAGTGAAATGATTTGTCGCTTGATATATACTGAAGATAATTTTTTTTTTGATTTTTCTAGAAAATTACATTTCATTAATATTTCTATACATCAAATATGGGAAAGCTGCTCGCAAATGACGTCACCATTGAAATATAAAGATATAGCTTTTTAAATCTTTGATTGATTTCCTAAAACCCTCACCATTATCATTTTATTTTTTTCTGCTATTCTACAATGACTTTTAACCGAGGTTGAACTTCCCCTGCAATGAATTAAGTACAATTGCGATCAAGAGTGTGCTTCAAATTTGAATACTAATACAGCGATTTGACATGAGAAGGACATCCATAAGAGTCCAGAAAAAATAAGATATTCTAGCCAAAAGATTATCAATTTGGTGCAGACGATCTATCTATGATTTTAAGAATGTCACCCTTTCCATTATTTTGATTTTCTTAAAACCTCTCTTAGTTAATTTATGTAGGGCTTACATGCGGGGGCTTTTTGATTTTTTTTCATGGGGGTTGAAGACTCTTTTTACCTATACCATTATGACCTCTGCCATTTTTACCTCTGCCATTATTACCTCTGCCATTTTTACCTCTGCCATTATTACCTCTGCCATTTTTACCTCTGCCATTATTACCTCTGCCATTTTTACCTCTGCCATTTTTACCTCTGCCATTTTTACCTTTGCCATTTTTACCTCTGCCATTTTTACCTCTGCCATTATTAACTCTGCCATTTTTACCTCTGCCATTATTACCTCTGCCATTTTTACCTCTGCCATTTTTACCTTTGCCATTTTTACCTCTGCCATTTTTACCTCTGCCATTATTACCTCTGCCATTTTTACCTCTGCCTTTTTTTTACCTCTGCCATTATTACCTCTGCCATTTTTACCTCTGTCATTTTTACCTCTGCTATTTTTACACCGAGCCGATTGCTCTGGGAAGCTTGATTTAAGCTACGCCTACCATTTTTCTCCTCATTCATTTCTTTCACAACATGTTTAAATACAAGAGTTGCCAAAGTTATTGTAAAAATACTATCTCACATTTAATATATATATATATATATATATATTATATATATATATATATATATATATATTATATATATATATATATTATATATATATATATATATATATATATATCTCTCTTAGCCATTACTTATTCATTACTCTATTTCACCTAATTCAAATGTTACTAAGAGAATTCATGAACAATTTACCTTCACAATGAACTCAATGACAGATGCTTTCATTACGTAATCTTAGTCGTAATGCAAACAAATTTTTATTTATTTATTTATTCCACAAGAATATGTCTACTTATACTGATTATACTACATATTTTAGGAAAAGAAAAATGATATAAAAATGTAAAAATACATTCACACACATATTTGTTGCTTGATATATGGCATTGATAGGAATATGTATACACACGCGTGCGCGCTCACACACCCTCACACACAATTGATATTCGTTTTGAGCTTCGTTGTGAGTGTATAGGCAAGATCTCGCCTTCTTTATTTCCTTTTTCTGATTTATCTTTTAAAATATCCATATAACTGTTTTTGCTCAAGTTGTCTCTTTGAGGTACTTAAATTTATATTATTTGGTTTATTCTATTTATGAGAATGTGTTTTTAATGGAAAGCTGTGCTCTACAAGCTCTACTTTTGTATTTGTACATTCCATTTCCAACCCGTTTATCATATTTGGCTATAAAAATATTTTACGTCAAATTTGCTATATATGTTTACATAGCTTGTATCAAGATGGACGAAATAAAACAACATATTTTGTAATATTTGAAAATGAAAATAGTGAAAAGATAAGTGAAATAAAGTAAATGTCACGCAAAATTGAAAATACACCCTGTTTATATTCCATATATATATATATATTCATAAATACATATATGATATAAAAATAAAGCTACTTTCTTCATCCCTTGATATCAAATACATCAATGAGAAAGGGACAGGGGCGCTGAAAAAAAATTGGATGGTAAATCTAATTGATTAATTAAAAAAGGATGCTCATCCGGACGGGAAGATGGTTTTAATTAGAGTTAAAAACAAAATAAACATATCAGTGAAAAACTTTTTAAAAATCCATCAAGGGTGAACAGAGTTATGGATTTTTAAAATTTTGTTTTTGTGACGTCACATACTAACAACTTCCCCATGGTTAATTTTTGTTATATAAATTTTATAAAATGAATTTTCCAGAATATTTTGAATGATACGCGTATAATTGTCACTTGGAACTTCATCTCATATCTTGAATGAGAAAATAGTTTCAGTATATTACATGGCATATTGGGCTGCCACTCGCATATGACGTTACTTTAAGAATTCTCGAAAGCCATACGATTATTTTTGACGGATTTTCTTCAAACCTTCAGCCTTTTTTTCTATGTTATATGTCTTTCATCAAAACACATTTACCGTCAGAATGAAATTCCCGTTTAATGAATTCATTGACTTTTATTTTTCATATACATACCACGGTGTATAATTAACCATAGGATGTCCTAAAAGTAAAAGTATACCGGGATATATCAACATTAGGTTGCAAACAAAATGCACTTGATGGTGATACCATAAAATATCAGTCCCAATTCAAACTTGATTGTTGTGCACGGAGTTGTCTTGCATCAGTTTCAGAGTTTCTTTCGTACGTAGTTTTCTAGGCACCTTGTACTGGTTAGCTGTGGTTGTGCTGTTGTCCAGGATAAAATGATACAGACGATCAAATGTGCCGGGTTTCACGATATGAACCAGAGGGGGTGCTATGCTGCCCTCTTCTCGGAACATGTTGTAGGTAGAAGAATGCAGACGAAGTTCCTCATCGACCTGTAAGTATGATAACAGGGAGTTAGACTCTTTCTGGAACGTAGAGAATCTATTGTCAAAAGCAGTCTTTGTCGGAAATCGGTGAATCAAAACAGCAGTGCCGCCCGGGACTCTGGACAAACGACATGTGTGCAACTGTTCGTAAGCTCAGAATTTTACGATGATCAGCTGTCCCTGTTCACCAACTTTCGACAAAGACTTCTCAGCTGTTTATTGTGATTTGACGGACATTTCCAATAGGTTAATACCTTGGTCACATTATTGTTCTACGGCGGCCGTACGGCAAGTCGAAAATAGTCGTTTTATTCATTTTTATATACAAACCACCTATATGTAGCTGGTACAAAAATTGCTAAAACGGCTGTTTTTGACTCGCCGTACGGCTGCCGTAGAACAAATGTGACCAAGGTATTACTATTGCAATTGCGAAGACTCGCTATTGATAGGGCAGGACGGGTGAGCTGGGATACTTTAACTAAAATAATGAATAAATTTGTTGGACTCAAACAATGGATATTTACTGCCAATGTTAACATATACATTCGCAACGGTATTGTCAATTTTAGAATTTCACTTAGGAGTTATTTTTCCATCAAGGTTCTTTTCCTTTTCCGTCATTAATTTCAACTGATTTACAAGGGGAACGAGTACGAGAAGACCAATATGATACGGCTGGTAAAATTATCATTCTACTACTTCTACTACCATAAATACTACTACTACTACTACTACTACTACTACTACTACTACTACTACTTCTACTACCACCACAACCACCACCTCCGCCTCTATACCATGAACACACCGACAACAACCACCATCTCCGCCTCTATACCATAAACACACCAAAAACAACCTCCAACGCCACCACCTGTCCCACTATCACCACCAAAATATCGCATATATTCGTAATGACGAACCTTCGGAATATCCGAACCTTCGGAATAACGAAGCTTCGGATATTCCGAAGGTTCGTCATTCCGAAGGTTCGTATTTCCGAAGGTTCGTAATTCCGACGGTTCGTTAGTCCGAAAACGAAATGAGGTTCGTAATTTCGAAGGTTCGTTAGTCCGAAAACGAAGTGAAGTTCTTATTTCCGAAGGTTCGTTAATCCGAAAACGTAATGAGGTACGTAATTCCGAAGTTTCGTTAGTCCGAAAACGCATGATTAACGAACCTTATTTCGTTTTCGGACTAACGAACCTTCGGAACAACGAACCTTATTTCGTTTTCGGATTAACGAACCTTCTGAAAAAAGAACCTTATTTCGTTTTCGGATTAACGAACCTTCGGAACAACGAACCTTATTTCGTTTTCGGATTATCGAACCTTCGGAATAACGCCACAAATGTTCGGACTAACGAACCCTTTTACGTTTTCGGATTAGCGAACATTCGAAGTATAGGCAATTTACGTGGTTCAGAATTACGAACCTTCGGAATAAAGAATCTTCGAATCACAAAGTGTAACCCCGAAATATTTACTTTTTCTTTGACAAAGAGTGTCTAAAATATAAAAAAGAGAAAGATATGTATTACCTTGTTCAGTTTGATATTTTCAAAGGTACTGTCACCAGGTGTAGGAGAGAGCTCCAGAAAGACAATGTAGAAGGGGAGATGCTTAGCTCCTTTCTCTACAAAGAAACACAAAAGGGGGGTTCGTGTTATATTACCTATAAAAAAATATATAAACAAAGAGTACGACTCACTGATAAACACATAAAATATAATTTTGTATGCCGTGAACTGAGTTGTTGATTGCCAAGTGGTGCTGATGAAGACAATAATGAGACAAACGTCTTTATATCAATGATTTTTTTTTCTTGTTTCCTCTGTTGAACATCGTTTTTTTTCGAATGGTCTATTTGTCGACACCGTAAATGAATTTATTTGACGCGGCGAGACATCCTCACCCACGACCCCGGCCTATTTGCTAATTTCAATTTCAAATTTGATTTGATTTCTTTTTAGTGTCAATTCAAAATTAAATTCAGATTTTAGTTTCAATCGGATGTTTGATTCAGTGAAAGTTCAATTTTTACTTCAATTTTCATTTCCATATATCCCTTGATAGCTTTGTCCAGTACACAACAAGTCGATTTGCATAAATAGACAACTCACTTCACTATTAAAATTGATTTTTCATGGGTGAAGTTCTCCCTTTGAAACGGACGGCGCGGCAGGCCGTATCAACTCTGTAATCATGGAAATGGAGTTAGTCTGGGTAAGGCATAGAGTAAATTGTTCAGGTTACTTTTCCACATTATTGCATGCTTCCTAGAAAACTGCTAAGTTAAGTGGTCCAAGGTTAGATCCTTTGCGCGTGACACTAATTTCCCTGAGCATGTTGAGCTTGGCAATTTACCTACACAACCCATTCAATGGTTAACAAAATGCGGCCCTGATCAATATAGCAATAATGTTTTTTTTCCGGAAAGTTCTGACTTGGTTACATGCCATGAGCTGGCCTGGTACCCCAAAACACCGGAGTCAACTTTTTCATAATGCTGACAACAAATGCATACTGTAGTTCAGCAACTCCTTGCACTTTCAAGTTGAGATCTCATTTTAAACATGAACAACAGAGCTACTGATCTGAAAAAATATTATTCAATAAAAAACTTACTTGAAAAAAAAAGGGTAGGAGAATGTATAACACGAGATACAGGCGGTGGAGCGGGGAAAGCGAGGAGATAATTATGGGATAATGTGTACTGAAGATTTGCAAGTGATATATTTTTCCATGTTTCCCGTAACATTATATGATTATAATAAGTTCCCATATATAAAATCATAGAATTTGTCTAGGCAGGTTTACAAAAAGCGCTTTGTAACAACGCAAAAAAGAAAGATTTATAGAAATAATTATTTTTATTATTATTTACATTCATCTGCGCAAGAGGACTATTTGACATATTAAAACACGTTCAAAATTTGCTATTTTCATCGCCGCCATTTTTAAACCACTTATTATTTACATGCTTACAAATTTGTTTAAATTGAAACACGTTAATATTCCTGATATTATATTAAAAAAGCAATATTTACAATTTTTTCGATGTAATCCAAACATCCTTTAATTAATATGACATGCGACCAATGACTTATATTACCGTGATCATCTAAGAGAAAGCTTTCCGCCACAGCGTAATCGTCAAGGGTGACGTCGGGCCAATGGTTCACTGCAGCTTGTATAGCATTCTTCACAATGGCTTGGTCAAGCTTCTCATATTTGACGTTGAGGATCTGTCCTGATCTGTAAAGGTTGAGGAAAAGGTTCATTATCAGTGTCCTGTGGAGTAAGGAGAAGGTGGCCCCAATTTGCAGAGTGTATCACATTCCCGCAAAATATCGTTACGGGGAAGGTGTACTGCGTTAGACAAACGTGCATTGACCTGCGTACTAGCTGCGATAAAAGTTCGTAGCAATTTGTGATATCTAACACATGGCGCCCAAAATAACAATGTGAATGATTAAATCGAACGTATTAAAAATAATATCCGCATTGGAAAAAATAAACCTTCTTTGATGAATCGGACATTTATTTCTGATTCAAGCGTTTTCGTCGTGAACTAATCTCCTAAATTCAAGTGATGAAGTGCACCATCATTTATCATGATTATCCGACGATAGCTAAATTAACATTCAAGTTCTTTGGTTTTTTCCATGGAAGGCAAGCATAAAGGCCAAAAACAACAACAAAACCAAACATGAGGAGAGACGGCGAGACAAAAACAGAGAGAAATGGGTGGGGAACTTTCTTCAGAATTAAAGGACGAGTCCACCCCAACAAAACCTTGATTTGAATAAAAAGAGAAAAATTCAACAAGCATAACACTGAAAATTTCATTGAAAAACGGATGTAAAATAAGAAAGTTATGACATTTTAAAGTTTCGCTTCATTTCACAAAACAGTTATATGCACATCTCGGTCGGTATGCAAATGAGAGAACAGATGACATCACTCATTCACTATTTCTTTTGTATTTTATTATATGAAATATGAAATATTTTGATTTTCTTGTCATTGTCATGTGGAATGAAGTTTCATTCCTGAACACGTGGAATTACATTATTTTAACATTCTGTGCTTCAGGCAAGGAGGTCCTAATCGTCAAATTTGTAAAAATTGAAATATTGTATAATTCAAACAATAAAAAACAAAAGAAAAAGTGAGTGAGTGACATCGACTCTCTCATTTGGATGTAACTGGCTCGTTCATATAACTATTTTGTTAAAAATAAGCGAAACTTTGAAATGTCATATAACTTTCTTATTTTACATCAAATTTTGATGAAATTTTCAGCATTGTGCTTGTCTGATTTTTCTCTATTGATTCAAATCAACATTTTTCTGAGGTGGACTTGACCTTAAAAGAAAGTCAGCTTACCTGTACATGAATTGTACGACGGGTGTGTTGAAGTGATAACGCGTCACTTTCACGACGTCACCGTACCGAAACCGATAGAGACCAAAGAGTTGTGTGATGGCAATCTCGTACGATGCTCCGACTTCAAGTTCATCAATGAAGAGTGTCTTCGGCTCATCATCATGCCTAAGAAGTATTTTAAACAAATAAACAACAACATCAACGATATGGAGTCTTCTCATCGCGGCGCAGCAGTTCAAGAACAGTAAACGTATTGAAAATGCCCGTCAAAGGACAAGGAACAGCTGGGTGGCCCTTGTCGAAAATTGGAGAATCGTAACAGCAGTTTCGTCCCTCGCTCCGGAGTTGACGAAAAGTTGCAAATATGTCGTTTTGGTAGAGTCCAGGACGAAACTGATGTTTTGGTTCTTCAGTTTTCGACAAAGACTTCTTTGTTGCTCTTTGTCATGAAGGGCGTATGACATTACATTTTCTATGTTCTTGAATTCGTTCTGCGTCGAGCCCGGGGTGCAAAATTTCCCTATTGATTTCCCATGACACCTGTTGGGTATGTCAAAAGCTGTACAGAACGTTAAGCATGTCTTTACGCAGGACTGGAACCTGTTCTTGGGTGATAAGTCAGCTACAATTTATGAAATTTATCCTTCAGCACAAGAAAGGATCATCAGTCGTGTGTAAAATCATTCGTAAATTACAAACAGATAGATACAATTATCCAAAGGATAGAGAAACTAGGAGACGTGTCGAAATGTCGAAATATCATCTAAGACATTTGAGACAGGACCCATCAAAGGAGTCCATACTGGAAAGATCTCAGCGTCCCACAGTGTGGAACACAATCTGAAATCACTTTCACATTATTAAATTTGGTATCATGTATTATATGTATACACATTTTTTTTAAAGCACACACACTCACTCTCACCCACCCATACATACACACACACATTTATGATACATGTAAATGAAGTGATAAATATGACTAAACCTATGATCTTAACTTACATCTTATCCTCTGGAATAAACTCAAAGACGCACATATCTGGCAAGAGAACAAACTCATCCTTTTCTTGTAATGGCCATAGATTAATGGCGAGCATGCCTGCTTCAGTGGAACCAAGGGTTCGACTAAATATCAACACACCTTGAATGAATAAATAAAAAGAGAGGGCAAAAGGAAGTGACACATGATGATGCACACAGCAATGATATGTCCTTGGATAAATAAAAAAACATTTCAAATAAATGTTTATTTGAAATAAAATAGAAATGCTATAGTCACAACCTTACAGTTCCTAAAACGATTCACAGCCACTTAGTTGAAATCTGAACTTAGTACATTGATTTCTTGCAGTTCGAAAACATTGGAAGCAAACTTTTCCCCTAATTTGATGAAGGTTATCGAATCCTTACCTTTTTCAAAAGTTTCCAATAGTCTTTGCTTTGTACCCACAGTATTACAGACTGCACTATATGAAGTTTAATGCGTATCTGCGGCGATACTGAAATTTAATCAATAATTATCTGACAGTTCATCAATAAAAAAAATGGGAGTGGCCACTCTTACCTTTTGCATAGGTTTCCAATAGCCTTTGCTTAATACCCACTGTATCACTGCATTGTATGAATTTTAAGCAGGGCCAAAGTCTTTTTATAATGCCTTCAAACCCTTTCTCGAATTCTCTCTTGAGCTCAGCTGCACGGACCGGATCTCCATCCCCCATCTCCCGGACAAGTACTTCATGAATCTCTGTAGGAACTCTGGTCGTGGTTACAGTCCCGTTCATGATATCACAGACCATATCCTGCCAACGTTGCTCCAACATTTTCATGGCTGACATCACTGTAGACGTAAAGCTACAGCTCATGGCGTGCAAGTTTGGGTCACGGAGACCAAATATGAGATGGACGTAGAGGGCGTCGTCGGGATCTTCAACCTGGAAGCCTTCTCCAGGTGTGGAGTAGATAACAAGCGCAGGTTTCATGGAAGGGGGTATCATAGACGCAGGACCAATACGAATGCCAGCCTCTGTGTACCTTGGCTTTGGTGCTGTATAGAAGAACATCTCTCGCTGAAGGGGACTTCCGAAACCGAAGGAATTTATACGAGCATGTAGGTTCAAACCCAATAGTGCAGATATTATTCTCCGATAAGATTTGGAATATGGCACCATCTTCGCTTTTCCAGTAGTTCCTGAGGTGAGCGCAAATCTTACAATGTTTCCTCCGATCATGATACCCTTCTCACCTTTAGCAGCGCGGTCCACAAATGGTCTGTACCGTTCATACATAGACAAAGGGTGTTTTTCTCTCAGCTCCGCCAAAGACGTCACGGAATCAAGTCCAAACCTTTTCACGTATTCAGTGTTGATGTTTCCCATAAGGATCCTTTTCAGATATCCTTCCTGGGATTTTCTAGGGCTCTTCCAAGCCTTTTCACATGGTCGATATTTACTGTAGCAGTTGAGCAACATCAAAGGTGTTATAAAGAGGACCTGGGTGTACGCTGATTTCAGGCAATGCCCATACGATATACGCATTGCGGACATCCATAGTGATATGACTGCAAGCAATACACATATTGCCCCAAATAGCCCTGGGTGAAGTATGAAAAGTGAGAAAATTATGAGGTAGCTTAAATTTCAATTTTATCATAGTCTGCACTATATCAAAACTTTTGGATTTTATTGTGAACAGTTTATGGGAAAATATTTCAAGACGATACGGTGACGGCATTACAGTAATACAACAGAAAGGCATGATTATATGAAAATAAGCATACCGCAAACCAGATTAATATCTAGAATTGAAAACTTCTTATATTTACGGGAATTAAGAATGAAAGGGATTCGATCCCTTTATTCTCTCGTTTGCTTATCACTATGTTGTGCACACACCTGACAAGTTAAAAACAATCGATTTCATTTCAATATCATAACTTTCCTATTTTACTAAGCAAATTCGATATTTTCGGCGTAATGCTTTTTGACATTTCTCCTTTCTGTCAAAACAACTGTTTGTTGGATAGACCTTAGATAACTCGCGTAAGACCTCGACAGAATCGATTCTTACTTGATATCATATAGTTCAAGCTGGTAAAACTTATTACACAAGACTGAAAAACAACTTCCGCCGTCCAAGTTGATCAATCACAGGAGAATATAGACGTAAGAAAATTGGAGATATTCACTATCTACTTATCTACTTCCGCGACCCCTGCATGCATATCGGAACCACGCCCACTGACAGTAATCTTGCTCTCTTATGGGTGATATGCCCGTTACGATTTTTAAAATAATAGGCCTAGCTCTGACACCTGAAATTGGCGATAGAATTAGAAATATAAAGTTCACTGGAAAGCATATGGGCCAATACATTGTATGGATTCAGAACTAATTGTTTATGAATATTGTGGAAAGCAAAGAGTGAAATTTAAAAGAAAATAAACCAATGTCACAATTTACCCTTTGACTATATTAAAGCCTATTAATCCTCTAACCAACTCCGAACCAAGTAATGTAAAAATTAATTGTAGACCTATGTCACTGGACTTGATTTGGAAGGTTGACATACAGATCATAACTGATATCATACTCATGATTTATAGGTTTATATCTCCCTCTCTACTCCGACCTACCTGTGATAAGTTTTTGCCAGATCTGTCCCTCTCCATTAACGGTAAACTGCCAACACACACTCCCAACAGCCAAGGAGACGCCTGATATGAATAACAGTTTCAATCTAAGATATTTGGTACCCGCCATGATCATGATGATAGGTGAAACGGTACATGCATGGAGTTATTATCAGACAACTCCATCTGTCTATATTATGTCGAGGTGCTGCCCATTCGTGCTACAACGCAATTGATACTGTGTGTGAATCATTCACCGAACAATGGACTTGACCTACTGTCTGAGCGAAATGCGGCAGAGCTTGCAGAGAGCGGATCCAGGGAAGGGCATTGGCGGCGGAAGCCAATAAATTTAGGGGGTGTCCACCTGAAATTTTGGGATGGACACATGTAAAAAATAGGACAAGCGCCCCAAAAATTTTTGAGAAGCAAAAAAAAAAAAAAAAAAAAAAAAAAAAAAAAAAAAAAGGTCATCGACCTAAATTTTAGGGGGGGACAACACACGTGTCAAGGGGGTCCACGTGAATTTAGGGGGGGACGCAGGAACAGAAATTGACAAGCAAAAAAAAAAAAAAAAAAAAAAAAAAAGGTTATCAAAACAAAATTTAGGGGGGGACCGTCCCCCCACCTAAAATTTAGGGGGGGACACGTCCCCCCCGTCCCCCCCGCTTCCGCCGCCTATGGGGAAGGGGGATGAGCCCCCCCCCCCTTACGACGACTTTAATACGTAAGTCACACATGGAAATGAATACGACCTCTGTCATGTCCGTATGCATCTCATAGCTCTATTGTCCATTTTCTTCTGACTTGAGTCACTGATCTCCAGTCAGACGGGGAGGGGAGGGGGGGAGGGGAACGGCCACCCCCATTTGCGAGAGGCGGATCATCTCCGTGCCCCGTGGTTCCAACCACGTAGTAAGCCATATAATATACGACCTCTATATGCACCAGGTTTCTGAGTTCACGATCTTCAACAAAAACTGTGAACAATCAATACCGGATTTGACCTCGGCACCCTGGCCTATTATGGAAAATCTAAATTAAAAATACACTCGGCTTGTTAGTTGTTGTTGCACAGTCGTATAGTATACGCGATACAAGCATATCATAATCCTCGTTTGAAATTGGTGATCGCAAAAATTGAGTAACCGGACCACAGGCGACGTGTCCTTGATTCAAGTACGAGTTTTGTGTCACACACTGATCAGTACTTGCTGGTCATTTATAGCTAATCGATTTCTCTCTCTATGTAAGTATTTTGATCTTGTTGATCTATTATTGCTTTATTTTGACAGGTTTTTTTCTACTGATCTCTACATTGCCAAAACGCCTGTGTTTATTTAACACCTATATCAGTCCACACCAGAGAATTAGCACTGAAACAACACCAGTTAAGAATGGAACAGATATTGGTTGAACGCTAATTGGTGTTCCTTAAATGCCAAATTGGTGTTAGCCTAACGCAGGGGCGGATCTAGGACTTTCCAAGGGAGGGGGGCACACATTTTTCCGAGGAAAAATTGAAAAGCCAAAAGAAAGGTTTTGTAACCAAATAAGAACAATGATTATGATTCATTATATTCTCTTCAGTGTTCAAGTTCAAGTTTATTCATTCAAAACCAAAAACATCACATTATAATCAAAATAAATAAACATATCGATTATAAAACAAGTATCAATTAGATTATAGCATAGACGCATTGGTTTTAGGACCCTTTAAAAGAAAGGCTTGGCCCTGGACTTGACATGATTAAAAACATGAAATATAGGCTATACTTAGACAAGGCTATATCTATAAAATACAAAAAGATAGACAAAGAATTATACAGTAAGTTAATGCTATACTAGGATGTAAAACTATTTACAAACACACCTTTACACACACACGCACCCACATCCATCCACACATGCACATACTTAATGAGGTTATCATAACTTAAATGCAAAAAAGTACTATAATACATACTGAAGAAAAATAATCATAATCTCTAAAGAAAGTAAGTTATGGATAACTTACGTGGGATGTGGAATGGTTTTAAAATACATTGAATTGAATTGAAAAAAAAAATGGCGAGGGGGCTCCATTGAAGTGTGGTTTAAAATTCTATTTTAGACTGGGGTTAAACCTAGGTTTGATTATCAGAACACCTCACATTTCATCTTGTTGTCGTCTGGTGTATGCTATGCTTGGTCTAATCAACCCAGTATAATTCTTTCTATAATCATAATTGGTCTCCATTACCATATCTTTATTTCCAAAACTAAAAGGACGAAGTGGATTATAAACAGTATCAGGATAAGAGGAAATTACCTATTTTAAAATGGTAATGGTTACGGGGATAATCATATGATTTGTCTTTCAGGTTCAGTAAACATACAAAATGTGTTTGATACTGACGGTGACTGGTGTGATAGTGACGATCGGGATTGCAAGAATCATTGAATTTTGTTTAAGGAGACCTTACATAGAGACAATAACGGACAAGTGAGTATTTTGAAATAAGTAAAGGGTCGCCATTAGTAAAGGTGAGTGGGAAACTATCATTTTCTAGTAAAGCCGCGGATCGATGGAGCTTTCCGAAGCGAATCTAAGGAAAGGTAAAGCGTGCACATCTTCCTCTCGTCAACTTCACCAATGGTGATGAAGTTTGCTTTTTTGAGAACTTCCAGCTAAACAACAATTTCACTTTTGCTCGTTTTAACGTTAATTTCCCTTTCGATCATCACTTTTTGCCAACATCCTTTTTTCGAGGGGGGGGGGGGGGGGGGTAAGACCCGTTTTATGTTTATAACATCGATCATTTTATATGCTAGTTGTTGAACCCTGTTGTAAATAAGCGAATTCGAGAGTGAACACTATAAAATTATTTTTTAATCTTATTTTACTACAAGGCTCTCCATCAACATATACATGTAGTTCTTCTCTACTTCGTAATACTTTGCGCCATTAATGCCAGTATGGGGTATGTTTCTTGCCATCAGGTATGTGTTCATTACTGGATGCGACACTGGATTCGGCAACAAACTTGCTAAGCAGCTAGATACCAAAGGTGTTCATGTCATCGCAGCCTGTCTGACCGACAAAGGTCGAAGAGACCTTGATGACGTCACATCCGGGAGGGTCAAGACCTTGCTCCTCGATGTCACTGATCATGATAGTGTTGTCAAAGCCTATGAAGAAGTGGTAAAGATTATACCACATCAGGCAGGTAAGTAATTGCCATCGGTGACAGTGATGGGACAAACTCCCATCTATAATTTCCAAGTCGATTTCGATATTGCTATGATTATTTTTCCGAATCCAAGCTGAGCAATGACAGCGTCTTTCATTCATACTGTTGAGGAAGTGACAGTTATCTCATCCACTGAAACCAAAAGTTTATTATATCCTATATAAGTTTTTATATACTATGCATTTTTCATGTGGTATTCCATTTCGGAAACGATTCGATCGCGGAAAGAACACTCAACGTGCTCATGGGAACACGTTTTTTGTCTCGCCAGAATGACATACCAGGCCAAAACTGTATTAACCTTGTATTTTTTTTTATAAAAGTAATTTGCAGCCTAATGCATTTCTTTAAATACAATTTTGAACATATCTGGGCAGCATTGTTCTTATGGTCATGACTGTATTCTTTTAAAACGAAATGATTATTATGATTGGGAAATCTTGTACTTTTTTGAAATATGATATTCTGCATAGCTGATATTATACAATTCACGGATTATTCTTTGAATTTATATCAAATTTGTGATAGAATATCTAGATACTCAATATGATTAGCTGCAGGTACAAGACATGCACTGTTAGAAAAAATAAAAGAAGTTCCTGCAGCAGAGTCTCGAGAACACCTGTAATCTTACCGAATTGCGTAATCTTACAGGAAATTGGTATTTGATGTATGGAATCTTACAAATTTCCTTGAATAAAACACCCTTTTCCCCTTTTTAAACAGACCTGTTCTGTTAAATTGCAGAAAAATTCTTGTTTTATGAATTTACAGAATGATTATTACGCAATTCGGTAAGATTACAGGTGTTCTCGAGACTCTGCTGCAGGAACTTATTTTTTCTAACAGTGTGGGGCCTGTTGCATAAAACTTTTTACCAGAGAAAACTCTGGTAAAAACTGAAAACTAAGGTTAATCTTAATTCTGCCATTGACTTTAACACAGGGCAAAAACTCCGGTAAAAACAACCTGAGTTTTCTCAGGTAAAAAGTTTTATGCAACGGGCCCATGAACTGAATATGACTAGTGAGCTGATGAGATTCATGGGTGACCAATTATAATATATATATATATTATATATATATATATATATATATATATATATATATTTCTCATTTTTTAGCCCTCTGGGGAGTTGTGAATAATGCTGGCATGTCGAGGAATTCTGGTTATGTGGTATGGAGCAGAAAAGAAGACTATGAGAAAGTATTAGGGGTAAACTTGCTCGGTACCGTCGACGTCACTCTGACGTTCTTACCGCTTCTCAGGAAAAGCAGCGGTCGATTGGTCAACGTCGCTAGCTGTGCCGGGCGGATGGCCGGTCAACCCGCGGGCTACTGTGAATCAAAATATGCCGTAGAGGCTTTTTCTGATTTAGTTAGGTATGAACAGATTTTATTCGAAAGGTTGATAACAAGAAGGCAAAAAATCTACCCATTCCAAGATTTTAAATTTGATACATCCTGATACTAGGTAGATGTATTTTGCTCCGTATTCATTAAGAAAGGCCAATTATAGAAGCTTATTTGCCGAAAAATAATGAATGAAAAATATCACTTTACTTTTGAAACTATTTGACTGGCTGAGGATTTAGGGTTATTTTGTTGTTTCAAGTAATGAAAGGGATCTCGCCATGACATGTTTTATTCATATCCAAAATGAGTCAATATACCCCTAGATGGTCAGATATGGAATGCGGATATATTCCCTGTATACTTCATGGTAGCAAACATTAGGCCTAGTCCCTTAAATTTAAAGGTCAAGTCCACCTCAGAAAAATGTTGGTTAGAATCAATAGAGAGAAATCACACAAGCACAATGCTGAAAATTCAGCAAAATCGGATGTAAAATAAAATAGTTATGACATTGGGTTCAAATTTTCGCTTATTTTTAACAAAATAGTTATATGAACGAGCCAGTTACATCCAAATGAGAGAGTCGACGATGTCACTCACTCACTATTTCTTTTGTTTGTTATTGTTCGAATTATACAATATTTCAATTTTTACGAATTTGACGATTAGGACCTCCTTGCCTGAAGCACAAAATGTTAGAATAATGGAAATGGTTTTCAGAGAGGAATGAAACTGCATATCACGTGACAATGACGAGAAAATCAAAATATTTCGTATTTCATATAATGAAATACAAAAGAAATAGTGAGTGATGTCATCTGTTCCTCATTTGCAAACCGACCGAGATGTCCATAGAACTGTTTTGTGAAATGAAGCGAAACTTTAAAATGCCATAACTTTCTTATTTTACATCCGATTTTGATGAAATTTTCAGTGTTATTCTTTTTGAATTTTTCTCCTTCTATTTAAGTCAAGTTTTTGCTGGGGTAGACTTGTCCTGGAACAATTAGTTTGTTTCAATGCGAGGCACGTCGAGGGACGGGGGTTGGTATTTACCGGTTTGATGCCTACATGGTACGTAATCCATGAAGCAGATTTTTTTTGTTGCATGTCACCGATATTAAACACAAAATGACATTGGTAATAATGATGCTAGTTAACGATGTAGATCTACCCAAGGTCGTATTGATTTAAACAACATGGTCATTTTTCCCCTTTTCAATCTCGGACAGATTTTTTTTTTAATCAACGCAAATAAAAGGATCATGCAATTGAGAACAGATATGGATTTACAAGCATGAAAATAATAATAACTATAATGCTATCGATAATGTACTTCTTTCGAATAATCAAGTTAATTTTGCATCTAAAATTTATCTTAGTTCAGTCAATCTTTTTTTCTATTTCAAGCACAACGTGACGACTTAGATAATAATATGAACATTACATTACGCAGACAAAGAAAGCTTATACAGTTCAAACGACGCCTAGCATTTTTATCTTCCCACATTTCCTTCACAACATATAGTTATACAAGGAAAATACTTTCCAAAGCTGTTGTATATGTATATAGGTATATGAAAATTTCAATTTAAAATGATGATAAGTCCCCATCACTTATTCATTTCAGGAGAGAGCGAAAACTCTTTGGTTTTCGCTTCCGCGTGAGCATCATCGAGCCTGGAGTTTTCTCTACCCATATAGCATCGAAAGAAAACATGTCGAACTGTGTTACATCAGCATGGAATCGTCTGTCTGAAAATGAGAAGGAAGATTTTCCTGAATCGTTCCTTAAGAAATGTAAGAACTTTGGCTGAAAGGTATACATAGCGTTGTAAAAAAAAATGTGCTAGCGCTTTCGCACCACGAAGCACGACGGATCCAAGAACATAGTAAATGTATTGTCAATTGCCCTTCATGACAAAGCACAACCAAGAAGTCTTTGTCGGAAAGTGGTGTATCAAACCAGCAATTTCGTCCTGGATTCTGGACAAGCGCCCTTTTTTGCTTTTTTTCATCAGCTTCAAATCTTGGGACGAGACTGCTGTTCCAGTCCATTAATTTTCGACATAGACCCTCTATCTGTTCTTGATCATTAGCATGTTTCATACGTTCACTGTGTTTCTTGGATCCATTGTGCGTCCAGGGGTCTGTTGCAGAAAGAGTTGCATTTAAACGCAAGTCAAAAAATCAATCGCAAGTCCAAAATGCGCACTGTTGATTGGTTGAAAATCAAGTTGCACATGATTTTTAGAGTTGCGATTGATTGCAACTCTTTCTGCAACGGGCCCCTGGGAGACAACTCCCTAATGCTAGTAAAACAACACAAGAATGTAGTTCATCGTCATATAGGCATGTAAAGGATGGCAGAAAATATTTCAGTTGAAGAAATCTGTGTGACACTGAACCAATTAAACATTCTTTAAAATAAAAGAATAACAAGGAGACCGTATAGCGCCATAAAAAAGACTTTCAAACTGAAAGATGGAGATTCGTAAAGACGGAGAGAGAAATTTAAATGAAAATGTAGTGAATCGGTGTACTAAGTAGGCCTAACGTAATTCAAGGGAGCCGAGCGGTTTACGGGGAAATATTCTGAACGGTCGCCTGGGAGCAAAGCGAGCGAGCAAGCAAGAAAAATTATATTTCCAAAATGAAATTCTAAATTTGTGACAGATTTTAAATTTTTCTTTGTTTACCATCTAGTTTTGTTTGCTTATTCATTGTTTCTTTTTTTCGGGGGGGGGGGGGATGGGCAATGACCCAAGACCAGCATTTCTCATTTTCTGCGGAGACGCATTTTACTAATAATCTGAATAAGTTATTGATATATAGTACCGCCTAACGACTTTCCTTGTTAGAATGTTCCATTTTAAACCTGTGAATTTCTTCCACACGTTCAATGAACAGATGACCCTTCACCGCCTCTTATGTCTTTCAGATATCGACGAAAAATCGGCCCTCATCGATAAATTGTCATCACGTGACCTCTCGCAGGTCACTGACGTCATGGAGCATGCTCTGTTCTCTAAATGGCCTCGGACGAGATACGCTGCTGGGTGGGATGCTAAACTGTTATGGGTTCCCCTTTCATATTGCCCCACCTGGTTCCAGGACATTGTATGGTCATGAATTTGTATCTTCAAATGTATTGATAAGTTAGGTCGCAGAGGGCGCTATACTTTTATGTTGTTGAAAGATTTAAGCTCTGGGGTCCGTTGCAGAAAGAGTTGCAATCGATTGCAGCTCTAAAAATCATGCGGAACTTGATTTTCAACCAATCAAAAGCGCGCATTTAGGACTTGTGATTGATTTTGGGGCTTGCGTTTAAACGTAATTCTTTCTGCAACGGGCCCCTGATTAAGTAAGGAGTCAACTTTATTAAAGATGTAGAAAACTTATCGATTAGGGATAATCAAATAAAATAATGTTCAACTTTTGCCAGCCTTAACAATATTTATGGAAAGCTTTCATCCACTCGTTTAAAGTGTACTTTCCCAACTTGTGATCAGTCACACACACACCCTTAACCCCCACACACCCACCCAGTTCTGCCTGAGAAATGTAAATGTAGCTTAATGTTTCTATTATAAGGTTGACAATATGTATCCTGAGTCTCTTTTAAGTACTGGATTAATCCTTTTTTCCACAGCGATTCTTTCATCTTTCTTTCCAGGGGCCCGTCTTACAAAGAGTCACGATTGATTTGATCAATCTCAACTGTATGGAAATCCATCCATGCCATAAATCTTTCTACAAGAAATTCGCACAATCTCCTTTAGTAAACAAAAATAATCACACTGAATCTTCAAGGGAACGATGAATGTGTGCTATCAATCAATCAGTCAATGAATGTATCTAGAAAATATTTTTAACAAACATATATTTTAGATGTTGGCGTTGCTGGCTTTCCATAGTTGTGGTTGATTGAATCAATTATAAGTCTTTGTAAGACGGGGCCAAGAAGCTCCTTTCGCAATCAATTATTTGGGCATCATCTCATCCGATGTTTATAATCATTTTTATATATCGAAATAAAATTTAGTTAATTTGCACTTGGAAAGATATGATATAACAGAAGCATTTTCTATACTGTCTATACCCATACACATGATCACTATAGAGGGGCATTTTTTAAGTTTCAGTGGTCAGGAGGGGTTTATGTGGAAGTGCCGTGGTGTAGCGGTTCTGACTCTCGCCTTGTAATCAGAGGGTCGTGTGTTCGAATCCCACCATGGCCTAGCGTCCTTTGGCAAGGCGTTAATCCACACTTTGCCACTCTCGACCTAGGTGCTAAATGGGTACCCGGTAGGATGCGAAAGCCTATATGTAGTATGTCTAGCAATTGAGTCTTGGAACTCTTGTTGGAATGCTCCCCAGGGAGTGGAGAAGGTGCATACATTGTATGCGAGCATGCATGCACTTTCGCCCTATTTGTTTTTGATTGCAATAGAATTACTGGCACATGAAATAAGAAGGGACAAAATTATTAAAGGGATAAGTTTGGGGGAGCATGAAATAAGACAGGTCTTGTATGCCGATGATATGACAATTTTTTTGAAAGACATGGATTCAATAAAAAGGTTGCATTATATTTTTGAAGAATTTGAAAAAGTCAGTAGCTTAAAGGTAAATATGGACAAGACACATTTTATGTACATGGGTAAGGAAAATGGAAAAACAAATGACCCTGTATATGTATTTGGCAAATATGTTAGGGAAGTTAAAATTTTAGGAGTAATATTTTCAGTTGACTTTAGATTAAAAGATGATCTGAACTATAAAGAAATATTAAGTAAAATAAAAAAGCTTTTAGGTTGGTGGAAACAACGAGACTTGACTATTATGGGAAAAATACATTTATTGAAAACATATGCATTGACAAAGTTAAATTATGTTTCATCCATCCTTGTTGTCCCCTCATGGGTGTATATAGAAATCGAGAAATTATCATTTGATTTTATATGGGGAGGGAAAGATCGTATTAAAAGAAAAATTATGTATCAGAATTATAATTGTGGTGGGGTTAAAATGATAAATTTTGAAATATTTGTTAGAACGCAGCGTATAATGTGGGTAAAAAGACTTTTGTATGGAGAAAGAAATCTGGGTGGAAGTTATTTTTTTATTATTCCCTAAGTTCAGTTGGAGGAAGGTTAATTTTTCTATGTGATTATGAAATGAAAAAGATAAAAAGTAAGTTGAATATTCCATCTTATTATTTGGAAATGCTAGATGCTTGGCAAAAGATTGATAATTTAAGACATTTCAATGGTTCTAAAAATCCAATCATTTTCAATAATAAGAATATTTGTATAAAAAATAAAATGATATTTGATAAAGATTTATTAGAACGAGGGTTAAGGTTGAACATATCATTGACAATGGACATGTTAAACCATAGAGCTATGGTTAAACCAGTCGCATATTTTTTGAACCTTGGTATGGGAAGTGATCTTTTGTTTATAATAGGTGAAATATATCATGCAATTCCAAGTGATTGGAGAAATGATTTAGGTTCGATACAATTTTGTGACATAGACTTAATTAATTATAATATAAACTTGCTTCTGTTGGGGAGGGAAATTAGCTTTAAGGAGGTATTATCAAGAAAAATATATGAATATTTTATTAAAGAATTGCAAAAGTCATATGATTTACAGATAAGAGATGGACAAAATAATTATAATTATACAGAGAAAGAAATTAGTGAATGTTTTTTTTAGACCAAGAATAACATTATTAATTGGAAGACAGAGGGAATTTCAATTTAAGCTTCTGCATGGGGCAATTTACACTAAAGTTAATTTGTTTAGATTTGGATTTGTTGAAGATAATCTCTGTTCGTACTGTAAACTGGAAACGGAAACATATTCACATATATTTTTGTCTTGCTTAAAGGTCAAACTGATATGGGAAACTTTGATACAGCGATTTGAATTAGATGAAATAAAGGACTTGAATTGGCGGGATATATTTGTTGGTTTGTCAGGCAATACAAATAGAATAAAAAGTTGTAATACTATTATCTTTATGGTAAAATATATATTATTTATATTTAGAAAGGAGGGGTTTTACCAACCATTGACGATATACATAAACTTATTTTAGAATATAAGGATCAAGAAAAGAAAATAGCTATTAAAATGGGGAAATTAGGGCGGCACTTGCAAAAATGGGAAACAGTAAAATTGTGACAAGGTTAAGTTGTAAGTCTTTATTTACTTTCAATATATGTAATGCTTCTCCCGTGAGCTTGTTATATTCAAAATTTTTCATCGAATTGTTTTGTACTTTCAAACATGATTTACTTATAATGAGTGTGAGCAGATCTTCTGGGCAGTGTTGTGTTGGGTGTGTGTGTGTGTTTGGGTGTGTTTTGTGGTGGGGGGAGGGGGAAGTTTAGTCTTTAAGCATTTTTATAATAACTGATTTCATTGTTGATTTTTTTTTAAAGATATATATGACTCATGATTTTGTTAAGTTAGTGGAAAAAAAGTGAAAATATGAAGTGTAAAGTATTATATATGATTTGAAATGTTAAATTGAAATGTTATGTTCATGAAATCAGAATAAAAACATTATTCAAAACAAAAAAAGGATCCGATGACCGGGGTAATAATATATCTGTAAAGCGCTTAAAGACGTCGTTCCGATGTGTTAAGCGCTATATAAATGCGGAATATTATTATATTATTATTTAGTGAAAACATTCAAAATAATTTTGGATTGTGTGTTTAGTACGTACATGAAGGTCCCGGTTGAGATGGAATTATCTAGTATTTATATCATCGGTGAATAGGAAATTATATTTACTTTCATTTATTTCTTATTTTCTGGGACGAGTACTGGTGTTTGTATAAACATTGCGTTTGCTTTTGCGTTGGCTTAATATGTTTAATAAAAGCTTGATTATAAAATGTCGTTGTGATGTCGATTGTAAAAAAAAGAAATATCTCGCCAAGTCGGTTTGAAAGGCTGCTCTTGGCAAATGCACAGTTTATGCCAGAAAAAAACCCACATCATTTTGAATTTGTCTTGTCAATATGCTATATCCTGGTAGAGTTATCCTCCCTGCATATTTTGTATCATTTTTATCTGGATGTTTGCATGCACGAGACAATATCCAAAGGTCGTAACATCTCATGCAGTTGCGTCAATTTGTTGAGTGATCTGAAGAGTGGAACAATTGTGTGCACGAAGAAAATTACGTAATTACATTACATTACACATACACACACACCCTCCCAAACACAGCCACGTACACACATCTACAACACCTCTCCCACGTACACCACTACCTGAACATCCACCACATCCACACACATTTGTGAAGGGCTCAACTGCTTCGAAATTAGGTATGCCATTTTGAAGATAAGTATACTTAATAAGTGCAGTTGTCCAATGTTGATTACATTGATCAATGGGCGTCATAACCAGTGAGTTAAGGGAAAATGCACTAGCGTACCTACGGGGCGGGGCAGACTCGTCAGGGTGGCAGACTGCCCCCCCCCCCAGTTAAAATTATACTGGTCTAACTGGTCCAGTGAAACTGGTTTTTCCTTGGGGGGGGCAGACTCGTCAGGGTGGCAGACTGCCCCCCCCTTGACGAGTCACAATCCATTAATGGGACGTATCCCTACCCCCCCTGACCTGACGATTTAAAACTGATCCTGTCCCGCTCCTTTGAAATTGGAAATCTTTTTCTTTTTTTATTCTGGTACCAAATCCCTTATTTGTAGTTGAAGACCATTTTTCTTTTTTTTTGACTTGTCAATTATTTTGGCGGAAGAATTTGCCCCCACCCCTGTGGGAAATCCTAGGTACGCCACTGGGGAAATGTGACTCCTTTATGAAGTTGTTTAGGACAGGCGCGGATCCATGGGGGGCCGAGGGGGCCTCGGCCCCCCCCCCTTCGGCTAAAAAAAAGAGAGAAGGAAAGAAAGAGAAAAAGAGGGGAAAGAAAAGAAGAAAAAGAAGAAAGGAAGAAGGGAAGAAAAAAAGAGAGGAAAAGGGGGGAAAGAAAAGAGGAAAGGAGAGAGAGGAGAGGGGAAAACAGAGAGGAAGAGGGGAAGGAGGAAGAGGGAAAAAAAGAGAGAGGAAAGGGGGAAGAAAAGAAGAAAAAGGAAAGAGGGGGAAGGAAGGGAAGGAGAGAAAAAGGGGAAAGAAAGAGAAGGAAAAAGAGAGGGAAAGGAAAAGGAGAAAAAAAAGAGAGAGGAAAAAGAGGAAAGAAAAGGAGGAAGAGAAGAAAAGAAAGGGAGAGGGAGGAAAGAAGAGAAGAAAAAAGAGAGGGAAAAGAAGAAGGGAAAGAAAAAAGGAGAAGAAGAGGGGAAAGAAAGAGGAAGAGGGGGAAGGAAGAGAAGAAAAAGGGAGGGGAGGGAGAAGAAAAAAGAGGAAGAGGGGGAAAGGAAAAGGAGAAAAAAGGAAAGAGAGGAAGAGGGAAGAAAAAAGAGGAAAAAAGAGAGAGAAGGGGAAAAAAGGGGAAAGGAAGAGAAGAAAAGGGAAAGGAAGAGAAGAAAAGGGGAAAGAAAGAGAGGAAAAGGGAGGGGGAGAGGGGAAGAAAAAGAGGGAAGAGGGGAAAGAAAAGGAGAAAGGGGAAGAGGGAGGAAAAAAAAAAAAAGAGAGGGGAAAGAAAAGAAGAAAAAGGGAAAAAGAAGAGGGGAAAGAAAGAGGAAGAGGGGAAGGAAGAGAAGAAAAGGGAGGGGAGGGGGAGAAAAAAAGAGGAAGAGGGGGGGGGGGAGAGAGGAAGGGGGGAAAAGGAGAAAATAGAAAGAGGAAGAGGGAAGAAGAGGGATGAAAAAAGAAAGAGAGAAAGGGGGAAAGAAAAGAAGAAGAAAGGGGAGAGGAAGACGGGGAAAGAAAATGATGTTCGAACCAAAAGGGCGCTGAAATAATGTTCGAAGAAATGTCAAAATGCTGTTCGAACTGGGGGCAGAATTGATGTTTGAACGGGGGGGGGGGCGAATTAATGTTCGACGTAGGGGCGCCAAATTGATGTTGGAACTAGGGGCGCCAGATTGATACTCGAGCTAGGGGGGGGGGGTGGCGAAATGGTATTCGAACTAGGGGCGCCAAAATGATGTTGGACCTACATGTAGGGGGCCCGAATCGATATTCGCACTAGAAGGGCGTCAAAATGATGTTCGAATGGATGCCAAAATGATGTTCGAACTGGGGGCCAAATTGATGTTCGAACGGGGGGGGGGGGGGGCGAAGTGATGATCGACCTATATTTAGGTGCGCCGAATTGATATTCGAACTAGGAGGGCGCCGAAATGATGTTCGAAGTGGGGACGCCAAATTGATACTCGAACTAGAGAGGGGGGCCGAATTGATGTTCGACGTAGGGGCGCCAAGTTGATGTAGGGGGCGCCAAATTGATACTCGAGCTAGGGGGGGGGTGGCGAAATGGTATTCGAACTAAGGGCGCCAAATTGATGTTGGACCTACATGTAGGGGCGCCGAATTGATATTCGAACTAGGGGGCGCCAAATTGATATTAGACCTACATGTAGGGGCGCCGACTTGATATTCGAACTAGGATGGCGCCGAAATAAAGTTCGAAGGGATGTTAAAATAATGTTCGAACTGGGGGCGCAAAATTAATACTCGAACTGGGGAGGGGGGTGGCGAAATGGTATTCGAACTAAGGGCGCCAAATTGATGTTGGACCTACATGTAGGGGCGCCGAATTGATATTCGAACTAGGGGCGCCAAATTGATATTAGACCTACATGTAGGGGCGCCGACTTGATATTCGAACTAGGATGGCGCCGAAATAAAGTTCGAAGGGATGTTAAAATAATGTTCGAACTGGGGGCGCAAAATTAATACTCGAACTGGGGAGGGGGGCCGAATCGATGTTCGAGCTAGGGGAGCGCCAATTGATACTCAAACTAGGGGGTCGCCGAATTGATGTTCGAACTAGGGGGACGCAAAATTGATACTCGAGCTAGGGGGTATGATATTCGAACTAGGGAAGGCAAATTGAGTTCGAGGGATGCCAAAATGATGTTCGAACTGGGGCCTAATTTATGTTCGAACGGGGGGGGGGGCCGAATTGATGATCGACCTACATGTAGGGGCGCCGAATCGATATTCGCACTAGAAAGGGCGTCAAAATGATGTTCGAATGGATGCCAAAATGATGTTCGAAGGGGGGCCAAATTGATGTTCGAACGGGGGGGGGCCGAAGTGATGATCGACCTATATTTAGGTGCGCCGAATTGATATTCGAACTAGGAGGGCGCCGACCGAATGATGTTCGAAGTGGGGACGCCAAATTGATACTCGAACTAGGGAGGGGGCGAATTGATGTTCGACGTAGGGGCGCCAAGTTGATGTAGGGGCGTCAAATTGATACTCGAGCTAGGGGGGGGTGGCGAAATGGTATTCGAACTAAGGGCGCCAAATTGATGTTGGACCTACATGTAGGGGCGCCCGAATCGATATTCGAACTAGGAGGGCGCCGCGAAATGATGTCGAAGGGATGCGGCCCAAAATGATGTTCGAACTGGGGGGCCAAATTGATGTTCGAACGGGGGGGGGGGGCGAAGTGATGATCGACCTGACTGTAGGGGCGCCGAATTGATATTCGAACTAGGGAGGGCGCCGAAATAAAGTTCGAAGGGATGTTAGAATAATGTTCGAACTGGGGGCGCAAAAATAATACTCGAACTGGGAGGGGGGCCGAATCGATGTTCGAGCTAGGGGGGCGCCAATTGATACTCAAACTAGGGGGACGCCGAAATGATGTTCGAAGTGGGGGCGCCAAATTGATACTCAAACTAGGGGACGCCGAATTGATGTTTCAAACTAGGGGGGGGGCGCAAAATTGATACTCGAGCTAGGGGGGCGAAATGATATTCGAACTAGGGAAGGTAAATTGAGTTCGAAGGGATGTCAAAATGATGTTCGAACTGGGCGCCGAATTAATGTTCGAACGGGGTGGGGCACATTGATGATCGACCTACATGTAGGGGCGCCGAACTGATATTCGAACTAGGAGGGCGCCGAAATGATGTTCGAAGTGGGGGCGCCAAATTGATACTCAAACTAGGGGGCGCCGAATCGATGTTCAAACTAGGGGGGGGGGGGCGCCAAAATTGATACTCGAGCTAGGGGGGGCGAAATGATATTCGAACTAGGGAAGGTAAATTGAGTTCGAAGGGATGCCAAAATGATGTTCGAACGGGGGCCGAATTGATTGTTCGAAGGGGGGGGGGCAAAATTGATGATCGACTTACATGTAGGGGCGCCGCGCCGTACTGATATTTGAACTGCCGCCTTGTTGTTGGCTCATTGTTCCATATATTGAAAGTTTTTAAATGCCTTGGCCTTGAGGTTTTTAGGCCTTGGGGTTCCATGCCTTGGCCTTGGGGATTGAAGCCTTGGTCTTGGGTATTAAAGCCTTGGCCTTGGAGGTTTGAGCCTTGTCTACAACACTGATGGATATATTGATAGATATTTACAGAAATTTTGAAGTTTATTTGCACACACTAAGAAATAAAGGTTTAGAATTGAACCCCAAAAGGCTGATGCAAAATCAGCACCCTATGGGTTCAAAAATTGAACCCCTGATTTGGGGTTCAAAAATTGAACCCTGCGGTTGGGGTTCATTTTTGCACCTGCGGGTTCAAAACTGCACCCCTAGGGTTTCAATTTGAAATTTAGGGGTGCAGTTTTGAACCCGCAGGGTGCAAAAATGAACCCCAACCGCAGGGTTCAATTTTTTAACCCCAAATCAGGGGTTCAAATTTTTAACCCATAGGGTGCTGATTTTGCATCAACCTTTCGGGGTTCAATTTTGAACCTTTATTTCTTGGTGTGCAATATGTAAAAGAATAAATGAAACATTCATTGTAAAGGTGAAAGTTTCGGATGCGTGTTTATTTTTTGACGAATCGTCAAATACTCAAATAACTGAAATAACTGTACGGTTTTTTATCGTTCCTATATTGTTGTTTCATGTAGTAATGCGTAAAAGACAGCTATATACAGTTCATGATACGACACCTTTTCGTTTCCAACCTACAGTGGGAAATCACGTTTTATTATTTTTTAACGAATTCCACTGAAACTATACACAACAAAAAAGTAAGTCCCCCCTTAAACAAACATCAATAATTTCCGAACCAATGCGAGTTTTTTTTAATAATTTTTACATGAGCGTGTAAGTAATTTTATAAGCTTTCCTCTGAGTAAATGTTATGGACGTATTTTACGTCATGCTTTTAGTGAGCACCGTCAGAAGGCAAAAATGTCACTTTTCAAAAGTCACAAGCCAAATATCATTACTTTGATTCCATTTTATTGGAGCTAATTCCACATTCTCATCATGAAAAATGGTCAGAAGGCTTGTAAAAGGTACTTTCTAAAAGATGATACAACTTTTTGACTAAATTTTACGGTTGAATAAACACAAGTCCAAAATTACTATAATTGAATTTTGTACACATTTCTATCAATAAAAATGATAGAATATGATGACAGTTATTTTGGGGAGAGCATCTTCAACAATAACCATCGTTTCACGGTTCAATGAATATTAATTGAAAACAAAAATACGATTTTATAAATATCATAGGCATGTATTGTTTCATTTTGGTAACTGAAAATTATCTTTTCTCAACTTTTTCGTTATGTTCATGACCAATTAACATGCTTCAATGATTCAAAGGCGTTTAATTACACATTCACGCTTGAATGAACATGTGGAATGTGATCAGCTCGTTTTTACGTTATTAGAAAAATGCAATTTGTAACTCTGTATATCTTTCACAAACCTCCTTGCATAGTTCATTTGATTTGATTCTTATGAAAATCCCGATGTTTAATGCATCAGTGAGCACACAATATTCGAAAATTATGCAAATGAGAAGAAAGTTCTAGGCCTTAGCCCCACTCTGTGCCGTATCGAATGATTCTTTTTGGTGTGCGCGGCTTTTAGATAGTGTTACCTTGAAGCCATGTGCGAAGTTTCATGAAATATTTGTTGGCAGAAGTAACAAAAACCGTCCATGACACAAACCCTCATTTCATATTTGTTAAAATTTTGACTTCCTCTCTCATAGACTTGTGTAGATTAAAGGTGCATATATTTAAGAATAAGTAAGCCTTATTCAATATGGTGGAACTTTTTTCACGGCTGTCTTTAGCAATGTCACTTGGCAGTAATGTTTATCAACCTATGGGCAGTCTTTCTGTGCAAAAATGAAATCGATTTGTATATTCATGGATGAGCGAGCACGCATCAAAGTGGGAAAATTTGTATTTTCAATGTCAAAGACTCATTTTAAAGGGTTATAAAGTGAATATTGGGGGCAAATTCGGTTTCAAATGTGACTTTAATTGCTGTTGTCTTATCATCCATCATTTCTATCACTACACACGTTCCGAACTTTAAATATTTTCATGGTTGAGCGAGCACATTCGAAAACTTAGGTATGAATACTCTTTATACTGCATAAATGCATACTTCCCTAACAATTTCTCATGATCAGTTTAATTTATGGACAAATCAGTCTGTCAGTGGTGGATCCAGAATTTCGAAATGGGGGGGGCCTATAATCGGGGAAGACATCAACATTTCCAAATTTTAACATGATCTAACAAGTTTTAGAGGATACTACCATAAACCCCTATGATGATACGTCACAATACAGGGGCCGCGGAACGGTTTTGAAAGTGGGAAGGGGACTGACCATCCAGAAAATCACAATCGTATGATCATTTTTACATTTGTGTACATGCTTTTGGAAAAAAAGTGAGGGGCTGAAGCCCAGCACCCCCCCCCCCCCGCGGCCCCTGCAATACACTGTGCTTACTCAACCATGAACATACAATATCAAAATTGTGTGTGAGTGGCTAAATGGATAGTAAAACAGCATAACACCATGAAATTCACCTAAAAACAATTTTTGCCCAACTTTGCATATGCATAATCTGAAAATCGATTCTTGTGACTTTCAAAAATAGTCATTTTCAATTCAATCTTTAATCACTCATGCATGACACAACCGATCAATCTCATTTTTCACCAGGAGTTGCTTAATGAGTGTAGAAAACCACCTACGAAATATCATATCTCAAAATAATTATGTTCAAAAGTTACAGCAATTTGATTTAGGGGGGACTTACTTTTTTGTTGTGTATTTACTCAGGCCTAAACTGCATTGCTATCATTTACATTTATTGTTACATCTTGAACTAGTTGATGTATACAAGATACATGGGACCTTGGAATTCATGTTTCGCTAGTATCGTATGAAAGAGAGAGATTAGAACTTATCGTCCAAAATGATGCGAACTTAAGAACATTGCTTTCATATTTATAAAGACACTGATAATAAAGAATTTTTTACAGTATATTTTCTTTAGTATCTTATTTTCTATTTATATACACCGTTTACACGCATTCTGTTTCTTTTGAAAATCTATTTGGAGTATGTAAAATTTGAGCAAGATTATAAGATACATAACCTTTTGATACTTTATACGATTTTTGCAAGAGCGGAAGAGCCAATGTTTGTTGATTAGGATTGACAAGACAACTCACTGTTTTGAATGGATTTCAAGCGAATAACAAACGATTATATAATAAATCCAAACACAGATCTAAGTAGGCAGTGCACTCCCAATTAGTAAATGCTGAGTGCTGACTACGGAGTCTACCTCAACTATATAATAAAAAGCATGTTAATTTATATCTTTTGAAGAATATCTTGCCCAAAATAAAATATTAATTTTCTTTCATGCAGAATATGCAATTTAGTTATTGCACAACCAGTTTTCATACGTGGCGATACAGGGGTGTCATCCCCCTAAGATTTTTCAACCCTGAAACAAAAAGTAGAAAAAAATGGGAGTACCCACAGGAACGAAGAATGCCTACAATGCAAGAGAGGTTTCTGTTAGAATTAACTGAACTAGACATTACCCATTCGGCAATGGGAGTCAATATTTCGGCACGATTATTACTTGACTTGAAATTAGGGCCCCCTAAGAAATCCTGGATCCGCGCCTGGCTCCCGCTCACATAATTCTAGCAGGGCCTACTCTGATGAGAAATTAAACGAAATTGAAAGCATCAAATGATTAAAATACAAATCGCTCGAGTTTCCCGCTCGCATTATTTTTATAAGTGATATTACATTTATTCATGAACACATCATTATAAATCCATTATTCATTTGCCTCTTCTTCATGCATAGGCGGATCCATTAACATTTTCCAATTGCGCTGTGCGTTCGCGAATTTGATTTATCAGGTACCTATTATTTTCATGTATTCCATAAAGTTTTCAAAATATCCCTTTTCAGGTCTGATTATCAAAAACGCATCAGCTAGCGCCGCTATGCTTGCATTTTTGATTGGCGGGTTATGTATGTCTCAATATTGATTGTATAACAAACTACCTAAAATCCCCTTTTCATGACAGTTTATCAAAAATTTCGGCTCGCGATTTGCGCTCGCATTTATGGTTAAAAATATATCAACTAATTAATGATGCATCCTATTCATAATAAAAAGGTGCTTGAATGTACAGTGTTCAGGCCATAATATCATCAGATTCCGCGCCCTCATTATGCATGTATACTAAGATATCAATTTAATAATTAAATTGTCCCTTTTTAATCTCGCGCTTAGCAAGATGAATAGGAAGATATATAGTCATCATATTCATATGATAACATGTCCTAAGGATGTCAAGGTCCTATGTCTCAAAATTAAAGTAATAATGAAACATATCCGCTCTTTATCAAGTGCGATTTATATCCACCTTACAAGTTTCCTATAAAGTGTTTGAAATATCAGATCGGAATATCAAATATTTTAAGCTCGCTCCGCGCGCGCTTTTATTTTCATGATAAAAGATTATGTAGAATGCCTAGATTATAGGTCTAAATCTGAAACACGCGCGCGCATTTTCATTCACTTATCCAGTTTTAGATCACAATATAAAAAAATTCCGCTCGCCCTTTGTGCTCGAATTATTAATGTAGGAAGATCCCCTTTCTCATCCCTTTTATGATTTAAACATGAATAGAGTATCCCGTTCAAGGTCGAAATCACGATTTTTTTTTTACGCTCGCACTTTGCGCTCGCATTATTAATATAGGAAGATTCCATTTTATTCATCTTTTTCATGATTTAGGAAACAAATCTAGAATTTTTCCGCTCGCACTTCGCGCTCGCATCAATTGATTTGATTTGATTTATTGTTTTCTTCTGCATCCATAACATTCGTATAATACATTTTTCATAACATAATATTAGAATTTTTGGCATGAATCATAAATGTAAAGAGTACTAAAAAAATAATTCCAGACAAAATTATTAACTATATGATATTCACAATTTGCAGGAGAAGGATTGTCATCATAAGCAGATTGCTTGAAAAAATGACAATCCCAAACTTATACTAATTGAATTAATACATTTATAAAGCAGAATGGGCATATATTTTCAAATACGAAACATGAATTCATGCAATATCATAGTGTGAAGATGAAGATGATAAAGCTGAGGGTGACGGTGATATGATGATGTTGTTGTTGTTGATGATGATGATGATTATGATGATGATGATGATGATAATGAAGGCCATGGAGATGATGGTGGTCATGATGAAGATATTGGTGATGACTAAATCGAAGGAGGAATAAATTCACGATAAAAAGGATACGACACAGAAATTTTACTTCAAATATTCTGATAATAACATAGATTTAACGTTAGCCTTAAATGAGTGAAGAGACGAAGATTGTTTTACAGACTCTGCTGGTAGAGAGTTCCACATATCTGGACCATGGTGTCTGGATCTCTGCGCAATAAGCAGCTTGGGGTTGATTAAATGAAGTGTAACGGGTAGGGTATGAATGAATAGATGTATTAAGAGTATAAAAATTGTGAAATGAAGGTGGGAGCATGTTATTTACGTACTTAAACATAAGTAGTAAACTTTGAAGTGTATTATGTCAAATACTGTTAGAGTCTTTAGTTTATGGGATAATGGATTTGTGTGTGATAAATATTGGGAATCAGTACAGATTCGAATTGCTTTTTTCTGTAATAAGTATATTGTATTAAAGTTTTCCATTCTTTATGTAGAAATGTCAAAAATTTTCAGCTCGCGCTTCGCGCTCGCATTATTTGATTGTTGAAATATGTAATGTCTTCAGGGCTAAATGCAAGCAGTCCTTAAAAGGCACCTTTCGATCAGTTCAAAACGTATACAAACATTTTCTGCTCGCGCTTTGCGCTCGCATTCTAGAATTCGAGATCGCAAATCTAGAATTTTTCCGCCCGGACTTCGCTCTCGCATCAATTGTTAAGTAATACTGTATAGCTATCCTGTTCATGATTACAAAAAAATAATTAATTTTTTTTATGTAGAAATGTCAAAATTTTTCAGCTTGCGTTTCGCGCTCGCATTATTTGATTGTTGAAATATATCACGTTTTCGTGGCTAACTGTATGCAGTCTTTAACAGGACTGGTAGGCCTACCTTTCCGATCAGTTCAAAACGTTTATCACAAATTTCTACTCGCGCTTCGCGTTCGCAGTAATTATTGCAGGCACATCTTTTTTTCAAAAAGTTCAAATTTTAGGAAAAAATTCATGCAATTTAAAAAAAAATTGCACGCGCTTCGCACAGGCATTATAAAATAAGGATTATGATATTATACATTTATGTTGATTTAAAGAATAAAGCTAAGATGTGACTTGTAAGACTACCCCCTTCAAAGAAACAAACCCAAAAAAAATCTTGAGCGGCCGATCGAGGAAAATATGGCTGAAAAAAAAAATTTGGGCCCCTTTATTGGCGAAAGCTGGATCCGCCCCTGATTCATGTGCCTATGAAATAAGATAATTTAACATGCATTTAAGGCACTTATGATTGCCTGGGGAGGGAGGGGCCGCCATTTTTCCGAAAAGTACACAGGGGCGCCAAAATCAGGTCGAATTTGGGCCCCCCTCCCTACGAAATCCTGGATCCGCGCCTGGTTTAGGAAGCACATGTGTGGGTGTGCAAGGGTGCGTTGTGCGTGTGTAGGTGTTGGTGTGTCTGTACGTGGAAGGATTGATTTGTTATTCTGCGCATAAGTTGTAAAACTGTTTCGCACTTCATTCTTCACCCTGAGATTTATTTTAAATATATATTTGTATGTTTTATTCAATAATGAAATCATAAACAAGGTAAAATTACAATATATGCAACTCAAAAAGCTATGATCTTTTGAAGATTGTCTTGTCGTCATTAGGGTTTTGATATTCCCCATGGGGTCTCAATGATTAGCAACTAATTCTATTCTGTTTTTAATGCATGAAAAAGCAAACATTTTGAGATTTGGGATTAAAGGTAAATATTGAACGTAGTTCGTGAAAATTATCATCATAGACAATATTTGGGCAGTGGGATATCTAACCATCCCCAAATCCTACAGAGAGAAGTATTCAACTTCAGTCATTATAAAAAGACTAACAATTTGCAAAAAAAAAAGTTTCAGAGCTTCTGCGCTTCGCACCGATGTGAGTTTCCATATACTCCATTCCATACACCATCGTCATGCAAAAGGTGTCATTGTACTATGTGAGGGTAGTTTTAAATATGGTCATCTTTTCTCCAAATTCCGAAGAAGCTTAATTCGGTCAAAGAGCAGGAGGGGGAAACTGTTCCTACTGAGTTTCACACCTGGCGATGAAGCGCGCTCAATAAAGGGCTTGCTTTTGTTTGTTACGCCCTCAACTTCCGTGATCCATGGTACGCCACTGACTGGGCCTGATGTGGCGTGCGCTTGTAACCCAAGCAGTGGGAAAGTTACAAATCGATGCAGAGGTTCGAGCCCTGGTCACGTCTTTCGGATGATGACGTTAAAGGTCGGTCCCATATCTGATTGATACACGACTGACAAAACTCAAGTACACACACACACACTGACAGAGAAAATTGTGAACACCAAAGACCAAAGACTGTAAACGGGGATTAATAAAGTATTCTATTTTATCTGATGAATTATCTTGGCCAAGCCTAATAATCTCTTTGTACTACTTGGAAATAAGGCCAGCGGCCAAGTATTGATTCTATTTCATCTACATCTGACCCGATAATTGTCTCGTATTTCCATTGTCCAGATCTGGTCACTGTGTCCAAAGTCCATTTTTCAATCTCGCACGGCTCAACGCGGTCGGTCTCATGGTCATTTGTAACGACTTTGAGACAACTAGTCTTAGTGCATTCTAAACAAATTGTGAAAGCCCCTTAAAGCATGTCGAGAGGGCCCGAAATTAATTTGTAAAAAACCTCCAGGATTTTCTTGATATTCATTTGGTCCTCGCACCTTGGTACCATACTAGAGCTTGTCAATAGTTAGAGTAAGTCGGCTCTTCTTATTTTGTATCTTAGATGGATTTGTTTGTGTTAAAAAACCTGTGATTTCTGCATGCATTCATGAATTATGCGCGTGTATGTGTGTGTGTGATTTTTTTTTCAGACGTAGAATCGGATATTGAGCGATGTGGAATGTCAATGTTTGTTTAGTATATTTGTTTCCCTTGGTCTTTTTACAAGGGCAAGTTCCTCGCAGCTGTTATCTTTGCTTGTTATGATTATGTAATTGTCTAGTAAATATTTACAATAAGTCTTGCACATTTTATTAATGTTATTTATAACCAACGATTGATAGCCCAGTTTATTACCTCCAATTATTGTGCAGGTATAAAGATCGTTTAGGCTGAGGAGTATACTTTTCGATACACGATGCACGTTTTGAACTTTACGCGAATCGCTGAATAGAATTGTTGGATTACCTATATACCTGTTTCACATAAGAAGATACTATTTGGAAAATGCCGTATAGCTGCTTATAGTATAGTACAGTGGGTATCGAACTTGTTCGATTTTCGTGCAGCGTATACCATCCAGTCCGGCAAATGGTGTATGTGCTGTGTTGGAATAAGGTAATTTCTTGGTTCTCATGCTATTGCAATTTCATAGCACATGGCATCATATTTATCCAGCACTTCAGGATTACAATATGTTCCGGTGAGCCGTGTCAGTAGATCATCCTGAGATTTGGAGCTGACGAAAAATTGAAAATATGTCGTTTGTTCATGCGCGCACAGTCCATGATGACACTGTTGGTTTGATTCACCGATTTTCGACAAAGACTGCTTTGTCACGACGGGCTTTTGACAATTGATTCTCTGCGTTCCAGAAAGCGGTTGCCTGGTGGTTGCGAATACTAGGGTTGTTCTCAGATATATGTCACAATCCATTGTCCCATGTTTTTTTTTTACTGTAGCCTCGCAAAACGTGCATGATTTGTCTTAGATTTTATTTTTGTAGCAGGTTACATGGAGGGATGCCCATTGCTGCACGTATACTTTATGGCCAGTGATGCTTAAAGGGGAAGTCCACCCTGGCTTTATTGTAAAACTAGCAGAAAAAAATAACAGTGGTGAAGAAAAAAACATTAAAGATTAAGAAAGTTATTAGAATTTTCTAGTTTATGATTTGTGACTTATAACCGAGCAGCTGCCCATGGTAATATAAAATGCATAAATTTAATTTTCTAATGGTTCGTGATGAGTTATTTGTTTTTATTTTCTTTTTAGGAGCGCATGTGGAATCTTTATGGTTTTGATATACTGAAGGTTTAATAAAATCCATATTCAAATTTCTGAGAAAAATGACGTTAATGTTTTACTATACGGTATGTGCGAAAGCTACTCGCATATGACGTCACACATCGAATAATTGAAATCCTTTGATGGATTGTCCAAAAACCTACGCAAATATATTTTTTCTGCTATAGTTACAATAAACTTTTTGCCCGGGTGAACTCCCCCTTCATTAGCATGACAATATGATAACGAATAACTGTTAACATCCGTGACAGATTAACATCTGTAACAAATCATTTGATTTACATTCATATTTTGATATATGTCTTGCAATGTTTCCGTTTGACTTTGTTTGAACAATAACGAAGTACCACAAAGGCACTTGGTGGCTAGTGATGCTTTAGCTTGGGAATAGTACAAGCCAGTTTAAAAATCCATCCGTTACACAGTAATATGCTAGTAGGGAGTTTTCTTGCCAATAGCCTTTGATGACAAAGTAGTCTGTGTCCAATATCGGTGAATAAAAATTGCGACTCTGGACAAACGTCGACATATTTGCCATGTTTTCGTTTGGTGTGAAATTTAGGTCGATCTGCTGTCCCGGTCCAGCAAAAATTTTCGACAAAAACCTCAGTGCATTTTCAATAGATTTACCACTTTGCAGACTCTGTCTGTCCCGTGAATTGCGAGAACTTCGTATTTACAATTTTTTTAAAGATTTTGTTTGAATTATGACAGGAATGGATGACCGTTATGTGCTCAGTGGCCAATGGTTCTTTGACTTGAAAAGTCAAAATGTTGTTAAGTTTACAATAAACATCCGTAACAAAATATTTTGAAATCTGCATCAATGTTCGTGTGCAAGCATGGCCCTGGGAAGGAGGGTGGGGTTGCCGAAGCTGCACCCCCAAGATTTTCCTTGGGGGTGCTGCGTGTATTATTTCCCATAGGCAGCACGGTCCCAGCAGCCCCATGAGTTCTGGACAGTGCGATAAAATGGAGAAAGGTAACCAAACTGACCAAAAATTTTTTTACCGAAACCTTTATTTTTTTTTGCTTGTCAAATTTCTTGGGATGAATATTACCTTCATTTTGGTGTGAAACCTTTTAGTTTTATAGTTGTAAAATTTCTCTGGGCGAAAATTGCCTTCATTTTGAAGTGGAACCCTTTTTTTACTTGTCGAATTTCTCGGGAGGAGAATTACTTTCAATATGGAGTGAAACATCAGCACCCCAGTGAAAATCATTCCCAGGGTCCTAGTGTGCAAGTGTCCAGACTTTTGTCATTTTTGTTCAGTCTTGTGAGGGTGTGGCCTTTTCTTTAGAATGACACTTCGTTCAGTATGTTAACTTTATATATATATATATATGAGGATAGAAACAGACTGCAAAACCCATTTAAAGGGGTGCTTGTGGATTTTTTGGGGTAATATTATACCTTTTGTATCATTTTGTCTCAGGTTCAGTTGATGTGAAAAAAATGATGTCTTTCCCGTCTCCCGTCATGTTGTTGGCGACTCTCACCGTTGGAGCCATTGTTGCTAAAATAATGGAATACTTCCTACGAAGACCCTACGTGGATAACATTACCAAAGACAAGTAAGTTGCTAATTCTTATTACTGAATAAAGTTTTTGCCCCTTCCACGATCCATTAACTATTTTGGGGGAATGTGATAGACGCGCCTAGCCACTTCAGGGGCTGAGAAATAGTTTTGAATGTATGGTGTGGCTGAGCCGAAAGGTGGTGGAGGTGGGGGGGGGGCTGGCCTTGGAAAGAAATACAACTTGTTGGTCATTTTTGACGATTTGTTTTTGCACACGTTGATAAAACAAATTATAGATATGTATTTTTGGTTATGAAAAATGTTGCAAAAATCAATAAATGAAAAAGAAATCAAAATACATTATTGGGATCGTAATATATTTTTCTGTTTTGGTACACTGACCTGAAATGCAGTCGCTTATTATTAATGTATTAATGTATTCATACCTATTCCAGATACGTATTCATCACTGGATGCGACACTGGATTCGGCAACAAACTTGCTAGGCAACTTGATACCAAGGGTGTTCACGTCATTGCCACTTGTCTGACTGAGAAAGGACGAAGTGATCTTGATGACGTCACATCCGGAAGGGTCAAGACCTTGCTCCTCGATGTCACTGACCACGACAGTGTTGCCAAAGCGTATGAGGAAGTGCTGAAGATTATACCACACGAAAGAGGTATTCAATGACACGTTTACAAACCTTTTTTTTACTATCTGACTCCTATGATGACGATAGGGATTTTCCGCACTAAATGGAATACCGCGTGCATGGCATTACGCAATACAGGACTACACCATGGATTGTCCAGTAATACCTCGGTCACATTCGCTCCACGGCGGCTAGCTGTACGGCGAGTCAAAAACAGCCGTTTTAACATTTTTTTTGTACCAGCTATATAACATGAATAAAACTGCTGTTTTCGACTCGCCGTACGGCCGCCGTAGAGCAAATGTGACCAAGGTATAGTATCTTCATCTAAAGTCATGGAGATTCGCATTGCTTCCCCCATCCTAGCTCACCCCTTACCCGAGGTCCAGTCAAGTCGCGACGCCCAGACTTTTTTTCAAGAAAACAACAGTCAAGGAAATTATTTTTTTTTATTTACCTTCGTTGCATATAATCATGATGATATATAAAGTTATACATTCGCATACAAATCCCACCCTACACATAGTATTTTTTTTCAAAAAAAAATCATCATCTGATCATATGAAACTTATTAGTATAACCATATGTTGTACTAAAAATGTATTGTTCCGTTTGAATTAAGATTAATATCGGGAGTGGCATGGTAATTCTTATACAAAATTATGAGTTTTTATTACCCAATTTGGGCATATTTTGACCCATAGTTGTGTGCCCAGTATGTTGCCCAGGGTTGGTTAAAAGTTTGGCATATTTTGCCCAACAATTTTATGAGTGCGGTGGGCCCTGCATCCACTATTATTGTTACCCTAAATCCAACTACGTTTATTCTGTTTTACACAATATTCAAGTTGTAAATCTTTTGTTTATTTGCAGAAAAAAATAATGAATGAAACTCCCCGAGATAATTGAATATGATACATCATAATTGCGTTAAGGCCAGAAAATCCGTTCACAGTATTTAATACGATTAAAAAAAACCCAACTCTTTTCTTTTCTTATCTTGTACACAGCTCTCTGGGGCGTTGTTAATAACGCTGGCGTATCCAATATTGCCGCCTTTGTTGAATTGAGCAAACGGCAAGATTACGAGAAAGTTTTGGCGGTAAACCTATTTGGTGTCATCGATGTTACTCTGACATTCTTACCGCTTCTCAAGAAAAGCAGTGGTCGGTTGGTCAACATCGCCAGCTGCGCTGGGAGATTAGCTGCTCTCCCCGGTGGATACAGCGTGTCAAAGTTTGCAGTAGAAGCATTTTCCGACATTGTGCGGTAACTATTCATTAAAAAAATCAACTGAATTTAAATTGAAATATACAGAGTGGGTCACACACAAAAAAATCCATTAATATGAAGTTGTCTAAAGTATGAACATTCATCTTAGATTTATTGATATGTTCTGATATTCACCACGCTCATTTCAGTATCATTTTCATACAGAACTTTGATTGGATGCCTGACTACGAGGCGTTCTTAAGAAGTTCGTAAAATCACAGTGGCGACAAGTTGCTGAGCGAAGAATCAAAGTATGAACAAAGTAATTATGTGCACAGTCCAGTGGCGTACCGGCAAAAAACCTGTAACTTAGTGAGCTCGCGAAGCGCGCTGGTGCAAGGTATACTGACCTAATAGAAACATTTTAAGGACAATGCCATTAAACGAATATGTATCTCACTGATCAAATAATTTGAGCGCGAAGCGCGAGCTGAAAATTTTCGATATTCAGACATAATAAGCAATTTTTTAAAATCATGATACGTACCTGTCTCGCTAAACAAACAATGTGAGCGCAAAGGGACATTTAAGGACTGATATTAGGAATTCATGAAGAGCATTATCTCACCAACTTTTGCGAACGTAAGCACGGGGGGGGGACGTGCTCCCCATGCCCCCCGTAGTTACGCCACTGGCACAATCTGCACACAGAGAGACGCCTACCAATTATTCCATCCCCACACATACATTCACACCTCCACCCATCCACACACACGCTTCTTAAAAAAAATCATAAGCCCCTCATAATTATTTATTATTATTTGTTTGGCGTCACCTGTGCCTGGGAGGCGAAAACCAAACTGAATCACTACACCGGGGTTCCCCCCCCCCCAGTCCAAGAGCATTAGGCCAAAATAGGCTTAAGAAAGGAAATTTCAGGTAACAAGCTGATATTTTTTCAGGATACATGTAGGTCCAGGTATATGTCTATATTAACATACTAAAATTCCTCATAATTATATCCTCCTTGAGGGTTTTCCGTAATCCAAGATGGCGTCCAAAATGGTCGCCATTACAGAAAATGGCCATAACACTCTCATTATCCGACCTAGACATCAAATTTTGGTGCATATTTCATGGTTTAAAGGTTTAAAAAGAGCTATTGATACAGATTGGAGTGAACATAAGCAGACCAGTATGCCTAAAAATCCAAGATGGCGTCTAAAATAGCCGCCAAAGCCTAAAAATCCACAATTCATCTATTGCTTATGTCAGTATCTTTAACTCATTGAGTGCTTCGTGCACGCTACGTATCCTACTATAACATGCCACACTCGTGCTCGCACGCCTACTATTGATTGCTTTGTGCTTGCATTGTTTCCTACCCTCGCCTGCTTCGTGCATGACTGCGCACATTCGGAATAACAATCATTGTTACGCCGTTTTGCATTGTATTGCGCATCGCATGCACGCTGTAATTAGCACTATTGTGTGCAGTGTGAACTCTGCTTTCTGACAGATAAACTTACTCACGCGGTTTACATTCGACTTTTTCGAGTATTTCTACATTTTTTACAAGATATGGCTCCGCCTCTGAGAGAGAAGAGACCTAGGTTTTTGATCCATACAAAACACTCCACAAAATGGAACTACTTGATACAACTCATATTTTAGCGGTAAAGATAATAACCAATCCACATAATGAGGACATCATTATAAGGAGTATGAAATTTCCTACAACTTTACTACACAATATTTTGTGGATAAACTAATCGTTAGAGAGTTACAAGCAATTGTAATCATGACTATTGGAAGGAGTGAATACGACTCGCGATCCCAAAATCAATGTGGCACAGGGGGGTTTTGTGGCTGGCACAGGGGATTAGCATCGGATTAGCACTGTGGCATTGGCTTAGTAGTGTGCGTGGCATGTTAAGAGTTAATTATGTTTCTATTCAATGGTTTTAAGGGTCAAGTAGTACATTCAGACAAGTTACAAGGACAGTCAGTGGTCAAGTATGTCCAAAAATCCAAGATTTCTTCCAAACAATGGGGTTTAAAATGGCTTCTATTACTTACAAATGGACATTTAATATCTGCCTGGATATTTGATTGTGGTGTCTAAACCATGGTTTGAAGGGTCATATAATACATTAGGTCAGGTTAAAGAGACACTCAGTGGTCCAGTATGTCAAAAAACCAAGATGGCTTCCAAAAATGTAGTCTAAATTGACTACTGTTACTGAAAATTTACATACTTCATTAAAAATCCCCCGAGAGATATGATTGTAGTGTCTAAACTATGGTTTAAAGGGTCAAATAATACACCAGGACAAGTAAAAAGGACCACCAGTGGTCTACTATGTCAAAAAATCCAAGATGGTCTCCAAAAAATGGAGTCTAAATTGCTGCTACTGAAAAATTGACAATGGTACAACATTGAGCGGGGGGGGGGGGGGAGATAACTCTATCAGCACATATCAATAAGTCAATGAGTAAATGTTCAAACTTTAGACAAGACAACTTCAAACTAATGGGACATTGATTCTGATGATTGAATTGAAATGTACGAAAATAATAGTATCTGCGATAAATATACGACAACTCAATAAAACTGTACGACAATTGAATTGAAATGAAAGATACTACATCATAGGCTGTCCCCAACAGGCCAACTCTGCCTTCTTTTATCGTGATTATTGTTTCAGAATAAGAATATGCGCCCATATCAAGCAAAGAGCTTTTGTTTCATCTAAGAAATCAAATGATACTTCGATCTTTCATAAAAGAGGACCCCACACACAAACAATTTGATTTGGATACAAAGTGAAAAGCCGAAAGAAAAGTGTAATGCTGCAAGTTCATTAAATGCAAAATTCAGCTTATTTTCATAATCAGTTTGCCATAATGTGAAAAACTCGTTTTGTGTTAGAGAATATATATGTATTTTTTCATTTTCATTTTTTAATTGAAAGTCATTAATTCACAATATGATGCAAAATTAACGATTCCAAGTGATCATGAAAGACTCAAAATCTGCTAGAAATTATACTTATAATATTATTGTCAATAATTGCAAAAAAAAATGAATAACAATTGGTTCCCTCTTTTCTATGTTGACAAGAATGTGTGCATAACTGATTTCTTAAACTGAAAGCAAATGTCTGAAATGGCTTAACATTTGTCCCGCATCCATGGTGAAATTTCAGCGTCATGGCTTTTTGAATTTTGTTTCCCCGTCCTATCAATTTTTGTTTACTGTACTTTATTATGTTAGTTTATTAATTCATTTCTTGTTGTTTATATTATTCATTTACTTGGTGGAGGGAGGGGGGTCCCTTTGAGCTTGAATATGAATCACTGTCTGTTCATTTATACCTAATGATGTTGTCACACCAACCTTATGCCCATCCCTACTGGAAAGAACAGTGTCCCAGAGTTTGTGTTCACAGTGTGGCACGCAATGTGAAATCACCTCCACACTGTTGAATTTGAGCATTTTGTAAATCGCATATATTCGCATAGTCGACCGTATTCACCGTCACATTGTCGAGGTGTCCACAGTGTGAAATATCTAGTTCTTACTGTTGAATTCGAGCATTTTGACAGTGTGAATTATAATTTCACATAGTCCACTATGTGAAAACACTGTGATCACACTCCGTGACGCAGTGATGTTCTTTCCATCCCGAGTGTACCAACGCGATCTTCTGCAAACCGACCGACCGAACAACGTATTAACCAACGAACGTAGAGGGCAGCAACACACTTTCGTTGGCATTAATTTTAACAGTAGAGGTGCCGTGGCCGAGTGGTTTAAGACGCCTGACTATACATGGAAATCCAGGGTTCGTTCCCCGGCCATGGCACCCACATGCTCTTTTATCCTGCATTCAAACAAATGGAAATGCTTTACGCATCATTGGTAACTAGGTGTGCACTGTCTTGTTTGTAAAAAAAAACAATGTGATAAAAAAAATTGTTCGGTCTCGAGTCGGTCGTGTTGATGTGACTAGGGCATTTCAGACCGAAACACACTTATAGTCGATTTGACAGTCTCATAGGCTCAATACACTAACCTAGAAATGTTCTTTCCGATGAATTTTTTTTCTTGATTCGTGTTCCTATGGGGTCCAAGAACAAATTCAGCCTGGTTGCCCAAAGTTGCCGTTTGGGCAATTTTGCTAATTTGCATAAATCCAAACTGGCCGCTAGATGCAATCTTGAAAATCTAACTTTTGAACCCCTGTCCATAAAATGATGAGTAATGACTCGTTTTAGGGGTTTAGAGGTGTGTAGAACCGATTTCTGTAATCATTTTTGCAATGTAAGGTCATCTTTAGTTCAAATCCAAAATGGCCGCCATATGCCATCTTGAAAAATTGACTTTTGTTCCCTTTGCCTCAGAATGACCAGTAATACCTTTATTTAGGGGTTTTGGGGTGTGCAGAATCAATTTCTGCTTTCTATTTTGCAATATAATGTCATCTTCAGGTCAAATCCAAGATGGCCGCCATATGACGCCATCTTGAAATATCAGTTGTTCAACCATTTGCCCCAGTATCATGAATACTATAACTATATTCATGAATCATTTGGTATGTTGATTCAATTCATGCAGTTATTTTGCACAAAGGATAATCTTCAGATCAAATCCAAGATGGACGCCAACCGCCATCTTGAAAAATTATAGTCCGAGGTTTATACGTGTCAGAACTAATGTAAAGGGATTTCAGTAAGAATACTCATTTCTTTAATTAACTCTCAAGTTCAAGGTCAAGGTGAAAATACATCTTAGATGTCAGATTTCAACATTAATTGCTCAACTTTAGAATGAATCCTCTGTAGGTTTGGGCTATGATCCATTTCGAGTGTATTTTTATTTTGTTAAGGTCCATCCATGCCTTTGTACTGAAAAGGCTTTTAGGGTCTTATTTGAATTTGAAAGTGTTTTATCAATATTTTTTTTCGAAATCAATGTGTCAAATGATTGGTAGGCATCAGTTCACCTTGATCATGGTGTAGCGCTAGGCCTTACATTTTCGAGAGTGACTCTAGAGCTCCACCCTAGAGTGGCAGTCTCTAGAGCAAATTTTTACAGATGAAGGAGGATGGCGCTGAGACACGTGTATATAGAGATGCTGTCCTAGCCTTCCTCCTAGGCCTTTGGTCTGCCAATTTAGAATTCCGATTATTTTCTGACGTCTTGACCCCCATACTGTAGCTCTCCATAGAATGGCGACTATCATCTACACCTTAAGTGTTAGTGCCTATGCCGGCAAGTTTTATGTCACGTTTGCAGGTGTCTTTGTATCGGAGGTGTGATCTACCGATGGGGTGAGACCAATCACACAGCTCACATTACCTTGGCGAATCCAAGAAGGGATTCGCCAAGGTTTCATGCGGCAAACATGCCCCAACCACCTGAGGTGCCTTTGCATAAGGAGCGAGAATAAGCTTTTGATGCCAGCACGTACGCTGAAGGGCCTCTGTATTTTTCACTTTGTCCTGCCATTTAACGTGCATGATACGTCCGAGGCAGCTGACATGGAAGGTGTTTAGCCACTTTTCTTGGTCGGCGTACGTTTTCCAGGACTTACTTCCGTGCAGGAGCTTGGCCATGACTGTGACAGATTTTACAATCCTGATGCTTATATGCTTGTCCTGTGAAAGGGGCAAGAGACATATAGTCGGTCCAAGGTAGGTGAGGAGTCCACCACAACCAGACGAGTGTGTGCTGTTGATATACATATCTGGAGGACAGTCGGTGTCAGCTGTTATGTATGACTAGGTCTTGTACTCCCACTTCTTGAGAGGCAGGGGCGACATCGTTTCCGTAAAACATTTCACGAATGAGAACAATCCTGACCGTGGAACAGTCTTGGGGAGCCTATCTTCTGCAGGAGGCTAAAGAGTGCACTCCTGCTGACCAAGTCAATGGCTCTTGTCAGGAGGAAAAGTCCAATGATAATTATAAAGGAAGTTAATAAGTTAACTAATTTTTTTGAAAAAAAAATACGGAGAAATCACTTTTTAATTCAAATAATACTTTAAAGTCATTTCACTGGAAAAGTATGGTTGCACAGAAATAAAAAAAGATCAAAACTCCCGGACATAAGCCTCGGACAGTAATTTTTCAAGATGGCAGTTGGCAGCCATCATGGATTTCATCTGAAGATTATCCTTTGTGCAAAATAACTGCATGAGTTGAATCAACATACCAAATGACTCATGAATAGAGTTATTATTCATGATTCTGGGGCAAAGGGTTCAATAATTGATATTTCAAGATGGCGTCATATGGCGGCCATCTTGGATTTGACCTGAAGATGACGTGCAAAATAGAAAGCAGAAATGGATTCTGCACACCCTAAAACCCATAAAGGTATTACTCGTCATTCTGGGGCAAGGGGAACAAAAGTCAATTTTTCAAGATGGCATATGGCGGCCATCTTGGATTTGACCTGAAGATGACCTTATATTGCAAAAATGATTACAGAAATCGGTTCTACACATCTCTAAACCCCTAAAACGAGTCATTACTCATCATTTTGTGGACAGCGGTTCAAAAGTTAGGTTTTCAGGATGGCATCTGGCGGCCATTTTGGATTTATGCAAATTAGCAAAATTGCCCAAACGGCAACTTTGGGCAACCAAGCTGAATTTGTTCTAGGACCCCATAGGAACATGAATCAAGAAAAAAACTTCATCGGAAAGAACATTTCTAGGTTCGGAAAATGTCAAATCGACTATTATGTTTTTAACCTTCAGGAGAGACCGTAGGAATTTCGGGTATTCCTTTAAAGTGAGCATCATCGAGCCAGGATTCTTTGACACTTATATGGCATCAAAGGACACTATAGCACGAAACACCATGTCTCTTTGGAACCGACTTTCTGATGAGGAGAAAAAGGAATTCCCAGAAGCGTTGGTACAAAAATGTAAGGAAAAACCTCTATAAAATGTATGTTTTCATTATAAATGTGATTATTTTTCATCCGTTTATTTCTAAAGCCAGAGACCAAATTTTAACTTTAATAAATTCGATCAATTCAAGAATTTTATTTCATTTTCATCCAAACATAATACATTGTAATAAAAAAAATCAGGGTATACAAAAATAAGGGAATCCACAAAATGCAGAGTTGTAAAAATGTGGATCCCCTTTGACTTGAAAAGGTAACAAAAATAAGTGGCATGATTATTCTAAATGATTTTTCAAAATTTTAGAATAATACTTTTTAAATAATAACCTTCCTAAAATCAAGATATTTACTCTATAACTGTATTCTCGACCAATTTTTCCTGTCAAACAAAATAATGAACATCCAATAGGTTTGCCTAGAGGCCTTTATTGAATGTTTGACAGCCGAATTTAGATAAATCTATTAATCCTTTTCACATTTTTTTTCAGTTTACTTCTCCCCGATGACCCTAATTTGAAGTAAATGTATACGAATGTGAAATGCTAGTTGGCTCGATTTTTTAACTCCAGATTACATCTCATACCTTTATCGCTGTATTGCTTTGCTCCATTTTATTTCTTTCGTCAGTCATTGATGAGAAAGGTTCCCTGATCACTTCCATGGTGTCAAGTGACTTCGCCAAAGTGACTGACGCCATTGAGCATGCGCTGTTTTCTACTTGGCCCAAGACGCGATACGCCGTGGGTTGGGACGCGAAGCTGATCTGGATGCCAATGTCTTATGCACCAACTTGGATTCAAGATAAGCTCTGCCCTTAAAGATAAGCCTGAATGCCACTTGTGCTAACGAGATCAAATTACTTCGAACAGGTTCTAATTAAAAGGAACACCGAAATGTTTGAGTGTATAAATATTTTTTTTTAAATGTATATTTTGTGGAATGTGAAACAGTGAATCGAATCACACAGCTATTTGGTTTAATGCTGTCTTTTACGATGTTGAGGAATTGGGTTTTTCATTATTATTTACAGGACAGTATCAGAGAGTGTGAGGGTGCCGTGACCGAGTAGTCTAAGGTGCCTGGCTATACATGGAAAGTCCGGGGTTCGATTCCTGGCCACGGCACCTATGCCCGTTAGGAAGGCATTTAATCTACAATGCTCTTTTATCTTGCTTTCATATAAATGGAAATGTTGTATGCATTATTGGAAACTAGGTGTGCACTTGTTTTTTAAAAAATCAGAAACACACAGACACCTACAAATTTATTTGAGAACCTATACACGTGCATTGGTCCGTTTCATGAAACTTGTTATAAAAAAATGAGCAATATCAGATAAAAGCTAATGAAGTCCTTCAATATTATGGGCTGGTAGGAAATATGTTATAGCTATTGTGTATTTTGTTTTTGTAACTAGTCTTTATCAGGTTTGTGAAATGGATCCCTTGTCTTTTTTTTAAATAAAGATGTTATTGAAACATTAATAAAACAACATTGTGCACTATCAAAGACTTCGGTACTATTAATAACTCATTATTAGATTAATATTCAAATTCGTTGGCGTATAACCGTGATACGGTGAAACTAGTTTCGCACAACGATGTGAATGAATAACAAGTTTTTTTAATCATTAGTTCTGTTTTCCTAATAAAGAGCTTTTGTTTTTGAGTGCCGGATGTGACCATAAGAGTGTATAACTATGTCCTTGGTACTGTAGTGTTACCGACCTGCGTATAAATCGTGTCGAATAGAGAGTTTTCGACGCAAGACGGATTAAAAAAAAGTGTAAATGTATTTTAAATGCCCGTCAAATGAAAGGAAAAACCCCTGAGGTCCTTTTTTCGAAAATTGGTGAATAGGAAGAGCAGTTTCTGCCTAAGTTTTGCAGCTGACGAAAATTCCATATTTGTAGTTTGTCCACAGTCAAGGACGTAACCATGGTAACGGCTGTTTTGATTCACCAATTTTCGACAAAGACTTCTTGGTTGTCCACTGTCATGAAGGGCAATTGACAATATATTTTCTGTGTTCTGGAATCCGTCAGGCGTCATGGAAGTGAAAAATCCATAATAGATTTGTACTGAAGTTGACGTATTGAAACATTATATACATATATATATATGTATGTATATATATATATGTATGTATGTATATATATATATACATATATATATATATATATATATATATATATATACATATATATATATATATATATATATATATATATATATATATATATATTTATCCGGTAATTGCCTAGGAAATAGTGTAAAGAAATGGATGAAGAGAACAATGATAGGCGTAGCTTAAATCAAGGTTCCCCAGAGCTATCTACCCTTTGGAAATATTGGTGATGCCGAAAAAATGTCTCCGCCGGGAATCGAACCCGGGCCCACAGCTTTGAACGCCGATGCCTTAACCACTAGACCACAAAGACGGGTTAGAGGCTAGGGCGATCCCGATCCGATTTACCGTCAGATAGACAGATTTTCGACACCATACCAATTATTGATACCTTAATCAGGTGAAGGTGGGTTTTGAACAATGACAAGCCGCCATGCCTCAGCTGGATCAAAGGTATTGCTTTGATACAGTACACGTATGGGAGAAAGTATACAAATGTGTGAAGTCATACATGTACAACAGCTTTGGCAACTCTTTTATTTAAATATTGCGTGAAAGCAATGGATGAAGAGAACAATGGTAGGCGTAGCTTAAATCAAGGTTCCCAAAGCTATCTACCCTTTGGAAAAATTTGTGATGCCGAAAAAATGTCTCTACCATTGTTCTCTTCATCCACTTCTTTCACACAATATTTAAATAAAAGAGTTGCCAAAGCTGTTGAACATGTTTTTCTTTTCAATTTTTTTGTTTGTCAAAGTTTTCTTCCAAACCAGCACCCCAAATAAAAATCACATGGCCATGTTTTGGGTACCGCTTTGCCTACTAATTTAGCGTTCTACTGCACAGATCCTGAAAGCTATTGGGTTCATAGTGATCCCGATATCACCGTGAAGGCTAGGGGTAGGATCGTTAGGTGGAAGCCTGAATTCAAACTGCTGGAAGAGATTGGTGAAAAGGAGAAAGCTTTCCATTTTAGCCAGCTGACTACCCACGCAATCACGGCGACCTGGAAATAATAACAAAAAAATGGCGATGCTTCAAAACTATCATCAATTATTCATCCAGTGGAAAGATATTTATCAATCAGCATGAGATTGTTGGTTTTGTGGACAATCATTGTTGGCTTTATTTTAACCAGACTAGTGATAATGGATCTCATGGTATAAGCTCACGAATAGTGTATGAGACCACAAGCACACGTCCCCAATTAGGTGATCGATGATAATTGGGTCCCCGATTGTCAAATAACGAGGGTGCGTGTATATGTTTTGTGATGCAGGGCACTTCGTGGTCTTGAAAATATACCCGTTTAATGACATAGACAACTGGAAGGTCTTTGTCGAAAGTGATAAACCGGTACAGCAGTTTCGTCCTTAATTTCGGATTGACGAAAAATTGCAAATATGCCGTTTGTCCGGAGTCCAGGAGAAAGCTACTCTTTTGATTCTGCAACTTTCGACAAAGACTTATTGGCTGTTCATTGTAATGATTCGGCAATATATAATACGTAAATATATTCGCATGTTCTTGAATCAGGCTTGCGTTGTGGAGCGAAGAACTATTATCATCTTACCAACACTGAATGGCATCCAAGCATCATTCTTCTGAAATACTTTCCCATCCTCGCTTAGAAATCGGTCTGGGTTGAATTCTTCCGGATCGTTCCATTCCCTGGGATCATGATGAACAGCCCACAGGTTCGGAACAATGATAGATCCTTTAGGAATCGAATAACCTCCCAAGGAAACGTCGTCAGAAGTCATGTGGGGAACCGAGATTGGTAGAATTGGCCGAATCCGCATGACTTCGTGCAAAGTAGCGTCGCAGTAGGGCAGGTCTTGACGGTCCCTGGTAGTTGGTTGACGGCCACGCCCAACAACCGCATCCAGTTCAGCCTGTACCTGAATATATGAAGGAAATTCAAAAGGTACTGGGTCAACAGTTCCGTGATATTTTGATTTAAGAATAGGTGAAAACGAAAGTTTCGATTCGTCATTCATTTTACCGATATTTAATCGTTGGAATGTTATCATCCGGCATCTTATGAAAGTACAAATCACCCCCCCCCCCTGCTGTATATGTAATCTGGTTGATGAAACCATCTTACTATGCTCGCATTTTAATAATTGTATTCACAATCATATTGAAAACAAAATGTAGTCATATAGCACACTTACAACATATACCATACGTTTTATCTTTCCATACCATTCCATAGCGATTCCGTGCTGTGTCGTACAGGACATTTTGACAACTTTACATCTTTTTGACATAAAGTGATTTTTTTTCTTGATTGTCGATGATCCTCAATTAGTACCAGAAGGAGAATAGAAATTAACATAATTGAAATAAAAATAGTAGCGTGTCGTACGGTACACAAACTTAACAGAAAACAACAATGAAAAAAAGCATCGAATCACCCTCTTTATCTCTCTGTATTTTGGGGACGTATGCATAATAGAAGTGATACAGTTTATTTATGGTGATGAATACTTGCAAACCTTTCTTTGAACGTCTGGATGAACCGCCAGGTAAAGAATTATCCACGAGGTAACCACCGCTGTCGTATCCGTACCACCTCCAAACAAATCAAGCATGACTCTCCAGAAGCAATCAAACTCGAACTCCTTCGAGATGTCGTCACTTAAGTATACGTCGGTGAAGTCCCGGATATTCTCTGCCTGGAAGGTTTCTCTGTGACTTTTTAGATTACCCATGATGAAATCTCGAACTATGAACGTGGCTTCACGGTAGCTTTTATATCTTGGGATGGGGAGATTTATGAGTGTTTGAAAGATGTTGACTGGGTCGGTCTCTGGTATTACGGAGAGAGTCGTTTCCAAGGCGTCCACCGCTTTCCTGAATGCTGCATCTTCGTATTCATATCTTCTACTAAATAACAGCTGACAAATGACATTCGCAGTGGCCTTAGAGAGCAAGAATGCCAAGTCCGTGGGTTCCCCTCGACGATTCCTGATTTCCTCAGCAAGGTACCGTGCCTCAAGGTTGATCTGGGGTACCATGCTTTGTTTCCCGAATCCAAAGGAGCGCAGGGCAGGAAGGGCGAACCTACGTAAGTTAGACCAAGATTTCCCATTACTCCACGCAATGGAAGCTGCGTAAGAGAATAAAATGATAAAGGTCTCAGAAACAAGCTTATGGTTAAAATGTTTTAACAATAGCAGGAACACTGATTCGTCTCCATAATTCAGTCATCTCCGAGTCTTGCCTTCTGACAATGTTTCGTGGATTTTATTTGTTGTAAATTCATCTAAATACCATGTTTTTCATTGGTTTGAACATAGTAAAACGACAGAAAACGCATGTTATAACGTACTTTTGACGTTTAAATCGTGGTGTTGTACTATTACGGTTTCACAATAGTTTAACCACGATACAGTTCCCGTGGATGATAAAACCATTTTAACTTTCTAGGTGCGTTTAAATATACCATTACTTTCCATGGTAATTATGGTGATACCAGTGGCGTACAAAAAAATTCACGACCAAGAACAAAGGGGGAAAAAGATGAAAAAAGGAAAGAAAGGGAAAGAGAGAAGGTTGAAATATATATTTTGTTCTGAAAATTAATATAATTTAACAATCTAGTATAAAAGGTTGGATGTTTGTAACAAAAAAGTCGAAATTTTTGCTCGCTCGCAATTTTTTTTATTAATTTTGCTCGATACGCCATATTGCGCGTCCCTCAAATTTTTTGTCATATTACGCCATTCGGCAATACCTTGTTTTATCCATGGTTCTACTTATTTTAAGGATGAAATGAAGAAAAAAAAGGAACGGTCAATTGTCTATATAAACATTCTACATTTCAATCATATGCTGGATAAAAATAAACGAAATTTGACAAATATGATTTAAATTTTTTTTATCATGATGCCCAGCGAAAGCCTGAATCTAATAATATATATATTTTTTTAAGTACTTCCATAAAGATAGTTATAATGTGGCATATTACGTTCAAATGTCAAAGTAATTTTATTCATATTTCGACTCAAGTGACATGTGATTTCAATTGTGGAAAGTCCTGGAGAAAAAAAGGGTATCTTACCATCATTCTCTGCTCTGGGAATTGACCATTTGAAATGTCCTAGTACAAACCGATCTGAGGTGAATTCCCCTGACTTGACCAGCGCTTGTATAACACTTTCCTTGTCATTTAAGACAACGAAAAGAAACGCACCCCTCCGAACACTGAAAATTGGACCATACCTCTTGGCCAGATCTACAAAGGCTTCATGGATTAGGCCAGGTCCGAATTGGTAACCAATGATCGGGAGCGACCAAGGTCCTGGCGGGAGATTCTTCGGTTTCCGGGCTAACCAGAAGACCAGAAGAAACACCAAAGCACCGAGGAATACAGATGTAACTGAAGGGTCAAACATCTTAATATTTGATGAACAGCAAACCGAATGGCGACCGAACGTTGCAGTTTCGACGATCCACTTACATGTAATAATAACCTAGTGTACTTGCATATGGAATGAACTATGAGTTCATATTCTCGAACAGATCAAATACCGAATTGCAAAGTGGTATTTGCATATCTATGAACGACAAGTGCAATGTATTTGAATTTACAACTGTAAAATTTAACAAGTCGTTGGCTTGTAATTATCACCCGCTGGACTTTGCATTCTGCGATCTTTTCTAATCAAATTATGATTTGTTTGTGGTCGGTCAGTAAGATATTATATTTACATGACAAGTCATATCTGAAGGAATATAATCAGAATAAAAAACAAGATTAATCGCGTTGTTTACGGTACAATATGTGGTATCTCCTAGGAAAAGGACTTAGAAAAATGGTAAGGGGGAGAAGTGAAATGGAGAGGCGAGAAAGTGGAGGTTAGGACATGTAGAAAGTATAATTACTTTCGGAAATGAGTAGGGTCAATAAGATGTCAGAAGGCTGAATTGAGACGGTGTGTGGATTGGTAGAGCAGGAGCAGGGCACATGAATTTTTTTTTCAAAAGGGTTGCTTGTTTTGAAGAAAAAAAAGGCCGAAGCTGTCAGCTGTATTTCTAAAAGACTAGGTACTTCGTGGAGACTAAATGAATAATGCAAGCGCGAAGCGCATGCTGAAATATTAGAAATGTTTACTGAAAATGAGTTATTTTGATAAATTTTATCGGTTTTCATAGTTTACATGCCTTACAGAGCAAGAACGCAACGGTAAAATTTAAGTAGTCATCCGGGGTCGGTAGCTTGACATTTTCACCCCGCTGGAATTTGCATACTGCGTTCTTTTCTAATCAAATTATGATTTGTTTGTGGTCGGTCAATAAGATATTATATTTACATGGCAAGTCATATCTGAAGGAATATAATCAGAACCAAAAACAAGATTAATTGCGTTGTTTACGGTACACTATGTGGTATGTCCCAGAAAAAAGACTAAGAAAGACATGAAGGATGGATAGAGGGAGAAGTGAAATGGAGAGGCGAGAAGGTGGAGGTTAGGATATGTAGGAAGTAGAGTATCTTTCGGAAATGAGTAGAGTCAATTGAGAGATGTCAGACGGCTTAATTGAGACGATGTGTGGATTAGTAGAGCAGGAGCAGGGCACAGGAGCAATTTTTCAAAAGGGCCGAAGCTGTTTGCCTCGTGTCTAGCAGACTAGGTACTTCTTGAAGACTAAATAAATAATGCGAGCGCGAAACGCAAAAATATTTTCATAAAAAATGCTATTTTGAGAAATCTTATTGGTTTTCATGGTTAATTTTCACTTTTATGCACTAATTTAAAATTCTACTCCCCTTTTTCTATATGTTTTCCATATTTTACATCATACACCTGCTTGAATAAAAGAAACTAGAAGAAATGAAGCGATAATCGATATAGGGTTGTAAAATTAACGGGGCACACCGAATGCGCATAGGTGCGAGGGGGGGGGGGGGTAAAGTTCAAAACGATAATATCATGTATAAAAACATAAACATGAATGGATTATTTTGATTCATCATGGCCTTATTCTATCTTTCTCAATACCACTGTTTGTAACAGTTTCCGAAACAAATGTTTCATTCATTAACAATAAACGTAAGAAAATTATGAGAAAAAAACAATATCAATGGTCATCCTGCGTAAATACGATATTTATTAGTATTATCATTGCTGTTACATGTATATCAATTATACTAGTGATGATTATTAGTTTCATCCTCATCATCATTATCATTATTATATTATCATACCTTGATTTTATTATTATTAATAATAAAAATACGTAGAAGCACTCATAAGAAAATGTTTAATTCAAAATTTTCGTTTGAAGCCTCAACATATTGTTTACGGTCTAAGAAAAGAAAAAGGAAAAGAAATTAATTTAATTTTGAATTATGCATTATATTCTATTTACAAATGTTACAAAATAACATTAGTTACAATGAAAAAGATGAAGCTTTATGATTTGAAAATTATGTTCATATATGTTGTGAAAAAAAGATATGAGATTGAGAAAGGTAAACGAAAGGAAAATTTGTATATGAATATGAGCAAATGGAATCTAATATTGAATAATTTGTAAAATGTTTGTTTGTGTACATATGTATGTGTATATTTTTATTCAAATAAAGAAGACCAGTACTGGTTTAAAAGAAAAAAAAATATTATTATTATTCATTTATTCACTGTCATTTTTTTTTGGGGGGGGGGGGAGGTGGGGGAGATAAACACGTGACTCAGAACGGACACCCCCTCCCCTCATTTTCAGATATATACCGGCCATTATAAGGGCGGTTTCTTTGTTATCGCCCCATGACAAATGGCAAGCAAATAACATCCATGTGCACTACGTCATGGGAACTATGACATTTCACAGTTTAAACATACTCAATGTTCAAAGTGGGATCTTGTGAGGTTGGTGGAATGATCCGTGTGGGAAATGTAAATATTAAACACTATTGACTTAAATATTCTACCAAAAGTATTTTACTTTTCTTCCGTGAGATTTTCCTTCCTTTGCCCACGATCATGTTTAAAGGTCAAGTCCAACATCAGACAAGCACAATGCTGAAAATTTCATCAAACTCGGATGTGAAATAAGAAAAATATGACATTTCAAAGTTTCGCTTATTTTTAACAAATAGTTATTTGAACGAGCCAGTTACACTATCCAAATGAGAGAGTCGATGATGTCACTCACTATTTCTTTTGTTTTTTTATTGTTTTAATTATACAATATTTCAATTTTTACGAGTTTGGTGATTAGGACCTCTAGTTCCCTGAAGCACAAAATATTAAAATAATGGAATTCCACGTGTTCAGGGAGGAATGAAACTTCATTTCACACGACAATGACGAGAAAATCAAAATATTTCATATAATAAAATACAAAAGAAAAAGTGAGTGGGTGATGTCATCAGTTCCTCATTTGTATACCGACCGAGATGTGCATATAACTGTTTTGTGAAATGAAGTGAAACTTTAAGATGTCATAACTTTCTTATTTTACATCCGATTTTGATGAAATTTTCAGTGTGATATTGCTTGTTGATTTTTTTCTTTTTATTCAAATCAAGTCTTTGTTGGGATGGACTTGTCCTTCAATATACTCCTGTCCTGATGGGGTGCCAGGAAACGCAAAAAAAGTTAAATTTTCAAGCTTTGTGTGGTAGGATCCATCATCCATGAAAAGAATATGCAAGTAAAATAGTTATTCAAAAAAGTTCTTTCCTCCACACAATATGATCGTTTACTGATAAACTAAATCAAAATGAATGTATTTCAACGAGTGAGTGGATAACAATAGAATAATACAATGAAGGAATATAACACTATTTTACATGAAATGAAATAACCCAATATCACAATCATAGAATAGCAAAACTTAAAATGCAAAGAATCAGGAATTAAGATGCATTAGAAGAAAAGATTAATGAAATCTTATGAGCACGTTCCAAACGAATCATGCTTTAAGTTTTCACAAGAACTAGCCTATTTCTCATTATAAAAAAATCAAATGAATCTTTAGGATTAAAACTTCATCCAGAATTTGATTGGTTCCAAACTACAGTCCACCTGAATTTATTTTGAATCCCCGAAATTAAGAGTTTTGCAAGAAAACTTACGTTCAAATGCAATCAAAATGTCAGTCCCAAAATCTGGGCATGACAGAGACATACGATATGCAATGAACAACGTAAATCAACTATACAATTCAATGGCGTAGGCTGGTTTGAGCATGAGGAGGTGCACATCTTGGGGAGGTGGAACCGAATTTTGAAAATCAGCTGTTGAAAGCAGGAGAGGTACACATTTCGTTTTGCTTGACAGTGTCGGAACTCCTCTGCCTCAGCGGGAGGGTGCACGTGCACTCACAGACTACGCCGTTGAAATTACAACTACAACTGCAAATTATGTATTTACCATGGGGAAACCTGATTTCAGCTGGTTAATTGCTGAGCCTTGCTTCCTTGGTATTATTCATGTTATTATTTGAGTTATATTTACATTATACGTACAGCATTTATAGTTCATATAGTCAAGGAGCTTGCTCCTTGATATTGTGCACATTGTGTACTTGCTTTGTGATTCATGTAGGCCTACATGAGTTTATAACTGCACAGATGTCATTTTATTAGAAATTGTTAACTATATCTTGTACTACATAATTGTTAATAAGAACAACATTTTTTTTTAAAGAATCATACACTTTGAACTGATATTGGTGTATATGATGTTTTAAATGTCTAAGACCATGAAGTAGAACAATTTAGCTGATCTCTACTTCAATTTGTCTGAATAAATGAGTAAATAAGTATCAGAGTGGTTTCAATTCGTGATTAGCCTCTTTAATATCATTTGTTTACCTGTATCACTTTTATAACTTCGTCCGTGACTCTTCCCAAGGTCATGAATTGCAAATGTTTAACAAACCGGAAACTTTGACCGGAGACTTTAAACCTGGAACGTAAATAAAAGAGTGTTTGTATTTGTATGATTCAAAGTAAACCACGTTCAACATCACATCAGGTATAAATGCATTCTCTTGACACGGGCGAATTCGGGATATTTTATTTTGTTATTTCGATTATAAGAGGTAAAGCGACACAGGTTGAAACGTACCTACACAAGAATTACGTTTTCTACCTTTAGGTAACAGTGATGAATCGCAGTGACATTCAGCAGCATGGCATTCGGTACTAACTAAATGTACCACATAATCTGTATCAAATTATTTTCAATTTGAAAATGGGTGATATGTTAGTCACATCTGTCTTTCTTGGAGCATTGGGCTTTCTCCTCTGCATCTTGTTGATCAGGAGACGAAAGAAACTCCCACCCGGACCATGGTCTCTCCCTTTCATCGGGTACAACTTTAAAGAGGACCTCATCCACGAAACCTACACAGACCTGGCTAGCAAGTATGGGCCTATTTTCAGTTTGAAGAGAGGGCCATTTCTCTTTGTTGTTCTTAATGACAAAGACAGCTTGAGACAGGCTCTTGCAAAGTCGGGGGAGTTCTCCTCTGATCGGTTTGTGGCTGGTCATCTTAACTGGGGTATCCCAGACCCTCAAAAGAAAGGTAAGATATGCGTCTCAGCCAAAGAACATGGTGGTATTGTTTGATAAAACGGAATAAGTATTGTTGTCAAGGAGTATTTTTAATCATGAAATTCACATTCACTTCAACACTCCTACCATGCTACAGGTTCTTGACACATATATTTGAAAGATCGTAGGGAGAGGGGTATTGTGTGCCAAGACCATTAGGAAATAAAAGATCGATCTGGGAGATGTCAAGGGTATTATATTTATTTTCCAAACTTTTAGTAAGACTTAGTTTTTGCACAACACTGACCCAATTATTGATGGGTGGGGCTTCATCACCGTCTCTAAGAACCGTACCATCGTGGACTTTGGCAAGGATTGTTCTCTGGATTATGACTTTTCCTACCAGATCAATTAAAGTTAATAAGTGTAGGTTCTGGAATATATCTATATTCTCGCTCTGAAAAAAGGCAATTCATTGTGTAATGTAGGGTTTGGAGGATCATTGTAATGCGTTGAATTTTAATTTTCTCACCAACTTAGCTTCCATCGCGTTCAGTAATGGAAAGCCTTGGAGTGACTTACGAAAGTTCTCTCTTCCTGCTCTGCGCTCCTTTGGATTCGGAAAACGGAGCCTTGTGCCTCGGATCAACCTTGAATCACGTTACCTTGCAGATGAAATCAGGAGTCTTCGTGGAAAACCCACAGATCTTGCGATTACGCTCTCTAAGGCTACCGCAAACATCATATGTCAGCTTCTATTTGGTCGCCGATATGAGTACGATGATCCAGAGTATATTGGGATTCTAAAGTCAGTCGAAGACACACTCTCACTGATCCCAGAAACAGATCCGGTGAACATCTTCGAATCACTCATACACACACCGAAATACAAGCGCTACCGTGAAACGATCTTTGCCGACAGGGACTTCATGATGTCACATGTCAAAAGCCATCAGGAGACATTTCAGAAAGAGAACATTCGTGATTTTATCGACGCCTTCCTAGCAGATGATGATATACGCCAGGAATTCAAAGTTGAGTATTTTTGGCGGATTCTGCTGGATTTCTTCCTCGGAGGTACCGATACCACGGCAGTTGTTACATCTTGGGCGATTCTCCTCTTAGCAATTCACCCGGATGTTCAACAAAAGGTAGCGACCCAATTAATTTCTTTGCCATGAAAACCTTATGAAGAATTTGAATGAAATTTATTCAATGTTATATAGATTGTGCTGGTATTTTCCTCGAATCTTTCTCTTCGAGTTATAACATTCCGATTCCTTCTATCATGTCTATAGTTATCTTTCCCTTCTAAAGTTTGATTTCTTTATGAATGAATATATTTTTTTTTCTATATTCTTATATTTATAATTTTAATGTATTTGGTGTTTTTTCCCATTTATCAATCAATAATAATTTCAAAAAGATATTGAGAGCATATAAGGTATTTCCATCATTCGCATTATTTTTTTACGAATTTCATTTCGTTTATATTCATTTAATATCACTGAGCATTTCTGCAGACTAAAATGCAAAGTAAGAAAAATAAGACAAGTCTTGATCCCTGTATGGTCAGGTTTTTTTTTTATCAGTGGCATAGTGACTTAAAAGGTTTGAGGGGAAGAAACATGGTGTATTTTTTCTGAAGTCCCGAGCAAGTAACGTTGACTTTTGTAATACCAAAAGCTAATTTTGTGATAGATTTTGAGAATATATTTAAAAAATAATATCATGTTTCACCATTTCCCCCCTTATTCTCTCTCTTCCCTTTTTGTGGTGATTTTAGGGGGGTCGTGGACCACCTACACCCCCCATCTATAGTAATTTTCATCTCAGCTTGTTTAGGCACACTGAGTTTATCCAAACTAAGACCAAGGGGAAAGTAAACATTCATTTTGAAATTCTTTCTTTTCGGAGGACACTAAATGAAGAGAGAAAAAAAAGACTTACGCATTTTCTTTATAACCAACGCAGGTACAAACCGAATTAGACACTGTTATTGGACGTGGTCGTCAACCGACAACCGAGGACCGTCAACAGTTGCCCTACTGCAATGCCACCCTTGCTGAAGTCATGAGATTTCGGCCCGTTTTACCTGTCTCAGCCCCCCACATGACTTCTGATGACGTTTCTTTGGGAGGTTATTTGATCCCTAAAGGCGCCATCGTTGTTCCGAACCTGTGGGCTGTTCATCATGATCCGCGGGAATGGAAGGATCCGGAAAACTTCAACCCCAACCGATTTCTTAGCGAGGATGGGAAAGCGTTTCAGAAGAACGATGCGTGGATGCCATTCGGTGTTGGTAAGAAGGGAAATGGACTTGCACTCTAAAAACAAATCAGTCAAAAATGACTAGTTAATAGGGTAAGCTGTGTGCAACTGTTATTCTAGTCATATTTGAGTATTTTCTAGTAATATCTTACTAGAACAGAGTTATTTCTGACTAGAATATATGTCAGAAGTGTGACAATCAGTGATTGCCATATCAGTTGCTCCCAGCTGACTACTGGTCTAGTCAATTTAACTGATCTGTTTTAAGAGTGTGATATTTAAAGTACCCCCCCCCCCTTCCCTCCTTCACCAATGTGGCCTGAAGGAATGGAGAAAAAATAAAACAATTTTAACGCTCGCCTGAAAATTTGCCGAAATCAGAAGTAAAAATTAATCGTTATGACATTCAAAGGTTGGCTTATTGTCACAGTTACATGCAAAACACGTGTGATATGGAATTAAAGATTTTATGGTGGCAGTAGATATTACTAATTTGTATTTTAATAATTTATCATGATTTATAAAATAATTTAATTTGTGCAGATTTGACAATGAGCAAACTCTACAATGAATCACTTTCGGGTTCAGCAATGACACTTGTATAAATATGTCCGTAGAAATCAATCCGTATTTAATTGTACTACAGAAAAGAAATAATTCCACCCTATTTTCACATAATCATAAATGCAAAAGAACTAGTGAGTGGATGTCATCATTGATTCCCTTATTTGCATACCGACTAGGATGTGTAAACACCTTCCTTTTGTGAAATTTTGCAACACTTAAAAATGTCTTCATTTTTTTCCCTCGATTTTGAAGAAAGTGGCAGCGTAAAGCTGCTTTGATCTAGCTTTGTCCCCTCATAAAAGAGAGAATATCGGCATTTTATACAAGCATGATATTTTAATTCACGCATGCCCCAGACCATCATATTCCTTGATGAGCTGGGAAAATTGGAGATATTCTTTTAAAGTAGTCTTCATCGTACGTACTAAAAAAAATGTGCCCATGTCTTTACAGCATTAAACGTTGGCACCCTTCCCAAGGCTTTAAGAAAAGTATCTATTAAACTCGCACATTAACCCCAATTGGATTGCATGATTTAAATAAGTGTATGCGCGTTTATGTGACCTTAATTAAAACTACTCATTGCTAATCTGGGGCCCGTTGCAGAAAGAGTTGCAATCGATCGCAGCTCTAAAAATCATGCGCAACTTGATTTTCATCCAATCAACAGCGCGCATTTGGGACTTGCGTTTGATTTTTTGACTTGCGTTTAAACGCAACTCTTTCTGCAACAGGCCCCAGGTGTCCATATCACAAAGCTTGGCAATGATCATAGAACATTTTTCCACGATTGATTGCATTGATTATAATATACAATCAATCGTAAAAATCAAGCGTACGATTAATCGCTAACCTTTGTGTAACGGGACCCAGATGGCTATAATTGCCAACTAAAGGCCTGGTCACACCGCCCGAGTTTTGTTGGAGCGGTCGTGGAGCGGTAGGGAGAGAGGGTAAAAAATCGAAAATAAAAACAATCGAAACCGAAAATGGTGAACGGTAGCGAGTGGTGATTATTTTTTTCTCTCCGTTCCACGACCGCTCCAACAACGCTCGGGCAGTGTGACCAGGCCTTAAGAAATTTATGTTTCTGTTGTTATACAGGTCGGCGCGATTGCGTGGGTAGTCAGCTGGCCAAAATGGAAACCTTTCTCCTGTTCACCAACCTCTTCCAGCAGTTTGAATTCAGGCTACCACCCAATCAACCCACTCCAAGCTTGCGTGGCCAGAACGGAATCACCATGAATCCAGAACCATACGAAATTTGCGCCATCGAACGCTAATCTTGTATAAATCATCCTCCATAGGTCTTATACAACTGCTGCCCCACCTTTTCTTCTTGATTTCTGTTTGTTTGGCAAGAAGTGCTGAAATATTTTTTTTTCTTCTCCTTTAATATTCTCTTCTTTTCTCTCCCCCTTCGCCTCTTTTTCTCTGTCACTTTCTTTACTAATTTTCATGAATGGAAGCATTGATTCAGTTGTGCTTATGCAATTTTTTAAATGATTTTTATTTGTGTTAACCCTAACTAGGCCGGGCTTTTTTGGCTGTTCTGTGGCGGGGGTTGATTCAACCCCCGGATCTCGGCCGCCGATCGCGCGAGCGCCGCAAAAATTTGTGGTGTGCGATGTAATCTACAAGGCTGTAAGGTAAAATTTTCCAAAATAAGGAGATTTTATATGAAATAATTATGCTTTATTATGCATAAATCATACTTTTTTTGAAAATATTATATGTAGCATTCTTAACAATCGCAATTGAAAAAAAAACTTCGTTTTGGAAATCGATTTCTTATGTATTTTATTGTTTATGAATTTCTTATGTATTTCCTTGTTTTCAACCTTTGGTTTTCTTTGTTTTTTACCAAATTTATTGCACAACCTTTTTGAAGCATAATTAAGCTAAAATCAATTGATTTCAGCCGTTTAAAGTAAAAATAATAATATCTTTATGAATAAGATGAGAAAACTCAATTTGCATTGACTTTGTACACAAAATCACGTTTTGGAACAATTTTTGGTCTGACATGCACTTACGAAATGTTGCGTAATTTCTGAACCGCGTACCCGGGTGTTGTAAACTTGGTCTCAAAAGATGCGCGAGATTTAAAAGTATAAAACCTGTGAGTGGCGCGGTAAAAAAAATTCGCGCGGCGGAATGATGGCAGATTTTTTTTTTTTTTTTGGGGGGGGGGGTTGATTCAGCCCCCCGGCCATTTTAGGGTTAAATTCTTTTTCCTCTCCCCTGTTTAACCCCCTATCTCTGTCATTCCACATCTCACTTTTACCCATCCCTCCCTTTCTGTCTCTCTATTTATCCATCAGTTTCTATTTATGAACTATATTGCAAAAATTATTTCCACTCTTGATGCAATTTAATAATTAGTTTTCTAAAATTAAATTTAACATATTTTTCTTTATATTTCATTAATTTTGTGAAGATTTTTTTAACCGTATCCTTTCATTGTGTGCCGGCAAAGCTGCTGGTCAATATTTACATGTTTATACCAATGAATAATCTAATACCATGGCGGGGGTGGCGGAATTAAGCAGACTATTAAGTGCGATCTGAGTTTTTACTGTATGATAGTGATCCAAATTGTTTATGAAAAACATTTGGGATATAATTCTGGATGAATTACATCGTAATTTGTACCATACACTTAGTTGAAGTCTCTGAAAGTATTACATACATTTAGGAGCTCGGGAGAAAGTAGGATAACAATTTTTATGCAGATTTGGTGTAAACGTTATAATTATCATTGTTTCTAATTCGCCTAAATACAATATTAAGTTGGACATGGGGGAATACTCATTTTGAATTGTTCAATCTTTGAGCTAGAAACTTTGATTATCGTTCGAACATTTACACGATACAAAAGGCCCCTTTCACTTTGAGTGAGAGTAAGGCAATTTCGTGATTGATTGATTGATGAATAATTCTCTTCATTTCAAATTTTCAAAAACAAATTTACTAAATAACCGATACAATGACATGAAATGGCAACCTCGAATAGAGCGTAGTTTTTTTAAGGAAGGTTCTCTTGAATGAATGTAGCAGTGACATATTTGATACAAATTTGGAATATTAATAAATATACAAGTCAATCATATCGGTTCATGGAATAGTAATTATGACTGTCATGACTTTTACTCAGATATTCAAAATTTATTGTCATACTCAAAATAAAAAGAAATTACACTGACAGAAAAATCAGATATCCCTCCAAAATTAAAATACATGTAGGGCTGGATAATAACTAGATATGACAAGGCAAAACAATTTGGACAATATGAGACAAAACACTAAAAGGAACTTGCAAGAACAAGATAATTATAGTCGATTAAACAAGAACAGGACATACAAAAAATTAAAAAATGCATGAAAAGTGGAGAGGGAACCAGCACTGTTAGAAAAAAATAAAAGAAGTTCCTGCAGCAGAGTCTCGAGAACACCTGTAATCTTACCGAATTGCGTAATCTTACAGGAAATTGGTATTTGATGTATGGAATCTTACAAATTTCCTTGAATAAAACACCCTTTTCCCCTTTTTAAACAGACCTGTTCTGTTAAATTGCAGAAAAATTCTTGTTTTATGAATTTACAGAATGATTATTACGAAATTCGGTAAGATTACAGGTGTTCTCGAGACTCTGCTGCAGGAACTTCTTTTATTTTTTCTAACAGTGAGGGATGGACGGAGAAGTTGAAAAATTGAGACGAGAAGAAAATGAGACAAAAGCCCGGGGGGGGGGTGGTGGGAGAGAGAGAGAGAGAAAACTTTGACAAGGGAAAAGCCAGCACCGCTCCAGCCCGTATCGTTAATCATTCTTTGTCAACCAAGCTTTCAGTACCATATTTTAGGAACTTAAAGGACAAGTCGACCCCAACAAAAACTTGTTTGAATAAAAAGAGAACAATTCAACAAGCATAACACTGAAAATTTCATCAAAATCGGATGTAAAATAAGAAAGTTATGGCATTTTAAATTTTCGCTTATTTTCAACAAAATAGTTATATGAACGAGCCAGTTACATCCAAATGAGAGAGTTGATGACATCACTCATTCACTATTTCTTTTGTATTTTAATATATGAAATATGAAATATTTTGATTTTCTCGTCATTGTCATGTAAAATGAAGTTTCTTTCCTCCATGAACACGTGGAATTCCATTATTTTAACATTTAATGCTTCAGGCAATGAGGTCCTAATCATCAAATTCGTAAAAATTGAAATATTGTATAATTCAAACAATAAAAAATGAAGATGTATTTGCGTCATATAATTATGAAGCTCTATCCGGACTAATACGTCCCACAAAATATTCACGGCACTTTAATTTAATATGAGGTGACAATTACTGAATTTTATTGTACATGTATATAATTTTATAATCACAAACCAGCTTTTGTTTTATACATTTGGCCTAAACAATAACTACAAGGAAATGAATTAAAGCAATTTTTAATACATCATAAAATCATCTTGAAAAGTTCCGTATTTTTGTCTAGTTTGTACATAATAATTATCATTGTTCACATTTATTCGTTTTATAAGCATTCAAATGTTGAAAGATTCATTATCTGTAATTAAGGTCTAGCAGATCAAGATCTGCCGTTAAATTGATGCCCGTCAGGTTACGTGCATGTCTGCATTCTGTGCACCTTCAGCCATGTGCAGTATAGCTCGACGGACAGTTCTTGTCATGACTGCACGTACCAAGCTTGGATGGAGAGGTGTAAGTAATGGAAACATGTTCATACCTTTGTGATTATGGGACCATATCACATAATTTGCCACCCAGTTGTATAAAAGAAATCAAAATCTTGTATTCGGCGTTCTGGGATGACTCAACAAAAGACAACATTTAGTTTGGTATAAAGCCCCAGTCACATATAGAGCCCGGACCACCCCGGACCGTCCCGGATCTGATCCGGGGTGGTCCGGGGAGAGATCCGTGTTGGCGCCTTGGGCATCCTTGGAGGTCCGGGGTGGTCCGTGTTGGTCCTTGAACGTCCGGGAGGCCAACACGGCAGTTTTTGACTGTCAAAAACATCCGGCGTCATCCGTGGACTGCCGGGTTGGCAAAGCCATCCGGGATGGTCCGTGTAAGTCCGTGTGGCTGCCGTGTAGGTCCGTGTAGCTGCCGTGTAGGTCCGTGTACCTGCCGTGTAGGTCCGTGTGGCTGCCTGGAGTATCCTTGGCAGTCCGTGTTCTTTTTCCCATCAAAATCATTACAATGCTATTTACTTTATGAACTTTTCAGTAGTTGTTAAATAGTTGACACAAACATGCTTAATTTATTTATGATTAAATGGATGATTAAATAATTCAGGATATTTTCTTACGCTTTGGAGATTGGCCCCAACCTAATATTTGTAAACTTAGTGCATGTATGAATAATTTCTTCTATTTTTTCTAATATTTACCCCAACTTTGTCTGTTATTATTATTTCACATTTCATTTTTTTAATATGTTATATGTATATGTTATGTACCTGTTACATCGAAATTGTACATTAAGTTTTATACTACTACCCTTCATCGATAGTTATGTGTCAGGACCTGGGCCTATCTTAATTTTGATTATGTTTTCTATTGACTTTGTAAATTTCTTTCCTTTATTGTGATTTCAATAAAGTGATATCAAATAAAATATCAAATCAGTGGCTTACCTAGGATTTCCCCCCCCCCCTAGGATTTTCCACGGGGGGGGGGGGCAAAATCGTTCGCCAAAAAAATTGACAAGCCAAAAAAGAAAATAAAAAAACGGTTTTCAATCACAAATAAAGGATTTCGTACCCGAAAAAAAAATTGACAAGCAAAAAAAAAGTTTTCAATCACAAATATGGGTGGTGGCTCGTCAGGGGGGGGGGGGGGACAAACTGCCCCCTCCCTCTGCCCCCGTAGGTATGCTAGTGAATCGAATCGAAATTAAATTTGTCGTTCAAGATTTGAAGTACTTAACACTACTGTTAAAACCGTAAACTGTGTTGTATAACAATTAACAGCGTTTTTACTGGTTAAGGAAGTTTTGAGTTTTGATATCTTTTTTAAAAACATCATAATATAATGTTGCGACAAGGATGACAAAAATGAATAAATAAATAAATATCAGCTCATTACTATGAGCAGATTTAATTTGCCGTGCTGGTCAATAAAGCTGCCGTGTTGATCCTTGAGCTGACGTGTTGGTCCGTGTAGCTGACGTGTTGATCCGTGTAGCTGACGTGTTGGTCCGTGTTGGTCCTTGTCGCTGACGTGTTGGTCCGTGTTGCTGACGTGTTGGTCCGTGTTGCTGACGTGTAGGTCTGTGTTGCTGACGTGTTGGTCCGTGTTGACGACGTGCTCTGCCGGCATGGTCCGTGTGAAGCTGCCGTGTTGATGCCGTGTTTACAGTCATCCGGGGCAAATATATCCCGGACCTCCCCGGATCATGCCGGCATTGCCGTGTTGATCCGTGAGGATCCGTGTTGATATGTGACTGGGGCTTTATGTTTATATTTTTGTACTTCTTGTTTTGAATAAGATATTGGCGAATTGTCATTGACGTTCTAGTAAATTAAATTCAATTAGATTGGATTCATCATTTATTCGCCTTTCCTATCTGAAATTTCGGTTCTAAATGACCAAAGATAAAGGCCTATGTTGAACAGGAGGGGGGGGGGGGTGGGATGCCCGACGATTTCTAGAATTTTGATATGATAACCACTATTGCATATCTGATATCGAAAAAAAATACCTTTCAATTCTTATTTAGCACCTCGGAAAGGCCAATAGATGGCGCTATTGCAGATGCAAAATTTGTGATGATATAAAAATTCAATGTCACAAGAACAAAAGGAAAATCTGGGTTTCCATCCACTAAATAAGAATCACATATACCGTACTCGATCTGAAAATGAGAACAAGCCAACTAATTTGACGCTACGTAATTTTGTCGTTGCTATTTCTTATTTCGCTGATGGCTACCATTTCGGAATTTTACAAATGTATGCTTCCACTCTATCGTAGTCGCAGGACACATCATGCCATTGATATTCATCCTCTTGTCTGAATACAATACAATCCTGTTCTTGGTAGTTGTTGGGTTGCCCAGGGGTCCAGGGGGTATACTCCACTTCGGTCCCGTCGATCCATTCAAACGTGTTCTCCGTACCTCGGTCGTGTAAACCGATCCAGACCCAGTTTGATACACCAATCTGGCGAAAAAAAGGCAATCAACGATACTTACGCGTAAATTAAGTCAGGCCAAATTCTACGAAATACATGGCTTCCGGTGTATAAGGCGGTGTGTGCACCACAGTCCCAGGAACCTGGCCAACTATGCATGATTATTGTATTTCTGGGGATGCTGAGAATTTATTGTCACAGCACCCCTAGTAACAATAGCGGGTTTTCGATTTGCACGTCGACTAGTGGACTGCGACGAAAGTGCGTCATAATAGTCTGCTTTGAGTTTACGGTATACAGAACCGCTGGACTAAATCAACACGTGGCTTCAATCAATGGGCAAGGATTTGCCTGGATGTTCACTACATTTAGAAGAGCGTGATCTGAGCAAAATCCACGGTGACCGTCATCATGAAGTTGACGTGTTAGGAATGGCTTGCACATGCTCAGTGTCTCCCAATCATGTGCTCGATTGACTTTGTGTACCGTCAACACAAATCAGACTATAATGACGTACTGTCGTCGCAGTCCACTAGTCGACATGCAAATCGAAAACTCCCTGATATCAGATGATCCTCCATGACCAAGTCCCTCAGATCCATGTGTGTTCCCTATTCTCAGAGTAGCCCCCCACCCCCGCCCCACTGGACCGACGCCCGTAGGTTGATCAGAGAGACAGATTCGATATTGCTGCCAATGAATTTAAGAATGGAGTCCATCTCTTACCCGCTTTACTCTGACTGACTCGTACATCGTGGTTAAGAAGGAGTATTCTTCCCGGGAATGAACCGAGACGAGATGTCCCTGAAACAGACCATCAGTACTCCCGTCAGAGCACGGGACAGTGAAATCACGACAGCGGTTCTCCGCTTCAAACCAAGTTACATTCATCGAGAAGAACCTGAAATGAAATTAAACTTAAAGGTCAAGTCCACATCAGAAAAACGTTGATTTGAATCAATATAGAAAAATCAGACAAGCACAATGCTGAAAATTTCATCAAAATCGGATGTAAAATAAGAAAGTTATGACATTTCAAAGTTTCGCTTATTTTCAACAAAATAGTTATATGAACGAGCCAGTTACATCCAAATGAGAGTCGATGATGTCACTCACTCACTATTTCTTTTGTTTTTTATTTTTTGAATTATACAATATTTCAATTTTTACGAATTTGACAATTAGGACATCCTTGCGTGAAGCACAAAATGTTAAAATAATGGAATTTCACGTGTTTAGGGAGGAATGAAACTTCGTTTTACATGACAATGACGAGAAAATCAAAATATTTCATATTTCATATAATAAAATACAAAAGAAATAGTGAGTGAGTGATGTCATCAACTCTCTCATTTTGGATGTAACTGGCTCGTTCATATAACTATTTTGTTGAAAATAAGCGAAACTTTAAAATGCCACAACTTTCTTATTTTACATCCGATTTTGATGAAATTTTCAGTGTTGTGCTTGTTGAATTTTTCTCTTTTTATTCAAATCAAGTTTTTGTTGGGGTGGACTTGTCCTCTAATAATGAAGTGTAGACGTGCGATAATTGGGAGTTTTAAGCGGCGTACCGGGCTTTCAGCGACGTGTGTTAAGGCCCTAAACCGCAAATTGCACCTAAACCGCAAATTGCCGCCTAAGCATGTAGAATATTAACAAGGACCGTGCGCGCGTAAGAGGCGTGAACACAGAGGGCGGCAAACATAAATCGCAGAAGGATAGAGGTTGAAGAGTGAGGAATTAGAACTAGGGCGCTGATCTCATTTTTATGAGAAATGTTGTTGTTGATACACGTATTTATTTATTTATTTGTTTGTTTATTTATTTTTTAAATATTTCACCAGGGTGCTCTTTCAACATAAAGTTGGTCTCCCATGGGGCCCTAAAGGCTATCATTATTATTCTTCTTGTTTGTTGGTGTTGGACTTTTGGTTATGGCGGGAGTTGGGCAACTTGGGCTGTACATAGTGCCGTTTTTTTGTGTGTTTTTTTTTTTGGTGTTTTTTTTGTGTATCCCTAATTCTCCCCTAGTATAATCTAACGCCTGTAGGTTTAATCAAAGGAAAAGGAAAAGGGAAGAAATGAAAGGGGGAAAATAAAGAAAGAATCGCTATAAATAATTTTTAAAATATTTATATAATCTTTTAAACTTTAATACAAAATGTTACGAGGGTAATGAAGCCATGTACTCATATTATTATAGTCATAATCAGTACGAAATAGTAGTAGTAGTAGTAGGAGTAGCAGTAGTAGAAGTAGTAGTAGCAGTAAGAGTAGTAGTAGTAGTAGTTTTAGTAGTAGTAGTAGTAGAAGTAGTAGTAGTAGTCGTAATAGTAGTAGTAGTAGTAGGAGTAGTAGTAGTAGGAGTAGTAGTAGTAGTAGTAGTAGTAGTAGTAGTAGTAGTAGTAGTAGTAGTAGTAGTAGTAGTAGTAGTAGTAGTATTAGAAGTAGTAGTAATTTATAGTTTATTTATTTACAATTAACCAACAATATAAAGTTAATTTCTTTGAAGAGATTTTGGTATTGAACAAGATACAAAAACATGGTTTACTATTATATTCATGTGCATTTTTTTAACTTCTGTGCAGCCCTGATTCCAACAACCAAAAATTATTGCAATTAAATAATTTGAAATCCAAAGTTCCTTTATCACCATTCAAGAAAAACATGTTAAATTTAGCATTCTGTTGAAATGACAGCAATCGGTGGCCTACCTTGAGAGAACAATATTTTCATAATTGAGTGACTGTCCTTTGAAAGCGATAAGGGCATGTCATCCGAAGTGATTGACTGTAAGTGATTCGTACTTCAAAGCTATATTCCATGATGAAAGTCACGACTATAGTCCCAGTTGTCATATTTCACTTCTTTTTAGCGGGAGAATACCAAAAAAAAATCTGTGGTGATATTGTCAATATAATTACGTTTATGTGAACAGTTTGCTGATGGTATTCAAGTTCAGAGAAATAAAAGCAAGTAGCAAAAGAATAGGTATTGATGAAATTGAAATGCCCCACCCCCAACTCGAAACCCCCACAGGGCCCCAAGGGGGTCATCCTAGGAGCTGTCATGAAGAACTCTTAATTTTTCACCCAATAAGATTCTATGCATGACACAACTTCCATTTCTGAAACTGGAGAAGGAGAAGTAGAAATTTACAGTTTTGCCTCTGGATGCCTCCCACATGGTCCAGGGGGTACCATTGAAACACCTGTGCGTCCCCTACCCCTAAGCATAATTTCAGCCAGGTTTGGATAAAATTTGACCATCTATTTTGAAAAAGAAGAAAAAAATAGGATTTTCCTTAAAGTGCCCCACCCCCTAATTTTAAGCCGCCACAGGACCCCAAGGGGGCCACCCCTGGAACTGGCATGAACAACTTTTGTTCTTCACCTATTAAGGTGTCTACACACCAAACAACTTGACTGTTCTACTGGATCTGAAGAAGAAGATTTCTGAAATTCACAGGGTTTCCACCTTGGGGGCCCTCCCCCTGGGCCCCCATGGGGGCTACAGGTATCCCTTGAACAACTTTGTGTCCCCTACACCTAAGCATAATTCCTACCAGGTTTGAATGATATCTGACCATCCATTTTGAAACAAGAAAAACATATTTAAGTGCCCCACCCCGACTTTTAAGCCCCAACAGGGCCCCAAGGGGGGCACCCCAGGAACTGGCATGAACAACTTTATTCTTCGCCTATTACGGTATCTACACACAAAACAACTTGACTGTTCTACTGGATCTGGAGAAGAAGATTTTTGAAATTTACAGTGTTTTCTCCCTTGGGGGCCCTCCCCCAGGATCCCCATGGGGGCTACAGGTATCCCTTGAACAAATTTGCATCCCCTACGCATAGGGATGATTCCTACCAAGTTTGGTCAAGATTGGACCAGCCGTTCTTGAGAAGAAGATGAAAATGTAACAGTTTACAAAGAGTGCATTGCTATTGAGCAAACAAGACTATTTTTTTTTCTACAAGCTTAGGCGGCGATTTGCGGTTTAGGTGCAATTTGCGGTTTAGGGCCTTCACAGACGTGGCCCAAAACTGAATTCGATTTAAAAAAAAATTGCAGATGAAAATGACACTGAGAATTATTCAGTGTTCAAACGGGTGGAAACCATAGGCGGCGGAAGCGGGGGGGGGACGTGTCCCCCCCTAAATTTTAGGAGGGGGGGACGGTCCCCCCCTAGATTTTTGGTTGATGATCTTTTTTTCCCTCAAATTTTTGGGTTGAGAACCTTTTTTTTTTCTTTTGTCAAAATTTTTTTTGTTGTCCCCTCCTAAAATTTTTGGTTTCCGCCGCCAATGGTGGAAACTCAGGGCTCTGGAAGGGTGTGGGGGTTTTAATTGTTCAGAAGAAACGTCGCCTTTTTGATGGACTCGGTCCAGTCCCGGGAATTAAAAAAGTGAGCTAATACACGTTATGTCGAGGCGCCTCAGGGGCCGGACTAAGTCCACTTTCACGCGTAGGCCTATATTAATTCGGCCATATATTTTCAGAACTCTATTCTTAATCATCCTCACACGGTTCCAACAGTCTAGGTGTAGACATAATATACGTCGAAAGTGGAGTGAGGACGCACCCAGCACGGAGACGGTTTGACTTACTCGCGAAACACCCCTCTTATAAAAACAGCATGACGCAGTCCAAGACTGAGAAATTAAAAAAAATGTTAAAAATAATGGACCTAGACCCCGCGGAATATCGGGATGTCCCCATATTCTCGAGGCGACAACAAATTTGCATCGGCGGCTCGATCCAAAGCATAACAGGGGCCTAGGTCATCAAAATTCCATTATTTTTCCATTCTTTACATTCACTCCAACCATACACGTCCCTGTTCCAAGATACCTCGGTCACATTTGCTCTACGGCAAGTCGGCAGTACGGCGAGTCTAAAAATAGCCGTTTTAACATTTTTGTACCAGTTACATAATACTTGGGTGAACATGGTGAATACAAATGTATAGCACCGTACGGCAGCCGTAGAGAAAACGTGACTGAGGTAAGTTCTTTCATTTCTGTCGTTTGTTCAAGCTCGAGCGTTATAGCCAAGTTTTAATTTTAAAAAATGCCCCCCCCCCCCGAATTTAGTCCATTATAGGACAAGTCCACCTCAACAAAAAGTTGATTTGACTGAAAGGAGAAAAATGCAACAAGCATAACACCGAAAATTTCATCAAAATCGCCTATTATTAGAAAGATTTAATATTTCATAGTTTCGCTTAATTTCACAAAATTTCACATCCTGGTCGGTATGCAAATGAGGAGACTGATGACGTCATCCACTCACTATCTATTTTGTATTCTATTATGTGATATATGAAATTTTCTAATTTTCTCCTCATAGTCAGGTGAAGCACCAATTGATTCCTCCCTGGAAATGTGGAATTAGCAGTTTGATACTATGGTTCAGTTAAGTTGGTCATTGTCAAATATGTAAAAAAAATAAAATGTTGTATAATTCAAACAATAAAAAAATAGTGAGGAACACCATTACCCGTCTCACTTGCATGTCACTGAGTTGACACTGTTTTGTGAAAACTTTAGAATGTCATGCTCTTTTATATCCGATTTTGATGAAATTTATGCTAGTTTGATTTTTCTCTATTTATTCATATCAACATTTTCTGGGGTGGGCTTGACCTTTAAAATATTCACATTCTATGTATGTCGATATAATTCCGTTATCTCTGCTGTATGTAAATACACAGGGACGGATCCAGGATTTTCCTAAGGGGGGGGGGGGTAAGGGGCACATTTTCAGAGGAAAAAATTGACAAGCCACAAAAAGGGCACATTTCTGTTTCAACGACATTTTTACATTATAAATTTTGATTTTGCTTCTCAAAAGTAGGGCACAGGCCGGCTGTGCCCTCCCCCCCAGATCCACCAGTGTAAATACCCATAATTTTTCTTTATTAGGTAAATCTAAATGGATATGTAAACGGAGGTTTAAAGTTGTAAAGTCCAGGATAGTTCATCACATGCAGGCAATCAAGGAGTGAAATTGTTATGTAAGACATGTCTCTAGTTGTAAATAAAACTTCCTTTACCGACTCACCAAATTGAAGCACTTTTTACCTAGCCGCACCATCATAAAAAACTTTGAAAGCTCAAAGAACCATCACCTCTTTCACATTTTTTTGTGCGATTTACGGCATCTGTGAAAAAATTCAAAATGGGCGATTTTGTTGCCATACCTGTAGCAGTGTTGGCCGAATCCGGTCCATAGGGGAGGGCAGCTACACCCTCCGGCTTGTGATACCGTGTTTACACATTGACTCGGCTCGGGTGTTGAATCCGCGAGCCGGGTTGAACACTGCGAAGAAGGATCAGAGATCGCGTTTATACGTACATATAAAAAGGCGAATTCAACACGGCTCGCGGATCTCGAACGGAAGAAGAGTTATGACATCGCAAATTAAACGCGGGAAATTCACCGCCGGAATCGAATCTTGTCCGTGCGAACAACAACAATGCCAAAAGTGAAAGCGCGCGCAGTGACCTGGTCAAGAGAGTTCGACACGGCTTTCTGTTTACACACGAAAAAATTGCCGAGTCTGACTCGGCTCGCGGGTTGAAACCTACGATTTTGGCGGATCAAAAAAGCCGTGTTCGACACGGCTCGCGGATCACACTGATCGCGTTTACACAGCATAAAATTGCCGTGTTGAGCACGGCTTGCGTGTCGAACCCCCGAGCCGTGTCACTGTGTAAACACGGTATGAGAGAGGAGTCACGGCCAACAACGAGACGAAGGCGACGATGACGACGAACGAGCGATCATTGACGAGGTTACCCATTGCTAATTAATGGCACTCCAGTTACGTCCCAACAAATCGCGGCTATAAGTTCTTTACTGGCATATACTGGTGATGGTTGATACAAATTGACGAGTCCAAGCAACTGTTTATCATATATGCATTATAGGGGGGGGGGGTAATGGTACATTTTGCTTGTAAAAGTTCCATAAACGATATAAAAAGGATTGTGTTTACAATCTCTAGTTACGGTTTACAACGGAAATATCTCTACTGGAAACAGGCCTTCGAGCTATCAAGATTTGCTACGCACATCCGTATCCTGCTTTCGTGTCACGAAAGCATCAGGTTATCAATATAGTCAAACAGGAAAATTACATGATTTGAGCAAGAGTACATGAGTAAAAGGTTAAATTTCAAGGGCACCAAAGAATCTGATGAAATTTAAGGAGACTTTTTAAAGGTCAAGTCCACCTCAGAAAAATGTTGATTTGAATCAATAGGGAAAAATCAGACAAGCACAATGCTGAAAATTTCATCAAAATCGGATGTAAAATAAGAAAGTTATGACATTTCAAAGTTTCGCTTATTTTCAACAAAATGGTTAATATATGAACGAGCCAGTTACATCCAAATGAGAGAGTCAATGATGTCACTCACTCACTATTTCTTTTGCTTTTTATTGTTTGAATCATGGGTGTCGATCACGGGGGGATGGGGGGATATATCCCCCCCCAATATTTCAAGTGGGGGGATGGCCTGTATTATCATCCCCCCCCCAATAATTTAGGGTAGAAAATTTATAATAATGAAGATGAAAAAATGAAAAGTTTGATCATGATGATTATAGTATGCCATCAATCAGTTTGTTTCCCTCGCAATTTGCGTGTATTGTTATTAAATAAAAACATTCCTTTTCAGGACTATTCAACAGATGGGTGGAGGTTCAAGATGAAAAAGAATGAGATGTTTATGTATCTGATATTTTTTAACACATGACATACAATGACCCCAACGAAAATCAACTTTTGTTGATAGGGTGTTCCATCCCACCAGTGGTGAATAGATTAATTTAAATAAATCATTAATTCAAAAGGGTGGAAAAATAAACGGGAGTAAAAGGGTGGCAAGATAAATAAAGGAATGACGGTAAGCCCGATGGCGCACGAGAAGCCACACAGGTTGTAATTTGTGCTAGTCTAAATTGGTCCGAATCTGCATTTTATCATCATGCATTAAAAAGAAAAAAGATATTGCGAGTCAGGTTAGATTTAAGAGAGAAGTTGTACACACAGAGGAGTCGATCCTGGGTGGGGGGGGGCAGGGGGCGATCGCCCCACCAATGAAAATATTGGGGGGCAAACATTTCGTTTTGCCCCCCCCCCCATAATTCCGCATGTGCAACTAAAAAATAAAATAAGATTGTAATGCTACACTGAAATCAGCAAGCGAGATTGAGATACCAACACGATTTTAAATCAATTTTGATTTAAAATCGTGCTCAAAATGTCTGCTTTTCAGATTGGAATATAAAACTTTTCAGCTCGCGCTTCGCGCTCGCATCATGTACCAAAAAACCCATACCCATACTTTTCATGATTATATAGGTGAATAGAATGTCCCGTTTTCAATTCTAAACCTCAAAAGAACTTTGATTTTGCAATAATCTTTGGTTGGATATATATCTTCCATTAAAGCGTCTTTTTTTCCAGATCAAAATATCAAAATTTTCAGCTCGCACTCGCATCTATTGTTCTTCTAGATACCCATCTTAATCATTGGTGCCAAAAATGCTTAGAATATCAAGCTTTCAGGTCAGAATATAAAGAAATTTCAGCTCGCTCTCTAGTGAGATACATGTATCGACCCTCCTCATGAGTTACTACAAACAAACCTAAACAGGTACATTTTTCCTGTTTTCATGACATACTAAAAAAAATTTAGCTCGCGCTTCGCGCTCGCATTGTTGGTGAAGGTGAGATATGTGTCTCTTTCTCATGAGTTATACATATATATACATATATATTTATATATATATATATACAGGCCTATGTGTGGGGGGGTGTGGGTGAGTTTGTTCGTTTTTTGTGATTGAGCGCCTTTGGAACGTTGATTCATAATTTTGCCCCCCCCCCATCTGAAAAATGGATCGACGCCCCTGTGGACTGTGTATACACCATGCTCAATAAACAGATCACTATGTACATGGTCCAGTCAATTTTTGTCATTGTTTTCTCGGTATGAGTTTAGAATAGGCTTACTTGTAACACAAATTGAATTTTCAAAAAAATTATACAAGTATAGTACACTACAACAATGAAGGAATTTCCAAGAACACCATGCATATCAACCAGTCCCAAATGTCCTAACTTGTGATTTTATTGGGGGTAATGTTGAAAGATCCCCATCCACAAGAACATTTTTGTCAATCATCCCCCCCCCAACCAAGAATACCGATCGACACCCATGGTTTGAATTATACAATATTTCCATTTTTACGAATTCGACGATTAGGACCTCCTTGCCTGAAGCACAATAATTAAACTATTGGAATTCCACGTGTTCAGGGAGGAATGAAACTTCATTTAACATGACAATGACGAGAAAATAAAAATATTTCATATTTCATATAATAAAATACAAAAGAAATAGTGAGTGAGTGATGTCATCAACTCTCTCATTTGGATGTAACTGTCTCGTTCATATAACTATTTTGTTGAACAAAAGCGAAACTTTAAAATGCCATAACTTTCTTATGTTACATCCGATTTTGATGAAATTTTCAGTGTTATGCTTGTTGAATTTTTCTCTTTTCATTCAAATCAAGTTTTTGTTGGGGTGGACTTGTCCTTTAAAGGTCAAGTCCACCCCAGAAAAATGTTGATTCGATTAATAGAGAATAATCTAACTAGCATAATGCTGAAAATTTGATCGAGATCGGATGTAAAATAAGTAAGTTATAATATTTAAAAGTTTCGCTTATTTTTTTACAAATCAGTGATATGCACAACTGAGTGACATGCAAATGAGACAGTCGATGATGTCCCTCATTCACTATTTCTTTTCTTTTTATTTTTGAATCAAACAATATTTCAATATTACATATTTGACAATAAGGACCAACTTGACTGAACCATATAATATTTAACAATGCTAATTCCACACGTTCAGGTAGAAATTGTTTTTTTCTCTCTTGACAATGAAGAGATTAGAATATTTCATATTTCATATAATAGAGTACAAAAGATAGTGAGTGGATGACGTCATCAGTTTCCTCATTTGCATACTGACCAGGACGTGCATGTACATGTACTGTTTTGTGAAATTAAGTGAAACATTAAAATGTCATAACTTTCTTTTCTTTACATCCGATTTTGATGAAATTTTTAGTGTAATGCTTGTTGAACTTTTCTTTTTTTATTCAAATCAACTTTTCTTAGGGGTTGAATTGTTCTTTAATGAAGAATTATCTGTGTTGATTTTAAAAAAGCATGAAGTGTGACCGCTCCAAATGATAATTTTACAGAAAGGTTTCGGAACAAAAATTAAACAAAGTTCGAAGAATAGCTATTTCAGGAATATGGTTTATTCTAACTTATTCAAATTCGAATTCATAGTCTTATGATCTTTAAGTACAATCCTAAGTAACGCGTTCGTCTTAACTTGATACAATTTAGTGCTTGCGTCAAGATTGTCATAGGTCACAAATTCATGGCCTTGTATAGGTGGAGGGAACAAAACCTACTTCTTCCAAGTTTTGGTATGTAAATTTCTAAACCAACCCTCTGATTTATTTTGTTTTCACAGCAAGTTTCAATTAAATGTTATCACCTCTGCTAACTTTTTGCGAGTGACTGGAATATTACTTAGTTTGTGGTGCCTATACCTGCAATCTCGGTTAAGCACATCCCTGATTACTTGCACTCCCATATGCAGCATGGGATTCATCTTCAGAAAAAAATGAAAACAGGGGTGAGATACGAAAGCGTTGGGGCAAACTGCGACACGTCTTTCTTTCACTGGTGCAAACTTATCAAGAGTATTAAATCAACAGACTCTGGCATATTGATTGCCTGCCTGCCTGGGCAGCTCTCAATTAGATTTAGTTCAGTTAGTCTCACTATGAAACAATGCAGAATTGATGGATTCAAGATTAATTCATTTATTGATTTAAAATTAAATCAGAACTTTTTAACATCATCAATATAAAATGATACATATGAAATACCAAAAGTATGTTTATGAATGAACATAATACAAGATTAACCAAAATAACACACGATCCTTTTCTCTGCAAATTCTGCTTTTTAGTGTAAGCCCTCTCCCCTTTCTATTCTAAGCTGTTATTGCATGTGCCAATTGATTTATACACAAATCATAAAACGATGTGAAATGTACACGAAAAGAGGTTATTGAATACATCAATGTATTGCATTAGGAAATGCAATAATCTTTCATTATGCGTTCAGAGGAATTTTTTAAAGTCTTCCTATAAAATTTTGTTATGCTTTACATTTCATTATTTCGTTTGAAAAATAATTCCAAAATGTTTTACCAGTTGAAAATGAAAGCCAGCCTCCACGACTGTCCTTTTAAGAAATCGTATCTCTTACAAGTACGATTTATCACCATTCCAAGGAAACATGAATTTATGTTTTTATGATCAAGGAACAATGAACATTGTTCTAGGAAGTGGTGTAAACTTGCATTGTTGTCACCTTATTTGACTTAAATGACTTATAAGTAGCCGGCGAACAATTTGCATTGATATAAAGAAATTGTCCTAATTTATTTACACATGTTTTGCTTGTTTGAAATATAAACATTTTTGTATAATTTGATGTAACCATTTACGTTATTGTATACAACAATGTATTTGGATTTGTTTTGCTTCTGGTTTTATTAATGCTTACCTGGAATTAAAATTTGAACTATATAGATTTCATGAATCTTAGAAGACAGACCTACTGGAAGAAAAACCTGGACACCAGTTTTCCTTGAACATGTTGAGGATATAGAGATGAAATTGATGAAAAAATGACATAGAAGCATTTTGTTGTGATCTATGAATAAATTTCATATAAATTAAGCATAAATAATTTTCTAGTAAAAATTTCTATACCCTGTGTAGAACCTTGGCGAACCTCATGTTGCTCTCAGATGGAACAAAAATAATCAAAATCAATCAAAAAATAAATAAGTAGTTTTGTGAGTTTAAAAAATATGTGAATAAATTAGCACATTTAATGAGTTTTAAAATTCTGTGTTGAAATTTTGTATTACCACCTCGAGCGATCATATAAAGCAAACAAAACTGAATTGATTAACAAATGAAGAAGATAAAACATGTTTTGTGATTTATAAATAAATTTTGCATAAATTATCATAAATAATTTTCTAGACAAAATTTCAAAATTTTGTGCACGGGTTTGGTGAACCTCATGCAGCTCTACCAGAAGGAAGAAAAAAAAATCAAAATCGGTCAACGTATAAAGTAGAAGAGGCATTTCTGTGATTTATGAATAAATTTCGCATAAATTATCATAAATAATTTTCTACTGAAAATTTCAAAATTCTGTGTAAAAGTTTGGTGAACCTCATGAAGTTCTACCAGATGGAAGAAAAAAAATCAAAATCGATCAAGAATTAAAGAAGAAGCATTTTATGTGAATTTCTAAAAATACGCATAAATTAGCATATTAATTGAGTTTCAAAATTCTGTGTAAAAGTTTTGAATCCCCTACCTAATGCTATCATATAAAGCAAACAGATTTGAAATCAGACTTGAAGTGATGAAGAATCATTTTTAAATTCAGTCAACAAATGAAGAGGCATTTTCTGTGATTTATGAATTTCGCATAAATTAGCATAAATAATTTTCTACTCCAAATTTAAAAATTCTGTGTGCAAGTTTGGTGAACCTTATCAACGTTCTACCACATGGAAGGAAAAAAATCAAAATCGGTCAACAAATAAGGAAGAAGCATTTTATGTGAATTTTTAAAATTATGCATAAATTAATTTCGCATACATTGGCATAAAATTGTTCTAGTCAAAATTTCAAAATTCTGTGTAAAAGTTTGGTGAACCTCATGAAGCTCTACCAGATAGAAGCAAAAAATATTTAAAATTGGTCAACAAATAAAGAAGAATATCTTTTGGGAATTTTGAAAACTGCGCATAAATTAGCACATTTAATGAATTTGACAATTCTGTGTAGACGTTTTGAATCCCCCACCTAGTGCTATCATATAAAAAAAGCAAACAGAATTGAATTCGGACTCGAAATGGCGAAGAAGAAGCATTTTGAAATTGTGGACGGACGACAGACGTCGGACGCCACGCCACGGCATAAGCTCATCTGGCCCTTCAGAATAACAACCATCGGAATTACGAAGGGTAACCAAAGTTGTTCAGTCAAGGACAGTTCATTTATCACAGCCAATCAAGGAGTGAGCTTGTTTTGTAAGTCTAGCTGTAAACGTCCTTTTCTAGACACAATAAAAAAGCTCTTTACCTAGTAGCACCTTCATGCAAACTTCCAAAGCTCACAAATCATCATCTCATTTACAGTTCTTTGTGCGATTTATGGCATCAATTAAAAAAGAATATCACTAAATTTATGATTTTGTTGCCATACCTGTAGCAGTTTTGACCAAAGCCTGTCCATAGTGGAGGGCAGCTACACCCTCCGGCCTGTGAGCTAGGAATCACGGCCAACAACGAGACGAAGGCGACGATGACGACGAACGAGTGATCATTGACGAGGTAACCCATTGCTAATGAATGACACTCCAGTAAAGTCCCAACAATTAAATCGCGACTATAAGTTGTCCACTGGCATACTGGTGACGAGTCAAAGCAACTGCTTGTTATATATACATACTGTATATTGGGGGGGGGGGGTGGTAAATAATGCTCCTGTGTTTTTACGTCTTCCTCGTGTAGTTCCATATACGATCTAAAAAGGATTCTCTTGTTCCGGTTTACGCCTGAATATCTCTCCTGCAAAGATATGCTACGGACGTCCGTATCCTGCGCTCTGCCACGAAAGCAAAGGGTTATGACCGAAGAAGCAATCTGCGGTTTGAACTTACTACTTTGATTTTTCTAAACAGATGTACATTTGTTTTTTTTTTTATCAAATCAGATATGGATAGCAGAAATTCAAGATTAGATACGCACATCCGTATTCTGCGCACGTCTCACGATAGTATCGGGTTATGACTGAAAAGTGACTTCAATCATAGTCAACCAAGAAATAACGTGATTTTGAACAGGAGTGAAAGAGAAAAAGGTTACATTTTAGAGGCACCAAAGATTCAGTTGAAATTTAAGAAGAATTGTGTAAATAATCAGATGAACAATCGAAAAGTTATAAGTTAATTCTAAAAAAAAAAGAAGAAAAAAGCACCAAGTGAGACTGCTCCAAATGAGAATTATACAGGGTGTTTCGAAAAAAGTTCAAAGGTCAGCTATTTCAGGAATGTGGTTTATTCTTATTAAAATTCAATTTATGATTTTCAAGTACAATAGTTAGTAACTCGTCGGTCTTAACTTGACACCTTAATTGCCAGCGTCAATAATGTCACGAGTCACAAAGTTAGGGTCCTTTAAATTTTGGAGGTGAAGGGTATAAAGACTTACTTCTCTCAAGTTTTGGTATGTGAAATTAATGACTAACCCTGTGGTTTTTTTTTTCACAGCAAGTTTCAATGAAATTTTATCTCCATTTCAATTTGTTCTGTAAAAATCTGGAATGGAGCGCCCTCTGCGCTCGTCCCTGTTCCCTGAAGGCCGCGCGCACGCCCACAAATAGGATCCGACAATTTCGGAATTCCCAATTTAAACCCGTACCTAAATGACGTATTGGTCAGCAAAATATTAATATGAAATCAGCGGTGCATATCTGAACATTTTTTTTCCACATGGGCATAGCGAAGGATTACTATTGGATATGTTCAGTCCCATATTGGAGAGTAGTAATTTGTTACTGCTGGATTTTATGGGAACTTGAAACTCTTTAACCACTGTGACTGCAACCAAGTTTGCATGTAGTCTGATTTTCAGCCCATGTAGAAAAACCCCTTTCTATATTTTTAGCCTTTGACGGGTATTGAATGAACGATAAAGGTTTGGATGGTGTCTTTATAAAGACTTATTTTGGGCGATTTTTTTTCAAATCTCAACACATGAGCCTATATGGGGGACTATAATTAGTGGGGTGTTGCCTGAACATGAAATGTGCAGTATTAGGGCTAGTTGGATATGTAATTGCTGCTGGAAGGAAAACTGATTAAAAAGGAGGGATGCAAACACTCTGAATGAATGCCTACCATGTTGTTTTATTTTGAAGATCCTATTGGCAGCTACTAGGCGCCGTTTTCTTCAAAATACTCAAACATAAAAATGCCACATTGTAAAAAAAAACGATTTTACAGAAAAAAAAGATTTTGCAGAAATCAACAGAATTATGCTGTAAATTCATAAAACAGGAATTTTTCTGCAATTTAACAGAGTAGGTCTGTTTAAAATGGTGTTTTATCAAAGGAAATTGTAAGGTTCCATAACCAAATACCAATTTCCTATAATTTACATGATCTAGAAAGAATATTGGTGTTCTCTAGACTCTGCTGCAAGAACTTCTTTCATTTTAAGGATAAATTTTCTAACAGTGCAGGTTTTGCCTTTGTAAATTTGGTACTTGCCTAAATTGGGGTCTTAAATGCAAGACTGCATGCGCTTAGTAATAAAAAATACGTGTAGATCGCGGACCAAGACATAAACAGGCCAGCATTTATTTTATTGTTTGTAATTCTCTTTCAACATCTTCCCAAGATATGATTTTGAGTCAAGTTAAAAGGAATAACATGGTACGGTAAAATTTGAAGTTTTAATATTGATTTTAACAGCAATGAACGTCAGGGTAAAAAGGCAAAAAGGATCATTTTTAGATCTAACTTTAGGCCTACTAAAAAGTATACTCTATAGATCTGTTAACTTGCTAATGTTAGTAAAAATGGCAGATATCAAGATTTCACATTTCTAGCTGTTTTATGGAAACCGCTTAGTGATCTGGTTAGAATACTCATTATTATTAGAATTCTGCCTGCAGCAGCGTTTGCAATACTTTGGTATAGGCTAGCTGTAGAACCATGTTTGGTACAGCAGTTTTTCTTCCCGATCCTGTCTTAACTTTCTCTCTGAAAAACTTTATAGCAGTTGATTCAAATTCACAATTCCTGCACTTGAATATGACAGTATCTGCAATTCCTCTAATCTTTACTGTTTCCTTCAGGATTCACCCAGTCCATGTTTGGACACCCAGGTCTAGAAAGTGTTAGCAAGCTTCATCGATGGCCATGGTCAGCCTTCTTTCCATCAACAATCCGATGGCGAACAGCGGAACCATTAGTGGGTGTCGACATTTTTTGCCAGTGGTACAGAGTCTTCTGATGCCTTTGGCCTGAGAATCATTGTTGTGGAAGAGCGACTGACAGATTTATAGTGCTCAGTCGTGAAGTTACCGTGCTCATCACGGGAAATTCTGCGGTCCGAGTCTTTTCTTGTTAGACGTACATATTTCATCTTTAAAATACTGTTGGGATTGCCAAGCTACCCACTTCAGCCCCTTGTGCCATGCTGTATGGCCAGGTACAAAGAAGTTATTTTGCTTGTTAGTTAGTTTCTTTGGGCCCATTGTGACTGCTTTTGGATTGAATGGGAAAATTTCCACTTGCATTTATACACTTTTTCTAGTGTCCGTCTCAAATGATGTCATAATACACCCCCAAACAATTAGAAAAAAATCACATGATTTTTACAGAGAAACCAAGGGCAGCAGTGACGTACTCGTAGCAAGGATTACCTAAGTATCTTCATGTCCTTCACCTAGCTTACATGACGTACTTGCCATGGTGACAATTTGATGCTAATTCCACACTGATCAGCAGTAAATCAATGTCCTCTTCTTGTACTGAATCATTACTGTAGATCATGAGAAACATCACATTTAGCTATCATTCTCTGTCATTTTGCTCATCTCCCCCTTCTCTTTCTCTCTCCCTCTCTTTCCCCCTCCCTCCATTACTCATTTTATTTGCATCTTGTAAAACCCTGAATGTTATTTTACATGAAACACTTATTTTTGTTTTTCTATTGTTTTTTTTTTGTTTATTTTATTTTTTCCCCTGAATTATTACCCATGACTTAGAAAAAATGAATCAAGTATGAATCTATATCTGAAACAATTCAAAACTATTCATCCTTACTATTATTCATGAACATGGATTAAGCTTACATATTACACTAAAACATTTTCGTAGAGGTGCATTGTTTAAACTCAGTATTATACCCCTGAAGAGATAATGTTTACTTCTTGTTCACAAGAGAACGAGGTATCTAAACATTTTATTTTACAACATTATGCATAATGTTTTGCCAACATAAACAAATTCAGTGCAAATCGGACCCTCTGAAAACCGCACATCGTTAATGGGATCCGGCAATTTTGGGGTTCCCCCTTACACCCCGTATCTAAAATGACGTAAAGGTTAGAAAAAAATGTTCATATAGAATCAACGGTGCATGTCTGAACATTTTTTTTTTCGTATGGGGATAGAGAGGGGTTACTACTGGATGCGTTCAGTCCCACGAGAGAGCAGTAATTTTTCAATGCTGGATTTGATGGGAAATTAATTAGTTGCCCAAGAAACCCTGTGATCACTGTGACTGCAACCAAGTTCGCATGTAATCTGCTTTTCTGCCAATGTAGCTCGAAAAAAATGCTGAAAACACCCTTTTCAAATTTTAAGCATTTTAATGATATTGGATTAACTACCAAATGATAAAGGTTTTGATGGTGTCAATATTAAAACTTACTTTACCACATGAAACTAAGGGGGAATAGTTAGTGGAAAGACTTAATTTGTGTGGCCACAAGACACCTTCACGTTTTCCACCGAGCACTCGTCATTATCCTTGCACATAAACCCGAAAACACTTGCTTTTAAAACATCCAGGAACGATCGGGCTATTGTAGTTGTGCTGCTCCCACCATCCTCAGAACATGGGGAGGGGTAGTACATGGTCTTGGGCAGGATATTCCTCGAAGATTGTTTTTCTAGAGAAAAATAAAATACGTGGGCAAAAAGTGATCTATTAAAATTGAATTAAGCCAAAACGGCAAAGTATGACTCTGAATTCATCCTAATTGCCTAAATGGACAAGACTGCAAAGAAATCCTATCACCGACAATATCATCAATATTGGATGTAGACTAAAGGATTTAATGTTATTTTATAGATTTCCGTATAGTTTCACTATATGGAAAAAACTGATTGTATGCGAGTGGACGAATCACTTAGGCCCTATATCTCACATTTCTTTTTAATCGGAGAAATCTTTATTCAAGAGGGAAGACTGCATGGTAGAATATTTAATGCTTAAAGTTAAAAAATTCTATAGGCCAGTAATCTGGAATCAGGTTTAAAATGAGCTCATGTCTGAAGCTGGGATTAATTATGAACAGCCAATTCTGGAATAGCTCCCTAACAGTAGTGTGTTTGGTTCTCAATTCATTAAAACTGTCTACAAATTAGGGGAAATAAGACGGTTGTCTGCGCAATTCAAAAATTAGGAAAGAGAAAAGTAGGCATAAGAAACGTACAATGTGAGCAATAGTTTGACACGTTCGCCTCCAATAATTCTAGCACATAGACCATGGTCCATGCTTAACACAAATTTAAAATACAGGCCTAAGGAGTTTCCTTAGTAGGCCCATCTTTTTATTTCAATTCTATAAAATGCTTGATTCTATTTTCAGTTTGGCTCAAAACTACGGACAGTCAAATTCGCGGCGTCGATATTTCATTCTAATGAATTTTCACATTAAGTATGTAAAATCAAATCTTACGTCACCTATTGTTTAGCACACACAGTCATTTACTCTGTTCTTTCTGTTTAGAAGTGACACGTACATATTTTTCTGAACATGATGTTCATTCAACTATAACAAAATAAGCCTACATCTGGGGCCTGTACCATAAAGCTTGGCGATTGACTTCTGGGGGCCCGTTTCATAAAACTTGTTACTATAACAAATCCTTCCATTTTATTGGCCGATGGTGAATTTGTTAGAGAAATATCGTACTTATGAAACGGATCCCTGATTGGTTCCTGGTCAGTACTTTGAGCCGAAATGCGCATGTAACATTGATCTTGATTGGTCAGTCGATTTGGGGATTGATCACTAATCTTATTCATTTACCTAAACAGTCGGGTACATCATTCAGAGGACTCCATTTTCCTGAACTGCCACAGATGAACATGTCTAACCCTCGGCGTGTTCGTGGAATATCATAGCCCTTCTCACAGAGGATACTGCAGAACTGACCACTGGTGAATGTGTCACAGACCAGTGCTCCATTCTTGGGGGTGTACAACGGCGGACACCTGTTTACATCTGTGCATGATGGTGTGACAATTAATTTTTTGCACATTTATAACGCCGAATTATTGCAAATGGTGGGAAAAGCATTACAGGACAAGGGGAGTAATTAAGTTTTGAGTTTGGTGGATAAGTGGTGATAAGGAAGAAAGAGAACAAAGAGAAATAGATAGGAAATAGAGAATAATTCACGTGGCAATATTTTTTTTTTGTAATTGAGCTTATTAAGCTTATTAAAGGGATTAAAGCCCACCCCAGAAAAAAATGCTTATTGAAATCAATTGAGAATATCAAAGAAGCATAACGCTGTAAATTTCATCAAAATCAGATGTAAAATAAGAAAGTTGCGACGCTTTAAAGTTTCACTTATTGTTTACAAAACAGTATATGTATGCAATACAGGAGAAATTAGAGTATTTCATATTTCATGTAATAAAATGCAAAAGAAATAGTGACATCAGCCTTCTCACTTTCATAAACAGGATGTACATGATTTGTGACATTAAGCGAAAATTTAAACTGTTGCAACTTTCTTCTTTTCCGTGCTATTTTGATGATTTTTTTTCAGTATAATGCTTGTTGGATTTTTCTCTTTTTTGGTTTAAACCTTTTGCTTGATTGTCCATAACAAAAGCATAATTCATCAAGAGTTCAAATTTATGAAATCTAAGTTGCTATTTTATATTTCCGTTCTATTTTGTTTCGGTTATTTTTCCTAATAACCTGTAACTGTTGGGCAACCGCCTTTCCAAAAATTGTGGTCGTTTGATCGCGTTGCATGCCACGAATGAATCGGCACCCTCAAATTGCCGGTATATAGGTCTTAGCCTAAGCTTAGATCCATATCTAGATCCAATTCTTAAATAGTTTTATCAAATAGCCATTAATGACACCGGAGGCATCATTTTCACAGGTGTGTGACCTTTGGGTCTGGTCGTGACTTTTGGGTGGATATGATGGACTTACACATGACATTAAAATGCATTTTACACTCCGACTGTAGACCGGTTTCCGGATCGGAGACATAACACGTGATTTCATGGTGTCCCACTGGTAGTGTAACAGGGCTAGCTGGAGCATCGCAAGACAAGACCAGATCAATACCTGGTATAGGTGAGTAAGAAGGATGTTCATACTTGACATCTGTAGTGCTCTTAGTTGCATTTACTTCACCACCAAGTGGACACGATGTTATAATTGGTTTAACCTTATCTATATAACAGAGGAAAATAATCATATAATATCAGTTACCGATTAATGGCGTCATAACACGAAACGTGAATAACATCGATAGTAAATGATGATAAAAATGGTACTAATAATATTAATGAAATTGCCAATTACAATAATCGTATAATAAAACTGATATCGTTAATAATACAATAAAAAGACGAGCATTTCTATAAATGATAATGATATCAACTTTATTATTTCCTGACCATTTTCTGCGATTTAGCTATTAAATTAAAGAGCAGATATTGAACTTTTAGGTATGTGATTTTCTTTTTGAAATTTTGATACCCCCGCCAAACTTCTTTTTGATATCCAAATTGTTTTACTCACTCATACGTGGATGACAAATCTTGTGTGTTAAACCACCTGAAAGAAGACATTCTAGCTTTACATTGGTAGGTCATTTGTATATTGTATCGCTGAACCTCGGTTTTGTGTTTTGAGGGACGCGCTGTACATTATATCTTGAACCTTTAATTTTCAAAGCCTCTTCTGCAAATAGGATTGCAAACATTCATCACTGTTTTTCTCTATTCCATGTCATATCACCTACCTCGGGATCCTTTTTTGGTGAACATTATAACAAAGCATCAACGACTTAGAAACAAGTTTCTAAAAGGGTGCGCTTAATCATAAGACCAGACCAACCTTGAAGAGACTTTAAACACTTCTCTCGCGATTAATTGGTGATTAACAGTGTCTATGAAAGCACTTAAAACTACTTACTGGTAATGTCTATTACGAAGACACAAGACACGCTATTCCCTGCAGCATCGGTGAATGTATATGTACATGTCGCATCGGATGTGAAGTTGTATGGAGACTTCAAATCTAGAGGGTTAGTAGTTACACGCAATTCCGTGTCAAAATTATCGATTGCTGTTGGGATGACAAATCCCACCTCCACACCCCAATACTCAATGCGATCAACGCGAAGAGGGGACTGTGGACAAGCCGTTAGTGTAGGAGGAACGTTATCTGTATAGAAAAATATAAAATTTCAAATTAAGTGTAGAATATTGTCGCCAAGAATAATAGATAAATTGTACATAAGAAATGAAAATAAAGAAGAAAATGGAACGTCGTACAGCAGTAGCGTAATGAGGTATATGGGGGTAAATCTATAAAACGCCGCGAGCAAGATAAGCGAGAGAAAAATATTCTACCCGAAATATATAAATATATAATAATAATCATATTAATAATAATAATGATAATAATATAGGATTTGTATAGCGCATGTATCCACCTTGCTAGGTGCTAAAGGCGCTCGTACTTTTACCCCCGGCTAAGCTAGTCTACCGATCCTGGTTCCTGCCGGTACCCATTTACCTCACCTGGGTCGAGTGCAGCACAGTGAGGAAACAATTCTTGCTGAAGGAAAACACGCCATGGCTAGGATTCAAACCCACGACACTTTTTTTTCAAAGGCGTGAGTCAGAACTACAAGACCAAGACACACCCGCTCATAGAAACCAATATCATATACCGCCCTTTCCTCCCTTTTCTTTTCTTCTACTCCTTCTCTTTTTTTTCTTGGTCTTGGAACTTTTAGGGGTCGGTTGGGGAGGGGCCCATAGCCCCTGGCTGAAACAATAATGAGAAAACTTCTGGTTGACAATTATCTATTGACAGATTTACAATGTCGTGTGATCCTCAAGAAACGCCGTGGTTAGCCGTGATCGGGGCCTGATCAGACCGGGTGTGAGATATTAAAAAGTAACAATCCTCTTTTACAAAATTCCTGTCTTCGTGTAGGGGGCGTCGTGGTCTATTGGTTGTGACTTTCGTCTTTCAATTAGAGGGACGTGGGTTATAATCAAAGCTATGGTGAGTTTTCTTTCAGCAAGAAATTTATCCACATTGGCCTGTATTCAACCCAGGTGAGGGGAATAGGTATACCCGACATGATAAATGTCTTGAATGCACTGACCAGTAGAAGGCAGATCGAGCTGAAGCTGGGGCAATAATAACAGTGCGCCTCAAATTACTTTATAGCTAAACAGATGGCGCTGTATAAATGCCTATTATTATTATAATCACTATTCATGGGGCAGCTGAAGGTATGTTCTGACCCTTCTTGCTAGTATTTTCCCTTGAATTTTATTTATAAAATCAGAGAAATATTATAGATCGTGCATGACCTTTGTCCAGCTCATAACTATTGGAGTTCATCTCGTTCATTTTGGTCTTGAATATAAAAACATATTGGTATATAATATTTCCATAAAAAAGTAATATACATAGCTCATGTATATAATTAAAAGAGGAATTTAACGAAATATTCATTTGTACGATTGTGATCAGGTAGTAAATTTGAATTCATTAATAAATTCAATCCATTAACTTGACATGGCTTTGTTTTATGATACATACAATGATAACATGGTAATGTTAATACAAACCAAGAATAAAATCAGGGAAAAATGCAATCATGTTCGATACCTCTGCATTGTATTGATGATATATCTAGTTCATGATCCCATTCTCCTTCTCGGCAAGTGAATGACCGGAGATCTGTATCCAATGTAAGGAGGAAGTCACAGCTCATGGTGCACACTGTTCCATCAGGTACCATGCCAGACTCGGAACAGGTTGACGGAGATAATATCACTTCATCGGGGACAGAGAGTGGTGTGCAGCTGGTCGCTGAAAGAGAATAACGATACAACACCTTTTCCTTAGAAACAATACAATTGATTGACTAGCATGTTAAAATTTAGCCATGTATCTTTTTAAAATATAAACATATATTACTTTTTAAACTTGTTAAATCCAAGCGGTTAACCTATACATTGTTCAGGGAGGGGGTGACCTACTGATTCATCCCCCACTATAACACATGTACATATTTATATTCTTCATAAAAAATGGTTTTTGTATGAATTAATGTTTACGAAAAATGTAACGAAATGGAAGAAGCATGTTTATTCAAATTGAATAGTATAGCGTCACGGATTTACGCCAATGCATGTATACCTCAGTAGGACATCTCGCGTAAAAATCATTCCTAAGCAGGGAGTTCTCATGAACAGGAAGCTACGCACCACCAGTAGGTATGATAGCATCTAAGGCATTAATGTTTATAATAGTGACTGTTTATATGCACGTAACTCTTACAGGTAGTCTTCTTTTTGAATTGATTTAAGGTTTATTATTTCTATCATTCATTTCATGTTGAATCGTATGTTTATGCATTTGTTCAAAAGATTTGATATTTATCTGTTCAATATCCATGATTTGGATATTATGGTATTTTATTTTACAGATCAATAGTGCATAATACTCTTGAATATCAAGAGATATGTCCTACATAAATGAAATCCTGTATGGTGATAGGTTAAAGTAGCATCATGAGACCAACCAAATTTTATAGCTATGGTGTTTAAAACAAATCACCAATAAAGAGAATTTCTTATGAAAAGGGAATATTTTTGTAATTATACTTGTGAATAATCATGAAAACAAGGCGTATCTTTGTTGGATTATAAACATTTGTTATTGGTCTTACTTCTACACACAGGTTCTTTCTCGAAATGCCAGAACATGTTATCAGAGCCATCGAATTCACAGGTTCCACCAGAAGATCCCACCAAAATATAGCCTTCAGAGCATGTTACAAGGCATTGAGATCCATGGATTATCTCACATTCCTCCAGTAGAAAGCCGTGCTCAGGAGGGTTAAGTGTTTGGCACTTCCTAGCTGAAAGACATAGAGAAAACGTCTTGTTGAAAGTAAAGGTCACGTATTTCATTTTAATTATTGTATTCCCAATTCAATACGATTGTTCTCTTGACTTGACTTGTTCACAACCATGTTTCCACCCACGTATTAAATACGAGTATGTCATTATTGTAAAGATTGTCAGCTTTGGTCCTTGAACATTCAGTTATATCTTTTTAATTAGTATCAAAAAAGAAAAGTATTCGATTGAAATTTCTTGATAAAACCTCCAGTTCTTTGTTTAAGGGACAATCATTTATCATTAATTAAATAAAAAAAAAACTTTTAGGTAAAAAAAACCAATCCTTTCTTACTATCTGAATTTTGTTCAATGTCAACAAGCATGCGTTTCAATTTCATCAGAATTGTTTATGCATGACATCTTCTTTTTCTTATTCTTCTTCTGTTAGAATAAAATACACGATGCCATGAACTTTTCCGGTCTGTATTTTTTTATTTTATTTTTTATTCTATTTCATTTATTTCATTTCATTCTATCATTATTATTACTTTGGGGGGGGGCAATATTACCTAATTCATAATGCTTTCTTAGGACAGTGTCCTATTTGTTGCATGCCATTAAGAAAATGTACCTTCAACTTCTAGTATGAATTGGCACAAAGCTTCGTTGCCTGCTTCATCCACAGCACTGCAGGATACATCATATTCGCCTGCGTTCATGATCCCAGAATGGTAGTTACAACTTCCTACTAGTTCTCCTGATTGGGGGTCATTGTCTCTAGCGACTAATGACAAGTCGACATAAGCAGCATCTTCACTTCTGTTTACAAAAACAACCATATGTGAAGGGCAGTCCTCGAATTCTGGGACCTGCATATCTGAATGAAAGAGGAACACACACAGATTCACATTGTCTTGCAGAATAATTCATACACTCAGAACTTAATCATTTGTATATCAATTTTTTTATAGAAAACTTAATCTCCGCGTTAATTTTTTTTCTAAATTCAATGAATAAAATAGTAAGTCGTTTTTCTTAGATTGTTATCATACTTCGATTCTTCTATTGAAATAAATAAAGCCAAAAACTACCATTGACTAACTCAGACACATTCTTCTTCATACTAGAAAAGCAAGACAACACACCCACACACTTAAATAAAGTCACATCTTATAACACCTTAAAACCAATCAATGTATGATGAAAAGTTAAGACCCCAAGAAAATGGCTTTCCCCCAGGAGGCCTTTTCAAAGCGACGATCAGAGAATCTCTCAGTTTCCTAAAAAAAAATGATTCAATATTCATTCTTCAAGTCAATTGCTATCACAACACAGCTTCGACACCCATCACAACAGGGTCCTTAACACTAAAACTATCATAACCGGCAGACCACAACAACACCCAATCCTCTAATTCAATTCTACAGACACACACCGCGCCCCAAGCCACCCCCCCCCCAAAAAAAACATACATGTACACACCCCACACAACTTCGGACATCGTTTCCAAATACATACGCACTCCCTCAAATTTCCCTCCTAAATACATATCCCACTCCATACACACCTACGCATCCATCCACCCTGACTTACGTTCGCACACACCCAACCACACCCCACTTTACATGCACCCACATCACAAACGCACACCCACTAGTGCATCGGCACATCTCACAAGTCATGTAAACACATCTTCACACACACCCTCTCACCCATACACCCACCCTCACAACCTAAACGACACACACCCTCACACTCACCGCACAAACGCACACACTCGCACACAAGCTCATCCCAGATTTAAACGCACCGTCACAATCTTGTCAGTAACTTCTTACCCACACAGCGTGCTTCTTCTGTGTTTCCGGACCAAATTTGATCACTGGTACACGCAAGCTCCCTCAGATGTGGAGGGGTTATTTTAAATCCTGACTGCTCACATTCCAAGGTACATACATCACCGAAGCGCGGATCTAACAAACAAATCTCTGGTAAAATTGTAATTGATGCAGGTTCAATCAGCACCTCACACGATTTTCCTTGAAATATGATACAAAAAAAAACAATGGTTATTTACTTATTATGACCTCTTCATAGTAAATTTGGCAAATGTTTCAAAAGTCAAGTGTGAGGAATAATAGTGAACCCTCATTCTGAACATGAAGTCTTACACAGTAAAAGCTGTGGTGTTAACCGGTGTACATAGAGGACCACACCAGTTCTTTTACACCGGTGTTAAATTTGTGGTTTTATGCTCAATCTTTAGGGTGTAATTTAACACCTCAGGGTGTGGTCCTCTATTAACACCAATTGGTGTCAGTTTTAACACCACAGTTTTTACAGTGAAGAAAGCATTGTGCAGCACTTGTGTACATAATAATCAGTTGATGTTATGTGGAAATTCTCTTTTTTTCGTGTACTGGTTCAAAATTATTCGTAAACAGATTTCATCTATTGTTTTGTTTATATTATAAAATCTTTGAAATGTACGCCTCTTGCGTTATAGTATTTTATTTTGTCTATGAATATTACTTACCCTAACATTTACATTAACAAGCTGCGTTTAAGCTTGTAATCGGCTCTTAAGCAAATACTTGAATCTGAATAACAATACTGCATGTGTTTGCATGAACACAGTTGAGCAAAGTGTAATTGTAACATCACTAAAATTAAAGTTCCTTCACTTTACAGGAACAAGAGAATAGACAGGCTGATGTAGAGTATTTGTTTTCATGGCAATTGTTAAAATATCACTTACTTTCACATACAAAGTCTGTGCTAGGCCATACTCCTCCTTCCGAACAGATCAATGTGCTCTCTCCTCCCCGTAGAAACCTGGTTCACAGGAGAATGCGCAGTTGGTCCCAAATGCCACAGGTGAACCAACACAGCCAGCAGATACAGAAGCGAACGCCGGGATTTGAAGGGATGGACATGTCTGTACTATAGTAATGAATCAGGAAAAATTATACATCATTTCTTACTGGGCCAAACTTGATGTCATCTTGTTGTACAGAGAGATGGAATGGAAGGTAAAATTCTAAGTGAAAGACTAAAAAAAAGCAAACTCGTACATATTCAATCTAATTCATAATTTATTTCCAATTCATTAAAACACGATATCTAAATTATGTACAAAGAGACAATCAAATCCAAAAAAGAAGAAAAAGTGATAATCAATGAATATTTGGCACATAATGATAAAAGTATATAACATATTGAACGATAAATGAATGAAAAAGGGAATTCCTAATAGTTATGAGGTGGCTTGCTAGGAGGCACACTCCCAAAGAATATTGTCCCTATAAAATAATTTTGATGTATGGATACGGTAAATACCCTATCACAAAAGGACACGAGAACCCCACCCCAACACACACACATTTCCCATCCTTATAATTTGATACATTTCAAATACAATTGTTGGATAAAGTATTATTAAATAACTCAGTTCTTTTAAAGTATACAGGCCCCTTTTTGTTATTTTGCGGATTCTTGAACAGTGGGATTATAGGGTGATGGAAGGAAATGATCTCCTTGGTGTGTATAAATACGTGCTGTACTAAAACTCAAGAAATAGTTTGACCAACCTATTCGGTTGATTAACATAGGAATCTATCACCTGTTGATTATCTAAGAAATCTCCGTTCGTTTACTTTCAACCCAAAGTTGGTAACATCATTAAAGGTCAAGTCCACCTCAGAAAATGTTGATTTGAATCAATAGAGAAAAATCAGACAAGCACAATGCTGAAAATTTCATCAAAATCGGATGTAAAAAAAGAGAGTTATGACATTTCAAAGTTTCGCTTATTTTTAACAAAATAGTTATATGAACGAGCCAGTTACATCCAAATGAGAGAGTCGATGATGTCACTCACTCAGTATTTCTTTTGTTTTTTATTGTTTGAATTATACAATATTTCAATTTTTATGAATTTGATGATTAGGACCTCCTTGCCTGAAGAACAAAATGTTAAAATAATGGAATTCCACGTGTTCAGGAACGAATGAAACTTCATTTCACATGACAATGGCGAGAAAATCAAAATATTTCATATTTCATATAATAAAATACAAAAGAAATAGTGAGTGAGTGATGTCATCAGTTCCCTCATTTGCATACCGACCGAGATGTGCATATAACTGTTTTGTGAAATGAAGCGAAAGTTTAAAATGTCATAACTTTCTTATTTTACATCCGATTTTGATGAAATTTTCAGTGTTATGCCTGTTGAATTTTTCTCTTTTTATTCAAATCAGGTTTTTGTCGGGGTGGACTTGTCCTTTAATTGTAGCCAATTTTCTGACACTGTAAAAACATTTTTTTTTAGTCTTACTTTGACAGGTCGGGGTGTCGTTGTTCCATGCAGGGATGCCATCAGATAACAGCTCACACAGTATGGATGACGCTCCGTCGAGATCGTAGCCTCTTTCACATGAAAACGAACATTCACTACCGATGTAGGGATCATCGCAACCACTCATGGAACCGTGGAGGGGCGGGTGCAGGGCAGAGCAACGATGAACTGTGACCATTGTGAACAAAGCGAAAGTACAATAATACGATGAAATTTTAAAGTTGATATCCTGGTCAATGATTTTCGGATCTTGACATGTGGTTTCAATTCTTGATGAGAAGACAACTGAACTATAAAAAAATAAGCTATATCACGATACCACTACTACTACTACTACTACTACTACTAACTATACTACTAATACTTATACTACCACCAACACCACTACTACTACCATTACTACTTACTACTACTAATACTACCACTACTACTACTGGTACTACTACTACTACTACCAATACTACCACTTTTATACTACTTCTACATGTACTAACTGCTACTAATACTACCACTACTATTACTATTACTACTACTACTACTACTAACTACTACTAATTCTAACACCACTACTACTAGTACTAGTACTACTACTACTACTACTACTACTAATACTACCACCACCACTACTACTACTACTACTACTACTACTACTAATATACTACTATTACTACCACCACCACCACTACTACTACTACTACTGCTACGTCTACTACTACCAATACTACCACTATTACTACTACTTCTACATGTACTAACTTCTACTAATACTACCACTACTATTACTACTACTACTACTACTACTACTACTAATTCTACCACTACTACTGCTAACTACTACTGATACTATAATTAGATTTCTAATTTTGATTCCCAATGTCTTTTAAAACATAATTTATTTGCACTACATAACAGAATTCTTTCAAGTTGCTGTTTGGGGGCTATAGCCGCCCCCCCCCCCCCCCCGCAGAATTTACGCCTCTTGCTAATAGATACTGCGCTATGATCATCATCAATGTCGTTGAACCCACCATTCACTATGATGATGATGTTGCAGAATGAAGTTAGTGCAGAACCGTCAGTTGCTTCATATCTTATATTTGTCATACCTTCTGCGAATTCACTTCCTGTGGTAGGGCCCAACCTGTGGTATACGATGGAAAATCCGATAAAGATGGTAAAAAACAACTGTGTATTGCGAAAAAGGAAAGAAATGAATAGTTCAGACAAATAAATTTTTCTATCAAAAAAAGGTCTGTCGCAAACAAGTCGACTGCGAAGTCGGGTATATCATATCAGATGATAACAAAGATTGAATAACCTGAGATTTGAAGATGGGTTTTGTATAACAGGCATTTCCACGTTCGCATTTTAATGCAGAATCATATTCGACAAAGACAGGTCACCAAGAATACATTTAGGAGAAAAAATAAATGCTACAGGCCGTCAATTAATAGTTGCTGCGTTCGAGAATTATGGCTGTCGGTTGCCGGTTCGCCATTGTACGTTGGCCTCATGACAGAATGGACAGCGTTAATATAATACAAACGGCAGAAGAGACCGAATAGAAGATGCAGACAAATGTACAGCTGGATGTTCCATTGACAGGTAGACATAAGGTTAGGTTAATTTGAATGAATGAATGAATGAATGAATGAATGAATTTATTATCCAATGCAATAATACAAATTTTACAAGTTTACAGACAATAATTTATGAATACATAGAAAAGAAAGGATAATAGGAACCAGAAAATAGCATGGATGCTAGTCAAGTCTGGCCCCTTCTAGTCTAGATAGATAGAAACATGTTTTTAAGAATGAAAATTTGCGCGGTATTATGATATAACGTGGTTAAGTTCACCACACTTAAAGTTGATTTAAGGAGTTTATTTAGTCAGACGTCATTTTCTCTCTTAAACATCTCCTGAAAAAAAAGTTTAGAAGAAACTACCTCGTCAGAGTAACAGTTCCAGAGTTGTCTTTTGGAATCGGTTCTTCGAAGTTTACCTCTGCGGTGGTACGCTTAAGAGGAGCATCAACCTCAATTTGATGAGGGCATTCCACGTTGAATGTGGGAGGTTGTACATCTAAAGAAAGTGGAACAAAAAACACGGATAGAAAACAGGATGCGTCTGTCATGTCTGTATACCATTCTAAAATTAACCAATCATGATATGGCAATGTACTCTACATCATTTTTTCCATTGTGAGTTTTTCATTTATCCTGCTAAGCCAAATCATTCCTGCATGTACACAAATAGTCCTCCGCCTTATTAAAAATGCTTGTACCGATCGGGTGGATGACGTCGCGTTGAGTTAACGGTATCCCCACCCTTCGTCCAAAGTCCACCACCAGTCTTGCCGAAGTGTGCGTTTGGATTTTATTTTTTAGAAATTAGCCATTCTGATTAGTTTCACCGAGTTTTGATTTTATACCTTCCAACATTTCAAAGAGGCTATCGCCCGGATCGGCTAATTACCTCTTGGTCAACATCCATTTGATCAAATAGACAATTGGGCAAATGCAAGTATTATCGGGGTGGGTGGTGGTTTTAATGACTATAATGTTTGATACATAACCAGAGATTTCAAGTTTGCCCTGACATACCAACGCAGACGGAACTTCCACTCGGCGCCCAATGCCCATTCGGAGTACACTCCACAGTGATAGGACCGTCGAGACGGAAACCAGTTTCACATGTAAAGGTACAGGTGGAATGAAATGAAACCGAATCTGAAGACTCGCAAGAAGATGGTTCCACACTGCCGTAAGTCATGTTGAATCGGGCTGGACAAGTAATCATTTCTGCAAGAAAGTGGTGATAAACATATTACGTTTAGTATCCACGGAAGAGACATCAAATATATGACCAGTAAACCATGAAAATACACCAATAGAAACAAATACAAATATCAATCTGCTCTATTTCTCTGGTGCACTTAGCAGATGTATTGCTCTACAAACAAGCAGACGTAAATCTAACTAACCATTTTTTTTTTCATTGTATCAGAGTGCATTTCTAAAACTGTAATCACTGCCTATTACAAAAGATATGATGTGTATTTGATGTAGAAAAAATTACTCCAGCATTGCTGGATGATTCAGGACTTTCAGGACACAGCGGTTCGTATTGAATGAGTTTGTTGGGCTACATAACCTTTTTAGAATGAAGATGTACAAAACTCTGTCGAAAGTTTAAGTTACATGTACCAGTTCATTGGAATTCTTCCCCACTCCAGGTAGTGTCTGCCTGACATGTACGTATACGGGTCTCTTCACCAGAAGGTGTCCTATAGCCAGGGTTGCACGAAAACTCACAAGATGTGAGATAGGTCACGCTAGGTTGGGTTGATGGTGAACAATCCAAAACGCCATTTGTAACACTAGGAGTGTTACACCTTATAACTGTAAATGAAGTAATAATACAACATGAACATTGCAGATCTGATTTTAATGAATTCCTAAATTAAAGAAAGAACCGATATTAATGCCAAAAGGCATAAAAAATTAGAACAATCAGTGAGAAATCTTTCATATATTCAACTAGAACGCTGCCGATCGTGTCACACTTCAACCTCATAATATTAATAAATATTAGCTTATTGATTTGTTAACCTTACTTTCACAGACAGGATTTTGGCCACTCCATGTTGCATCACAGCTCTGATCAGAATCCGTAATATCGCAGGTTCTGCTCAAAGAGATGTCCCCCGTTGACAGTTCGTAACCAATCTCGCAGATAATGGTACAAACGGATCCATACACAACTCCAGTACTGCAAGACCCATCTCCTGACTCTAACGCTACGATGCTGTTCTCAGGTATCGGCAGTGGTGCACATCTGCAGACTGCAAACAAAACCCAAAGACATTTCTATTCAATTCTCGAGTTTCTTTAAAACTTCCTCAGAGGCGCTTCCGACACTCTAAATAGTTGATTTCGCGCGATATGAGTCAATTTATTATTATCATTATTACTATTATCATTTTTGTTGTTGTTTTTTTTGTTGCTCTTATCGCCATCATTATCATCATGGATACGATGATGATATGATGATGATGATTTTCAATATTATTATCACATGATGTGATGCAGGCTGATTAACGTCAACGACCCTAAACACTATACTCCTTGTACCGGTGACTCTCTTATGCAGGTTAATGAGAAAAAACAAAAAAAAAGCTACCGATTGCATTACAATAATGGAACTGATTATCTGAGAGGCAAAGTACAACATTTTACACGTTCCACTCGTTTCTCGTTGCCATTTGAACGACAGATATTTGGTTCATTACCTCTGGCTGTAACAGAAAAGGAGCAATCGGCCTCATTCTCAGACGCGTCTGTTGCCCGATAAACAAGAGAGTGTGGCTACCTTCTCTCAACGATGATGGGCGGACATCACCTACTTCCTTGGCATCAATACTGAACAGACTTGCCTCAATATGTATTCCGAGGTCGATGGCCTGCAGAAATGATTAATACACGGGGCATTTTGCTTTTTTGTTAAGATATTGCAATGTATACTCATGAACCCTACCAAACCGTGCCATTGAGGTGATTGAGCTGTACTCTTCGTAACCCCCTACACATAATATATTCAAACTTATCAAATAAAGTGTGCTTGGATCTACGTTGACTTTAATTTGATATGTAGAACACATTGTATTGTTGTTCTGATATATTAAAAAGTTAAAGAAAGAAAAACGTGAAATCATATCGACTAACTCAATCCCAAAGTTATTATTTTTGTCTTGCACACTGTCTAGGGAAATTGTCGTATTCACGATGAGCAGTCACCTTCACTGCATTCCTCGGCTGAAACATGACCTTCCGTAAGTTCCGTACTACTATTATTGTTAACAATTTTATCACTAATAATACTACTTTTATAATAATTATTGCTAATTTTGTTTACATGTTTGATGAGAGGCCACTGTTATTGCAACCTGGAATAATATCCCTTCCTCCCGGATAAGTGAATCTATGATGTATCTTCTAATAAATAATCTGTGTTTAATAAAGTACATAAAGACAGTATGACATAATCATACAACGTAAGACATAGGTTTATTAAGACATGCTACTTTTCGAGTAAGAACAAGGATTATCTTAGGAAGATGGTAATTTAGTACTGAAGGCTTCAATGATAATCAACATAGACTTACTCGGGTAAGTCAGCGAGCTTTAAACTACTTAGAATTTTGTTATCAACACTACAAGGCATATTATGTAATATGTATATTTAAGTGCACTTAAACAAAAAGTAGGGATGACGCTCGCAAATCGTAAATTGTTCTTCGAATATCATTCAGTACGAGTTTGAAGGAGAGTCTTTTGTAATAACTGATATTTGTTATGGATTGATTATAGTGCCAATACTATTTCCTAAAAACTAAGGTGTTAAATACCTTACGTTCACAAATCATTCCTGTCTTTATGTATATACACTTAGACCTATAGTATCACTAAATGTCGGGTGAATAAATTGATATAAGTTTCTCCGTCACTGAAAATGACAAGAATATATGAATAAAAATTTCATATCACGGAAGGCTTAACCTTGACAGTGACTGACCAAAATCGGTTCCCATTGACTCCATGGTATCTCAACTGATGTCAGCCCTCGTCCAGCTGTCAGCACCACATCAGCAGGACAGATAAGATCAGGTGGCATCATATCTAGAAAAGAAGAAGACTTTAATAAAGGGTGTATAAATATATATATATATATATTGGGGGATCTGAGGGTGTATGTGAGTGTGTGTGCGTATAGGTGTGATCAATCTTGGTGGTGACGTGGTAAATGGGTCTCCTTCATAATTATCTTTGAGATCAAGAGTATGGAGGGGGCCGTAGCAAGATCAATACCAGTCTTGGTCAAGCTTCCGGGTACTAGTCCTTCATCAAGAGATATATCAATATATATATTTATATATATATAATACTATATAATATAAAACTAAATAATGAAGCAAATGGAAAAAATATTTTCCCGGTTAATCGTTTTCTCGCACAGTACACTTTGTAAGAAAATGTACGTTGCAATATTGCACAACCTGTAATAATTTCATTTTTGCCGTTTCTAGCTGTTTTATTATCTCTTCCATTATCAGATAATGTCAAATAAATCGATATTTATTGATGCTTGTGCGAACACTGACAACGTTTGCACTAAAGTGTAAAAAAAAATTTCCCCAAATAAAAGAAATCGGCAAAACGAAAAGAGAACTTTCAATAAAATGCATTGCAACTGCATTCGGTAACAATGTAGATTAACAGAATTTTGTGTATACTTTAGTGACCAGTTTTTCGGAATGTGCCAGTCGACATATCATTTTCTGCTCAGATATGAAATTCCAGATACTTATAATCAACTGGTAGCAAATTTTATTTTCCCTAGATTTATCCTTACGTTTATAAGGAGTAATCTCTACAGGTGTGACACCTATAGGCAGCAACGGAGACCAATGCTTTTTGATAACCTTTAAGATCTAGAAGAGAAACGAAACACGCATTCACACACCTTTGCATGATACCGGAGTTCCATCCCATTCTGCCGATGCCAAACAAACTCTTACAGAAGATCCTTGAACTAATGAGTACCCTTCTACACATTCAAAGAGGCATGAAGTAGAATAATTCTGCCTATCGGATAATGTAGTTGGTTCATCATTGTAGGAGCATTCCACAGTGAACGGGGTGACGCCATTTTCCTCCGCTATTGGGGCGGGGCAGGTTACCACTGTTTGGATCAAAAGTATAAGCTTACTAAAGTACCGGGTGAGTGTTTCATAAAGCTGTTCGTAAGATACGAATGAATTTACGAACGACTGGTGATCCCTTCTTGTGCTACGTTGTATCCCCATGTAATTGAGTTAAGACCTAAGAGCATGTTCCAGTCGTGCGTAAAGTCGTTCGTAACTTTACGAACAGCTTTATGAAATACCCACCGAGTGAGTAAATATGCAAAAACCAATACAACACAAACACAATTAAAATATAAACAAACAACTTCCTCCTCATTCTATGTTCTAAAGCATTAGTATTTTTTTTCATATTCCATATAAAACTGTTTTAGTCGAAATCATTTAGCATTACTTTGTGTGATTAAGTCATTCTTTTGGTCTGAGACTAATGAATCATGATCCGATTCAACTGTGAGATATAATTCCACAAGGTTCCAACGGAATGAAGACGTCTTCAACAGGGTAATATGGCTACCGTATATGCATTTGACATTTTGGACGGCGCCTGTGAGACCAGTTGCAGAAAGATTATGAGGTTCATCGATTAGACTGTCAAGGAATCCCTTCATTAAAAGTTTCAGCAATAATCAGCGATTGTTATGGGTCAACGACTTGAACCGAGTGTGGTAAGATTATAATAGGGTTAATTTTGTTGTACAGTTGGGGATAAATAATCCTTTTTTCTTCTTTATTTCACACACTCCGTTTGAACGTTATACAGGCAAAATTCGGCATATTATAAATCATGTATCATTCAGAGAACATGAATTGTTAGTTTTGTTTAGGTGTATAAAACCGTACGAGAGCTTATTTGCTCAGCGACGTACGAAAGGTTCAAGAACTGAGTAAATGTATTATCAAATGTCCGTCAAATGACACAGATAAAACAAAAGCTTTGTCGAAAATTGATGAACCGAAACAGCAGTTTTGCCCCAGTTTCAGAGCAGGGGTCCGTTGCAGAAAGAGTTGCGTTTAAAACGCAAGTCAAAAAATCAATCGCAACTCCCAAATGCGCACTGTTGATTGGTTGAAAATCAAGTTGCGCATGATTTTTAGAGTTGCGATCGATTGCAACTCTTTCTGCAACGGGCCCCTGGTGAAAAGTACCAAATGTGTCGTTTGTCCAGAATCGGAGACTAAACTGCTGTTTTGATACACCGATTTTCGGCAAAGACTTCTTTGTTGTTCTTTAAAGGACAAGTCCATCCCAACAAAAACTTGATTTGAATAAAAAGAGAAAAATTCAAGAAGCATAACACTGAAAATTTCATCAAAATCGGATGTAAAATAAGAAAGTTGTGGCATTTTAAAGTTTCGCTTCATTTCACAAAACAGTTATATGCACATCTCGGTCGGTATGCAAATGAGGAACTGATGACATCACTCACTCACTAGTTTTTTTGGTATTTTGTTATATGAAATATGAAATATTTTTATTTTCTCGTCATTGTCATGTGAAATGAAGTTTCATTCCTCCCTGAACACGTGGAATTTCATTATTTAAACATTTTGTGCTTCAGGCAAGGAGGTCCTAATCGTCAAATTCGTAAAAAATCGAAATATTGTATAATTCAAACAATAAAAACAAAAGAAATAGTGAGTGAGTGACATCACTCACTAACTATTGGATGACTCTCTTATTTGGATGTAACTGGCTCGTTCATATAACTATTATGTTAATCATAAGCGAAACTTTGAAATTTCATAGCTTTCTTATTTTACATCCGATTTTGATGAAATTTTCAGCATTGTGCTTGTCTGATTTTCCTCTATTGATTCAAATTAACATTTTTCTGAGGTGGACTTGACCCTTAAAATGTCACAACTTTCTTACTTTGCATCCGATTTTGATGAAATTTTCAGCATTGTGCTTGTCTGGTTTTTCTCTATTGATTCAAATCAACATTTTTCTGAGATGGACTTGACCTTTAACAAGATGGGCATTAGTGGTGGTTTTCCAAGGAGACCAAAGGTATTGACAATGGAGAGTAAAACATTACCGTTGCATTTAATAGAATCACCAGACCAAGTTCCAACGTCATCTCCATCGCCAGAGCACTTCATATCTGTAGACTTATTAAGTCCTGTAGCTTCATAACCTTCTTGACAAGAAAGTGTGCAAAGTTTCCCGTAGTTTACACGTTCGACCTCGCAGCCTTCTAGCAAAGCGTTCATTGGGATCTCTATGTCAGCGACCTTACATGTGATTACTACAAACAAAATCGATAATTTCTTGTCGATGAAATGTCCATGACAAGAAAAAAATGTTAGCCTATTTGCTAAAATTTATCCTCCAAGATAACTAATTACTTTATCTATAAATTCAATGAATTTAGCTGTAAAATGTGTTTTGCCCATTCTCATATTAAATAGACCATATACCATGAACAAATTCTAAATGTCGTAATTGTCACTGGTATATTTTACAAAAACTTAATTGCATATAATCATTTGATTAAACGTATGTGCATCTTACTTACAAAAAATAATCTGCAAAAAAGATATCATTCAATTTAATGAGTCTATGTAAATAGTTGATACTTATAAATAATCATTACTTTGCAATTCCTCATTTTCCCCCTCCATTTGAAATGGAATGGACCTGTGTATCAACTTTGTGTCTTTAACATCCGTTTAGTGTTACATCCATTTTCTTACAATGGCAAGTAGGGATGGCCCTGCTCCAGGTACGATCTTCTTGGCACATCAAATCTCCATTTCCTTGAAGATGGTATCCCTCTGAGCAAACGAACTGGCAGTGGTTTCCTGATGGCACCTGGCTTCCCGACGGACAATCAGAAGACACTGTGATCTCAAGACCAATGGTTAAATGGGGCTTCGTGCAGTAGATCCCTGTGGATATAACGATGGGTAACAAACTAACAAACTGGAGGGAAAATCTATTATATATTCATTTCGACTTATTCATTAAAAAAAGTTACGGCTACGGTATACTGCCCTCTCGCGTCGGATACACAAGTAATGACGGGAAAAAAAATCGCTTCTCGCCTTAGTCATACCAAAGACTTTAAGACTGGACCTTCTGCCTTATAATTTGGCGCTCGACGTTTTGGAATGGAGAATGGTAATAATAACATTGTTTTATAAAGGGCCCGCGAAAAAATAATTCATAAGAGCTGAATTGGGTATCTTGGGATAAAAGTATGATTATTATCATATTATTACTAAGTATTTTTCATGGAGCCAAATGATTCTCCCCGTGTGTCATGTAAATGTATCTTAGATTTAATAACTAAGATACAGTTTATCATAATTCGACAAATTCAAATTCATTTTTATTTCCAACTGAACGTAGAGTATAATGCAAATCATTTTCATGCAATAACAAACATTAATTACTATACAAATCATTGTCATAAAGAAAATCCATTATAATTATATTTAATGACGTATAAAGAAATTTACATAATCTGGTAAATTTTGGAGACAGTTTTTAGTACATGATTTGAATTTTAAAAAGGGTAGCTGTTTGAAATGGGAGATTATTTCTCATAAGAGGGAATGTGAAATTAGTATGTATTGCACTCGTTTAATTGGAATTTCTGATGAATGGCAGTTATTATCAAAATGAAAGTATGGTTGTTTTCATGTGATTAGCTCTGCCCCCATTTTAAAATCATCTTTTACTAATCTTCATCTAAATATGAAAACAAAGGAAAGTACAATAAAAAAGGAAGGTTACTCGTTTTATAAGGCGAATACAGGACTAATGGAATGCAAGGAATTACAGATAAACAGTACAACCTAATAACGATACTTACTGGAACACCGTGGCAATTCTCCATGCCAGGATACAGTTGTGGAATCGGGTTGAGCGAGGCAAGTAAGAGCACCATTGTTGATCTCATATCCAACATCGCATTCAAAATAGCAGGTCGAACTATAGTCCCTGTTGCAATCTCCTTTCAGCCCACCGTTTTCTAACAATGGTGGATCTTCACACTGAGAAACTAGTGCAGATTACAAATCGGGAAAATGTGTAAATTCCTGTACAACCCAACCGTCAATAAGAAGGACAATGCTAATTTTATACTTGAACAATGGAGTGAACAGCTATTTAAGCGGATACAGTCATATGCAATGAAAAGACACACAGATGCAATTCAGGATAAAGGTCTGATGACAAATGGTAAACTAAAGAACATAACACAATGCTTCGAAAATATACAAATACAATTTCGAAGAAACGTTATCACCCAGATGAATGCATTTCTGTATTTTCTTAAAGAATTTTTTTGTGTTTTGGCTGCAGAACACATGTGCACAGGTGAATTTTGTATATATTGATATCTAGCGCCATCTATCAATATTATTTTTATTTTTGAAAGGATCCTCTTTGCAAATTCAGTAATTGTATACCGAGAAGCTAGATACAAACATAATATCCTTCCCTTTTCAGTCAATTCCATTCTTAATTAGTGCTTTATTATAAAAAGAAAATAAGGGGGAAGAAAGACGTATACATAGACATTTCATTTTATTCAGCCCCCCCCCCCCCCCCTCACTCCGTAAAACAACAAACAACGTACTTTGGCAAGTAGGTGTTTCACGGTCCCACATTCCATGCGAACCTGTCAGTAAACACTGACTAGTCTTTGGCCCTTGAAGAAGGTACCCAACACTGCAACTGAAGGTACACTCAGATCCGCGGAGGTTACCGTGCAGGCAACTAACTTGAAGAGGTAGTTCAGCAGAAGGGCCAGTGCAACGTACCACTGCCAAAAACAACGATGGACGTATATGACCGTCACAGCAAAGGTTATAACTCGTTGTGACTCTTGTTTGAATAGTTTTCCTCACATTAAAACCCCCAACTTGTATTCACTGTAAATAGCTTCATTGTTATGTTTGATAAATATTTAAATAACAACCTGTGAGTAGGTCTACTTTAACTCTGACCTCCAATATGAACCAACTGAACTTTGGATGGAAAACGAAGACCTGCAATTTAACTAAGGCCAATATCATTTTCTTTTTGTTGGAACATTTCATATTTTTTGGGAGGTAGAACATTTTTCTTCGGACCTGCCGTTATGAGAGTTTTAATAGGGGTAGCGCAATAAGCACGCCTCATGTTCGAGTGTATGAAACTCAATAGGCAGTTTTCGTTCTTATACTAAGGATTTCGTTCTGCTCAACTTTAATGAATGATACGTAATTGTACATACACAATTTATCAACGTACTATCAACTTTTAGGAAAATTGTCACATTTTCAACAAAATGTAATTTCTTTCACGTCTTCTCATTATCCTTTGGTGTAATCACATGATTCATCCCCTACCTGAAACAGTTACAGTGAAAGTGCAAGTTCCTTTGTTTCCTGAACTATCCGTTGCAGTGAACGCAATCATGTGATCGCCCTCTTGAAGTGCACTCTCAGTTACAGGACCCTGTTCTTGGATGACAGGGATTGACTCTCCAGAGTTGTCCGACGCCGTTGGTGTGTTCCATGTCACAACGGCAGATATTTCCAGAGGTGGAGCAATAACCGACTGTGAGACAGGACACCCTGTAATGGTTGGTGCTTGGACGTCTGAATGGAAAGAATAGGACTGTGTTCATGAAAAAGTACATTAAACTTTCTCGGAGAAAAGGGCGTGGGGTATGACAGGTTATGTTGTACAACTAAAATTATTAGGGAGTTTGGTGGGCTTGGAAATAAAGGGTGTGGAAATTACTCCCGATTGTGGCGATATATTTTGGACATGCGTGCAGTTTATATCTGATTTATTGTTTGCCTTAGAAATAACTTCATTTTAAAAACCCAATAAAACAATTAATTCCCCTTTTCGAAATATCATGTCCATTTAGCGCAACATCTTTATCAAAATAATTTGACCGGAATAATTTTCCCCTAAATGTTAAAAAAAAAATGTCATTCCATCGGCGCTCAACTCCTGCAATATTTCCTGCACTTCATATAAAAACGAATCGTTGTGGAATATGACGAGATAATCAAAACACATCTTGTGCAGGGAAATGTCCTCCAGAACAGCTGAATCCTCAGTCGAGGTCCTCCTGCCAGACATTTTGGCCCATTATCATCGATATGCAGCATCAGACTCAAGCGATGTCGGAGAAGATACATTAAAACTCTTTAGTCTCGTAAGGTCAACAATGGCGGAGTGCACCACAGCAGTGAAACACATACTTACACACCCAAGGGTGTCAGCCAAGTCCCAAGTGGTAGACAACATCCCCTGCTTATCACTGCTGAAAAAGTTATTGGACTGACTACTGTTCTACGTAGTGCTAGGGCACATCCCACCAGGAGGACAAGTATGGATATAAAGCTATTCGCAGTGTTTACAAGTTATTAAAAGGGGATCCTACCAGCACCAATGTTTCTTTACCCCATTCTCCGAGAAATATCTAACAATAAAATAATAAAGGCACTAAATCTTCAATTACTCTAATTTTGTGAGTACTGAAAGTGGATGATGTAAATCTGAATTGATACATTACCTGAACACAACATGCTTTCTTCAGAAGAAGACCACACGCCATTCTGCAGGCAAGTCAATGTCGGCTGTGAGTTTTGGAGGGTGTAGCCAGAGTTGCACGAGAACGAGCATGAACTGCCAAAATACCAACCATCCGTGCAGCTCAGTGCACCATCCTCCGGGGCACTTAACGAATTACATGTGGTTCCTTGAAAAATAAGATTATGGTATTTAATAGATTATCGTTATATAAGAACACTATTCCAATACATAATCATACCTTGTTTTTAAAGATTATTTAAAAAAATGAATTTTTCCTGGAATTAAACCTGATTATATTCTATTTTTTTTATTAACAAGTCTTATACATAGAGTATGTCTCTGACCAAACAATGAACAATGTTGTATTTTCTCTTACTATTCAAGAAGGTTCCAGCGGTTGCCACTATAAGCTATGTTTTACAGCGTGATAAAATCATGGTACACTTTGTCAAAAAAAATTATTCAGTAACAGTAATGTTATCTACTCATGTAGCTCGAATTCAGACGTTATAAGGCTTGATGGAAAGATGTGAACAGTCAATGTATGCATGGGGCGTGTGATATATAGATATGTAATTTGACATTTACTTTGCTTATCAAATTTACCGATAACATTTCCGTCCTTAATTCAACTTTAAAGTGATTGGTTAACATTGTTTGACTTTTAAAAAATCTGAGCTAGAAGGTCACAATTGTCACCTGTGTCTGTGATATGTTACAAAAATGAAGCACAGAAAAAATTGCGTTCGAAAATGATTATTTAGTGCTTCAAAAATTGAAATATAAAGTGACCGGAAACACCATCTTAATTTCATCCCATACACTTATGTGTACTATTTAGGTGTCTATAAGACGCCTATTTACAAAATCGGGGTTTGCCTTGTAGTTTTAGCTTTTCATTCTCAATAATGGTTGTTTTCAGGGTTTATTAGTTCTAATACATGCACTTGTACACATGTTTCATCTTGGTTCGAGAATTTTTTAAATCGGCAGCTCACAAAGTTAAATAATACCTTTAACATGTCAAGAGGAATCACCCCTAGCTAATGGCGCAGTAACATTTCGCCAACGATGGCCGTACGACGAGTAAAAAATGCCGCTTTTCTCATTATTTTTACCAGCTACCTGGATATGGTTCGTATAGAAATCCGTAAAATGGCTGTTTTTCGACTCGCCCTGCGGACACCGTAGGGGAAATATGACTACATCACTAATTGACAGACACTGCAATATTCAACCATCAAGACCTTACGTGAACAAGTCGTCGTTGAGCCATTCCAGTATCCAGTGTTCCCCGATTGTAAGCATGTTCTATTCTTGGAGCCAACAACATGATATCCCAGGTCACAGGAGATGGTGCAGAGAGATGAAATGAAGTTGGTGTTGGTGCATCCCACACTACCATGAGAAGGGGCTGACAAGGTGCTGCAACGGATACCTTTGAATAAGTGACGGAGACAGTTTTATCCAAACAGCCATTACAACCGTGCTTGTCACTATACTATGGAAGCTTAAAAGTGCCACCGAGATGTTGAGATAATTATCTCGGGAAGTCGACATCTTGATAGCAAAAGATAAGATGACGAGATCCTAGATCTCATCATGTCGACATCTTTTAGAAGAGATGATGAGATGACAAGATCCCGAATCTCATCATGTCAACATCTTTTAGAAGAGATGATGAGATGACAAGATCCCGGATCTCATCATGTTGACATCTTGTAGAAGAGATGATGAGATGACAAGATCCCGGATCTCATCATGTCAACATCTTTTAGAAGAGATGATGAGATGACAAGATCCCGGAACTCATCATGTCAACATCTTTTAGAAGAGATGATGAGATGACAAGATCTCGGATCTCATCATGTTGACATCTTGTAGAAGAGATGATCAGATGACAAGATCTTGGATCTCGTCATGTCTACATCCAGCGGAAGAGATGATCAGATGTCATGATCTCGTAACTCGTCATGTCTACATCTTTAAGAAAAGATGATTAGATGACATGATCATGGATCGAAGATCTTGTCATCTGACCATTTCTTCTAAAAGATCTCGACATGACGAGATCCGGGATCTTTTCATCTGATCATCTTTTCTAAAAGATGTCGACATGATGAGATCCTGGATCTTGTCATCTCATCATCTATTCTACAAGATGTTGACATGATGAGATCCGGGATCTTGTCATCTCATCATCTCTTCTAAAAGATGACGACATGACAAGATCCCGGATCTCATCATGTCAACATCTTTTAGAAGAGATGATGAGATGACAAGATCCCGGAACTCATCATGTCAACATCTTTTAGAAGAGATGATGAGATGACAAGATCTCGGATCTCATCATGTTGACATCTTGTAGAAGAGATGATCAGATGACAAGATCTTGGATCTCGTCATGTCTACATCCAGCGGAAGAGATGATCAGATGTCATGATCTCGTAACTCGTCATGTCTACATCTTTAAGAAAAGATGATTAGATGACATGATCATGGATCGAAGATCTTGTCATCTGACCATTTCTTCTAAAAGATCTCGACATGACGAGATCCGGGATCTTTTCATCTGATCATCTTTTCTAAAAGATGTCGACATGATGAGATCCTGGATCTTGTCATCTCATCATCTATTCTACAAGATGTTGACATGATGAGATCCGGGATCTTGTCATCTCATCATCTCTTCTAAAAGATGACGACATGACGAGATCCGGGATCTTGTCATCTCAACATCTCTTCTAAAAGATGTCAACGTGATGAGATCCCGGATTTTGTCATCTCATCATCTCTTCCAAAAGATGTTGACATGATGAGATCTGGGATCTTGTCAACAATTCGTTTCATTTCAGCACTAAAGTCACAATATGTGTTTGATCAATTATTACTTATCACCACTTATATTATATACATGTATATATCTATTCTTTTCATGCAGTTAGATAATGGAAAAGATACAGAGGACCGAGCTAAATGCAGGGAGAGGAGAGGGAGAAAGTTGGAACTTTAGATATATAGATAGTATTAATCAGACGGAGAAAGAAATATTTACCTACAACCATGAATGTTATGTCACAAGTGGCAGAATTTCCAGCACCATCAGTTGCTCTGTATTGAATGTTATATTGACTGTTTGATACAGAAAATGTAGACCCAGAGCTCTGACCGGATACTCTTCTGTTGTAAAAAAAAATGAATGAGAGAATGGGAGATGACTTTTGTATATTCATATATAAATAAAGAAAGAATCGATATATATACAAGAATCAATAAAAAGATTGAAAATATTCCTGCCGGTTTATTGAACTCCGTCTCGCCTAGATGCTGGCCCGCCTCCGTGGTCTAGTGATTATGACGTTGGCGTTCAGAGCTAGGGCCTCGGTTCGATTCTCGGGCCGGCGGATGCATTTTTTAAGCCTTTGATTGATTCAGAATGGATGTTAGCTCTGAAAAACCTTCGGTGAAGCTACGCATCTATTGTTCTTTCATTTCCATTTGTTTAACTATTATTTACAAAAGAGTTGCCACAAGTTGTTTGCATTTATTTAAACTTCTCTCAATATATATATAAATATATAGACATATATATATATATAGAGAGAGAGAGAGAGATTATGTAATATATATAGATTATAAAGATTCGAACCCACGCCCCTCTCACTGAAAGACGAGATTCGTAACCACTAGACCACGACGCCCCCAGTATTGCCAGTGGCGGATTGTGTGTGCGTATTGGATGTGGCCGTGAGTTTAACAGCTATTTTTTGGTTTTATTATTGATACATTTCCAAGTGAGTCTTGATGTCTTTGTCTGATACAATTATTAACATGAAGCCAGTAGAGATGATTTATGAGAGGGAAAACATGGTCATATTTTGATCAACAGTGCATAAGCTTTGCTATGCTGCCTTTTTCATGATTTTGGAGGAGTTGAAGAGAACAAAGCTCGTAAAGTGATATTTCATTTAGAAGTGAGTTGTGGTTTATTCCTAAATGGGATAGGACTAGTGATTATAATTATGGAAGCCAGAAATCTTGAACTTTCTTTAGTTACTTTTATTTCGTATATTGCATTTAACTGAAGTTCTGACAAAATACAGACGGTTAAGATTTCATAATCACGATAGCGGTATGTTCAATAATCTTGAGTATAGCGTCTTGTAGCTGCTTGTGATGCCTATAGAGCGACGTAGAAGATGCTGCAACAATAAATACATTCTTCTCCTTGTTCAATTGCAGTTTATTAGTCATCATCCACTCATGAACGCCAGACACACCCTTTGTTTAACTTCTCTAATGAATTTTATCTATTGTAGAACCTCATTGCGTGTACAGTAAATTTCGATGTCGTTTGCATGAATATGAAATCGGACATCTTGTTTTTTCCTCTAAAGTAAAGGGTTCTCAGGATAGAGAGATACGGCTATGATTAAGATTCGGGTTTTTTTTCAGAAAGAACAAACTGATGATAATAAATTTATTAATTAACACAGCATTATTCATGATACACTTAAAATCCACATTATTAAACGTTCAGTTGAAAAATAAGATTATGGTATTTAATAGATTATCGTTGCATAAAACACTATTCCACTACATAATTACACCTTGTTTTCAAAGATTATTTAAAAAATGAATTGTTCCTTGAATTAGACCTGATTCAATTAAAATTTGTCAAAATCCCTGAGAGAGAAAAGGCATATATATATGTATATATGTGTGTGTCATTAGCGAGGTATTATCCAACTCGATATCTCGCTTTGATATCAAGAGAGAGAAAAGGATATAAAAACTTAAATAAAGATTGGTTTTAAATTTCAAAATATTTGAATTCAAATCCCTCGAAATTGAAAATAATTTTCGGATTTAAACTTAATCCAGAATCCTATTGGTCCCAAGTACACCTGCCTTTTATTTTTTAATCCCTGCAATTATTTATTAAGTTCGGTACATTTTTCATTGTGATAGCATGCTGATGTGCTATTCTCTGTACATGTATATAATGTGAGTGTGCGTGCGTGAATGGATATGTTGAGCGTGTGTATGCCTGCTCTTGTGCAATGCATTTTTTTAACTTTACATATTTTTCATACCCAACAAATGCAAGAAATTGATCCACAATGTGCTGCACTCAACCCAGGTGAGGTAAATGGGTACCTGGCAGGAATTTATTCCTTGAAACGCAGCGCGCGTAACAGCTGCACTGCTAAAGCCAGGGTAATCATGCTGCATATACTGTAGAGCGCTTAGAGACTTCTGACAAAGTAAGTATTAAGCATGTTAAGCGCTATAATTATAAGCAAGTATAATTATTAAGTTTTTTTTCTTTTTTATCTTGAGGGGGGGGTCCTTACCAGATTTCATAATCATGATAATAGAGTTTGTGTTTCCGATTATCTAGTGAAATTATGTTTATGTAGAGTAAATGTTTTTTTATATGTTATAGTTATGCCTAAATGTACGAATCCTGTATCTTGGATCTTTAGATATGACCGTTCATATGATTTTATTTGCAAAAACTCTGGATACATACGAGACTGTTGCAGATCCACTGTTATCGGAGGCTGTTGGTGTGCTCCAGGTCACGGTTCGGGATGAAGTAGTTGTGTATTGGTTTCCAAGATTTCCAGGACAACTAGTGAATGTTGGGTTCGTTGTATCTTTTGAGGAATCAGAATAGAAATTAGCATGAAGTTTGTAATAGTTTCAGAGCGTGTACCGTCATGGTAAATGGTGGGATTTTTTACCTGATTGCTTAGAAAGCATGAATGCTTGCAGGCAACCAGAGGACCCTCGGAGAGGATCTTAAGCCGTCGCGACAGCTTAAAGCCCTCTCCAAGGGTCCTGTTAATGAAGATTATAGCCTTACCAAATGGCACTAGCGCTCCAATTGGGAATCGAACCCAGGTCACCAGAATCGAAGATCCCCGCTGTACCGTATATCGCTACACTGTCAAAACCACCATATTTTCCAAAAAGAAAATAATATTTCTGTAAATTGTTATTCATGAATTTTTCTGCAATATAACAGAAAATGTCTATCAATAAAAAAGAAAAGTGTACACAGGAAATGTATATGTTTTTTAGGATATTGAATTGAACTGTTAAAAACAGGCTCATACCCACGAAATTAGAATGAATTTCAATTAATTTTGTTATGTTGATCCCATACATGAAATTAGGATTTGTTTAAATAATGCTTAGCTGTGAAATTTCGAAATTTCTTCTTAAAATTGGCAAACAGCTCGTTAAGCCAAAGAGGCTGAAATGCAAGTCCACACCAGCAACAAGTTTAATTGATTAGAAAGGAAAAACTAGCATACCGCTTACAATTTCAGCAAAATCGGATGTAAATTAAGAAAGTTAAGAGGTTTCAAAGATTTACTTCATTTTATGAAAGAGTTATATGGGGATCTATATGTCGCATCCAAATGAGGTCATCCATTCACTAATTCTTTCGTATAATAAATACAAATATATGAAAAACAATCTTTGTTTTCCTCATCATAACGCGGACCATGGTTTGACTCCTCCTTGAATAGGTAGGATTGATAATCTTATTTTCGAGGTAATTCACCAAAATGTGGTTGTATGAACAATTTCATCCTCCCCAACAACCATTTCAGTGCCCTACCTTGTAGACCAATAGGAGAACTTGACCTCAATCTTAAGTAAGTTCATTTTACTACATTTTACTAAACAAATTTAAACAGCAAAAGTAATTTGAAGAAAATGTCAAAAATTGTTTAAAAAATCAAAACAGCGATGTTTCACTTTTCAGCAATTAGAAGAATAAATTACGAAACTTAGAGAATGTTTAATTTGCAAAAAGATTCATTTGTATTTAATGTTGAAGAATGGAGGCCCTAACACTCTTTTCGGTTGAAGCAAGCAAAAATGTGTTTTTTTATACCTGGTGGAGGGGGAGGTGGAGGTGGAGGACTTCGCCTTCGTCTTCGTCGCCGACGAAAAAAAGCTAATTTGATAGGAGGAGGGTAGAATAAAAGAAGAATAAAAAAGAGTGTTTGATAAAAGGTGCTGAACATATTTGTCTAATAAATATTTGTTTTAAAGAGTAGCTGTATTAGTGGTCTCACACATATTTGGCAGCGATACAAACATTTGGAAAGGAAAAAAAAATCACAACACACACACATAAATCATATAACCATAATCAATGCTTTAAATCTAAATCTCCCGGGGTATTTCGATTCTTGTCATTCCCAGGGGGCGGATTTCGCGATCACAACGAAATTTGCATGATGGTAGAGAATGACGTAATCTACGCAGTTGCATAGGTAAATTTCACTTAATTCATATATTTTTATTTTATATGAATTAATTATGATAATTTATTCATGAAATCATACTTTTTGCTCTGATTCACTAAATAAAGCTCCTAGAATGCGATTCTTTGGTGAAAATATTCTTTATAGCTTTCCTAACAATTGTGAATGAAAAAAATTCTGGTATTCTAGTGTTGTCCTCATTAACACCTTCGCGTTATCTAGACGAATGACGATAAGCAAAAATCCTCAATTCAGTAACCAGGGAAAGTCGTTCTCGATTCTGTCCCCTTTTGTACCCAAGTCTTCCAATATCCCCGTACACATTCGATATCGTCAACGAAAACATTCTGGATATAGATTCATTCCTTTGGAGCTGTCGTTTGTGGGACATTCTTGGGCGTTCGGGCCTCGCAATCAGCTGATCTCGGGTTGACCCTCACTTAAGTGATTTTTAAGATAAGTTTTTGATTAGGGTTGACAACAAGCATCCCGAAAAAGAATGTACTCATGGAAAACTGAAAAGACGTACAACTAAGGCCACACTAAATATAACCTATATGAAACTAAGAAAATGAATGACCACTATTAGACCTATTCATGGACATGTTATCTGTGATTTCACTTCCCAAACGACGACGAATATTAGTTGTTTTATGGCCCATTCCCAAGAAAAACCCTTTCCGAAACCTGGGCCAATACGATAATAAAATTTTGTTTTAATGTGCCACTGAATACCAGCACTTTTTAGTACTTCTAAGCTTTGTCTCTCTTTCAAATCAGCAGTTTCTTTGGAAGACTCATAGAAACAAATGATAACGTTACTTAAACGTGCTATTTAAGAACTGAAAAAAATCATCATTGTCATGGTCAGATATTTCTAGTATACGTACCCTCATTTTCTGGAATCAAGGCCATCACTATCATTAATAAAATGAGAAGATTGATGCACTTTCCTTTGTTCACCATTTTTCTCTCTACAAAATGAAAATCAAACACCGAACACTCGGTTTAAAGAGCACAATCGTAAGGCAAAATCATGACCCTGGGTAGCAGCAGTTCTTGGGGCGCTAAAGCTCCATCAAGATATTCTTTGGGGGTGCTGCGCGTATTATTCTCCGTAAGCAGCACCACCCCTTTTCTTTTCTTTATTTTGTATTTGCTTGTCAAATTGACATCAGCACCACCGGTCAAAATTGTTCCCAGGGCCCTGCGCAAAATGAGCAATAACAAAATTTATGTCACAATAGATACATGTAATGTGTCCCTCATACACAAAAAGTTTTTAAAACAACTACATTTACTTGTATGTACAAAAAGACGAGGGTTATGGTGACTTATGAGATGGCTAACCTGCACACGCATCCCTACCTCACACGCGCACACTTGTTATTTTGGTTGTAAAGCTCAAGTACGTGGACTTTTGAATCAATAAATGCATTTACCAAATATTGATGGGTGGGTGTGGGTGTGTGTGTGATAATATATATATATATATAATATGTATATATATATATATATATATATATATATATATATGTATATGTATGTATGTATATGCATGTACATGTATGTAGCTATATGCGATGTACATTGCAATTATCATCCCGGTCATCGGATGCTTGCACGCCCGCACACAATGTATGAATCATCTTCACTCCCTGGGGAGCATTCCAACGAGACCACTTTGCTAGGCATTATACTACATAGGCTTTCGCATTCTATCGGGGATTGACGCCTTGCAAAAGGGCGCTAGGTCGTGGAGGGATTCGAACACACGACCGCCTGATTACAAGGCGAGAGTCGGGACCGCTGCACCACGACACTTCCTTAAAGCTCCTCGCAATGTCTCCAATAAGATAACAGTAAATCGTTTTGCCAATCAATGAACTCAAATTTGTGATGGTCCTCATCTAAATAACAGTATAGCATTAAGCATACAGATAATAACAATTTTTTAAAAATCGGGATATATCAATTAAATATACAAATTTTCTGAGTAATTCAACATGATTTAAATAAAATAATTATGGTAAGAAGAATTAGTATTCATATAATTCTAAACAATTCCCAGCAATCATGACCATTTCAATAATTCTCATTGTCAAATCCAACAAAGATTCACTTCCACTCATCAAACAGTAATTCATAACTTATTTCGACATTAGGAGGAGTAGTCGATGACCCAACGGTGTACTCCGTCAATGGCAATCATTTCAATAATGTAATATCACACTTTTTGAGCGACAATCAATGAAATAAGTGTTGAATGGTGATGATAGTTACCTATTTAAAGAAGGGGAGCGATCGCTGAGCAATCCTGTAAGATGTTTACTGGCGTTTCAATGAAATATCGTAGTACGAGTAGAATATCTGGAAACTCCACGGGGGTAACTGCACAGCAATTGTAATGTCCAAGTCACACCAACGGTCCCTGCTCCACATCGAGCAAATATTAAACACTATTATGAAGGGCATACACATTGGGTTGAAATGGCTAATGTGACTGCGACTAAAGGACATGAATTCCGAACTGCCGAAACAAACGCATTGTTTAGTGCGTTCACGACACTTCAAAAGAGGTTCATTATTTTTTCATTCCTAACGTTATAGCAAGGAGCTTCCAACACAGTGGTAGAGAATACTCGTAAATGTTTGAGTGGCAACGGAATATCGCACTGTCAGGGATAAAGGATCTGTGAATGAAAGATAACATTGAACTATTCAAGCTAGTAGTTCTTCAACGATAATAATGACAATCACTCTTTCTATCAAAACAACCCAATTATTATTTTTTTTCATAAACATTAATTATCTCATCGGGTTTTTTTATGTATTTTATTTGTTGTTAAAGGTAAATGCCAGTTTTGGTAACGATATCAAAATGAGTTCGTACAAAATCCAATGAAATGACCACCAAAGTGTCAGTTTGTATGAATAAAGAATATGTGCCAAAAGATTCTGGAAGAAATTGTTTAATTGCTGAGAAATGAGCAAATAAGCAAAGGATTCGGGCCAAGCGTCTTTTGTCGGGCACGACATTCAAAGCAATAATAATACACTGTCCCACGTGCGCTTATCTGTGTTGGTGATCTTCAGTGTGAATATTTTTCAGCGTAGATTTCAAGATTTCACAAAGTTCAGTTTATGTGACTGTACCAGATCTAGATCCTCAATGATATACTGACAATTAAGCTTGGTTTTACAGACTTTCTCATGAAATCAGTGTTTACTTCAACTACTGGCATTTATCTTTAAAGCTTGTGTATAGTTTTGGTAAATCCACCAAAATGCACCTATCACTATTCCAATTCATTTCTAGCTAATATGAATGGATATGCCCTATAACAGTTATGATGTGGAGGATATGAAATGAAAATGTGTTTTACAGGATAAATTTTGCGATTTTACAAGGAAATTTAACTTGATCGGGTCACCCGATCAAATTAAAATATCTGTGTGTTTTTGTCTTTCAATTAAATCCTATTCCAAATCATGGAATGGGCTGAAACTTTCAAGATATGTTCTTTGTCTGTAACTTTTGGATATCTAATCACTAAATTTATAAGGTAAGTGCTTGAATGCCCATTTTTTTAATTTAAAACAAGCATCGCCGAGAGAGGGCGCTATATATTCAAGATTTGAATATTTGAAATTTTCTCAGAGAAGTGCAGTTGGAAAAATATCTAACGGTCTCTACGCTTCAGTAAGACTGTCATATTAGATGATATTCGATTATCAATCACATTATTGACCCTTTACCAAAGCTATACACAGGCTTTAAGGGCAATTTTACCATGTAGAACAATAGATTTCGATAATGGCAAACATACAAGAGAACTATTATATGAAATAAGGTAATGCGACAATCCAACAAGCTATCTTAAATTCATTTTGTTGATCTGGTCAAAACTAAGATAAGTACTGAGATGGATCATTTTTCAGCTCTTAGCCAGACTCCCTTTTTTTTATGAAAAGTGCAGTAAGAGAAAAAAATAAAAAAGGGGGTTTCTTATCCTCACTCATAAAGAATTTGACCATAAAAGCGTAATTTTTCATATGAACATAAAAAGCGTAATTTTTATATGAATATGATTATATATAAATATCATAAAAATAGTGAAAATAACAAAATAAACGTTGATGGAAAACAAAGTGATCGCCCATTTGGATAGTAATTTCTTCCTGGAGGGTGGGTTATTAATTGTTGAGCTATTTGCTATTCTACAGAGAGATTATTATATTAATGCTAAAAAGTACATCTTGAACAGTCTGCCACGAGGAAGGTGAAACCTTCGGTCAACCCTATTTAGTATTAGTAAGGGATCCACCAAATTTGATCAGTGAACTATGAAGAGGTCACTTTTCTGTCCGAGCTACATGCATGCAGAAAACTCTATGATGTCTATCAACTTATCTGGGAAATTATCTGTACTATCGGAACAGAGAGATGCTCTAGTCGTGACCACCCTAAAAATTACTGTGCAATCTCTCTACTCTCATTTACAGGAAATTTTTCAACCAGAATCCTGTATCTACGTCTGTCAATGGTGTTAGAGATGTTATTTATTTAGACGTGGACGAGGATCCAGTGATATCGTATTCGCAGTGCGGCAGATAAAGGAGAAATGTAGCCAGACCAGCATCGGATGGAGCTTTGTAGCCCAGTGGAGTAGTATCCGGACTTTGAAGCAGAGGGTCGTGAGTTCGAATCCCAGCCATGGCGTATTTTCCTTCAGTAAGGAACTGATCCATATTGTGCTGCACTCGACACATGGGAGATGAATGGATACCCAGTAGAATTTATTCGTTAACTCTTTGCCTGCTGAATTAACTTCGGGGGGATAATAATGACTATATAGTTTCCATGTTATTTTCTTTAATTCAAGATTAAATTGCACCACTTATACTTATCATTATTATATAGATGTTATCGAAGAACTGTTGACTTTTATCAGCTTATCTAATGGAAGGTAGGGGAGAAAACTCATTATTACGATTGTTGAATTTCATTGGACAAATGTGCAAAATTACAACATCAGCGCACAATGGATGAACCATTTATATAGCACCCATATGGCGATTCAGCTACACCCGGGTATAAGGTGATATTCAAGCGCGGTAGAGTATACATTATACTGATTAATAAATGGACGTAATAGTTTGATTATTTTAAGACCTATACATGTAGATACCACAATGCCTTTCATTTGGTCGATCGTCAGAGACTGTGAGGAATTCTGAATAATTTTGTTTTAATTAACAGCGTCACAACGAGCATTTATGCGCAAACAGATTTCTGCGAGCTTTACGAAAATGGACAGTGTTCACTCAAGTGTAACATTCTGTCAAAACTTTTACTTTCATTATATTGAGGAGACCCAAACCTGAGATTATATGTAAAAAAATTACCCACATGTTGTATATTTTTTAATTCCCAGGGCTTTTTCAAAGTGTAAATTTTTTTTTGATACGCACTGTATAATTACCTGGGGTTTTTTAAAGAATTTTCTGATAATTTCCCTACCCACGTTTCATTCCATATTTTCCTTTTCGTATTCTTGTTCATATTCTACATTTTCGTCCTTTACTCCCTTTCATCCTTTCTTTCCTTCTTTTATTTATTTTTTCCGAAAAGGAGAACACCTCCTGGCTAAAAACATGATTTATGATTACTTTATCATGTAATAATAATAATAATGGATTTATATCGCGCAACTTCTTTATGTATATACTTAACTACGCAGTAAGATAATGTTATTATTAAAACCCCGGCAGTAGCCTGCAGGCGCTCTGACATTGGAGGAATTTCTCCCTACCCGGTACCCATTAACCATATCTGGGTTGGGTGCATCACAATTTCTTGCTGAAGGAAAACACGTCATGGATGGGAATCGAACCAACATCCCTCAGATTGACAGACGAGAGTCATAACGACTAGACCGCGATGCCCCTCCCCTTGTACATGTCACCAAAGGGCACGAAAGATACAGTTTAGAACACCAAAGAACGCGTGATTGGAATAAAAAAACAACAACTGGGGTCTGTAACTTTAGCTTCCGTTCATCATGCTCATATAGTCAGTCTATTTTCTACTTTAATCTAAATTTAATGTCACCTGGTTAGGTGACCTCCTTTATTTTTTTAAGAGTTCGTCAGGGCGCGATCACGCTCAAGCTCATTACTAAGGCAAAATCTTTTATTGGCGGAAGTATAGGGAGGATTCGCTCCCATTGTTTGGGAAAGGGGAAATTCAAGGTGTTTGGAGGGGGTTGCCAGTAGTGACTTTTGAACAACTTTATGATGAAATGGCCCCCTGGTCGGTTATACTTTTTGCAACCATTGTGATTTTCGATAGGGCTTAGAATAGGTCGTTTTCAGTTTGGACATTCATTCCATGGCTGAATACTGTCGTTTGGAATTAGATTTAACCCATTCCGCACGTTGGGGCGAACTGGAGGGGAGGCCATTTTTATTGGTGTCTTGTCGAATTAGTTGACAGTTGACAGCTTGAATGAGACGGGGTTTTTACAGTGATTTTTTTTTATATTTATTTCATGGGGGGGGGGCTGAACCAGTAAATACAATATAACAGATATAATTTCTATAATGCCATTTGGTTCTACTCTGGTATTTTTTTATCCTTTCCCCCTGTTCCTTCTTCTTTTCCCCCGCATTCTTCACTGTGGAATTTCTATATTTACTGTCATTTCTCCTGATAAACCCATCTTAGCAACTTGATATAAAAAACAAACAGAAACGCCGATTCATTTGGTAGGACCCAACCAGCAGGTATTCACTTGATTATGTGCATGTTTGGTATTTGTGTGCTCTTCCTGAATCTTTTCTTGCACTTTACATGAATTTATTTATCATTGTTATCACGCTATCCTTTAAAAATTAATATATGAAGATAAGGACGAACAATGATGTGGTTTTTATTATCAACTTGGATATTTTCGAGTTATCAATTAATCAGGTAAGAATCTTCGAATATGAGGACAACCTAAATCCTAATCACTCGGGCAAGAAACCACAATTATAGACAGATTAATTGCATGATACCCCCACCTCCGGGTTAAAGATTTAAGCCTGTGAATGATTCTTTATATGGTATATTAAGGATAAAGAGCCCACCGAAACATTGGATTTTTCACATGATCAAACGATAGACCTTCGAGGGGGGCAAGGATTCGGATGAAGTGGAGCAAACTGATATTGTTCTCCAAGGGGAGTCGTTAGGGTCTTTTAAATGCCAGTTAAAAAACATGGGTTTTCTTTTCAAGAAATGTTATGACAACCGATTCAAAACAAACCCGATGAATAGGGATAGTTGTGTTACTATATATTACTCTTAAAATCGTATGTGGGATGTCATATCCATTCATAAACACAGGCGGATATTGGTCATGTTGGTTGGACCAACGTTGGGATCTAGTGAACGATGCTGTTTCGTGGGAACTACGATGTTGGAACAACGTAGTCATGACTGGACCTAGACTTCATACATATATATTTAAAACAACAATAAAAACGATCAAATTATGATGAACGCACAAATAAACACATCCTCCATATATATATATATATTTATATATATATATATTGTAAAGAAATGGATGAAGAGAACAATGGTAGGCTCTTCATCTATTTCTTTCCAATATTTAAATAAAAAAGAGAGTTGCCAAAAGCTGTTGTACATGTAAGGCTTTACACACACATATACACACACACACACACACACACACACACATATATATATATATATATATATATATATATATATATATATATATATATATATATATATATATATATATTGTATATATATATATATATATATATATGAAGAATTGAAATTATGAATTTGTATATATGATTAAGCCCTATGGGCGATAATTTGATCAAATTTGTCTCTCTACGGTTTTGGGGTGTTTTTATTTTTTGTTCTTGTTCACCTTGTATTTTGTTTTATACTACCACAACCGACGCAGGACCTTTTTTTCTTTTTTTTTCTTCAGGGAATATGCTTGCTCTTTTTTTTTCCAAAAAAAATCGAATAATGTCACAACAAATTGATTTTTAAAGTTAACGTAAGAATTCATGCAGTTTTGGTTGAATTTGCTTTCAAGAACATTGCGTAAAACAAATTATTTTGGCCCTACCGATAGACGAGTTAAATAGGGGGATTAGCAGCGTGCTCCAACCGCTACAAAACTGAAACCTAAAAATTGTTATCTTTGTTAATCATTCTACCATGCAATGTTCTGTTTTGCTATACCTTCATTTGTTCAAATCATTCCTGTCATTTTCTTCTTTCATTTTAGCCAAATTAAGGGCAAGGTGACTTGAACTTCTACTTCAACTAAGTAAAAAAAAGGGGGCATCGATACCGCACTGGCAAGCACATATAAGGGTATACATTGATATTTGTGTGACTATATTTAACATGCTTTATCATGAAGTTGTAACAATAATTGAATCTAGGAATTAATCTATGACAGTATTTTTTTTACCTCAACTGACGTTTAAAGGCTCCTATTGTACCGAAAATAATGCAAAGTACCCCCTCGGGTATCAACATTATCGAACAATAGATCTTCGCGGAGGGTAGGATATCCAATCAATCAAAATGAAATTTATGAAAATAGAATATTTGTATTTGCGATATTATTCCTTATATTAGGCCGAATCTTTGATACCTCGACGACGTCCGTCTTCGTCATTAATAAAATATAACAGAGAACAACATAACAGGGTCAATCTTTTCATTACCCGATGATCCCCTACTTGTAATGCTCTTTATGGCGCAGTCACACTCCCCCTATGGCGGCCGTACGGCTAGTCGAAAACAGCCGTTTCAACATTTTTGTACCAGCTACATAATACACTGTAAAAAAATATTGGGCAAAATTTTAACCAGCACGAGAGTAATTATGTGTCCAACCAATTTGGGGCAGTGTTTTACCCAATGCGGGAAGATTATTATCCAGTAAGGTTATAAAAAAAAACAAGCAGCACTTACTTACCAAAAGAAATGCCAAATGTTGGTTGGACACATCATGACCTTCATGGAGCATTTTTACCCAATAATTTTTGTCAGTGTAGGTGTTTGAATAAAAATGAATAATTTGTATTCCCCGGTGTGTGTATTTAATGAATTTTGATGTTCGCACTGCCAAATCGTATCCCATGGGGATCAAAATTCGCATTTTTTGCGTCCATAGTCAAATGTTTGATCTTAGACATGTTAGAGGCCGAAATTCATTTGTTTTGTACAGTGTATAACCTGGAAAAAATCGTTGGGCTGGTCGCCCCTAACATCCTGTGCTGTCCCTGTTGGATATATAAGGCGAAAAGAAATGTGCATCGAGGAGAAGTGAGTAGAAATAAAAAAAAACAGAAGAAATATATTTTTCGCTAGAATTGGGCAATATGCCTTCCAATCTGCAATTGAATACAGTCCGAGCTCGACCATGTCAACATCATCGTACTATTTAAAATATTTTCGTATTCGGCCAACGACCGCTTCACGAAGTCGTGTATATTTCGAGGATAATGATTGGCCGTAACACACACTCTATAAAGCATAGGGAATATGATATTCTCTTGAATAAAGGCATTACACTTGACATGCTTGTGTGTGAAACAATTATCATACATGTGTGTATGATGTCTCCTTGTAACAAAATGAGTTGCAGCAAATATTATCTTATGGATTGAAACAGTTGTCAATCCAATATTTTTCAATTTTGGTGGAGAAAATGTGAGAAATGAAATGTGACGTGAAAGAATATATATATATATATATATATATATATGTGTGTGTGTTTGTGTGTGTGTGTGAAAGGGTGTGTGTGGGTGTGGGCATGCGTATGCGTGTGGGGATGTGTATGTGTGCGTATGTGAGGGTGGGTGTGTGTGGTCTGTGTGTGCAAAATAATGCTCAATAAAGAGTTTTTTTACCTCAATATTGCAAATCTTTAAATGTCATTTGTATGCTATTTCTTGCTATGTCCGGTTTCAATGAAATTTTCACTCTTTTGTTTGTCAGATTTTACTCCATCTATCAAAATTGTATCCTATTCAGTCGGGCGTTCCCCTTTAATTTGCGTGCTTCATTATAGGGTATAGTTACCATGGTTACTCGTGGAATCATTAAATAAGTGTTTTGTTTTGGGGTTCCATTCCCTTTGTAATGTACGTGAAAGATTTACGTTATAGAGGTCTTTCAGGTATTTTGCAAAATTGACAAGTTCGTTAAGTTACTTATTCCATTTTCATCACTCCTTATTCAAAATGTGAAGTTAGCTACTTACTCAATTTTCCTATTCCTTATTCGTAGTCCAGTTATCTACTATTTCCCTTTTCCAAAGTGTCTCCTTATTAAGATTGTCTCTGCATATTCGAGGAAAAGGAATAAGTAGTTTAAATTCACGGACCTAAAATGATCCTCACGTTGCCACTCGTCTGCAGCTTCCTACTCTTGCCAACAAAAGGGTCACATTTTTTTTTAAGATTAGAGATACTAGTAATAAGAATACCGTGTGAATCTGTGATTTTATATGAGCTTATAGTTTAAGGATGTTTTACAATTTTAAAGAGAAATGATTTGTGGTGGCATAATGCAGACTTAAAATTCGATTACTAGGTTCATTTCCTGGACCACACCACATCTCCAGATGTTACTACATTGCACAAGAAGCTGAAAAGAGGATCATGTCTTGTGTCCGAAAGTCCAGAACTGAACCTTACTTATTTAACTTTAGTTTAATTTTGTTAAAATTATTTTGCCGTTTTTGCACAAAATATTACCTTAAGATATTACGAGAACAAATATTTTGATGACTAAACTTCACAAAACTTTCAAGTTACTCACAATTCATTTGCGCTGATGGCTAGGTAAAATAATAACCCCCCTCCCCCCAATTTTGTTTACGTGAAAAACTTTGTCCACGAGCAGCTCCAGGAATGGTGGCCTGTGATTGGTCAATTGGGCACAAACCCAAGATTTCATTCCCAAGTTGACTAAAAAATAATCATGACGTAAAAGTTCTGCGAATCACTTAATCGAAACCATGGACTCAACTTTGGGTTGACCCCCCCCCCCCCCCGTGTCTTCAGTTGAACCCATGAATTTTGTAAAAATCCACCGTAGTAAATTCAGGCCATTACATTTGTCACACAAGCCGCATTATAAACCTGACGCTGACTATTGTCATTTCCGGCAGGACTGGCATGACTGAGTTAGCCTCTAGAGACCTCGGAATGTGAGCATTGGAATAGTTTTCGGATTTATTTCTTTAGGTATGTCGTATCTCATTAGTTAAAAAGTTGATGAATTTGCAAATTATTAAAATCAGGGTGATATATCGTTCAATACCTACCATTGTAAGTAGGCATATGCATTTCATGTCAATAAGTATAACATACTATTTACGAAATACAGTCAAGTTATAGAGCGAGGTTTTTCCGCAACAAATCAGAGTGAATTACTTTACATTTTTAATGTATACATACATTTTCTTTAGATCCACGTTTCCTTTGAAACTTTCAGACAAGAATATAAACACATATCATTTTCAAGTACTACAATGTGACTTTCGTAGAGTTAATATTTGCCTTGAAAAGGGGATTACTGTAGTTTATATACCTTAGATCTATTAATAACAGGTTTGTGACATTGTATACAGATATTGATTGCGACGTCTTCGTTGATAAAGTATCTGCGTTGTTCATATTTTTCTGAAGTGAATTATATAAGAAGCGATTTCTGGAGAGCCTAGAATTACCATAGACTATTGAAAACGACCAAGTTTAAAAATAAAAAGCAAACCAGGGTTTATCAGTGGCGTAGACAGGTCTTCCCTTCATGAAATAACAGTGTGAATAGTATTTTCATGGAGTCCGCTAATATATTTGAGCACACTGCGATCACACTTTGTGATACGGTGTTTCTTCCAGTTTGATGGGGATGTTATACGGCACATGCTGGTACAAGATATTTGTTACCAAATGTACCGATATAAAGAGCACGTACATGTATACCTGACGGGATTTATTGGGGGGTTTATTCCAAAATGTTCATTTATAGTGTGATTTGCCTGGTTTTATTGGACAAAATGCACTTAAAAAAAATTGACGGTTATAAAATAAAGGTCAATAATTATGATATTGGGTTAGTAGAGACAAGGAAAAAAATCGAGTGTGTCGTGCTTTTCGTTGTCATGGGAACAACGCAAAATTTAATTGTCATATACGTTTCTCAAAGAGGGCCGTCGCTTTACGACGTATTTATCGTTGGTGAGAATGTATTATCGATTCGTCAGGGGTATTTGTCTGCGTGTGTGGGTAGGGGGTGTACGTGTTTTTTGGGGTGGGTGGGTGATTTGCCTGTTCGTCAAATGTCATTTCGTCCAATGACCATGTCGTCTAATACAGTTGGTTCAATATCACTTCAATCAATAGTCATTTCGTCCAATAGCCACTGAGTCAGTCTAAATGCCACTTAAATTCCTAAATTTCGTCTATGAGCAATAGAATATTCGTCTAAGAGCCAATTCGTCTAAATGCTACATTTTTTAAAAGATTCCTTGTCAAATAGCCATTTCGTCCAAAAGCCAGTAGGGCCAAACACCACTTCGCCCAATAAGCACTTCGTCTAACTTCATTGCCAGTTGGTTCAATTGCCATATTGGTCCAATAACCTCTTGGTCCAATTTTGATTCAATACCCACTTGATCAAATTGACGGTTGGTCCAATACCAACTTGGTCCAATTTCCATTTTGTCTAACAACCGTTACTGGGGCAGGAACGGATCCAGGGGCTGAATGTGCTTTCCTGCCTCACCCCCGTAAAAAGAGGGAAAGAAAAAGAAACACACTTCAATAAAGAATGAAAAACTAATGTAGACAAAAAGAACAGTTTATTAGACTTATTTTGATAACCATCTCTGCGACGCATTTAACTTATGCCCAATTTTATAAAATGAAGCATTTTTGTTTTTGCAATTTATTCTTCTCATGAATATAAGATCATGTGAATTTTGTCCATCAAGTAATGTGAAACCAAACCTCATGCTTTTGCGAGCTTGGCACTTAAATTTGAGTCATATCTGCATACCCGAGGCTTACCTCTTGCTGTATTAAGAAAACAAAACAAAAAAGTTCAAGTATATCCTTGACTTCTCCTCTTTTTTTCCTTTTATCTTTTCAGAGTTACCCATTGAATGTAATCAGATATGAGAGATTCCGTTATTTGCTCTTCTTCATTTGATTTTTTTTGTTTAACTGAGGGGTGTATATTTTAGTATTTGTTTATTGCTCTCTATCGACCCCCTGTTGCACCCACAAATGTAATAACGCCCACAAATGTAATAACACTTTACCCACAAATGTAATAACGCCCACAAATGTAATAACACTTTACCCACAAATGTAATAATTTCACCCACAAATGTAATAATGCACTTTACCCACAAATGTAATAATTTTTGATCGCCCACAAATGTAATAATGACTTTACCCACAAATGTAATAAATTTGAAGGGATTTTTGGCAAATCCGTTTTGAACTAAAATCGTATAGTAATGCGTTCATATAGCACACAAGTGCAAAGTCTCTTTTCCTGACCCGGTTAATTAACAAATTATAACATAAATCCAAAGTCTTTATTCCAGACCCGGTTGTTTAAAAAATTATAATATAAATCCAAAGTCTTTACTCCAGACCCGGTTGTTTCAAAAATTATAATACAAGTACAAAGTCTTTATTCCAGACCCGGTTATTTAAAAAAATAATCATATGAGCCTAAAGTCTTTATTCCAGACCCGATTGTTTCAAAAATGATAATATAAGTCCAAAGTCTTTTCTCCAGACCCAGTTGTTTCAAAAATTATAATATAAATCAAAAGTCTTTATTCCAGACCCGGTTGTTTCAAAAATTATAATATAAATCCAAAGTCTTTATTCCAGACCCAGTTGTTTAAAAAATAATAATATAAGTCCAAAGTCTTTATTCCAGACCCAGTTCTTTCAAAAATGATAGTTTAAGTCCAAAGTCTTTTCTCCAGACCCGATTGTTTCAAAAATGATAATATAAGTTCAAAGTCTTTTCTCCAGACCCGGTTGTTTCAAAAATTATAATATAAATCCAAAGTCTTTTTCCAGACTTGGTTGTTTCAAAAATTATAATATAAATCCAAAGTCTTTATTCCAGACCCGGTTGTTTCAAAAATAATAACATGAGCCCAAAGTCTTTTTTCCAGACCCGGTTGTTTAAAAAAATATGATATAAGTACAAAGTCTTTATTCCAGACCCGGTTGTTTTAAAAAATAATCATATGAGCCTAAAGTCTTTATTCCAGACCCGATTGTTTCAAAATGATGATAATATAAGTCCAAAGTCTTTTCACCAGACCCGGTTGTTTCAAAAATTATAATATAAATCCAAAGTCTTTTTCCAGACCCTGTTGTTTCAAAAATTATAATATAAATCCAAAGTCTTTATTCCAGACAAGGTTGTTTCAAAAATAATAACATGAGCCCAAAGTCTTTATTCCAGACCCGGTTGTTTCAAAAATAATAATATGAGCCCAAAGTCTCTATTCCAGACCCGGTTGTTTCAAAAATTATGATATAAGTACAAAGTCTTTATTCCAGACCCGGTTGTTTAAAAAATAATCATATGAGCCTAAAGTCTTTATTCCAGACCCGATTGTTTCAAAAATGATAATATAAGTCCAAAGTCTTTTCACTAGACCCGGTTGTTTCAAAAATTATAATATAAATCCAAAGTCTTTTTCCAGACCCTGTTGTTTCAAAAATTATAATATAAATCCAAAGTCTTTATTCCAGACCCGGTTGTTTAAAAAATAATAGTATAAGTCCAAAGTCTTTATTTCAGACCCGATTGTTTCAAATATTATGATATAAGTCCAAACTAAGATACGATAATGATGTTCCGGTGGAATAAAAATGAGAATCGAGCCTAGTCTTCTCTCCAGACCCAGTTAATTAAAACTGGTGGAATCAAAGCAATCCTTGAACCTAAGATCATGTTTTTAAAAAGAGGTTTAGAATGTTGTCTTTATTCCAGACCTAATCATTACAAAAATTACGAAAAAAAATCTTCTAACATAAGACCCTATCATATTCTCTTGGAATAACATGAGTTGTAAAACGTACTCTTTCCTCCAGACCAGGTTATCTAAGAAATGAATTAAAAAAGAAAATCAAATCTAAAACCAGTTTTCAAAAGTTACACCCAGTAAAAAATATGTCTGTACCCCACACCCAGATTCTTTTGTATAACAATACTAAGACCCCTACAAAACATTGTAATAATGCATTTGCAAAGAAAACGTCCATTTTCCAGACTTGGTTATTATTTAAAAATAAAATTGTCTAAAACAAATACCCAATAATCTAACTACTGTGGAATAACATGGAGATCGATTGTAGACTTTCCTGCAGACACAATTATTTCAAGAATAAAAAAAACAATAAAACCCAACCCCCAACAACGAATCTAAGAACCAACAATCCTCCAAATTAAGACCAAGTACAAAAGCACATGTTTAGAGCGTTGTCTCTATTCCAGACCCAGTCATTTAGAAATTAATTCAAACAATCTTAAAAACATAAGACTTTGTCATATTCTTATTCCTGTTAAATAACATTATTATTATGCTTAGACCTTCGTCTAGACCCAGCTATTTATAAGATAAACAAATATTGAAAAAAAATCAAAGCTAAGACCAATCTTTAAAATTAAACCCATTAAAATGGCTTGGGTTTAGAGAGTTGTCTTTACCCCCACATCCAGTTCTCTTAAAATACAAATTAAGCAAAAGATTAATCTAAAAACTTAGACACCAGCATCTCCCAAAATATAAAACCCTGTGATAAGGCATACCACAAAAACGTCAAATTAATAAAAGGCGTCAATATTCAGATCTGAATGGTACGCGCCTTAAAAACCCAAAATAACAACAACAACAACAACCTTATTCTACATGAATGATGTTGTGGCGTCTTTGTTAATATTGTTTGTCTGTTTTTATCGTTTCTAATATTGAAATAACTGCATGGGTCTAGAGCAAAGACTACACCATATTTAAAGACTGGGCGTTGTGGCGTGCGCCTGTAATCCAAGCTATGTGGGGAAGTTACAAATTGATGCAGAGGTTCGAGGTTCGAGCCCTGGTCACGTCTTTCGGATGGTGACGTTAAAGGTCGGTCCCAGATGTAAATAATCATATCTGATTGAGACACGTCTGACAAAACTCAAACACACACACGTTTGCCCCCTGGAAAGATTAAACCTCAAGATATTGATGGACCTGAATCCACCGACGGGACAGCCTAACTCCGTAACTATAGTACGGGTGTGGGAGGGGGCTCTTTCTTTGCCTGTCTCTCTCTCAGTCATTTCAAATCAGTTTTTTCCTATCTTATCACTTCTTGATCACATAAATCCTCTCTCTCTCTCTCTCTCTTTACTTATAACCCCAGAAAATATATCTTAGGCCACTGAGATTATTGGAATTGTAAGTAATAAAAAAAAATGCTGAATATATTATAAATGGTGCTTGGGACACTGAAAATTTAAAGTACCGAAGAACTTGTTAAAACGTTATCCCCTCTTGTTAGAATGATTTTCTTAATATAATATCTCATAGATCGTCGATCAACAACCTTATCGTTTACGGGAAGTAATCCCCATATTGTGTGCTGATATCTTATTCCTCAGTTTTTTGTTTTATATGTATTTAAAGGTTTTGTGTTTTTTTCATAAAAAAAGGAATGAATATACAAGAAATAATAATAATAAACAAGTGGAATGCCTCTGACCATCTCACCTGCATCACGCGAATCAACATAGCAGCAGTGCTGACTTTGAAAACTACTATAACTCGCACAAGATGTTAAGTGATACTTGGTTACTCTTATTTCCATGTTTTATGAAGTAGACCATATAACGTACAGAGATAGGATGGTAATTCAACAAAAAAAAACAATGTGGCCAAAATTCATTGACCTCACATGACCTTTGACCTTGATCATGTGACCTGAAACTTGCACAGGATATTTAGTGATACTTTAATACACTTATGTCCAAGTTTCAAAAGTCAGATCAATAAACTTGCAAAGTTATGATGGTAATTCAACAGATACCCCCATTATGGCCAAAGTTTATTGACCTTTGACCTTAGTCATGTGACCTAAAATGCACAGAGGATGTTCAGTGATACTTGATTAACCTTATGTCTAAGTTTAATGAACCAGGTCTATATATTTTCTAAGTTATGATATTTCAAAATCTTAACCTCAGGTTAAGATTTTGATGTTGATTCCCCCAAAATGGTCTAAGTTCATTGACCCTAAATGACCTTTGACCTTAGTCATGTGACATGAAACTCTAATAGGATGTTAAGTAATACTTGATTAACCTTATGGCTAAGTTTCATGAACTAGGTTCATATACTTTCTAAGTTATGATGTCATTTCAAAAACTTAACCTTAGATTAAGATTTGATGTTGACGCCGCCGCCGTCAGAAAAGCGGCGCCTATAGTCTCACTCTGCTATGCAGGTGAGACAAAAAGAAGTAATAAAAATAATACTAAAAAAAATTGCTACCCTACTTCTCATACAGTGGGTGGCAAAAATAGTCAATCATGACTTATTGCCAAACAAAAACATGGAATGGAATGGTTATCCCCTCTTGTTAGAATGTTTTTCTTTTATATAATATATCATAGATCGTCAATCAACAACTTTATCGTTTTCGGGAAGTAATCCCCTATTGTTTACTGATATCTTATTTCTCAGGTTTTTTTTCATATGTATTTAAATGTTTTGTTATTTAGGTTTTTTCATAGAAAAAAGGAAGGAATATACAATAAATTATTTTTTTAAAGGACAAGTCCACCCCAACAAAAACTTGATTTGAATAAAAAGAGAAAAATTCAACAAGCATAACACTGAAAATTTAATCAAAATCGGATGTAAAATAAGAAAATTATGGCATTTTAATGTTTCGCTTCATTTCACAAAACAGTTATATGCACATCTCGGTCGGTATGCAAATGCGGAACTGATGACATCACTCACTCACTATTTCTTGTGTATTTTCTTAAATGAAATATGAAATATTTTTATTTTCTCGTCATTGTCATGTGAAATGAAGTTTCATTCCTCCCTGCAACACGTGGAAATTTATTATTTTAACATTTTGTGCTTTAGGCAAGGAGGTCCTAATCGTCAAATTCGTAAAAATTGAAATAATGTATAATTCAAACAATTAAAACCAAAAGAAATAGTGAGTGAGTGACATCATCGACTCTCTCATTTGGATGTAGCTGGCTCGTTCATATAAATATTTTGTTAAAAATAAGTGAAACTTTGAAATGTCATAAATTTTACATCCGATTTTGATGAAATTTTCAGCATTGTGCTTGTCTGAATTTTCTCTATTGATTCAAATCAACATTTTCCTGAAGAGGACTTGACCTTTAATGGTTGCTGGGTCTTTGTTTTGTTGCTGTTGTTGTGTTTTAATGACTTTTATAACTGGGTCTGACAGAAAGACTACGCTACATTTCCATGTTATTCAACATAAATAGGATCGTGGGTCTTTGTTTTTTATAATTATTATAATTTTTTTAATAAATGGGTCTGGAAAAAAACACTTTGGACTTATAATTTTTTAATTAACCGGGTCTGGAAAAAATTTTTCGCATTTTTGTGCTATATAAACACATTACTATAAAGTTCCAGCTTTTAGTTACCGGGTCTGGAGAAAAGACTAAGCTCGATTCTCATTTTTATTCCACTGGAATATCATTAATGTATCTCATTTGGGACTAAAATTATAATCTTTTAAATAACCGGGTCTGGAAAAAAGATTTGGATTTATATCATGATTTTTTTAAACAACCGGGTCTGGAAAAAAGATTTTGGATTCATATCATGATTTTTGAAACAACAGGGTCTGGAAAAAGACTTTGGACTTGCATTATTATTTTTTAAACAACCGGGTCTGGAATAAAGACTTTGGACTTATATTATCATGTTTGAAACAATCGGGTCTGGAATAAAGACTTTTGGATCATATGATTATTTTCTAAACAACCGGGTCTGGAATAAAGACTTTGGATTTATATCATGATTTTTTTAAACAACCGGGTCTGGAAAAAAGATTTTGGATTCATATCATGATTTTTGAAACAACAGGGTCTGGAAAAACTTTGGACTTGCATTATCATTTTCTAAACAACCGGGTCTGGAATAAAGACTTTTGATTTATATCATAATTTTTTTAAACAACCGGGTCTGGAATAAAGACTTTGGGCTCATATTATTATTTTTGAAACAACCGGGTCTGGAATAAAGACTTTGGGCTCATATTATCATTTTTGAAACAACCGGGTCTGGAATAAAGACTTTGGATTTATATTACAATTTTTGAAACAACAGGGTCTGGAAAAAGACTTTGGACTTACATTATCATTTTTGAAACAATCGGGTCTGGAATAAAGACATTTGGATCATATGATTATTTTCTAAACAACCGGGTCTGGAATGAAGACTTTGGACTTACATTATTATTTTCTAAACAACCGGGTCTGGAATAAAGACTTTGGGCTCATATTAATATTTTTGAAACAACCGGGTCTGGAATAAAGACTTTGGATTTATATTATTATTTTTTTAAACAACCGGGTCTGGAGAAAAGACTTTGGACTTATATTTTCATTTTTTAAACAATCGGGTCTGGAGAAAAGACTTTGGATTTATATTATAATTTTTGAAACAACCGGGTCTGGAATAAAGACTTTTGATTTATATTATTATTTTCTAAACAACCGGGTCTGGAATAAAGACTTTGGATTTATATTACAATTTTTGAAACAACAGGGTCTGGAAAAAGACTTTGGACTTACATTATCATTTTTGAAACAATCGGGTCTGGAATAAAGACATTTGGATCATATGATTATTTTCTAAACAACCGGGTCTGGAATGAAGACTTTGGACTTACATTATTATTTTCTAAACAACCGGGTCTGGAATAAAGACTTTGGGCTCATATTAATATTTTTGAAACAACCGGGTCTGGAATAAAGACTTTGGACTTAAACTATCATTTTTGAAAGAACTGGGTCTGGAATAAAGACTTTGGACTTATATTATTATTTTTTAAACAACTGGGTCTGGAATAAAGACTTTGGATTTATATTATAATTTTTGAAACAACCGGGTCTGGAATAAAGACTTTTGATTTATATTATTATTTTCTAAACAACCGGGTCTGGAATAAAGACTTTGGGCTCATATTATTTTTGAAACAACCGGGTCTGGAATAAAGACTTTGGGCTCATATTATTATTTTCGAAACAACCGGGTCTGGAATAAAGACTTTGGATTTATATTATAATTTTTGAAACAACTGGGTCTGGAATAAAGACTTTGGGCTCAGATTATTATTTTTGAAACAACCGGGTCTGGAATAAAGACTTTGGATTTATATTATCATTTTTGAAACAATCGGGTCTGGAATAAAGACTTTAGGCTCATATGATTATTTTTTAAATAACCGGGTCTGGAATAAAGACTTTGTACTTGAATTATAATTTTTGAAACAACCGGGTCTGGAGTAAAGACTTTGGATTTATATTATAATTTTTGAAACAACCGGGTCTGGAATAAAGACTTTGGATTTATGTTATAATTTGTTAATTAACCGGGTCAGGAAATTAGACTTTGCACTTTTTTGCTAAATGAACGCATTACTATACGATTTTAGCTTAGAACGGATTCGCCAAAAATCCCTTCAAATTTATTACATTTGTGGGTAAAGTCATTATTACATTTGTGGGCGATCAAAAATTATTACATTTGTGGGTAAAGTGCATTATTACATTTGTGGGTGAAATTATTACATTTGTGGGTAAAGTGTTATTACATTTGTGGGCGTTATTACATTTGTGGGTAAAGTGTTATTACATTTGTGGGCGTTATTACATTTGTGGGCGATTATTACATTTGTGGGTGTAACACCCCCCTCTCTCTCTCTCTCTGTCTCTCTCTTGCACAAGGCTTCAGTTAATTTGAACATGGACTTATTAGTAGTTACGTGTTCTTTAAATCCATGGAATTGTATCCTTTTTCGTGTGTTTTGTTTTTTCTTGTTTTTCAATTTGAAATAAATGGCAAGCGAAAATCACGTTATGAAAACAATGAGATATTAATTTTGAGATCTGAATAGAAAATTAGTGTACATTTTATATCTGATATTGGGAAAGTCAATAGTGTTCACTAAAGGGGTGAATGTGTGTTTGTGGAGGGAGGCGTATGAGATTGCGATTGCATAGATTTATACACATTAGACTAAATAAGCATTGGACGAAGTGGGTATAGGACCAACTGTCAGTTTTACCAAGAAGATATTAATTGGACTAGATACCTATTGGTCCAAGTGGGTATTGAACCAAATTGGACCAAATTTGGACAAGTGGACGAAGTACCTTTTGGCCCAACTGGCATTTAGACGAAATGGCTATTGAACGAAGAGGCACTTTGACGAAGTGACTCTTTGACTAACTGCCTATTGGACAAAATGATTATTGAACGAAATTATATTGGACCAACCAGCATAAGACGACATGGTCATTGGACAACCGGTATTAAACGTAGTGGACATAAATACCAACCAAGTGGGTCATGTCGACCCTACACCAACTCCACTGTAAAAAAATACCATGATATTAACTTGATAAAATTATGTTAAGAAACTGCCTTAATCTCTTCACGTATTTATAAGTTTGGCAGTGTTTAGTAAAATTTACTTATTTTCTTTTTAGACATTTTACTCAAGTAAATTAAATTACACCAATTTAATTTAATTAAGTAATTCAATCACTGCAATGTTAAAAAAATGGAGACTTTCTAAGCATGAATATCCACTATTCGTCCGACTTTCAATGTCATCATTTCAAATTCTTCATGGTATATGACAAAATAGATTCTGAAATGAAATTGTGTTATCAATATTCAAATATTTCTACGAAAAACTTTGCTTATTTTGTGAATAATAGTGATCATTTTTTTTATTATTATCCTGGCTTGTATGTTATGTTTTCAAGGCTGTGGGTGCAATGTTTTGGCGCGAACGAAGGCCAACATAATAAGAAAGGGATAATGCCCCGGTTTATTTCCATTTCGTCTAAATGCCAATTCGTCCAATTGTCAACTCGCCTACCATCATTTGGTTTACCATCAGTTCATCCACTCACCACATGGTCAACTTTCATTTAGTCTAATGCCATTCCGTCTAATAACCAGTTGGTCAATAGCCATTTAGTCCATATACCACGTGGTCTAATTATGAAAATGAATGAAAAGAAAATGGGAATTAGACCAATTGGGTATAAGACGAAATGGTAATAGACCAACTGGTGATTAGACGTGAAGATTGGACCAAATGGTTGTTACACGAAATGTTGATGGACTAAATGGCATTAGACTAAAGGAAGGTAGACCATGTAGTGAGTGGACGAATTGACAATTTACCTGATGCCCCCAGTCTCAAATGTGTAGACTGTAAAAATACTTTGACAGGTATTATTTGGTTTATCTAAAACTAGCAGCAATTACCCGTGGCAGCACAGGGGGGTAGGAGTCATTTTTCTTTATCAAAGTGTGTGGGGGGAGGGGGAGGGAGTGACATTCTTGTATGTACAGCTAGACTGCCTATTCACACTGAAAGCCAAGCAGTTTATTGATGAAATATATTTATACAACTGATTCATAGCAGACTTCTCTTTCAATATAGATAGGAGGTTCAATTAAGTTAAGCATCTTGGGTTGAACTGGATGAAGAACGTCAATAATCATTACAGAGTGAAGTCCAAATCTAACTATAAAATGGAAAAATGTATTAGAACACGGTGTATTCAGTAAGCAGTCAAGAGGCAATTATTGTGATATAGAAATTATATGATTACATGTATTGGGTCAGAAATAAATATGTAAGTACATTGCACATGTACCTTACAATGTACATTAGACTGCGGTTGTTTGTACTTTTTAAATTAAAGGTTGCTCAATCATATATAAGTATGGCAGGATGTCGAAAGTGAGAGTGAGAGAAAGGGGGGGGGGGTGATAAAATGAGTGAGACAGAAACAGTGGTGGGAAAAATGAGTCAGACAGACAGTGAGGAAAATGAGAGACAGGGAATGGGAAAATGAGAGACAGAGGGGAAAATGAAAGAGACCCACACGGGGAAAATGAATGAGAGACAGATAGACAGACAGTGGGAAAAATGAATGAGAGAGACAGAGAGTGGGGAAAATGAGAGAGACAGTTGGGAAAATGAATGTGAGAGACAGTGGGAAAATCAGAGAGAGATGAAGAGAGAGATAGAGAAATTAAAGAACACAAAAGAGCGAGATAGAGAGAGAGAGAGAAAAAAAAGGTTTTAGATGTGAAGGAGCTAAAATATCTGCACGCAATAAGCTCATTTGTGTAGTGTTACCACTTGGCATTTAGCATCAGGAATTAAAAGAAGGAAATTAAGCACTGAAATCATTAGATTTTACCAATGCTTGTTTATTACGATCACACTACATTAGTATTTTGTTAATCACACAGAAATAAAGTTTAACATATGAATTGGCGAAGATAATACTAAATATAGTTCATTTATATTTGTAAATGAATTTTAGAGACATTAATTTTGTTGAATGTGTGTAGCAAAGAAAGAAAATGCCAGTGTGGCCACATGTATGTGGCTGTATACACTGCCTATAACATAAAAACGTTCTTACCACTTATGACCAGCATTTGATAGTAGCCTAGGCCTAGGGCTAGGCTATAGATTTCTAGATCTTGAGCCTTTTAAGTAACAAATTTATCATACGTTAAAATGACAGAATGGGGCTTCACTGCAGAATCATTCACAATAAAAGAAATAAATAGGTTTGTCAGAAAGTCGTACTCCCCGGTACGGTAACCAATGAGGACATCGGCCGATTACGGTATGTTGTTTACGTTTCAGCAGCGCGCGCACATGCATGCATGCAGCCAGCGCATGAGTCGAGTAAGTACGTACCGTATACAGTACATACCCGGTCAACAGTCGGCATGCGATGGCATGCATGCTTTGTATTTCGCTGACCCGAGAGAGGTAAAAGGGACTGGGAACTTCGAAGCTATACTCAGGGCTGCGAAAAGGAATGCCAAAAAGTTACGAATTGTAAAATAAAAACTTTAAATAATGCGACCAAAATACCACAAACAACCCCCCTCATGACAATCTGTGAACAATTTAACCATGTTTAGAAAAAATTCCAGCTCGATTGAGTGGAAAACCACGGAGAAAAGCTGCTTCAAACAAACGGAAGGACACACAAGATTAGCCAAATTATTATAGTAAGGATAAACTATTAACATTGTTCCATCCACATTCTAAACCCTTATCAAAATGACGTTGTCTCAGTCACTGGCGTAAATCCGTGTTGAAGGTTGGGGGATGACTGAAATATTTTGGCTTTTTTTTTTGCAATCATGTTTTTAGATATGCAAGGAATTGTCATTGATATGTCCACAGTGGCGTACCGTGCTCAGTTGCCAGTTATATTGACCTAATAGAGACATTCTAAGGACAAACGGATATGTATCTCACTGATCAAATAATGCGAGCGTGAAGCGCGAGCTGAAATCATTTTATATTCACACCTATAAAGGGACATTATAATCAAATTTTTGTAATCATGATAGGTACCTGTCTCTGAATTACATCTGAACACATGAAATACTTTTTGTAGTCATTGCAATCATGATTATCATACGCATCTCACTAATCAAATATTGCGAGCGCGAATCGCGAGCTGAAAATTTTGATATTTCAGACCTGAAGTAGGGCATTCTAAGGTTTCTTTGTAGGAATTAACTAGAACCATACGTAATTCATTAACCAAATGATGCGAGCGCGAAGCGTGAGCTGAAAATTTTTGATATTCAGATCAGAAGAAGGGACATTTTAAGGACTGATTTTAGGATTTTATGAAGAGCAGACATATCTCACCAATCCACTAATGTGAACGTAAGCACGGACATGAAATGTTTCATATATACGAAGACCTTAACATTGGGCAATCACTTTTTGAGTCGTGTAAAAGAAGCATATGTCACTACATAAAACAATGATAACTCAAGTAATAGGAAAAATATTTGGTTCATATTGCCTTGAAACCGGGATGTTTTAGTAGGGCTACAACAGAATTATATATCTCGTTAAACAGACAATGCGAGCACCAGGAACAATGAAGACGTAGGCTCTGGGCAAATTATGTTTCATAAAGTTATGATAAAAATGTTTCTTATGTAATGTAACATAACATAGTTTCATTTCACAATCAATGGAGAGGTTCTGAAAAAATGTCAAAGATTCTCCAGAAAAGTTTAGGCTCGTATATTACTTTAAAGGGTACATCCCAAGAGGCGTATGAGCTCATTCACAACAAGTTGGAAAAACTGCTAGTTAATGTGCAGTCTACTCTTGTAAGACCAGAATTCAAGCTCAAAATCAACGAGAGATACATTCTGTCTTCTGTAAACTTTCTCCTAACTGTGCACGATCTTACCAAAACACAACTGCACAAACAACATTCCCTTAATGCCAGATACTTGAAAAAGTGGCTAGAATTTCCCTCACGTGGTGCAACATCTGCAATTATCCATAGCCCAGCTGGACTGGATATTCCACAGTCATCTGATGTATATTTTGAATGTCACTGTATGAGCATTGCACATCGTCTTACAAGAGCAGACACTAGGGTACAGGCCGCTGTCGAACAAAAACTCGGTCGCGAATTAACTTACACCAACAAATCCTATATGGAAATGTAGATGCGGCTGTTACTGTTGAGAATGTTAAGAGTTCAATGCAAGATAGTAATTGGAAACGCTGACAAAGGGTGTCAAATCCAACGTTAAAGAGGAGAGAGGCAGAAAATGGGCTAGTAAAATTAAAACACTAGTAGTACAAGGTCAATATTTGAATTTACTAAATGAACAAGATGCTGATATATCCTGGAAAAATATCATTTATAATCTTCCAAGAAGGGTATTAAGTTTCGCCTTGAGGGCCTCTATTGATGCCCTACCCACTTTTCTAAACCTTCAAAGATGGGGCAAGGGGGTAACATGTAAATGTGATCTGTGTTCCAACACACAAACCCTCCACCATGTACTGAACCATTGTCAAACAATGCTGACTCAAGGTCGATATACACAGTAAAAACAAAATTATACAACCTGTATAAAATTTTATACAACCGCTGTTTACTATATGAACCTTACAACTGTTGTTCGAAAATTATACAACCCTTGGTTGTTCAAAATGTTAACAGAAGGTTGTATAAAATTTTTATACAAATTATGTTTAAAACTTGGTTTTATACAGCGGGTTGTAAAAAGATTTTTATGCAATTCTGATTAAATTTTTTGCAACTGTATAAACTATGGTTGTATAAAAAAAACTGTTCAAAAATGGTTGTATAAAAGAAGGAGGAGGAGGCAAAGAAGAAGGCAAAGGAGAAGAGGAAGAAGGCGAAGGAGATGTACATTAGAAGACAAATTTAATCATCCCACATTCAATAAAAAAAATAAATGTTCGACAAGTGTAACTGACAATCAACTAAAACTTTTGTGCTTCAGTTTCATTCAAGATATTTATTCTTGCATTTCACACCTGCACAGTAAAGTATGCATGTTTTACATTACATATATAGGAGGCAATACTCCCAAAACTTTTTTTTACAAGGTATCACTTAAAAACACTGTGTAACACTGTGGAAGACTCTGACATACTATATCGGAACACGGATGAGTATTCAATCCTGCACGGGGAAAAGTAGAAAATTTTGAAATGTGTACAAAATATGAATGTCCATATACATGGAGATATGATAGTATATTGAACTACATATTTAAAGTAATAATGTTATCTGAACTAGTGTCACAGGGGGAACTGTGCGAAAACGTAGACCTGACAGGTAATTTGTCTAATGCCTCAACTATACCAGTATTACCAACAACAGACCGCCCAGACCTAGTCATACATGTAGACCTCGGGGGGGGGGGGGGCACTTACATTGACGAGTGGATACCATGGATACCATGCGCGACCAAAATAACACGTAAAAAGGGTGTCTTTTTCACGATAGGGCACTTTGTGTCAAAACACAAAAATAATTTTAAAAAAGGGTAATTATTTCGCTAGGAAAATTACGTGTTTAGGGTCGAATTTGCGGGGATGGTAAAACAAAATTAAAATGTTTTAAAGGATGTCCTTTTTGCCTCAACACTTCGTGATTAGAGTCCGATTTGCGCGAGGTGTAGAAGGTGGGGTCGTACTAAACCAAATAAGCCGACGACCGAAGGACTTATAACAATAAAACATTTCTGTACTTGTTTAGGGGTTCATTTCAGGGAATATTTGCCAACAGTATCGTTTTGTTTCCAATACTTGTTAAGGGTAGAGTTTCACACACCAATACTTGTTAAGGGGTGCATTTTCAGAATATGGAAATTACGTGTTTAGGGTGCTTTTCGAGACCCATGGTCGCGCATGGTATCCACTCTTGAATGGAAGTGCCCCCCCCCCGGATAAAGGCCAAGAGTAAAAGAAATTTTCATATTCGAATTGACAGTTCCGTTCGAGATGAACATGACCAATAGTCAGCGGTACAAGGTGAACAAGTACACACCCTTGGTAAATGACTTAAGACACTCTGGATACAAATGTACTTTATGGTGTTTCGAAGTAGGTTCACGAGGCCACATTTGTGAAGAGAGTAGAGCAACGCTCAAAGCCATGTTTCATTTGGTCAATGTAAAGAACCTGAAAGGTCAAATCAAACACATATGCCAGACATTAAGTAGACTAGCTAGCCCTCGTAACGTCTTATGGTATCTACAACGCACGAAATGAACCACAATGGAACGACACAGGGTATATGTCAATCCCGGACCAACTAATTTTGAAATAGGCGACACCCCTGAATTTATATAAAATGTACTATATCACCTAATGGTGACTGTCGGTTATGCTGGTCTCAAACAGAACTGTCGTACCATGTCTAACTGTTGATGGGAAAACAAAATTAATGCATTATAAATTAAGTATTATTATTGGTTAATGAAGAACTCATACCCAATTCTTAGCATGCTGAAATACTATTATGAGGTGGGATCAAGAGGCTACATTACCCCGGATAACGCAAAACTACTTAAAATGCTTTTAAATGAATTTGGCAAACCAACCCCTTACAAAATTTTCAGAGACAACCTTTCTAAATTGGCAGTGACATCATCTTTCGTAATATACTACTAAAAAAATAACGTCCAATGGGAAAATCAGATTCCTCTGCGTACATAGTGTAAAGTTGTACACATCAATTCAGAGTGTAATCATGCTAATGAGTCCACATACGTCATGGTCTTATTTTTTTTCTCAATGTTTGGTTTTTATCTAAAATGATTTTATCTACAGGCCTATAATTACTTTAATTACAAATTAACTTGATGATTAACAGTTTATTATACTTTCACCGAATGTTCCATCTTATTTGGTAGTTTATCTATATAACTAACATTATGTTAATCTGCCCTGCTTGCGTCAGTAATGTGACCATGTCCTGGGCTCTCTTTTATTCTGTAAATGTATATGTATTGCTGTCATTCTTACACTGTTCCTTTATTGCTTTTCGCATAATAAAGTGATGCAAAACATTGCATCCTTACTATAATTTGGCTAATCTTGTGTGTCCTTCCGTTTGTTTGAAGCAGCTTTTCTCCGTGGTTTTCCACTCAATCGAGCTGGAATTTTTTCTAAACATGGTTAAATTGTTCACAGATGGTCATGAGGGGGGTTGTTTGTGGTATTTTGGTCGCATTATTTAAAGTTTTTTACAATTCGTAACTTTTTGGCATTCCTTTTCGCAGCCCTGAGTATAGCTTCGAAGTATTCCCAGTCCCTTTTACCTCTCTCGGGTCAGCGAAATTCAAAGCACGGTATACCATGTATACGGTACGTACTTGCTCATGTGCTGGCTGCATGCATATATGCATGTAAACGTAAACAACACACCGTAATCATGGTAATCGGCCGATGTCCTCAGTGGTTACCATACAAATTGTGGGCAGTTGGACACACAAAGAAGTTACCCCTATTCTGACTTGGCTTTTTAAAAACAAGTATTGACTGGGGGTTTGCTGGGGGTGAGGGTCTACATCGAATGTTTCTGCCCAGTTTCATTAACACATCCCTTGTATTTAATCCTATATTTTAACAGATTGGGCTACCTGCTACTCAACGCTCCAAAATCAAACTGTGCCAGTGCTCTGTTGTACCATGGTTGTACTATAGAGATATATACTTAACATCTCTATGTGTTGTACACAGTTCAGTGCATGGTTAGTATTTTGACGTAAAATGTATTATTTATATTGAATGATTGATGCCGCAGTAAATCTAAATTCCAACATATGATGAAGTTGTTTGGTTGAGTCAGATAATCAACTCAGTGCTAAGTTCCAAAACCCAAAATTAAAATTGTCTTAAATATAGATTTGCTATTAACCCTTTTATTTAAAGGCAAATTTGATCAGATTTTCTTCTGCAAATTGGCAACACTGGCATTTTTTCTTTTTTTGCTACACATATTTTGTTTGACATGTATTCTACAAAACTCTGTTGTACATATGTAGATGTTTATTAAAAATGTAGATATGAATATAACAGTGTAAAAAATGGTTTATCGCTTCAACAGCCAATACCGTGTATCTATAACAGACATACGGGACCTATACATTATAACATGCCATCTCAAATATGATCTTTTCATCTGTATACTGTTGTAGCATATCTTGCCTTTAATTAACATGATTATATTTTATACATTGTGTGTTATATTTTTATGAAAAAAGACATAATCTAACATACACGTATCAATATTGTTATTTATTTGAATGAAATTAAATATTGTATTATAATCAGTGAAGATGCCCATATAACTTTTAAAAGACACAATAATTCCATAAGATATACATTTACAGTGTACTTTCTAAGATTTTTATCAATTATTTCAATGCATAACTATTTGATCCACCAGTAAAAAAAAGATATCTAAAACCTCTAAAAAAACATTTAAAAAGCCCATGTAAGCCATACAAATCTTATCTTTTTATCACAATTAACATCTAAAACCTTTTCTCTCTCTCTCTCTATCTCGCTCTTTTGTATTCTTTAATTTCTCTATCTCTCTCTTCATCTCTCTCTCTGATTTTCCCACTGTCTCTCACATTCATTTTCCCAACTGTCTCTCTCATTTTCCCCACTCTCTGTCTCTCTCATTCATTTTTCCCACTGTCTGTCTATCTCTTTCTCTCATTCATTTTCCCCGTGTGGGTCTCTTTCATTTTCCCCTCTGTCTCTCATTTTTCCCATTCTCTGTCTCTCATTTTCCTCACTGTCTGTCTGACTCATTTTTCCCACCACTGTTTCTGTCTCACTCATTTTATCACCCCCCCCCCCCTTTCTCTCACTCTCACTTCTTTTCGACATCCTGCCATACTTATATATGACTGAGCAACCTTTAATTTAAAAAGTACAAACAACCGCAGTCTAATGTACATTGTAAGGTACATGTGCAATGTACTTACATATTTATTTCTGACCCAATACATGTAATCATAACATTTCTATATCACAATAATTGCCTCTTGACTGCTTACTGAATACACCGTGTTCTAATACATTTTCCATTTTTAGTTAGATTTGAATTTCACTCTGTAATGATTATGCTCCAGTTCAACTCAAGATGCTTAACTTAACTGAACCTCCTATCTATATTGAAAGAGAAGTCTGCTATGAATCAGTTGTCTAAATATATTTTATCAATAAACTGCTCGGCTTTCAGTGTGAATAGGCAGTCTAGCTGTACATACAAGAATGTCACCCCCTCCCCCACACACTATGATAAAGAAAAATGACTCCTACCCCCTGTGCTGCCAAGGGTAATTGCTGCTAGTAGTTATAAATTGCCGTAGAATTTATTAATTTTTATTATTATTTTTATTAATAACTAGCTGTTTATCAAATTTTGAATGTGCAACAATGAAATATACCATTAATTTTCTTGTTTAATTTACAATACGTTAATAATACCCGTATACTTATGTCTAAAAATTATACGTGTACATAACAATACAATTGCAAATTTAATAGGACTACACCACTCCATAAAACTTATTACAACATATAAATGTACTATAAATTAAGTATTATCATCGATTAATGAAGAACTCATATACAATTCTTAGTAGGTTGAAATATCATTATATACCGTTATTGTTATAGAATTAATACGTACTCTCTTATTCAAATTAGATCTTTAAAACCTTTTCTATTTCATGTATGCATCTTTGTATGGTATTATTATTGCATGTTTTTCATGTATGTATTGTCTATGTATTACACCCTTCCAATGGCACAATGATTATATTGTTATAGTCCTCTGCCATGGACCTGGGTTGAATGTATAACTTCTTTTGATTAATAAAGATGAAACATATATATAATATAATATAACATTATAATGAATAATATTTTTTCCAACTACGATTCTCTTCCTTTCTCCCTCTTTTCCCCGTTTTTTTTTGGTCAGCCGATGGGGGGGGGGCATGTGCCCCCCATGCCCCCCCCCCCCGTAGTTACGCCACTGTATGTCCATATGGCAAATACCCCTCCAATATTATTATCTTTTTACCCCATGATGGTTTAATGGTTTTATTAGAGATTACATTCAAAATTTTTTGACATTCCATGTTAATCCCTTCCCAAAAATCCCAACATTGATGAATTGGAAGAAACGGGGTTTCTCTTCAATGTTATAATAATGACATAAGTAGGCTATTTCGTTTGGAAATGGTAAACTGTTTTTTATTTGCATTTTATGATTCAATAATATTGTTTTATTTGTTAAGCGGTATTTTAGGAAGAATTTTCACCAATGAAACAATTATCTCTTGTGATTTATTTCTTCATTTCTTTCGTAAAAAGTGGGGGGATGTTTGTACAGGCCATCCCTCCTCCTCGAAAAGTAGGGGGATATACCCCCCCCCCTCCTGTATTTACGCCAGTGGTCTCAGTAAACATTTGGAAGGTTAAAATGGTTAATGCACTGTAAAAATAATTAGTTGAAATCACTTGAAGATTGTTGAAAATTATTGCCTAATATTTAATTAGCATTCATTACTTTAACAGTTTTAATTTGAATTTACTTGATTTCTTGATGTTACCTCAACTTTATTCATTTTCATAAATCAAAATTACTGAATACACAGAAAAAAAATGAGAAGGGGACTATCTACGTGCGAAAAATCCCCCGACATAATTTCAACTTACCTAGGTTTACATCAAATATTAGACGTCATTCTGTCAATATTGTCCCTAGAAACCAAGTACATTAAAACACATTAATTTCTAGTTTAAACAAACTCAACTCTATAACGTGTTACGAAATTAATGTGCCCCTCAAGTTGAAGTTACATTTGAAAATAAAAAAGTGCAAAATAGTGTTTTTTAAACAGTGTAGCTTCTTTCGTATGAACCACGGTAACATTTCGATAACATCAAAAAGGTCTATGCAAATAAGAAACGAACATAAATATGTTTCAATATTTATTTCGCAAATACCACAGGCGATGTCGATGGGATTTTCCCATGCCCAGACTTCCTTTTTTCAATCAACCTCATATCTGCCTTCTGAAATAATAAAAAAATCGTCTGGCAGTCTAAACCTCCCACGTCAAGCCGATCTAATGATGTATTTAAAACAAGCTAAGTCATCCACCAACATAGAAAAAAAAACAACAACAACACATTTCCATCAAAATTAGATGCAGACTAAGAAAGTTTAGATTTTTTTTTAGTTAATCATTAACATGATTAAACGCGCATCCGGGTCAACAAACTAATAAGGAGCAGATGGCGTCACGGAGGATGGGTGTGCGGACACCTTAAAATTTTGTAGCCTTCTTTAGTATGTTTGGATTACACAAAAAATATAAATTCAATAGTTGTAATTTTCTTCAAGTTTGTTCTCTCTGATATTGCCAAACAGTTTGTACTAAAATTGATGAGATTTTAGTTAATAACTTTTCCGAATGGACGTTTAAAATCAATCGTCCGGACACACAGCACATGGGTATACTATTTCATGTATTTTATCAAGGGAAGTTTGAAGTACCTTATTTTTCGAATGGTTGTTCGTAACTGTTCATTTATTTCAGAGGCCAGTCGAGCATTTGTTTCATTTTCATCTTTTTTAGATAGGAATTCGGAAATGATGAACAACGGAGTGTGCATCAGACTACTTCTCTTACTGATGATCCTCTTTGCCTTGGGTAACCCAAATGAAGGTAAGAAGATTTGGCCGAAAACCACTAATTATTTTCGGTTATATGAAGAAGTTTCCACGACCCGTACCCTAATCAAGTTCATAGGTACAAATGATATCATATGAAATAAATTATTCTTAGTATTCTTTGTTTAGGGTCACCTGTACAAGGGAGGCTAAAGGCTAACTGAGATCAATATCAATGGCAGGACTCTCCTCCCAATGTAAATTATTGGGGGAATGCAGGTGGACCATTATACCCGGGGTTTTCCCTAGACTCTCGTCTGCAAGGGGGCTTCCATTAACTTCCTATCCGAGGAACGGATTGAGTGTTTTACACTGTAACATAGCAACTATAAGTAGTATAATTTTATCCTTTGAGTATTCTTTGGGGACTTTATCACTTGCCCAAGACTTCACATCATCACTGTTGCTGCAGAAAATTTCAGACCCCTACCGACAAAAAATGCGGAAAACATACTTCATGTTCCCAGGGAATGAATTGTATTTGATGATCTTTGAATGGCAAAGGTAGTATTGTGTAGTTATGAATTTACAAAATATAATTTTTAACACGTGAGCCTATAGAAAAATAATTATTGTGTTCCCATTGTGCTGACAATTTGTCCTGTTATGATACATGCTTTCTAGCAGTGTAGGTGTTAACAAAGCAATTCTCAATAGAGATCGACAGAGGTCGAAACCAATCTAACCCAGGCACTATACGAGACCTTTTCATGGATAAGAAATAACAAACTGATCTTAAACTATGATAAAACAAAAGTAATGCTTTTAGGCTCAAAACAAAAGCTAAGTACTACTCATAATCAGCAAATATCAATAAATATACATGGCTGTACTCTAGAATGTAAAAATGAAGTGAAGTGTTTGGGCGTAACAATCGATAATTGCCTTGACTTTAAGCAACATACCAATTTAATTTCAAATCTTATCAAACGTAAGCTTGGAATTATTCGCAGGAATAAACATTATTTTAATCAATCTCAACTTTCCAAACTTTATTGGGTATATGTCATTCCCCATATCCTTTATTGTTCTAATGTTTGGTTTGGAAGATCAGAAGGAAATTATGACACGCTTAACAGGTTACATAAAAGGGCAGCGTATCTGATATCAAATCGCACATGGATGACACGTTCTGAAATCGTGTTTAAAGAACTAAATTGGCCCTCTCTATACAAAGTTCTCCATAGAGCCGCATGTGTTCTTATGTATAAGTGTGTCAATAAATTATCGCCCGCCATTTTATACGATAGACTTTCATTTGTCGATGATGTCTCTTCTAGAACCACACGTAGTTCTGACAAATTGCTCTTGAGATTGCCAAAATGTCGTACGACCTTCTACCAAAAATCTTTCCTATTTTCAGGCTCTCTCACTTGGAATAAACTGCCTGAACATATAAGATTTTCAAGATCTGTTCATTCCTTTAAATTCCAACTTAAACACATATAGACAAATCATATCGTTCATTTTAATCATTATACAATACACTTATACACTATTCTATTGTCCGTGCCGTTCCTATAGTACATTTGGTATCGATTGCTGCTCATTTCTTGTATTTCTGTTATTACCACTTATTATCTAGACATTGAAACGTGTTGTGTTTTATTTGTTTTGTTTTTTTATCTTTTTATCTTGATGTATATAAGTGATAAAATTATCAAATGATGCAATATGTCTTCTGCTTGGTTTTTTTTTGTTTTTGTTTTTTTTTAATTCCAAAAGTAAATTTATTAGTACTGTATAATACATTGTCTTGTGTTTTAACGATCTTTCATCTTTTTAAATGCTTATATATAATCACAGAGCCCTGAGGTAGACCAGCTTTTAATGTTAATATTTTGCATATTTTTATCATGTATCTTGCCATCTGTAACTCGTAACACATTTTCGTATTTTTACCTTGTATTTATTCCCTTTTTCTGTATCTCATAATGTCCTGTTACTATGTTTTTCGTGCATTGTATGTATTTTAATGCTGATCAGGCTACTCTGTATAAATATTCGAGAATAAATAAATAAATAAATAAATAAAAATTAAAGGACAAGTCCACCCAAACAAAAAGTTGATTTGAATAAAAGAGAAAAATAAACAAGCATAACACTGAAAATTTCAGTAAAATTGGATGTAAAATAAGAATTTATGACATTTTAAAATTTCGCTTAATTTCACAAAACAGTTTTATGCACATCCTGTTCTGTATGCAAATGAGGAGACTGATGACGTCATCCACTCACTATTTCTTTTGTATTTTATTATAAGAAATATGAAATATTCTTATTTTCTCCTCATTGTCAAGTGATACAACGATTAATTCCTCCCTGAACATGTGGAATAAGCATTGTTTAATACTATATCGTTCAGTCAAGTTGGTCCTTATCGTCAAATCTAAAAAAATGAAATAAAGTATAATTCAAACAATAAAAAACAAAAGAAATGGTGAGTGATGGACAACATCGACTGACTCACCTAGTTGTGCATATCACTGTTTTGTGAAAAATAAGCGAAACTTTAAATGTCATTACTTTCTTATTTTACATCCGATTTTACTGAAATTTTCAGCACTATGTTAGTTTGATTTTTCTCTATTTATTCAAGTCAGCATTTTCCTGGGGTGGACTTGGCCCCTAATGGGTGAACAATGACGAATAATAAACTCTATTTTTGCTTCTGTTTCTCATCTCCTTAACATATAAGCCTGTTCCGGCCGTCGACGAAGATCGCCACCTCCAGGTATAAGTGCCAATTTTTGTGGAATTCTTGAATACTTTAACGATAAAAACTGTCCATGCTTTTATATAAATATTGTTTTGCTTTATACAAAGATTCCAAAGGGACGATTTGTTTTCATTAAATATGAACAATGGGTAAGAAATGAGAGACTTTATTGATTTACGTAACAAAATAATGAACAGCTTATTTTTTTCCTTTTTAAAATGTTCAATGGATAAACATCAGATATGATGTCAAGTGTACTCCCCAGCATTATTTATGTGTTTTGTGTTAAATTTCCAAAATGAAACATGTTTAAATTGGCAAAAATGGACATTCAACTAAGGTTTTATTCCAAAAGGAGCTAAAATCCATAAAAAATAATATTTTGAAAAAAAGATCTTAAAAATTCATATAGAATTTTTTAAACATAATTCATTTTATCTAAGATGACATCACTATATATCAAAATGAAACCTTGATTGACAGAAAAACACCCAACGTGGATTTAGCTCCTTTTGGAATAAAACTCTTCAAAATTTGTAGAATGATAAATTAGATATATTCACATATTTTAGATGGCTGATGCAAACCTTCAAAACTCTAAATGTTAAAAGTTAGGTTCATCCACATTTAAAATAAACGTGGAGCGTTGTGGCCCAGTGGATTAGTCTTCAGACTTTGAAACAGAGGGTCGTGGGTTCAAATCCCAGCCATGGCGTAATTTCCTTCAGCAAGAGACTTATCCACAATGTGCTGCACTCAACCCAGGTGAGGTAAATGGGTACCGGTAGGAAGTAGTTCCTTAAAAAGCTGTGTGCGCTATGAACGGCTAGCTTAGCCGGGTAATATAGGAGCGCCTTGAGAACTTAACAAGGTGGATATGTATAAATATAAATACCCTATATTAACATTATTATTAAAATACGTATTAGATCATCATCAGTGATATGGAAGCGCCGTGGTTAAGCAGTTCTGACTCTCGCCTTGTAATGAGTGGGTCGTGTGTTCGAATCCCACCATGGCCTAGCGTCCTTTGGCAAGGTGTCAATACACAATTTGCCACTCTCCACCCGGGTCACAAATGGGGACCCGGTAGGATGCGAAAGCCTATGTAGTATGCCTAGCAATTGAGTTTTGGAACTCTTGTTGGAATGCTCCCCCGGGGAGTGGAGAAGGTGCATACATTGTATGCTGGCATGCAAGGATCCGATGACCGGGGTAATTATACATCTGTAAAGCGCTAAGAGACGTCGTTCCGATGTATAAAGCGCTGTATAAATGTGGAATACTATTATTATTGTCGTGTTCCAATCTTAAATAAAGTGAATAAAATAGTAGGAAATCTGAAAAACATTGCTGTCAAAGTTTACATGGCTCCAATAAGCCAATCTAACAAATGTCATTAATAGCTTCTGACACGTTCATACACTCTAAAAAATGAAGTGCTAATTTAGCTCTTAAAGAGCGTGTATAGTGACTGCACTTCGGAGTGCTGATTTGTCCAGTTCAAATTTGAACAAGACAAATCAGCACTCCGGAGTGCAGTCACTGTACACGCTCTTTAAGAGCTAAATTAGCACTTCATTTTTTAGAGTGCATATCATGTTAATGGGATATTGTTTTATAAATACCAACAATCTCTTTCCAACGGTGCTCTGAAATGATATTTACCCTTCCTCATTAACGCTAGTACGATTTGATTTGTTCAAGACTAAGTAAGCACAACGGATTGAAAACTATTAGCGATTGCGAAACATTAATAGGAAAATGGGTGTGAATTCGGGGCAAAGTCATCATAGATTTCTAAATAATACCATTAATAGTCTCTCAATAAGAATAGAATCTAGACAACATGATGAACCCGACATCAAACCTTGTTCAATCCGAATAATAATAATAGACAGTTTTTGTTTAGCACATAACACATTATAAAAAACGTCTCTTTGCGCTTCCAAAGGACCCCCAGCCTTTTACAGGGCTGTGGCATTTCAAGGAATAAATTTCTGTCAGGTACCCATTCAACTTACCTGGGCTGAGTGCAGCACAATGTGGATAAATTTCTTGCAGAAGGAAACTACGCCATATACTAGAATATACTAGATATATCGCAAGAACGTAATTATATGTCAACGTACTGCTTTATATAATATATGAAACTTACAGTCACTTTACTAGTGCAGTTTAAAGATAAGGAGTTGGATCTATGTAATTTTAATTCATGTTTTACTGTGTATGCATTTGGCAAGCCAGGCGTTGAAGTAGTAATGATGGTGGTGTCTTGATGACAGTAGGAAATTTGTTGTTGACATCAGCATGATCAGCATAGATATTACTTCCCTTTGATATTTTCATTGTATTAATATTAAATTTTTGTAAAGATTATTTTTATAAAACAAATTTTTCGTTTACTCGTGCACACGCCATCGGTTTGTGTGACATTACAGATACAACACCGCCGAAGTATGTTAACGAATTTGCTGTATGTAACAAGAAATCTTCCACCAAGAATTATGGTAAATTCGTAGTTGTGAAGCCAAAAGAAAAATTCTGGAGTACGCCAAAGGCGGAAGATGAAAAGAGCAAACCCGTTCATATCGACGAGTAAGTCCAGTTTTATAATTCATATCTTGAATTATTGTTCATATATAGGTGGGTGTTTCATAAAGCTGTTCGTAATTTGCAAGCGACTTTACGAACGATTATGGTGGTCTTTAATCAAGGCCTTATTTTCAGCCCTAATGCATTCCATTAATTTATTTTTTATTCATTTGATACAATGCACTCATTGATTCGTAACGAATCATCTAATGTTTGATCTATAATTAGATTTTGTTGACCACCTGATTATGATTTTCTTTTGTTTTACCAGTTAATTGATTTCATTATGCACTCTTCCTCTATATTTATGCAATATTTAATTCAATGCGATTTATAATTTCACTTACACTCAGAACTCCTCTATGTAATTGGATCCGTCACATGAAAATCTTTGTGTAATTTAATCTATTATGTAGTGAATTATCTTTTTTTTTATTTATCTACTCTTTTTATAGTATCTTTGAATGTTCTTATATTTTGTAAACGTGTATATTTCAGCCACTGGCTGCCAATTATTTATTGCCAATAAAACATTACAACTCTATATACTCTTTTATTCTATACATCTCATAGGCCTATTATATCAAGCATGTATTCTCTATACACTTTAAGAAATAGGGAACAATGAGAAAGAAAGATGCAATTTGTTCAGTATTCGGATCAACTTAATCGTGGTTAAACTGCATGTCTTCAAATATTTGTATTTTCCTAGATATTCCGGGGTTCGATCTTGTTTAAAACTTTAGGTTATGAAACATTCCTCACCTATATGATTAAGACATAGTTCAACGTACAGACTTGTTGTAATTCATTTGATTTCCCTTTTTAAGACCCTACCTACCAAATGAGTTTGGAACTGGCGTACATGAATATGCTTATCATGCACGGGACAGTGCTCCTAGTCCCAACATGAACATCTGCAAAATACGATTTGAAGTCCAAGGTACGTTAAATCTGTATTATTTATTGCTTTAATGAAAGAAAATATGTTATGTTGCTTTTGATTGTAGAAGAAGTTAAGGATATTTTTAGAAGGAATCTGGACATTTTCTTTAATTGTAAGACATTAGTTCATTCATGGGCGAAAAAATCCCAGGAGGGACGTGTCCCCCCTACTAAAAATAGTAGGGGGGACACATTATCAAATGTCCCTCCTACTATTTTGGGCCTTTGGTGATGCTAAGAAATATATCACTGAAAATGTGAATAAAACGTTCGTTTTTTGACGAGAAGACCTTTTTTTTTTTTGCTTGTCAAATATATTTTCGTCGAAATGACCTGAAAATTTAGGTAATAGCCTTTTTTCAGACCCTTGTCCTTGTCCCCCTACCTTTTGGGAGCGATTTCCGCCCCTGAGTTCATTGAATGTCAAGTCGATACCAGCAAAATCTCGGTTTGAACTAAACAAAAAAGAAGAGAAATCAAACAAGTATAACACTAAAAAAAATTATCTAAAGCGGACGTAAAATAAGAAAGATATGACATTTAAAAATTTTGCTTCTTTTCCATAAAACAATTGTATATGCACAACTCAGCGATATGCCATTTTTTGTTCTTTTTTCTATGGAATATGAAGTATTTTGATTTCCCCTCCACTGGCTGAATATATATAATGTATTTGATTTGTACCATTTCAAATTCGCTCATCCCCCTCCTATATTTCACATCGTCCACTTTTCATCCAATTCTTTACCCCGTGATTTTGCGCTAATCTTTGGCTTTTCCTTTTTAGTCTAATTCTTGTTTAGTGTCCGATCTCCTTACGAACTTCATAATTACTTTTAGGAACCTGCAGACATTACAAGCTCTGCTTTTCATGCAGGTTCCTTCACATTTCACTTCATTTACTGCCATTATCTTTGTATTTTCTATGTAACCAAATATATTTCTTGTATTATGTTATTATTTTGTTATCTTGTGAAGTATGAAGATAAATTCAATTCAATTGTCATGTGGAAAAAAAAATAATTCCCCCTAAACAATCATGTGGAATTATCATTCTTATGAAATATTGTGGTTCAATCCGAAGTGTCCTTATTTTCAAATCTGTAAAAATTAAGATATTGTATAATTCATACGATTTAAAACAAAAGAAATCAGTGTTTAAATATTTTCGAAGAAACTTGAGGGGGTGAAGCGACCAAGCTTGTCATGAAACCCTTCTGCCCTTATTCCTAAAAATATGAACATTAATTATTAAGAACAATTCCAAGAACAAGAACAATCCTAACCCAGGTTACTGTTTCGTTTAGAAATCCTTTGTATGGAATATACGTTTTCCTTCTTCAGTTTGACCCTTATTAATAGCTTTCATTTGTTTCTTTTCTCTAAAAAAGCAAGTATTGTTTCATACAATCCACTCTTTAATCTACATGTATTGTTATTCATTCAACATTGGTTAAATATATATGTTCTTTATGTTAAAGGTATATATATTTAGTGTACTCCTAACCTTTCCCCATTCCTGCTTTTGACATTACTTCTCCCTCTGTATACTTTTCTTTTTGTATCCCCTTTCTAATATTATACATTAGTATACTTTATTTGTGTTACTGTTTTACTTGTTATGTTTACTGAAATTTTACTCTGTAAAAATTAATGTAATTCAGCATTTGGCTGCTAATTGAATTTTTATCACAATAAATACCATTTATCTACCTATCATACATCCAGTACATAGCGAATGTTAAAAACGAATAAAACCTAAACATCATTGTGGTTGATAAAAATTATTTCGAAGTACACAAATTTCAATTACAAGGGAATCATTGCATTTTCTCACACTCAGTCAAGACATGCCCGGTGCTGAGTAATCCAGATAATGGTTACCACGACTGTCCTCGTATAACTGACTACCTGGTTGTCGGGACGACCTGCCGATACTTCTGCAAAGACGGCTACAATTTACAGGGTGCACCTCAGCTAGAATGTCACGGAACATCAGACGAAAGTTCTGCAACAGTTGCATGGGTACCACTGCCCGAACCAACCTGCACATGTGAGTATTAAAGGGTTATAATTTCCTAAATAGTTACCTTAAATTTCACTGAATGCTCAGCTAATACCATGGTCACATTTGTTCTACGGCGGCCGTACGGCGAGTCGAAAACAGCCGTTTTATCAATTTTGATTCAAACCACCTATATGTAGTTGGACAAAAAATGTTAAAACGGCTGTTTTCGACTCGCCGTACGGCCGCCGTAGAACAAATGTGACCATGACATAAATGTTGTTATTATGACATTAGGTATTCTAAAATCAAAGTTGGATTGTCGGACCTCCGACACGTTTGTTTTACGACTTTCCACCTCAAAATCAATATTACAGAAAGTAAACTGAAGTAGCTGTGAAATCATTATTATCATTATCATGATCATTATTATAATTATCATTATTATTATTATTTTGCTCTGCATTAGTAATTACATGTGGTCCACTTGAAGATCCGTCGTACGGTACAGTGTCATGCACACAACAGGACGAATACTTCAGCATCTGTTCTTATAAATGTGATGAAGGATATGATCTCGGTCCAGGGGTGGCTTCAAACCTAATCTGTCTGTCCAGCGGCTGGTCTGCACCGCCAGTTCTGGAATGTAAAGGTAGGTGAAACACACACACACCCATGTATATATATATGTATGTGTATGTGTATATATACATGTCGCTGATGATCCTGTACGACCAGCTTAAGTTAAGCATCCAACCAATAAATTATTTATATAAATATATATATATATATATATATATATATATACATATATATATATATATATATATATACATATAGATAGATAGATAGATAATAGATAGATACATAGATACATAGATACATACATACATACATACATACATACATACATACATACATACATACATACGTACGTACGTACGTACGTACGTACGTACGTACGTAGGTAGGTAGGTAGGTAGATAGATAGATAGATAGATAGAGATAGATAGATAGATATTGTTAGATATACTGTTTATTTGAGTACTTTTTCAGTAGCTAGCTTTAGGGTTTTATTTGTGTAGCAACATATACAACGAGTTCTATCCATTTTTTTTCGATTATTGGACAAAACTACTGATAACATTTTCTGAGTATGAATATGTTTGATGAGAGGGAAAGTAAGGGAGGGGGTATCAAGATAGTCAGTAGAATTAATTTGTCAAAATTTGTTTTTTTTCTAGTAAACTGTCCATCCGATTGTGATTCATTTTGATCCTAAACATTTCATGAAAATAATGTTAACGACATTATTCATATCATTGCTCGTATACGCTAATTTGACTGTATCTTGTCGACCTTTCACAACCAGTTTTCGGCGAAGGTACGGCGAATAATTTCCCTTTCAGGCCAAAAAATCTGTAAATTCTTCATTTCTCCCTATTCCAGTTTACGGCGAAGGTACGGCGAATAATTTCCCTTTCAGGCCAAAAATCTGTAAATTCTTCATTTCTCCCTTTTATCGCTTCGCATATGACTGTTTTTAATATTTCTTATCACTCCAAATTGAACAAACTGGCATATTTTCAAGTCCAATGAATTGCGTCATTTTTGTGGCAACAGGCTATTCCAAGACATTGTCAATGCTCATTTTTACCCCGCTTACTCATTAATGTTAGAAAGTGGAATTCCTCATGCTTAGTTTGCCTCACTCTATTTTGTCTGATTTACCAAATGAATCATAGGAAGGCACTGTTTTGTATTCAACAGAGAATTAAGTAGAAATTCTGTTAATGATAGCTTGTAACGAATTGTTGTCAAGTTGTGACTGAACATAGTGAAGCTAACCACGAGGTGCGAATCCTAAATGTATCATAGAATTCCGTCAGAATTATTTTTGTCTTTTTTTTTCAATTTGTACAAACAAATCAGATAGTGAAAGTCCTGTATTATCTGGCTGTGAGTCTTATCAGTTTTTCCTCCCTGCCAATGAAAGTGCATCAGCCTTCAACTGGACTGTCCCAGATGCATCTGACAATAGTGGTGACGAGCTAACCATCACTGTGCCAGCTTTCCCCAGGCCAGGCGTACATGAACTGGAGGCTGACTATTACAGTTTACCCTACTCAGTCACAGACAACAGTGGAAACATCGGGACATGCAGTGTTTATCTTATCGTGTCAGGTAATGGAAAAAGTGACGCAAACGTACGAAAATAAAGATGAAGTTAATTTAGACCATAATTTTCATAATTACTGTGAGTTTGGTTGATTTTTTTTTCTTTTTAAATTTCGGATTTGCGTATATCTCTGACTTTATGTTCATTTTTACCATTTATTATATGGTAAAAATTAATATAACTCATCATTAAAGCATTGTGCACTACGTTTCAAAGACCACAGCAGGGTCTGAAAATAAGTATAATTACATAAAACGATCCATAATCAATCATGTGAATGATGTATGGTATGTAATCACATATGATATATAACTCATTATATTTTTAAATTTCAACTTTCCCCTTTGCCCTGTTGTATGTAGTGGACAAACAATTCCTTCGGACAAACAAAGATGACTTTTATATATATCCTTGAAAACAACTTGTCTGTGTGTTTTTTTTTCATTCACAGTCCTTATATTGCCTTTATGGTAACAGTTTTAAAATGTTTATATAGTCATCATTATCATCATAAAATGATTTAGCTAACCTTTACCTATCATTGAAAATCCTTAGAAATCCGCTGTGAACATCTGCTTTCACGAGAAGGTCTGCAGGCGTATTGTAGCCGTGGAACTCTTAGAGGTTCCTTTTGCCACTTCTCCTGCACTGAAGGTTACTACCTTGAGGGCGAGAACCATGCTATGTGCCAACAAAGAAACCCTGGTTCCAAGCTAGGCGAATGGTCGAATCCAACACCCCATTGCACAGGTTTGTAAATCATTATCATACACTCTGGCGCCCATCTTACAAAGAGCTGCGATTCATGCGATCAATCGCAACTGTGGAAAGCCAGCAAATCAACGTATTTAATGCATGTTTGTTCAAATGAAATTCTAGATGTGAATGTAGATCCATAAATTCATTGATTTCTTGACAATTTTGTGTGTTCTCCTTTGTTAACAAAGGACATTTTGCAAATTTTCTGTATAAGAAATTATGACACTGATGGATTTCCATAGAGTTACGACTGATTGTATCAATCGTAACTCTTTGTAAGACGGGGCCCTGAAGTTAGAATGCAGGATAATGTACTTGGTGAAGTGTGAGACCTGCACTCTTGCATGTTCATATCCTAGGTAATAGACACTTTACAATGACAATGTTCTTTTTACCAACTGGAAAGTGAATGGAATTGCATTTGATTTATTTCTCCCCGTCTTAAGTATTTTATCATACTCGCTGTTAAATCTTACTTTCTTCCTATTCATATCTTTGTAAAAAATATACATATATAATCGAAATGATACGCAGAGGTGCACTGTGATCCAGCTCCTTCACTAGAGAATGGCTACCAAACATTTGGACTTTGCGACACTAAATATCTATCCATTTGTGTCTACGACTGTTCTGAGGGATACACCATTAGGAATCGCATACTCCAGTGCACTGGTCAGACGGGATCCAACTCGGCTTCATGGATAGCACCTGGGGGTGATGTACCGGTGTGTGAAGGTGACTATCCAAGGTTCATTTTGTAGCCCTTGTGTGTTGACAGATAATCACTAATTAGGTTTTATTCTGCTTCCACGACAAACGACGGGTCAAAGAACAAAGAAAATGTGTTGCTAAATGCCCTTCATGACAATAGACAACCAGGAAGTTTTAGCCCCTCGAAACACATGCGTTCGGTTTGGGGGCACCTCCGAAGCAGTCAAGCTTTGAAGCCGCCATCACTGAACTGCTGTTCCGGTTCAAGAATTTCCGACAAAACCCCAGCTGTTCTTTATCATTTTGAAGGGCATTTTTAATAGATTTCCTGTTTTCTTGATTCCGTCTCCGTTGCCATTGTGAAAACTCGCTAAGTAATTTCTCATCACTCCCATGAAAAACAGTTATTGTTGGACCTTGCCATTGTGTTCTTACTGCGGGTGCTGGGCATTGTCACAGCACCCCCAGTAACAATAGAAAATCCCCATGGTCAGGTTTAGTTATTGTTAGGACGGGAGTCACTGATGTGTAAAATTAGGCAGACATTTTTACAATCATTCCACTAAAATCAACCGTACAAAAGGAATAAAAATAGGCAAGTAATTGAATTTTACCTTTCGAAGGTAAAATTCGCATTTAGATTAGAATAATTTAAGAGCAAGCTATACGGTTTGCCAAGATAGAATAACAATGACTGTATACCAGTGCTAAGGAAGATGCTCATGACATTTCGTAACCAACTGTTTCTCCCCAGTGCAAAATTGTGACACCCCACCGCTGTCTGGCATCCTTGAGGTGACCAACGGGACCTGTGAAGGATCTTCCTCTGTTCCACTCAATGAAATATGTTCCTTTGGATGCGTGGATGGATACGCTTTGAAAGGGGACGGCGTTATTCAGTGTGGCCTGGATGGATCGTGGTTGCAACCAATCCCAGAATGTGAACGTAATTAAACATACCCGTTTTAACGTCAAATTATTATAATTCTAACGTTTTACATAGGGATAAAAAAAATCGGACTATTGAATGATGCCCGATATTATTTTACATGTAAACATAGTTCTAATCGCTTAATAACACTAAATTGTATGTCATATTTTAGAAATGCCTGGTATACCCCTTCTTAAGTCTCGGTAATATCTTAGACCTATTTTGTTGAGCCACTGGGCTTGAGTAAATCTGATCAGTTTCTGCACTGCATGGTGTGTGTCCCCGAGAATCTCGACAAGAGTTCGGAATAGATTAAGAAGTCCCACCCCCCCCCCACACCAAAAATAATAATCTATTTTTTTTTAATGAATAGATATGCCCTATAAAAATGAATGAATAAATAAATAAATTAAACACATTAAAAGGTAAACTGTTCATGCGCCTAATTTTTTTGCAAATGTCAACAAAATTTGTCAAATGAACGTTATGCCCTCGACAAATCTGAATTCTTATTTATACCATTTTCTTTATGTTATTAGCCATCACATGCCCCCCGATACCAGAGCCTTTGAACGGAGGAATAAATGGATGTCCTGTGCAGATAAATGTTGAGTATGGATCTATCTGCACTGTCTTCTGCGATGATGGGTTCAAGTCCACCACCGGAAGCGATCCTGTACAACGTACATGTGACAAAGATGAAGATGATGTAGGCTTTTGGAGAGAGGGAGGAACAATAACATGTGTCGGTACGTTCTTCATTTCCCTTGGTCTTTGTTCCTTCCCTTAAGTCTATTCAAAGCTAAAAATATAGGATTGTCAGCTGGTTTGTGTTCAACGAATGAATAAACAAAATAAACAAATCCCACAAATAACTCCAATATTGCCCGGCCAATGTGATATTTTTCTTCCCAATCACCGGAATAGCAAAAAAATTATACAACATGCCCGTGACTACATTCAACAATGGACCTCTATGAATAGATAAACCCATGATTCAACCTAGAAATAGAGCAAACATTACCTGGCTAAATGCCGGACTAAATGAGACTTACCCCGGAGACTTACACTTTCTCTGTTTCAGTTGTGACTTGCCTCCCGCTCTCTGATCCAGTCAACGGGGAAATTGTTTCGTGTACAACCGATGGATCAAGCACCAATATTAGTCATATCCAAGAATATAACACGATCTGCAGATCGTCTTGTAACCTTGGCTATACTCCACAGTACAGTGTCACTCGGAGATGTGGAAATGATGGATCTTGGGATGGCGTTGAACAGCTCTGTGAAGGTAATAATTGCTTATCAAATTAACGGGGGCAAACTGTACGCGGTTATTGTGTCAGATGCAGAAAAGGCAGCCTTCGAGCCAGAAAGATCAGGCGTTAGCAATTGTTTTTTTATTGTATGGATAAGCCCTTGCTTGTGCTTAAACGCGACTTGTTAAACCCTTTCCTTGCCTTCAGAAAGCAATTGTTAGCGCGGTTTGAACAATAGCGACGTGGCGCTGATGCGATCACGACTCACAGAACAAAGGAGGGACTTGAATGCAAAGTTGCGCCAGTGCATAATACTGCTTCTCTCGTTTTTGTTCCAACTTCAACCATTCCTTCAACTTGCTTCTTATCAAGTTTATATTGTTGGCTTTCAGTTTGCACTTACAAGGACAAAACATGTACATGTAGTCTACTATACACCTTCTTGACCTTGGGGTATACTTTCTCAGGTGCATAGAGACGTGTGTGTGTGTGTGTGTGCGTGTGTATTTGAGTTTTGTCAGACGTGTATCAATCAGATATGATTATTTACGTCTGGGACCGACCTTTAACGTCACCATTCGAAAGACGTGACCAGGGCTCGAACCTCTGCATCAATTTGTAACTTCCCCACAGCTTGGATTACAGGCGCACGCCACAAAGCCCAGTTAAAGACGATTACAAAACGCGAACGCCCTGATGAGGGCAGCCATGCTATTCTGACGGAGCTGGAAAAGACCCAAGTAAATGCTTAAATGCACAAACAAAATGTTCGAATTATGCAAACGCTTTTTAGCAATAGCTTAATCCTCACGCAAATAAAGGCAGTCAGCATTGCTTTAGAGATATTAAATTACTACAAATAAGTGCATTAGACATCCTAGTCTTCCTCTTTTATTAATTTCATCAAAATTTACTTTCTTCATTAGTTTTTAAAAATGAAAAACTTTTTAAAAATGATAAAAATGAATTAATCTGGTAAAAAAAGAAAGAATATTGAAAAGTAGATATGGTTGCTAGGGAAAATAATGTTGCTAGGCAGTTTTGAAATTAAAAAAAATGTATGAAATATATATTTGGTTGCTATGCGTTATTATATCATTCATTCTGTAGTGATTTTATCCTTGTAGAGATTAAAGTCCAAAATTTTGGCCTCTCGCCGCTCGCCTACTAGCCCAGCAACAGTTCGTTTGGGTAAACAAACATTTATAATTGTGAACGAAGTAAACAAAGAGATCTTAAATTACTACAATTACAACAGGTACATGATTTTTAAAAAGCACAGTTTTGCATCACCCATTGGAAATTTATAATTCTTAGCGACATGCATGCATTCTTGTGTGGACTGGTTTGAAGCAATTTCTTCAAAATGTGAAAAAGTGCCAGGAATAATTTGGCACCCTCGATGATACTCTTCACACTAAATAATAAAACAAATCATATTTATAATCTCATCAAGGGCGCGTCGTGGTCTAGTCTGTAGTTCTGACTGCCGCCTTTCAAACAGGAGTTCTTGAGTTCGAATCCTAGCCATGGCGCGTTTTCATTCAGCAAGAAATTTATCCACACTGTGCTGCACTCGACCCAGGTGAGTTGAATGGGTACCCGGCAGGATTAATTTCTAGAATGCATGATTGTTGAAATGCAGCTCGAGCTAAAGCCGGAGTAATAGTAATAATAATAATAACAATGCGCCTCGGAGTAGAATATTTCTAGATAGATGGCGAAATATAAATGCTCTCTACTATTATCGGCATTCAAACTTTTGCAGTTTTATAGTACTTCTTTACAAGGCAACTGAATAGTTGGTATTCTTTTTTTTTCTTTGTCCATCTCAATTTTAGATGAAACCAGTCCGGAAATCAGCTGTCCATCAGACAAGATTTTGTTTGCCGAATTCAACCAACTTGAGGCAACGTTTGAAGCTAGCCTCTGGGAGCCCGTACTTGTAAGAACAAAAAATATATATATTTACGAGAAGTGCGCTACTGTCCCCCGAAATGTAGTCATGATAAACTTAGTGATGGACATGTATCGGAATTTAATTCACCATTTTAGAATGATTGTTTGAAATAATATGTCTGAACTCGATCAGAATTACACATGATTATGCGTGAATGGACAATAATTATCATCCTCTTTCATCCTACTTTCAAATAAAAGGAAACGTTATAGACGTTTTAGTAACTGTGTGTGCACTTATTGAAAAAGTACAAAAAATCCTATCCTCTGGGCGAGGGCGCCCTTCACTCTCTTCTGCCTCGTGACGTCACGTGCATAATGTACTCTAATAAGCCTAAACGGATTAAACTCCATGTTTCTGATTTAAAAATTTTATCAAAATTTGATGACAAATAACGAATTAATTGAATTTCAAATTTTAGCAATATCTAGTGAAAACATTTATATGCACGTCGTCATAAATATTTCATATTTTCATACATGTGTGTATGACATGTCTCCCTTCTGAAAGAATAAGTTGCATCAATAAATATTAAGATCACTTAATCAGCTGTAAATCCATTTTTTTATTCTTGGAGGACAAAATTAAAAATCATTTTCATGTAATGAAATAAAAAGAACATGTGGGAATATTAGATCTTCAGTTTGCTCATTGAATATTCATGAAGACACGCATAGAACTGTTTCATTAAAATAATTCAAATCTTCAAGATATAATAATTTCGTTTGATTCTTGTCCGATTTTGTACCAATTTTAATCAGTGTTTTTTTTTCTGATTTATCTTTATCTGTTCAAATCATATTATTTTTAGCTTGGAGTACCTCCTTTAACTACCCGAAGCACAGATGAAATGCACACTGTATGATGAAACTTCAATAGATTTTCGAACAATTTCGTACATAAACAATAGTAATGTAAATCCCCCCCACCGAAATTCATCGTGTAAGTTAATTAAATATGTGAGATATAATAAAGCTCCCCGGGAGGTTTACATTTCATTAAGTTTTATTGCATTTCGCCTTTGGAATTTCATTCTTGAACATTTGAAATGATTTTTTTAATAATTAATAACAGCTTGTGTAATTTTATTGGTACGCCCATTACAGGCAACAGATGCTGGAAACACCCTTACAGCCTATCTTTACAGCGTGAACTCGGATATAGTAACTGGGAGCATACCATCCAGCCTGGTGGAAGGAGAACATACCATTGAATATAGGGCAACCGATGTTGCGGGAAACCATGCTTCATGTACATTCAATGTGGATGTCAAAGGTTTGTTTTCAATGGATATAAAACAAAAATCCGACAGAAATTGATGTCGTTCACAAATCAAAGTTTGTGATGATGTATGACATATGAATGAACAGTGGTGGAGAGGGTTCATCGTATCTTGAGTACTTTCACATGGATTGTGTGTGTGGGTGAAGTGTGTTACACTCACTTCCACTGAAGAGAGGCATTAACTTTAACCTATGAACAACAATCCAATCCCTTACAGAGGGTGAGCAAAACTAGACTGTGGTAATTTGGAGGCTGGAAAGACGCCCTCCAAAGATCTTGGCTATTGATCACGACGTAAGGTACGCCACCCATCTACAAAATTATATATTGAATCCAAAAGTGTTCAAATTAATTCTCAATGAATTGATTACGCTAATGTATGCATGACTTTAGAAATTGACTGTAAATAAATTGATTTGAAAAAAAATATTCATCTTATTTGGCATAGTTACTAGATGTCCCCCTCTATATGCTCCAACAAATGGTGAAATCAGTTTGAGCTCTGGCAGTGGCGGCTGTACAACAGGAGCGATTTACGGATCTGAATGCCAAGTCTCCTGTCTCGACGGATATGTACTGTCTGAAGAAACATCAGATGGTCTCCTTCCCGTCTTCGTTTGCAATAGATCCAGTACGCCTTCCACCGTTGGGATGTGGAGTGGAGAGCCGAAATCTTGTAACAGTAAGCAATCAATTATGTTTTTTCTGCTATTGCCCCTGCCCTGTGGAACAAGCTCCCTATCCATATTCAAAAAGCTCCCTCGTTTGAAATTTTCAAATGTTCACTTAAAACTCATCTTTTTTTCAAAATTTGCATAGTGTTTTTTTTTGTGTGTTTTTCATTAATGGATTCACTGTTACACAATACAGCCCATCTGTGCCCTTTGAAACACCCGTATAAAGCGTCAGATGAATATTATCATTATTATTGTTATTATCGTTATTATTACTATTAATAATACTATTGTTGTTGTTATCATCATCATTATTACTACTGTTATGATTATTATTAGTAGTATTATAATTATTACCATTATCATAAATATTATTATCATTATCATTATTATTCTCATTATTATTATTATTGTTGTTGTTGTTAATATTACTATTACTTGTTTGCCAGGAACTGTCAAAGTCATTCCTCTATTTTGACGAATCATTTTACTGGGTTCTTGGGTATTCTCAAAGATATGTATTTAGCTCATAATGCCTGTAGGCCTATAGCTATTAACGTTGAAACTGAAAGTACAATGTTTTTAGATTAGAGTAAACGTTACACATTGTCAGTTATTAACATGAAAGCCCTTGCATCTTTGCAATGACGGTGAGAATAATATTTTTAAGGCCTAGTTTGACGATCTATTATTCTCATCGTCATCGCAAAGTTTGACGACAATATTTTCGAACTTCATTATTTTCATTACACAGAAATCGAATGTAACATACCATCGGTTCCCAATGGATCCGTCTCTGGTTGTCCATTTTCTGCTGTATATGGTGATTCATGCTACTTCATGTGCAATGATGGATTCAAGAGCAGTCAGGGGATTAAGTCTGTTACCAGGGTTTGTCAAGTTAATGGCTCATTTGACGGGGAAGACCTCATTTGTGATGGTAAACCTCCGAAACATTAATTGTGTTTTAGAATAAATGTGTTTCTACTAGCAAGACTTATCTGAATTAAAAAGCGACAATATAGGCGTGATTTGATACAAAAAATCTTTATTTACATACATCGCTATTCATGAACAAAGTAAGAATATGTAATTATATATATACATGTATATATGAAGATTTCAATTTCATCGCTTCTGTTAACCCATTCCTCAGGTCGTTCTGGTTTGCGTTCTTCAAATAATGTAAGGCTCAAAGAAATACGTACTAAACGAAGTTGGGGGGATAGAGCATTTTCATCTGCTGCACCTTTTTTGTGGAATAGGTTACCGCTATCTATTCAGACAGCTAATACTCTTTCTACATTTAAGGCAGCACTTAAAACTCACCTGATGCTTAATGCATACTGCTAAATCATACCAGCAGTTTACAGTCTAGTTCTTTATTCTTATGTTTAGTTTGTTAATTTTTCTTTTGTTATTTGTTATTTGTATGCGCCTTGAGCATCTCTTAGAGATGGATATGTTGCGCTTTATAAATATTGTTATTATTATTATTATTATTATTATTTCAATTATTTCCAAAAGAGGTTAGATCCACTTTAGGACATCATGGGAAAATGAAAGTTTTGAATTTACCTATACTGCAGTATTCAATTTGATAAACTTAACATAACATAGTACCCCACCGTGGAAATGTAAACATGGTAAATGCACATGTAAAAAAAAATATGTGGGTTTTCATTTTTCAATTTTTTCCTTTACATTATTATTTTTTACCTAACCCATTTTGTAACTAAACGGGATCTACCTCCTTTAGGGCGTATATGTGGGTGTTTGTTAGTGTGCGAATGTATGCATAAACATATGTTTGTTTATATGTTCCTTGAATGAGGAAACTCTTCTGACGTCTAGTTCCGACTTTTAAAATTTGACATTATTACAGCACACATGACAACAACATTACAGGAGACTCAAAATTTCATTTCTAAAAAATGTTATTCAACTATTGAAAAGGAACATTACAAGCATTTATATGCACTTAAAAAAATAACTATGCGGATGCTTTTGTCAATGAATATACCAACCGAAATACAAGACTTCGAAATACTTAGGGATTTTACCTATTGTGTCCCCCATCCTTAAAATCGGGGATTTGTCCCCATGCCCCCCCCCCCCAAAAAAAAAAAAAAAAAAAAAAATCTGACGCCTATGATTAAATGAAATGATGATAATTTGGGCAAATTTCGTTCCAATAAAGTATGGCTTGGAATAAACATCAATAATTACGTTTGAAAAAGAATGAAAACGAAAATCAAGTATAAAAACTGCATCTATAAGAATTGACTTTGAAAGAAGTAATGTTTAACTCATCTTCAAAATAGGATAGGAAAATATTTTTTCATATACCCCAGCAACTTTTTGGAGAAATGTTGATAAACATACTTTTTTCTATTACAAATATAAAGAATTTTTATTATCTCGATTAACCGTATTCCTTCTTTAGGGAAATGGGGAGGTAACATACCTGTTATTTGTAATATAATTTATTTATTTATTTCACATATTTAAAAAGGTGTGACCCAATCAGTACAAACACTGGTTTTCGTTGGGACCCTTTAATTCCAAAGTAGATATGCATAATATATACAGATATAGCAAATTTGTAAATACAAACTTATGTATAAAATAGACTATTTTAAAATGTTACACGTTTACAGAATAAGGTACAAATTTAACAGATAAAAGTTAAAAATATATTCACAATTTGAATTCCCGTTGAAATTAATATACAATATAGTATAGTTGACTGTTGATATCATTGCATGACATATTTTCCTCATATTTTTCCCAGTTGAGATATCATGTCCCACATTGATTGAACCTGAAGATGGGTCTGTTCTACCGACTACGTGCAGTCAATCTGGAGGAGTACCTTATAATACTCATTGTTCATTCTCTTGCAATCATGGCTACCTGCAAAATCAAGTCTATTCTAAGACATGCCTTTCTACTGAAATGTGGAGTGACGTGCGAGAGGTGACATGCACAGGTAAAGTATCTATTATAATAATAATAATAATAATAAATGGCATTTATGTAGCGCTTTATCAATCTACGACTGTTCAAAGCGCTTCACATTATTATTATTAATCGGTCACTGGATTCATAGCATTCCAACAGCCTGTTAGACGAAAACTTGCTAAACCAACCACAATGACGGTTGTTTCCTTCCGGTATTATAATATTATAGATTATATAAGGATACAAAGCGCTGCTATTATTACCCCGGCTTTAGCTCGAGCTACCATCACCGGCGCTCAGTGCATGCAAGGAATTAATCCTGCCGGGGACCCATTCAACTCACCTGGGTCGAGTGCAGCACAATGCGGATAAATTTCTTGCTGAAAAAAAACACGCCATTGTTAGGATTCGAGCCCACGACCCTCTGTTCGAAAGGCGAGAGTCATAACCACTAGACCACAACGCGCCCGCAATCATGACACAATTTAAATTTCAAGGTTAAAGGGGGCGTTCCACAAAGTGTGAAGTATGACTTAGAGTCATGTTAAATTTAGAGTCATGTTAAATGCCAACACTTATCTGACAAATTGAGTGATGCTTGTATATAACCCCTAACCGTACTGGACGTTTAAGTGCTACTCTACTTAAATCTATGTGAAAACCGCCTTGGTCAGTTGTGAGTATAGTGATCACCCGAATATTAGATTTAGATTTAAACCTCACGAACATGAATTCGAAACTAAAAGATTTTAATTTGAACATCTTGAAATTTGAAATTTACGCCTTTTGGATTAATTTTTTTTTGGTCTGATTCGTAAACAGACAAAGGTAACTTAGTTAACTTTAGTTATTGAATTGTGTTCCTTAAATTTAAGATTATGTTATAAATATTTGATTGTGTCTTGCAGTATTTTCGACCTTGTTATGTCATATTTATCATGTTATGTACAATTGTGAAACAGAAATCAATTAATCAAATCAAACATCGAGGCTCCAGGAGCAATAACGTTTACTGTTTTCTGATATCGATGAGAAAGGAAATACTTTTTTCAAATTCATAAAATAGTACCTAATCTTATTTGATTGAACTTATTCTAGTAGATCTTCATGTTTTAGTAAACTAAAATGCTACTATAATATGTCCTTAAAATTAATTCTTAACTTGTTTGAAAGATTTGTCATTTTACTGGCACATTACGCCAACATTTATAATAGAGTTTTAGAGGGTTACATTATCAAAGCCGGGCAAAAGCTACATTGTAAAGAGTATGTAATGTGAGTTATTATTTTTGGAGTATCAGATTTAACATCTAAATCATATTGCAGTGTACTTGCCATTTGTTTTTTTAACCGCCAATTCTCTTTGAAAGTTTTGAAGATTAAAATCTTACATTTCAAAGCCAGCTCTTATATACTTTCAGCGATGTTTCATGAATCCCATTAAACTTGTAATGTGTGTGTGTATAAGTTATGAACCCACTAATATCCAATTCAAAAACCACTTCCATTATTTTTTAATTGACATTAACAACACAACCAACAATGATACTCTTACATCTTATTTGTTTGGGAGGGATAATTAAATGTTTTAATGTATAGTATTTATTCTAATTGAATTATGATTTCAGATAATGAAGCCCCTGCTTTCTCATCTCCGTGTCCGCTGGATCACCACTACAACGCCGACAGGGGACAGTCCTATACCAACATACCAGACATAAGTGATCTTGCACCAGACGTAACTGACAATTCCGGAGAATTCACATTGACATTGTATGTCCCTATTTTCGTTCCCCATTCCATTCTATGATAACGTTGGCGGAAATCTGTCCCAAAAAGGGAAGGGGGACCCGGGGCTGAAAACTTTGATGAGCCAAAAAAAAAAGGTTATCACCCAAAATGTAAGGTAATTTTAAGCAATAAAAAAAGTTTAAATCACCCAAAATATAAGGTCATTAAGTCCAAAATACATGTATCATTTCGATTGTGAAAGACGCATTTTTCTCCATCATAGAAGACCAAAAATAGTAGGGGGACATTTGATATTGTGTCCCCCTACTATTTTTGGTAAAGGGGACACGCCCCCCCCCCCCCTCCCCTGTTGCAGTCTGCAACCTAACCGAGCAAAGGAAAAGTGGGGCTAAGCATTAGCCAATCACAAAAGTCGAAATTGAACGTTAACCAATATTCATGAAATGTGTGATAGTCCAGGGTTAAGGCGTTAACATAAAGCAAAAGGAGGCGCGATAGCTCAGTAGAGCGGGGGATTCGTATTCCGGTGACCCGGGTTCGATTCCCACTTGGTGCGCTAGTGCCCTTTGGTAAGGCATTAATCCTCAGTACCAGGTCCTTCGGAGCGGACCTTAAGCCGTCGGTCCTCTGGTTGCTTGCTTACAAGCATTCATGCTTTCTTAGCAATCAGGTAAAAAAATCACCACCAAATAGTGTGGGGTTAAGAAAGTCTGAAACCAAAACAAAGAGTATTGGGTAAAGGATAGTCCGGCGTTAAGGATATGGGGTAAAGAAATGCAGAGTGAAAAGCATACGAACTCTTTGGTGCAATGGTTTTATCATATAAAGCAAGATAGCACAGTCTCCATTGAGGGATTGCCGTCCCCAAGTACTTTCTTGAGGTTTGAAAATCATTAAATGAATTGATCGAATATATGATGTTGTTTTAAACCCACCAATCATATTTATTTCGTTATTTTTTTGTTATCTTTCTGAAGGAATTCTACAATACCAGAGGATAACAATTTTCCCGAGAACCCAACACGATTAGTCTACATGGCTGTTGACTCGAATGGCAATCTGGCGGTCTGCCATGTCATCGTGCATGTTACAGGTAAGACATTTTTTTGATATATCCCACATATATGCACTGTATCATATCTATTTAGCGTAGCATTTCTGCATTCTCATTGTGTGTCTTTTCTTTATCTACAGCATATAAAAAGAAAAAAATGTTTATATAAGGTGAAAATGTTACAAAAAGACATACATATTCGCACACAAACACCTAAACTTATACCAAATTAACCTAGCGCCTGCTGGAATAATATATAATGCAAAGTTATTAGGCATACGGTTTCGTTAAAATATCATGCTTGTGTAATATTAGTATGATAAACTTATTCAATCCGAGGTAGCTGGTTCCGAAAGACCAGGCCTTAAGTATGAGTGTGTGTACGACATACTTGACAGAGTATAATTTTGGCATTTAATCGACAATGTCTTTTGATCCTTTATTCAAATAGATGCTAATTGCATCATATGTGAGTGTGTATTCTTATACCACTTTCATAGTGAATGCGAAGTGGAGTTACTCCGGAGTAACTCCGGGTTGAGTTGATCCGCTTGTACTGCGGACCGACTTTAAACACCCTTTCATATTGGCAAGCACCGCAGCGGTGTATCTGCAGTCGTTGCCATGGTTTCCAAGCGAGTTCGCGCCATACGTGTGGCCGAATCACAGCGATATAGCGCATACCACATTTCCGGTGCGGAGTAACTCCGTTTGTAACCCTCTTCTCGAAGTGGGTTGAGTACTACGCTTAGAATCCGGATCGAACTAATCTCAGAATTTTCATATTGCCCTCCAAAGTGGAGTAACTCCTCCTGGACTCCGGACTAACTCCACTTCGGCTCTCACTATGAAAGGGGTATGAGTGGGTTCAACAGTGTTCAGGGAAAAAAAGGGAGGAGCTTTAGCCGGGAAGTCTAAGGCGCCTGATTAGATAATGAACGTCAAGGGTTTGATTCCTGGGCCCGGGTCCCGGCCTCAGCAATATGCGAGGGGATGCTAGTGAGCAATGTAATTAATCAACAGTGCTCTTTTATCTACATTCAAATGTGTTGAATTCAGCAGGCATTTAATAAACATTTTTTCCATTCTGTATCACCGTATCCGTTATAAAGCACCTCCATTCAAAGAATCAAGTACTGAATTGGATTAGTGACATTGATTTTTGTGGGACATACCAAAACAAAATATAGGCTTTGACCAAATAAGCCAGTTCACTGTGAGCTGAAGATCATTTTTTCTCAAATGACCTTTGCGATTTTTCATTAGGATGAGCACTAACATTTTCAAATGAAGATGTTGCGTAAGTTTTCCCGGCAAAGCATTCAAATTCTAAGAATGAAAGGAAATGTATAATGCAGGTGACAAGAATAGTACATCAGGGATGAAGTTTTTGGAAATTTGTTTATTTTGTTGTCTGGTCCTGAAACATTTTGACTATAGCTACTGTCAAATACCGGTGATTAAAGAAGACTTTGTTACTCTTCAGCTTGGACTTGATGAAAAGAATATTTTAAAAGGAATACCTGAATAATCATCAAATCACAAATTCCTATGTCAGTGAATTTCAAAACCAAATTCACGGTTTATCTCAAATTACCTTTACTGCTCGTGCGTAGTTTACAACCGTGCAGGCTTATGTTGTCAGGGATTTTCTCCATATTGATATATGTGTTTTTGTTCCTTTTTGTTTATTTTCAGTGTTCCGATGTCCACGTCTTCTAGCTCCTTTTCATGGATATGTAGCCAACTGTTCCGTTAGTCCCGTGTATGGGTCTGAGTGTTCCTACCTGTGTAATGAAGGATATGAACTCGTAGGATCAGAAGCGAGGACGTGTGAACTGAGTGGCGATCATGGACCAGCAAGTTGGACCGGTAATGAACCCATATGCCAAGGTTCGTACAATAAGTAGTTTGAAATCATCTAGTTGACCCACAGGAAACGTGGATAAATAAAACGACTCAATTCTATCGCGCAATAAAACGAAAGTGAATATTTAAAGCCATTTTTCGGCTATTAAAAAATAGAAATGACCAGGATAGGTCTTGAAACACTGCACAAAAAAGGGCCGAATTCTTGGTCACGGAAGGGTCATCAATCATCCGTTACGCCGTTGTAGAGTGGCAACACCAGACATGTGTTGTAATTAATCGATAACAATGAACCACGGAAATGTTTTTTCGAGTACATCTTATGTTATAATATTATGACAATGCCGGAAATATAGTGGATTTTCACCAAAAGTGTTATCTTTGAAAAAGACAACAATTTTAGTGGTTATATTTACTCCGTCGGACAAGCCCGAGAGAATCCTTAATAAAGGGGTTTTGTACTAGGTGTACCATTGTGCTGGTGCTAAACCTACGTCATATTAATCAAATCAATTAACTCAAGCAAGATAACTGTGAATCTGTTTAGATATATATGTATATATATTTACGTTTTAACATGACCAGCAACACTTCCAAAGGCATTTAAGTTCACCTTATTTGTTTTTAAGGATCTGTTGGCTTATCTGAATAACAACATCACAATGACTTGTTTTTCATACGATTTTACCTAGAAAACCTCTCACAATTGGGGAAAATTATGTTTCATTATTTAATTGATTTTAACAAATTACCCCCTGAAAGATTACTCATGAAACTTGTCAATACATCATTTTCAAACAAGATGGACGTTGTGTGTCTTCTACATGTAGTTCAAATGTTAACAAGTTCAAAAGAATAAATCTGAAATGTTTGAACTGCTTGCAATGACATTATTTCAAAAGCATAAAATTACATTTTGTACCTTTCCTCTAATCCGTCTTAATTTGGCAAAAGCGACCTCAATTGACGAACAAATCAACACCATTGATATGTGTCTAGGTAATTATTCATTTCAACTTTCGGTTCATTTCTTAACCGCAGCAAAGACGTGTCCTGCACTTATGACACCTGAAAACGGTTTTAAATCTGGTTGCATCAACAACCCACCAAGTACCGAAGTTTTCGGCACGCAATGTATTTTCGACTGTGTGTTCGGCTTTGAAGGCATTGGCGGTAGAAGCCCGAACTGTCAGGCTGATGGAACGTGGACAAGTAATAATTTCAGTTGCATAGGTAGGTCAGGGGAAGGTTACTTCAATAGGAAAATTTAACTGAAGTCAACATTGGCGGATCCATTGGCTGAAGCCCCCCCCCCCCCCCCACCCCTCTTACGAAAAACTCCTGTAGTACCAAATGAAGAACCACAGGAAGTACTATAGGAAGTACCACAGGATATTCCGTACATGTAATTTTGGAGAGTACCACACAACTGTACAACAGTGGTACAACAGGAACGCGTCTTGTGGTACTTCCTGTGGTACTACCACACTCTCACCCTTTGCTCGTATCTCCTGCTAATTACGAACTATTTTTTCTACATAGTAGGTTTCACCATTGCTTAACAAAAGATAAAGGTTTAAATAAACTTTCATTGCATTTCTCTCTTGGTGTATGCTACTCTTATGAGAAAAATATATATATATAATATTTATTCAAAAAGTGAAATACTGCAGGGTCATATGGGACGTTGGACATTTGGGATTGTCCCTTAAAATCCGGGAAGTCTTGTTGCCCATTCTGTCGTTATTTGATTAGTTTTCTAAAAAAAATGGTATAGGAACACATACTTAACATACAAAAACAAACAAAACTACAGTAAAGTCTGGCAATTTCATTGAAGGAAAGTATGTAGTTGATATACAGAATCATTTCTATCGATTGTTGTAACTTATATTTCTACGATTTAACAGATGATATGTCGAAAGAAAGAGATAGAAATTTCCTCTTACAAGATAATCCCATGTTCTTTTTTTCCTGTAATTTCACAAAGAGCTTCGCAAATCGGAATTTTTCCTCATTTTAGACATTAATCTCTTAACCTCTGACGTAATTTTTTTTCAGCTTGTTCGTTCGCTTACTTTACGTGGAATTTCACGTTTCTTTTAACTATAAGAAAATTTAGTTCGTTTTACATCTTAAAGATCAGATTGTATGCGATAAAACGGATCTAGATATTTTAAGTTTGAAGTGGGCAGTAATATATGGCAATTCTCTAGATTCTACTGCCCGCACCTTTTTTTTGGGGGGGTCAGACTCTTTCTCTTTGTAAATTTTGACACCAAAGGCTGTGTGGTATTTATTTCATAAATGTTGCGACCTATGACATAATGCTAGCGATACTCTGACAGCTTAATAGAAACAGACCAAATAATCAGCATTAACCATGTTTCAACCAGGACATGATCAATACAACTAGTGTCGCGGTGTCGGTAGACCACCGTAAAACAGTACGGGAAGGCGGGGTAAGTTGAGCATAGGGGCAAGTTGAGCCACCAGCCCCAGGCCAATAATGAATGAGTCAGACATTGTGGTGGTGTCATGTATTGATGACCCATAGCGTAACCCCTAACCCCACCACATTGTTTCCAACTTTGAAACAAAAAGTAGTTTTTTAAAGGGATAAATGTGAATTTCAGCCAAAAAAGTAAAAAAGAGTGTGAAATAGATAAGAGCTTTATAAACACACACGTCTTTAAATATGATAAAGACATGATAACAACATTATTAGTCCAGGTATGGATCTTCATTCTTGTCATAGTCTTTTATATGATGGATGCATAATAAATGTGTGGATACAAAATTATCGCACTAAGTTCGGACTGGGGTAAGTTGAGCCAAACAGCATGGGGCAAGTTGAGCCATGGTAATTCCTATGGTAATGTATCTTAAAAAACAAACAAACCATAAAAATCGATTGAAATGCAGGCTGAAAGGAGCAAATTTACATGACTGCTCTTTTCCTTTTACAGGATGTTAGTATTTATAGAGAATTAGCAAGTGAAAAGACTTTAAACAAAAAATTGACATGCTGGTTCTCCCCCATACATTTTGTAGGGGAAGGCGGGGTAAGTTGAGCATAGGGGCAAGTTGAGCCACCAGCCCCAGGCCAATAATGAATGAGTCAGACATTGTGATGGTGCCATGTATTGATGACCCATAGCATAACCCCTAACCCCACCACATTGTTTTCAACTTTGAAACAAATAGTAGTTTTTTAGAGGGAAAAATATGAATTTCAGCCAAAAAAGTACAAAAGAGTGTGAAATAGATAAGTGCTTTATAAAGGCACATGTCTTTGAATATGATAAAGACATGATAACAACATTATTAGTTCAGGTATGGATCTTCATTCTTGTCATAGTCTTTTATATGATGGATGCATAATAAATGTGTGGATACAAAATTATCGCACTAAGTTCTGACTGGGGTAAGTTGAGCCAAACAGCATGGGGCAAGTTGAGCCATGGTAATTCCTATGGTAATGTATCTTAAAAAAAAACAAACCATAAAAATCGATTGAAATTCTGGCTGAAAGGAGCAAATTTACATGACTGCTCTCTTCCTTTTAAAGGATGTTAGTATTTATAGAGAATTAGCAAGTGAAAAGACTTTAAACAAAAAATTGACATGCTGGTTCTCCCTTCATACATTTTGTACATAGTTTTTGTGGCTCAACTTACCCCAGAAGGTGGCTCAAACTTACCCCATATAATGGGGCAAGTTGAGCCATTTGACATCGTTTTTTCAAAGGTCAAGATGACTTTCAGTGTGGGGATAGAAAGTTATATATAGGTGGAAAATATTTCACAAGAATAAAATTTCAAGGCAAGGTACTTATTTCGACAAGATTATTAATCATATCAATTCTATCATGCAAAAAGCAAAAACTGTCACAACTTACCCCGCCTTCCCCTATATAGTTTTTGTGGCTCAAATTACCCCAGAAGGTGACTCAAACTTACCCCATATATGGGGCAAGTTGAGCCATTTGACATCGGTTTTTTCAAGGGTCACGATGACTTTCAGTGTTGGGCTAGAAAGTTATATACAGGTGGAAAATATTTCAGAAGAATGAAATTTCAAGGCAAGGTACTTATTTCGACAAGATTATTAATCATATCAATTCTAACATGCAAAAAGCAAAAACTGTCACAACTTACCCCGCCTTCCCCTATACATTCCTACATAATCATGAAGATGTAAACATCATCTTGGCACTCTTTTTCAGTTCAAGTTGTCATTTTCATGACTCAACACATGTCCACGAGAGAATACATGGTGTACCGCCTCTATATATACCGATATTCTTTGGTTGTTTTCGCGTGTGTTTTTTTTTCTAGCTGCATCATGTCTACCCCTAGAAATTCCAGATGGCTCTTCAGTAACGCCAGAAAAATGCACCACTGATCCTGTCTTTGGGCAGTCGTGCGTAGTATCATGTACGCATGAAGGCTACCAGCTTTCTCCTCCAAACTATTCTTTGCTGTCATGTCAAGGCAATGGGCAGTGGACTCCAGGTAGCACCGTGGCAACAACGTGCACAGGTAAGTTCTTATTACTGTATTGTGAAACAGTTATTCCGTAAGAGCGCTATGTAAATGAACATAATTAAAGTTTTATTATTTATTATTGTTTTGGGGCATCATCTGCCAAAAGTGATCTGCGTCACTGTCCTGTGACACATAGGTCCGGTAGGCATGGCAGATTGTACATGTGTGCAGTTGGATCATGAATCGGCTTGGAGTACCCTATATGAGTCGCGTGTAAATGTGGTGACTCTCTTCTCCTCGGGGACTCAATTTAACTTCCTCTCCAAGGGATTGCGTGGTTACCACCATAACTTATAATATGTGACGATGGAACAGGGGAGATATCACACAATGCAGATTTAACATTATAAACCCCTGCCCCCCCCCCCCTTCCATCCCCGTTCGCATATTTAAAACTATTCATCGCTTTTTCACCACATTGGCGCTACACTTCAAAGCTAAAACGGCCTATGAAGTAATTCCATGTAGAATCATTTTAATTAATAATCATATATCACTTTAAAAACATGTAACATTGCATTAAAACTTTTTTCTTGATAGTGCAGTGTTTTTTATTTGCACTAAATAATTATCTAGTGCAAAAAATTATTCTCTATTTATACGAAGGGGTTGTGTGCATGAGTTTCAATTGAGAAGACATTTATTTTCTTCTTGACAGACATACAAAGTCCGACATTTTCTGAATGTCCTCAGTACCTGACTTTCAGCCCGTCCCGTGGGGAAACTCTGGCTAATGTCACCTGGACCGTTTCGGCTACAGACAATAGCGGTGACGGACCCAACATTACCTGTGACAAGGACCAAGGCCCTATGGGCGAAGGGGACTCTCGAGTCACCTGCACGGCCTCAGATTCTGCAGGAAATAACAGATTGTGTACATTTGACATTGAAGTGGAAAGTAAGTTCATGCATATTCTAGCGTAAGGTTCAGTTCATAGTGAAAACTAAAAAAAAACTAGCACCTGATCATATCAGAGTTTGTATCTTCATTAAAAGGTCAGTGTTGGAGATTGCTTAACAGAACAAAATCTGTACCTTATACTTGTTCGTGTATGTCAGCGTGGATTAATCAGAAAGAAATAAAAATTGTACAGTAAAAAGTGGCTAACATTTTTTTTTGTATAAACGCTTCTGGAATTGATTTGTACGTTTTCGTTACCAAAAGTGGCTTAATGTCAGCAATTAGGCGACTTCTCTGCCAATGTTAGACGTGATCCTATGTCATTCTCTTGAAAAATGAACAGTTTTGTACTTTCATTTGTGCATGTCACTTCATCTTTGACAATTTAAACCTTTCACATTAAGTAATATAAAGGTCTCCCTAATATTTGGACGCATATTGTCTAGTGGAAGCAAATTAGTTTTGAGATGCTGGAGACCATGAATGATTCTATTTTCCAATGGTATACGTTTTCTTAACCTCAAGTTCACCGATGCCGTCCATACTGGCTGCCACAATTCGCTGAATTCGTTGGTGACTGTGATACCATTTGGGGTACAGAATGCACTTTAGCCTGTTCTTCTGGCTATCAGCTGATTGGTTCTAGTACAGTCACGTGTGAATCTGATGGATCTGAAGCAAGCTGGGTAGTACAGACAGCTCCTCGATGTGAAGGTAAATACGCTGCTCGGGTTTGATCCACTTGCTAAAGATACGATCATGTAGTTTGGGAGCTTCGTACGCACAAATAATACCAATATTCAATCCCCTTCAATCGCTTAAGACATTCAAGACATACACCTTGTAGTCCTACGTATCCAAGTGCTTTGAGGTTATTATTAATTAGGCAGAATCAATTCATCTCCATTCTGCTTTTGTTGCTACCGTTGCTCGACCTTTGAATAGAAATGCCTTCACAGGATTAAAAAGAGCTATAAAAAAGTTTCAGCCGCCAATTTCTGCTGTTTGCTTGTCTGAATTTGTAGAGCAATGCTTCTTAATTATGTTAGTGGACTTTTTGTATGGTATCCTTCCTAAAATAATACAAAATATCGGCTTCAGAATTTTCTTTTCGTGTTTACCACAACATATGTTTTGCGAGACAATTATGCATCAACTGCCTGTACAGGATTGTGTATTTTGGACATGTTCGACTGAATAGTAAACTATGGGTCAAACGTGGAAGATTAATTTCCCAAATTTTTAACCTAGTAACACATACTTGGGTAAAAAAAATGGACTGCCCAACCAACAATCAACGTTATCAATCGGGAATCCCGCTGATCATTTGTTATTATCCTAATAGACTGGCTGGGGTATAACCCCCCCCCCACACACACACACACACACGCACACACCCCAAACACACACACACACACTACCTTTTCGAAGCTTCACGCGATTAAAGCAAGTATCTCGTCACGTTCAAACCAAACCAAAACGAAACCTTATTTAGGAATTATGTAAATAACGATTAAAATTACAAAGATCCTGAGGAGGCCCCTTCGTAAAATAACAAAATAAACCAGCCTGATTGTCGTTTCTCCTCACATTTAGGACTGAATGGGAAAAAAATGTATGTGGAATGTGGGGGATTCCTTATTATATCCGCAAAAATAGTTTTTGGCGAGGTAGCTTATTTGTTTCGCATATTTCAAAAGGGTAGCCAGAGTCAACATTTCTTTTTTTTTTATCAGGGCCCTTATTAAAAACACTACACCAAGACATTGCATAAATACATCCAGATTTACTAACAAAACATAATACTGTTTGAATACTGCAAAGTAGAACTAATGAAATGACACTAAATATGTGTAAAAAAAAAACAATTAAATACACTAAATATTCAAAATATACAATAACAAAGTTTATATCGAAAGATACCTTAAAGTCTATACAGAATTAAATATAAAGGCCTGTTGAAATTTACAAATTTAAAAAGCATGCATGGAGAGAATCATAAACAACAATGACAAATATCACAAATTGATTGGATGATGGTTATGCCAGCTTAATACGATCACAATGGCCCGTATTCTGATAGCAGGTTTAACTTAAACTCGGGTTTAAAGTTGTGGTTTAAGTATGAATAGCCAAATGTTACATAATCACTAACAGTAGAGATATCATACTTAAGCTCACTTGGCTCTCAAATCATTCATGATTGTCTAGGAAGTATAAATAGATGATTGTCTTCACCATCGATGAATCAGGAAAGAGCACAGTAAACACAAGAAACATACAACTTAATTAAAATTTTGACACTTTTGGCTTCCCTTACTTAAACTACAACTTAAAACCTGAGTTTAAGTTAAACCTGACTTCAGAATATGGGTCAATGAGTGTAAGCTACATCTGTAATATTTGCAAACGCCTAATTTCCCAATGAAATGTAATTATCATGTATTAATATTTTTGAAATTTCACTAGCATTAAGCATGTCTTGCCTTTTTTCTCCAAGTCATTCAGTGTGATCCTCTAGAATTACCCGAAAACGTCAATATCAATCCACCACTATGTGCTGGACCAGGACCTGTTAGCGCCGGACAAACTTGCACACCATATTGTCCTACTGGTAGAGAGCTGCAAGGTAATGGACTGCCCATCGTTTGCGAAGACGATGGTCAATGGAACAGATCGGTTGAAGGTTTGGCATGCACAGGTGAGTTTTTTTTTCATATTTTGTGGTTGATTGAAACGTGTCATGGATTCACTTTTAACTTATTCGGTAACGCTGAAGCTTTTGGAAAGCATATACATGTATTATTAGATTCTTGATTATTTTGGGCCAATTTCCTTCTTTTTACGTATCTTTTCTTACTCGCGCTGGCGTTTTAGAATGCGAATAGGCAACGATGTTAGCAGCCAATCGCCAATTACTGAGTTTGAGGTGTGATATACATTTACGATTAAACCTAATATGGTGTGTTGATACTAATTTGTTGATTTATTTGTTTAGTTCTTCGAAAACAAACGCGATTCACCAATTTTAGTTCAGATTTCTCTAAGAGCCATATCGATGATTGGCCATGCTGACTGGACATGCTAAAGTAAAGGGCAATATTTTAGGTTTCTGGATTTGGAAAAGTATTATTACTTTATTTTATTACATTGCAAAATCTTTGCAGTTGTCTTGCAAAATACACATGATGATTTATACAAATATATTATATACTCGAAAAACGTGAACAGTGCATGTTTTAAATTCCACAGGCAGTAAGGTTATGGTGTGGTATGTAATAGGAAATATGGCTGCTTGAATGCCATAAAAAGCGTTTTTTTATGATAATAAATAATAATAATAATATAGGATATTTATATTCCCCACATATCCACCATGTTAGGTGCTCAAGGCGCTCCTATATTACCCGGCTAAGCTAGGCTTTCATAGCGCACACAGCTTCTATTAAAAGGAACTACTTCCTACGGTACCCATTTACCTCACCTGGGTCGAGTGCAGCACATCGTGGATCAGTTTCTTGCTGAAGGAAATTACGCCATGGCTGGGATTTGAACCCACTACCCTATTTATGAAAAAAAAATTATTAATAAAACTTGGTTGGATACGTTCACCAACCGTACCTATTTTATGTACTCACCCCAACACCAACTACTCTATTCCATCATGTGTGCACGTTTATGTAATACTTCATATATTATTTTTTTTTAATTATGCAGACACAACGGCACCAATCTTGACCACTTGTCCATCTCCCATTACTCTAACGCAGACCGAGGCTTGGGGAGTAACAGCAAATTTCCCTCCTCCTACAGCTACTGACTCCGTAGACGGTACTAATCTCAACGTTACAACATCACCCTCTGATCTGGTATCGCCGTACAATGTTACCGGGGACATCACATTCATTTACACCTTCTCGGATGTTGCGGGAAACAGTATCCAATGTTCTTTTAGCATTTACGTTCAAGGTAATAGTACATGTATGTTTTTACAGTCTGCGTGTATTGACTAGAGTAGAAGACCATAACACTATCTATGCTCTCTTTTTTGCATCTGACTTGTCTTTTACAAAAAAAAATACGCCCTACTAGTTCTGTATGTACATCTGTATTTTTGTAGACAATAAAAGATGCAACATTCAGAAAGTGAAAATAGCTAACACTTTGCGAACAATACTACCTACACGATGTCAGGGAATTGAGTACACACCTGCCTGTCGATGAAATCTGGTTTAGAGACACGAAAATTAACTTCTTGAAAACAGACCTGAAACTATTAAAAACAAAATTACTGAAATAATGTATGCTTCAAAATAAAAAAGAGTACCTTACAATGGCTGTTTTGTGCACATATGTTGTAATCAAAGGACGAAATATTCCTTTAAGAAACTTGGCGGATGATATTATATCAATATAAAGCGGTACGTAAATTCCGGATGACTTTACACAAGACTTAAGATCCTTCTTTGGCTAAATGAAATAGATTCATATGTAGTTGAGCTACACCTAAGAACAACACTATGCGTGTAAAACAATGTGTAACTTTACGAACAACTTTTTAAAACACCAACCTCAATCAGGGTAGAGATTTTCATATCGCTATTTTTTTTTATCTCGCCTGTCTGCAAAATAGAGCGAGACTATAGTCGCCGCTTTTCCGACGGCAATGGCGTCAACATTGAAATCTTAACCGAAGTTTAACGTTTTTGAAATGTCATCAGAGCTTAGAAAGTTCGTGAAACTTTGGCATAAGGATAATCAAGTATTATTAAACATACTCTCTAAGTTTCAGGTCACATGACTAAGGTCAACTGTCATTTCTGGTCAATGAACTTAGACCATTTGGGGGGTATTTGTTGATTTGCTATCATAACTTTGAAAGTATAAGTATCAGTGAACGTCATAGGTCTATGAACTTTGGCTAAATTGGGGGAATTTTTGGAATTGCCATCATAACTTTGAAAGTTTATGGATACAGTTCATGAAATGTAGACATAGTGCAGGGGTATCGAATATCACCGATCATCTTAGGTCACATGATCAAGGCCAAATGTTATTCAAAGTCAATGAACATAGAATTTTATTGGTGTTTTAATGAATAACTATTCGATCGCGGAATGCAGGCGAGACTGCTAGAGGTGCTCCAATTGTTTCACAATTCTTATATCAAAGCATTTTTCATTTTCTGTTGTCTAATTCAGACGAACTTTTTCCCGTCCTGGATTACTGTCCTAGCGACTTTGAAGTCAACACCACCACACAATTGACGGAAGTTACCTGGGATCCCCCCATATTTTCGGAACCTACTGGGGATCCTTTGGAAATATCCTGCAACTATGAGAACAATATGGCCACGCTGGCTATTGACAAGGATCACTTGGTAGAGTGCACGGCAACGAACCTTGATAACTCTAAAACCACTACCTGCAGCTTCATCATCAGCGTTAAAAGTAAGACATAATACGTTCAAAACGAAAACAAGATTTGAAATGTGGGGTTCGCTTAAGCATGAGATGGGCACTTTATGCAATTCTGTTGAAAATTTCAAGCAGTCCCGAAAAAAGTTATGTCAAAGGAAGTCCTAATTCTCTTCTTTGTTTAACCTCACAACTGCAGGATTTTGCAGTATATATACAGAGAAGAAGAATTACTCTTCTAAGTATGCCAGCCTTATAATTTCTACTTCTTGAAGAAGTCAATCCTTGGCTATTTAAAGAAACAATTCCTGCCGACTTTTTATAGGTTTCGGAGTGGCTGGGCATTGGACACTAATATTGCCTTTAGAATGAATTGAGTGAATATACCTACATAACAGGTACTTACCTATATAGCGCTTTACCAAAAATATTATCAAAGTGCTTTACAATAAATAACTAATAATAATAACAATTGTTTCTACCTGACTCAAACTCGCATATAGCTCTAACGTTTCTAATGTCAAGTATCATGGTGTTAAGATATTTTCCCACATTTTGGACATTCACTATGCTATTTCTTTCGCAGGAAAGCCTTGTCTCAGCTTAGATGCGCCGACGAACGGAGCTCTTGCTTGTGATGGGTTTAGTGGCGGTACATTTTGTTCTATATATTGCAACGACCAGTTTGACATTCCAAGATCACGTCCGGCAATCCCTGAACGATACGTTTGTGGAATAACAGGGCAATGGACGCCACATGACAGTGTGCCAGACTGCACTGGTAATTTCATATCAGGGTCCAGTATCACAAAGATTAGCGATTAATCGTACGCTGGAGTTTTACGATTGATTGTACATTGTGGTCAATGCAATCATTAGCTAAAAGAAAATGTTTTTCAATAATCACTAAGCTTTGTGTTACGGGTCCCAGACCTGAGTTCATGAGTTTTAGAATCTCTTGGTAATTTGATGAATAGAGCTCATACAATGTTATTGAATCATCAGCACGTAGACAATTCTAAATACACACACACAAGAACATTGTAGGTGTTCATTCGAACCATTTCATCAGACGGTTAAGACCAAAATGGCGGACCCAGAGGCGCCCTTCTCGACATCCGTCAAAAAATAAAGCAGTATGCTATGGTCAAAGAAACATTTTGTGCTCTTAGATTGAAAAAAAATGTCACCTTGAACGAAGATGATATTAAATAAGAGACGATCGGAGATCAGTTTATGCTAGATATATCCAGATTAACCGGTGATTTTAGATAAGGCCACTGATAAAACAAAGTAACAAAATAAAAAGAATATATTGAAAAGCTATTGAGAAATTGTAAGGGTTCTTAGTCAAAAATACCTTAATTTTGTTTTATCATTAGATATTAGTACGCAGGTACAGTAGTTGTAAATATGTTCTCTTCATGATTTTTCTGTAAATTGAATTGCTTTCTTTTTGATCTTGAATAAAATATTTCTATGAAAGAAAAACAAATTTATAAAAATAAACTCACGGAACTCTTAAACTGAGTAGGATTTAATGTCCAGTCCTATACTTTATTTAAATGTTATCAACGGGGAAAATCTACCACTATAAGATATGAATTATTTAATCAATATGTGCGTCTGTTTCTTTTTTTTCTTAGAAACAATTAATGGAAATCGAATAAACCTTCCAAGTGAGGTACATTACTACAGTGGGTCCTGTGGAACTACTGAAACCAATAATGAGATAGCTACTGCATTCTTGGAAGCGTTTCAGTCTTCTTCATTTTATAGTAGTACCTGCACGGAAAATGCTGAATGTTCAGTTGACAACATACAAGTGACATGTGGTCCTTCCAGTGAAGTGGGCAGGCGAAGAAAGCGAGACGTGGGTCGAAGGGAGTATGGACATGCGGAAGCCCCCCTCAAGAAAATAGAGAAGAGACAAATTTCATTAGATTATGTGTGAGTAGACATTCTCAACTGGGAACATATCCCCTTATCAAGTCACCTTTCAATTTAAGTATATGGCCTACCCTGCCATGGGAGGGGAGGGGGCCAGCATACCTACATCAGGATTCGCAAAACTACTTATACAACTGAAAAGAAATGAAAATTTGCTAAGATTTTCATGATTGTTTCCTGTTAGAGAAATTCTGTCGAGGAAAAATTAGATAAAAACAGCGCTTTCCCGGCTAAAATTCTGACCACTAGGAAAAACAAATGAAGTGAGAGAGTGTGTGGGTGGGTGGATGTGTGTGTGTATGAAGGGGATCCCATGTCGGTGCACCTAAAATTCAACTAAAGATTTAGCATGAATTTCTTTTCATTCCAAAAAAATAATGCTCCTTATATTCTTATGAGTAAAGTATGCCAAAAATCTCGTAAAATCTTGAAAGAAATATGTTTATTTTGCTAGTCATTTTTAGATTGAACACAAAAATGGTGCCCAATGTCTTCGCACCTATTCACTCTGCACACGACTCGGTGATTTTTTATGAGAGAGGCTGCATTTTGAAGCTGTCGCATTAAATCCCTAAAATTTAATATTTTGTCCACCATTTTGAGTCAGATTTTTTAATGAACATCTGTTTATGTATTGCATGTGTGGGATTTGTGGTCGTTGCGGGTCTTCTAAATATTAGAATCGCGCAGTTCCGCGTATGCACTGTGCAGACTTGGGCCACCATACCATATAATATTTATAAATATATATATATGTACATGTACAGATGAGGCCAGAAGTTTACATACATCCAGGAAATTCAAATAAAAGTTGATACTTGCCAAACATCATGAAATTCACTGTATCTTATAAAATGTTTGTGCTATCGTAATGAATTTGATACCAAACAAATGAGTATGTCATGCTTCTTCATCACATTGCTGTATCATCAGGAGCTGAAAAATATGTAGGTGTCATTTTTCCCAAAAAATCTTCATATTTTAGACAAATTTTAAATAAAAGCTTGATAAAAACATTTCATATTTATGCTAGTTACTTCTCAACACAAACATTTCAGATAATACAATTTTTGTTCAGTGGTGACATATCATGATAGAAAATGTAATATGAATAATAGATTTGACATTTATATATTTCTGTGAACGATATTTGACAATATAATAACAAACAATAGAAAACATTTGGCAATAAAATTCTTTTTCTTTAAAAAAAATTCCACCTAAAATATACTTTAATTCCAACGGCATTCCAATCAGGTGAAAGAGTTTAATGTGCTCTTTCATTTGATACCAACTTTGTCATCGTTGTATTTATATTTCTGAAGATATAGTCGGTATATATTTGGTACGATATTACATTCCGCGGGTTGGATACAGACGACACAAATGAGACAAAGTGGTAATGCATTGCAGTTCCAACAAAGTTTATTTCCAAGTATTCTCCAAATTTTTGTCACAAACCCACGTCTTCGTGAGGGATACAAAACTCACAGTCACGATATATATAATCTTACATTTATACATTTATTACGATAAATCGAAATTCTATGTGTTGATATTGATACACAGGGACACAATAAACAAATTGTACCCAGAATATTGAATGTTCCTACGAAGATGTTTATTCTTATAAATACCACTTTTTCGACAAAAACACGTTTTTTCAGTGATACACGGAGAAGACAAGGTTCAAATGAATGTCTGTATATGCACTTGCGTACAGATGGGGGTGGCCTGCGACATGCACCCTAAAAATTGTCATGACCTAGAAAAAGGGAGAAAACGGAAGAAAAAAGGAAAAAGGAATTAACTATAAAAATATATATCACAAATGAGACTTTTTATCAACAGAGTAAAGAGAATGTTAACAAATATCGTTCGGTACCCTACGGTGCCCTCTCCAAAGGCCCTGGGGAATCACAGATACACAAACTTCATACCTTGTCAAAAAATATTTTTGGAACATAGAAAATACTCGAATCATCTGCTTTCTAGTCAGGTGCTCAGTATTCACATTGGAGAAGTGTAATATTCAAGCTTTATGCCTGAGAGATTTATCACCGGAATGGCTAGCCTGGGTAAATGAATTGTATTTTTTTATCGTTGTAATTATTAATGATCAGTATCACTAATATTATTAATTTTTATCAATATTTTATTATTATTACTATTATTGTTTTTATTTTAATTGTTATTGATTATTATAATTTCAATTATTCATTTTTTTTATGAATTATTATCATCATTATTATTAGATTCACGGTAACGTGTACCATTGGACATAAATTGACTGTCCCTGAAGGACAAGACCCTTTTGATGCAGTGCTGGATACAGAGGAAAGCGTGATAGATGTTTTTGAGACCCTTGTCTCAAACGGTGACTTGGACCTTAATGCCACTACTGTGGACGGTATCCAACTTGACTTGGATGAATCTTCTGTCTCATTCGAATATTCGGAACTTGAATGCGACCCTCCCTACACTGCAAACAATGACGACTATCTCTGCGGTATTCATTTATTTCCATTCATTTCTTGTCATTTTAAGAGGAATTTATGAAATTAAAAAAAAGTGGCATTTTTGTGAACTTATCGATTTGCTTGGCATTTTTTTTATTACAATCAACATTTTTTTAAGAAATTCCTGTTGTCTTTTCCACAAAAGGCGAAATAATTTGACAGTTTATTTTTAGACGAACTCAATTCCTCCCATGAAACATAATGTCCAATTACCACTTGTAATCGTAATATAATCAATTTTCACTGGAAAAAAATCTTTTGCAAGTAATTTGTATTTTCTTAATGTGTAGTACCATGTGGAAGGGGTTTTTATTACGACAATGAAACGCAGGAGTGTCTACAGTGTGAAGTGGGGACCTACCAAGACTCCCATGCCCAGTTCACATGTCAGCAGTGCCCTGAAGGACAGTCTACACTCGGTATCGGATCCAAAAACCGGACTCAATGTAGAGGTATTTGACTTCATTTTCACTATTTGCCTTCTGTTTATTAACAGTAAATAAGTAACATATGCATCTTCATTATTCAGTTTATTTAGAAATATATATTCACAGGTAACCCCCCACCCACACACACACTTTTTTTTTTAAATAATATTTTATTTTCTTCCCCTTTCAAAACAATAAGTTGACAATCACAATTCATATAAATAAAGATTCTTTGCATGTATACAATCAATTAACAATCAAACAAATAAATATATCAATATCAATTAAATTACAAATATTTTAAAAATGATTACAAATGAAATCAAACCGCCACTATATTTCTCTTCTATCATGTCTATAACAATATGAAACTTTTTTAGTAAGAGAAAAAAAAATTACCTCAATATCATGTTAATATCAAAATTATGTCAAATCAAATAAGAAACTCTACAAGCCTTCGAGAGGAAGATTACATATATATGTTTCACTCACCCACGCACCCCACACTCCCTACCACACAATATACCACCCCCCCAAAAAAAAAAACACACGCCCTCACACACCCACACATACAAGCACACCCTCACATACCCACGCACCCATTCTTACACACAATAACACTTTTGACTACCAGGGGAGGAAAGGGAGGAATTTTTTCTGATTGTATCAAAATTCTTCACAATTATTTTTATTTAAGGGGTCAAGAAATTGCTAGCTCGCTTCGCTCGTAGGTTTATGGAACTCTTGTCTCATACATCATGTCTGGCACCTTAAATTTGTCACTCATCATGCTAGTGCCAGTAGCATCTTGGAAACATTGCCCTATCGATACGCAACTGCTAATCGTCACTCATTTTGAATAAAAAAAATCGTCTACCAGCAACCTTCGGCCCTTAATGTTGTGTTTTCATTGTTTAATTTACCACTGTAGCTTAGTTTCTTTATTTGCAGTGATATTTTTTTTGTAGATATTTGCCAGCCTGGCCAAAGCTCTGACTCCGGACTAGCACCCTGCTACCCTTGCAAGATAGGTAGCTACCAAGATGAATTCCATTCCACCGAATGTATTACCTGCCCCAATGGCACGTCGACTGAAAGCAAAGGTTCCCAGTCATCCCTCGACTGCAGTGGTAGGTATTACGTAATAGTTACATTTATTTATTTGCCAATTCCTTTTTACCAAATTTCAACATCCTTTATAAACTAACTTAAATTCGTAGACCAACCATGGACGTACTCATAGACCAGCACATGCCAAACAAGGATTACATGGTGTACCGTGGAACCCCATCCCTCTTCTTCGCTATGGAAATCTTCAGAAGACACAAAAGAAAATGTGTTGAATAATCAGTCAAACCTGCAAGTCATGAGGTTTACCAAATCATATTAATCTCCATTAAAAAGACTAGGTTTGCAAGCTTATGCTGTAGAACACACTCTCTGTTATCAGACCTGGGACATATGCACTTAACAAAAAAATTCATGCTTCATTTTTTGTATTATTTAGAGTACTGCGGAGCTGGAGAGTACTCCCCATCGGGATTCGTTCCTTGCATGACTTGTCCTAATGGTACTTACCAGAGCGGAACTCAACGAAGTCAATGTCACGAGTGTCCAGGTGAAACTACGACACTGCAGACAGGTTCCACTGATGCATCCATGTGTGTTGGTAAGAACTCCATCTTAACATGAGATTTACATTTACTTTTGGTAGTTTATGTTATTGAATTCCACATTTGGTTGCTCATGCCTAATTTTGATGTATAACAATGGACCGCTGGATAATTCTGATGTTTTTCTCTGTTCTTCGAAAAAGTATTTCACCTCAGGACAAGGGTGTCGATCACGGGGGGATGGGGGGATATATCCCCCCCCCAATATTTCAAGTGGGGGGATGGCCTGTATTATCACCCCCCCCCCCCCCAATAATTTAGGGTAGAAAAATTATAATAATGATAATGAAAAAAATGAAAAGTTTGATCATGATGATTATAGTATGCCATCAATCAGTTTGTTTCCCTCGAAATTTGTGTATATTGTTATTAAATAAAAATATTCTTTTCAGGACTATTAATCAGATGGGCGGAGGTATCTGATATTTTTTAACACATGACAATAAAGGACCCCAACGAAAATCAACTTTTGTTAATAGGGTGTTCCATCCCACCAGTGGTGAATAAATTAATTTAAATAAATCATTAACTCAAAAGGGTGGAAAAATAAACGGGAGTAAAAGGGTGGCAAGATAAATAAAGGAATGACAGTAAGCCCGATGGCGCACGAGAAGCCACACAGGTTGTTATTTGTGCTTTAATTGGTCCGAATCTGCATTTTATCATCACGCATTAAGAAGAATAAAGATATTTCCAGTCAGGTTAGATTTAAGAGAGAAGTTGTATACACAGAGGCGTCGATCCTGGGTGGGGGGCATGGGGCGATCGCCCCACCAATGAAAATATTGGGGGGGCAAACATATCGTTTTGCCCCCCCCCCCAATAATTCCGCATGTGCAACTAAAAAATAAAATAAGATTGTAATGCTACACTGAAATCAGCAAGCAAGATTGAGATACCAACACGATTTTGATTTAAAATCGTGCTCAAAATGTCTGCTTTTCAGATTGGAATATAAAAATTTTCAGCTCGTGCTTCGCGCTCGCTTCATGTACCAAAAACCCATACTTTTCATGATTATATAGGTGAATATAATGTCCCGTTTTCAATTCTAAACCTCAAAAGAACTTTGATTTTGCAATAACCTTTTGTTGGATATATATCTTCCATTAAAGTGTCCTTTTTTCCAGATCAAAATATCAAAATTTTCAGCTCGCGCTCGCATCTATTCTTCTAGATACACATCTTAATCATTGGTACCAAAAATGCTTAGAATATCAAGTTTTCAGGTCAGAATATAAAGAAATTTCAGCTCGCTCTCTAGTGAGATATACATGTATCGACCCTCCTCATGAGTTACTACAAAACAAACCTAAACAGGTACATTTTTCCTGTTTTCATGACATACTAAAAAAATTTAGCTCGCGCTTCGCGCTCGCATTGTTGGTGAAGGTGAGATATGTGTCTGTTTCTCATTTATATATATATATATATTGTGATCGAGCGCCTTTGGAACATTGATTCATAATTTTGCCCCCCCCCCCATCTGAAAAATGGATCGACGCCCCTGTGTATACATCATGCTCAATAAACAGATCACTATGTACATGGTCCAGTCAATTTTTGTCATTTTTTTCTCGGTATGAGTTTAGATTAGGCTTACTTGTAACACAAATTGAATTTTCAAAAAAAAATTATACAAGTATAGTACACTACATGAATGAAGGAATTTCCAAGAACACCATGCATATCAACCACTCCCAAATGTCCTAACTTGTGATTTTAGTGGGGTAATGTTGAAATATCCCCATCCACAAGAACATTTGTGTCAATCATCCCCCCCCCCAACCAAGAATACCGATCGACACCCATGCCTCAGGAGTAGATTTTAGGAGATGCGATGTTAATTAACCCATAGCTTTGGCATGGTTAAGTATAAACTAAATAATCTAGGGCTTTCTGAATTATGAGAGAGATTTGGCGAGGATATTTGGGATAGGGGAGAACTGGGATAACAACGCTAACTTGAAGAACAAAATTGCTTGAATCCTTTTCTACCAGATATATTCCGTTTTGAAATCTTTGAAATTAGGTTACAATTATTGGAGCTGGAGGTCTCACCTCAGATTTAAGCAAAAGATGAGTGGGAATTTGCAAATTAAACTATTGCTTAAACTGGAATTCGAACCCATAACTTTGCAATTGCAAGATCTAGAACTATCCCGCTATACTTACTACGCTCTCTCGAGTCATTGAAAGTTACTTTACAACGTTATGGTTCGTGCTTAGAAATATATTGGATGTATGGTATTGGACGGAATAAACGCATTTCTGATGCCAGTAACAACATGAGGATTACCAAGTCAACTGTGGTCCAGTATATTTAATAGGGATCGTTGACTATTTTAAAGAGGGGGTGCTTGTTTGAAAAAAAATAACAAGAAAAAAAAGAGGTTATCTCTAAAAAAAATGAAGGTGATTTTTTGGTCAGATTTCTACTTTTTAGTATACCAGCCTGATTTCCAGGGGGGTGCTTCAGCTACCCCGATTCCAGGTGGCATGCCCTACCATGCCTGAAGTAAGCGATATTAATATTATCTTGCTTCGTTTTTCCTTACAACTCGCTAAATATGTTAAACGTGAACACATCTCTATCTTACTTGGTTCATGGTCGACTGAAGTATTTTCGCGATAATAACTTGGAATACAATTCAAAGAGTGCAAAAGGGAGCATAGAATGTTTATGCTAAAATATATCCATATAGTAAGAGTTTGTTGATTTCTTAATGAGTGTTGGTTGTGAAACATTTTCAGCAGGTTTGACCATGTAGGCCCTTACTTCTTGTTAGAACGAGAAGGATGTGTTACATAATCAAACCCCAACATTTCCTTTATTTTTTCTCACAGATGTTGATGAATGTGGAAGCCACCCCTGTCAACATGGCGCATCCTGTGTTGATGGAATCAACTCTTTCACATGCATATGCACAGAAGGTTATAGAGGACAGTTGTGTGCAGATCGCATTCTATGGTGCGACTCCGGTCCTTGTCTCAACGGAGGAACGTGTGTGGATGAAAGTGATCAGTTCTCATGCACTTGTGCTCTTGGATATACAGGTATGATACATGATCACCTATTGCCCAAAATCCAAAATAAGTCGCGAAGGAAAGTTTTCTGTAAATATCAAGAATATTTTCTTCTAAAAAATCGTAACTAAGAAAACTATCTAATCTGGAAGCATTTATCAATTTATGTCTTATTTCAAATAATGAATTTATGTGAAAAACAACAGTTCATAATATGAGTATTCTGTAAAGAAATTTTTTCTCGAGCTGCCAACGAATATCAAAGTGTGTGCTTAGTAAAAAAAACTTCTTGCTTCACCCCAAACTACTCTAATAATAATTATAATAATATCCAATTTTTATATAGCGCTTTACAGCATATTATTACCCCGGTCATTGGATTAATTTCAATCCCGCATGAAAAGTACACAATTTCCACTCCCTGGGGAGCATTCCTTGCATTAATCGCAGCCACATTATGGCGCTGGCAAAATCAAACATACAATATCTTTCGCATCCTACCGGGTACCCATTTAGCACCTGGGTCGAGAGTGGCAAAGTGTAGATTAACGCCTTGCCAAATGACGCTAGACTGCGGTGGGACTCGAACACACGACCCTCTATTTACAAGGCGAGAGTCAGAACCCTTACACCACTGCTCTTCCATAATGATATTGATATTGTCTTAGAACATAATTTGTATTAATTGTCAACAAAATCTATACTAATCTAGAGGTGAGGAACTATTCAAAAACTATTATAATACAATCTTTATACTTACTTTGGCTGACCACTGTAGGAGAATGAGCTGGTTGTCATAAATTCTTGATTTGTCGTCCATATGTATAATCCCTCTGCGTTTTATACAGTCTAGAGTGCGTTCCCGGAATTGCCAAATAACCCTCTTATTGCCATTAGTATGTCATTTTTTTAATGGAATGATTTACCTTTCCGGATGATTGCCCATAACCTTGTTTATGTTCATTTGATAATATCATGTTGCATTTTATTATAAAGTTGAGTATTAAAGTTTTTGTTTTCATTTAATGTTAAATCTTGCAGCTATTCTCTTTAGAAATTGAAGGGGAGGCAAATATATTTAACATGTAAATATCTTTTTTATATTGCATTATTGTAGAGCGCTTGGAGACTTCTGATAGAATGTTTAGCGTTATATGAGCAAAAATTATTATTATTGTTATTACATTCATTATCATTATTATTTCTATTATTATCATTATTATTCTTGTTATTAACATCATTATCATTGTTATCATTATCATCATCATTATTATTAATTGGAATACCAAATGATTGATATTTATAATGGTGTATATATGGAATATATCATGGCCTAGTACCACGTGTTTTCTGCCGTCCCGAGACAAAAGGTAGCAAATGTGATTTTCGTTTTCGATTCAAAATATTTTTTTTTCTTGATTTTGGATATTTTTCTGTATGCTCTACATGATACTAAAGGAAATGAAGTCATAACCCCCCCCCCATTTTTTAAAACCTCGGTATATTGAAGTCTATATATTTCGACATTAAAACCTCTTTTACTTAGAAAATTATTCCACTGAGTTGCTTCTTTTAGTCACAGGATGGCGGCATTATTTCTGTTTTAAAATTGACAGGCTCCGTATGCGAGACAGAAATAGACAACTGCGATCCACCACCATGTGCGAATGGTGGAACCTGTAGGAACAGCAAAGGGGAATATGAGTGTTCTTGCCCATTTGGATTTGGTGGTGATGCCTGTTCAGACGAAATAGATTACTGTCTAGATAATCAATGTGAAAATAATGGAAGCTGTATAGTCTCTGAACTTGCTTTAGGTGGTTACTCCTGCCAGTGTAACGCGGGGTATACAGGGTCGACATGTTCTATTAACATTGACGAATGTAAAAGTAGCCCTTGCTTACATGGCGGCGACTGCATCGATGGAATCAACAGTTTTACCTGTACCTGCACATCTGGATTTACCGGTTTGGAATGCGAAACAGACATTGATCTGTGTGCTGACTGGAACTGCCAGAATGGTGGAACTTGCAATGATCTAGGCGACAGCGTAATCTGTGCATGTGATGAAGCCTATGCCGGGCAGTACTGTGAAGAAGTTAGAACAGCTTGCAGTGACTCCCCCTGCAGAAATGGAGGAACATGCTCAGCTGTTGACAACACAACATTGGTATACGAATGCACCTGTACTGAGGGATTCATAGGACAAAGATGCGAAACCAAAGTGAATTATTGTCAGCCAGATCCGTGTAGAAACGGAGCCACCTGTGAGGATGAATCTGTTAGTTACGTCTGCCATTGTCCTGACGGGTATGAAGGTATGTGACTTACATAGTGAAAATGCTGTTAAAGACTTTATACAACGATGTTTTCTATATCAACCTTACAGTAGTTATTTAACAGTTTAAACAACCATGGTTTAGTTAGTGAGAATTAAATATTGAAAATCAAACTTCATCGTTCATGATTTTAACTACTTTTTTAAACTATTTAAACAACTACCATTAGGACCATAACCCAGCGTCGTATAAAATAAAATTAAACAGCGGGGCTATTTTTCGTGAGTGTCAACAGGCGAGCAATTTCTGTAGAAATACCGTATGGTAGTTAAAATAGTTCACATCCGAGATTTGTTATTTTGGTATAGAATAAAAACGGTATTTGAAACGAAATTACATGGTATGGTAATGATAATTTATATTCAAAAGAGCTTAGGGCACATCAAATATCGAGAAAAAAGTACCACTGACATTACATCTATGGCTGCCCTCTTAAGTTTGAACTCATCAGATGGGCACATTTTGCGTATATTCTGTTGCTATGTCACCCCTCTATATAACATGTATTAGGTTGCATTTATTGCATTTATACGTTTTAAAAGGAAAAGTTGATTTGAAATGAACAGTTGTATCTTTCGGAGGTTCGGATGATTCTTGGGATAATTTGAAGTTCATGTTCCTCGCATCCGTTTGCTCTTCTTGTCATGTATTAAAGCTGTCATGATATGAGTACAAGAAATATGCAAATTGTTATATGTTAAAGGGGAAACCTGTTCCGAAGTAGTACGATGGTGTGATGACACTCCATGTGCAATGCATGCAACCTGCATCGAACAGACTGATTCTTTCGCGTGCCTATGTGATGTGGGTTACACTGGACCGAGATGTGAGGACGAGCTTACCTTCTGCGATGTGCAAAACCCTTGTCTAAATGGAGCGACATGCAGCGGAGACTTGGATACATATGAGTGCCAATGCCCACCTGCATACTATGGTAAGGAATATTAACTGCGTTCATTCATTTAAGAAAAACACTTCTTACAGTAAAAAATGTTGACCTGTTTACATTGACTCTAAATATTCCACAATGGTAAATCCATTTCTAATATAAAAATTACAAAATAGATGCATAAAGAGGTAAAATAGCTTGATTTTTTCATGATTTTGTTCTAGTTGTCTGAATTGAGGAATATATCAGATATATTGCCCTTAAAGAACCAAATTACACTCGCTCGTCTCAAGACTTTGGTCAATATGATTTGATTGCAAGCGAGATGTTTGATGTGCCATTTAAGGCCAGTCAATATTGCTTAATTGTTATGTAAGTGTCATATAACAATCGTCTGTGTGTTCAAGAGCACCATGATTATACCTGTACACGTCATCAATTGATATGACAGGCTTCCATTTATTCAGTCTATGTAAAAAATTCGATACTTTCCAGCTATTCAGTTGTCGTTTTAGTTCTGAAATTCCTTCAGTATTTAATTAAGATGGAATATGTCTTATATTTTTTTATATTTATCACTATTATTATTGTTTTTGTCGTCATTACTATTGTATCACCCGAAACCTGTTTCATAAAGGACTTGCAACTGTTGTAACTTTGCCATTATGGCAACTACCATGGAAAACTTGATTGTGATTGGCTGCTGAGCCCTGTTACCATGGTAGTTGCCATTATGACAAAGTTACAACAGACACAGACACAGTTGCAAGTCCTTTATGAAACGGGACCCTGATCACGATGCTGGATGACAGCCCATCTCATGTTGGAGTTATATATAATTCTGTTTTCCTACAGGTACGTTATGTGAACGCTTGAACGACCCTTGTGCTAATTCGTCCTGTCTGAACGGTGGTTCATGTGTAAGGGATCAGCTATCTTATCAGTGTGAGTGTGTGCAAGGATTTGAAGGAATACACTGTGAAGTTGATCAAGATGAATGTAACAGCAAGTAAGTGAATGTTCTACAAATGTTTAAAAGGCAACCTTAAAAATACAAAAATCTTAAGATTCGCAAGGATATTCAACTGGAACATCATTTCACAATCAAGATGGATGTAACAGCAAAGTAAGTGAATGTTCTACAAATGTTTAAAAAGGCAACCTTAAAAATACAAAAATTTTAAGATTCGCAAGGATATTCAACTGGAACATCATTTCACAATCAAGATGGATGTAACAGCAAAGTAAGTGAATGTTCTACAAATGTTAAAAAGGCAACCTTAAAAAAAAAAAAAAAATATGAATCGCAAGGATATTCAACTGGAACATCATTTCACAATCAAGATGGATGTAACAGCAAAGTAAGTGAATGTTCTACAAATGTTAAAAAAGGCAACCTTTAAAAAACACAATTTTAAGATTCGCAAGGATATTCAATTGGTAAATCATATAAAATTTGACCTTGATCAATGACGATTTCGTTGTTGTTTTTTGCAAATAAAATTTGAATGATCAATGAATATTGATCTTTTTTATCAGTTGTCCCTCAAATAGGCAGGTTGCTAGATGGGGAACATGCAAGTTCTTCTAGATTATTTACCAATATTTTTCCACATTTCAAAATGAAGAGAAAAATAAATGAACAAAATCCTCGATTGTGTATGATTGGTCCTGATTTAGGACTGATTGCTTTCATCCCTGGGGACCGTTTCATCAACATTTTCGTCCGACAAGTTGTCAGATCTGACATCTTTCCTAGATTTTGATTGGCTGATAAGCACTGTTCCTATGGCAACTGTCAGATAAAACGTCTGACAAGTCCTTTCATGAAATGCTCCCCTGAGGTTCTACATCGAATTGACGTCTTAACTAGGAAGGTACCACATTCCCATATTGTGTAATTTATCGCCCTTTCGTTCAGATTGGTCATCAGCCTTTTAGTTCTAAAAGTCTGGGAGGTAAATGTGGAGGATATAAGTATAGTTAGAATTCAGTGATTATAAGTATGAACCGCGCTAGAGACATAGAAAACATGTCCTTTTCAGAACAAACATTTACGAAGATTTATTATACTAATGGCACGGGCGGATACATAGTTACATAAATCTGTCTATTCTTCTGTATTCCTTAACAAACATTGTAGTCCATGTGAACAAGGAAGTTGCACTGATGGTCCAGGTTCCTTTACATGCGAATGCGTTGCTGGATACTCTGGGGTCACCTGTTCTGAGGATGTCCTGTGTAATCCAAATCCTTGTGAAAATGGAGGAAGCTGTGAGAACCTAAAAGTGAAATATCGGTAATGTAAAAAGAACGAATTCACAATTCACATAATCCCCTCTTGGTGGATATGTTTCCAGATAAGCAGTGGTGTATGTAATCAATGTTTTGGTTGGGAGTGATAGAGCTTTGCGGCATTGCACAGTTCCAAGATAACTAGCTCATAATATATTCTTGATGACTTTTAGGTTTGATGTGGGGACTGGATATTCCCCGAACATGATCTATAAACATTGGGCCATCTTCTGTTGATAATTCTTAAAGCATCAAGAACGTACTGTGCTTGCATTTGGTCAACGATTTATTCAAATCAAGCATTGTTTGCCTGAACTATATATATCCAAACATATTCATACACGGAGAGTAGGCCTACGAGGGCAGCTGCTACCAATGTGAACACTGTATCTTTTCTTTTTAGGTGTGAATGTGCCTCAGGATTTTCAGGTACAACATGCGGTAGGCAAATAGATTACTGTCGAAAGAGGCCATGCGTACGCCAAAATACCGACCACTGCGAGAATCTAGTTGGTGGTTACGTCTGCACCTGTAAGACTGGATTCTCAGGAGCAAGATGTGAGACAGAGATTGACGAGTGTGCAACGTCACCGTCCCCGTGTCTGAATGGTGGAAGCTGCATCAACCAATGGGGGAGTTTCACATGCCAATGTCAACCAGGCTTCACGGGTGACCGATGCGACGTAAGTATCGTGATTCCATTGCGTTATCTTTCATTCATTCCCTTGCCAAACGAAATGGAATAATCTGAGCACGTTCTGTTGAATCATTTTCAAAGGCAATACAATTGGTACCACGAAATTTATGAATGATGCTAGTGATCATGCTACGTAATATTTTTTTTTCTATTTTTTACTCACACTGTTAAAGATCATACTTCGAATTTGATAGAAAATGAAATCAAAGGAAAAAGGTATTAAAATTAATCAAATTGGGCGAAAATATAATATATGAGCTATATGTGGAAAATATTAACATGCGTTTGGTGTCAGGTTTGGGTGTGGGAGTGTGAGTCGTTGTGTTTTATGGACCTTTAGCGTGCTTAGGTGTTGGGTGTGTGCACATAAGTCTTACATTTTTTCACAATTTGTTTTTTCTTCACCAAGGGACTTGCCGGCATTTACGACAATCCGTATATTATCTTGTAGTCAGTCATGCATGGAAAGATCCATTTAAAAGTGGGACCGAAAATGCAAATATGGTAACTTGACCAAGATTTTTCAATGAACTACAATCTGATGGGACACACACTCACACATACATATATGTTTATATATATATATATATATATATATATATATATATATATATATATATATATATCTAGATATGTAGGGAGACTAAGATCATTCCCCCTGGTAGACCCATTGTCTCAAGCGTAGATTCTCTAACAGAGCCTATGTCTAAGTATGTTGACGAAAAACTTCAGGCATTTCTACCTAACATTAAAAGCTACGTGAAAGACACGACAGATTTTTTGAACAAGATCAAGTCTGCTCCCATCACATCAGACTCCACACTCGTAACCATGGATGTTAAGAGCCTCTATACCAACATCCCCCACGACCATGGTGTAGAAGCCCTTCGTACATTTCTTAAAAAGCAGGGTACTTCCGATCAGGAAATTGAGGACTTATCCTCCATGGTGGATTTCATTCTTAAACACAACTACTTTGAATTCAATGAGAAGTATTACCTTCAGTGCAAAGGTACAGCAATGGGTACAAAGATGGCACCAGCGTACGCTAACTTGTACATGGCTGTCCTTGAAGAGGATTTTCTCTCCAAATGTAGTCTCAAACCGTCATTGTACATCAGATACATCGACGACATCTTTATGATTTGGCCCCATACCGAGGACGATCTGGCATCGTTTCACAATGCTTTCAATGCCCACAACCCAAACATTCAATTCACCATTGAGAGCTCAAGAGAGAAAATCCACTTCCTGGATGTCAATGTTTCTAAGAATGATGATTCGTTAAGTACTAGTGTATACATCAAACCAACCGATTCCTTCTCTTATCTTGAGTATAACTCATTCCATCCATCCCACACAAAGAAATCAATTGTGTACAGCCAACTCCTAAGGTACAAACGTATCACATCAGACCCCAAAGTGTTTGAGGCTGACGCTGCAAACCTCTGTGAAGTTTTCATCAGACGAGGCTACCCACCTCGACTTGTCAACCATGCCCTCGCCCAGGTTAGAAATAAATCAAGAGAGGATCTCCTATCTGCAGCACCAAAACAAGGGAATAATGAAAGGATCCCTCTTGTCACTACGTACCATCCCCAGGCCAAAAGGTTTGCCAATACCACGAAGAGGGAATGGTCTGCCAATATCAACCTTGACCCTAAACTCTCAACAGCTATGGGCGATCCTCCCCTTCACTCGCAACGCCAGCCCCCAAACATTAGAAAGCTACTAGTAAGCAGCGAACTGCCCAAGCCTTCGCCCCCAAAAGGCAACAAAAGATGTGGCAAGCCACGATGCCAAGTGTAAACTCACTTAACTACCGACAGCACAGTAAAAATTTCTCAGTCCCTTACTTTCCACCCCCCCTAACCACACATGTGACGCACAGAATGTCTTATATTGCATAATGTGTACCAAATGCCCGGGGGTCTCTTACATTGGTGAAACTAGCACCAAATTTCGCACCAGATTCAATAACCACAAAAGCTCCATCACCAAAAACAAAAAGGACTTTCCTGTGGCCGACCACTTCAACCTCCCTAATCACTCTATCAAAGATATCAAAGTCTGCGGCGGAGGATACAGATCGGCAGAGGAACGGAAATGGGCTGAGCTGAGACATAATTGTCAAAAGCCGCACGTTTGAAAGCGGCCTCAACAAAGATCTGTCTTGGCTCAACCCATTCACATTCTATAGATAACCATTTTCTTTCTCCTCTGCCTTAATTTCCTTAATTCAGCTTTCATGTTTATTATGATCTCTCTATGCAATGTGCAGCGTGCGCGATCTCAGCTAGACTCTCTTATTATTACGAAATCTTTTCATTGTTACAAAACTTAAATCATATTCTTTTATTATTACGTATATTACGTAACTTACGTCATTAATGATATTTTACCAAAAAGCGCGCAATATACATTAATAACAGCATTTTGCGCACCTAGCAGCAGTTACCCTAGTCCCGCTGAGATCGCGCACGCTTTAATAAAAACAACTGTCATTCAAACTTGTCACAATTCACGAATCTTCCCTGAAGAAGGTAGAGGTCTACCGAAAATTTGGAGAGTGAATAAAAGAACTTAATTGTTGGCATTACAAAAACTGCATTACTCGTGAATTTGTTTCGCATTCCTGATATATATATATATATATATATATATATATATATATATATATATACATACATATACATAAAACCTAACTTTTTTTATTAGTATTCTTACGGTGTTACAAGTGGTTTCAATTACTTGTAAAAAAGGGTTTGCCAAACTATTTATTTATTTTCTGTGGTAGGTCGACATCGATGACTGCGTCAATCACAATTGTGAAAATGGAGGAACTTGTATTGATGGGACCAATAGCTACAGCTGCCAATGCACTCAAGGATCATATGGATCACATTGTCAGCTGAAGTCGACACTGTGTGATAACAACCCTTGTCACAATGGAGGTGTGTGCATTTTCAATGAAGATGGCTTCCAGTGTGAATGTCTACCTGGTTTCAACGGTGATACCTGTGAATATGACATCGATGACTGCGAAAATCATCTCTGTGCTAATGGCTCTACGTGCCAAGACCAGGTAAACTAATTTCTCGTATTTCACCAGAAAATAGCGATTAGGGCCACTATTGGTCACATGTGTGACCGAAATTATAACGAATCTTGACTTTAGTTTATGATAGTTTGATTTCATTTTGAAATTCCTGTGAATTAATCTTTCAAAATCATGCTTCTGCGTGACGTCAGCCGCGCGACCCAATTCTATGGCCCTCTGACCTTGACCCTGCATATTGGAGACAGCAAAAAATATTTCCAAATTATAGTTGACTAAACATGTTAATGTTCTATAAACTTTGAATTACTAAATCTCTCAAAAATGTTTAGATTTACAACAAGTCAACAATTTACAAGTTAAGTCAAGATTTGTCATAATTTCAGACACGCGTGTTAAAAAATGACCAATTTCAGTGTTTTTATTAACGTGACTAGGTTCAAAAAATGGGAAAAGGGAAAGAGTCAAGGGTACGATGGAGAGACAAGGTCGGAAGGAAATGGCGAGAAAATCAAAATTAATCATTTATTTCACTGACTTGTGTTTTTGGGGACGTACGCATATTTTTGTACATTCAGTATGATGAAAGGTGAAAGTTGTACCCCACTCTGTAATCTTGTAATATTAGAAAAATCATATGGTGTTTTTATACAATATTCAATTCTTTTTTGTTGACAGGTAAGAATTTGAAATGCGATTTAAATTTTGGTAAAATTTATGTGGTCTTGCATGTAAACGGAAACCTCAAGCATTATCTGCAAGCTCGATAAAGTTGAGATGACTAGATATTGTATGTATCACCAATACATAAAAGGACCAAAAAATTTACCTGAAAATTTGAAGGCATATACTAGTACACTTACATGTTATGACGGTAAGATAACTTTCTAGTCAGTCTAGTATTGTTTCATTCGTAACTACGAACTTTATTCAAGAAAATAACAAAATGGTTACAAAGACTTTTAATGCATCCTTAAAGAGATACATAGAATCGGTCATGAAAACGTCATGAACTTCATGTCAATACTCTTTAATTGCTTCATTAGAAAATAAAACTGTGTGATCTTTAATTGTTTAGTCGTCCATAACTTATTTATTATCCAATAAATTATTTTCAACGTTCGGCTATTTTCTTCATGCTTTAACTGTACAATTGATGTTATAATGTTGTTTCTAAAACAACGAAGTGGTATAAGTAAAACGAAAAAAATATTTAAAAATCCTTTGTACTTTTTCATAATTCACGAGACTTTATAGCAAATATTAAAGAATTGACGTGGTCATGATGTTAACGTTTAACATGGTAAATTTTCTTACTTTCTTATACAGTGGAATAGCTACCGCTGTATTTGTCCATTAGGTATAACTGGAAAGTTTTGCGACCAGGAGATTGATGATTGTCTATTGAATCGTTGTCAGCACGGATCGACCTGCATTGATGGAAGATCAAGTTTTACATGCATCTGCGCAAGTGGTTAGTCTTTATTTGTTAATTTCCTAGACTTCACTTTAAAGGACAATTTCACCCCAAGAAAGAGTTGATTTGAATAAGAAGAGATAAATCAAACAAGCATAACGCTGAAAATGTCATCAAAATCCGATGTAAAAGAAGAAGAAAGTTATGACATTTTGAAGTTTCGCTTAACTTTATAAAACAGTTATATGCACATACCGGTCGGTATGTAAATGAGGGAACTGATGACATCACTCACTATATCTTTTGTATTCTATTATATGAAATATGAAGTATTCTAATTTTCGACCCATGGTCCTGTGAAACAAAATGTTATTCCTCCCTGAACATGTGGAATTACCATTATTTAACATTGTATCGTTCACTCAAGTTGGTCCTTATTGTCAAATCTGTATAAATTGAAATATTGTATAATTCAAACAAAAACAAAAAACCAAAAGAAATAGTGAGGGACATCATCGATTCTCTCATTAGATAACCGAAACTTTAAAATGTCATAACTTTCGTATTATTTTACATCTGATTTTGATGAAATTTTCAACGTTATGCTTGCTTGTATTTTTTCTGTTGATTCAAAAAAACGTTTTCTGGGGTGGACTTGACCTTTAAACATAAATTGATCGCAAATATAACAGTTGACCTGTCTTATGAAGCTCAGGGTGTGTTCACTCATTTTGATTCCTAATGCGCCCATGAGTGAGTAAAACAATCTGAAGAAAATATTTCGAAAATATTCGGCGAACGGTATCAGAAAATCAAAAAGAAAAACACATGTACCCGACGTTCCATATCTGTTCTTTGGTATAGTAACAATAAAAAAAAAATCAATGAACAATACAGTTCCGAAAAGGATAAACAATGCAATACACAGAATATATGTTTATTGTTTATTAAAAGGTCACTTTGCATAGGCCACCTAAACCGTGAAACCTAGCATTAGGACAAATAGTTTTTGTCTCACCTGCGAAGCAAAGTGAGACTATAGGCGCCGCTTTTCCGACGGCGGCGGCGGCGGCGTCAACATCAAATCTTAACCTGAGGTTAAGTTTTTGAAATGACATCATAACTTAGAAAGTATATAGACCTAGTTCATGAAACTTGGCCATAAGGTTAATCAAGTATTACTGAACATCCTATTAGAGTTTCATGTCACATGACCAAGGTCAAAGGTCATTTAGGGTCAATGAACTTAGACCATGTTGGAGGAATCAACATCGAAATCTTAACCTGTGGTTAAGTTTTTGAAATGTCATCATAACTTAGAAAATATATGGACCTAGTTCATGAAACTTGGACATAAGGTTAATCAAGTATCACTGAACATCCTGCATGAGTTTCACGTCACATGACCAAGGTCAAAGGTCATTTAGGGTCAATGAACTTTGGCCGAATTGGGGATATCTGTTGAATTCCCATCATAACTTTGAAAGTTTATGGATCTGATTCATGAAACTTGGACATAATAGTAATCAAGCATCACTGAAAATTTTGTGCAAGTTTCAGGTCTCATGATTAAGGTCAAAGGTCATTTAGGGTCAATGAACTTTGGCCGAATCGGGGGTATCTGTTGAATTACCATCATAACTTTGATAGTTTATTGGTCTAGTTCATTAAACTTGGACATTAGAGTAATCAAGTATCACTGAACATCCTGTGCACGTTTCAGGTCACATGACCAAGGTCAAAGGTCAATGAACTTTGGCCGAATTGGGTGTATCTGTTGAATTACCATCATAACTTTGAAAGTTTATGGATCTGATTCATGAAACTTGTACATAAGAGTAATCAAGTATCACTGAATATCCTGTTTGAGTTTCAGGTCACATGATCAAGGTCAAAGGTCATGTAAGGTCAATGAACTTTGGCCATGTTGGGTTTTTTTGGTGAATAACCATCATATCTCTGTAAGTTTATTGGTCTAGTTCATAAAAAGTGGACATAAGAGTAACCATGTATCACTGAACATCTTGTGCGAGTTAGAGTAGTATTCAAAGTCAGCACTGCTGCTATATTGAACCGCGTGATGCAGGTGAGACGGCCAGAGGCATTCCACTTGTTAATTAATTTAGATAATTGCACAAAATGCCATCTTGAAAACATTTTCTTTATTAAGATGGATGAACAAAGAAAAGAATATCGCCACTAATATTTAATAATTTTGTCACTCACGTAAAAGCTTAGTCTGTAGATAAGACATGTTCATTGACTTACAAAGTGATAAGGTTGAGGTGAGATGGAAAAGGGACGCATATTTCCTTTTTCTTATTTTATTTTGTCCTATACCGCTTATCTCGTTAAACACATTGAAAATGAACATAAGGGTGTAGATTTAAAATAAAGAAATATCACAGCTTTTTGATTACCATTACGGAGAATATTTTCATCATAATCCTTATAAATTTTTTCCTCACTTGTTTATTTTTCTATGAAGGGTTCACTGGGAAGATGTGTGAAATTGATATTTTGGAATGTTCTTCCTCGCCATGTCACAACTTTGGTGAATGCCTAGAAGGAACAAACAGGTTTGATTGCCAGTGCCCTGAAGGTTACCAGTAAGCATCGTCCAGTTATCTCGTACTTTTTAATTATCACTAATGGTATTTAACATTTGGGCGTTACTTGTCCATCAAAACACATCTTCCACGTTTGATGATCTATATATCATTCTGCTATTCTGCCATACAGGGTGGCACACAGGGTGGGCGCGTCGTGGTCTAGTGGTTCTGGCTCTCTCCCTTCAAACATAGGGTCGTGGGTTCAAATCCTAGCCAAGGCGTGTTTTCCTTCAGCAAGAAATTTATCCACACTGTGCTGCACTCGACCCAGGTGAGGTGATTAGGTACCCAGCAGGATTAATTCCTTGAATACATTGAGCGCCGGTGATGGTAGCTCGAGCTAAAGCCGGGGTAATAATAGCAGCGCTTTGTATCCTCGGGCAAAAAGCGCTTCATAAATCCAGCTATTATATCAACCAAATTTGTGGTCTTCCATGAGGCCCTGGTCAAACACCAACAATAGGAGTAATAATATACAAACTTCAATACAGTAAAAATCGAAATTGATTGTTATCCTTGTGAATTATGTTCATTTGACAAACATTCTTGAGGATTCCAATTTGAATTTTGAATAATTTATTGTGCTCAGTTCTCATAGTACTCAAAATTGACTCTTGAATCTACGTCTACTATTTTATATAGGCTGTTGTGGTCGTTACCTTCCTTAACTTCTCTCCTTTTTATCCCTACGGTATAGCATTTTCGGATGTCAAAAGGTACCCTCTGAATCAAGGAATCGTGCACCTTTGTTATACAAAGAATTCATGGAAGTTACCTGCTTGTACGATGATTAAATATCCAATGCACATGAGTTCAAATCAAACAAGTACGCCCCCTAGTCACTGATATAGAAAGCAATGGATATTCAGTGGTTTTCCTTCCTTTGGAAATCGGCTCTCGAGGCCACATCTCACCGGACTATGCAACGAGGCTAAAGCGGCTGCTGAAGGAAACTGGGAGTCCCGTCCATCGCAAACAATTCCGAAAGAATATATCAAAATTGGCCATTATGTCATCTTTTGTCATCTATTACTCAAAAAATCTGAATATGTGGGAAACCAAACTCCCTCTCCGTACTTCAAGTACATAGACGGACTCCATTTTCTTTCCCTTTGCTCACCTCGTTGCACTTCCCATGAGTATTTTTCTTCATATTGAATGTTGTATTATATTCTAAGTGTTTTTCTGTATAAGTGAATTTTATTGCCCTGCATTCAAAATTCGCAATATAGAGAAATGTCCTGGGCGTATATTGTATTCCTTTAATGTGCAGATTTGCAAATAAAGTGATATGTAACAACATCTCTCGCCTTTCAGTGGTACAACTTGCGAAGAACTTGTAAGTTATTGTGTGTCAACCCCATGCGAGAACAATGGAACCTGCACGGACGCCTTTAGAACTTATATCTGCACATGTCCCCCAGGGTACACGGGAGACACATGTGGAACAGGTACAGTATTCGTCATCATTTGCCCAAGTACTGTGTTCTTTACAGAGGAATGAAATCTTTGGAACATGTGGACTTGTTTTGAAAGAGGAAATTCAAAGAATAAAAACAAAGAAAAACTGAGGAAATCGGACAAATAATGAGGAAGCTATTAGAATTTGAATATTGCGATCACTAATGCTATAGAGATCCTTCCATTGGCAATGTGACACAGATGTGTGATGTCACATGTGAACAAATTTCCCTTTGATGGACTATAAAATACCCCAAAAATGCATCTTTTTTGCTCTTTCTCATGGTGATACAAATTCTTTATGTTTTCTTTGAAAATTGTATTACATGCCCTCCTATAGAAAGAATACATGATCTACTGATATATGTGATGAAAGAGGCAGTTTAAGTGAAATATACACAAAAGTACTGGGAAAGTTGTTCACAAGGGACATCACACATCTTTGTCACATTGCCAATTGGAGGATCTCCATAGCATTAGTGATTGCAATATTCAAATGCTCATAACTTTATTTGTCAGATTTTTTCTCAAAACTTTCGTTGATCTGTTACTTGATTTTTTTTCAGTTTTCACACAAGCTATCTTTATCCAAAGGTTTCATTTTCCTTTAATACAAAACTTATGTTCAGTCAGCCATTTCCATATATAAAAGATGTGTTTCATGACCAGTGTGTTTTCGAGCCCGGACACAGTAAACAGGGGAAAAATCTCACCCAATTCACAAGTAATTTAAGTCTTGATGACAACAAAATACTTTGTATTAAGTGCAAGAGAATAATAGCTGCGCTAAATTAATGGTGTTATTATTTCATTTTTTTTCAATTGGAAACGCCTATTGATTCCCATGTTAGCTAAATAGTGACTGCTCAATACTATATCTTCGGTTGTTTATAATTGTCATTATGTTTAGGATAATGAAATGCGTTACTTTTATAACCCAGTTATTCCTGACAACTATGACCTTAAGTTGGATCACCAAACGTCGTCAACCCTATTTTCTGCTGACGTGAGCACCGATTTGGAGAACATAACTGTATCTCTGTGGGCTACCGCAGAGATTACATCATCCCACAGTCGACTCCTTAGTTTTGGGTTGGAGAGTCTACAGTTTGGCATTTACAATCCTTGTAATATCATGTTCACAGAGGCAACGTAAGTGACTGTCTTACATTTGAGACAAATATGAAAATGGTATGGATGTTATAAAATTACATTATTACTTAATCAAATTTGAATAATAAATGCATGGCCGCGCATGGAAATGTATCATAACATGTTGAATTTTGAGCTCTTTTTGTCGACGTTCTAGTTGCCAAGTATTAGTGCTCATGGCCAATTACAGGAGGCCAGTCAAAGGTTTGCATATAAGATTTGCATGTGTCTGTTCTAAACATTATATACAAAGAAAACATTTTCTTTTGTAATTCATACTGTATTGATCTTTTTCCTCCAGTGCAAACAATCACATACATTCATGATATAACGAGCATGTAATAGTATGATTCAAATGGCGTTGGAACTAAAAAAATGTCTAACATACAACATAAAATAAACCTTGGAAGACTGCTCTATATTTACAAAAACAAGAACATTCAGCCGCTTGGCCTTTGGGAAGAAATTATATCACATTTTAGTTTCTCTGTATGAATAAAATTATAGGCTAATTAATTCAACTAGATATTACCTTGCATGTTGGTCAGTTCACTCCCCCTTTAATAACCAAGAAAGCATGAAGAGTTAAAATTTGTATATAGCTTCAAGAAGGATATATGATTATATCTTGGTGTCATGAGGTCTGATTATCAAATGGTTTAACTTCCCTGGGCATTTGGGCAATTGTTATTAATGATAGTGGTGTATCATGTTGCTTTTCTGATCAATAGAGTACAATTTTTTTTCCCCTTCTTAGTCGGAATTTTTCATCTGATGGACTCTCAATTTGTGATGGTCGTTGGCATCATTTGTTGCTTGTATTTATCCGCACTGGAAGGTGGTTTGTTCTCTTCGATGGTTCGGAGGTTATGAGTGAAAGCGGTGATGTGTCTCATTTTAGTCTCTCAGGACAACTGCAGCTTGAGGTTGGAGCAAGTGCGCTGGACGAGGATGGTATGGAACTCGAATAAATTTTATTTATTCATTTATTTATTTTCCACTCGTGGGCTGTTCTTCTGAGGGGTCCAGTGGACACGTTTAAAAAATACAAACATACAATATACAAACAAATACATATATAGAAGAAAACATAAATCAATCCTATACAAAATAACCTACGACTACAAATTACAAGTTATACGATTAAAAAAGAAAAAAGTGGGACGGGGATGGTGGGGGTAGCATGCAGTAAGGGGGCATTATAAGTTTTGAGCTAATGTGGTCCTAAGCTTTATCTTGAATGTAGTAAGAGAAGTTTCAGGAGGGATGTACGATACTAACTTGTTCCATAGTTTTCTGCCTTGAAACAAGAAACGTCTTATGCCATATTCAGTTTTTTGGGCAGTTCAAGGCCAGTTTGTCATTTCCAGACCGTGTTTTCTATGTAGATTTACGGAAAATAAATATATCGCTAAGATATGATGGGCCAAGACAATGTACGGATTTAAACATGACAACGGCCATAAATGAAACTTTGCTCACAATGGAATATAATTCTTTCTATACAGATGGTACAAAAATTTATATTATATTTATATACTCATGGACAAACAAAAAATCTTATACATAACTTTCTCGCAATCAAAACAAGATGGTGTTTCAATACTTACACTTGCAACGTATGAATTTTGAATGATTAATGAACCCTTAACCATTCTTGCAGTAAAGATGGAGTGCCTATTTTCCACGGGCAATGAAGGTACGTATAGGTCAGTAGTAAATGTATATAAACAGTGCAATGTCTTGTTTTTTGGCAGTAATACTTTAAACAGTTGTCGATACCCAGAGTGTATAGGGATGCCCACACTGAATCATCTCCACACTGTTACATTGAATATCTGTGAATACACTGTGAATCAGATATCAGTTATGGGAGCACACTGTAAACCTATTGTATGACACTGTTCTTTTCATAGAGAAGATAAGGCACGGAACATTTTCTTTTGTTCATTTGGTCACAGATTCCATTTTTATGACTGGTATCAATGTATGGAGTGGGTATATACCAGATGATGTGTTAACGAGAATCAAATCGGAGTGTTTGCCGCAGTTGTATGGGAACATTATTTCATGGACGAACTTTGACTCTCATCAGGATTTTCCTACAACTTCAGTGACCCCTTCAGTGTGTGATGGTAAGGGTAGATAATTTCAGATATGTCCCTAATAGTTTTTTTTTCTATCGGTCAGAGAGAACAATATGTTTTATGGCTCTGTGCAAACAGACGTCGGTATTGTTGTCACTAATGTAGGCTGCGACGGTGAATTCTCCAAACAGCTACTTTAGGATGAAGTTTTAACAGTATTCACCATTTGTTAAGGTCAGTGCAGATAATGGTAATTCTTTTTCAACGATGGTACAGAAATGTTCATTATACTGAGATTCAGAATAAAAAAAAAACTTCACATCTCCAAAAATCGCCATTGTCATGAACGAAAATGCCCGGGACACAAATCCCTCGTGTACGTCCTGACCGAGTGTCTATGAAGTCATAATCCAATAAGCGTTGGAGTGAATATGGTAAAATCTAGTGAATTATACACCATATAAATAACATATAATCACAATTGATTTAGTAAAGTGCCGTAGAAATAAAATCGTAGATTCTAAAATGAGCGTAGCTCTCAAAAATGAAAGGTAAAGTCACACTCTTCGTCAGTGTCCATGATGTTACAATAAAAAGAATTCTAAATCCTACGCCCTATGTGTGGGTGAGTGTGTGTATGGGAGGATGTGTGTGTATACAATAAGTATATTAATTTCAAAAGTTAACATGATTACCGTTTCCTAAGGCTTCTGACATATGATCTCTTCTCATTTGATGCTTGAGTAGTCAATCTGTTTCTGAGACGGCTCAATGGCTTGTCCAAAACCTTAGAGAAAGTAAGACGAATACATAATTTTTGTTTGGGGGGTAATCTTAATTCACCAGTATGGATAGGAATGGATTCAGCCTTTATTAACCCTAAAAAGACTGGGCTATTTTGGAGGCTAGAAAAACTGGGGGGGGGCCTTTTGGACCCCCCCCCCTAAGATCTCGGCCGTTGGTCGTCCGATTGCAACCAACTTTGGCACACACATCCTTTGTCATGTCCTCTAAAAGAAAACATAGTCAAAATACTGATATTCATTGTATTTTTTAATATATGCATAATTAATTATGCAAATATACAAATTTTTATCAAAAAATTGAATTTTTCATACTTTGGTACCTATTGCGGTCCATAAATTCCCGTTTCAAGGTTTTCAGATGTAAGAAGAGGTTGTTTATCATGGAATTGTGTTATTTCGTGCTTGAATTATTAGATATGCTTATGCAAATTAGTAATTACTAAATATGCAAATAAGTACTCCGCATGCGTTATGTAGAGAAATACAACATTTGGCATGTTTTATTGCATTACACTCTCTTGCAATGAGCCAAAGCAATCTTGGAAGATAAACAAGTGATGTGTTACATGTACACTAGCTGGTGAAAACAAAGCATAAGAGATATCACATAATTTATGCAAATTATATTCATAATGAATTATGTGAATATGCAAATTTTTATCAAAAAATTGAATTTTTCATATTTTGGTACCTATTGCGGTCCATAAATTCCTGTTTGCAAATTCTTGAGTATTCTAGATATATTTTGGGTTTGTGTAATATATAACTTATTCAATATCAATTATAGCATAATCAACTAAAGTGTGACATTACTTGTCTATTCAGTGTTTCCTGCACCCAAGAATATAGTTGTGCAAGCGATTCTGGTATTTTGCACTACTTTTCTTATGTTTTTCTTTGATTTTAATTTCTTATGTATTTCTTTATTTTGCATTTCTTATGTATTTCTTTATTTTTTTATGCAATGTTTTTCATTATTTTCATATCCTAGAACTGCTACTTGAATTCACAAGTGACATAATATAGAAAGAAACAAATAAAAATGTAGTTAGAAAACAATGTGTATAACACTCATTCAAATACCATACACTTTACACACAAACGAATACAAATTTCAATTTCTTACGTGACATGTGATACGAAAATATTACGTAACTCCGCAACCGCGGCATGGGGGTATACAAATTTGGTATCAAAAGTTGCGCAAAACTCAAGAAAAAAAAGTCATGAAATGGCGGCGCGAACGCTTCATGCGCAAAAAAGTTATCGCGATTTATGTACAGGGGGGGGGCCTAAAAGGCCCCCCCCCAGTCTTTTTAGGGTTAAGGTCTGTCCTGATTTTCCTGGTATTTTTTACACTGATGGTCTTCTTTTTTTTTTAGATACTGATGAATGCGAAGACCTGAATCCCTGCCTGAATGGAGCAACATGTGTGGACAAACTCCGTTCTTATACCTGCATGTGCTTTACGGACTATACGGGGGTAAACTGTGAAAGATTCATAGAGTTATGCAACACTGATAGTTGTGAGCATGGAGGAACCTGCGCAACCATGAATGGGACTATTCATTGTTCATGTCCTGATGGATTTTTAGGAGAGCTTTGTGAGCATGAGATAAGTAAGTTTATTTAGATATTGATAGTGAAAATGAAATCATCGACGTTTATTCTTGCAAAAGATCTTAAACTTAATTTCTAATTCGAACATTCTTTTTATGAAATAATAGAACACATTTATGAAGAATGTTCGTTATCATCACATGTCCCCCCCCCCCTCCCATTAACTTCTACAGTAGCCAATATCATTTTGATACAGGTTAAATGTTGTATGGATATTTCTGAGTTTGTAAGTGTCGACCATTCTGCAAAGAGAAAAAAAATAACGAAGGTGTTTGGTTCATTTCTCACAGAAGCATTGTACACTTGCATATAATAATGATTCTGACACCCACGGGCGATCTGCTGCAAATTTGGTAGAGAGTTATTGCGTTTCATGCAGGGATCCGCACTTGCTTTTAAGGCGCAAAGCCGATTAAGGACACGCAATATGCCTCGCCATACACCTCCTTACCAAGCTTACTGTGATCTGCGGGAAAGTTAGTCGAAAATTCTGACATTGCACAGGCGGGTTCGTTCTTTTTCATCAAAGCGCAGGAGTATATGCAGAATGTGAATAGGACATAAAAAATAACGTGAGGTTACGTGTTCATAAAAACGCCATTGAGACGCCCTACAATCGTTCCTCCTGTACGTATTTCTCACGTCAAACGCACAAGCAAATAGAGGAGGTTATTTGAATTCTGACCTTGGAATTATGTATACAAACAGCAAATGCAGGTTGTCGAGTCGAGTCCACATGTCAGGTTTACATGGCATGTGAACAGCGGCCTCAATACGAGGCAATGCACCAATGAATGCGTATCTCTCAATTATCATGGCCCTGGGAAGAGGGGAGTGCTGATTTTCCTGGGGGTACTGCGTATTATTTCCCTTAGACAGCACCCCCTGGAATCTGGAAGGTGTGAAAAAATGGAAAAATGTAACTAAAATGACCCGGATTTTGTAGGGAAACTTTTTTTAACTTAACATCAGCACTCCAAGTAAAAAAAAAATTCACAGGGTCCTGGCTATTATTGATCAAATTAAACCCTTGCAAGTAGATCGATTGAATTACTTTACAAGAATGTATATTCCATATTGCTTTGAAGTCCAAAATGATGATGTTTGTGATTTTGTCATTTAGTTGATGGTGGTTGGAGTGACTGGTTGCCATGGAGTACATGTAGCGCATCTTGTGAAAGTGGAACTCGAAATACTTCAAGGGAGTGTACTAACCCACCACCTAATGAATATGGACAACATTGTACAGGAGAAAGTGCGAAAGAAGAAACTTGCAACGTTCAAGACTGTCCTGGTAAAAAAATGATAAAATCTGTCGACCTATATCTATTGTTCAGAGTGATTTTACTGCAAACAATTCTTAAGAATCTGGTTCACACTAAATATCCGTTAGGAAACCTTGAAAAGATAAACATAACTATATAGCACTTTTTCAGTCCAAACTTCGATATGTTACCAATTAAAGTTCTAATACTGGTTTTAAAATAATTATATGAATTATGCATGTATATGCTATTTCGAGCCTCACCGTCGGAATAAACAAGATAAAATCGAATTCAATCCCAAATCGTAGTAAAATTACTAACTGGATCTCTTGGGATCAGCTGTGATTTTAGGCCAATTTGTGCCTGACGTCTAACACAGTGCCTGCAGCGAGGCAGAATTATCATTTTGGTATCCCTAGCATCATACTTCAAATAGGATGATCTTCCTATTTTAGATACATGCGTACACGCGTGACGAACCCGGAGATGGACAGGAGACGTGGCGGCGTGCCCCCTCCCAAGAAATCTGAAGTGTCTACAGCTTTTTATGGGATAGATAGTCACATACCTCCCCCCCTCGTCTTGACTGAATATCTCATGAAACAGCCGTACATGCACGCGCACCGTGTATATTTGAATGTAAATTCCTTTGATTAAGACAAGTTTATTTTCTCCTTTATTTGTAAAGGTTGCCTTCACCTGCAGAACCCCCTGAATGGTTCAGTGAGTTGTTGGAGTAAAGGAGAAACAAGACAATGTACTGTTGAGTGCGATTCACCCGACCTTGGTTTTGTTCATCCGCCGTTAGAATTGTATTCCTGTGGTCCAGAGACAGACTATAAATGGGATCACCAAGATGACGACAACCGTAGAGCCATTCTGCCTGCTTGCAGGGGTATGTTGATCATATAAATAAATAAATATATGTATATATATATATATATATATATATATATATATATATATATATATATATATATATATATATATATATATATATATATATATATATATATATATATAATGAGATGAGGCGAGGCCAACTCAACAGATGACGCAGGACACCATTTATTTGCTTCTGTCATCTGTTGAGTTGGCCTCGCCTCATCTCATGTTGTTTAATATTCACAACTCAACAGCGATTGGTAAAAGTAAACTTATCATCACTTATAAACTTATCATATATGCATTTTAGGCCTGATGAAGGCCCCATCGGCCGAAAGCTCGCAATGAAAGAGATACTTGGAAGCTACGTCTAGCGTTAATGCTTGAATCATACGCCTATATATATATATATACATATATATATATATATATATATATATATATATATATATATATATATATAATGAATTCCAATGAACACTACCACATCGTTATGTTCTGTAATATCTACCATCTTTAAGGTAAGCCATTATGACTGATTAACCTACATCCTAATTTCCTAAGTAATTGGTTATATACCAGCTTGGCGTTTACCAGAAAAATGCTGTCCTGCAGAGTTCCTACGGGAGTTACCATAAGCAGAAACAGAAACGTCATATTCAATATTTCTATCTGAAAAATGGCAAAATATTTGTTGCTGACTAATCCTCAGGGAAGATGTCATTGTGTTATGTTCCACTCCTTCACTATTTCCCTCAGTCAAAATGAGTTTCGCCAATGCTTTTTGATATTGGGCATAGGAAACATACATAACCGTGACCTGTGGGATAATGGAGAGTATATCCTGAATAAACTTGTGTTGCTACAGAAAATAAATTCCAACATTAATGCCATGAGGGCTAACTATATATTTGTTATCAATTTTGATTTCCAGTGGTCGTGTTTATTCCTACATAAAAGTTGTAAAATAAAGAGAACAATTGTCGTGTGTATCCGTACAGTTCGCTCTAAAATTTGGAGAATAGTTGAGAAAAGGTTGCAAAATATTTTCATAATTATACGTAATTGAACGGAATTACAACATGAAAATGCCTTTCGAGAATTATGTGTTCATGCTTTCAGTAGGGTAGATTTAGTACTGTATGTATAATATATACATGCATTGCATCTTCCCAACCTTGTGCAATGAATAATGAAAAATAAGTCTTGTAACCAGTTAAAATATTCATGTAACTCGATCGGGGGAAAATGGGAGGCTTTGGTTATTTCTTAGACAAATGAATCCTGTATTTGTCAGTATTTTGGCACAAAATGGGTACTGAAAAAAATTTGCAACATGCATATGAAATTTATACCCTTCATCCTGATCAACTACACATGTTTAAAACGTTGACCTAATGTTAAAGGCATTATATTGAACGGTTTATGAAATGTGTTGTTTTTTCGTAGCTTATACGCATTGGGCCAAGTTTGAGAAGGGGATAGATATGGCGGATTGAATTACAAAACAATGACATTTTTAATAACAAAATAATTGGGGATATATTTTGATATAATGTTCAGGAATGAGTGTAATTTTTTTTCCTTCTTTCCCTTTCATTTTCTTTTTTATTCTTTTTTTTTCTAATTCCTTGGTGGTGAAACGTTGGAGGTTTAAAGCCCCCCCCCCCCCCCGATCTTTAGGCCAGTGTTACAAGGCCATCCATAAAAGAGCTATACACCCTAAAAGAATATTTTATTGTGTAAAATGGGAACATGAATGTTGGTTGGGTAAAGAATTTTTTTTTCTTTAATCCTCATAAGAGGTACTTTATTTGTTCACATGATATTTACAGTCGTTTTACAAGTCACATATGCAAGAAACTTTGAGACCTGTTTAAAATCAAGTCTCTTCTGATTACATTTTCGTATCAAATAATTTCGAATTTCTACCTTTAGATCTTTCATAAGATAAAAGGCATGAGTCTTATGTTTGTCGTTTCCAAAACATTTTCTAATATAATTTCTATAAATTACAAATTGTGAAAAATTTATAATAAGGTTAACCAAAAGCATTTATGGTTGGGTAAAGAGATAACCAACCCAAGATTTTGTCAATTTTACGCAATGGTGCGTAGAAATAGCCCAAAATGAGGTAAAATAAAAAAAAATACCCAGCAAACATGCATGTTTCCTTTTTACCCAATATTGGGTAAATATTTACTCAGTGTTTTAAGAGTGTAATTTTATTTTATGTTTGAAATTTCTCAGAAACAATACCTCCTGTTTCCTCGAATGCCCATGCCGACTTGATTTACCCTGCTGCAACGTGTGCTTCACAAGCTGAAGAAGAAAACATTCGACAAAGCGCCGGATCTAATATTTTGAATAATATTCGTGCTAGTGGTTGCAAGAACTGTGCTGTGTCCAATTTAAAGGTTCGTATGGTTCAATCCAATTTATTTATTTTATTCCATTTCCATTCAGAACTTAATACAAAATAATATAGATCAAATACAATTTTACAGATTTTTACATTCTTACATCGTAATAAAAAACAGTATAAAATTGAGCACAAATGAGTATGGTGTTGATAATGAAGCTAAAAATTCTGTTTTGGAGACAGGTCGAAATAATACATTGTAGAAATCGAACTATATAGGCCTAGCTTTTCAGATATTCAGTATGTTTAGTTAGTGGTACATGCTAGAATGACAAATACACACGATGCACCTTGAATTATGTATTTATTAATGCTTTGATTGAAATGTTAATATTTTGGGGGAAGGGGGTCGGGGGCATTTATTATTGCATATGCACACCCCCCCCCACACACACACACACACGCACACACACAAAAAGGGGGGATAACTCTATATATGTATTTGTGTTATGTGAATAAGGGTGTCCTGACCAGTCATAGTATTGTGTTCTATCAAAAAAATTCATTCATTATTATGCTTATACATAATATAACAAAATGGGCAAGCAGGAAAACTGTTCACCTATCATCTCTGCAAAATAGATAATATACGCGACTATGCGCAACAATTAGGAAAAGAGGCTTATGTCCCGTACAGGGAGAAATAATTGTCCTTGGCGCTCTAATACTTTTACTCTTGGCTAAGTGTTCTTCATATTTATTTCACTATACATGTAATTGAAATTTTGTCACTTTTATTCAAATTTATTACCTGTAGTGACGTTTCGAATGTTGTTGAATAAAATAAATCAAAACTGATTCATGAAGAAATAGGATTTGTCAGCTTTTAATTCCTTTCCTTTTCATGAAAGATAAGAGAAGGGTATCGAAATGAGAGATACTTGTTGTTTACCTCAGTATTACCCCTATAATTTAGTTTAATAGTTTCGTAGCTCCCATACATAGAGTATACAGTTTCCGTTATCTGATAAATAATTTTGTATCAATATCTTACAGACTGCATATCACGATATTTCGTTCTTGCGACAACAGATTTTATTATCCATACACGCATTTATTTCAATAATCCATTTATTTTGGGGGAGCGGGGATGGTTGTGTGAATGATTACTTCTATATGTTTGCATGTAATCTGCTCCCCATTTTATGTCAGAGGTTTTAATTAATTTGTATTCAATATCAAGGTCAAAAATTGCGGTCTGTCAAGGAAGCGATCGGTTGTAACATCTCCAATCACTGTTTCTGTCGTTATGGATCTCAACAACAGTAACAGATATCAGACATCACACATTTAAGGTTTTACAATTTTAATTGTTCAGATGAGAGTAGATATCCATCATGTCCATAGATTACTGTCTGTTCCTTTTTTCATTTGCCGTTCCGCTTTGTATCCTCGACGAAGACGTGAGGTTTACGTCGAAAATTTGGACTTGGAAATAAATTCTGTTGGAACTACAATGCATTACCTCTATATGTCTCTTTTTTTTACACACACACGACTCACATATTGTATACATATAGCATTACACTTAGAATCATGTGTGTATATTTCTGCCAAGCAACTGTATTAAATTGCGAGAATTTTTGGGGTGGATTATATCAAACAAATATTGTGGTTAATGTTGTTGAATAAGGCTTGTGCGACTTTTAGCAGTTGCGACACAACATTGTGCCCTTCCCCCAAAGAAAAATGTTGCCCTAAATTTTTCCATTTTAAAAAAATCCCTATGCCGCCCGTGACATTGGAAGGCCATTGAGAACCCGCCAAGAGCAACGGGGAGAACTGGAAGAAACACTTTTTTTCATATATGAATAAATGTTATTCCCCATTCATTATGTGTGTCAGGTTTGGTTTATTGATAGCTATTTACTTTATTGGAGATGTATACTGAAGGAGTCATACTTCATTCGTGACTATTCCTCAGTTACCGAGGACGAATCTCTCGTCGAATTTGGCAGCAACCTCGAACAGCGTTTACAGAACGGATCATTTGCAATGGAGGTAGATGGCCAGGTCATTGAAGCCGACGTAAACCGAAGCGGTGGTCAGGCGGTCATTACTTGTCCGTTTGGAACGGGTCTGACACTGGAGGGAAGATGCGGTAGGTCATTGAAATCACTAAGCACCTTTCTTTTGTTATGTGATTTTAATTAATCAGAATATAATTCAGTTCATTTTATTTCAAATTCCATACAAAAATAACATTAAGAAAAATACATATATCTATACACAACAGAAAACAAAGATTAAACAATAATTTGGTAAACATGGTATATCTGAATAATGTTAACATATTGTAGTTTACAGGAATTAAGGGAAAGCCACAAAAAGCCAGATGGCTTGTCGAGCAGGCTACCCTAGTAGGGGGAAATAAATTATTGTCAATATTGAAATAAAACCAGATATAAAACTATATTGAAATTAAATTAACAGAAGAATAGGACAGATACCACACAACCCTATACAAAGCAGCATATCTAAAATATTTAAGATGTCAGAAAATATTTCTTAAGTTTCCTTTTAAATACATTAAGTGTTTTACAAGACTGAATTTCAATTGAAAGACTATTCCAGACTTTTGGGGCACGATGTCGAAAAGATTGAAGTGTAAAATTTTTTGCAACTGGGTATAAATGATAATTTTCCCTAGTTCTTGTGTTATAAGTATGTATATTACAATTTTTATTTATCATACAGGAAATTATGTTAGGAAGAATATTATTTTCATGTTTAAATATAAGTATTGCACATTGGTAATCATTTAGATTAAATATATTAAGTACATTCAGTTGAACAAAAAGATCTTTTGTATGTGCCAAATAATGAGAATGAGTGCATATTCTGATTACTTTCTTTTGGAGACGATACAATGGTTGTAGTTTTGAATGATAAGTATTAGCCCATACAACATTGCAATAACTTAGGTAAGATAGGATTAATGTATTATATAAAGTCAAAAGGACTTGTTGAGGGAGAATATGACGGAGTTTGCTGATAACACCAACATTTTTTGCTCCCTTATTTGTAATAGTAGAAATATGAATACTCCATGATAATTTTTCATCTATTAAAACACCTAAAAATTTTGTATGATGGACACGTTCAATAATTTTATCATTCATTTTGATTTGAAAATTATCCAAAGATTCCTGTGTTGAATTTTTTGAGTTGATATGAAAATATACATAATTAGATTTTTCTGTATTCAATAAAAGTTTAATTGAAGAGAACCAAAGTGAGACTTTCTTCAGTTCAGTATTAAGTAAAGTATTTAATGAAGAAAATGAATCACTGGAGATTAAAATGTGGTGTCATCAGCAAACAAAATAAATTTGAGTTTGTCTGTGCAATATGGTAAATCATTGATAAAAATATTTAAAAAATAACAGTGGGCCCAGAATGGACCCTTGAGGAACGCCACATGAAATTGAACGAGAGTCAGACAGGGTTTCATTGTACGATACATATTGGGATCTATCATACAAATAATGTTTGAACCAAAGTAAAGAGGTACCCCTTACACCATAACATTGCAATTTATACAATAATATTTGAAAATCTATACAGTCGAAAGCTTTACTAAGATCAAGGAATATACCAATAGTAGTTAATTTTTTATCTAAAGCATCAATAATGTAATCATGTAATTTTATAACTGCAAAGTCAGTGGAGGAATTCTTCAAAAATCCAAATTGAGACTGGTTCAAGATATTATTTTTACATAGGAAATCATACAGTCTGGAGTAAACTATTTTTTCAAGAATTTTAGAAAAAAAAATAGCAAAACAGATATTGGACGATAATTGGAGACATTATGTACATCATCTTTTTTATATATGGGCGTAACTCGAGCAATCTTTAAATTAGAAGGAACAATGCCTGAAGATAAAGACAAATTAAAAATGTAACACAATGGTTTTAATATCAAGTATATAATTTTCTTTATGACAATAGGACTAATACCATCGATTCCACAAGAGGAAGTTGAATTTAATTTCTTCACAACATCAAATATTTCGCTATCTGAAACAGGGTGAAGAAATAATGATTTATCACATGGTTCCGGAAGAAACTTTGTAAAAACATTTGAACCACAAAAGTTTGTAGAATTATTTGAAAGTAAACCAATTTGCACCCAAAAAATCATTAAAACAATTGGCAATATTCTCATCACCATGGATTGAATAATAATAATAATAATAGCGGCATATTTACCCAGGGTAGCCACGTCAGTTCCGAAAACTGTTCTCCCAGCGGGCCCTGCTATTATTACCCCGGCTTTAGCACGGCTACCTTGATCGGGCGCTCGAGCATTCGAGGAATTTCTTCCTACCGGGTACCCATTCACCTCACCTGGGTCGAGTGCAGCACAATGTGGATAAATTTCTTTCTGAAGGAAATTATAATAATAAGAAGAATAATTATAATAGTGTTGATAGATTAAGTGATAAGCCAATCTACTAGTCATTTTTAACCATGATGCAAGAAATGAATAGCTAAATGTTGATTCATTATAAGGACAATTAACTTTAAGTGGTCTCTCATCCTTTTTTCATTTGATGTTGAATAATATGAAATGAAATGTTAAAAAAATGGACTTGATGATCTTGATCATAACATTCATCCGAATAAAATTTGACAATGACAATAATGATCATGATAAAATAATAATACACTATAATAAACTGATTTATATAGCGCGAAAACTATGTGCATATAATCCGCTACAGTTAAAAGGGCAAGAAAATGTTTCAAACCAGTTTTGAGAAAAATCATCTCTTGACCAAAAGAGATTATGATTTTTATGACGATGCGTTATTAAACAAAGAAAGGCATTAATTAAGATAGACTACTGCCTCGGCTATAACATACTATTGAGAATTAGGCATAATAGATTCAACTTTACGGAGTTAGAGTCAAATATGCATAATTATGACGACATAAAGACCAATTAATTACTAGTAATTAAACAAACACAAATGAATTTCAATGAGGTGTTAATTGACTACTTGCTTTAGCTATCCAGACCATCATTTCTTCTTTTGTCACTTCATGAATTGTGTATCTTACAGTGTAAGTTTGAGTGTTTGGGGTGTTCTGTTTTACTTAAGATAACGTATCTCGCAAAGTCGACTTATAAAAAGTTATATGTCGACATGGCAAGATACGTTATCTTGCCAAGTCGACTTATAAAAATTTATATGTCAACATGGCGAGATATGGTATCTTGCCAAGTTGACTTATACAACGTTATATGTCAACATAGCGAGATTTTTTCTATCTTGCCAAGTCGACTTATAAAACATTATATGTCGACATGGCAAGATATGAATTCTCCAAGGCCTGGCGAGAGTCCCAGATATCTCGCCAAGTTGACATATAACTTTTTATAAGTCGACTTCTCGAGATAAGGTATCTCGCCATATCGACATATAACCTTTTGTAAGTTGACTTGGCGGGATAACGTATCTCACCATGTCGACATAATAAGGTTATTATGTCGACATGGTGAGATCGAGTTTCTCGTCAAGTCGATGAGACTTTAAAGGCTCCGTATTAAAGGGATGGTCCGGGCTGAAAGTACTAGTATTTATAGCTTAATAAATAAAGCAGAATTCACTTAACAAAATGCCGAAAATTTCATCAAAATCGGATAACAAATAAAGTTATTGAATTTTAAAGTTAAGCAATATCTTGTGAAAACAGTCATCATGAATATTCATTAGGTGGGCTGATGATGTCACATTCCCACTTGTTCTTTTGTATTTTATTATATGAAATTAGGTTTATTCAAATCTTTCCCTCCGAGAACTAAAGAAACTGGATTGACAACTGATTTAGTGCATTAGATATTTTTTGCTGCAACTTATTTCATTATAAGGGAGACATATTATTCACACACGTATGAAATAATGAACAAAATATGATTTTATTTAATAACATATGAAAACGGGAAGTTGGAATGTGACATCAGCAGCGCACCTAATGAATATTCATGACGACTGTTTTCACAAAATAATGCTAAAGTTTAAACTTTAATAACTTTATTATTTGTTATCCGATTTTGATGAAATTTTGGACATTTTGCTCAGTGAATTCTACTCTATGTATTATGAAATGAATACTTTCAGCCCGGACAATCCCTTTAAGCAGCTTCCAAAACCCTACTAAATTATCATTATGAACACTTGTTTTACGAAGCATTTTTTTTGGGGGGGCATTGACAACTCGTTGAAACAAAGTATTTTTTTCAAAGCTTATTTTCTTTAACCAACTAGTTGTGTGCCCGGCTGGTACTTATTATTACGTGCTTCCAAACACAACTGAAGCTGTGTGTGGGTATTGTCCATTACACACCTACCAGGATCAAGATGGCCAAGATGACTGTATTCCATGCCCTTCAGGTTTGATAACAAATGATCCAGGAGCTAATGACATCCACTTCTGTATAGGTAAGTTCATGAGGAACCGTAGAACATGTATATACTTTATATCTGTAAAAAAAAAACATGCTTCTGACAGTCTTAACGTCGTCGTTCAAAAGACAAATGGCTATTTTTCTTGAATAACAGTAAGTTCTTTAAATTACTGCTTTTCATGAAAATGTAAATATTGTGGACCTTGCTTTTTAAAGTTCCTCAGCTACGCATCATGCAATTATCGGTGAAAATGACCAGCGAGGAAGTCTCACAATTATGTTTCAGCAGAAATAAAAGGGGTACGCCAGGCGAAAATGATATGGTTTGAACAGATATCAGACAAACAAAACACTCAATACACCCATTACTTGAATAAGATAGCATAATATTTCCGAATATTCTGATTTGTTATAGAGCCATGTCCAGTTGGTCATTACCAAGATGTTTGGGCTGATTCTAATGAGACGGTGTGTATCCAGTGTCCTTATGATTCCTATCAAAATGAAACTGGAAAGGAAAGCTGTGTACCCTGCCCCGATAAGTATGTAACTCTTGAACAAGGATCAACAAGCTCGTCTGATTGCGTCGGTGAGTTAATCTGTTTACTACGGAATTATGTGATTCCCACACTGTAAAAAATTGTGGTGTTAAAACTGACACCAATTGGTGTTAATAGAGGACCACACCTTGAGGTGTTAAAATAACACCCTAGAGATTGAACATAACACCTAAGAGTGTAAATGTAACAACCATATGTGTTGTAATAACACCTATAGTTGTAAAACTAACACCACCAATTTAACACCGGTGTAAAATAAATGGTGTGGTCCTCTATGTACACCGGTTAACACCACAGTTTTTGCTGTGCATGTGCTTTGTAGAGGGATCACCCGGTTTTAGAAAGGAAGGGGGGCAGAAGCCCCAGCCCCCCTCTACCGCGACCCCTGATTACTATAAAAAAATACTTAACGGAAAGTCAAGTTTTATTTAGTGATGTCTTATTTTCAAGACCATGAAGATATTGAATAATTTGGGGATTATTGGCCTTGAGCGAAATAAGGTCATGCGCAAAATATGGACTCGAGGCAAAACATCGATCGTTTTATTGTCTCACCTGCGAAGCAGAGTGAGACTATAGGCGCCGCTTTTCCGACGGCGGCGGCGGCGGCGGCGGCGGCGTCAACATCAAATCTTAACCTGAGGTTAAGTTTTTGAAATGACGTCATAACTTAGAAAGTATATGGACCTAGTTAATAAAACTTGGCCATAAGGTTAATCAAGTATTACTGAACATCCTATTAGAGTTTCATGTCACATGACCAAGGTCAAAGGTCATTTAGGGTCAATGAACTTAGACCATGTTGGCGGGATCAACATCGAAATCTTAACCTGAGGTTAAGTTTTTGAAATGTCATCATAACTTAGAAAATATATGGACCTAGTTCATGAAACTTGGACATAAGGTTAATCAAGCATCACTGAACATTTTGTGCAAGTTTCAGGTCTCATGATTAAGGTCAAAGGTCATTTAGGGTCAATGAACTTTGGCCGAATTGGGGGTATCTGATGAATTACCATCATAACTTTGAAAGTTTATTGGTCTAGTTCATTAAACTTGGATATTATAGTAATCAAGTATCTCTGAACATCCTGTGCACGTTTCAGGTCACATGACCAAGGTCAAAGGTCAATGAACTTTGGCCGAACTGGGTGTATCTGTTGAATTACCATCATAACTTTGAAAGTTTATGGATCTGATTCATGAAACTTGTACATAAGAGTAATCAAGTATCACTGAACATCCTGTGCGAGTTTCAGGTCACATGATCAAGGTCACAGGTCATGTAAGGTCAATGAACTTTGGCCATGTTGGGGTTTTTTGTTGAATAACCATCATATCTCTGTAAGTTTATTGGTCTAGTTCATAAAAAGTGGACATAAGAGTAACCATGTATCACTGAACATCTTGTGCGAGTTAGAGTAGTATTCAAAGTCAGCACTGCTGCTATATTGAACTGCGTGGTGCAGGTGAGACGACCAGAGGCATTCCACTTGTTTTCTTATTGATTTGTACATCTCTATTTGTACGTCTTTATTCAATATTTCTCCACAACGCATATAAACAAATGCAAAATGTATGTGATACATCAAATTCAATATCATTCATATAAACAATACATAATTTAAATAAGCTCGATGTGCCTCGATTCATCAAGATATACAATAAACTAGTTTTGTTGCATGTGCATTGTTCGTTCTATCTCATGCTGATACTTTAATTTCTTTTAAAATGATGAGAATGATAAGTTTCCTTTTAAACATTTAGTTGAAAAGATATAATATTTGGCATATAAAATATCAAAATTAAAAGAAGAATTTCCAGCTGGTATGCCAAATACAAAGTCATTAAAAGATAATTTTATTTCACTTTAAAGAGTGTATTTTTCAAAATCATCTAAAAATCGACGAGTAAGGGGACATTCCCAAAATAAATGAGCAATAGTTTCCGTGTGTGCTGAACAAAAGGAACATAAATCAGAATGTGATATACCAACAGTTTTCAAGTACTTGTTAACACCAAGAATATTATGAAAAATTTTGTACTGAAAATATCTAAACTTTGCTAAAAAAGTACATTTAAAAGGAATCATATAGATTTTGTCCCAAGTAACGATTGGATCTGAAACAATACTTTTCCATTTGTTTTGTGAAATAGGAATTTTAAAAATTTTCTCAACACACGTTTTATGAATATATTTACACACTCTTGTTACCTTGCGTATGTTATATTTACCAATTTCCTCTTGGTAATTCACTTTTTTTAGGAGGTACTTTGCAAACCATTTTTCATTCAATTGGCATGGCAAATATAACAGAATAATAATCAAGAAAATTACAATGAATATCAAACTTACAAACAAAATCAGAATGTGAGAGAAGGTTAACATCCTGCTTCAACAAATGATTTGTACATCTTATTGATTGTTGCAACCTTAATATGAAGATAATGTCACCTTTCTTGTGTTCTAGCTCTGTGTAATGCTGGGCATTATGTTGATCTTTCAAACGAGACCAATCCACAATGTCCTCCGTGTCCACTCAACACATTCATGGATCTTGATTCGCATCAAGAACAAGAATGTTCGCCATGTCCGCAAGGAATGATAACCACCCAGAATGGAAGTTCTCAAAGTATTGACTGCCTCGGTAAGTGTAATGCACATACATCTACTATAGGGGACATTAAGAACCATTTGATACAGGTCATGAACAGGACTTAACTTCAAATAATTCGAACCCGTAAAAAGAGCAGTGTGTTCTTATTAACTGATCAGAAAACGGGAAACACAAGCTGATATTTATTTCATAAATACCTACTGGCCGAAAAGGGGAAATTTCGAGAATTGCTTGTACGAGTTCATCATGAACTTAATATCTTACTAAACAAAAAACACAATCGCAAAGTTAAACTCGGTCACATTATTATAATGCCGCGAAAAAGGTTGTTTGCGGGATACAATTCCCACTAAATGAGTATGGAGGCGCGATAGCTCAGTCGGTAGAGCGCGGGATTCGTATTCCGGTGACCCGGGTTCGATTCCCACTTGGTGTGCTAGTGCCCTTTGGTAAGGCATTAATCCTCAGTACCAGGTCCTTCGGAGGGGACCTAAAGCCGTCGGTCCTCTGGTTGCTTGCTTACAAGCATTCATGCTTTCTTAGCAATCAGGTAAAAAAATCACCACCAATCAATCAATCAATGAGTAAATTTTGGAAAATCTGTTCTTCTGTTTCTTTGATGTAGTCGTGTGTCAGCCAGGGACCTATTTAGACAGTTCCACATGCACTCCATGTCCTTTAAACACCTACCAGGACCAGATCAGTCATCGTGAAAGTTCGTGCACCAATTGTACTGGAGATCTTGTTACTTTCCACGAGGGGTCAGAAAATCAACAAGACTGTGAAGGTAATGATATTCATTCGAAGGTTTTGAAATTATCACTGCCAAATACGTCTTTGAAGAAGACAGAAAGAGCAAGAAAAAGGGAGAAAATTTCTGGCAATTATGGCACTAACTCATTCAAAATACATTTTGAATAGGTATATATTTTAGTTGCTTTAAACTCCGGTGTAGAAGAATTATTTACATAACGATGGGCTGGTATTCCAAAGTGAAGTGGCAGCATGCATGGGTAAAGGATCGTTCTCCATAAAATTTGTCTGAAATCTATGACAATGTAAAAGATCCTGAAATTTAAATGAAAATTAAATTGTGAGGTGGTACGTATTATAAGATATTTTGGAGCCATTGCTTGGAGACACAAACGAAACATAACTGTATCATCGGCATTATACATGCAAGATAATCCATTACACCTTATCACATCATATGAGGGACATGAGAACATGGAAAATAAAACCGGACCTACCACCGAGCCTTGGGGTACACCAATATGAAGTACGTGAACTGAAGACTCTGACACATATACTCTAGCTCTCTTGTCTATGTGTCAAATATGATTCAAACAACATATACCTGCCAGTTGTCTCAATTTCTTTTATTCAAAAGAATTCAATCAAGTGACCAGCGAAATAAATAAAAATTATTCTGGTGGAAAAGGAGTGTTTGCAGATAAATAGGGAATGATGATCATGGCGTTTCAGTCTCATTTGGTGTCTTTTTCTAATACACTGTCCCACATGTGCTTAGCTGTGTTGGGTTGATTTTCAATGTGATCATTTCATGATTTCACACAATTATATAGATGTAAATATAAACCATATCTAGATCATGAATAGTATCGTGACATTTAATCTTGATATATTTTAACTTAAAAAAAACATCGATTGCTGCAACTACAGATAATATAAGCTTCTCTGTAAGAGCCACCTCAGAGGGCAGCTATTCATATTATCAAATAAATAATAAACACAATTTTTTTTTCTCGATCATTTCAATACAATATATTTTGGGCCGTTATGGCTTAACCTATGAATGTACATTTGAACTTAGGTTTTCAATGGCATTAAATGGAAACTGTTTTATTCTTTAACATAAAAATAAAGAATTTCCGCTCAGCGACATACAGAGGACTCGAGAACAGAATAAAGTAATTGCCGAATATCCGTCAAACTGCAAAGAACTAAGATGTCTTTCTTGTAATTTTGTTCTCTCTCAAAACAGATATATGGAGAATACGGGTGGAAGAATCAATGACGTTATTTTCAATGTTATTATGAAATAGTTACTTTTATAACGAAATATCTCTAAAGTGAAAAAAAAACCTTACAGTATGAAAATCATTATGCATGTACTCAAGGGAAATTTAAACAGCAATTCAATCCTTGACTTTGGGTTAACGATGCATTAGCTTTGTATCGATATTTAAATGGTAAATACAATTAGTTCAAATGCTCTCTTAAGCCATTATTTCATTAATTCAACTTCCTTGTTTTTTTTTTATTAACAGAAGAGCCGGATGAGACAGAGGTCAGCAAAGGTCGACATGTTGCCATCATTTCAGGCAGTTTAGCTTCTGTCATTGTTGTTATCATTCTTGTAGTGACTGCTGTGTATTGCGTGAAAAAGATGCAGCAAAGGTACGTATTCCATTGCACAGTACGCTCTTACATGTTGTCATTTCAAAAGTTATTTTGATTGAGTCTTAATATTGAAGGACAGAATAAACTTTTCAGAAATTTTATTTTTCCTTTGTTATGTTTTACATGCTGGTACACCAACCAGAGGACTCATTTGTGACACTAGTCGCTCATGCATAATATATCCATGTCCAAAATGGTTAAAAACAAGTTTAAGCTTCACGAAATGTTAAATCTATATTAAAACTGGAAGTTCTGCTCAAAGTTATTCACGCACCAACAGCGTATATTTGTGTTCACATGCACTGCTGACTGTACACACTAAGAAATGTTTGAACCGTAATTAAGCACTTGTACCAACCTTTAGGGGTGTAATCTTGCACCCTAAAGTGGCAAAAGGTGAAAAATGCACCTTTTATCATTAAATGCACCAAGAAATGCTCGCTTGCACCCTAATAGGTGCAAATATGAACCTGTTAAGGTGCATAGTACTTGACATTAAAAAGGGTTCAAATTTGAACCTTTATCACATTGTTCAATTTCGCACCCTATAGGGTACTTAACATAGCTAAATGCACCCTCAAATGAGCATAATTACACTCATTAGCACCCATTTGGGTGCAGCTATTGTACCAACCCAGAGGGTTCTAATTTGATCCCCATTTCTTAGTGTGTAAGCTGAGGATGTAATACTATACTTTCAGTGTGCAAAGTCTCTTGTCAGGATGTTTAAAGCACATTTAAACCACTCCCTACATACTAGTGATAGAGGTTCAAATTTGATATCTGCTGATTGGTACAATTGCAGCACCCCAAGGGGTGCTAATGAGTGTCAAAATTATGCTCATTTGTGCATGCCTGCAAGCATGTCAATGGTGCAGTTCGCTTTATTAAAGGGGAATCCAGCCCTGGCCATAAAATGTTGTGTTGGGAAGAAGAAAAATAAATTAAACAGAATGGCGAAAGTTTGAAAGAAATCGGACAAGCGATAAGAAAGTTATAGCTGATTTAAAATTGAGATCACTAATAGTATGTAGATTTCAAATTGGCAACTGGGTAAGTAAATTATGACAAGGGGCAAGGACAACTTTCCCATAGGCCATGTACTTTATTATCAGGGATTTGTGGTTTTCTCCTAAGTACCTATTCCCCTGGGGCAGTAATCTAAATATAATCCTGGTAGTATATTGTTTTATGTCCTCATGAAAGAAAAATGTAATTTGAAATAAAACTTTTGAGAAAAATGACATTTTAGCCATAATATGTATTGGAGTACATGGAAGAGTAGTCCTTGCCTTACATCACTATGACATCCCATATGCGGCCAATTTGAAGTCTCCATGGGTATAGTGATTACCAATATTTACAACTTTTAAAAATTCTTAACTTTCTTGTTGTTTGTCCAATATTGTTCAAACTTTCAGTTATCAACTTGTCTGATTTTTCTTTTCCTTATAAATACAAGTTTTTATTTGGGTTGGATTCCCCTTTAAATATTTACCCTATCTATTTTTGTGCACCTTTTTTTTTTATTCAGAATGAAGGTTGGAGACGAGTCGGTTGAGATGGAGAAGGTTGAAGCAGCACGTGCGGTTCGAATGAACAACTATACAGCAGGCATGTCAGAGTAAACGACAACTGCAAATGTTGAATATCGGACAGTTGCAGACATTGGCCGTGTACATATTCTGAAGTCGGGTTTTATCTAAACTCTGGTTAAAAGTTGTGGTTTAACTATGGATAGCCAAGTGTGACGTCAATCCCTAACAATATAATTTCATTGTATCAGATAATGTGCCTTTCGAATCATTCTAACTGTAAGGGATGGACTAATAAGATATAGTTGTCATCATCGGTAAAAGATCAGGGAAGAGCACATAAAATATAAGAAACATGCAATAATGAATATTTCTTGACATGTGACTTCCCATAAGTTCAGCACAAAGTTAAACTTATGTTCTCAATTAGGTCCGACTTCAGAATAACATGAAGACTTTTTGCTTAAATCCTTATAAAAAAAACAATGACACAATCGGCCTACGACTCGAACACAAAATCAAAGCAAATACCGTTAAAGTTTTTTATTAAAGAACAATATGAAGAGCAAGACTAAGAAATGTAATACACAGTAAATATACATTTTTAGGAGTTTGCAGGTATATGCAGCAGGAGGTTTGGTGTTTTTATTTTGCTTTTATGTTTCCAATGCCGATGCTAGGGGTAGGCTATACATACGTATGAGTCAAAATATCTCGTTCTGTGATATACTTATAGGGAAGAGTTTATAGACATGATTGTGTGTGTGTGTGTTTGAGATTGAAAAACTGTATTTTTAACATAATTTTTAGATACCGAAGTCCCGGGCCAAAATCTGTTAGTTATATACCGTTTTCCCACGAAATTACGCATTTTTTCAAAATTGACATAACTTTTCATTTTTTGCATACCTCCTAGGCCTAGTTCCAATGTATTTGAAGTTAAATTTGTAATGTCTTTATTAGTGTTTTGGGGTCAAGCATAACTGAAAGCTCACCTTATAACTTTTCCCAAAAAATTTCTGTTGAAAAAAAATCCCTTTTTTCTCTCCAAGATCTTGCAAATCACAGGGATGGGGTAGAAAACAATAACCTACATGGATCCATCCTATCTTGGATGGAACACTGTACTGCTATGAATATGTAACTTTTCATAGTTATTAGTAGGGCCCCAGCTACACAATGTGACCAAGAATGTCTTAATGCAATAGGTGATCCATGCATTTGAATATATAAATAAATAAATAAGATCAGGATAAAAGGATAAAAGAAATTTTTTTAATGTTAAAATGTTGGGCAACATTCTGTTCACTTTTGTTTAGTAATGTATGTTGGTAATTACATACATGTATATTCTGGGCAATTGTAATAAGAACTAATAACCCAATTATTAGTTCTTATTACACAATTTTGGCAGATTTTAACCAATAGTCGTGTGGACAGTGTGTAGCCCATGCAGGGTTGGTTAAAGTTGGGCATTTTCTGCCCAACTATAGAGTATGCGTACAATTGGCAAGTGGCAGTGGAGCTTTCCTCATTTTTGAAAACTTATTTCTAGTTGAAATTTTTGACAAAAATAAAAGCAACGCCCCCAAACGGTGTATCAAATCCTTCCATTTCTGTTCAACTAAAGAATACATAAGCGATAAAAAGCATTAACTAACAAAGAAATCATATTCGTATCAGTTTAGTCGCCTTTACTCAGTGAAGCTTTTGCTCCAAAGAAATTAGCCCCACCTTCGATTTTCGGTAGAAAATTGTAAGCAAAAAAAAAAACGCTGTAACGGTGTATCAAATCCTTTCAATTCAATTATAGAAGGCATAAATAATAAATACTAAGAAATAATGATGCTATTGAAATCAGGTCAATCGCTTTACTCACTTACTTCAAATAATAAATAGCCTACTCTCAAAAAGATTAGTGTATGGTAGACAAAATTAGGTCTATAGTATTTCATTATCAATACCTTTATTCTTTAATTGATACTAATATTTTGTTTACATAAAAACCACATAAACTCCAGGTTCCCTATGCAAGGACACGATTTCTCCAAACATCTTTTTATCCAGACGCTATCAGGCTGTGGAATTCATTACCACCTGTCGCTGTCAACTGCACTTCATTGGAGCCTTTCAAGTTGAAGGTGCAGTGTGTCAAGCTTTAAGCTTCAGTCTGGTTTTTTAGCTGCACATAGAGTCCATTGTAGAATTTTTTTTACTTGCACTGTACACTCAACACTTGACAAGCACAAGGTACGATAATACGCCAGTGGCGGACTGTACCAGACTGGAAGAAGAAGGATCTATATACATGTTTGCATTAAAATGCAAAAAGCTCTTTCTTGCGTTCTACATGTATACGTTAACCATGTTTACATGATGTACAGTATATAACCAGATAAAACCTTTGAACAGTCTTCTGGGTTGTTTTGTTTTTAGATTTTGTGAAGGTTAAGTCTGTAAGGTAGCTGAAAGGTGCACGTTCATGTTTCGTTAAGGATATTTGGTTGGAAATACTCGATCCAAGAATCATTTTATTGAAATCATCAAGCAACATTAACCGTATAGTGCTTGTTATTGCATAACTTTTCAATCCATTCCTACCACGTGAGAAAAAAAAAATGACCCCTCACAAATCCCCAATTTAAAGAAGAGGTATGTCATGAATTCATAATTATTATATGTGGCCTGAAAGAGTATGTTCTCCCAAATGATATGATACCATATTTATGTGGTATGTGCTAACGCTTGGATGATCAGTAGGTATATTTTTTTGCACTGATGTAAGTTTTGATTTGCGCCAAGGCAAGGCGTGACTGCAATGAACGAATCAAGATGACAATGATGTCATAATCCTACAACGGTTGCATGAACTCCATTTGAAAACAACATTTCGATAATTTACATTATAATTGTTTAATAAACACTATTTAGTATCAATTCTCAGGTTAATTTCATTGAAAAGCGATTTGAAAACATCATTACGAAGTCATTTAGGATTATTTGACACCATTGGCATCTGGATTCATTCATTGCAGTCATGCCTTACCTTGGCGCAAGTCAAAATTTACATCACTGCAAAGAATACCTCCCGATTATACAAGCAGTAACAAATACCACACAAATATGGTATTAAATCAATCGGGAGAAGATACTCTTTCCAGTCATATATAATGAAAATGCGATTTATGAGGTGTCATTTTATTTTTACTTACACGATAGAATCAATACTTAACGCGCTGAAAATACAAAAAAGTCTTACTTATATATCCTGCTTCGTTCAATGTTTCAGTGATCAGCACCATCAGACAAAAAATAATTATTTGCTTTTTTATGATATATATCCATTTCAGTGCAGATCATTTTGATACGTTATTTCACAGTATAATTTACCTTGTTTGTGTTCGACATAATGACAAGTATTTACACAGGATGTGATGTACATTACTCAGGAAAATCCTTTAATAAACTTATGGAAATCGCATGATGTGCGTTTATGATTAACTGATTTTTACTTGTTTGCCAGCAAAATTTCAATTTTCTGAGATTTGAAAACAAAATCCATTTTTTTTTCATTTCTATTATTATGATTGTTTAGATAAGTTTAACAGGTATTAACTTAGCATTGAGTAAAGTTGTCACGTATTTCAAATGAAAATTGTTTTGATATCATGAATACTAAAACAAAAGGATACTCTTTGTTGGGTAAACTGAAATACTCTTAACCCTAAAATGACCGGGCTCTTTGAGATGTACTGAGGACTGGGGGGCATGATGCCCCCCCCCCTTCTGATTTCGGCCGCCGTTTGAGCGATCGCGCCCGTCCGGAATTCTGCACGCACATTCTTTACATAATAAACTATAAGCCAGTATAAAAAAATATGAAAATAATTATTTTTTATTTATCATGAATAAAATATGCAAATTTATTCGTAAAAACCGTTATTTGCATATTTATCACCCAATTTCACTTCAGATTTTCTATTTTTTTCTCAGATGTCATCTTTTCAATCTATTTTAAAGGCTTCCACAAAGAAAAATTGTGAAAGCCAATTTTTCCTTGTGTATTTCTTTGTTTTTATAATTTCTTATGTATTTCTTTGTTTTTTCATCTTTTGTTTTTCATTGTTTTTTTTTCAATGGAAATTATTACAGACCAGTTTACAACTAAATTGAACCCTAAACTAATTAAGCAGACCAATTACAATGAAAAATAATCACCCTTTTGTGAATTTCATCTCCCATAGACTTTGTACACAAAGTATAAACATGAGCCATTTTCGGCATGACATTGTCTCGTAAAAAGTCACGTGGCGTCGCGAATGTATACCCGTGTGTCGCGAATTTGGTCTCAAAAGTTGCGCGAGACTTCCAAGAAAAAGAGTCATCAAATTTTGCGATGCTATCTTTTTGCGTTTCGGAAATATCGCGCGAAGCGTCGAGGGGGCATCATGCCCCCCCCCCCCCCCCCCCAGTCACTTTAGGGTTAACCAATTGTCATGATTGTACACTTACGGACCTTAACATGATGTTAGCTATAAATCGTAATTGAATTGCGTTATTTTTTAATAAATCGGTCGTCTGGGGGGTCTTGTCATGTTCTGTCTCGTGTCGGTCCTAATAGTGTCTTGTGATATCTTGCTATTACCAAGCTTCTTTTTTTTTAGATTATGATAAAATGTCATGTTAGTCATTATTTAAAAGAAAGTTATATGTCATATTCTATGAACCATGATATGATTGATCTATTAATATTCAGAATTTTGTATTAATATGTCACTACTCTATTCATTCAAGAGAACCTCCATTAAAAAAAACTACGCTTTCCACAAGGTAAAAGGTTAACATATCATTCCATGATTGTCCTATTTTATCCTAACTGACTTTTTTGTGAAAATTTGAAATGCCTCTCTCTCAAAGTGAGAGTTAATTCATACCCTGAAAATGTTCAATTACCAATCAAAGTTTCTGGCCCAAAGATTGAACTTTTTATAATTGAGTATTCCACTATGTCCACTTTATTACTGTATTCATGGGCGAATTTGAAACCAAAAAAAATTGGGGCCGGGGCGGATTCAGGATTTTCCAAAGGGGGTGTATTTTGTCTAGAAAAAAAAATTACAACAAAAAAAATGTAGGTATCATTGCTAAGACCTCAACTAACTGTATAATACAGAGTGTGATGTAATTCGCCAAAACTTATATCCCAAATGTTTTTCTTTAAACAATTTGAATCACTGTAAACCGTAAAAACAGGGATTTTACTTCATTAATTTTAGAAACAAAATCGCCCTTGCGGTCGGGATGATCTTTTTGAAGAAATCAAAACTAAAGTTCAAACTTCAGCCTGAGGTTATAAAGTTAAAAATGTATCATTGATTTTCAGTAGCTCATATTAAAATGGTTTACGGAGACCCTGACACGATTGATCAACTCTGCTGTCAATTATTTTGGTCTCATTCTAAATATGATTTTAATATGTCTAAACTAGTTCTTCTAATAACCATTTGGTCCAATCGCCCGTTGATGGCCTATTAATATTAGCCCCTAGACGAATTAGAATTTTTGAACAAGTGGGCATTAGATTAACTGAGGATTATTAGCTAGATCAGAACGAGCGGCAATTAGACCAAATTGGTATACCCCCCCCCCCCTCCTCGTGGTATACTAGATTATTCTATTTTTATAAAACCAGCAGCACACTGAACATGCTGAAAGGATTAATCTAAAAAAATGAAATACAAAGCAAAATGTTTTGAAATATAAGCTAATTAAAGTAATGATTAAGTTGCATCAAGAGTTGAAATGAAATTTGCAAATAGTCATACGTATTTCACGAAGAGTGAGAGATGGATAAACAGAGGGAAAGAGCAAGAGAGAGATATAGGGTAAAAGGAAATTGAGAATGATAAAGTTGAGAGTGGGGGAATATAGAAATATATTTTTAATACATATCATAACTGCATAAGCACGTTTTCTCTTATCAATTTTCCCATTCATGAAAATTATCAAAGAGAGTAATACAGTGCGTATCAATTAAAAGTTTACACTTAGGAATAATTCTCTAAAATTATATATTTGATTTTTACAGTAATATTCTGTAGCTTTTTATAGTTCTACAATCAAACATTGGAAGAATTCTTTTTAAGAAAACGGCGATGTAACTAAAGTCTTTCCGCTGTAGTGAGCACCTCTTACTTTTGAAAAGTTCGTGAGAAAAAAAAGTTTGCGCAGAACTTGAAAATAGTTACATGAATAAAAAAAAAGACGTTAATAATTAAAAACACATGCATTTTAACTATGAAGATTTGAAGATATATCTTACCCTTTAACTTGTTTCCTTCCAAAAAACTTATAGAGCGCAATTGGCCCCCTCCCCAGCACACACCGAAGCTATACGCGCAAATCGATTACTGCGATGTTTACAAATTAAATGGACAGACCTCACTCAAGTGTAACATTCTGTCAAAAAAGTTACCTTTATTTTATAGGTACCTAAGAATATAATATGTAACAAAAAGTATCCCCATGTTGTATATATTTTACAATTCCCAGGACTTTTTCAAAGTGTAAACTTTTCAAAATTTTTATTGATACGCGCTGTAGATCAAAGAGGAGGAGATGAGGAAATAATAAGAAGAAAAAGATAATTATATTTCAGTACTTTCTATGTATAGGCCATATATTTTTCCTGCGAAACAATTATAAATCAAGGTGAGGCAGTAGCAGATGTATTATGGGGCCTGCAGTGGCGTAATGAGCCCCCCCCAAAAAAAAAAGGGGGGCCGGATATGGTGTATCGGGCAAAATTTACACAAAGTTGCGATTGATCGAAGGGATGGTGCCAAAATTATGACATTTTTATCACAAAAATCAAATTTTGTGATAGATTGTGACATCCCTCTGCCGATCCTTTTTTCTCTTTCTTTTTTCTTGGTCGTAAAAAAATAAATTGGGGGCCGGGGCATTGTTCACTGCCCCATTCTCCCTTCCAGAGGCTGCTGCTGTACCGTATCCTAAAGTAAAAAGATTTGCAGAAACTCCAATCTGTTCAAAACAAAATGTGGATATCAGGCGGTACAGGGATACGATCACGCTACGATGATCGTCGACCAAATTGGGAAAGCGAAAATGCCGCGTATATGGTCGTGAGCAAATATTGAATCTGTCCTCGATCAATCGACGCAGCTGTCGCTCTTCTTCTCTTTTTCGGGGTGCCAACATGGCGAGGAGCAGACGATGTATTTGTAATTTCAACTCATTCGAATTATCGACAATGTTTTGGTGTATGTTGTTCCTGTTTGTTGCAGCATTTCCCTCTTCCTCAGACGCATGGGACCAAACAGACCTAGAACTGTTTGATTTGGTAGAGGAAATACAGCAAAGTTTCTACGAAGTTTTGGAGATCGATCAGGTAAATTGAGCGGAGCAAGGAGCTCCGCTGCCGCCGATTCTGCGGCGGAGCTCAGGATCGTGGATTCGGTCAATACACCCTGGTTAGCTAGCCAAGTAACGTTCACAATGTTTGGCTTATTTTCTCTTTTTCGTAATTCGTTGGGACAAATGCTTGATTTTTTACACATTCAGTTTCCATTACAGCTTTTTATCATATAATTTGGCTCTTAATAAGTAAATTTGATTCTTTAAATTATGTTTTCTTTAAAAGACTTTATCAAAAATGAAGTTAGACTTAGACATGTTGTTAGAGATTGAAACTGAACTTAATTTTCTTGCCATATACTTTCCACCAATAGAGGGTGTACACAAAAATATGCCCAAAATTAAAATTTTTTGAGCACTGGTGAGTACAAAAATTATTCCCAAGTTACTAACTGTATGGAAATTAGTAATTTTGGTCACAAAAATGATATTTAATGATTTATTAATGGTGTGCTCTGTACAGCATTGGCATACCATAGTCATTGACATAGTCCAATCTGTAGACTCCCCACAGGCAGGATGGTTGCAGTGAGAGAGTGACTGGGCGAGTGCTTTGAGAGTAAACTAAAACTAAAAAAAAAATAATAATTCGCCAAAGGCAAAGGGAGGTTATTCTCCAAGGCCAGTTGCCTGGTATAGTGAGTGATTGTATTACCGACCGGTCTTGTAAAGTTTATTACGGTACCGATTGTACGCATCAGAAAATAATTTCATAAGAAATGCTCAAAACCTTGCAACATCCTTTCAAAGGGAACTTGAAAAGAAAGATGGTGAAAAATTGTCAAAAACACCTTTTCAAAGTCTTAATTTCTAAAAAATATTCAAATTATGGTCAAAATAGTTCATCAGTGATTCTGTTGTTTTCTCAACTTTTACCATAGAAAAGGCATGTTCGGTATTATACGATAACTTTATCAAGTGACCAAAATATTTCACATGCGAATAGGGGTTCGATTGGAAGCGAATGTCGTAAAAAAGAAATGTATATTTTGTAAGTAATTTTGTATTTATGGTGAAAGTTTAGTGAAATTCATGAAAATGATGTGTTTGATGTGATTGAATTAATGAAAAGTGTTCGGTAATATAATCCACTACCATACTTGTTTGAATCACACTAGCAATCTTGTTAATCACTTAAAGGTCAAGTCCACCCAAGCAAAATGTTGATTTGAATAAATAGAGAAAGTCAAACTAGCATAACATTGAAAATTTCATCAAAATCGGATGTATAATAAGAAGTTATGGCATTTTAAAGTTTCGCTTATTTTTTCACAAAACAGTGATATGCACAACTCATTGAAATGCAAATGAGTCAACCGATGATGTCCATCACTCACTATTTCTTTTGTTTTTTATTGTTTGAATTATACAATATTTAATTTTTACAGATTTGACCAAAGGGACCAACTGGACTGAACCATATAGTAGGCCTATTAAACAATGCTAATTACACATTTATAGGGAGGCATTAATCACTGTTTCACTTGACAATGAGGAGAAAATTAGAATATTTCATAAATATAATAAAATACAAAAGAAATTTATAGTGAGTGGATCGTATCATCAGTCTCCTCATTTGCATACTGACCATGATGTGCATATAACTGTTTTGTGAAATTAAACTTTATGAAATGTCATAACTTTTACAATTTTGATGAAATTTTCAGTGTTATGCTAGTTGGATTTTTCTCTTTTTATTCATATGAACTGTTTGTTGGGGTGGACTTGTCCATTAAAGGGATGGTCCAGGCTGGAAATATTTAGAAAGAACTAGAAGACTAGATCTAACGTTAGATCTACCGTATATCAATAATTAGAGTAAAATTCACAAATTAAAATCAATGCTGAAAATTTGATCAAAATCGGATGGCAAATAACAAAGTTGTTGAATTTTAAAGATTTTGCATTATTGCAGTGAAACAGTTCTAGGCATGTCTTTATGAATATTCATAAGATGGGCTAATGATGTCATACCTCCACTTGTTCTTTTGTATTTTATTATATGAAATTAGGCTTACTCAAAAATTTTCTACCAAGAACTAAAACAATTGGGTTGTCATCTGATTAAGTGCATTAGTTATTAAATTGCCGCAATTTATTTCATCATAATGGAGATACATCATTTACACATGTATGAACAAATGAAACATGATTTCATGCAATAACTTAAGAAAAAGGAAAGTGGGGATGTGACATCATCAGCCCACCTATATTCATGATGATGTGCATATAACTTTTTTCACAAAATATTGATAAATTTTGAAATTTAATAACTTTGTAATTTGTACAATTTCGAAGGAGCTAGATATGGCAGATTGGGTAAAATGTATTAAAAAGTTGTGAGCGAGCGAGGCGAGCAAGCAAAAATTTCAATGTTTGTATTACACTATCCAAGTTTGTGACAGATTTTGACATAATATTCAGAAAATAATATATTTCACTTTCTGGCTTTCCTTTTATTTTGTTTCCACTCTATTCTTGGTCATGATTTTTTTATTTGTGGTGGGGGGAGCATCCCCAAGCTCCCTTTCATCTGTATGGCACTGTTTAAAGGCAACCTTTGTAGCACACAATGAAAGGATTTAAAAAAAAACATGCTCTCCCATACTCCGGTTGAAACAAAAATGTTGTTTTTTGCTTACAATTACAGAATATTCAAAGCTAAAAGAGAACATATTAAAAAGAAACAACAACAAAACAATTCAAGCAAATAAACAGATTTGAAAATGAATTTTGACCGCATAATTAGAAAATTATGGCAAAGATAATGAAAAGGTTGAGAGAAAGTCTGCTGATTAGCAAGAAGTCCGATGACATATTGTCGCAAGCCTCCTTTTTAAACCCAGGCAAAAAACATTCCACTCAAGCATGAGCAAAACTAATTTTTTTTTCATGGCATTTGAAAGATAAGACTTCAGAGCACCTATTAACACCAAAATATAGACATCATAATTTGAAACAAAAATTTCATAGACTTTTCAAATCCATCCCGTTTTTTGTCTGACCTGCGAAGCAAAGTGAGACTATAGGCGCCGCTTTTCCGACGGCGACGGCGACGGCGGCGGCGTCAACATCAAATCTTAACCTGAGGTTAAGTTTTTGAAATGACATCATAACTTAGAAAGTATATGGACCTAGTTAATAAAACTTGGCCATAAGGTTAATCAAGTATTACTGAACATCCTATTAGAGTTTCATGTCACATGACCAAGGTCAAAGGTCAGTTAGGGTCAATGAACTTAGACCATGTTGGAGGAATCAACATCGAAATCTTAACCTGAGGTTAAGTTTTTGAAATGTCATCATAACTTAGAAAATATATGGACCTAGTTCATGAAACTTGGACATAAGGTTAATCAAGTATCAATGAACATCCTGCATGAGTTTCACGTCACATGACCAAGGTCAAAGGTCATTTAGGGTCAATGAACTTTGGACGAATTGGGGATATCTGTTGAATTCCCATCATAACTTTGAAAGTTTATGGATCTGATTCATGAAACTTGGACATAATAGTAATCAAGCATCACTGAACATTTTGTGCAAGTTTCAGGTCACATGATCAAGGTCAAAGGTCATTTAGGGTCAATGAACTTTGGCCGATTTGGGGATATCTGTTGAATTCCCATCATAACTTTGAAAGTTTATGGATCTGATTCATGAAACTTGGACATAATAGTAATCAAGCATCACTGGACATTTTGTGCAAGTTTCAGGTCTCATGATTAAGGTCAAAGGTCATTTAGGGTCAATGAACTTTGGCCGAATCGGGGGTATCTGTTGAATTACCATCATAACTTTGAAAGTTTATTGGTCTAGTTCGTTAAACTTGGACATTAGAGTAATCAAGTATCACTGAACATCCTGTGCGTGTTTCAGGTCACATGTCCAAGGTCAATGAACTTTAGCCGAATTGGGTGTATCTGTTGAATTACCATCATAACTTTGAAAGTTTATGGATCTGATTCATGAAACTTGTACATAAGAGTAATCAAGTATCACTGAACATCCTGTTCCAGTTTCAGGTCACATGATCAAGGTCAAAGGTCATGTAAGGTCAATGAACTTTGGCCATGTTGGGGTTTTTTGTTGAATAACCATCATATCTCTGTAAGTTTATTGGTCTAGTTCATAAAAAGAGGACATAAGAGTAACCATGTATCACTGAACATCTTGTGCGAGTTAGAGTAGTATGCAAAGTCAGCACTGCTGCTATATTGAACCGCGTGATGCAGGTGAGACGGCCAGAGGCATTCCACTTGTTTTTTTACACGCACTGTAGAGTCTAGACCCTATGTTTAGGTTTTATTTTTTCGTGAGCGAGCGGTTTGGAAAAAATTTCAAATCTGAAGCTGCAAATCTCACTTTTTGGTCAATTATGGACCTAATTACTGATAAAATGGCATCCTTGCAAGATGTTGCAAGCACGAATTACGAGCTCAAACTTTTGGAAATTTCATGTGATAAGACATGAAAAGTAAACATTCCAAGCAGGTTTTGTAATCATGAAAAAAGGAAACTTTTGATATACAGTATGTTAAGATCCCCCAGGTCTGCACAGTCCCCCTTGTCTGCACACATGCATATCTGTGCGATTCTAGTAAAAAAAGATACACAACGAACACAAACTTGTCCCCCCCCTGCATTTGTAATCAGCACATTTTCATTTTCAGAACATGATTTTGTCAAAATAATCTGACTTTTCTTTGAGAAATGTTGCTAGAAAGGACTTCCATGTATCTCCAAATATCAATTTAGACTATCCCCTCTTTTTGTCTCTTACACTTTTTTTTTACTTTTGAACTCCGGTTGAATTCATTCTGATGGTTAGTCATGATGCATGCACCTACATTGTTTCTGGTGAGTCTTGATAAATTATCACTTAAAGGACAAGTCCACCCCAACAAAAAGTTTATTTGAATAAAAAGAGAAAAATTCAACAAGCATAACACTGAAAATTTCATCAAAATCCGATGTAAAATAAGAAAGTTATGACATTTCAAAGTTTCGCTTATTTTCAACAAAATAGTTATATGAATGAGCCAGTTACATCCAAATGAGAGAGTTGATGACATCACTCACTCACTATTTCTTTTGTATTTTATTATATGAAATATGAAATATTGTTATTTTCTTCTCATTGTCATGTGAAATGAAGTTTCATTCCTCCCTGAACACGTGGAATTTCCATTATTTTAACATTTTGTGCTTCAGGCAAGGAGATCCTAATCGTCAAATTCGTAAAAATTGAAATATTGTATTATTCAAATAATAAAAAACAAAAGAAATAGTGAGTGAGTGACATCATTGACTCTTTCCATTTGGATGTAACAGGCTCGTTCATATAACTAAATCAACATTTTTCTGAGGTGGACTTGACCTTTAAACTTAAACACTGAGCAGTCAGGTATTATTGAATACACCAAGGGTGGTAGGTATATTGCTTGTTTTGCCATCGTTTAGCTTTCAGTTTCAATGAGTCAATTCATGTCGTAAGGGCCATCTCCACCATCCCAAATTTTCAAATAAGCGCGCTATTTCTGATCCGGCAAATTATCCCGATCTGAACAATCTTGAGATTATTTGCAGTGGAGACGCAATTATTGCGCTAGTTCGTAGGATTAATCTTGAGATTGCAATCCCAAGTCAACTTGGGATTATTTGCGAAAGAGTGCGCTATTTTACGAATTATCGCGCTAATTCGTAGGTGCAGACGCACTCGGGATTATTTTATTCACGGCGTCAGACAATAATGCATCAATGCCTCGCTCGAGCCCCAGTGGGGTCACTCAATGTGATTTGGGGACCGCATGACCGTTACCAAAATCGCGGGAAAAGGGGTCAATTTCACGGAATGTCCGAGGACAGAACACTCCTCGAAGTAGTGAAAATAGGGGTGCTCACCGTCCTCGATCTGATGGAAATAGGGGTCAGGAAAAAGGGGAGAACGATTTCGAGAAGTAAAATCTGTCACCGAGTCACCAGCCGCAAAGGGCGCGCTCATCATGCTCTGTATCTTTGTGGACAACTCTACATTTATTTTTACAAAGAATTCTACTTTTCTTATTTTTCAAGAAAAATAAAGTTCTTTTGGATTATTGTATCAGTATATGGCTCTTGGTCATCTTAAAGGACTGAGTACTCTGACGCCTGTGTTGCAATTTGCTCTAATGAGGAAAGGGTGTAAATGCCCTGTCCTTGAAATATGGTAAATAGGGGTAAGTATGCGAAATGTGCAAAAGTGTCCTTACAATCTTATAATTAGGGGTGTTACAAGGTACCATTCTACCACAATTTTGTCCTTGTTTTGCGTGAAAATAGGGGGGTAAGTTTCGCAATATGTCCTTGAAATTGACTGCAATAGGGGGTTACATGCATTTGTGGTAACGGTCATACGCGTTCCCCTTTGCGGATGAGTGACGCCACTGGGGCTCGAGCAGGAATTGCTCTTCTTCCGATGGTGGAGACGCGGTTCCTTGAATCTCGAGATTAATCACGAAGAGGGCCAATCGGGCTAAAATCTTGAGATTGAGCAAACTAGGGATAGTGCAGCACCGCCTGTAGTTATATTTCCAAAAAGTCATTTTGTGGTCCCAAGAGATGAGACTTTTTAGTTTTACAGATCTAGAGTTACTGTATCTGGATTTTTTTTTGTCACTTTTCAGAGTGCTGGTCAGTCAGACATCCGTAGAGCTTACAGAAAACTCAGCCTTCAACTTCATCCGGATAAGAATAAAGAAGAAGATGCAGAAGAAAAATTCAGGCAGGTAAGTAGTCTGCCAGTATTTAATTCTTAGGAGGTATTGGAAGAAACTTGCAATCAATTGCTAGTCAATTTTAGGACCAAAATCAATCATAAGTCTTGCTGGTGATTGTAAATTTGCAAGTGATAGCTGGTGTGCTTCTTGCATCAACAAGAATTGATTGATTAGTTTTATTCAGAATCGATACCACTTGTAAATTTACAACTCAGTTTTACTGCAAATATTTTCTTCCAATATCCCCTTAGGCTGTATGCATGTTTAAAGGTAAATGCCAGTTTTGGTAACGATATCAAAATGAGTTCGTAAAGAATCCAATGAAATGACCACCAAAGTGTCTGTTTGTATAAATAAAACGTATGTGCCAAAGGATTTTGGAAGAAATTGCGTAATTGCTGAGAAATCAGCAAATAAGCACAGGATTCGGGTAGAGCGTAGGGCCCGACATTCAAAGCAATAATTATACACTGTCCCACGTGCGCTTTTCTGTGTTGGGGATCTTCAGTTTGAACATTTTTCAGTGTAGATTTCAAGATTTCACAAAGCTCAGTTTATGTAATTGTACCAGATCTAGATCCTCGATGATATACTGACAATTAAGCCTAGTTTTACAGACTTCCTCATGAAATCAGTGTTTACTGCAACGACTGGAATTTCTCTTTAAGGTATTCTAACACAAGTCCTTTTTAAGTTCTGGGGTTTTGCCTCTCATCTGTCAGAGGCAATATTATGTATATATATTTGTGTGCTACTTTTCACAACATTCTACCTTTATCTGCTACATTGGATAAGCTTTAACATGGCAGTGAATGGGGGTTTCCAGGATTCTTTTGAGCATTTGCCGGGTCAAATCGCCTGATCCCCGTCTTTTTTTCCCCCTGCTCTGTCCTGCGAGAGTTCTGATATGAAGTACTGTATATTCTAAACAGGTTGATTTTGTTGATTAATTTGTTCCAATCGTAGAGTTTAGTCCATTACGTGAAATTCCCACAATTGTCATGTTTGTAGATTTCACCCTTATTTTCTTAATTTTTCATTTTTTTTCAAAATGACAATCTCAATTAGAAAAATACTATTATACATGTACATATTGAACTTGTCATGGTGTTCTGTGTTTTAAAGCAATGAAAATTTGCTTTGTTTTATGCTGTCAAATAATGAACGAAAAAGAATGTATTTTTCCAGAGAAATTCCAGTAGTTGCAGTAAACACAGATTTCATGAGAAATTCTGTAAAACAAGGCTTAATTGTCAGTATACCATCGAGGATCTAGATCTGGTACAGTTACATAAACTGAACTTTGTGAAAACTTGAAATCTACGCTGAAAAATGTTCGGACTTAAGATCCCCAACACAGATACGCGCAAGTGGGACAGTGTATAATTGTTGCTTTGAATGTCAGGCTCGACGCTCTACCCGAATCCTGTGCTTATTTGCTGATTTCTCAGCAATTACACAATTTCTTCCAGAATCCTTTGGCACATACATGTACGTTTTATTTTACTATACAAGCAGACACTTTGGTGGTAATTTCATTGGATTCTGTATAAAGAACTCATTTTGATATTATTACCAAAACTAGCATTTACCTTTAAGTAGATTCCTTATCCAACAATATTGTGTCACTTTGATGTTCATTCTTGTTTTTCTCCGTTTTCTTTTTTTTTATTCTTTTCTTCTTTTTTTTTTCCTTCTTCCTCACATAATTTTTTTCTTTCTTTTGTCTTTGTCTTCATCTGATTTATTTTCATAGTTAGTAGCAGTCGCAGAGGTTCTCAAAGATGAAGAGAAGAGGAAAAAGTGAGTTTCCTGTTCATGCATTTATTTGTCTTTTGTCTGCCTGTATTTCATAGCAGGAGTGAGATACACAGTGCAGTTGACACTTTTTTGACAGCTGCAGCATCTACATATTTTTTTTTCAGTTTTTCAGAAAATTCACAATTTTTAGGATCTTACTTCATGAAAATTATACATCATAGCTATTTCAAGTCTCATAATGTGCTGTGAATTTCAAGTCTCATGGTCAAGGTCAAAGATCATTCCAGGTCAATGAACTTGGGCCATTTTGTGGTATTAATATAACAACTTAGCCAACAGTTGAACCATACTTTAAAACAATAATAATGATTAACAAGCACAAAACCTCAAAATTTTGTGCTCAGTCTTTATTTAAAATAAAGATTCAGTGAATTATACCAAGATAATTATAATCCTTGTTTATGTTTTCACTTTTTCACCAGAAACTGGTAATGTCTAGGTTTCCATCTGATAACCAATGAGCAGAATTTTTTTCCACCGTTTCTTGATATCACTTCAGTTTCGCTTTATTTGCTTCTTATTGCTGTTCATTATTTCATTTGCTCTTGTATTAAATGCGAGATGAAAACATTTTAGCATGTCTTTTAATGTTCTGCACCATTTTAAAATATTTAATAAAACCAAATTATCTTCCATTTTGGTTGGATGTGACTTTCAACATCATGTGGTCATAGTCTAAAGGACTTAACTCTGCAAGACTAATTAGTACTAAGCAAACATTTTTGTTGATGGTAATCATGTGTTCTAGGTATGATGAGATCCTTGAGCATGGCCTACCGGATTGGAGACAACCGGTGTTCTACTACAGAAGAGTACGCAAGATGGGACTCCTTGAACTCGGCCTCTTACTCTCTGCTATACTCAGTGTGGGCCATTACCTTGTCATTTGGTCAATGTACTTTGAGAGGAAGCTGGAAATAGTGAGTTTCTTTCTTCACGTAAATGATATTGAGTAATTTCAAGTCCAGTGTTGGTGTTAGTGTTGGAATTTCGAATGCTTCCCCTAGCTTCAAAACGTTTTCTAAGTTCTTAAAACTGATCCAGATCACATTATTGACATGTCAACAACCAGTGAGTGACTTTTCAGGGGCATCTTCATTCTATGTTTGGTGTCATACTCAAGTAAAAATTGACCTAACACCAACACCAAAAGGTCAACACTGAACTTGAAATCACCCAATGTAATTGATGATTAGTGGGGATTTTTTACCTGATTGCTAAGAAAGCATAGATGCTTGTAAGCAAGCAACCAGAGGACCGACGGCTTTAGGTCTCTCCGAAGGACCTGGTAATGAGGATTAATCATGCCTTACCAAAGGGCACAAGTGCACCAAGTGGGAATTGAACCCGGGTCACCGGAACACGAATCCCCCACCCTACCGACTAAGCTACATGTATTGCACCTCCTATTGTGATGATAACAATAATAATAATAATCGGGACAGGATAAGGGAAGGGGGGTGTTCAATCAATGTGCAAAAACATAAAAATTAACTCTGATTGGGTTTTATTGCATGGTTAGCCCCTACCCCCTTCTCCCACTTTAAAACCATTCCACAGCCCCTTGTAATAATGATTGTATTGATGATGTTTATCATAATGATATTGATAATAATTATGATAAAAGCTCCATGTGGCAAGGGATTAATCATCACCTATGAATTATGTAGTCATCAGCTACCATACAAATTCTGTTTGTGCAAAGTATAGCACTTTTTTTTACTTCCTGACCCCACTTTCATTGGTAGTACTAGTCTATATTAGCAATCATTTTCCTATAGCCTAATTTATATAATATGGTGATTGGTGATTTTTTTACCTGATTGCTAAGAAAGCATGAATGCTTGTAAGCAAGCAACCAGAGGACCGACGGCTTAAGGTCCCCTCCGAAGGACCTGGTACTGACGATTAATGCCTTACCAAAGGGCACTAGCGCACCAAGTGGGAATCGAACCCGGGTCACCGGAATAAGAATCCCCCGCTCTACCGACTGAGCTATCGCTCTAACACCATTGTTTGCAGTTGTGTTTGGCATGCTTGGTTCATAGCAAAGTATTTGTTTTATTACATGTTTAAAGTCTGTAATCAAAACTGTATTTTTTTGCATTTGGTAATGTACTTGATTTTGTGAAATGGGATAACAAGTACAGGTATACAACTTTGCTAGTAAGTAATTTGCACAAGCTTGCTCGGCAGATGACTCGAGGGGAGCCATTCTGTAAGGTGAAAACTTGGAATGATTGGAGGTTTGCAATGTTCGTGAATGAAATTGTATAATTCCCCACCCCCCATTGCACACACACATGGCCATACAAAGCAAAGGCGCAGTTGCTTGCCCCCCCCCCCCTTCAGAAATTTAGAAGATTTTACATTTTTTAGTGAACATTTTACAAAATTACCCCAAAGTGTGCACAAAGTCCTTCAATTTAACTCTGGAGAATGCTAAAGTGCCCCCTTGACAAGTTTCTTAAAAAATATGTCCCCCCTCCCCCTGAAAAATTCTGCATTTGTATTCGGCCATGCACACACAGAGACACACACACACAAAGTTAGCAAGAAGCACATTCAACTGTGAGGCTATTACATGAAAAAAAAATGAACAAAAATATTCTAAATCTATTTTCTAAATATGAAGTGAATGGGGCTTTGTAGTAACTTTGAGGAGCTCTATTCTCTGATATAGGAATCCCTGATCAAGCCAAAGAGAGAAAAGAAAGGCAAGAAGGCAAGCAAACAAGCCACCAACCAACCCACGACAGAAGAGATCACCCAGGCTCTCTTACAGGACCCCAATATGATTAAGAAGCCTAGCCTTGCCGATATCCTCCCCTGGAAGCTGATCTGTCTGACCTTGGGCATCGTCCAAGGCCTCCCTGGAGCCTACAGGAGCATCCTGGAACATTGGAGAGCAAGGAGGAAAGAAGAAGAGATGGAGGAGGAGGAGGATGGTGAAGAGGAGAGTAGCAGAAGGAAGGAGCAAGGCCCTAGGGAGAAGCAGAGAATGGATCCAGCGATGTATGATTATGATCGGTCGGCCAGTGCCTCTGTGACGATGAAGACTAGTGAGGATGCAGCCAGGTCCAACGGTCTTGGACCGCATGGGGATGGTGACTCAGATAGAACCAAAGTAAGTTGTACACTCAATTCAAATTTTCCCTATCACAGATATGATATTCATGTCTAGAAAGGGAGATATTTAATTGAACTTGACCTTTAATCACTGCAGATGTTTGTGAGGCTCTGTCCCCTTCCTGCAGTTATATCTTTGCTCAGTATTCTTGCTTCTTTGAATGACTCTTGGTCTAGTAACACAACGGTTTGCGATTAATTGTACGCTTGATTTTCACGATTGATTGTACATTGTAGTCGATGGAATCAATCGTAGAAAGATGTGTCTACAATCATTGCTAAGCTTAGTGTTACGGGCCCCTGGTTTTTCCAATCATCATTGTTAAATGCTTTCCAGAATGTCAGGGAAATTGATCATTTGTATGTATTTTCAACAGAATCAAAGCAATGGAAAAATAAACAGGTCAACAGGTCCTTGGCAGAAATTCCTTGAAATGCTTGGGCACTGTAGAAGGCTGCCAGGCCAAAGTTGGGGTAATAAAATCCAAGTCCTTGATGGACGAGACGTTTTATCATAATTGAATATGAGCATCTACATGAACTGTTTTATCATATTATTAAGCAACCTTTATGCTTTAATAACTCCCTACGTTGTTGAAAAAATCAGGGAAAAAATCTCTTTTTTTTTATTAAACAAACTTTTGTGTTACTCTGTTTTTTGTAGACAAGTTTTGAATGGTCAGCCTCAGAGGTGTCGAGTCTAGTAAAAGCGATGACTAAGTTTCCTGGTGGAACAACAGACAGGTGGACAAGGATAGCGGAGGAAATCAAGAAACCAGTTGATGTGGTAGGAACTTAAAAAGAATCTAACATAGTTTCAAGAAGCTTGTTTGTTACCATCTGTTTAACTCTTCTTAACATTCATTGGGGTTGAAGCTCATTAGCAATAATACACTTAAATCCCACAAGATTGTGATTTGGGTAAAAGTTTAAAGGAATAAACCAACTTTGTTGAAAGGAAACAAATAACCTTTACCCAGAATGATTTTTAAATGTATTCTTGTACCGTTATCGTGGCATCTTAGAAAAGATATTTTGATAAAAACTGACCACTTGGCCTATAAATCTCTGGCAATAAAGTAATTTTAATTGAATAAGGGGCTAAATCAGTTATTTTCAATTTTATGACACCTAGATAGATCCTTGTCATTTGATTGGTTGTTTGATATCGATCATTCAATTACTCAATGCAATCAATCGTAGAAATTGGCCCTATGATTAGTTGCTAACTAAGCTTTATGCTACAGGGACCCGATTGTGATAATGGATCACCTATTTTTTTTATGCAGGTTACCAAGAAAGCTAAACAACTGAAAAGTCAAAAATATGCAACAAACATTGATGCTGCTGCACAAGGTAGTACTATACTCAATATGATCCTTTTTATTCTCCATGTAATGTTTTACTGTCAATATGATATTTTTTATTTTCAATGTGATCCTTGTTATTCTCAATATAATCTCTACTACTCTGAGGTTATTGGGTCAACGGTCAAAAAGGACAGTTTATACATCTACATTGATATTTCTTGTTGCGATTATTTAAGCACTGAGGATCACCTTCAATTTCGGTTCTTGTGTGAGTGAGGATGATTTGATTTTGGGATCTCAAGGTCAGGCTTCTGGCAGAGGCAAAATTTCAAATGTGGGCAGTGGAGAATGTAGTTTTTATGTTTGTTTTATTTTTTCTCTTGTATTTCTTTTTAATATTTCATATTTGATTTTTATCCCAATCATATACTTCAAGAATACTTAGAATTTTAGCTACATGTAGTAACACAATTTGGATTGGATATGTACACATGTTTTTGAGTAATTTTGGGTCTGCTGTGCACTTTTGGTGCAGGATTCCAGAAATACGTACCTGGCATTGAACATTCCATCTCAAAAGTTGTTAGAGACTTTAAAAAAGTTGGGAAACAATGCAATGTGAGCTTTTCTTGTTCCTCACATTGTTAGGGTTAAAAATGTTTGTCAAATTTGTTTTTCTTCTGTCCAGGCATCACTGGGGGTATTCAACACATGGTACCAAGCAAACGAACCGGTTTAGGAATGACTGATGACATCATCACCCATTCGACCAATCAGATGGATTTGGATGATAATGAGCCTCATGAATATTCATCAGAGGCTGGATTTAAAAAGAACAAAGCAGTTAAAGCTGTTAAAACGAAAGATAGAACTCTTATGATCGCCAGTGAAGCACATAGCAGCGACCAAAGAGGAAATAATACCGCCGTCAGTAATAAAGTTTTACAAAATAGAGAAGTGGGTGAGTACAAGACTTGAAGATGCTGTGACCATGTGGTCTAAGGCACCTGACTATGCACATTAAAGTCCAGGGTTCAATGCCTGGCAACAGCACAGAAACGCATGAGCGAGGCATTTAATCGACAGTGCTCTTTTATCCTACATTCAAATACATGGAAATTCTAGATGTGCGTTCTGGTAATTGTGTGTGCACATTTTTAAGAGAAAAAGAAGAATTATGTAGACGATTCAAAATTATGGCAGCCTTTTCTTGGAGGTTGGGGGGGGCCTCCAAAGAAGAATAAAAACTTTTCAAGAATAAACATATTTTCAATAGGTAATTGAGTCAGTTACATTGCTATGGACAAGAGGAGGTACTTCATCATACTGGGAGGAATTGATTTGGCATCTGCCATTTTAAAAGGGGAAAAGGAGCTAACCACCATGTATTGTACAAGGGATGGGAATAGCAAAAATTATTATTAGACGTTGGTGAAAATTACACTTATGTGCACAAAGCTTGTTTGCGGTCTGAATTTTCATGTTATACATGTGTATTACCCACAAGTGAGACATTGGGATGACAGGTAATGAGGAAGGGGTGAACCCTCATGTGCCCCTGTAGTGCATAATTGCCATACATTTCATGGCAAGCAATTTGTGATTCTTTAAGGCAGAATTAGGTACAATTAAGTGATAACTTCTTCAGCAGGGACTATACAGGTGTGAAATTACCTAGATGGGGGGGGGGACTATTCAGTGGTGGAACACAGAAAATAGTGCCCTTTTTACAATTAGAATTAATATTATAATCATTTTTCATCATCATTATCATCATCACCATCATTTTCATCATCATCACCATCATTTTCATCAACATCATTTATCATCATCATTTTCAACATCATTTTCATCATCATCATTACCATCATCATTATCATCATTACCATCATCATTTTCATCATCATTATCATCATCATCATTGTTATCATGTTCATCATCATTGTCATCACCATTTTCATCATCATCTTTTATCATTGTAATTATACATATTCCTTCCTTCTTTCCCTTTTTTCATCTATATTTTCCATGATGAGATGAGCTTGTTCATTCTGGTGTGGAGAGTTGTGCATGGACACAGCGACAGCAAAAGATTTTAGAGAAAGCAATGCAGGTTTACCCAAGAGGCTTAGACGATAGATGGGACAAGATTGCAGATAGTGTACCAGGCAAATCAAAGGTGAGTGTAATACCCATCCAGCCCAAAACATCAAAAAGTAAAGTTATTGGGAGATGATAATAATATTCTGTTTTTATATGGGGAACATAACATGGGAAATGGATTTAAAGTGCATTTACATAGACCATTTCTTATTTAAAAAACGGTTATAGGAACAGTTTGTAATGCACATTTTACTAGCCACACAGATAAGTTATTTCTTGATTGTAAAATATTGAAAATCTGTTACTTGGTTCTTGTGCATACTTAAATATTTATGTACAATGACCATTCAAATCTCTTGCCAAATATTTTTAATAATCTTTTTAACGCAAATGCCTCATACCATTCATACTTAACGCGTCATTCATCAGATCTTCACCAATATCTTCCAAAAACTAAAATTACCTAAAATTCTCTACGTTGTAGAGGAATCAAGCTACAGAATTATGAATATTGATATTAAACAAAGTAAAACTCTAAGTAAGTTTTAAAAAAACTTATGAAAGTTGAATTTTTTTCTCAGTATGAAAATCCTGCCAATAGTACACTGTAGGTCACTATGACTTATAACTACTATTTCTTGTTTGTTTATTTCCCCTATATTAGCCCATTTTTTGGCATTGTATCTCAATGTTATATGTTGTTTACTCTTTATGTATGTCTTATATTGATTTGTATTTGTATTGTGGTGGTGCCCCACCTACAATTTTTTTTTGTATTGTTTTCTTTTACTTTCAGGGGCTCCCAATCCCCTGTTTTATCAAATTTGTATATACCTGTATTTTTATGATTGATTGATTGATTGAAATAAAATTTGAATAGAACATCGGAATGGTGTCTCAAAGTACTTTACAGGCACATTAGGATAGCCATTATTTGAGTGATTCTGTCCAGAGGTGGGGACCACCGTTATTACACCGTGACACCATGCTCATATGTAGATTTTCAAATAGGACACTCAAAAACTATTTCCCCACCCCTAAACATGTCCAAGATGATAGGGTGAAATGTACAGCCTTTTTATGAGACCCTTCTCACTGTAAATGCATACATCGCCCCAATCGTGGAAGACGGCACTTATTATGTGCTTTTGCAAATGAGCATTGTGTCCACCTTGCAATGGGGTTCAAATAGTCCAGTCTTTTAGGGGTTAAATCACACCCAATATTCAAATTGAGTCTGTCATTTTCTCAGAGTGAATTTCTTTTGTATCATGATAAACCATTGATTTGTATGTTCATGGCTGTTCATTTACATGTACATTAAAAAAAAATGTTCGCTATTTACCTAATTTATTGATACTTGATTTGTGCATCAATTTTTTTTTAATAAAATGAATGGATCATAATCTTTAATCTAAATTACATCCCATATTGCTTTTTTCAGGAGGAGTGTATAATTCGCTACAAGGAACTCGTTGAGGTGGTCAAAAGGAAAAAGCAGCAAACGACTCCAGCCCAAAGATGATGCCTTAGAAATCACATTTTTATACAGCTTTGGAGGGTTTTTTTTCTCATTTCCTTTTTGATTTATTTCTGTGATAAATAGAATTTTGCAACTCACTTTTTTGGCCATTTATAATGATGAAAAAAGAGTTTATCATATGATTTAATGCTACATTAGTGTACCAAACATTTCAGGGTCCTATATAATAACTTGTTATAATATCAAATGCTCAAATGTTATAACACATTTATTATCAACCAGTCAGATTGAAGGATTTCAGTAACTTTTAACTGTTGTTTCAAATTTGTCATTATAAAAAGTTTTATGAAATGGGTTCCTGATGGATATTGCAAATTTTAGGTTAGCTTTTCACAAGTTTGTCATTTTGTAATTAATTTTTGTCCATTGCTTTTTCCCCTTGCTTCTTGAAAATTAAATGTTAATCCTATATAAGTTTCTTGAATTGTATAATTTTGTAATTTTTAGAAAATGATTCAGATTTCATGGTCTATTTTTTCCTTGTTATTAGTGAAAGCATTAAGTTTATATCAGCCAATGGAGGAAAGAAATGTTTATTGCTGAAAATATGAACTCAACCTTCAAGAACTTTATCCAGTATTTGATGTGTCAATACTTAAAATGAAATAACATTTACATGCCTATATACTTATCTAAACTCGTAGCTACTTACCGGACACACCTGTGTTGTTACTATCATTATTTGTTTTGGTGTCACCTGTGCCTGGGAGGCAAAAAGCAAACTGAATCACTATGACCAAGGAGATGTGTTTTTGTGTCACAGTATTTTTGCTTTCCATACATGTTCTTGGAAGCCCTAATTGAGTAGAACCACAGCATAAATAAAGCACCCTGACTAATATGGTAAATCATGAGAAGGAACTTCTAAGGATATATATTTGATTAATAAATATGAAGTCCCTTTTTAGTGATTCATGTCTTTTTACAATGCTCTTTTCCTTTACCATTGACGCCCCTGTGCATAATTCTGCTGCCATAGAGTATAATTGGATAGTTCCAGGCAGATATGTACAGCTACCATAGTTGTGAATTGTTTTTTTTTATCTAGGCCCAAATCATTTGAATTTCTTTCATTTCTCCCTCGTTTTTATAGTCATACATGAACATTGCCTGTCTTGCCATAACTATTTATCTCATTAATGCCCCAGCTGATATGTCTGTGAGGGTCAATTGTAGACAACGCAATTAAATATGACTATTTCATATATGAGTGTTTTGCAATCGAGTGATTCTTCTGTGTTTAAGTTGTAATTCATAATTTATTTGTTGATAGTCATAGTTTGCAGTGCTTAGTGACTCACCGACAGATCATCTAATTCGTCCCATAGACAAATCAAATTTCTAGTTAACATTGTTATAGTCATCGTCTTCATCATCATCGGAAAATAAAAAGGAGAGGAAAAAATGCCGATGGATTTATCCGGGAAGGGTTTCATGAAACAAAATATTGATTTTCAACGAAATTGCTTTGAGCCAATCAGACGCAAGGATTTCAGTAGCTTATAACAGTCATATCTGAAATGATATGAAATGCTCCCATGAAGAACAAAGAAAATAGAGAAAGAGGAGGGAGAGATGTCATCGAAGAGGAAATTGATAACAATGTGTACCAGCAGAGCTGCTAACCTGCACAAGTATATTTCAGTATTTAAAAGCTGAAAATAAGTATTTTGGTGAGACATCAATATTTTCAAAGAAATAATCAGTATTTTGTATGAAACCATCAGTGTTCCCATTTTCAGTACTAAATATTGAAAATCAGGACTACTTGGCAACTCTGTAGTGGGATAACAAGAGAAAAAGAGATGATTAAAGGGAAGGGAGAGAACATACAAGCAAGAGATGTGATGAGGGGTAACAGGAAAATATGAGAGGTTATTACAGGAAAGAGACGAGGGCTGTTAAGCGAGGGAATAAAGAGAATGAAAGGACTGAGAACAAGAAGGAAAGGAGAAGGGTTAATACAGGGACAAAACACAAATAGTTGAGATAGGGAGAGAGAAGAGGCATTGAGACACCCCCGCCCCCTCTTCCCATCCTTTGTTGTTGAAGGCAGCATCTGGACAATGAACAAAGTACACGATGTAGCCAATAGGATTCAAGTATACAATTTTGATCCATAATTTATTCCCATTTAAATGTATAAAACCCTAACATTTTCTCGTGACAGGGCGCTAACAAAAAATTCACACATTCCAAATACATCTCGGAACCTTTACAGGCGTATCCAATCAGATTTGAATACCCATTTCAATGTACAAGTATTTTTAACAATGTAACATACAAACAGATCATTGTACATGAACAAACATGGAATATTTACAGCATGACATTCAAGAGTAAGAACTACATACATGAAGGAAAAAACACTCTATAAAACAAGACAATGAGTTTGACTACACAATACAATTTCGAGATACAAATATATTATGCATAGGATTAACAATCAGCCTATTACACTGATCAATTAACGAAAAAAAGCATTGAGGGAAATCTGTTCCCTTTTAATATATTATGTAGACCAAGTGGGCAGGAATATAGATTTTTTCTAATTATATCAAAATGACAATATCTTGATCTTATTCATGAGCATTAAATTATTATGAAGTCTTTATTATCCATGTGCGGCCTTCACAAACCATGACTGGTCCACAATCCAATTTTGGAATAAATCGCATTTTGCTTATTTTCTGAAAATGTGAATGGAAAATATGTTTTTTTATTCAAGGTTCAAATTAATTCAAAAAAATATTAATACAATTTTGGATGATTGCAAGCCTTTATTTTGGAGTATAGGCCAAATTAGATTCGAATCGTAGCAAATGGTACGATTGCTATTATTTCATTTATACTTGATTCTCATTTTGATTTTATTCTAATAATGGGAGCATAGTCACAGATTTGAACAGAGGTATTCTTACAATGATTTAGAACTTTCCATAGTAAGTTATTTCATGTCTCAATACTCTCATATTTTGCTTCATTTTATTTCAACACTTAAATTTTATCATAAACTTTTGTTTAAAATTCATTAATGAATCAGCGTTTTGGTAAAAAGACAGTTTTCGGGGATAGATGAGTGTAACATCAGTTTTAAATGTGTACAGGTCACATCATTATGAATGTGTTTCAGGTTTGATCGAGATCACAATAAAAGCAACCAAGATAACAACAGCAACATTCTTTGTCAAAAGCACTCATCCCAACTTGACCCGTCCTACCAGGTCAACATGTAGCACCCGCCTCGAGAAAGTAAAGGATAAAAAAAAATCCATGAATGAGTGTTTGCATGCACTTCATAATGATCATGCTGCCTTCACAAAGGAGGTAAAATGCATCCCAAGAATAGCAGTCATATACAGGTCACAAAGAAAATCAAGAAATATAAACCAAAGTATCTCTAAATTATAAGCAAACGAGTCTTAAACATCTGCAAGTGGTACAATATCATACTGTACATGATGAAAAATATGCATTGTTTGTTGCAATACATTTTATGGCAAATTCAACCAAAATGGATACAATATGTACATCCTTCGGATGGCAACAAGACATTATTTGAACCTGCGGCAATGGCTCCTCCATTAATTTCTCAGAAGATATTACATGTAGGTGAGGGTTATGGTTGTTATAGGGTTTTAGTTCAGAATTATGTGGGGATTAAGGTTAGAAGTTCAGAGTTTATATTACGCTGTGCGGACTTTGGTAGAAACAAGTATTACAGGAACAAATGTCATGGAATCCCTTTGAATATCAAAAGAAGTCTAAAAAAAAGATATATCAATTATATATCTGAAAGGGTTTTACTAAGAAACCACAAATAGTTCAGGGAAGCAGCTTTAACAATCCAAAAGTAACTCTCCCTTTAGATGAGAGAAGCAAACGCCCCTCCTTTTTAAAAAGTTTGATCATTCAATTGGCTACTCGTAAGAACTACTGTTCATAAAATGCAGCATCTATGTAATTCTTTCATTAAGCAACAAAATTCAAATTCAAACAACATGTATGGACACAATTTAAAGTGTCATGTACCTAAAGTAATCAGATGAGAAAGCTGACAACAAAAAAAGAATTTTATAGTAACATACATATTTACATGTATATTCCTTTGGAAGATGTATACTCAATACATTCACTTTTCTTGTAAATATAACTGGGCTTTTCAGACCAAGTATCTACGGGGGTGAGAAGTGATTTCAACCACCTTGTCTCATCGAAACAGCGAAAGGTTTGATTGACACAAATTTTTGCTCAGATTAAGCACCTCGAACTATCCTGGAAGAGAAAAGGGCATCAATGGTTGATAATAACTTACTTCAAAATGATGTACAGCCCAGACAGGCTTGTGATTTAAAAAGATATTGGTGGGTTTTTCTAACAACAGATTTCTTCTCTTTTTTTTACATTTTAATCATTCTCAAAATGTAATTACTGATTTTAATTTGTTTTTAAAACTCATTTTAAAACAAAATAGAATTGTTGCACCAAACCTGAGCATGGACATATAAGATGTAACAGTAAAATAAGCCCTTAAACACAGCAATTATTCAAGCTTTACAAATACACACATGTAACTTTTTAAAGTCTGCTTCTCATTAAAAAATCAATCATGGAATGCTAATGATAGATACGACAAAAGAAAAATTGTTGAAATAGAAAGAGTTCCAATTTCACTTGGCACAACCTTGGTACAAAAATAAACAAACTCTGAATGATAAAAACAAATTATACATGATCTGAAATAAATCCATTCTAGTATAAAGCAATAACACAGGCATGAGCAATAATTGAGCATACAAATCCATCAATCTTTCTCGCTGTTACATGATGATATTTAGATACTTGTATCATGTTTTTCTCCAAACAGAGTTAAGTCAATCAGATGATAGGACAGAGGGGCAGGTTTCATAAAGAACTTACAATAATATTACCGGTAACTACAATCACGGTAACAATGCCTGGCAGCCAATAGAAAAACTAATATTTCCAAAGTGTAGTTACTGTAATGGCAGAGTCATTAACATACTTGTCAGTGTAAAACTACGATAAAAAACCTCCAGTGAAGCACTGTATGTTACGATATTAATGTAATTTTTACCTAATTGACAAAAGGTACATATGTTGTTAATAGGGAATTTACACAATACACCACGCCAAATCCATGTCCTCATGTATTTAGGAACTCAAATTTGCATTTGCACAGAACAAAGCTGCATTATTCATGTATTGCATTAGATTCTCAAATGTGAAAGATTTTAATAGGTCATCTGTTTTATTAATCCTTACGTATTATTATTCACTTGTTTTCAAACATTGCTTAAATCTGGAGATCAAAAATATGTATCACTTTGAATAAAAATTTTAAAGGATTATCAAATCTAAATAATTTTCAGTATATTATAATATCAGAGATAAAAATGAATTCAGAACATACAATGATTTTAAGAACATTATCACTGATTTTCTAATATATATTTTTTTCACTGAATATTAAACATTCAATAGCCTACCTGATTTCAGTATTATAGCAAAATTTGTTCACAAGTTCTTACACCTAGCTATTGCTGTACACTACATATATTAAATAAAATTAGAATTGTACCTTGCATAAAAGCAAATTTCAACAATGCTCAGTAGAAAAGTATAAAAACATTGGTCAACTAATTAATATCTTACATATGTATTTTTAGCGCACCACGTAAAATGCAATCACCCGATTTGAATTCTTAAACAATAATTGTATACATTGCCGTAGGTTTGATAAGACTACATTCCAATCAGTAATATAACACCATAATATTCAATACTGTACAATATGCACATTTTTATGAGGTAATAGTATAAAAAGTCTCAATACTATTTCAACATTCAATATAAAAAATGGTATGTACATGGCAAAAAAGGAGAATAAAGAACAATTAAAAGCCTATATGTATATATATCTCACTAAACAACAACCATTTAGTAGCAAGCAAAGACTTTCCTCAAATGTACAAATTTCTAAATGTACATGGATTTTTATAATTGTTGCAAGCAAAGGTAAAGACTGCTAAAACATGTACAGTATAGATGGTACACATAGAAAATAGGTTGGAAAAATACATTCTCAGGACCAATTCTAAAAAAAAAAATCAAGTAACTCTCCTATCGAATTAAATGAGCTAAAATAAAGTGACAGAATTTATGTACTGAACTAATACTTCTGTGTGACAATGAAATTTCATCAATCCCTCCATGTATGAGAAAGTAAGCACTGAGTGCAAAAACTCTTTTGATGTTTGGGTCATCTGGTTTTGATACAATAATGAAAAAAAATTCAAATTATCATTTCAACACTGCAACATGACCTTCGTGTTGCATTTACCTTATAAATAAAGCTGGGGAACGCTTTCATAAAGCAGTTCCCAAGTTAATACGAACGACTGGTGAACCTTTCTTGTACTAAGTGATAGTCCCTATTTCAAACAACTGGAACATGTTCTTTGGTGCTAATACTATGGTCACATTTGTTCTACGGCGAGTCGAAAACAGCCGTTTTATCAATTTTGATTCAAACCACCTATATGTAGTTTGACAAAAAATTATAAAACGGCTGTTTTCGACTGTATGGCCGCCGTAGAACAAATGTGACCATAGTATTAGCACCAAAGAACATGTTCCAGTTGTTTGTAAAATTGTAACTGTACAAAATGCTCCACAAAACACCAGCCTAGTTTTGGTTCTAAGAATCTATACAGAAATCAGCATTGCTGATGGGCGCTTCAGAAGGCTGTTCATAAGTTAGAAGTGACTTTACGAACGACTGGTGACCCGTTCTAGTGGTAAATGATATACTGTACATCAGATTTAAATTGATGTTGATTTAGTTTTAAAGGATTATCAGTCGTTTGTAACTTCTGACCGGCTTTAGGAAACACCTACCAGGACCCCGTAACGCAAAGATGAGTGATTAATCGCGAAATGAAATGGCCTATCAAGATCATCGTTGCATGCGCATTTCGCTCAGTAGACTGACTAGGAACCAATCAGAATTGTCCTTTCAAATTAGCGATTAATCTCTGTGGGACCCTGCTTACAATCACTATGCTTATTAAGGGTATTCCTACATTTTTAAACAATGTATTACCTGTCAGATTTTTATCTATACTTATTCTTAAAGATGGTAAATAAATTGATATTGAATTGAAATTTGTACAGGGCACCAGGGGTCCATTGCAAAAAGAGTTGCGTTTAAACGCAAGTCAAACAATCAATCTCAAGTCCCAAATACATGCTGTTGATAAGTTGCACATGATTTTTAGAGTTGCGTTTGATTGCAACTCTTTCTGCAACGGGCCCCAGGAGTGATAAAGAGCTACGTCAACCACGCTCTGAAAACTCTTGTAATGCCATTTTCACTCCCTCATCGTGTATTCATGATATATTACAAGGGAGATGTTGCTTTCAAGAAACATCGGTATTGTTGCATATAGGTATTCGTAACGTTACACACGATTTTACACACAAATGGTAACCCTCTCTTTCACTAAATGGTATATCCATATGTACCGACTTTGTATCTAAATACAGATTCCAATGCAGTTGATGCACATAAGGACCCACTGCGCTATTCGTATAAGAGTAGGGGAAACCCCAGTGTAGTGGTCCACCTGCACTCCCCAAACAGTTACATCAGGAGGAGAGACCTGCGGGTCATAGTGATTCAGTTCCCTTTTCGCCTCCCAGGCACAGGTGACGCCAAAAAAATAATAATAAAGTTACAAATGAAAAATATATTAAAATGCAGTTTTGTCAATTTGATTGAATGAAAAGGAAATCTTTCTTTAGGGATGGTTTTTACCACCTTTTTTTTAAAGTTTACTTTACATGTAAGCATAACCCAATGTTGCACAGAATTCACCCAATATTAACTGTTCTGGAAATAAAACGGCCAAATTATTCTGCTTCAATTTTTTGATAAATGCTACCATCAATAAACTGGAATTCAGGGGATTTTATATATCTAGGTCTTTCCTTAAAGTCATGACTCTACACTGCGATAGTAAAAAAAAAAAGATTTTTCAACTTTTAGTTGAAAAAAAATGCATTTCTTTGAAGAATTAAAGCCATACTGAAAGAAGAATATTCATATTTATATTTATCACAGAAGAAAAAAAACGCGGCATTTTCATGTAAATTCTGCTATCAAGATTAACTTTTCTCTTTGGTATTACAAGATATTAAAAAATATCATACATGGATTTAAAAGAAGCTGTACGACATTCATGCAATAACATTTTTTTATTCAATTTCTCAAGGTACACCTCAGGATTTCACCTTCACTGTTTTCACCTTCGAATGAATGCCCTTCAAGGTGACCTTGAAGGATTGTCCTTGAAGAATTGACCTTGAAAGATTGACCATAAAAGATTGACCTTGACGGATTGAACTTGAGGATTGACCTTCAAAGGGGTTTTATACCTGATAGATTAAACGTTCCAATGACCACCAATGAAATACAAGTGGTGAATGATCATTGATAAACGAATGTCTCAAATCAGTTTTTATAATCATCAATCAATATTTATCAAAACCTTACTTAAATCATGATTAAAAACCAATGTGATTTACTGTGATCTTGTTTGATAATCTTTATACCCTGCTCCAGAGTAGGAAATAATTTTTGAAGGGGCTATTTTCGGGGCCACATTGGGGGAGATTGCTGAATTTTAAGAGCTATTTCCTACATTACAACGCTCCTTTTGCTTAATAATCATGGTGTAATCATTCAGTTGTATGTAGAATATTGATTTTCAGTGGCACATCTTGGGGCAATTTTGAAACAGAGGGTCACCGCAAAGCATCCCATTCTGCAAATTTCAGGGGCGATTTTGACTCTAACAAGGGAAAAAAATTGCCCGTCACCCCCATGTATTTCCTATGCTGGTGAATTTGATCAATCTCTATCAAGCTAAGGTGATCAATCACAAAATACAATGCTACAGGAATGCAGTCACTGCGGGATAGTGTTTGATCAGTCTTTCATAAACTCCTTTTCTCCATCTTCCCAACCATACTGCACAGTCAATCAGCCCAGTAGAAGACTGGGAAGCATTTCATGAATGGACTTATCAGACGTTTTATCCGTCAAGTCCTGTTTTGTCTGACAATTGCTGTAGTAACATTGCTTCACAGCCAATAAGATTTAAGCAAAGTTGTCAAATCTGACAACTTGTGTAGGACGAAAAGTGTTGACGAAATGCTCGTCATCAGTAATGGATCTAGCCAAGTTGAACACAATACCATTCCAGGGGCCATATTGTTTTTGCACAATAACAATCCTCCCACAGCTAATGGCCCGAATTCACAAAGGTGGTTTTGAAAACCCACAGTCGAGTCCATGGTCTATGCAGTTTTCCTGTAGAAATTATGCTTAATTTAGCGCGTATCGGACGCGTCCAGTGCTGATGCCAAATTGACGCCTGCTGCTGTGGTTATCCACGCTATTTCATTCATGAGTACTCTGTTTTTATTCATGAGTCAACTCTTCAAACAAAATAGCACATCTAACCATGGTAACAGGCATCAATTTGGCGCACTATGATAAGAGTGCGCATCAGCATTGGAATTTTTTATGCATGCGCCCGATACGCGCTAGATTAAGCATAATTCATACAGGAAATCTGCATAAACCATGGACTCAACGATGGGTTTTCAAAACCACCTTTGTGAATTTGGGCCATTATGTCTAATCCAGCTTGATCTGTGACTGCATGTCTTAGCATCAAGATTGTGATCTCTGTTGCAATGAGCAGAAGCACCTCTTACATGCACCATTTACAATGTTTTCATATATAAATTGCTCGAATGCAACTGTGAGTTGACAACCATCTTTGGGGATTAAAAAAAAATGTTGTTTTTACATAAACCTAGTTCCATCGTATGTGATCCCAGCTGGTGGGTAGACAAACAAACCCAAAGATAGCGTGAAAAAAGCCCTCGGCAGGTAGCACAGAATGCTGCTGCAGCTATGGCTCGAAGTCTATGTGATAAGTCTATGAGACACAGGACCCAGGACACACTGCAGGAAACTTCAGGGAAATCCATGAACAAGGGTGCTGTTTATACTGAACCTATCAACGAGCTCACAATGCTATGATGTGAAGGGGGCAAGCGATGGCAGCAGGAGCAAATAGAGGACCAAGGTGAAAAGATCATATGAGTTTCCTGTCAGCTAGGTCTTATCCTTCGCATTGTTACTCCCCGTTCTCCTGTCTGATCGAACAGTTGTAGATGCCTGGAGATAAAAAGGGAAACAAGGAGTGGATGGTACTGAATTGATTTATAGATTCTCTACTTTATTAACTTCATGCATCATACAACTGGCTGATGAAAGCCGTTTGTAGGTTACACAAGAATTTACACATAACTATTGACCTGGGCAGGTATTCCATTTGATACTTAAGCTAGAATATTAAGTATTTTACTCAGTATTTTGCTTCAGTAAAATACTTTAACTATCTTTTGTATTCAATTATATTTTTGGGTAAGAAATGTTTCTTTTATCTATGTCAGCCGCCTTCCTGGCTTAAGTCTGGTTATAAGAAATACACATGAAATAAACAAAACGGGGTTACTCAATTTGTAGGCCTACAGTTGTGCATTAAGTTTTGTGTAATTTAAGAACAGTTATATGAAACACCAACTTGCTTCCTGTGCAATGTGGTAATAAAAAAACTGCAATCATTTACTGTTCCAGAACATAAGAAAAAATTGCCTTAAAAAATGCTACTGGTATATGAAAATTAAATGTGAAAGCCTTTTTATGAAGTCATAAAATCAGATGGGAAATTAGGAATGATAGTGCAATTATCAATCAATGATTAAATGAATTTTTAGAAATATTGATATTTTTCAAAAGGGACAGCACAAAAGTAGAAAAGTTAGAGCAACTCATCAAGAACACTAGTTACTACACCATAGGCCCATTATGGTTAACTTCCACAAAATCCTTGATTTTGATTGGCTGCTGAGAACTGTTACCATGGCAGTTTAACAAATGGAAAACATTGTCCTCATTGTACAGGACATCAATGAATAATACAAGCTAGCTTGTCAAATTTCAGTCACAATAGGACCATTTTTACTCAGAAGAATAATACAAAATGCAAGAAATCCAGGTATTCCCTTTTTTTCTTCAATACAAGAGAGTTAAAAAGCAAAAGGCTTTGATATCTGATATATATATATATGATCATATACCGAACATTGCTGTATTTGTTTCGAGGTGTTTTTTTTAAAGGTGCAATTGGTTTAACCCATTGCCATGTGGCCTCTGAAGAAAGTATCAAAGAATTCAGTAGTCAGCAGGTTAACTACCTTTAATCAATATTTCACCACCATTCAAAAAATAGTACTTCACTTGTAAAACCTACCAGGAGATTGAAAGACTGAACTAATTTTGTCAGTTTTGCAAAGATACGAAGGAAACGAACACCACAGGAATGAAATCAATTGCTATGATAAAATTTGAAGAACCTAAAAAGCATGCCGCACACTATGCGATTCAACTAAAACCTAATTATTGAGAAATATCATTTTGTATGGAAAAAAATCAATCCAAATTCATGCATTAATGAAAAGAATACTAAAATCAAAATCATGATTCACTAAAAGCCTTGTAGAAGGAAAAAAATCCAAATTGGCTTCAATCGCACCTGGGGGCCCCGTCTTACAAAGAGTTACGATTGATCCGATCAACCACAACTATGGAAAGCCAGCAACGTCAACATCTACAATGCATGTTTGTTCAAAATATTACTAGATATGCTGCTTATTCATACAATTCATTGCTTTCTGGACAGGTGAGAGTGCTTCTCTTTGTTTACAAAGGGAATTGTTTAAATTTCCTTTTGAAAAAGATATGACACTGATGGATTTCCATACATCTCAGGTAGATACATGTAGGATCAACCGTAACTCTTCGGAAGACGGGGCCCTTATCTAGATTGCAACGACATCACTATGGTTTGGGATTCAATCTGGTGTGATTCCCACACGGAGGTTCACAACAGCCTGGAATTTCAATTTGAGTATACCATGATTTGAAACTTTGAGCATTAAGATTTTTCCAGGTTGGAATGTTTAGATCAAATGCTAGTTTTCTGAAATTAGAATTGCCAACGTATCGTGTAGTGTGCGCCCGGCTTTAATGAACAGCAAGAGCAAGTAATACATACATGTGAATATGATTTCATTTACAGAAATGTGTTTGTTATAAAAAAAACAGAGAACAAGTACATGTACATGGCTGTATAGACTAATCTCACTTTAAACATGAGTTGACTGTATCATACTAGAAATATTATGGATAAGTGATACACCTCCATAACCTCTAGGACATCCCATGCAAGTTATTTTCAAAAACATGAATATAAACAACAGTACCAATCAAAACATTATCCTCCTTTAATATAAAGACATGCTTCTAGGAACCATACAGACCATGCATCTTGATATATGTGGGGTACAAAAATAAGAAACACCAATGAAATGAAATCATAAAGTCTGAAAGGACACAAACATGCCTAACATAGTTTCTAAACTGTGCAGTGTATCTTGATCATTTAAAGCCTTTGAAAGTTGCATTGCGTCATTCGACATAACAAACCCCTGACCTTGATCTTTACAATAAAGCTAATCTCAAGTACCACAGTGTAACAGCAAATTTTATATTCAATGTTGATTATTATCACACATAGAAAAATGACACTTTAAAAATGCTATTCATATAATTGCAGATCAAGATCTACATGCAGAAATAGATTTCATACAGTGTATAAAGAAATCTAAAGCCAGCCAACTGAAGATTGCCAACACACGTAAGGACACGTGGGACCTACATATAGTACTGTTAGTGCTTGGAAAAAGACCCATCACCTTTATACAAGACTTTGACACTGTACATATTTTGCTCACTTATCAGAAATTGCACATTTTCTTCATTTGCGACACAATTTTCACTCATGATATACAAACAGTACGATTGTCATATTACAACTATTGAATGTTTCCTGCCAAATAAATAATGATAAAAAATCACTCAGTAAAATACTTGGATTGATTTTAATTATGATTGCATGGGTGCAAAGCAGCAGTATGATCTATTTATATGAAAGAAAAATGTTAAATGCACAAGATGACAATGAGAAATCATCTACTTTAAAGAGAGGTTTCAAATCCTGGACGAAGGAAGTGACAATGAAATATAATTTGCAAATTAATTCTTCATGTTTTTAATTAATTAATTATGCAAATAAGCGTATGAAATTTGCCTTAAAGGGGAATGAAACCTTTGGACCAAGTAGGCATGTGTCGAAACAGAAAAATCAAAGAATAACAACAAAGAAAGTTTGTAAAAAAATTGGACAAATAACAATGAGAAAGTTATGAGCATTTGAATATTGCAATCACTAATGCTATTGAGATCCTCCCATTGGCAATGCGACAAAGATGTGTGATGTCACTTGTGAACAACTCTACCCATTTCTTTTGTATATTTCACTTAAATTGCCTCTTTTATAACATTTATCAGTAGATCATGTGTTCTTTAAATAATACAGATTTTTAAAGAATACACCATGGATAAAGAGTTTGTATCACAATAAGAAAAAGCAGAAAGAGACATTTTGAGGGTATTTCATAGTCCATCAAAGAAAAAGTTGTTCACATGTGACATCACAAATCCTTGTCGCATTGCCAATAGGAGGATCTCCATAGCATTAGTGATTGCAATATTCAAATGCTCATAACTTTCTCATTATTTTTCCGATTTTTCTCAAACTTTCTTTGTTCTTATTCTTTGATTTTTCTGTTTCGACACAAGCCTACTTGTTCCAAATGTTTTATTCCCCTTTAAAGTTTTTTTCATCGCTCTTTCCTAAAGTCATAGCTGATCTTAGCTTTTAATATGCTTGCTATTTCATGGGTTATAAGGAACTTCCCTGCTGGAAATCACAAGAATCTCATTTATAAACTAACAGCTATCAAGATTAGCCAGCATTAAATTTAATTATAACTAAAGCTTTTTCCTCTTACAAAGTATCATTTTGTCTGAATACCAGCTATTGCTTTAAAACATGTTAAGCACAGCTGCCAACCAAAATAAGAACATTTCAGTATTTCAAAGCTGAAAATACATCTAAGTATTTTGGTAAAGAAATCAGTATTTTCAAAGAAATACCATTAAGACAAAACATAAAACTGGAACTTCAGAAATCGTTTTTTTTGCATCAAACCATGATTATTCTTATTTTTCAGTACTAAATACAGAAATCTGTACTACTTGGAAGCTCTGGTTAAGATTCCTTTTTTTCAAACTACTTCTTTCCTCCCTGTTTAGCTACACTGCAACAGTGCTCTACAGCATTCAGAAAATAAATCAGTAAGGACATCACACCACAGCTGAGAAAGCAGAAAGGAATATCATATCTAAAGCGCCTGTCTTCAGACTTTCTGCATATCCAACAATATGCAGCCACAAATAGGGGCACACAAACCACTCACAACGTTTAGACTAAAAATAAGATGGATGATAAAGACATGCGATGGCATACAACACAGGATGTATATAACTGATAGTGAAGCAAACCATTCCCATTGGCTAACCTTTGATGGGGGCGGGGCATGAGCCCTGGAAACATCCCCATTGGGAGGGCAGGTTGAAGGTGTGGAGGTTGATGGGGGAGGAGGGGCAGAGCCTTGATGGCGTTGAGAAGCCCCGCCTCCTCCTCCTGCCTGATGGTGATGATGATGCTGAGACTTGGAAGATGAGGAATGCATCATCTGGTAGACGAGATGCTGCTGCTCCTGTTTTAAACACATAATGCGTCATCTTTTACACAGTCCATCCCAGAAATGGGGAAAACCAGGACTCTATCATTTTGTTTAAAACTTAAATGATTTATCATACTTTACATAGGTCCAAGAGGAACTGATTGGTCGACAGGTGCCCGACAGATACTGTCAGTCACAGGTATGTAGGAAATAATCAAATTCCGACAAGGAACATTTACACTGTTTTGGTGAAACAATTTTTTGCATATCATCATGAATATGCAATGAGCAAACTGCTGCTATATTCCCACTTATTCTTTTGAATTTTGTTATACAAATTATATCCATCAAATTTTTTTTCCTCCCCCCCCAAAAAAAAAAAAAGATTTCATAATAATTACTACATTCTAAAATTCAAAAACTTTATTATATGTTATCAGATATGAATAAAATTTAATTGTTTGCTCAATAATTTTTACTCAATTTTATAATATCAGATATCATTTTCAGCCTAGAAATCCATTTAAAGGACATGAACCAGCAGAACTAATAGCCCCACCTGAAATCTTCAAATACTCAAATTTGACCAGGTTAATTACCTATAATGCAGTATTCTCAGATGCATAGTCTTGTAGTATGGGCACATTTGAATTATTAACACATTAATTCCCTACTCAGTATTTGTATCCCAATAATAACGTCACCAAGGATTACTCCTTTCCTCTAAAAAAAAATTGTTTCTCAACACTAATATTATAAGCTAATTTATCCTCTGTATTAGTAATAGCAAAGATACTACAAGGGGAAGATCGGACAGTACATAGACCGCGTAATGAAATGCTTAGGAAGAGCGCCCCACATTGTTGAGTAAGTAACAACCTTTTTTTTACCTTTGCATATCGCGAGATGGTTGTGTACAAAACAGTTGAGAGAAATGGGAAAGGGTTGAAGGAATAGACAATTTTTACATTTTAAAATTTTTTTCATTCAATTTTGTTTTTGCAAATTAAAGATAAATACATTTCAGAGGTTCCTGGGTAAAGAGGTGGAATTATTCCCATGCACCACCCTTAAGCCCTCTCCAAAGTCCCCTCTCTCATTTTCCCCGTATGTTTTTTTATACACAGCTGCGTGACGATGTGCGATGGTTTACTTACTCAACGCTAGTGGGCGTCCTTCCCCATGAGCATTTAACGGGCGTTTGGGAGCGTTTAAAAAAATTGCCAAAGTGTCCGATCTTCCCCTTGTAGTATCTTTGGTAATAGTTATGACAAAATGTATATTTGAAGACAAGACATTTACATGTATAACACAGTCAAAGAGAGACAACGCACAGTGCTTGTCAGTTCGCTCCCCTTGTGTCAAACACTACTTACTGGTGTTAGATGCCTTCCATGGTTGACACCCATATGCTGCTGCTGCTGCTGTTGATGAGGGGTGGTGTGGTACATGCCCATCCCATGCCCTCCCGATGATGATGATGATAAGGATGACCCACTATCCTTCACTCCTCCTGACCCTTGCTTCTCCCTGATGCCATCACCAGATCTAAGCAAAGAACAGAGCAAGGCGAAATGAAAATCATGCAGGGGCTTGGGGCGATTTCACCCCCCGAAATGCTCACAAGATCCCTTGGAAATTAAAGAGAGCCCACTCAGCCCAGGAAATCACCATTCACAGCAATGTTAAAGCTTATGGGTGATTTCAAGTCCAGTGTTTGCCATGGTGTTGGTGTTGGTATTGGCATTTGGATTGCTTCCCCTAGCTCCTTAACTTATTCAGTGTTTATAAAACTGATCCAGATCACATTATTGACATCTCAATAGCTAGTGAGTGACTTTTCTGAAACATTTTCATTTTATGTTTGGTGTTATAGTCATGTAAAAATTGACCTAACACCAACACCAAAGGGTCAACACTGAACTTGAAATCACCCAATGTTGCAGCTTTAGGCATTAGGCTGTGAAAAGTAGCCCTCAAAAATACAAACTTAATATTTTGCCTGAACAGTGTCAATCTGTCGCTACAACACTGTCTAATCATGGACATACTACACTGACGTCCAATGACAAAAGAAAGCAAATTTTCTGAAACGAGTTTCTTACAACACAGACTTAACAGAATTTTACGGAAAAAGCAAAAAAAAGCAAAAAAAAATAAAACAAAAATAAAGTGAAAATTACAAAAATGAATTAACATCCTAGGAAACAAATCTCTGCATGATTGAAAAATATGACAATCAAACATGCTCGCTGGGTTTAAAATTACGTTTCCGAAGAATAGTGTGCATGGAAACTTACGTTTTTCAAAAGATTTTCACCATTTACAATTGCCCTTCCATATGTAATTAACAGGTCAGTGAATATCGCCCAATGTAATTTAAACTCTTTGCCCACCATGGATATAATCACTCCTGCACCACATCAATTCAAAATGCAACCTCAGGAGGGGTTTTGCACGTACTATTCTAATTCAACTCACAATAATTTTTCATTGTTGTTTAAACGAGATGCACGCCTCACTATTGCGTATGCATAATAGAGTTAATGCACTTTATGTGTAGCGTGAATGAAATGTGACTTCGAGTCAAAGTTGGCAGTCCGCTACATGTTCCTCTAAGTCGAACATAGAGATATATACTTAATAACGCTAGAGGGCGTACTTCGTCAAATCGCTGTGATTACGCGGAGACCGGCCGCCATTACTCGATAGGTCTTCGCAGCCTGCCATGCGCGTACAGTACCTATGGGGCATGTACATGGATGAGCATAGAACAGGAACAAAATGATGACATATGAGAGCGAAAGCAAATTGAAAAGCAAAATTGTAAATATTGCACTAGATTAAAGTTCAAATGAACAAAAAATCGAACAAAACTGAAGACAGGCATGCCTATATAGGCCCATCTAAAGCACATATCCTACATTTAGTATGCCAAAGATCAATAGGCTACATCCCCAATAATTTTTTACTTGGGTCATAACATTTCGATATAATGATATACCTTCTATTTTCTAATGATTTGGAAGTGATGAATTTTGAAAATAACATGTAGGCATGGTAGGCCTAGGCATATCGTTCTAGCTCCTCAAATAAATTTAATATGTTTTAATATAATTTGGTATTCAAGTACGTCAAAAATTTCATAGGCCCTAGCTATCACAGTGACTGATGCATCTGAGACGCGAAAAAATACGACTGTATTTTTTCAAGTATAATTTCCTAATTACTATGATGCTGATTGCTGATAATTTATTTCTTCACTTGATAATTGTTGTTTTCTATATATATCTACACAATATATAGAAATCATATATAGAAATTTAGAATAGGGCCGAACTCCCTTTGAACCCCGTTGGCTTAAACGTCGATGTAACCAACATCACAATAACTCGTGAGTATCATAAAATTACTTTTTATTGATAATATATATTTTAAAATGATCTACGCATTGGACCAGTTAATTGATGATTAAGATTTCCAATGTAGGCACTAGGCAATCATCGATCATATTGATTACTAGTACTTTCTTACATGCGATAAATGTAGAAAAGTTCGTTGACAGCAAAATTTGCATATCAAATGCGCGCATTCAGTCGCACAATTTTGCAATGTACAGGAGGCCTAAATGGGGGGGGGGTAGGATGTTTACAGTGTACTATTGACTTGCAAACATTTCCAAATTTCGGAGAGTAAACAAATTACAATGTGCAACATAAAACAATTCACTTTGATTTTCTGGAAAGTCGGACTTGATTCAACCCGGCTGAAATACTATGCTGATATAGCAAACCAGCTGAAATATTCTGTTGATATATAGCTGGTGTTTGTGATCCTATAATGATTCCAATGGACCAATATTATATGAACAAATCAAGGACAGAATACTAGTAATATAAGGAGAGGAAGAAGGAAAAGGAGAAATATAGGGGAAGAAAAGGGGCGGTTCAGGAGGATATTATAATTCGTATTTTTACTACAATTAAAGAATATTATTACTAAAACTGAGTGTATAAAACCAATTGATAACAATGTCAGACATGAAAGAGATAATTGCAAACTTAATAAACTTATCATATAAAAGCGGTTGCAAAATTGTGAATACAAAACCATACATATTAAACAATAATATTGACAATAAAACTTACAAATACTTGGAATACGATTTTACAAATTCCGCTGTTGAGTGATCATCCTAATTTATAATCTCAGCTGTATATTCCTTTCTTGAAATTATTGTGTTAATTAACTGTGTCTGTGTCGATTGAATATTAACTTTATGGCAAAGATTTCCAAAACGTACACTAAACAGATAAATACGCATTTTGCATATTCAGTTTTATTTGTCATTTTAAAAGTATATACTGAATTTGATTTTCTAGTTTTCTTCTTTTGATTTCAATTGCTAGTCTATGGACCTGAGTTTGATTATTCAGGTTTGTTATTTCCATGGATGAACAAAATTATAATATCATTTTATGGGCGTGGAATGGTTTTGGAATTGGTGGGACAGTACATGTTCATTTTCACTTCAGGGAGGTGTCCGAATGCGCCCCCTCTATACTCTTTTTGATCAGTATTGTTAAAGTGAATTTGCTTGGGTGCTTATGTCACTTTAATTACACCATGCACCCCCTAAACAGCGAATTAAAAAAAAAAATTTAGTAACTTAAAGTGAAGCAAATTAAAAAGCAAAAAGTTGGAACAGTAAAAAGTCATTCACGACATTTTAAATTTCATTTTCAGTGCCATATAGGCCGACAGGTTTTGGAATTTATTAGTTCCTATGGGAAAATTCATCACGTAGGCCTACACGTCGCACCAATAGCACAAGTTTCAACACTCATGCTTATGCCCTGCATCCAGTAATCAAAGACAGGCAAAACCGCTAAGTTATATAAATCAGTGTACATTAAAAAATGATATATTTCAAAGAAAATTAAAGCAAGGTACATACAGGTAGGCCTACGTGGACATTACAAAATCATATCCAATTTAAACAAATTGGTCAAGAGAACATGGAATCAAAGAACGTGAATGGAGGAAATGTGACTGAAAAGGACGATGCAGTTCAAGGTCGGGAAATCCACAGAAGATGGGCTAATTCACTGTCTTTTGAATTAATTTTCAATCTTTCCATTAATGTACGTTGTATATTTTCATTTTTATCTGATATAAATACACATTGTCATCTATCATTATCTAAAATAGGCCCCGGGAAATAGGCATATAAACAGAGAGGTAAACGCAAAAAATCATAATAGAGAATTTCATCCAGAGAAGTCAGGTATAAATGCCAAATTCACAGCCTAATCCACATGTAATCACACTAATAGTTAATTGAGATGCAATTTGTCATTAATATTTTCGATTGTAATGAGGTTGGATTCTTTTCTTCAAGAAAAAAGGCCGGAGACGGCATTCCTTTTTCAGCGTTACAACGTACGAGCTATGTGTACATCCGGGTACTTTTGCTAATCTAGACCTATCGAGCAATGGCCGACCCCGCTCCACGCGATCACAGACGTTAAGTACGCGCGCCTATGGGGACCCCGCACTCTAGATAATCTATACATCTCTATGTTCTAAGTCGAACAAAGCAGGCAAAAAGTAAGAACACCAAAAGAGCAAGGAATAAGCACTTTAGAAAACAGGAAACAGCTCAGAGGAAGAGGGTCTTACCCATCAGTTGGTCTTGATACAGGAGTTCCTGCTGATATGCTGCCTGATGTTCCTGGTGATGATCGAACTCCTGATCCACTCACCATCCTACCTCCTGAACCCTTAGACCTACCCACTCCTCCTCCCCCATGGCTCTGCTGCCCTCTACTGGGTGTTGTCCTCCCTATATCAACAAATATACCATGAATGTTAACAACACTATCAACATTGCATAACAGTATGTCTGTCAATTTTATTATGAAGGTGCTGGACTTCTGGCCCCACACTTGGGAGAATTAGCATAACATTGAATTTTTCAGTATGCAGCATGGGAAGAATTATTGGACTGAACCGTATGGCAACTTAGTAGTAGTAGTGGTCTAATCATTATTTCCTAAACTGAATGAATATTAAAACGGAGCCCAAGACTAAAGCTTGGCCAAGCTAAATCAAACACAGGAAATTGTTGCTTATACATGAGCACATACTGTGTATAATCTATATTCTGAGATTTTCCACCCATAAGTGGCTGAAATGAATGGAAATATATAATGTACTCATTTGACAAACCAAAAATCCTTTGGTTTTTCTTGATTTCCTCAAAATGAACTCCAATATACAGGGTCTACTAACCTTCAGATTATACTCCATTACCACCCTCATCACCATCATCATCATCCTCATCATCACCAACATCATCATCCTCACCATCACCAACATCATCATCCTCACCATCACCAACATCATCATCCTCACCATCACCATCACTACCATGATCATCATCATTATCATCATCACCACCACCACCACTTCCATCAACATCATCATCATCAACCTAGCCATCACCACCGCTGCCGTCGTCACTGCCTTCATGTTAGGCACAAGAGATTTAATCCTCCTTGCGTGCGAACGGGCTCCGAACGGGGATTAAGAAGGGTGGACAATAGACCCCGTTCGTTCACGTTCATTCAAGTTCAGAATCTTACTGAAGTAGTGAGCGGAGGAGTCTATTGATTTTCATTGTCTTCTCGCACAAAAGGAGTGTGCCACTGAACGGCAAAGCGAACGGTCGGATTATCAATGAATGAATACATGCGAACGTTCAGATTATCACAACACTGGGCGCACACGCTGGGCAATATTGTCGAGTATGACTGATTGACCAAACTTCGCGCTTTTTGAAATTAGACGAACATATACGTGTTATTCGGTTTATATTGAAAGTTAATCAATTTGACATTCAGAATAGATCGTTGGCCTATCATTTCAATAAAATTTCCCGAGTATGAAGGGATGTTGAAACTCTGAGTTTTTAATTTTTACGAGTGGTATTCTGGATTTTTTTTTAGTAACATTCATAATTTAAAACTAGGTACAAATCGTTGGGCGATCATTTCAAAACATTCCTCCGGTCTAAACTTAGCGGTTTCTTTATTTTTTCGATCGTATTCTGGCATTTCTTCGGTTACATTTGCAGTTAAAAACTCAGGACAGATCGTCGGGCGATCATTAATTTTCAAGACAGTTCCGAGACCCAGTTCCGAGACCCGGGTCCGAAACTAAGTGTTTTTTTTTCTTCTTTATTCTTACAAACCATTCGAATTTCTGGAGTAACATTCAAACTCAATCAAATCGTTGGGCGATCGTTTCATAGCATTTCCCGAGTATGAATGGATGTTTAAACTTCATTTTGTTTTATTTTTACGAACGTATTCCGGCATTTTTCAGTTACATTCACAATTTGAATTTCTGTAATTTCCCCGAGTACGAAGGGCTGTCTTTATTTCAGTTTTTTGTATGTATGTTTCCGAACGTATTCTGGTATGTTTCGGTTAATACATTCAAAAGAATGTGCGATCATTTTAAAACATTTCCCGAGTAAGATGGGCTGTCTACACTTAAGAGCTTTTTTTTAAGTTTCCGAACATATTTTGGTATTTTTCAGTTAAAAGTTAATCCACATTACCTTTTGAATAGAACGTTTGACGCACATTTCATTTCCCGAGTATAAAATGATGTCCAAACTGCATTTAAAAAAAATGATGAACGTATTTTTGTATTTATTTGATTGAATTAAAAGTTAATCAACCAGACATTTTGAATCGATCGTTTGATGCACATTTCTGAACATGTCCCGAGTATAAAGGGGAACAGCATTTTTTTTCTGACGATCGTACTTTGGTATTTATTAATTTAAATTAAAAGGAAACATATTTGATATTAAAACTAGAACGTTTGACGCACATTTCTTAACATTTCCCGAGTATGAAGGGATTCTAAACTTTGCGGTTTTTAATTTATACGACCATATTCTGGTATTTCCTCAATTATAAATTCACAATCTATTATTCAGAACAGATCGTTGGGTGGTCATTTCTAAACATTTCCCGGGTATGAAGGGATGTCCAAACTGCAAGCACATTATATATTTGACGAAAATATTCTTGTATTTATTTGACAAAAATTAAGTTTCTCAACCTGACATTTTGAATTGATCGTTTGTTTCATATTTCTGAGCATGTCCCGAGTTTAATGGGATGCCCAAACATCATTCTTTTTTATGACGATCGTACTATTGTACTTATTAAGTTAAATCAAAAGTTAACATATTTGACATTAAAACTAGAACGCTTGACGCACATTTCTTTACATTTGCCGAGTCTGAAGGGATGTCTAAACTGTGTGCTTTTTAATTTTTACGACCATATTCTGGTATTTCCTCAGTTATACATTCACAATCTATTATTCAGAACAGATCGTTGGGTGGTCATTTCTAAACATTTCCCAGGTATAAAGGGATGTCCAAACTGCATGCATTTTATATTTTTTGAAGAACGTATTGCTCAAGGAAGAATAATAAAAAAATCTAATTTGAACAGAATTGGCACTTCTTGGAATCCCATTAATGATTGTCAATCTTCATAAAGAATAACCCACTTGAAATTATCTTTTGAATATTCAATGCACTGCCTGCTGACGTTTGAAAACTCAATTGATTTCAAAATGCACATGTTGCGCCAGCAGCACAGTCAATCATCCCAGCACACAAGTCATGCATTACCAGCATTACCCAACAGAGTCACAACAAGCAAAGTCAATCACCGTAACAAACATCGAAGTATAGGTGCTATCACTCACCCAAAAACCCGCCGAAATACAAATTTACCTCACTAAATTTGATTTTTCTGCGCCATATTTCCAAAGCACGCGACGGATTAGTTTAGATTCAAGAAGCTGGGTCCCCGAAAATGCACTAAAAATGAAGAAATCCGTTATCTTCCCCGAGTTTGCAAACTTTATTTTCTTGCTAATTTATGATGGTCTCTTCAAAATTCCTATAGAAAACCAAATCAGATTTTTTTCTCTTTCTTGCAGTTACGGCGATATCCGACTTTGCAATTGTTTTTGAAGTTGCGAGATCCCAAATTAAATGAGAGCAAATCGCTCGCCAATTTTGTGATTTTTTCGCTATTCAGCAGCAATAAAAATAGTAAATATCAAGAAAATTGGTGCTGCATATTTTCACTTCACATTGTTAAAAATTTAGTGCTATTTTACCACTGAAAATGCTTGTATAGTAATTGTATTACAACTACTGATTGTATTGCAGTCATTATACAAACAATTTAAGTGCTAAATTATCACTTCATATTTTTCTAGACCACTCTTCATCTTTTGTTGTAACTCTTGATTATGTAACTTCCATCCCCTTTTATATTTCCAAATCCCCCCCCCCTCACTCAGCTCTCTCTAAAACCCCTCAAAGAAAAATCTAAGGAAAAAAAAATGCTGTTATACAAATTAACCGTCCATGTTAATATCAAACTACTATTTATTCCAAGAATACATTCCATGGCAAAATACATTTACATTTACAACAAATACAAACTTATTTTTACAACAAGCAGAAGTGAAAATTGATGAAATAATTATGGCAAATGAAGAAATTCCTATTACAAACCAAAATAAACCTACATGCTCATACAACCATAAACAATAACATTGAGTCATTGAAAAAAATGACGACAAAGAATTTGGGAAGTACTAATTGATAAAGTATTGGCCAACGAAACAAAATTTATAAAAAGATTTTGAATAACATCAAAAATGAAACCAAAATAGACCTGTATACGGTTATTGAATTGAATGGTAAATTTAAATTGAAAAATAAGTTAAACCAGAATAGAGCCATATTTTATTGAGGGGTAAATTTAAATCATTTGATTGCAACATTCAAACTGAATTAAATAAGGCAAATTATGATAATTACAAATATTTCATCGAAGGGTAAATTTAAATTTTAAAATAAGTTAAACCAGAATAGATCCATATTTTATTGAGGGGCAAATTTAATTCATTTCCATTGCAACATTCAAAACTGAATTAAATAAGGCAAATTAAGATAATTACAAATATTTCATCGAAGGGTAACTTTCAAACTTTCAACTGCAACATTCCAAACTAAATTAAATAATGAAGATAATTGTGGATTTCAATTAAAATTAAGTTAAACCAAAAAAGATCCATATTCTATCGAAAGGTAAATTTACAACTTATTGCAACATTCCAAACTGAATCAAATAAGGCAAATGAATACACTTAGAAATAGTATTGCACATGCATTCAGGCAAAATATTGTCATTTGAAAATAAATGTCCACATAGCTAGTTAAGAGTTCCAATTTATCGTCCCGTGCTCAGTCTATGTGCAATACGTCGACATCTGTTGTTGGTAGCAATCCTTACTTCCCGCTGAAATCTGGAGCTCTTAGTGGTGCCGGGAAACTGTATCTCAGCTTGGGCGATCAACGCACGAAACGCAGGCTTACAACACAATGCCTCCTTCGTAGCAAGTCGACCATTAAACACCTCTCCTCTGTAGAAGTTGCTCCTTGCAAGTTCCTCTGGAGCAAACACTTTATCCAAGAGCTTAACAATTAAGTCCTTAGGTCCAGAGCAGGCGGCATAGCATCTTTCGTACACAGTCCTATCAATCCTACAAGAATCGCTTGAAGAACCAATCAACACATGAATTCCGTCCACAAGGGCGACATACTTCGCCGGTGGCTTTACAACATCTGCAGTCCCATTAGCCTCATCGAAGTTTCGCCTCATCCTTGCAAGTTCCCTCTCCAGACGTTGATTCTGGGCCTGTAGGTAGTTGAACATCTGAAGGACGTCCGGTGTCGCAGTTGTACAGAAGGCCTGGGGGGCGTGGACAGGCCGTGGCTGGTGGACGAACGGCCGATGCTGCTGGTACACTGGAGGGAGTGTGCTCGGGTGGGCTGGCAGAGCTGGTGGGTGAATGGGTGGCCAAGTTGGTGGTAGAATCGTGTCCGGGGGCGTTGGTACGTGGTCCGGCGCTGAAGACGATTCCTCCGCTGAAGAAGAATCTTCGAAGTCGCTGAAGGGGGTTGGTGCCCTCGGAGTTGGTGGTGAAGCTGCTGGTGATGGGGCTACCGGAGGCGTTGGTGTCGTAGCAGCTGGTGTCGGGGAAGCTGGTGTCGGGGCAGCTGGTGTCGGGGCAGCTGGTGTCGGGGAAGCTGGTGTCGGGGCAGCTAGTGTTGGGGCAGCTGGTGTTTGGGCAGCTGGAGGAGTGGCAATTGGAGTGGCAGTTGGAGGCGTCGCAGCTCTTGGTACTGGTAGTGGTATGGGCTTGGATGCGACCCTGGTAGTCCTCGTCCCCTTCGTGGTTCCTCTACCGTTAGGTCGTTCTCGCCGAAGTCTCTCTGTAAAAATGAAACAAAGCAGAAAGAACAGAAAATTAGTTGGCTAATCATGCTCATGAGAAATGTATTGCAAAAAAATAATAAAATAATGAATTGTACTTCAAGAAAGTTTAAATCCTATAAAGGGCGAAAAGTGATATAAGTATATGCCTATACTTACTGATGGATATTATCCGGGCCTTGTGGTGACACCTCTTGTAGGTAACAGACACCTCCATTCCCTCCGCTAGTTCTCCTCCTTTCCTCACTCGGCTCCGTACGACGGGCTCCCTTATCCCCCTCCATTTCGCAACGAGCCACTCGATGACAATCGACATGATGTAGTAGATTATAAGCAGCGATGACGTGATAGCAGTATAATATCTTACGAAGCGATGATGAAGCGATGACGAAGTCGAAATGCGTTATGAAAGTTTCTGTTCTTTGGTGCTGTTTATATAGAAGTCATAAGCAATTAGCCGGCTCGAAAGCTGATCGATATGGCTTCGCAGGGTAGAACCACACACGCCTATTTCTTGTTGTCGTCTGCGATGAGCTTTGAATCCATTGCTCTGAACAAATTGGCTGGCTGCTTCGACGACACCGGGAAACTCAGTTTTTACAGCGGGTCGCCCCCGGGGCTTCTTCGTGGCTTTTCGCTGCCGGCGACTAGGTTTCTTGTAGGGCATAGAGTCAAGCCATCCAATGTCCACACTCGGAAGCGACATTTCAACAGTTCGAAGGTAGAATCAAAATAACAAAACAGTAAAAAATGCAGTGTCTTTCTTAAGTGTGATCAGTATGAAGTAGCCGAGAATTATGAGCGTAACGACAAAAAGTGCAGTTTAAATATCCTGAAAGCAACGAGTACGTCTCCTCGGATCGCTGGGCAAATCATATCATAATATATTGTTACAACACAATAGCCTAGCTATACAGTGAATTGGCCTCGCATTCAATCAAAGCGCGCCGCGAGTACGGTGCGATCGATCGATGACGTAACAAGAAACAAAGCACGCTAGCGCTGGATATCTGTCCAATCTGTGGCTTCGTTTTACTGCCTGCAACCAGACAGGGAATTATTGGCATTCATAGATCTAGATGTGAATAATTGTTAAACTACAATTAATATACTAGTTTACATTAAAAGGGACATTTTGTTCATTACTTAATAAAAAGCAACATGGGTGCTAAGGCCCCTCCAAATTTGTTTTTTTGACTGTGATCAGTTTGCATTGTGAAAATTCAAGTTTCCAGGTTATTTTTTTCTCCTAACATTAAATGCATGAAATAACAATGAACACCAAGTAAATTAAAGAAAATGAGCTAGGGAAAGGGTCGAGAAGGAAGCTACAATAAATATCTTCCAACCGAATATAAGTCGAGCTTTAAGTGATCCGCACGATAGGATTGAATGTTTGTCATTTTAAACTCAAAGATTATTTGATACGATACAACACAAGTTGCAAATATAAAGTACACTCCATTTATATTTTGTAATTCTGGCGAAATTCGAGGTGGAAATAAGGTCCTGCGTGATTATTTTCCCAAAATATAAAACTAAAAGTTGATCTTGTTCTTGATCCAACCCCATGTGAAAAGACATAGAATACCTACCTCACCCCCCCCCCTTTTTCCCCCTCTCTCCCCCTCCCTCTCTTCCATTCCCCAACCCCTCCCTTTGTAGGTACCCGAATTTTTCTAAGTTCACTGTTTAAAAACATTTCGGAAAGCGCACGATTTCAATAATGCATCCATGTACAAAGGAGGAAGAAAAAAAGGTCAATCGCGATACACTCATGGATCGCACAATCGAGGTCATTATGCTGAAATCTCTTATAGCCTCGATGTGCTCTAAAACGAGTACGAAAGGGCATTGGCGGCGGAAGCCAAAAAAATTAAGGGGGTGTCCACCTGAAAAAAAAAAAGGTCATCACCCTAAATTTTAGGGGGGGACAACACACGTTTCAGGGGGGGGTCCACGTGAATTTAGGGGGGGGGACGCAGGAAAAAATTTGACAAGCAAAAAAAAAAAAAAAAGGTTATCAAATAAAAATTTAGGGGGGACCGTCCCCCCCACCTAAAATGTAGGGGGGGACACGTCCCCCCGCTTCCGCCGCCTATGCGAAAGGGGGATTTGAAACTCGTAAGTATACTTAAAACAATTTCGACCTTTTATAGGTCAATAATTCCACTATTTCAAATCTCCCTTATATGGCAGAACAACAGGCGACACTCGTAACGTTGATGAAAGTATAAAGCAAGCTTAATATGAATCTCTAAGTCTAGAAACTCGCCAGATGTATGTTATGAACAACATAAGAACTTTTATAGTACAATAATCCATCATTATATAAGATAATAGCTTTGAAATAAATGTGACTCTTTTTACTTAGTCCCGAGTTTGCTTGAAGCCAACAAAACAATACAGGTCTATTCTTACTGTCAATTAAAAATGAATAGTTTTTACGCTTGCATAGTGCTTTCTGTCACCCAATTGAAAATAGAGCAATGACCTTTCTCATTTGTTACTGAATTAGCAGTCGAAACGTGCAAACAACATCGACGTTAACAGCAACGTGATATAGTGATAATGATTAATGATAACATAATAATGATGATGATGATAACAATAATTATTTAGGTAACAGAATTATGATCATGATAATGATGATAATAGGTTTGGAGATATCACCCCAGAATGAGATATCCTCGAAGTAAGGCATGTAAAGCACTTTAACATGGACATTTATTTGTGCTCATGAAATTGTAAAGAGCGTTTGGGCATTAAATGCTATAAAAGTAAGGATTAATCTTGCAGTAACCAGTTCCCCCCTTTTTAATCAATGCCGTCAAAATCTTAAAGCCGTGCCAGGTTTTTTTTTTCTTTCTTTGATTACTATGAACCTGAACGCCTTAAGAATCAATGAGTGAATGGATTCGGGTCAGATGTATTGTTTGCCGGGGTTGTTTAGTACTGAAGAACTTATAATCCACATTGTGTCGATGGGGGAAGGGGGCCGGGTGGATAATGAGGATATTTCACGGGTGAGAAGGCCTATGCTACCATAGCACACGATGCACTACTCGTCCGTATTTGGAAGATATATGGATAACATCTTCCGAAGTATATGCTTAACAATCTAGAACCTTTTTGAGGTTCAAATCATGGAGTGATGTCATGACGGATAGGATAAAAAACGATACTCGTATAGATAATAACGTAAGGAATCAATGCAATTTTTTCCAGACTCGAGATTCTTCTGAAGTATTACGTTTTGAACAATGTAGGACTTTTTTAAGGTGATATAATAGTATTTTCAGGTAATATTGCGACTCGGAACTATTTCAAAGTATGCTTTTAACAAAAGACATTTTAGAGGTCAATAATTTCATGAGGTTATTTTATGTCAGACAAAAGTGATACCGGCCCGTATGTTTTTCGAAAATAAAGATAATATTTACACAAGGTAGCTATCATATGAATATGTGCGGATAAACCCTAAACGAAGTATATGTTTTTAACAATCTAGGACCTTTTAGAGGTCAATATTCCATCATTTCATGAGGTAATCTTATGACGGGTCGGATACAAAGGCAATACTCGGAAGTCGTTGAAAGATATACATGTATTAATTACGCAAGGTAAATAATATCCAGATTCTTTCTGACTCGGCACACTTTCGAAGTATTATGTTTTAAACAATCAAGGACATTTCTCAAGTAATATTCCATAATTCATGTACCGTAATGGTCGGAAAAAAACAAGCGATACTCGTTTGTTGCATAGACCCTATATAGATAAAGGTTTTCTTTGCGGGTCGGAGCTCGAAGTATGTTTCTACGTTTTGAGGGCAATATTCAAGAATTTGAAACCGTATTGAAGGCTAAATTGGGTCGGATAAAAAAAGTCGATATTCGTCCGTTGTTGGAAGGTAGATTTGGTTCCCGCCGCCTCAAACCTCGTCAGAAGTTATGAGAAAAAGAGGGAGAGAATGGCCGCGGGGAAGAGAAAGATGAAAAGAAAATGAGAGAAAGAAAGAAGGGAAAGAAGGAAGGGTAGAATAAAGAAAGAACGAAAAAATTGAGAGAAATAAAACCTCAAGGGAATTAAGAGAATGAAAGGAGAGAAGGAAAGAAAGGAACGAATGAAGGGAGAAAAAAAGTTAAAAGGAAAGAAATTAAGGGAGAAAGAAAAGGAGGGAAGGAAGAGAAAGGGAAAGACAGAAACGAAAGACAGAAAGAAACGAAGGAAGGAATGAAGGAAGGCAGAAAGAAAAAAATAAGAATCTAATTAAGAAAAGGTAAAAAATGGATGGACGGAAGGAAGACAGTAAGAAAGAATGAAATGAGGGGGAAAGAAGGAAGGATTGAAGAAAGAGGTAACAAAGGTTGGATAGAAGGAAGAGAAAAGATAGAAAGAAAAGAATAACATAACAAGATAGCTATCAACAGAAAAAATGAATGAAAGAAGGAAGGAAATCTGAAGGAATTAAGAGAGATTCAAAAGAAGAAAAGGTTGCAAAGAAAAGAAGGAAAGATAGGCAGAAAGAAAGAAAACAGTGAGGAAGAAAACCCAAACTCATATCCAGTCATAAAAAGAAAAAAAAACATTTTCCTTGGCAAAAAAAAATAGGAAAGAAACCACGTTTACGCAACATGACATGTGGAACTGTGTGTGATACAAACGATCATTCGAAACCCGATCTTTTTGAAGCATAAAAGAATTAAAAATTTCTCCTTTTACCTCTTACAAATGACATAGCTACCCAATTTTTTTAAGGAAATGTGGATATTACAAAAGTTTTCATTGGTAAGAAATCACGGTGAATTTTGACAGTTCTTTGGGAGATTTATTCCAGATCAAACTGCGTTCGTGCAGAATCGTAGAAACAATGGGCTGCGTGGACTAGGCGCTAGCTATAGCTAGACTGCTTCTCTCGTGTGTGTGCTGTCTGAGCTGTGTGTTAATTGCAGAAAATGACGCAAATTTTGCAATTCGAATCATGACTTTTAAAAGAGGAAATTAATGATATGATTTTTTTCTCTTTTTCTTTTCTATAATTTTGATGGCGAATCTTTCTAAAATATAATTTCTATATGAGAATTTTGCTTGCCCGATTCGGGCATTTAGTTTTGTCTTTGTTTCAAAACACTTGCCCGACTCTAACTTTTATTTGCATGCCCCGGGCAATCGGGAAAGCGCTTTAATATGTCGCAACCTGTATAATAATGTTTTTAGAACCTTTTGAGAGCAGTACTCCATAATTCTACACCCTCACAAAATCCCTTTAATTAGGTTCGCAATCTATTTCTAAATTCATGGGCACGACGCACACCGCAAGTGCGCGGATGAAATTGCCGTCATACCCCATGCAAGACACTCGCACATCGGCGCTCATCAAAGGCCTTTCATACAACGGCGCGGCATATTGCAATTTTCGCCACCTTCGTCGCTTGGGTAAAATCCTACAGACCAGGCTTTAGCTCTGCTTAGCGCGCTTTATAGAGGATTACCAGAGTTCTGAACGCATCCGGTTCGATCCCGTTCTGAACGCAGTACTTAAGTGCTCTTCTATTGACTCCTTTGTTTATAGTAATCCTTGCGTTCGGGTGTATGCATAGGGCGCTACGAACGCATTCTAGCAAGACAATAGAGCATTCCGAACGCGCACGAACGAACGTGATATTAAATCTCTTGTGCCTTAATCATACTCATCTTCATCTTCATTATCATCATCATTAACATCATCATCATTACCATCACCACCACCAACATTTTCATCATCACAATCATCATCATCATCAGGTCCTCATCGTCATCATTAAGGAGGTGAAATTTGAACAGATCAGCTTATTGATGTGCAAAATATCATTGTCACTGAGTGAAACAAGTAACATACCTGGAACAGGACTTGATCTGCTATGGTTGACATTGATGAGATGGCTGCTGGGAGAGGATCTGACTCCATGACCGGGATGAAGATGCTGAGCTGTCGACATCACATTAGCTTCACTACTCATCGGATGTCCCACCGGGAGACCCGATGGTAACCTAGCACCAGACAGACTTACCCCCAGGGAACTACTGCTACTGGTGGTGGTTGTAGTCGCCGTGGTGGTCGTCGTCAAAGACATGGACACCCCTCCGGAGGAGTGGTTGAGGCTGACCGGTGTCGACGTCAGCTGAGTGATGTGATTGGTCAATGAAGACTGCGGATGCGATTGGTTGAATGAGGAACTCGGTGATTGGCTGAGTGACTGAGCATGTGCAGGACTGCCGCCAAGGCTGATAGATGATTGGTTAAGGGATTGGTTCAAACTGTGACTACTGCCATAACTACTCATCAAATCCTGTGTAAAAGAAATCATTTAACAAAGGTGGTACATTACTGATTAATACAGTATCAAATCAAAATCCTGAAACATTGATCAAATCATTAAAACTGGCATGTCCATACAAAGAAAAAAGTGTTTGGTTTTAATAAATTTCATTTTTCTTTCTTTTTTTAAGGGGGTGGAGGCTCATTTTTCTGGACGGTAAATTTTGAAAATAATAGAAAATACATGAAAAAATACATGCCTACCAGTGGTGGGCCAACTCTACTTGATTTTAAGGCATAGTGATACAGAGCCAGTGATGGATTTCATTTTGAACTGTAGTTGAACTTTACCACAATATTTGTGAGTTCAACTGATGATTCTCCATAAAATAAAATAATCTTTGCAAAAACAAAGAACCACAACTATCTGTAATTTCTTCAACAGTTTTTTACACTTCTCATTAAAATGGTCATGCTGTATTACATATACAAATAGACACCAAAGTCATTCCGATAACCCTTCAAATAAAAGTTTTATTAAAATTGGGATCAAATAAATCATGACCCAAAGCAACCTGAAATGGGAGATGTTCTACTTAGTTTTGAAACACCAATCACTTTGAGCCAACTCGACTAAGAAAGTAACAACCTGCATGATCGTTAAAGTACAGGAGCCATAAGGCAGATGACAAATGATGTCAGTATTCAGTGATTGGGTATACATGTAGGTAACATCAGCGACATCCGCAAATACTACTAAATCCACCGACCTGCCCCTGGGCGTTATGCAGGACATTGTTGAATCTCGGACTCCTCGTGTTGGAACCGCTCCCCGCTGATCCTGGGCTATTGTCCCCTCCAGCTCCCACTCCGCCTGCTCCCACTCCTCCGGCTCCCAGTCCTCCCAGCCCCATGGCATTGGCGATGGAACCTCCCTGGGTTAGGGGTAGGGAGAGACGGGCGTTGACGGCGAGGAGGTGATCGCGACGCTGTACCAAGCTGCTGATGTGTTGCTCTAGCCGGAGGTTCTCTTGACGTAGCTGATGTAGGCAAGATAGTAAGGATGCAACTGCAAGGGAAGAGAAGTACAACATCATTAAAACGACTCATACCAAAATACTTCAGCGGTGGATCTAGGGTTTGAAAGGAAATGGGGGTAAATTTCAGACAGACAAGTACCCCTCCCTTGCCCCCCCCAAAAAAAAATAAGGGGTGCATTTTCCTGTCAAGATTTTTTGACAAGTCAAAAAAAGAAAGGACTTTGGGTCTGTGCCCCTGTGCCCCCCCCCCCCCTGGATCCACCACTGACTATATGAATTTATAACATACCAAACATTGCACTTAAATCTAGCATCTGATATGTGAAGTAGACACATATACATGTATCACCTTACTTAATTTCAATGACAATGGTTTCAAAATAATTTTGCTGAAGGTCTGTAATTGGAACAGAAGTCAAAATTGTGATGTTGGCCGGTTAGGTAGGTTAACTTCATTGATAAGCAATTGAAACAATGAATATACATTTATTAAATCAAGAAATACAGAAATGAGTCTAGAAAAAAAAACCTATATCTGAATTACTACCTTACAATCAAATGTGTTGAATATTTGTGTGTTCTTCATAATACAAGCATGCCATATGCAACCCTCTCATGATGTTCACATTAACCCCGTGAGATTGATTAACAGTATACTCAATAGTAATTCTCATTTTAACATGACTGTTTCCTGGGATGTTATCTAGCTATAATTATACTGATAAATATATTATATCAATCCTCACAATGTACCTACAAAAACAGTTGTCAGCCCACAAAGAAAAGTTAGCCTCACATGATAATGAACGTTGGTAGCAAATGTATCATAAAACAAATACATTTTACAGATATCCAAGTAGATTGAAGGCTACTCACTATCGAGATGTGATGACTGCTGCATTAAGAATTCAGAGCTTTGATCCCACTGTCTTTCGAGTAACTGCTCCATGGTAGCAGGCATGGTAGATCTGAAAGAACATATTCAAACAGGAATAATATTGGCATTCTATACAACGTTGGCAAACATTACACTACTGAGAAAGTGCATGAATATTTCAATTACAAAGGCATTTGACAGCTTAGATCTTAATGTACATGTAACATACCCCCCCCCCCCTTGTAAATTTGGTCTAAATTGCCTTGCTTTTTAGGGCTAAAGGACTGATGATCAACAACTTCAAGCAAACTTTGAGTAAACACACTTTAATTTAAACTCACTTCTCATTAGTTTAGCATTCATTTTTGCAACATTCTAAGCACACTTTCATCATAAAATATACGTACAAGTAACCAAACAAATTCAAATTAACCCCCACACAGTAACTCAGAATAAATGATACTAGAAAAATAAAGAAGAGAATACAAGGATTAGTCTCCTGCATTGATCTTACCCAGTTGAATTGTGTTGGCTTTGTCTACTAGCTCCCGGTCTAGGTGGTCCAATAAGAAGCCCACTCTGGTTAGCAGTACTAAACACATCATGGATCGCTAATTCATCTAAAACACAATAAGACACACAGGTCTATCATTCCAACATCGAGAATTATCCACAAGTGACTCTCCATTAACAAGAACCAGTAATAAAAATACTTAAAAATGCTATTGAAAGTGAGAAAGTAGTTCACTATGGAAGATTTTTCCCTGATTTATTATTAGCAAATACCATTACCATGGCAACACTTTAGCTGAGATATTTTTAGAAGAAGTCTAATTTATGAAAATTTTGCAAGGGACTTCCTCCCACCCCAAAAGTATGCCAATTCCGAACAAGTCTTTCAAACTTTATCTGGCAGGGTATAAAAAAAGTCTGCTCTGGGAAATATACCATTCAATAAATTGAATAAATTTGCATCTTTAGATAATATTTCATGAAACATAGCCATATTTTCAATATCAAAAGAATGTAGATAAGAGTAAGATAACTAGACCAATAACCCTACTGAATCTCCATATAGATGTGAAATATATATCAGTGAATTAGATATATTATAGAAGAAGGCTTAACTAACCAGGGTTGGGTGTGGCACTCTTTGTGCTTGGTGATGCATCTCCCATGGACGACAAGCCCTGTGACATAACACCTCTCTGTCCAAACGAGTACAGACCCATATCTCTTGATAGCGTATTCCCTAACGATGAACCACTTGTTCTCCTACGCTTTTTACTGCCATAATCATCATCCCCGGAGTGTTCTCTGTGACTCCTGGAGCTTTTAGATTCCTTGCTTTGTCTCCTGTGCTTCTTCTTCTCGTGCTTTTCGCTACCGCTTCCGAGGATCGTCTGCTTGTCTTTGCGATCCTCCTCGATAATGGGCTTCTTGACATCGATGCTTTTCACATCAGGAGCTGGGGAGGTCGAGGGAGAGCTGACCTTTTCTACATCTACCATGGTGCTAGTGCTACCAGGTGCAGCGGAAGTTGAGCTGCTGCTGATTGGCGTAGCACTGTCGGTATCAGCCACCGGTGTCTCGGGTTCGACGGCTGGAGGCAAGTCTTTGACCATCACTGTTTCCGTTATCACCAACGGCGTGGTCGAAACGGACGAAGGAGTCGGGGTGCGTGATGGTTCCCGTGAAGCTGCTTTTCGACTTTTGGAGCTTTTGTTATTCGCAGGTGCATTGTCGACCGAAGGAGTAGGGGATTGAGTCCTCTCCTCGGTAACCGAGTTCGCTTCTACCGCTTCAACGCTTTGTTCTTCCATAGCAGTGCCCCCTTGCCCAGAGTCAGTGCCGCTCCCTTTACCCTTACCATCCTTCTTACTCTTCTGTCCATTTCCAGAACTTACTGTATTCCGTCTGAACTTAAGGATGAGTGAACTATCACCCCCACTTGCATTGGTTGTCGTCTCTTCCGATATTGACGTTGAAGGGACTATTGTTGTCTCTGTGAAATTTGCATTGGTGAACTTGGCACTGTGGCCCGTCGAGTTACCACTGGCCTGGTTTGAGCTGCTCTCGTTATTGTCTTTGGCATTATATACAGCGCATACTTCAAATGTTCTGGCTTTCCTTTCTGATTTGGTGCGATGCCTCTCCTTGAGATCCGCCTTTGTCTTATCTGAAGGTCTGTCATTGAGAGATTTCTCTTTCTCGGGTGTGTAGTTTGCTCCAAAAGGTCTGAAGGGTGGTATCGTCTTGATATCTTTGTCTTTCTTCTGTAACAAAGGTAGATTGCATCAGAAACATATTCTACAGATCATGGTTGGCATTTCAACTATCAACTAGGACTCTTCATAGAGACCGTTTTTAATGATATTGATTAGCCAGAAATAGTCGCTATAAAGGTTTAAAATACAGGACAGTCTTACCAAAATAATCATCATTTCATCAAATGGTTTTTAAAAAATGTAATGAAATTATGACAAACATCTCCCCTATCATGTACAGTACTACTGAAATTGCTAAGCATATTATATGAAATATATATGGCATGTAAACAGAAAAGTAGTTATATATGATGTCACTTGGGAAAGAGGTAGAGTCAAGCCCCAAAGATACAATTTGGATATCTAAATCAGCCTTTGTAATCTCATAATACTATTAATGCCAGGCACTATTTATACACATCCATCCCTTCTCACATATTTTATAAGAGCAAAAAGATAAATTCAACATGAAAATAATGATTATGTATGGCCTACAATTTTTTTACCTGTCAGATATAGTCAGTGTATTGATCCTGGAGCCATTTTGGGGCTTAAAAACTTGGTGGCATTTCATCCCGATCACAGACCAGTTAACACCATTACTGCTTGTAATTCTATGTTATTATCATGTTAAGATAAGTGGACGGATTGGAAAATTACTTACCAATTTTTGGTAATGATAGTTGCAGTAGCCAGTGTACTTGACATTATCATTGTGCTGACCAGCTTCTTCACACAACAAACCTTCTTGCTGTGCACTGAAAAAAATAATTTGAAAGGAAAAAAATCACAAAAATTCTTCATAAAATATGAATTAGTGCAGGAGGGATCTTATTTTTCTTTCTATCATTTCAGAACTCCTGACCTCCCTTACAAAAACATTTTCCTCCAGTTTAATATGGTAAATAGCAATCTCTCTGCATTTATGTTTAAGCATTTTATAAGACCCACTATTAGAATATCATGAAAATGCTTCATAGTGCCATAACAAACACATTTATGAAGTACTGAAAATTCTTGAAAAAAAAATAATATCAATTACTTTGTTGTTTGATGTGTATTTTCAAGGTGGGATCTTTTTATTATATTTTTGGGGGGTGGTTAACTTCAAAAGCCTCACAGTACAGAATTTTTCCCTCCAAATTGGTGTTGTATGTATGGCAATTCATCTGCATTTATGTAGACATTTTTGTGAGAATAACAATTTCTTACTGCCAGATTATGAGTGATAAAAGAACTCTCCATAAGTCCCACGTTATTTGTCGATTTTGGAATGAAAATACTCCCAGTGGTCTGTATTTTGAAGTCCAGATTAACATGGCCTACTTAGGGACTAAAATTATGGGATGCTAAACACTTTGTAAAAATTGTTTACACTGTACAGTTTCTTGTATTTACTGGGATCTTCCCCATGCTTTATGGTGAAGTTAACAGTTAGAAGCAAACTGAGCGCCAAATTTGCTTACAAATCGAATTTCTATGGTGTAGAATTAATGTCAAAGCTGGCTATCCATAGTTAAACCACAAATTTAGACCCAGGATTGAATTAAACCTAAGTTCAAAATATGAGCCATTCCATTTACACTTACCATGTAACATGAAACGATTGCCTACAGCCATTCCGATTGCACGTCATACAACATCCTGTGGTTGCTTTAGATTCCCTGCCCTTTGTCTCACATAAGAAACAAGACTGAAATAAAACAAAAACAAACAGGCAATGTGGATGATTTGTATTTACCCTTTGCCACAGAGAAAAGTCTGAATTGTACCAAGAACCATTCAAATTTTAAATGGTTAGTGAAAAATTATACTAGAACCATTTTCAGGTACATATTTTCCTGATAAATTCTCTGAAAAAAAAAGAGAGAAGAAAAGAAAAAGAACAAAAAAAGAAAAAACAGTCCTACTTATCTTGAAAAGCACAAAAAAATGAACTCCTGAACATTTCTTGGTCACAAAATCTTTATTTAAATTTCTTTTAAACATTGGTTCAGGATGCAATCATGATTGAACTAGAACTAGCAAAATCACAATTTGCATCTGAAAATGAGAAGCGCGAAATGCACTGTACGTCTCACAAAAAGATTAATCAATAAAGGGCTAAGAAAATGTGTTTCTAGACATACCTTGTTATATCTCTCATGTGGAATCATAGCAAGAAGAATTGGTTCCATTGTGGACACATTACCAAAGCACACCTCGGGAATATAAAGAGCACATACAACGTGTGCCCAACCTAATGGGAAAATAAAATAACCATGCAGCGTATCATTGGGAAATGTGAAAAAATATGTACAGTATGAATATCGACAATAAGATTGTTTGTAACAGCTACAGTGGAAACATTTGCTGAACCTGGAAACTATGTGACATCCCTTAAATATGTTACTACAAAATAACATACAATACTTTGAATCCAGCTGACATAGATTTATTGTTGCTATATCTGGCAAACCTCTTGAAAGCTTAAGATTGTCAAGAACAACCTTTGTTAAAGCTAAATGATAGTAGTTGCAGTAAAACACTAATTTCGTGAGAAAGTCTGTAAAACCAAGGTTAAGTATGACTATATCATTGTGGATCTAGATCTGGTACAGTTGCATAAACTGAACTTTGTGAAATCATAAAATCTAAGCTGAAATACGATCACACTGAAGATCGTTAACACAGATAGGCACACGTGGCACAGTGTATTATTATTGCTGGAAAAAAGACCCGACGGAAGTGACCGAATCCGCGCTTATTTTGGTTATTTCTCAGCAATTACACAAATTCTTCCTGAATCCTTTGCCACATATTTTTTATTCATACAAACAGACACTTGGGTGGTCATTATATTAGATTCTGTAAAAAGTCATTTTGAGATCGTTACCAGAACTGGAATTTATCTTTAACAAGTATGCAGAAAACTGAATATTAATAAACAAGTCTGCTAAAACAGTACTGAAATAAATTAGACATGTTAAACTTGAAAAAAAAATCATACTTTTAAGCAATAGTGGCTCTTGAGTCTTGACAAATTGAAAGATTGTCAGATGCTTGCCAGACATAGCAGAAACATATGAAATCTGGATTCCTAGTAAGTACTTTAGTTAATGTATAATACAGGTTTATGGGAAGCTTGGTCATTGGGTACCTAGGAAACATACGTTTGTCAATTAATGTAGGAACACTTTCTTACTTAGAAATAACCTCTCAAACTTTACAGTATAAAGGCTGTGACATTTTTTCATTAGATGGAACTTACATTTTTTGTTACATTCATCTATTATAAGAGGTACACAATGACTCATTTATGGAGCACCACTTTTTATTAGCAGAAAGCAATCTGCTTTCAGTTACAAAGTAGTTGTGTTGCCTAAAAAAAACAGAGAGTAATAATTAAGCCTACAGGTTCTCATTATCTTTGTTTGTAATTAGGCCTTTTGTTTTTATACAGTACTAATAGTCAGAATATATTTTTGTAATATAGTGTACATGTATCTAAGGAGCCAGATAATACAAAGTCTAATTCTTTAAAATGACAATTGTTGGCTGACAGAAGATCATGAATCACCATTTAGTATTTCAGGGATTAGGGTACCACAATGATATGTAGCAACTGTACAAATTCTAAAAACCTGTGCTGGCCGCACAGAAACGTGGTTTGCCTAACAGAGCACTAACAGTAAGCCAAGTCACATCTTTCGCATAGGTCAAAACATTTTAAAAGTGATGCATTGTTGTAACATTAGGCCTCGCTGCCACATTACCGGTTGTAACAGGGCCTCTGTGAGCGCATTGTTAACGCAAACAACATTTCCCCAATGCATAATATGCAAAATAACCAGACCTTCATTTTTGAGGAGCCCGATCGTGCCGGCGCTCCTAAAAAAAATAAGGAGAGCAAAAAATTGCGCTCCTAAAAAAAATAAGGAGAGCAAAAAATCGCGCTCCTAAAAAAAATAATAATAATTCCTTGAAATTACTCTGATTTAGTTGAAAACTATCAGAAAACTGAAGAATATTCATCTCTTTCCCGACTCTGATTTTAATTTAATCTCGGTAAATATTGCAGTCCCATGTAGTCCCATATGTAGATTTTCATGGCAACACCATGGAAGTCTACATGTGGGACTACAATATTTACCGAGGTAAGTTCAAATCAGAGTCGGGAAAGAGGTGAATATTCTTCATTTTTTTTTTTTTTTTTTAGCAGGAGCGCGTATGACATCTTGTAAACGTACGTGACCCAGGTCTAGTTTCACCACAGATTAATATTAATAGCTAACACAGCTACTGCATATATACAACGTTAAGAAAAATCTACAATTTATCATACATGTATTGTAATGAATTGATTTGAGCTCCTCACGGAGAGCGATTCTGAGAAGCTCAATTGAGCTCCTCAAAAAAATAAGGAGAGCGATTTATTGAGCTCCACGAAATTATAAACATAAAGGACTGAATAACACGTCTCATCTCAACAGATTTGCCAATAGAAAATTACAGATCACTTTCTCAAAATCATACTTTTATTCTACAGACCAAGACAGAGCACCTGTGGTCATTGATTTGTATCTAAAAAGGTACTTACTTCCATTGTCAGTTCTTTTTAAAGCTCCTTCTCTTTGAGGACATAACTCACATCTCTGTCAGGAAAATGAAGAAATATAATATTGTTAGAATCTCTTTAGTTACAGATACTGAAATTGAATAAACAAAGTTTTGTGTAGTTCTAAAACAAAAGGAACATTGGATCAAAGAGTGAAACTTGTCATAATTATGTAACATTCATATTGTACAATGTAGTCTGCATCTGAAAGATCAATTTCTGGAAATATTGGTTGATGTTTAGACTACTAACATCAGTATGTACATATGGGACAGGATCACATTCTACCAAAACCAACTCAAGAAGATACATGTAGTAAGAAGTATAAACATATTTTATTCTGATAAATAATCCAAAATAATTTGTAGAATCACTGATATTGTACTGATGCTCTTCAGCTCCTCTTCTCTGGAAAAAGAGAAAATTAAATCTACATGTATGTCGGAGTCATGCACGTACATGCAATATAAAAAAAATTACAATAGATGAAAATCTCACGAATGTAAAGATGTGAATGTGAATTTTCAGTGTCTTAACATTTTTTCTAGGTCAAACAATTTCCAAACAAAATGGTTTAATTCCTTTAGCACATTTTTTATACAGCCAGAACCCTGATGAACATATTTGCCTTTATTCTGAACCCAGGTTAAAATTTAAGTCTGGCCCCAACCAAATTGCAAATTGTGGTTTAACTACAGGTAGCCAATTGTGACATAAATTTAACAGTGCAAATTCATTTTATCGGCTCGTTTGACACTCAAATCGTGTAAATCGTCTAGAAATAATGACTAAAATAGGATTTTTTTTTCTCATCCTCGAATCATGCGGAAAGAACAACAACAAACATAGAGCATGCAATGTAAACAAGTTTTGACATCTTTGCCTTCCCATAATTTCAGCACAGAGTTAACCCATGGCCAAAGTTAAACCTAAGTCATAGACCATTGAGTCTTTGTAATGACCTTGTACAGAAAAGGACTTACCACACGCGCTGCCCGCTCCTGGGATTCACATTTACGACAAAACCAGGGCCCAGTCGGTACAGCTACGATTCCATAACAAGCTAACAAAAAATAAGATATAAGAATATATTAGTCCAAAAATATATTGTGGAGGGATCTACATGTACTTTTCATGATTTAAGCTCTAACATTGCAGTGAAAAGAGATTTTCCAGGCTCTTTTGAGCATTTCTATGGCAAAATTACCCCAGCTCTAATCTGTCTGAACCTTTCGTAAATGTTGTTTAATACCGCAGTCTGGAGAATCATGTATCGTTCTCATCTTACAAAGAAAGATTTTTTTTCATGATCTGTTCATTCTGCATTCAGATGTTTTCAATTTTCTTCATAGAAAAGACCTGTTAACATTTACCATCAGGATTAAATGATTGTTTAACTTTATCATAAACCTACAAAGATTATATTTTCAGGCCATTCTCCATGCTGAGAAATAATTCATTGAATACCTTTAAAAAAGAATGTTATCAATATCATGTAGGCTCTGTTGTTCGGGATCCCAATCAAAATAGTTTTCCATAAAAAGATTACTGCAATGATATGCATCCACACTATCACCTTTCAATCCCATATCACCCACAATAACAATTTTAGCAATTGCACGTTCATGTGATGTAGTGATGAACAGCGAAAGATATTACTTATGGAGGATATACAATGTATACATGAACCTATAGATGCTTTAAACACATGGCTGCTATGGTGTAAACTTCTGGTAAACACGTAAAAATGAAGCTACAATATACAAAGCTATTAATATTTAAAGAAGACAATATTGACCTCAGCAAAATTTTTACAGATCTTATTCAGGATTTAATAATTTATATTGTGTTTGACTTTGATGTATGTACATGATAAGCCCGAGTCATATCGAATATTTTGATTATTTTTATAAAGTATTTGGTAATAGACCAGTTTGTAGTTACTTCATGGACAATTTTGGTCAAATGACCTTTTATTTCTTTCTTATGATAGGCAGATTTCAAAGCAAGATATTACGTAAGCTTGCCTTACATAGCAGGATCAAGAAAATTGAATAGACCAGGTGACTAGAATAGCACACCAATGAACACTTTATGAAGGTATTTGTTGCATTCCTACTTTGAATGCATATCATAGTATGTTGCACAATGTACTTGGCAAACTGTAAAATACCAGTCGCTCATGGATGCATTGTTTTTTGTGGATGTAAATGAAGACCACAATTCAAAAGAATATATGAATAATCAAGACATCAAAGTTGGTGCTTATCTCATTAGATTTTAAACCACCATGTCACTTTAGTACAAATGACCTTCGTCTGATCATGCGTAGAATCTTTTTATCATGTCCCAGAAAGGAACTACGAACTGGCTTATAGTATAGTACCTTCAGGGCCCACGACATCAGTTACAATTTTGCCCACTAATGGTAGCTTGCATGGCATGATTGCTGATTTGTTACCATGGTAGTTACTAGGCCCGTTTCAGGTACACGTGTACACGCACTGTCAAGTCAGTGCACGTGTACGTGTACTAAATTCCATCACCGTGTACAGGGTAGCATCTGCATAAAGCTTGCATGGGACTGTATAGTCAGTGAACAAGCTCACAGCCTCAAATTAAATCTCAGTTCTCAGACACTGCACATGTTTTAATCACTATATTTCAATTAACCTAGAGTGAGTTTACTTCCAAAATCGCCGATTTAATCCACATTTATTCTGGAGACTCAAGTTTTTGTACCACGAAATGGGTCTGCTCCGGTCTCGAAAGCTCAAAAGTGCTGCTCAATCACACTCAGAGCCAATTTGAGAATCACCAATTGGGACAGCGATCATTGCTACAACTTACGTGTTATACGCTCGTACACATGTGCTAAAAGCCTACGAACAAACGCTCCTCAAACTGGCAATAAAATAATGAAAATCAATCGATATCTTCAGTTACACTTAATTCTGCAGCGACCTATGCATGCATGTACGTACGGTACAGTACACGTATGCAAAATGCACATCCAACAAACGTCAGCGCTAGCTAGGGCCCTGCACTGATTTTCTTTTGCATTCTTTATTAATTTAATGCGCTGCTAAGCTGAGTAAACTTTTTAATTGCACCAATTTTTGTGGATTGATACTTCTAACTTCTCAGGTAAGTTTTAAAACCATGACTTAGGCTATATTGACCCCTTTTCATGTTACATTGACATGTTGATGCGGCTTCGTGTCGACAGTCGACACTGAAAACATAATTCGCTCTCACAGTGTTTACAACGTGTACACGTGTACACGACCAAAAGACATGCCATGTACATGTGCATCGAAAATGGACTTTCAAAACGGGCCTATCATTGGATGGCAAAATTACCATACTGGTAACTTTTTGCAACAGGGCCCAGTACTAGTCATTATATGAACAGAAATAGCAACACCATTTTAAGGCCAAGTAAAAAAAGAAAGTAGTTGATCGTCCGGGTTTTTTGAGAGTGGTGATGAGGGAGGTCCTTACTATTTGCTATCTTACTATTTTTTTTAAAAACAAGGAGGCATTTTCTCGGCCCATTTTTGACATCAATGATGAGGGAGGTCCTTACTATTTACTATGTTTTTTTTGCTATTTTTTATTCTAATGGTTGTCAGGCCATGTCAAGCTCGAAATATGTGATCGATGCATGCTTAATATTAATAATAAATGAGTAGAAATGTATGCATACATACAATTGATTGGAAATCTATGGAAAATGTATTATGCGATAAAAATCTATTGATGTATTTATACTGATGTATACCGGTACTGTATTGTAAAACAAAACGTTCATGTCAAGTGAATGATTTAAACATTATTCTATATTAATATAGGCCTATATATATTGTAAAGGTAAAAAAGCATGGGGTGGGATCATTTTCATTACCATGGAGCCATGTTTAGTTTTCCAGAGCCAATCTCTTTTTAGCTCTGGGCATGGTTTCGCATCGCAGTTTTCCAGCTGCTTGTATATTCATTAACATGTTGTTTAATACTGTTCAATTTTTATTCATTTTCTAATTGATATCAAATGTTAAATGATGATTGAATTAATTGTTAATTGTTCACATAATGTTTATTATTTCATGTTTGTAACTCTAAGTGTTAGATATATAGTTAACTAATTTTTAGTTTTACAATTTTCCATCAAATTGAATAGCTCAAGGAAGAATAAAGTTTATCAAATTTGAACAGAATTGGCACTTCTTGGAATCCCATTAATGATTTTCAATCTTCATAAAGAATAACCCACTTGAAATTATTTTTTGAATATTCAATGCACTGCCTGCTGACGTTAGAAAACTCAATTGATTTCAAAATTCACATGTTGCGCCAGCACAGTCAATAACATCATCCCAGCACACAAGTCATGCATTACCCAACAGAGTCACAACAAGCACAGTCAATCACCGTAACACACATCGAAGAATAGGTGCTATCACTCACCAAAAAACTAGTGCTGTAGCTCGGTTCCTTCAACTCGGTCCGAACCCGGCTCGTAAATCTTATCAGAATCATAGCTCGACCCGGAGAGGCCCGGTAACCCGGTCCGGCTAAAATTGATTTATGTCCATGCAAAAGTACAAAGTTTTGACCTACTTGACTCTTATCTGTGACCGACATCACCTTCTGACCTTGTTCTCAAAAGACGATACAAACCCCCAAAATATTTAATTCATTGTTTATATCATCCAGTAGTAATGTAGAGAGGGATTGAGACGATACAAGGCCAAATCGCAATTCCTCACATCACCAGTGCAGCGGTCAACAGCACAGTCTGTGCACCGCTAGTGATTTACTACGAAACATGTGCTTTGAGATGATTTTTTTTTTGTGTGTGTGTGTGTGTGAAATCAAGAGGCAGATTACAAACCACATTGTTTATTATGTTATCATTCTGGTGACCCAATTTTCAAACAGGCTCTCACAGAGATTGTTTCTGTCTATCATAGGGCAGATTTTTTTCGGAGGGGTGGAGGTGGCAGAAAGAGTTAATTTCTGAGCGTATTTCATTCTTCATATTTGCTTTGAAGCAATAGAATATTTTAATCAAACTATTTTTTGTGTATTAGAACGGAGATTAGCCTTCAGCTACCGGTAATAATATTTAATAAAAATATTTTTAATAAAAAAAATGAATCAAAATACATTTTTATTTCATATTAAACTTTGACAATCGGTCCAATATCATCCTACCCCCATATCATCCATTTAGTCATCTCTCACGTTTTTTTTTTTTTGCTCTTGTACACATACCCCCCCCCCCTTCTCTCTCTCTCCCGGTAACGGCACCCTCCTCTTCTCGTCCGTCTCGTCCACCCTCTTTAATGTATCCTTTAAATGGGAATTAAATTGTTTTGCACCCACTCTCAGCTGAGCTATTATTTTCGGATCACCGACTTTGTGGAAAATGTCAACACAACAGGGTTTTGGGGGGAGGGAGGGCTTTTATGGTTAGCAGAAAAAACTGGTATAAAAGATATCTCAATAAACCGGACAGATTATTTTACCAAAAAAGAGAGAAATATTCTGCATGTCATCACAGTCATAATATCAAAAGGAAAACTTCTTGAGTTATGACCATGCCTAATGGACCAACTGGCCTTTACTTGTAAACAAATTGGACATTCTCACCCAGTGAAACCATTACTCTCAGCCAATCACATGACCAGTCAGACGATATCACATGGCAGGTACTGTGTGCATGTGCGCCGTTAGCCGGCTAGCTATATCATCTCGATCCCTCACACACAAGGCCATAACTCAGACAGGAGGTCTGATCATGATGGGGAAAAAATGAAAAAAAGGTAGGGATGGTTGGCCTTTGACCTGTCCCCTCGACCATCACACTAGGTGGATGGATTGCTTGGCAAAAATAGTTTCACAACTTTTATTGCGGTGAAAAATGACACCTCAAATATTATCAAACAATCCGGGTTTATTTTCCGGGTTCGAGGGATTCAAAGTGAAACCCGGCCCGTAAAGCTCCGAGCCGGTCAATGCCAACTCGGCAGGATTCAGCCCGGTAAACAATCCGAGCTACAGCACTACAAAAAACCCGCCGAAATACAAATTTACGTCACTAAAATTGATTTTTCTGCACCATATTTCCAAAGCACACGACGGATTAGTTCAGATTCAAGAAGCGGGGTTCCAGAAAATGCACTAAAAATGAAGAAATCTGTGATCTTCCCCGAGTTTGCAAACTTTATTTTCTTGCTAATTTATGATGGTATCTTCAAAATTCCAATAGAAAACCAAATCAGAATTTTTTTCTTTCTTGCAGTTACAGCGATATCGGACTTTGCAATTGTTTTTGAAGTTGCGAGAGAGATCCCATAGCAAATGAGAGCAAATCGCTCGCCAATTTTGTGATTTTTTTCACTATTCAGCAGCCATAAAAATAGTAAATATCATGAAAATTGATGCTGCAATGAAAAAGGGAACATCAAAAAAGGAACATCACGATTTTTTTTTTTTTTTTTAGCCAATTTTTGAAAATAGTAAATATCAAAAATTTCCATGCGGCGGCCAAAATAGATGCGCGCGAGGACGATCGATCAACTACTTTCTTTTTTTACTTGGCCTAATACGACCAGTACGACAATACACCAGACGGTGGACTGTACTGTTTCCAGAAGAATACAGTCTGCAATATCTGTGTCAAGACTATGCAACACACAATAAAAAAGTCTTCAAAAACATCTTTGTCTGTACATAACAAAAATTACAGTAACAATTATATTCATTTATGATAGGTCTTTCAACCTTAATGTTTTTTGGGTGTTTTTTACTCACCAAAGCGCTCAAATCTGTTTTGGGGGGGCAAATTATTATTATGCCCTCGATTGGTGAAAATCCAGAAATAAACCCCTTTTTTCTGTACTTAAAAAAAGATATAACAATTTTTTTGTTAGAGGTGCTGGTCCAAAAATTGGGATTGTCCCAGAAAACAAGGATATCCTCATAAACCAAGATAAATCATTTCTTGATCAATTAAAACTGTCCTTGTTTATGGGGAGTTTTTTTTTCAACTACCCCTGCGGGACAGAGACAGTATTTTGGGGGATTGAGCTCGAGAGTACTAAATTAGATTCAGTTACCTCAATTCCCCTAGTCTAGACTAGTTCACTGTCTTGCGTCTATATATTTCACAACTTGCCAGTCTTCTAATAATCATTATGAAACCTGATATGTTTACATTGACTAGCGGTCTAGCACACGATTGGTTTCGGTACTTGACAGGTGAATCATTCACCCAAAGTCCTAGTCCCAAGGCTGAATGAACTTTCCTAGATTTCTTGTGCATGTTGTGTGGAGGAATCTTAGAAAACCGAGACAATTTTCGGACCAGCACCCCTCTACTGTCACTAGCCATCATTAAAATTTACATAAGCTACAACTCAATTTCCATGAATGATTTGACAATTAATGGGACGAATTGATTACAACACGAACATCAACATGCCCAATTTTAAGAATTGTTATTTGACTTTTTGAGTTGACTGGTTCGTGGCATTGCACTTGCATTCATGATTGGGCGATGTGATCGTGTGAATGAAAGCACACTCACGCCAACACTACAGTTTTGTACTTTACTTAGTTATGCTGCCTTACTACATTCTCAACTTAACGTTAGACCGAAGCTACATGCCATTTGACTGTGATTGTGAATAGATGTTGACTGTACCGGCCTAACGTTAAGTTGCCCTTTTTACACAGGATTTTCTTAACCCCGGACTATCGCTAACCCCGTACTATCCTTAACCCCGTACTATTTTTTTTTCCTTTTCACACATGCCAAATTGTTATTGCTAACCCCGGATAAGGAATGCTTGCTTTTTACACACGAAACTCGCTAACCCCGGACTAGTGGTTTTTGTCGATCATTCGTAGTACAAGTGCTTCACTCGCAATTTCCTTAACCCCGTACTATTTAAGCTTAGCCCACTTTCGTTTTACACATGCGATCTTAACCCCGTACTATTGCTCTTAGCACCGCAATTGGTGGGATAACCCTGCTTTTTTGCAGGGCCAAATAATCCCGTACTATAGGTGGGGTTAGCCCACTTTGCAAAAACGCTGTGTAAAACGAAAGTGGGCTAAGCTTAACCCCGTACTATAGGTGGGGCTAAATTGCCATTTAGCCCCACCAATAGTACGGGGTTAAGGAAATTTTAGCCTGTCTAAAAAGGGTATTAGTTGCATGCATGCAGATTCCAAAACATACCCTGGTGAACGGCTACATTACAACCGTGACCATCGCAGTAAACTAGCGGGTTTTCCGTCCATCCTCGCTCGTCGCCGCAGACGCAGCAGCCACCAACCATCTCCTTCATCCTCTTCTCCTAAAAGATATAAGAATCAACGGACAGACCACAGTGGTCGGGCTATCCTACCAGCCCCAATAAGTCCATAATTCGACACTTTCTTACGGCTTCAAATACTATTTTTTCTTATTTTGTGCTTGCGCCACTCAATGCGCGTGCGCAGTGTCCTAATAATGCATGATGGGATAGTAAAAAGTCAACGCCGCGATAAAAGCGAATGCAATGGCGAGAGTGTGTGGTTTTTTCAACGGCGAAACCAGGGTCCGCTTTTCACGAAAACATCGTAATATCTGGTTCCGTAATATCGTAGAGCTACTATACACTCCTGACTGGCACTGAACTATAGTTGCGATCATATAGGCTTATAACCCGGAAACCCAAGCACGTGTTCATTCTCTAACATGCATTTCGTCGGAGCTAGAAATTTAATTAGATTCATAATGCTCTCAAAAAACAGTTGCCCGATTACTTTATTTCATTCATTCACTTTCAATATTTTAATAGGGTTTAGGACCAAGTTGACTGAATCATACTTATTCCACGTGTCAGGGAGGTTTCACTTGACAATGAGGAGAAAATTAATATTTCATAATTGATATAATAAGATACAAAAATAGTGAGTGGAATTAAGTGAAACTTTTAACTTATGTCATAACTTTCTTATTTTACATCCGATTTTCAGTGTTATGCTTGTTGGTTTTTTCTCTTTTTATTCAAATCAACTTTTTGTTCGGATGGACTTTTCGAATGGCTCTGTCTCAACAGGTAAAAAGGTGCAAAGATAAAAATTACACATGTAAAAATGGCATAGGGGTATATTGGCAGGGGGAAATGACAGAGGTATGTAAATCCACCGCATTATATCTATATTAATCTTTTTTGTTAATCATGAGTTCTGAGAAGAGAATTCAAATCGTAATGCTGGACTAAATTAATGTTAACTATAACGACCTTCTCATGTCAAATCGCTCTAGCCTACTGTTAAACAGAATATTTTGTTATATTTCTGTTATCCATGATGGGATGCATACCTTTTTAAAAATAACATTTTTCACACCATGCGTAACTTATCAAGGCGGGAACATGTTAGTCTGCTGGGCAAATCCTTCACTCGAAATAAGGGTCTGAATGTGCAGCCTACTCATGCCTTGTGTACTGAAGGCTCTCTCAAGTTTTGTATGTGCTAGTCTTTGCGTGGAGGCACACTTGTTGATCAAAGTTCCAATGAGGGTCTGTGCCTGCAGACTAGGAAAATGTCATGAAACTCAAGTTTCGATGCACAAGTGGTTCGAAATATCTCCGAATTTGTCTATTTCATTGAATTCATGGTGTCATAATATAGCGCACATTCAGGCGCGTATCCAGGATCTTGCACCCCGGGGGCCGAATTTTGGAGCCCCTTCGAACTTTTCGCACATTGAGACAATCTTACGGACAACTGGAGCCCCCCCCCCCCCGCCAGGCAATCATAAGGTGTCTTATATCATTGATTGCTTTTATTTCTGCATTCATGCAATGCAGATATAAGTTTACAATATACATTTGGGGTTTCAATTTAGTTAACTTCTCATCAGATATGTGTGCGGGAGCGAAAAAAAATTAAGTTCCAGGGCGGATCAAACATAAGCTTTTGCCAATGGGGGGGGGGGTATTTTATATGTTTCCCAATCGGACATTCTATGCACTTTTTACAACCGTGAACATTATAGATATGCGTATGAAGGCTCAGTTGCAAAAGGGGTTAGATCCATTTTTCATCATTTTTTTTCTCGATGTACAGACTTTAAGTAGCTCTATAAGATGATAACAAGAAAAGTTGAATGAATTTCCCATTAAAAAAAATGAACAAGAATGGCAAAGATTTTTTTTCCCAAAATGAGTTAGATCCATTTCAGTTTGGTTGCAAAACGGGTTTGATCCACAAAGAAGTATTTTGGAAAAGAATATTTTTAAAAAATATGAAGACAGGTAGATTTCTTTTATACCCAATTTCAGTCAGGGTATCATGAAGATTTAGTTTCACGTAAGAATATTGCAACATATGGGAGAATACAAAAATAATATTTTTGGAGTGGATCTAACCCCATTTGCAACCAAACTCTTCTGAAGAGCTCATTTGTCAGAAGGGGCTAGATCCATTCTCTATAGATTTTATTGTTTTTTGTTTAAAAACCTATAGATTTGTAATAATCACTATGATGATGCCAAAGAAGAAAGGTAGCTTTCTTTTATACCCAATTTTATTTTCACATGATGATCATGACAATTTAGTTTCTCATAAGAATATTGCAATGTGGGAGAATAAAAAAAAACGAATTTTCTCGGAATAGTCCAAGGTGGATCTAATCCCTTCTCAACCAAACTCTTCGTATATATACACAATTGATACGAGCGAGAAATGCGAGCTGAAAAAAAATGATACTCTGACCTAAAATTTTGACATTCTAAGCACTTGGTAATCATGCAAGAACAGAATGGGTATCTTAATAATTTCATGCCGGCGAGCGCAAAGCAATAGCTGAAAATATCACATTCCGACCATACATGGGCATTCTAAGCACATTTTTGTAACCATGAATAGAATGGGTAGCTGTCTAAACAATAAATGCGAGCGCGAGCTACCAAAATGATATTCTGACCTAAAATGTTGACATTCTAAGCACTATTGGTTATCAAGAACAGAATGGGTATCTAACAAATAATTTAATGCGAGCGCAAAGCGCCAGCTGAAATTTTTTTGATATTCCGACCAAAACTGGACATTCTAATGAAAAGGATGGGTAATAAATAAATAAAATAAAAAAATAAAAAATGTGCGAGCGCGAAGCACGAGGTGAAATAATGATATTTTGACAAAAAATTTGGACAATGTTGGTAATCATGAGCATTATTGGGCGCTATATAAACGCCTATTATTATTATTATTATTATGGGCATCTAATTAATCGATGCGAGTGCGAAGCATGAACTGATTATTTTGATATTCCGATCCCTAACCATGCTAATACCATGGTCACATTTGATCTACGGCGGCCGTACGGCGAGTCGACAACAGCCGTTTTATTAATTTCAACTCAAACCACCTTGGGCCCGTTGCATAAAAAAATTTACCTGAGAAAACTCAGGTTGTTTTTACCGGAGTTTTTGCCCTGTGTTAAAGTCAATTGTAGAAATCAGACTAACCTTAGTTTACAGTTTTTACCAGAGTTATCTCAGGTAAAAAGTTTTATGCAACAGGCCCCTTATGTTGTTGGTACAAAAAAATGTTGAAACGACTGTTTTCGACTCGCCGTACGGCCGCCGTATATTGAGCAAATGTGACCATGGTATAAGCGAACATTCGAAGTACTTTTTGTGACCGTGAACAGGATGGGTATTTATCTTAACTGTATTGATGCGAAGCGCGCTATGAAAACTTTTGATATTCTGACCTAAAATTTTGACAATCGAGTGAGCATTTTTAGTAATCATGAACAGGATAAACATCTAACAAAACATTTAATGCGAGTGCGTAGCACAAGCTGAAAACTTTTGATAGTACGACCCAAAGTTGGACATTCCTATTAACCATGAACAGGATCGTCAAGTTTCTAAACAATGCGAGCTCGAAGAGCGAGATGAAAGTTTTTGATATTCTGACCTTAATTTGGACTTTCTAAGCAATAATATTTTTCTAATCATGAACAGGATGGCCAGCTAACTAAGCAGTTGATGGGAGCAAACATGAGTATGGCGCCCCTTCCTATATAGGTTGTACATAAATTTGGCGCCCCAGGACAAACATCAATGCGCGCCTATGTCGAATATTCATTCGGCGCCCGTAGGTCGAACATCAATTATTGATCCTTATTTTATCCTTGGTTGAACATCAAGTCGGCACCCCCCCCCCCCTCACGCTATAGGTCGAACCTCAATTTGGCGCCCCTAGGTAGAACTAGAGTACCTTTATATAGAGGTACTCTAGGTATAACATCTATTCGGCGCCCCCTATGTTGAACCTCAATTCGTCGCCTCTATAGGTAGAAAATCATTTAGCGCCCTCCCCCTATACATTGAACATCGATTCGGCGTCTCCTATATTATGTCGAACATTAATTCGTCGCACGTAAGTAAAACATCATTTCGCCCCCCAGGTTGAACATCAAGTCGGTGCCCCCATGTCGAACTTCAATTCGGCGCCCCCTATGTCAAACATCAAATTTGGGCCCCTAGGTCGGACATCTATTCGGCGCCCCCTCTGTCGAACATCAATATTCTGCGTCCCTATATGTTGGACATTGATTCGGCGCCCCTATGGTCGAACATCAATTCGGCGCCCCCTTGGTCGAACATCGAAAAAAAATAGTTTCACTTAAACCGGTGGTTATTTTGGTTACATTTTTAAATTTTCAAACATGCATCTTCCAGAATACCTGGGGGTGTTTCCTAATTCTTGACGGCGTGCATATAACTGTTCTAAAAAAGGTATTGCTAAACTTAAAAAATCAATAACTTCGTTGTCATTCTTGTCAGATTTTGATAACATTTTTGGCGTTTTGCTCAGTGACTTTTAATTACTACATTTACTTAGGTATAATTATTCTCAGACCGGGGAACACCTTTAACAAACTTGTAAGACAGAAAGCGTATAGGCCTGTAGAGGTACAGTATAGTACCAAATAAAACAAAAAAATATAATACAGAGATTGAATTATATGGCATACTCTAATAAGGGTAATGACAGAAAGCAAATAGGTCTACAATGAAAAGAAAAAAAGCAAGATTATACAATAAAAATATGGAAAGAGATATCTTACTCTTTTACCTCAATTTACTTGCCACTATATGGAAAAAGTTCACAGGACGGTTGCATGTAGGTCTATGTTTTAAATCATATGACGGTATTGCCCATGATGTTAACGTTATAATTAATACTATAGGGAGTTTTCGTAATCTCCTGTGTTTTGCTATACATTGTATACTTTTGTTAAATTTTGGAATGAAAAAGAAAAAAAGACATCCTTATTATGTGTTTTTTGGGTCGCGCATAATATCCACTCGTCAATGTAAGTGCCCCCCCCCCCTGGGATCAGCTGCATGGGCCCCGTCTTCCAAAGAGCTACGATAGATCCAATCGTAACGTATTGGAACTCCATCAGTGTCATATATTTTTCTACAGGAAATTGCGCAATGTCTTTTGTAAACAAAGAGAAGCAGAGTGATTTTTTAAGAAAACAATGATTGAATGGATATCAATATACAAACTATTTTGAACAAACATACATAATAGATGCTGACGTTGCTGGCCGTCCATAGTTGAGATTGATCGGATCAATCGCAACCCTTTGCAAGACGAGGCCCTGAGCGGATCACCTTTTTTTCACAAAGACCTCTCAGCTGTTCATTGTAATTTGACGGAAATTTTTCAATAGATTTGCTATGTTGTAGAATCCGTCCCTGCATGCCATAATTGCAAAAAAAAATCGCTAAATGACTGTTTTCAGTCATTATTTTGGATAGTGACGGTGGGCCTGGCTTTCAACATTTTTTTTAAATCACATTTTTAGATACCTACTGTAATACCTATTATCATCATCATTATTATTATTATTATTTCCATTGTCCACAACTTGATGTTCTGTTTGTATATTAAACAGCAACCGGACTTCTTCCAGAAATCTAGGGTTATTGTTCTATATTCTATCAAATGGGTCCTCTTATTATTATTATTATTTCCATTGTCCACAACTTGATGTTCTGTTGGTATATTGAACAGCGACCGGACTTCTTCCAGAAATCTAGGGTTATTGGAAAGCTGCCAATTAATAATAATACATTAATTAATTAATAATAATAATAATGATTATTATTATTATTATTATTATTATCATTATTATTATTATTATTATCATTATCATAAGTAGTAGGCCTAGTAGTAGTAGTTGTAGTAGTAGTAGTAGTACTAGTAGTAGTCGTAGTATATAGTAGCAAAATTATTATTATTATTATTATCATTATTATTATTATTAGTGTTATTATTATTATTATTGTTAATAATAATCATCATTGTTTGTTTCGCGGTACCGGACGACTATGCCCAGTGACCTATCGACCCCGCCCACTATAGCTGCCACGCCCTTCCACTCGGGACTGAGATACGTTGTTCCCGGACGTTGTTTCCCTGGCCAGTTCGTTGAATTCAGTTGAATCAGTGCTATTTATATTTTCAGGTTGTGTAAATGCATTTCAATAACAATACCATGTTTATGATTTTAATTTGCATGTAATACCCGGAATAAATATAAGTTTTTTATTTCAAGATCCCCCCCCCCCTCGAGCTCCCCGTACGTACCGTAGCTGGCGGCAGCAGAGCTAGAGAGGGCAGCAAAGCACGTAGCGTTTGCATTCATTCACTGTTGCTGTTAGTTAGGCCGGGACACAAAGCCTGAGTTGGATGTAAGTTTTATCTGTTTAATAATATTGTAACTTGAATTTATAAATATATACCGACATAAAATAGATCTGTACATTGTCATACATTATTTGATTCAGGAAGCGAGAGATAATTCGATATCGTCTAACGACGCGACAGCGTTTGCGTTGAATTGTTGTGCCATACAAACGCACCCTACAGTACACTGCCTGCTAGCTACGCCGTACCCGATACGGTTGTACTACGTCTACGGGTACACTCGAACGCTTCGTACGGAGACTGGTCGGGCTAGATTCGACCGGTAAACGCTACGGCTATGCGGTATGCCTATGACTGTGTAGCTGTGAATCAGCCGCGGCCTAGCCTAGCCAGGAGGCTTCTAGTTCTAGAGAGTAAAAATCATTTACTAACGTAAGGTTACTCTCATAGTCAGACTCATACTCATACGAAGCCAGGTCTTCTCATTTGTGTGTAGACTACCACTAGGCACTAAAAAAAAAATCCTGAAACTTTTGCCCCCAAGATTTCTAGTATCTACTTTAAAGATCTAGCCCTATCTATCATGTACATGGGATACAATTTCATTTCCGACATTTCTATGCTATGGATTTTATTTTTTTGATAAGAATTCATCAAAAAAATGAGAAAAATATGAAAAGAAGGAAGAGACTTGCCCGATGTTTACGCCGCCATCTTGTTTTCTATTGTTCTTCACCCACGATACGGTTGCTTGCGTCGCGTAATTCATTATCCGATCTAAATCAGAATATAGATTAAAGATTGCAGAATAGAGATTACTTTAGAGATTGTTCCAGCAAGCAGATATATTAGAGACTGCAGTTTTAGAGAATAATGTAGAGAGTTACAGAATTTTAATAGAGCTACAGAAAAGTATACTACATCAGTTTGCAGCATTTATATTATCTTCATCTTCAGAGTATAGTCGCCATCAGACTCACTCATGTATTTGTCAACCAAGTAATCATCTTTAATTACTAAATGTATATATGAACTGTACATCCTGCATCTATTGGTCTCATTTAAGTCTGGTTGAAAGTAAAAGAGCATAAGATCCAACGACACACAACACAACTTTATTTGTAGGAAGATATGCTCAGAAGATGTGCTTTACTTTGTGGTCATCAATGTATGTTAGATATTGTGTGTGCGATTGCGTTTGTGTCACAATGTACATGAAAGAGTCATCATTGCTAACTTAGCCTACATGTAGGTCCATACTGAAAAAAATGAATGTCCTTTATAATCCTTATATTATATAATATGTTTATTTTCACAGAGGCTACTGAGAAAGAAAAATTTGACCCAGCCAGAACTTAAAATGAAGAGGGACAGAAATGTATAGATGATTGCCTCGGTTTCTGATGCACAACAGCAATGGCCCCTGAAAGCAAGCAGTGCAATGACCTTTGACATTCCTAGATTTAATATAGCGTGAAAATACATGTAACTCATTATGCATTATCTATTTTTCTGAATATAATTAACTCAAATCTATTTTTCAAACTTATTAAAAACTGCTACAGACTGTAATTCATAAGAGGAAATGTGAATGCTGTGTGAAATGAACAAGATTTTATGAAAGTTTTGTTACATGTACATACTTTTTTTTGTGTGTGTGATTGTTACAATATCATTTAAAGGAACCCATATTTCTATGTCTAGCACCCCTCAACCTTCAATTTTTGAGAATTTGTCTATAAGACATGAATTAGTGCCTTTCAGATTAAAAACCAATTATTGGATGAAAAGAGATCTTGTTTTAAATTGGAAAAAGAGGAAAAATCAGAAAGGGACCAGAAAAGATGGCTAAGTGAATGTTTATTGAAGGTCATTGCTGCAACTGCTATTAGGGTGGAGAACAATGGCCTTGCCAGAAGGGGGTGTTCCTCTGACACCCTTCATTCATCAGGTCGGAGGTCACAGGGGAATCCTGCTGTATGATACACGCTCGATCTGTAAGCCAATGTTTGAGAGGGAGATTCAGAACTATCGCTACTTGGCTCCGATCATGGGGGACTTCATACCAAAGTTCAAAGGTCAGTTATACATGAATGTAATTTATATGTCATCATAACCAGTTTATTTGTGACCAGGGCATTAGAGTGGCAAGTATTCGAACAACATTTTTAAATGTATTTATTGCATTGAGAAAAATTCCTGGCCCAATCAAAAACTTTAAAAACAAATGACTCTGCCCCTAAATGAATTGCTACATGTATTGCCAGTTGTGGTAATCATATCCAAACAAATTGGAAGAGAATCCAATTAAGTGATCACCCATGTATATGTATACATGTAATTAAAATATTTTCCTAATGATTCTGGTAGACAGTGTGTAGTTGCTGAGAAATGACAAAACGGCGTGGCAATCCAGTTTAGGTGTTGAATATTTTTCCAAGCAATGAATGATATAATAATGCACTGTCCCCCATCTGTAGTGTGTGTAGGTGACATTCATTTTTCAGCCTTAAAAAGAGTTCATGATTTCATAAGTAGTTAGGTTTGTATGAACTAATAAAATCAACCAGATCAGGTAAATGTTAAATCTTTATTGAGTTATGAGCAACTTTACAAATGACTGGTGACCCTATCTTTAAGTAAATGGAAATCTGGTGTGTATCACTTTTAGCACAAGAAAGGATCACCAGTCGTGGTAAAGCCGCTCGAAATTTGCAGGCAGCTATGTGAGCTGGAGATCAGCTTGGAATGAAGGTGCAAGGAGTTTTGAGAAAAGCAGAAAATAAGCTCTGGAAGCGAAGTGTTTACAGAGGAAAACACAAGATGCCCAAATGAAGCAGTCAAGTCCAAGGCATTCCTTGCCAAAATTTCACTGGAGTCTGTTTCTCCAGGTTCGGCTTATTCAGTTGTCAATAAATCATAGCGTAAATAATTAACTTAAAGGGGAATCCAACCCAAATAAAAACTTGTTTTTGTAAGGAAAAGGAAAATCAGACAAGTTGATTGGTAAAAGTTTTAACAATATGGACAAACAACAAGAAAGTTATGAATTTTTAAAAGTTGTAAATATTGGTAATCACTATACCCATGGAGACTTCAAATTGGCCGCATATGGGATGTGATAGTGATGTAAGGCAAGGACTACTCTTCCATGTACTCCAATACACATTATGGCTGAAATGTCATTTTTTCCAAAAGTTTTATTTCAAATTATATTTTCTTTCATGAGGACATAAAACAATATACTCCCTGGGTTATATTTAGATTACTGCCCCAGGGGAATGGGTATTTAGGAGAAAACCACAAATCCCTGATAATAAAGTACATGGCCTATGGGAGAGTTGTCCTTGCCCCTTGTCATAACTTACTCAATTGCCAATTTGAAATCTACATAGTATTAGTGATCTCAATTTTAAAGCAGCTATAACTTCCTTATTACTTGTCCGATTTCTTTCAAACTTTCACCATTCTGTTTAATTTATTTTTCTCCTTCCCAACACAACTTTTATGGCCAAGGCTGGATTCCCCTTTAATTCCCACTAATTCTGGAACATGATAAATCAGCCATGATCATCATGGGAGAAATACATGCATTCATTGAAAGATGTACAGTTAACAGAGTACGCTGATGTATTAATAGATTATTTATCTTGTAGGCATTGTTGAAGTTGTGATCGAGAAGGACAAGGAAGGCAAAGTTGAGTACCGGGCAGTGACAGCGCCCTCGTTTGACCTGAAATGCAAGAAATCAACAAACATTCAGTTGTCTTCTGTGAACTCAACATGCAATGTGACTGATGCCAGGAACAGAGGGAATGATGTTAATAATCTTAAAAGAAATGTAGCTCAGTGGTTCAATGGCCATTGTGTTCAAAATAACAACAAAAACTCCTCTTGTGAAAGGTAAATGCACACACCATTTTCCCTTTTTTTAAGAAAGGTGATGAATATGATGATGGTGAAAATGATGAGCAGTGATGTTGATAGTGATAATAATGATAGCGATGATGATGATGTGGTGGTGGTGGTGGTGATGATGATGATGATGATGATGATGTGTCGGTGGTGGTGGTGGTGGGTGATGATGATGATGATGATGGTAATGATAATGACAGTGATGGTGATCTTGATGATAATGATGAGGATAATGAGGATGATGATGATAATGATAAAGATGATGAAGATGATCTTGATGATAATGATGATGAGGGTACTACTGCTGCTGATGATGATAAAGATGATCTTGATGATGATAATGATGATGACAGTGATGTGGTAATGATGATGGTGATGATTATGATAGTGATGATGATGATGACGATGATGATGATGTGGTGGTGGTGGTGATGATGATGATGATGATGTGGTGGTGGTGGTGATGATGATGATGATAATGATGACAGTGATGGTGGTGATGATGATGGTGATGATGATGATTGATAGTGATGATGATGATGATGATGATGATGATAGTGATGATGATGATGATTATGATAGTGATGATGATGATGATGATGATGATGATGTTGATGACCGTGATAGTAATGTTACAGTGGTGCTCAAAATCTAGTGAACCCCATCAGAAAAATTAACATTTAAAAGCACCCAAGTTCTACCACTTTTATATTGTCAGGTGACGAAATACACTTTCTATATACCGGTAGTATGTTTCCCTGGGCTCTCCAAATATTGTATTGTCGTTGTCTACATTGTACAATCAACACTTTGTATGAAGGAGTGCATTTTATCGTGGGGTTCAATAACTTAAATGTATGAGCACAATTGTATGATGAATGTAACAATTTTTTTCCTCCACTCCCAACCTCTACGCTTTTGTCAGAATATCTTTGAACCATCAGTGCCTTGATGACATTAAAGAAGCAACCAAAGGGAAGGTGTTTGAAGATGTTACAGAGTACTCCTACCAAACCAGGGGTAACGGTCTCAACCCATGGAGTCTATGGGTCCATCAGTTAGACCTGCAGAAACTAAATATGGGAGAAAACAGACCCTTCAACACACGCCAAGGTATTTTCAGCGTTTTGTTCTTTCCTTTTCCCAAAGTTTGAAGGACTTCCTGGTGAAAATACCTGGGGCCTGTTGCATAAAACTTTTTACCTGAGAAAACTCTGGTAAAAACTGAAAACTAAGGTTAGTATGATTTCTGCCATTGACTTTAACACAGGGCAAAACCTCTGGTAAAAACAACCTGAGTTTTCTCAGGTAAAAAGTTTTATGCAACGTGCCCCAGTAGATTGACGTTCTAAAGTCTTCAGAATATTCTAGGAGGTCACTTTCTTAAGATGGTGTACCGTACTTTGAAGCCTTATACTTATTGATTCCCTCCTCTCAATTTGTATTGGTGTCCCTGTTTACTCTTTTATGTCGTTTATAAACTTTCCTATTTGTATATCAATTTTCTTTGTTTTTATGAAATTGACCAGCTTACATTGCATCTTATTTTAATCATTCTAAACTTCGATGTACCGGTATGTTGTAAATATTTTGTATTGGTTGTATAAAAATTGCTGGAAAAATTTTTTTTCCTACAGACGTGTACAAGATATATGGCTGGAACAACTTAATTTCATTAATCTCGGGGGGGGGGGGGGGGGTAATGTAACAAATGACAGTATATTCAATATAAGTGAAGCCCTAAACAATGATATTTCTTGGTGCAATTTTTTTTTCAGGGTTTAAATTTTATAACATACATGGTATCACAGGCACAGATCTATGACAAATGTGACACTGCTGCTCAGGCATTTTATAACTTAAATCAAGATGCAATATTTGCCTCTCTGTACCCAATACAAAGAGAGAAATGTGAAGAGTTAGTTACAGTGCAAGCTGAATTTAAAGCTAAATGACAGTAGTTGCAGTAAAACACTGATTTCGTGAGAAAGTCTGTAAAACAAAGGTTAAGTATTACTATATCATTGTCGATCTAGATCTGGTACAGTTACATAAACTGAACTTTGTAGAATCATAAAATTTAAGCCGCAAAACAGTCACACTGAAGATCGCCAACACAGATAGGCACATGTGGACAGTGTATATTATATTGCTGGAATAAAGACCCGACAGAAGTGCTGGAATCCACGCTTATTTTGCTTATTCCAGAATCCTTAGGCACATATTTTGTATTCATATGAACAGAAACTTGGGTGGTCATTATATTGGATTCTGTAAAAAAGTCATTTTGAGATCGTTACCACAACTGGCATTTATCTTTTAGGGTGGCAGCTGGCTACCCTCAAGAATTACAAAGTACGACCCTGTTCATTGACTAGTGCGCAGAGTGGTAACGAGATACTGGGGTCCCTTGCACTGTGCTCTGTCAAATGTTCAGAGTTGCTTTTTGATGAATGTGACTACAGACAAGATGGACATGTCAAAGACCACTATAGCAACATAACATGTACATGTAGGACCATAGCAAGGTTCAAAACAATGGTACTGGTAAATTGCCAATTCGTCTATCCCTAACTCGTCCACTCACCACACGGCTTAAAGTCATTTAGTCTCATGCCATTCCGTCCATCAACATTTCGTATAACAATCGTTTGGTCCAATATCCATTTGGTCCAATCATCACTTCGTCTAATCACCATTTCATCTATGACCATTTCGTCTCATAACCAGATGGTCTAATATTCATTTTATTTTCATTCATTTTTCTTAATTAGCACTTAATCCAATTAGACTGAATGGTATATGGACTAAATGGCTATTGTGCCAACTGCTTATTAGACGAAATGATGAGTGGACGAATTGGCATTTAGACCATGTGGATAGTGGACAAACAGATGGTAGACCAAATGATAGTAGACGAGTTGGTAATTGGACGAATTGGGATTAGACCAGTTGAAAATAAACCAAAACAATATCCCTGGATACAAATCTATTTCACAATAGTTGGGAAAGTGATTTTCTGATTTCCTTTAAAAAATGAATACGAAGAGAAAGTATTTGTTCTTTATGTTTCATGTGAAAATTCATGGAATTTAAAACCTTTTCCAAATGGAATTCATTGCTGTGTACAATTTCATGACAAAACAGAATTTTAATTTTAGATCAAGATTAAACGGAATTACAGGTTTCAGAAACGGAAAAGATTTTTTTAAAATAAAAAATCACTGTCTGTACAATAGAAGTGTGTCTATGTGCACTAGCCTTTTATACAATACAAATTCTCCTGTAGAATAGTCTGAATATAAAGGTGAGAATGATTGAAGGATACCAGTAAAATGCATTGTATTCATGTAGCCTGGATCATTGACATCTTGTCATACATGTACATGTATATTGTTTATTAGAAATCTATGGACTGAAAAATGTCAGATGTTTTCAGGTCAAGGGCAGTTGTGTAGGGGATCTTCTTTTGTGCGAATATAAATTGTTGGTGTGTTGGTTAAAGTATATAGTCTGGTCAGTTAGCGGAATTATGTGGACACGGTGGACAAAAGCGTGATTTTTTCTCCAGACCTTTGTTTATGTATAAGAATTAAGAATGGGGTATGCTCCAAAAAATCTGGCTGCAGGAACAGTGAAAAAATGGGTGAAAATGTCAGAATTTATGAGTTCAGATTTGTCTGGTATATAGACTAGCGCTAGTGCAAAACTCAATAGCAGTGCATTATTTTGCATTGAATTAGTTCTTAAATTCAGACCTTTTTTGAACAGATCTTCTGTTTGTCCTTGCATCTCAATGCACCAAATATCTGAATGAAGATGCTAACCAAGCCGAAGGGTGACGGTGGAGGGGTTGAATGTTGGTGTGTGTGTACATATTTTGGTCTTGGGGTAAAGGTGTGCAAGACACATTTTTTGCATGTGTTGGAAATTGTGTTGCCATGGTAACAGTGTATTATTGCAAAAATAGGTAAAAATCTTGCAGTTAGAACCACTTCCTCTGTTTTTAACCGATTCTCATGAAATTTGGCACACACATTGGTCTTGAGGTGAAGATGTCTAAGACACACTTTTGTGTGTCTTTCAGAAATCTTGTTGCCATGGTAACAACATATTATCTGGTGAAAATTGGGGAAAAATCTTACAATTCAAACTGCTTCATCAGTTTTCAATCAATTCTAATGAAATTTGGCACACACATTGGTATTGAAGTAAAGATGTACTAGGCACTTTTTGTGTGTGTTTCAGAAACTGTGTTGTCATGGTAACAAAATATCATATGGCAAAATTTAGGTAAAAAACTTGCAATTTGAACTACTTCATCAGTTTTGAACCAATTCTCGTGAAATTTGGCTCACACATTGGCCTTGTGGTAAAGATGTGCAAGAACCTTTTTTTGCATTTGTCAGAGAGTGCATTACCAGGGGCCCGTTGCATACAACTTTTTACCTGAGAAAACTCAACCTTAGTTTTCAGTTTTTACCAGAGTTTTCTCAGGTAAAAAGTTTTATGCAACGGGCCCCAGGGTAGCCACATATGATAGCCAGAAATGTAGGAAAACTTATTGTGGATCAAACTTCCTCCCCTGTTTTTAGTCAGTGCTCATAAAAATTGGAAGAAATATTCATCTTAGGGTAAAGATTCATATTGAATTCTAAATGTCTTCTCTGCATTAAAATGTGGGGGTATTAATCACCTTCATTAATATTTCTGGGTTGGGGGAAGGGGCAGGATTAGTCCTTTAAATCTGACATCAAAGAAGGTTAAAGGCAGTGGCCATTAGAAACATAAAAATGATAAAACACTCTTAAAAAACGCATCCCCTTAAGGGCATATAGGCTGGAGGTACACTGGGTGAATATGAAACCTTCCGCTGAAGCAGAGGAGTTCCAACACTGGCAAGCAAAACAAAATGTGTACCCTTCTACTTTCAACAGCTGATTTTCCAAACCTTAGTTCCACCTCCCCAAGATGTGCACCCCTCCCCATACCACTTTTAGTTCTACTTCCCCATGCTCAAACCAGTCTACACCTTTGTCCCTCAGGGGTCAATGCATTTTTAAAGCTAGACATTACTCTTTTTTTGGGGGGGGTGGGGTCTTTAGAAAATGACCTCATTAAAATTACAGTTAAAGGATTATGACTAGGAACTTAACCCCCCCCCCCCCGAAAAAATAGGGGGCTGATAATACTTTTTAGCAGAAAATGCCCTCCCCCCCCCCCCTTCAAAGGTAAGAAGAGTCCTTTGCACTTCAGACCATTCATTTGAAGCTTAATGCATTCTGATTTGATAAAAAAATTGTTTACAGTACCTAATTAACCATTGTTTATTTATATTCTCCTACTCAGTCTTTTATTCATATTCATATTCCGTTCCTACTCTTTCTTTTTAACTTTCACATCACTCTTGATTTTGAGCTTCACCATGCCATCTCCTTCTGTTTCCTGTCTCTCTCTAAGTAATTGTTTTGTAAAACTTAATTGTATCACCTAGATGTTATGTTGAATATTAATGCTGAGTGCAGAAATAAAATGAAATAAAAAAATAAAAGTATATTTTTTCTGACATATTTTAAAGTGTACCTTTAATCATGCAACTAATTATTATAGAAATATAAATACATACAAAAATATCTGCACTTGTTTTAGAAATTCACTTGCAAATCCATGACTCAGTAACATACCATATCAAAAATATACCTATGTGCACAATAGATTTTAGCCTTATATTTTCTTTCATTTAATTTTTTCAGTATATTTCTGTGACAGCCCCTGCTTCATGCTTCAAATAAAACATTGATTAATTGGACACCGAAACTTTTTTTTCAAAGCAGAATGTTTGAGGCTTTAAATCAATATGCTGAAGTGTAAAGGATTTCCCTTTTTTTTGGGGGGGGGGTTAAGTCCTTAGTCGTTATAATTTCATTTTAATCTTAATGTGGCAATTTTTTAAAGCCCCCCCCCCCAATAAAAAATGTAAGGGGTGTTTTTTTTAAGACTGTTTAAGTTCCTCATGGTCATGGCCTTTAACCTTCTATATTTTTATGTTGTCAGTTTAAGGACCTTCTCCGCCCCCGCCCCCCAAAAAAGCCTATAAATATTATTGAAGGTGATTAATACCCTGCGCTATTATATGACGTTATAAAGGGGAATCAAACCCAAATAAACACTTGTTTTTAGAGGAAAATGAAAAATCAGACAAGTTTATAGGTCAAAGTTTGAACAATATCGGACAAACCATAACAAAGTTGTGAACATATTAAAGTTATAAACATTGCATGTAATCACTATACCCATGAAGACTTCAAATTGACCGCATATGTGATGTCACAGTAATTTAAGAAGGCAAGGACCACTCTTCCATGTACTGGAATAATTAATTAGCTAAAATTTCTTTTTTCAAAAGTTTTACTTCAAATTATATCTTTCTTTCATGAGGACATAAAACATACTACCGGTTTATATTACGGCGCCAATGGAATAGGGATTTAGGAGAAAAACAAAAATCCTGATAACTACTAGTCTTATGGGAAAGTTTACATAATAGAATAATTTACATAGATATACATGTACATGTAAGTAATGATAATTATATAAAATAAAATGCAGTGGCCAGCTATCATAAGCAAGTTGTCCTTGCGGCCCCACCCCTTGTCATAATTTACTTACCCGGTTGCCAATTTGAATTCTACATACTAGTAGCCTTAGGGATCTTAATTTTAAAGCAACCATAACTATATTCCGCTTGTCCGATTTCTGTAAAACTTTCACCATTCTTATTTTTCTCCTTTTCCATGCACACAACATTATGACCAAGGCTTGATTCCCTTTTAATACTGAATATGAATCTTTACCCAAAATGAATATTTGTGTCAACTTTTATGAGCACAGGCTGAAAACTGAGAAGTAGACTGATCCACAATGAGTTTTCCCCATATTTTTGGCTAAATGTGGTTACCAAGGCAATGCACTCTCTGACAAAAGGTTCTTGCACATCTTTACCTCAAGGCCAATGTGTGAGCCATAATTATTTCATGAGAATTGGTTCAAAACAACAACAAAAAAAAAACTGATGAAGTAGTTCAAATTGCAAGGTTTTTACCTAAATTTTTTACCTAAATATAATATGTTGTTCCCATGGCAACACAATTTTGGAAACACACACAAAAAGTGCCTTGTACATCTTTACTTCAATACCAATGTGTGTGCCAAATTTCATGAAAATTGATTGAAAACTGATGAAACAGTTTGAATTGTAAGGTTTTTTTCCCCAATTTTCACCAGATAATATGTTGTTACCATGGCAACAAGATTTCTGAAAGACACACAAATGTGTGGCTTAGACATCTTCACCTCAAGACCAATGTGTGTGCCAAATTTCATGAGAATCGGTTAAAAACAGAGGAAGTGGTTCTAACTGCAAGATTTTTACCTTATTTTTGCAATAATACACTGTTACCATGGCAACACAATTTCCAACACATGCAAAAAATGTGTCTTGCACACCTTTACCCCAAGACCAAAATATGTACACACACACCAACATTCAACCCCCTCCACCGTCACCCTTCGGCTTGGTTAGCATCTTCATTCAGATATTTGGTGCATTGAGATGCGAGGACAAACAGAAGATCTGTTCAAAAAGGGTCTGAATTCAAGAACTAATCCAATGCAAAATAATGCACTGCTATTGAGTTTTGCACTAGCGCTAGTCTATATATCAGACAAATCTGAACTCATAAATTCTGACATTTTCACCCATTTTTTCACTGTTCCTGCAGCCAGATTTTTTGGAGCATACCCCATTCTTAATTCTTATACATAAACAAAGGTCTGGAGAAAAAATCATGCTTTTGTCCACCGTGTCCACAAGTAGGGCATTTTTTACGCTAACAGACCAGACTAATAGGAATGATTGGTGTCCATCTTATTTGTGTCAATAACGAGGGATCAATGAGTGGTTGTGATTGATGTCGAATCAGAGAATGCTGGTACATCAAGTACTTCTCTTTACGCCACCTTAGACTTGCCCCGGTTCCTGTCCGTCAGCCCGGTTCCATGACATAAGTTCTGGGCCCCGTCTTACATGCGATTGATTCGATTAATCACAACTATGGACGGCCAGCCACGTCAACATCTTTTATGCATCCTTGTTCAAAACATTTTCTAGCTATGATGTATATTCATGCATTCATTGTTTTCTTGAACATTCACTGTGCTTCTCTCTGTTTACAAAGGGCATTGTGCAAATTTCTTGTAAAAAAAATTATGACTCTGATGGATTTCCATAGAGTTACAATCGATTGCATCAATCGCAACTCTTTGTAAGATGGGGCCCAGGTGACAATTGCTCCGCGCTGAAGTCCACACGCTAATTAAATGACCAACTTCAACCCTGGCTTTAACACTGCTGTATACCCTATTCTAAACCTAACATAATATCCTGTTGCAGCCGTAACCCTACATTTTAGATGGAATTAAGCCCGGAGCGATTGTCGCAGGAGCAAATGTGGTGTCACCTTCATTCCATCTGTCCACACATTCTTTTATTATGGTTTCAAGCAATGAAGATTATCATTCATTCGGTCTGAATTCAACAAATGAAAAATAATGAATACTGCTCTAACTAAAACATCCACAATACATTGATGAGGATATCCATATTCTTCAGTGGCCTGTTACATGAAACTTGTTATAATTAATTTTCAATAACATGTAGGGCTGCTGAAATAATGTAGTTCAATTTGATTGGGTGATATGATAACAAATTTTTATAGACATTGGGGATTGTTATTATAACAAGTCTTTTTTGAAACAGGACACAGAAGATTGTGTCTGCACTGGGTTTTGGAGACTTCAGTGAATCTTTGATTCTTAATTTTGTTGTGGTTTCTGCATTATCGCTGAAGAATAAATAACATTTTTTGGTTGTACATGTAGGTAAAAAACACTCGCAAATATACTTTTTCTAATTGAGAGACTGTAGTATGTGATAATAGTAGACAGATTTTCTAGGTGTCTGTACCCCACATTCAAATACGAGTGAAGTTCAAATCACAGTTAATTATACATGTGTATTGCTTATTTGCGATTAGTGGGAAATCCATGTCTTGTATTACATTACATAATATATGTTCATTCAAGTAGATCTATTTAGTATACATGGGAGAGCCAGCCATCCTACATTGTATGAGAAATGTAGTGAAGGTTCAGTAACCTTTGTTCTTACTTCATTGGCAATTGTTTATTGGCTTGCCTATACTAGATATTCAATACTGCCGCTATAGGTTGGAATCTATAGTGGGCACATAAAGGTCATTGCCATTTGCAGTCACTGGTGCTGCCCCCCTACATCACTACCCCCACTCATCAGTTTTAAAAGAGAGTTATATGTTGGGAGAGAAATAGGAAAAAATTGCAAAGGGCGCAGGGCAAATTCATCCCCCAAATGCCCAAAAGAACAATGGAAAGCTAAAAAAAAAGTGCACTGGAATTTCCTGTAGGGTCCCATGTAAATTTTGCAGTGTAAAAATTTTGGATGGTTTGCTCAAATGCCCTAGATTTTTTTATTAATTTTTCCTTGGAAGACAAATCCTGTAAAATTTAACAAAATTAAAGTTGTTTGCTAATATATTGGATGAAATGCAATACCCTATTCCTGTTCTTTTTTGTCTTGATTGACAGACTACATGCTCCTGGAGAATGTGACAGTAGACTACCAATGCCCATCCATCATTGACCTGAAGATAGGTACCCGTTGCTATGGTGATGACCTTTCAGAGGAGAAGAAACAATTGAACATTGCAAGAGCCCTCGACAGCACCACCAACAAACTAGGAGTACGATTTGGAGGCATGCAGGTATCCTCATCTTTTAGAGGATTTTCCTTATATTAAAGGGTTTAACTTTATACTTACACAATTTGAAGTAATTGGATTAATGTAATTTCAGGGAATTAGATCAAAGGTCATTTGTGGTCAATATTTCAAAATAGAGTTTTTTCAGGATCACTTTATATAATGCAGAGTTGCTAATTTTCCGGATTTTTTCCTTTGCTGAAAAATATTCGGAAAAAAAAATCGATTGTCAAAGTGAAATCCGTAAAAATTTCCCCTCCAAATCTTGTCACGGAGTTCGCTACGGAGAGCACAATTTCAATTTTGGATGGCCAATTTGCGCAGACGGAAAATTATTAGCGTTGTGCGCAGCATGAAGTTTAGCTGGTACTGTACTTGCACGGTACGCGCGAGCAATACATTGTAGCAGTTGCAAACGCTGCCCTATACCCTGCAGGGATACGGGTGTCAGCGCTATCCCAGTCGGGCGATCGCCCGGTAGAACCGCTCGAAGCACGGCCCGGTGTGGCTGCAATTGCCTGCTGCTGCGTGAGTGATTGGTTGTCTGCCGCGGGATTTCAGCTGAAAACCTATTTGCTACCATGAAATATGTGTTCTCTGGTGCGTATTCATCAATTCATATGTGTGAACTATCCATCATTTTGATAGAAATTGTGATTTATGGATTTTCAATAGTATAGGATTGTCTTGTTGATGAGTACAGTGAGTGAAAAAGGGCACCCCAGCTGCTACATACACCCGTCCCGAGTCGCACCCATTGGCCGCAGCATATTAACCCGCAGCAGGTTAACCCGTACCGTAATGAGTACGGGTTACATGATTTTTTTTTTTTGAGCACCTTTCTTGCCTATGATATGAAGTTTATTATGTCATTAATTATTTGTTATGTACTACTGTAGATTAATGATTTCAGCCCTCTAAAGAATAAGAAAACGTTCCAGCTTCAGGGGGCTTCGCCCTGGAACCCCGGCCTGGGATTTCAGGATTTTTTTGAGCTATCAGTTAGCATCTCTGATAATGGCAAGTCTGGTTTAAGGGTCTTGTTGATTAGTTCTTTTTTTTTCTTTGGATATTTCTGTCTACTTTTGCTATTATGATTCCTTATTTTGGTTGCAGGAGCTTGATAGCTCTGATAAACACACCCAAGGGGACCATAGGTATGGTGATTTCAGATTGAAAATATGTACTTCCCATTAAAGTATTCATTTTGAATTGAAAGCATTGTGGTTGCATAGTTATGACTTTTGTCTTTGATACTGGGGGCCATGGGTTTGAATCCCAACCATGGCGTAATTACCTTAAGCATGAAATTGATCCACTATATGCTGCACTGAAAATCTAGGCATGGGCATCAGCACAGAGGGGTACATCTATTGCTCCATCCCCCCCCCCCCCCTAATCACAAAAAATAACCTTTGCGCCGACGCCCATGAAACCAGGTGAGGTAAATAGGTACATAATTGTTATGTTTTTTAATTGATTTCGTTTTATGTAGATTTACCAAGCCGACAAAGGCACGTACGTCTGCTGCAACAAGAAATACGGGAACAAGCTGACGGAAGAGAACCTTCGCTATGAGGTAGGTAGGTTCGTTTATGACAAGCACCGACACAGTAAAAAGATACGAGCTTCGATCATCCAGCGCATTACACAACTCAAGGATCTCATCTCAAGCTTGAATCAGTACCGGTTCTTTGGCTGCTCGGTGCTTATCATATATGAGGGTATGCCGAAGGTGAGGAAGGGTGGTTCCAGGACAGTGGAAAATAATGGACAAGGTCCAGGAAAGGTGAAAGGCTCGGGGGATGTGGAGTGGACGCCGAGAGAAGATGATGGAAAGGATCGAGGCATCAGAGTGGTGAATGACCATAGCGGTGATGACAACACTAGAAAAGCCACAAAGGAAGCGGAAGGCTCAGGGAATGTTGACAGCTCAAGAGACATACATGGGTCAGGAGATGTAGTGTTCTCAAGGGAAGGAGATGGACAGGATCGGGGCATCAGACTAGAGAACGACCATGGCAGTGATGGCATCAATGTAAAAGACGCAAGGGAGGTCAAAGGCTCAGGGAATGTAAACAGCTACAGCTCAAGAGACGTACAAGGCTCAGGGGATGGCACGGAGGTGGACGGTTCAAGGAATGGAGATGGTAAGGTCAGGTTGGTGGAGGATGATGATAGCGACGATGATGATGACTACGATGAGGGGAATGTGTTGGTTAAGATCATTGACTTTGCCCACTCGTCATCGGTTGAAGTAGCAGGAATGGATGGGATACACTATGAAGGTGTCGATAAAGGTTTTCTGTACGGTCTAGAAACCCTTGTAGAACTGATACGCAAAGATCCCCTTAAAACGTAGGCCAAATACACAACCTCTTTCCTGTACTATTTGAAGGTACACACTTTTTGATATTTTGATATACTAAGGAACAGAGGAAAAAAATGAAAACTAATATATTGATAGAAAATCATATAATGACTTGTTTATTAGATGCTTATGAAGTAGATAAATATTGAAATGCATGTTATTCAATTTAGCCTTTGATTATAGATTACAGGTTTATTCTATGCTATGATGTTGTATTCAAATGCATTCCATTCAAAGTTTATGACTGATCAAATGATAGATAACAGTCTTATTTAATTCAAATAATATGGGAGAATTTTCTTTCCTACTCAACAAAATATTAAATAGTTGATTTGACAAATTTATAAACAGTTCAACGAAATACCTAAATCAATCATGATCTGTAATTAATAATTATTAATTGAAAATGCTGAATACATTCTCATTTGTAAATTTAAATTCAAGGTCAACTTTGAAAATCAAAATATATATTTTTCAAATCAAATTGGTTCTGATATAGTGATTGGCCTACAAAGATGATGAATTGTCCTCTCATTGAGCTCTATCAATTTCTCCTTCCTAGATTATTGATTTAATGATGATTCGGTGCAAGTATGGGTTGAAAACAAATTATTATGATTCAACAACTCGACTAACTTTAGCTTAGGGTTTAGCCGCTCTCGTTTGCTCATATAACTCATAACCGAGCTGGGTGTGCAGAGGTATTGTGGTTAAGTAGTTCAGTCACTGGACTCTTATTGATATAATGTTTGTTTATGGCCATGCATCTTACTCATATCAGTACTATCTTTTCTTCCTTTTTTTCCAACTGGCTTAGTATTGCATGTTGCCCCCCCCCCCTTCCCCAATTACTACAAGCAATATATATGTTGGTCCATACTATAATATGTAAATGAATGCAGGCTCAGATTATTAAGATATTAAATATGATTAATGGATTTTGTATCAAATGCTGTCAGATTAGTGCAGGCTGCATAAACATGAGCAAGAGGCTTGGAATATCATGGATATATGCAAAGATGGGGCTGATACAACCTTGCGCTGTGTTAACAAGTACTTTCATATTTTGGGTACATGCAATGGATAATCATAATTACAAATACAAACACATTTTCATCAAAATGAATGTTTTTGATAATGTTGGTTCTTCCTCATTTTTATCCTTGCGACTGTGCACCATATTGGACAGGGTGTGCTAAGAATGAAAGCACAACTTTCACCCTGTTCAACTTGCAGCCATGCAGACCTAACTCAGGCAGTTCTAATAACCAGAGGGATGAAAACAGAACAGAGGAGGCTCATAACATTTTTAAGCCATTCATGATTTTTTACTATTAAAAAAGTCATGAGACAATTTTTTGTTTTGCCTGGACATACTGCACAGTACACACTCAGATTAGTAATGTTTACATTGTTGAATGTTTAACTTTACATCTTGAGTGAAAAGATTCGGAGGTTAATGGATTATGATGTGAATATTAATTCAGGGAGATGCTGCCTTTTTGTATTTCACAATTTTTCTTTTGATATGATATATATTTTTTTCGCTGTTGGTCTTTGCATGAATGGCTCTGTGCCTTTCGATTGAATTAAAGTAAAAGTACATTGATCTTTTACTACTGCCAATTCTCATTCGCTTATATCTATGGATCCTGTTTATGTTTTCGTTACTAGAACAGTCTGGTGTTCATTATGTATTAGAACTGAACAGTAAATATAAGAATGCTTAGAGCATATACATGTATGTTAGGTTTTGGTAAATTTTCAGAAAAATTCATTAAGATCAATTTATCAATTCATTAAACAGATAAAATGAAATAATATTGTATAACATGATTTTTTTTATTGTGCAATGTAATATCTGATTTATATGTATGTATAAAGTTTGAAATTCAAAATGTTTAAAATGAAAGAAAAATGGTTCCCAATAAATTTACTATTTAACCATTCATCACAATATTTTTTTGGAAAAATAATACAGACAATACACATGTTTGCAAGAAGTAAGTGTTAAAAAAAGTGTTAGAAAAATTTCACATTGTTAAATGTATAACAAAAACTTCTGTGGTGAATTATTATATCACCATATGATACTAAATGAACTGACTTTACTTTTAGTTTGAACCAAATGTGAAATAATGAAAACTGACTGAAAATGAATGGATACTGAAAAACTGCTGAGATTGTGTGTTACCTTTACACACGACCCCAATTTTTCTGACACCCCCCCCCCCCCCCCCAACCCAATTCTCTAACACCCCCCTTTTTTCTCCCTATGATGTTATACTCTCCCTATTTCTTTTGTATTTTATTCTATGAAACATAAGATAATTCAATTTTTTGTATGTTTGACAATGACAAAGCATATATTTTTATTGAATTACAATAGGATGCAACAATGGTTATCTCAGATATTCAAAGAGGAATCATTCCTTGTTTCATATGACAAACAGGAAAAAATAGTAAAATATTTTGTAATTCATGTATTGATAAAAATCAAAAGAAATAGTTGTGGGTGATGTCATCAATTCTCCCACTTGCATACTGATAGACATGTAATGTGCATCTAGTTTGTGAAATGAAGCGATTCTAGTAACTTATTAAACTTTTTTATGTCACATCTGACCAAGAACAAATTCATTTTCAATATACATGTACATGTATCAGGCATGTATGTTAATAGCGAAGTATGGTGACTTCATGCACTACTCTTGTTTCTGTGTGGAAGCGTATGACCCATGGGTTAACCCAATGGGGTAAGGATGCAAATAATGATACCTGTACTAGCCTTATTTATATAGATTATTTACAATGCAATTTATAGAACAGTTCTTGTACATCATAATGCGTGATTATATATTTTAGTAAATTGTGTTTATCTTGTGAATCATGATTATAAATAGTGATATAGTTTATACTATTCAACGGTGAGTGTGTGATATTGCATGTTATAAATGAATCAATATTGACTTGTAATAAGCAATAGTTTTCTCATGTTTTTTGCAGCAAGTTAAATGATGCCATTGCCTTAACAAATGAAAGCCCATGTGCCATATTCTAGAGAAGGCATAGATGGAACTTGGATCCACATAAAGCACATGTACATGTAGGCCTATTTATATGATGAAGGAACAATTTTGTGTTGTTTCCAAATTCTATATTTCATATTTTCATATGACATGATGTGTGTATATGAGCAGTGCGTGACATGCCTAGTACATAGTATTTGTCCACATGCATCGTAACAATGTAATTTGAAAAATAAATTGCAAATTTAAAGAATTAAAAAGCAAAGGAGTTTCCCCAAAAGCCAGAGAAAGCTTAAAGAAGACAACATTGCCAATTTAAAAAAAAACAAAAAAGGTCAGTCAAATTTGTATTATTGCATGGAGTGTTCTTAGTGTTTATCAAACTAACGTTGATGAAATTATGTTTTTTGTTGCCGGTTCAGAACACTATTTTTACATCTCAGCGTCATAAATGCCTTTAATTACCATTACAATTTTTTTTTTCAAATAATCTTGTATTCATTTACTCTCGTTTATTTTTTTTATATATAATGGAATAGTAGCTATTGTATTTTTTATTCATTTCACACAAAATCTGTGGTGTTAACCATTTACATAGATGACCACATCATGACATGTTTACTCTGGTGTTAGATTTGTGGTGTTACCATAACACTTTTGTACTTGATATAATTTGAAGAGTATTTTTGAAGTAATAATGATTTGGGGCCCCTTTCATAAAACTTGTTATAAGAACAAATTTGCAATTAGCAGTTAAAAGCTACCAAAATCCTGCAATCTGATTGGCTGATATAAAATTTGCCACAGAAATTGTGCATTTGTTCTTATACAAGTCTCCATGAAACAGGGAAACTGGTTTGATATCTGTCTCCCTTCCCTCTGATGAAAATGTCTGTAAACTTTTTATGGAAACAGATTGAATTTTATTTTTTTTATGGATATTACATGAAATACAGGGTATCCTTCATGATGTTGGTTGACATTCTCAGATATTTTTCATGAACATTTAGAATATCAAAAGTGAACCTGAGGTTTACAAGTATTTAGTGTTTCTAATTAATTAAATTAGTCACATGGTTTTATTCTTTTTTTCTCTCTAAAGTAGTATTAAGGACAATTTTTTATAGCAGATAATCAGATTTGATGCCGTTGTTTGCTTTTGCTTGTAAGCTGATTTTGTTTTGCCTTGAGATATTGATTAAGACAGTCCAAGCCTTATTCACTAAATCTGCAAAGTATGTACAATGTTCAATAAAACCAAAAAAAAATAATGTCCGAAATACATGAAATATGTATAAATAAGTATGAAATAGAATAGTTACCCACTTACCCCCCCCCCCCCCGCCAAAAAAAGATAGATAAATGAAAATCAATGATAAAGAAAATAACAAAAAATAGAAAAAAATACAGCTGTTTAATGAATTCAACTCAAAATGCCATTGATTGGCATTCATATTGATACATTGTGGATCTCTTTCATTTGATACTATCTCTTTAAAGCAGCTCAAATATAGATGAAATAATGTTTCTCTTGTGATGTTTTGCAAATTATCAGTTTTTCATGGAATGGCTCATACATAAGATTGGTTTATTATCTTTGTCGTTTGTTCATTTACTGAAAATGACTCGAACCTTTTGAGTGATAGATTCATATCCTTTTTTTACCATATTTTATAGTCTCTGAAGTGCTATAAAACATTGTATCTCAAAATTTAAACATTTTGAGGAAGACAGACCTGAAAAAGCTCTATTATAGAGTTCATGAACTATAGTAGAAACCTTCTTTTGCAAAGGAGGTCTTTACAGGAATTTTGTGACTTTTTAAAGGAAACATGAGGTTGACTCAGTTGCCATGATTCTAAAATACAAAATTTTCTGAGTTACCTTCCTAAATTGGAGCTATAAGTTTTGAAACCCTTGGTAATGATATTATCAAAACAGTGCAAACAGCAACTACTAAACAAAGAGATCAATTTGAAATAAATGAACCAATAAGTTTAAAAAAAATGATGGTCAGTATCCCTAGCTGGTTACTGTGCTTATATGGATATTATTTATATTTATGTGTTTGTCTTATGTGTACACCACTTTTTGTATATTATTTCTATAACTTGACTATAATGCTGAAATTCTTGAGGCTTTTTATTTGTGAATTTATCAATATCAGTTGCTGAATAATGTATATTATTTACTTGCTAAAAGATACATGGAACTTAGAATTTGAAATTTTCAGAACAATTGAATTATCTGTTTTGTCAAAGAAAGATGTATTTACCAATATAGATGAGGTATTCTGTTCAGTTAATTGATGTTATATGTATATTAGTTTAGTTTTCAGAAGCGATGATAAAATGTACGATATAAAGAATTTTGAGAAATACTTCCAAATTCGGTTTACGATAGATAATGTTTTATCACTTACAGTAAGTTACTGCCATGATTCCCATGATTGGTTTTGTTGGGTTTTATGGTATATACACTACATTATTTGTTTATGTTTAAATTTTTACTGTATTCATTAATTTCATGTACATGTAAGTGCTTCTTTATATATAATTATATTTATTTCATATTGGGTATCAAAGTGCACGCAAAATTTGCCTCTTTTTAAGTAATTTTTCAATCTTTTTCCTATTGGGTATAGAATGATAATACATTGCTTTATAAAGCCTTTGCATTTTAAGCTGTTTATTTCGGCGATACTTGGCTGAAAGCAGCAATGCGCAGCATCATACTCAGCCAAATAGTAGGTTGCAGTGGGTGATTTCAAGTCCATAAAGCTAAGCTATTCCTTATCAAATGTATTTTATTTATAATAACCATTGTCAAATTTTTATCATTTTAAATGAATTACTCCTAATTTTTATTTCTTCATTTTTGTAGAAAACCCAAGAATTGTTTTGGGTGAGGGGTTACGGAGGTGGATTGTGAACTTAAACTTTAGTTTTATACATGAGATATTTAATAGAAATATATACTGAATTAATTACATTTCATGTTCATGATGTATCAAGTTTTACTAATGTTACTTTATCTATTAAGAATTGTGATATTACCTACATTATGATACTTGATTTGTCTCAAAATGCAATTGAATTTGAATTCATATTATTGAAACAATTATTTGGATTTCTCCATTGTTTGTTGTACATTTTAAAGGTGTATGTAACTGAAAATAGCCATTAGTGATATCAGAAGATTACAAGTCTTTAAGTGTTGTATATTGTAATAGTATGAATACCGCTATCTTGGATCTTGATTATTACACGTACCTGCCATTTTGGCAAGCATAATATATATTGAGTCTTTCAATAATTTCAGGTGGCCTGAATTTAACAACTCTTTGATTCCTTATTCATATTCACAGAGATTGATTTATTCTGCTAATTTTGTATTTAAGATCATATGTTATTTTGATATATATGTATATGTGAAGTTTATGTGTGCAGTACATTATGGCAACGCTGATATTTCACATTAGAACAACTGTGCTTGGTACTTACCTTAAAATGAGTTTAAATTCTATGAAGTAATCTCCATTGATATTTCGGTAAGTTGCTGGAAGAAAAATTGTGTGTCTGCACCCTTCAATAGAATCCAGGGGGGCACTTCCATTGACGAGTGGATACCATGCGCGACCATGGGGTCTCGAAAAGCACCCTAAACACGTATTTTCCATATTCTGAAAATGCACCCCTGTGAAACCCTACCCTTAACAATACTACTGACAAGTGTTCCCTGAAATGAACCCCTAAACAAGTACAGGAATATTTTATTGTTATGTCACGGGTCCTTCGGTAGTCGGTTTTCCCTTTACACATTTTGGTTAGGTAAGAGTGTACGACCCCTCCTTCCACACCTCGCGCAAATCGGACTCTAAACACGTAATGTTGGGGCAAAAAGGACATCCTTTATAAAACATTTTAATTTTGTTTTATCATCCCCGCAAATTAGACCCGAAACACGTAACTTTCCTTGCGAAATAAATAACCTTTTTTCATTATTTTTGTGTTTTTGACACCCTTATCACGTAACGTGCCCTATCTTAAAAAAGACATCCTTTTTATGAGTCTTTTTTTGGTCACGCTTGGTATCCACTTGTCGATGTAAGTGCCCCCCCCCCCCCCGGAATAGAATACATGCCTGTTATGGTTCTCCAATTGCAAGGTATGATGGGATTGAATTCTAGTACATTATGACTTGAGCAAAACATGTACACTCTCACGTCAAGCATTCTCCTTCCTTGTACAATACATTTTTTATCAAAAGTCTTAGATAAATACTATGATTATTTGCCAAGAAATAAGCGTACAAACAACCTGAAAATAGTGTGTTGAAGTGATCAAAACATCAAAAAAATTGTTCATTATTTCTGTGTTTCCATGGTTATATGTATGTTATGATCATTGTGTTATGAATTACAATACAAGAGCCATGAACTTGAGTTAATATCAGGAAACTTACACATTGTATGCTGTTTTACTTTTTTTCTGTTTTAAATGAAAAATTTCTACATCAACAAGCATAATCATACAGTCTCCAAATAAATCTATTTCAACAAAACGGGTGTCACAACTTTATTTTTAAATCCAAGAAAGCTTACCGGTACTCAAGTGGGATTCCTATGTCCCGTGAATATCATCAAGTGGATATAAAAAAATCAGCATTGGATACTGTACTTGCACATTTAAAGGGGAATGAAACCTTTGGAACAAATAGGCTTGTGTAGAAACAGAAAAATCAAAGAATAAGAATAAAGAAAGTTTGAGAAAAATCGGACAAATAATGAGAAAGTTATGAGCATTTCAATGTTGCAATCACTAATGCTATGGAGATCCTCCCATTGGCAATGCGACAAGGATGTGTGATGTCACTGATGAACAACTTTCCCTTTGGTGGACTATAAAATACCCTCAAAATGTCTCTTTTCGCTTTTTCTTATGATGATACAAACTCTTTATCCATGATGTATTCTTAAAAAATATGTATTACATGCCCTCATGTACAAAGAACACATGATCTATGGATAGATGTGATAAAAGAGGCAATTCAAGTGAAATATATACTAAAGTAATGGGGAGAGTTGTTCACAAGTGACATCACACATCTTTGTCGCATTGCCAATTTGCTATCTCCATAGCAATAGTGATCGCAATATTCAAATGCTCATAACTTTCTCATTATTCGTCCGATATTTCTCAAACTTTTGTTGATCTGTTTCTTTGATTTTTCTGTTTTCACACAAGCTATCTTGTTTCAATGGTTTCATTCTCCTTTAAGTAAATAGAATGACACACTAGATATTTGCAATAAATTTTTTACATGTGTATTGTGGGTTTTGGTTAGTAGAAATCATTTGTCGTTTCTCACAGCACCTTGTCTGTGATTTTCACTTGCAACTAATGAGAAGTATAAAGAATTTCAATTGTCACTGAATATCCTAGTTGGTTTTCACAAAGAGTTAAGTATGACTTAAAGTCATGCTTAGTGGTGACTCGCACATGATTATTTAGCATGCAATCTTATTGATTTTTACGCAGAAGTGCGCTTCCTCTTAAGCATGATATGACCAATGCAGTGATGCCTTTTATTTGGCATGCAACTGGACCATTAAGTGCAACTCTAAGTCATACATATTTCTTTGTGAAACACCCCCTGGACAGGATTTTTCATAAAAGGTTCCTAACTTAGTACACTATCTTGTTTTCATATTTTAGACAAAAAAGTCTTTGTAATTCTGCTCTATAGGTTTATGTCTGTATGTTATTTGCAACTGGTTGTATCCACAATAAGTGGAAATATTTTGAATGAAAACTCTCAGGTATCTATATTCGCAAAGGTAATATTGACTATATAGAAATTTAGAAATTGTTTGTAAATTATTCTTATTATGACTTGCAAAGTTATGGTCAGTAGTAATGGGGAAAATTTGATATAGAACTGATGAAAGAAATGTTTCTTGTGGTCTGACTTCCATTAAAAGAATCAAGTAGATGATCAATGATTTGGGTGTGACTTTTCTATGATATAATTTATTATTATTTGATTAAGACTGACTTGCTCACTTGCCTTAAAGGTCAAGTCCACCTCAGAAAAATGTTGATTTGAATCAATACAGCAAAATCAGATGAGCACAATGCTGAATATTTCTTTGAAATCGGATATAAAATAAGAAAGTTATGACTTTTCAAAGTTTCGCTTATTTTTGACAAAATAGTTATATGAACGAGCCAGTTACATCCAAATGAGAGAGTCGATGATGTCACTCACTATTTCTTTTGTTTTTTATTGTTTGAATTATACAATATTTCAATTTTTACGAATTTGACAATTAGGACCTCCTTGCCTGAAGCACAAAATGTTAAAATAATGGAATTTCACATGTTCAGGGAGGAATGAAACTTCATTTCACATGACAATGACGAGAAAATCAAAATATTTCATATAATGAAATATAAAAGAAATAGTGAGTGAGTGATGTCATCAGTTCCTCATTTGCATACCGACCGAGATGTGCATATAACTGTTTTGTGAAATGAAGCGAAATTTTAAAATGCCATAACTTTCTTACTTTACATCCGATTTTGATGAAATTTTCAGTGTTATGCTTGTTGAATTTTTCTCTTTTTATTCAAATCAAGTGTTTGTTGGGGTGGACTTGTCCTTTAAATAACAATAAGGCACCACCAACAGTCACTCGTAGACGCAACGCGATTTTTTATTTTTCATGCAACATGAAAAATTGATGTTTATTCCTTTATGTTAGGGAAGTGAATAAGTCTCCAAAGACATCAGTGTTTAAAATCATATCATTTGACATTAGTTTGTGAATTTCATTGTAGTCAACATCCAAATTGTTCATTTTCAAACTACTGAATCATATGCTATTATTACCATTTGTTATGAAATGATTTGGGTCATTATAGATGATATGCATGTACAGGCAAACCTGTCTAAGTTGAATCATTTGGAACCACAGAAATCTGTTCAATGTAGGCAAAATTCAACTTGGGATGTAAATAATTTATTTGCATTTTCAGGTGGATGTTTCATAAAGCTTTTTGTAAGTTACAAGCGATCGACCTAACGAGCGACCGGTGTCCCTTTTTTACAAACTAAACTAACACAGTTGTTTGTAAAGTTGCTTGTAACTAACGGCTATATGAAACAGTCATCTGACCACTAGGCAGCCTAACACAAATGCTACCGATTAATCACCAACCTTTGTGTTTAGGGGGCCCAGGTCTGAAAAATGTCCTGACTTTGAGACGATTATTTGATGTATCGAAGGTTGACTTTATGCAGAGTTCACTGTACTATTCTGCTTAATCATGAGAAGAAATGATATTGGTATTCAGTGAGAATGCGCCTTTGGTTATCATACCAAATGATTATGTTCATACGTTTTTTTTATTTCTTAACTTCAGGTGTTTAGAGGTTATTCGTTTATCAGTACTTTCTTTAATGACTTTTTTTCTCTCTCTCTCTTGGAATTACATTAATAAATCTTTTTCAGATAAATATATTAATTTGTGTACCTGGTGGTAGTGATTTTAAGAAGTATATATTTTCATCATATTTCACTGACATTTAATACTTTATCCTTCTTTGCTTAATATTTGCTGTGAGAGGGGAGAAAGAGAAAAAGGAAGGAAAGAAAGAAAGAAAGAGGTTGAGACAAAGGGGGAGGGCAAGAAGAGACAGGGGGATGAAAGCAGAGTGGGAGAGAGAGATGAGCAAGAGGATCAAGGATTGAGATTAGAGAGAGCATGAGAGGGGGAAAGAGAATAGAAGGAGAAGACTAGGTAGAAGAACAAAAAGGGAAGAAAAGCTACTGCATGGTGTACATAATCTATATGGGCATTACAATTGCAAATTAGCTACAACTAGCATTTCTTGCATTTGATCTGTTTGTTTCTAGCGACATTTATGCAACTAATCTCTTCTTGCATTCCATTGATAATTTGCTACAATTTCGCAGTTGGTTTCCAATATATTGCAACTCAACTTTCTTGAAATGCCCAATAAGTAAGTTCTTGCAGGACACCAACAATTTTTTTGTTTCAATTTAGGAATATGTTCCACTCTGTTCCCATGAGACTTCACAAAATTAAACAAGAACCTCAAAGTCAGAAACTTCTTTCCAAGTTCTCCAGACAGGGCCACCCAGTGGCGTACTAGTGGGTCAAGGTATGGGGGGGGGCACTATCAAAAATTTTCAGTCACCAAGTGAGTGCGCGGTGCGAGCTCAAGTTGCCAGGTATACTGACCTAAAAGAGACATTCTAAAGACAGTGCCATTAAACGGATATGTATCTCACTGACCAAATAATGCGAGCGCGAGCTGAACATTTTTGATATTCAGATCTAGAAAGGGACATTAAAGGCAAATTTTTGTTATCATCTTACATACCTGTCTCGCTAAACAAACAAAACGAGCACAAGCTGAATTTTTTTGTAGGTATATTGACCCCCGGTATTGACCCCAAACAAGGACATTTTAAGGACTATATTTTAGTAATCAAGAGTATACATATCTCACGATATTCATCTAATGCTAGTGTAAAAGCGCATGCTAATTTTGTTAGAATTATATCTAAACACAGGAAGCACTTGTAGTTATTGTAATCATGATTAACATACGCATCTCACTAATGGAATAATGCGAGCGCGAGCTGAAATTTAGGAAATTCAGACCCGAAGATGGGCATTCTAAGGCTTGTTTGTAGGAATTAATTCACTTAAGTCATACGTACTTCACTGACCAAATGGTGCGAGCTGAAATTTTTTTTATATTCAGATCAGAAAAAGGGATATTTTGAGGACCATTTTTTAAGGAATCCTTTCTTATATAAGAGAAAGTATGTCACCATAGTCATCTAATGCGATCATAATAATCATACGCATCTCATGTATGAAATATTGCGAGCACGAATTGCGAGCTGAAAATATATGAAATTCAAACCTGAAGAGGGGCATTCTAAGGCTTGTTTGTAGGAATTCACTAAGACCATACGTACTAATGATGCGAGGGCGATGTGCGAGCTGAAAATATTTGACATACAGATCAGAAAAAGGGACATTTAAGGACTGATTTTAGGAATTCATGAAGAGCTGACAAGCACGGACAGGAAGTGTTTTATATTAAGACCTTAAAACGGGGCGATCACTTTAAGTAGTCACGAAAAAGAAGCATATGTCACTTCATAAAACAAACCATAATAACTCGAAGTGCTAGGAAACATCCGGGGAAACGTATTTGGTGTTGACTTGATTTGACAACGTCACCGTGACGTCTCTCAAATACACTTGAAAACTATAGTATTCCGAAAAAATATTTGATCTATTATATCTAGTTAAACAGACAAATGCGAGGAATAATGAAGGCATAGGCCCTGTGAGCAAATTATGTTTCATAAAGTTAAACAAAAGTTTATTCATGTCATATACAGTAATATAACATAGTTATAATATAATATAAAATAATTTCTTCTTTCCCACTACTTTCCACTTAATTCCCTTCTCCCTCTTTTTCTCCTTTTCCCCGTATTTTTTTGGCCAGCCGATGGGGGGGTGGGGGGCACGTGCCCCCTCCATGCCTCCCCCGTAGTTACGCCACTGGGGCCACCCGAAACTATATATGCCTACCGTGCCGGCCATTGGCGGCGGAAGCAAAAAAATTTAGGAGGGGACAACCAAAAAATTTTTGACAAGCCAAAAAAAAAAGGTTCTCAACCCAAAAAATTTTTAGGGGGGACATAGGAAAATAAATTGACAAGCAAAAAAAAAAAAAAAAAAAAAAAAAAAAAAAAAAAAAAGGTCATCAACAACAAATTTAGGGGGGGGAACGTCCCCCCCTCCTCAAATTTAGGGGGGGGGACACGTCCCCCCCGTCCCCCCCCCCCGCTTCCGCCGCCTATGGACTGCCGGCCCCATTGTGTCCAGATAAATTTTCTCCAAATCTATCTGTTCTGATTATTTACAGATATATATCTTATCAGGCGGGAAAAAAATTCGGTCTACTTTTTACAAACATACTGCAGCAAATTAGGATTTTCGGGGACCTCTTTTTAACATTTCTGCATCCTGCTATGTCAGGAATTATGCTTACATAGAATTGTATTTTCCTCCATGAAGTAACTCCAAGCTGGTCATGAATGATACATGTTGCTATGTCAGGCAAGCTTCCATGAAATCTTATTTGCTTATCCAAATGAAAGAAAGGAAATGCCATTTTAACAAACTGTCTAGTCTTACATGGAATAGTGGAGCAAAATGCAAATCAGGGTCTGTGTCTGCAGACTAGTGTTGGTGGCCGAACTTTTCCCTGACGTCTGACGTCATATCATAACAAACGTTAAATGGCAAAATGGACGGGGATGAGAATTTCGCAAGAGCCGGGACTTCTTCTGGGGTCCCTTGTGCTCTTCCTGAAGATAAAATGAAGGAATTGGAGAGAGAATCTATAATAAGAGCCAGAGAGGAACGTCTTAAGAGCATTTTGAGCCCAGTAGAAGGTCTGGTGATGAATATTCAAAGTCTTTTGGTGTGGGAAAACAGGCAACCAAGCGCTGTTCTGTTCGTGTGTGTGAACATCGTGTTTTGGTGAGTAAACGTTACGTGCAGTGCCATGAGTGCAGTTGGTGAATTCGCTCATGTGCAACTACGGTACACATATCAAGGAATCGTGGGCGCTAATGCAGTTTTGCAGTTTGCACCCGCTGACTTCGAGAGAATTTCCTAACCAGTACCAAAATGGCATACTGCATAGGAAGACTCTCAATCAAATTTCAAGCAAGGACAAGTCGAAATAATGCCCGCCATTTTCTGAATATTGCGATTACTAGGCCCGTTTTGAAAGTCCATTTTTGATGCACGTGTACATGGCGTGTTTTTCGGTCGTGTACACGTTGTAAACACTGTGAGAGCGAGTTATGTTTTCATGTCGACACGGTCCGGCATCAACATGTCATAAAAAGGGGATTATATATAGCCTAACTTAAGTCACTGTTTTCAAGCTTACCTGAGAAGTTTGAAGTATCAATCTACAAAAATTGGTGCAAATAAAAAGTTTACTCAGCTTAGCAGCGCATTAAATTAATAAAGAACACAAAAGAAAATCAGTGCAGCCTGCAGGGCCCTAGCTAGCGCCGACGCTCGTTGGATGCGCATTTTGTATACTGTACCGTACATGCATGCACAGATCGCTGCAGAATTAAGTGTAACTGAAGTTATCGATTGATTTTCATTATTTTGTTGCCAATTTGAGGAGCGTTTGTTTGTAGGCTTGTAGCACATGTTTACAAGCGTATAACACGTAAGTTGTAGCAATGATCGCTGTCGCAATTGGTGATTCTCAAATTGGCTCCGAGTGTGATTGAGCAACGCTTTTTAGCTTTCGAGACCGGAGCAGACCCATTTCGTGGTAAAAAAACTTGAGGCTCCAGAATGAATGTGGATTAAATCAGCGATTTTGGAAGTGAACTCACTCTAGTTTAATTGAAATATATTGACACATTAGTGATTAAAACATGTGCAGTGTTTATTTATTTATTTATAAGTCTTTTTTTAGTAGGGTAGCTCCATCAGTAATTGATATACTGTTGTCCTTGGAGGCCCTTCAACAAAAATACAAACATAACAAACATGAGTATAAACAGTGTACAGTGTCTGAGAACTAAGATTTAATGTGAGGCTTTGAGCTTGTTCACTGACTTTGTAGTCCCAAGCAAGCTTTATGCAGATGCTACCAGGTACACGGTGATGGAATTTAGTACACGTGCACTGACTTGACCGTGCGTGTACTCGTGTACCCGAAACGGGCCTAGCGATTACTAATTTTTAGATCTCTAAGTCTAACGTTAGTCTGCCAGCTTGTGGCCAGGAGGCTTCCAGAGAGTAAAAATCATTTCCTAAGGTTACTCTCATACGAAGCCAGGTCTTCCTTTCTATATACATTTGTGTGTTACCACCAAAAAACCTGAAAATTTCGCCCCCCCAGCCCCCCCCCCCCCCCCCCCCGAGATTTCTTCTTTCTCTCTAAAAGATCTAGCCCTAATCATGTGCTTGGGACACAACTTCATTTCCAACATTTCTACGCTATGGATTTTATTTTTAGACAAGAATTCATCAAAAAGATGAGAAAATATCATGAAAAGAAGGAAGAGACTTGCCCGATGGCGATGTTTACGCCGCCATCTTTTTTTCTATTGTTCTTCATCCACGTTACGCGACGCAAGTGTCGGTATCGTGGGTGAAGAACAATAAAAAACAAGATGGCGGCGTAAACATCAGGCAAGTACCCATGTTTAGGGATTTTTCCCAAAGAGCGACCCATTCCAGCAACACATCCCTTTATGCCTTATTTTGTGAGTAATAATTATACTTGCTTATATACAGGGCTCCACACTAACCCATTTTTTCTACTGGTCCAACCTATTCATGTCGGACCAGTAGATACCCAGGTTTTCACATTTTTACTGGTCCGAACTTAAAATCTACTGGTCCCAAAAAATAAAGAAAACATTAAAAAAAAGGCGCAAGTTTATTTTTCTAGCCTTTCATTACCCCCCCAAATAAAATGAAGGAATGAAGGACAAAAAGAAAGCAAGACAGAAAGAAAGAAAGAAAGAAAGAGAGAAAGAAAGAAAGGAAGGAAAATAACGAATAAAAGAAAGGAAGGAAAGGAAGGAAGGAAAAGAAAAGAATAAAAGGAAGGAAGGAAGAAAAAAAGAAAAGGTAAAGAAAGGATAGATGTGAAGGAAGGAAAAAAGAAAGAACTAAAGAATGAAAGGAAGGAATAAAGGAACAAAAAATAAAGAAAGAAAAGAAAAAAAAGAAATGAAGGAAAGAAATGAAGCAAGCAATACAGAAAGAAAGAATAAATCCCGGAAGTAGTAAAGGAAAGAAAGAAGAAGCAATAAAAAAGAAAGGGTAAAGGAGAGATGGAAAGAAGGAAAAAAGAAAGAGAGGAAGGAAGGATTGAAAGAAGGAAGAAAGGAAAGGAAACATAATAAAAGGAAAGAAATAGATAAAGGAAGGAAGGGAAGGAAGGAATGAAGCAAGTAATATAAAAAAAAAAGAAATGGTAAAAGAATAGATGAAAGGAAGAAAAAAAGAAAGACGGAGAGACAAAGAAAGGAAGGAATGAAAGAGTAAAGGAGAAAAAGGAAGCAAGCAGTCAAAAAAAAAGAAAGGAAAGGTAAAAGGATAGATTCAACAAAGGGGAAAAGGAAAGAACAAGACAGATAGAAGAAAGGAAGGAATGAATGAAGGAGAGAGCAGAAAGAAGGAAGAAATAAAAAACAAGAAAGGGTAAATAAATGATGGATCATAGAAGGAAGAAAGTAACAAAGAATGAAAGAAAGAAAAGGGTAAAAAGAAGGAAGGAAAGGAAGAAGAGATGAATGTAGGATGGATAGACTCAAGAAAGAAAGAGAGAGAAAAATAAATCTAGAAAAATATTTCTTAGAAGGATAGAAAGAATGAAAGAACGAATGAAGAAAAAAAGGGAAAAGAAAAAAGACAGTAACAAAAAAGTGAAAGAGAGGGAAGAAACAAATAAAGATTAATAAAGAAAGAAGGAAAGAAAGATAGGAAGAAAACAGAGGAAGAAAGCTAAAACTATCATCATAAATAATTTATCAGTTTCTTTTTGGCACAATTAAAATAGCTATGAAAGAAAGTCAGAAACCAAGTGTATCAACACACACATAAATGCATTGATGTGGGGCAAATATGTATTCAGACGATATCACCCGAAACTCGATCTGTTTGAACAAACATAAGTGAAAATTTCTCCTTTTACTGCTTACAAATGACAGAGTTACTCCAATTTTTAGGAAATATGGACATTATAAGAGCCTTTCATGAGTATGAACCGTGAATTTTGACAGTTCTGTGAGAGATTTCTGCCAGAGGTTACATGTATATAGCCAAGCTTCGTTCGCGCAGCCAGTAGAGAATTTACCACATAGGTTGTGTGGCTGGCTACATGTACACTGTATCTACTCTAGTTATGTGCGATTCATTCTGTGTGTGAATGACAGAATTTATCGGAGGGAAATGGTTTGCTGTGAATTTGACTATTTCTGGATTGAAAAAGAGTTACATTAGTTTTTTACAACAATTTTTCATCATTTAAGCCTTTGCACAAAACTATTCAGTAATTTTTTTTAGATAAAAAAAGGTAGTTTGACAGCTAATTTTTGTTTACCTTTCATCAGTAGAGGGCATCATAAAGTACATGTAAATGCTGAAAATTGTACATTTTGTGCACTCATGGGAATGAAAAATTATAATTTCCAAGATTATGATGATGATTAAAATAATAAATGAAGAATACTAAAAAGTATTTTATTTGGAGTGTGTGTTGCATTGACTCAACAATTCAGTCAACACATACGGTGATTGCAGCAGACTGCAAGTGCCCCATGCAATCTCTATCGTTACTGCACCCTTTCCTCTCATCATTCCATTTCCCCAAGTTTCTCTTCTATTTCCCTTTATTTATTTATTTATTTTTTATGTGGTAATTCCTGAACAGTGAAGAGAGAAATCAAAATAACATGTCTACTTTTTTTTATCTCTCGCACACACATTTTCATCTTTTCCCCTTTTTTTCTCCTTTTCTTCATATTTGTTTGGTTCCCCTTGTCTTTCCAAAGGGGGGAGGGGGCTGCCCAATCCTGGTAAATACACCAGGTTTATTGAATTATGTAGGTCTGAGAAATAGACTACCTCTAATGTAAATCATGTGGAGTCACCATACCAGTGTCACAACTAAATTGTGATTCAAATTCCGATTAAGAGTTTCCTTATTGTCAAATCAGCAAACACTGGGATAATATTCAAAAGAAATAGCAAGTAAAAGTGACTTCGTTGACTAGCATGTCCATATCTGTGTTTTCACTGTTGTACCATTACTGACTTGTGTATATTCTGTTTATGAAAAATAAGCAGCTCAATTGTTCAAATACATGTACATGTATAAAATGTCATAACTTTCTTACAGTGTAAATATTTTACAATAGAAAATAAGAAGTATTTTCGATATTCTCATTGTAAATCTGAAGCAACAAAGTTATTTCCCCCTGACTTTGATTTTGATGGACTTGACCTTTAAGAAGTACGATCATATCCTGCCTATTTTGATATTGTTTACCTTTTGAGCTTGGTTTAAGGAGATCACATGTTTTGATGACTCATGTACATGAGCCTCCTGTATACAGATATATATGTACATGTACATGTAGGTGAGGTGATAAGAGAGCCTTGGTCTGATATTGATCATATCCCTCATACATGGACATGAGGGGCAGTATTATATTTGGGGCGAATCTTTACAATCGAGGGAAGCTGTAAATGTAAGGTTGTTTCATTTGAGTATACACGTATATGTACATAGATCTGCAAACTATACAGAGAGTACATGTACAGTAGAGTCACTGGTTTACAGTTGACAGACTACAATGGTTCGATTTAACGAGGGATATGTTGCATATCCCTGATTTAACAGTGAAGGTATTGTACATGTAAATTTATTAAAGGCCTGGTCACACCGCCCAAGCGTTGTTGGAACGGTCGTGGAGCGGAGAGAAATAAATCATCACCGCTCGCTACCGTTCACCATTTTCGATTTCGATTGTTTTTTTGTTATTTTTGTTTTCGATTTTTACCCCAATTTTGTGAGCGAAATTCGACCCTCTCTCACTATCGCTCCACGACCGCTCCAACAACGCTCGGGCGGTGTGACTAGGCCTTAAGGAAGAAAAAGTATTGTATGATGTAAAAAGAGATGATTTTCTGAATACTGATTGGAAATATTTTGAGCTGAATGACATTGTATCTTGCTGATATACAACTTAAAGGGGAAGTTCACCCTGACAAAAAGTTTATTGTAAAAATAGCAGAAAAAATAATAAAAAATATTGACGAAGGTTTGAGAAAAATTCATCAAATAATTAAAAAGTTATTAGAATTTCAATTATTTGATTTGTGACGTCATATGCGAGCAGCATTCCTACATAGCGAATGGTAAAAAATCAATGAAATGTCATTTTCTCAAAAAATTCAAAATGGTTTTCACTGTACCTTTTGTTTATCAATAGACAAATCATTTCACACCCGATCATGAATAGAAAACATAATTAAGTCATCAGGAACCATAAAAAAATTGAAATTCATGCATTTTATATTACATAACACATGGGGCAGCTGCTCGTTTATGACGTCACAAATCCAAAACTTTGAACTCTAATAACTTTCTTATTCTTTAACGGATTTTCCTCAAACCTTCACCAATAATTTTTACTATTTTTTCTGCTATTTTTACAACAAAGTTTTTATCAGGGTGAACTTCCCCTTTAAGTCAAAGATAATTAGAAAAGTTGAGACCAATTTCAAAATATCACCCTTGGGGCCCAGGCATTTCATAAAAAGTTGCAACTATTGTACCATGGTAACAGGACTAATCACAATAAAGCTTTCCATGATACTGTAGTCACTAGTCACAGTACTGTAATGGCAAAGTTATTTAGATGTAGCTCTTTATGGGACGGACCCCAGAACTTCAATATATCAATGTTTGTTTAGTAAAATTAGAATGCTGACTGTTGCAATTACATACTGTACAGATGTATGTGCATGAATGAAGATACACAGATTAAATTGCAATCTCTATTTTTGTAGCATAGTGTTTATGTTTTCCAAATGAGTGAGCAAGCTGTGATTACTATTACAGGTTTCGTGTGGGTGGGTTTTAGGTGTGTCTGGTGGTTTGTCTAGCCTTTATTTACAGACCCCAGTTATAAAGAATATTTTTTATCAATGGTATGATTCAATTCAACTCATAAAATCAAATGGAGTATTAAATTTATTCAAAATTAATAGTGTGTATTTTTTTCATAATCACAGTGTGTAGTATAAACAGGTAGTATTCTAATGTTCTATTTCTTTTGTATTTTTCTTGGTTCTCTGTATTTAGATGTAAATATTGTTTTGCAAAAGCTCTCTGAAAAGGCACTTTTAATTTTGTGATGTTGTCATGACATACTGTAGTAATGAATAATATAGGTCAGTATTATTAGCAAGGTCCACAGCTGTCTAATGATCAAGCCTTGATCATTAACACAGCTGTGTATGTGTCTTAATACGCCTGTTGAAATTCCTACTTCTCATGTTATTCAAGACACTGTGTACACGTGTATGTAGGATTAAATCAGGAGTCTCCTCTCAACTCCCTGATTAAATCATGGGTGTACTACTACACTGTACTCTGATATAAAGTTTGGAGAGCATTTTTCAGGCAAGCTCTCTGAATGTATATCTCTTTAGATTTTATTGAGTACGAGCAGAAATTCATTATATTTTTTTTTAATGACAGTACATGTAATTTTATCAATTTGTTATTTCAAAGACTATAGAAATTTTGTAACGGCACATGTATTTATGCCCCCCCCAAAAAAAAAAAAAGAAGAATTAAATGAGATAAATAAATCAATTGAATAACAAAAAATTTAAAAAGAAATAATTATGAAATTAGAATAATGAAAAATGAAAATAAATAAAACAAATAAAAAACTTAGAATTGGAGGCCAATCCTTTCTGATGTTTTTCATGTTATGAATAGAACGTATAATAATATGGATTACTGTCCAGAATTCACCAACATGTTTACCTGTAGGGTAGTTCTATTTGAATTTTCATTTTTAATTGAGTTATTGGAGGTAAAAACGGGTTCATTTCCAGTAAACGTGTACCCTAAGAACTTTATAAATACTGTATGGCACTGTCAACAGAAAGAGGGCCTTTTCACACGTGAATCATTGGAATGATGGTTGCTATTTGTCTTTAGAATCATCGGACCTTTCACATGCTCACTCGAAAATTTATTTGAATTTGAATTCCCATGTGAAGGCGGTATGTGTCCTGGTGACTTTAATATCAATCAAAGCTCCGCCTCCCCCCCCCCCAAAAAAAAAAGATGTTTTGGAGGTCAAGCCTTTCACATGCAAAATTCGTACCATAATTTGAGTGAAACTTAACTGGAATTCATCTCCTGAGTAGAATTTGAATTTATGTTTGTGATTCTAATCATGTTCTAATTTGGTGTCACATGTTAAAAATTTGTCATTTGCCTTATTTTTCACTGGAATCATCATTCAAATATTTCTTTGAACACTGTGAAAGGCAGAGAAACACTCTTTGCACTTGATTGGATTATGATGGTGATCAAATGGAAAATAAAGGAAATAAAGGAACAATGTCTAAAATATAAAGAAGGTAGATGTTGGTCTAGCTTTAACCATTTTTTTTTTTGTTTTAATTGCAGGCTTGCTGTAACTACTAATCAGCGGGTTGTCTTCATATCCGCAATGATATGCTTCATTGTGATGTGTGTTGAGACCTTCCGCTTTAGGGTGTGGCCTGACATGCAAGGTAACATAAAACTTGTGGTAGGATACCATATATTCTAAGAGTTAGCACCAATATTGTATGAATCAATTGTATGAAAACATACAATTGCTGTCTGTTGACTGAACTAAAACTCTGTAATTTGATAAGAATTTGATTATATTCATAATTTTGATTGATATTTGTTTCATTTATTGAGTGCAATATTGGCCTGAAAATAAATCTGGTATTCCATGATATGAAGAAATCCAATATTATATATATGAATTTGCAAAAATGAAATAATTGATTGAGCAGTCATGTCACTTTCTCACAATCATTTAATATGGCCTTACTTCATTGATCATAGAAATGCAACTTAAAGGTATTCTTTAACTTTGTGAGCAGCCGATTTAAAAAATTCTCAAACCAAGATGAAACATGTATACATGTGCATGTATTAGAACTAATAAACCCTGAAAACAACCATTATTGAGAATGAAAAGCTAAAACTACAAGGCAAACCCCGATTTTTGTAAATAGGCGTCTTATAGACACCTAAATAGTACACATAAGTGTATGGGATGAAATTAAGATGGTGTTTCCTGTCACTTTATATTTCAATTTTTGAAGCACTGAATAACGATTTTCGAACGCAATTTTTTCTGGGCTTCCTTTTTGAAACATATCACAGACACAGGTGACAAGTGTGACCTTCTAGCTCAGATTTTTTAAAAGTCAAACCAATGTTAACCAATCACTTTAATCGTACATGTAGCTCTTTATAATGTCAAATAGCATCATTGCTTTTCATCCCATTGCTTATTACGGTTGTTATATATTTTGCACATTTGCGAGTGTAAATTTTACCTTACAATATGGTATCATATTTAACAACGATTTCTTGTACAGTAGCCTAGAGGAAAAAAAAACTTGTTTATAATATAACGACTATTAAACAAAGAATTGATTTTTGCTGTAAAAGATTCTGGAATATCACCTACTGTGAAAGTTACCGTAGATGCTTTGCTCACACAGGCAATACACACACAGGATCTTTCAGTTGTATGCATGCAAGGGTATTTGAAAAGGGTTTCTTTGCACTGGAAATTTTCAAACTGATACTCTTCCTGCAGGTACAATGAAGAGTATTCGAAGGCTCACAATAGCTCTCTTTTGACTGTTTTGTAAAAGTCTTTGTACTCTGATTACCATTTGTTTATATTTATAGTCTTGATTGATATTTGTTTATACTTTCATTTTGAATTCACAGTCAACCCAAAGGATCCAAATGAAGAAGAGTGAGTATTCTTGAACCCATTGATATACATGTACAGGACAGTTTTTATTGTTATGTGATATATTCAATAATATATCAATACATAATCAATACTTAATCAATACTTCTACAGGAAGTATAACAGGAAATCATATGTTTACCAATTAACTCCAACTTTCTGAAGAAAGTATTACTCATTCTTCTTCCAGTTAAACTTCTGATGCACACACATTTTATGGGTTTCTTATTCACTACATTTCATGTTCTCCCTAAAAGGTCAACTCCCCAATTCAGAGTAAAGTTATGAGTACAGATTGTTTTTGTCTCATTTTAAGTCTAGTTGAAAGTTAAAGAGCAATAGATCCAACTACAACATAACATTATAATGCAGAGTCTAATCTAGTGACCACCACTGCCATCACCTCCTCCTAATCATAATGATACAAATTGTAATAATCAATGTTAAACATTGAAATTATACATGAAGAGAATCAGAGCCAATACCAATCAGCAGCCTTGCATAGCACCACTTCAAGTCCTCAATCACTAAACAAGTACTTTTACTCTCAAAACATTTTAGTTTCTTTATACGAATAAAATGCTAGTCCAATTCATTAACTGTAATATTTAAATTGCAAAAATTATATTTTTAGACAGGTATCACATTCAACAAGAGACCCCACACACAGTGTTGATATTCGCTACTCATGTACATGTATATCCACCAACAATTTTAATTTTTATCTTTATATTATTGTTATTTTTTGTTCAGTTGGACACCTCTACATGTGCGCCTGCTGAGCGTACCAGAGCTGTGTGATCATGTTGCCCACGCATGGCAAGTCGCAGATGAGTGGTACAATGCATACTGGGAACTCAGACGACATGAACCCGCCAAAGTGAGTCCTTTCAAATAAGTATTTCATTCATTTTACACATGGGCCCGTATTCTGAAGTCAGGTATAATTCAAACTCGGGTTTAAAGTTGTAGTTAAGTATGGATAGCCGATTTTGACATAATTCACTAACAGTAGAGTTATGATATTTCATCTCATTTGACTCTCAAATCATTCCCTATTGTCTAGGAAGTATGAATAAGATAATTGTCTTCACCATGAAGGATCAGGAAAGAGCACAGTAAATATAAGAAACATACAATGTAATAAAAATGTCGACACCTTTGGCTTCCCATAATTTTAGCACGGAGTTAGACCATGGTCTAAGTCAAACATGACATCAGAATGCGGGCCATGGAGTACAGAACGGGGAGGGGGGGCTTCAGCTTCCCCACTCTTTATTTCATTACATGTAAAATGTTAACAAAAACATATTAAATTACCATCTGATTTTGATTTTTTTTTTGCATGGTCATTCCCCCCCCCCCCTCTTTCAAAGCCTGCAACCTCTGACACACACTTGAATATTTAGTGAAATTATAGATATCCCCCCCCCCCTCCCAAGAATGCATTGGTAAATTTCCATCATGATTTATTCACTATGATCATGAAATATTTATTTTATATATTATAATCTATGTTTCATTGAGAAAGTGTGGGCTTCTTATTTTCTGCTATAACATCTGTCTATGTTTATCCCTCCCCTCTATCTCATCACCCTTCTCTTTTCTGCCCCTTTTTATTTTTCTCTCCCTTTTTCCATCTCTCTCATCTCTCCTGCTTTCTCTCCATCTCTCCCTCCAGTTCTGTACGTTCACCTGTCTGGTGTGTTTGACCATGGCTACTATTGGCTACTACATACCTGGAGTCCTCATCTCGTACATAATATGTAAGTATCAGGTGATTGTATCAGGTGACTGTATCAGGCGATCATATCATGTGACCTAGATGCCATCACAGAGCTTTCATCATGATATCAAGTTGAATTTTTAAGGATCTATGTCAGAATATTACCAATATAAAGTTTGTTACTTGGAAAGTAGTTGTCTCATAAAGTCTTGTTCACTCTATTTCTATAGAAATATGATGATTTACAACTCTTTTTTTTTCTATTTAATTTGAAGGATAAGAAGAAAAGTTTGCTTCTGAATCTAATTCTCCAAAGTTCTGTCCAATGTAACTGTATTCTGATCAATACATATTCATCAATTGCTGTATAGTGCACTTTATGAAACTTTTGTACATACATGTACATGATGATATGGCAAGTTTCAGTCATCGAGAGGATTTCTTTCCTATATAGAGTTTTCAGTTGTAGGCCTATCTCTGTATAGAATAATTGCTATTCATCTGATTTCAGTAGAAGGAATGAAGACCTTTGAAGAGGTTTCAACCATTTTTTTTTCTTTTCTACTAAATAATTTTCTCTGGAATAGTATGCATTAAAGCCTACATGTATGTGCATTTTGAAATCTAGTATTGGATCACAGAAGATCCTCCCATGTATTGAGAACATACCATCACTGATAACATATCACCGACATGTACCTCGATCATTGCTTAGGAACACAGCTGGGAGATCAATCAATCTATAAATAAATCTTGCTATCCATGAAATTAAGCCTTCACAGAGATAGCTCATATATTGCTAGTCTTGTTTTGAAGTTTCTAACATGTCTGAATTGTGCATAATATTCACAATGTCAGAATGAAGTATGCAACATAGTTCAGATCTAGCTATGTCAGAAACATAAATTTTGACTGTGTGCAGTCAAGAATCCATCTAATTTTATTTAAATTCTTTCCTATCTTAGTGATATGTCTGCTATTATGGCCTGCCTATCTATACCATGATGTGTCGGGTAAACTCTACACCAAACTTCAGCCTTTCTTGAACCAGTTTGAACAGAGCATGGAGAGTTTAGAACGTAAAGAGAAACGTCAGAGACGTAAGTATTGTTCAAATTGAACATGATGAGTAATGTTGAAGAAGGAAATGTTTTGCTATTTTTTTTAGTAGGAACCGGGCCCTTTTGAATGTAACTAGCAGCCATATGTAAATTTGTATAATTGATTGTAAATATTAGGCATGTCTTTTTATGTTACATCGATGTGTCCTAGAACCATTCACAAATAAACCACACTGCTGGTAGTGAGTGACAAGGTAGACAGTGCTAGAATGAAGTTATAGCAATCTTTAAGATTGCAGGGGAGGGGGCTTCCTGTACCCTACTGCATGGGGGGGGGGCTATTCCTGTACCCCTACTGCCGGGGGGGGGGGGCTATTCCCATACCCCTACTGCCTATTTCATAAGAATCTTCTCTATGAGAGTGGAAGGGATGGGGGGGGTCCTGTACACTTACTGCCTATTATCTGTCTATGAGAGTGTAAGAGATAAGGGTGGGGGGTCCTATATCCCAACTGCCTATTTTCTATCTATGAGAGTGTAAGAGGTAAGGGTGGAGGGGGTCCTATATCCCAACTGCCTATTGGTTGTCTATTAGAGTGTAAAGGTGGGGCCTTCCTATACCCATTCTGCCTATTATCTTTGTATTAGAGTGGAATTAAGGGGACGGGTGCTTAATCCCATATCCATACTGAGAGTGCAAGGAAGGAATAAGGGGGGGGGGTGGGGCTTCCCATACCCTTACTGCCTATTATCTGTCTATGAGAGCAAGAGGGATTGGGTGTGTTTCCCCTACCGCTACAGCCTGTTGTCTGCATATGAGAGTGCAAGGGAAGGAATAAAGGTTTTGGTTTGCCTTACCTAAATCATGGTGCTGTAGGAAATGGTTACGGTATGCATAATAAGCACTAATGTGTGCAACAGTTGTTTGGTGTCTATCTGAGAATTATCTCCTTTCCATGTCCATCCTGTTTGGGTATTTATTTGGGTTTACATGTGTTTTGATATCAGATTAGATCTGGGTATTGATAAATAGTTTTGATTTTACAGAACTGAAAGTAATTCCATTGTACATGTATAAGTCCCAAAATGCAATTCAGAATAGCAGTTTGTTTCTGGATACCAAATGATGCGAATCTTTCACGTTTATGTGTATGTTGTACTATTACATGGTGATATGGATATTAATCAAATGATTGGCTGAAATCTATTACGTGACAATTCATTTATTTCAGCTAACATGAAAAAGTGATTACTGGTACTCATGACCATGTAACTTCTGAAGGTTTCCATGGCGAAGAATAGTGTAGTAGGTTTCACGCTACACCAGGTATCCTTGTTGGGAAAGTGTTGGTCTTGAAAAGGACCACCCAAACTCGACATTTCGACAAGTGTGTTCTGGTCGTGTCCATTCTCCTGAAGACGACAAGAACACGCTTGTCAAAACATTGAGTTTGGGTGGTTCTTTTCAGGACCAACACTAGCCCAAGACAGATACATGGTGTATCGTGAAACCTACTACACTACTCATGAACAGTTTGGCTGGTCATTGCTCGGAGATCAGCATGGTTTATCTAACATAAGAATGCAAATCACTATCTAAAAACACTATGTAATAAAAACATATGATACACATCATTATTCTTGGGCATCCTTTTTCTCTTTCTCTGCTGCTAGGTCTTAAGAGAACCACTCGCAATGCAGACGGGGGTGAAGAAACAAGCTCGGATAGTGAACTGAATGAATTCTGTCCTACACCCGGTCCTGCTGTGGATGCAGCGTTATCCCATGCAGCTCGTGTGTTTGGAAGCACCCCTTCGTCAAGCCGTCTGGGAACCCCTACTTATGGGTTGATTGGAGATCTTATACCAAGAGGGGCATCAATAGAATTCACTGATGATGGTATGCTCTTTATAATGATGATGATGATCATTATGATTATGATAGTAATATTAATAATGATAATAAAAATAATCATAATAATGACAATGATTATGATAGTAATAATGATAATTATCAATAGTGATGATATTAGTAATGATAGACATTTACAGAACACCATCTACCTATCTATAATCTATTCTAAGGAACACTAATTGATATTACCCAGCTTAAGTTCAATATGCTGTTTCCAGCGCTGTGCTTTCAAGGAATTGATCCTGCCCGGTTCCCATGAAAATAACGCATAGGAACTACCATTGAAATAGTTTTGAAAGGAAACAAGTGTTAGTGATCATTCTAAAGCCAAATAAATGATGTGTATTATCTGTTTTATAATATAGTGATGGGGGAGTGTTATTTGATAACCATCATCATTTTATAACATGACTGGTCAGTAGAACCGATCATTAGTAATAAGCAAACTTGATTGTGAGGGTCATGTGATAGAATTCAGCCAAACGTTGGATTAGGATCCATATCACCATTTTATGAAATTATTTTTGATAAAGGAATGGTATCCTTAATATGTGCCATTCATGAATTCTTGAAAATGGGTTTGGATTGAATTATAATTGTTATTACAGTAGATACAATCTCAATTAAATTGGTTCTTTATCTGAATCTTTCAGAGCTGAACACGGACAACGAATCAAGTAACATCTTACGTGGTTTGACCGAGATGCCTTCATATCAGGACCGGGCTTTGGATCCCAGCGGAGATGAACTAGACTCACGGTCAACTGGTAATCTTCTAGATGGTAAGACCGATGATCCTACAAGATTGCGACCTCCATCAGATCTGTTTGGTATGTCCACCGATGATGACTTTGGTGACCATGAATTAGACACTCCAGAGTCGCCTCTGGATGACCTTCTGCAGCCTCGTCTACAGGAAAGGAAATCCCGCAGCTCTGATCTAGCAGCTGAAAGTAGCACCCAGTCCTTGCCTCCTGCCGCTGCTCAACTCCTCTCACAAACCGTCGCAGCTGTTATGTCTGAAGCCGTTACCTCATTAGCCGGGCTTGGCGATCCCACCGCTGCCACTGTCGAGAAACAATCCGTGAAGCATCCAACGTTGCCTGTGAAATCTGTTCAGTTGTCAGGTCCTACAGACTCTGATGCAATACCAAGTGGTCTTACCCCGTCTCCACAGTCAGATGAAGAGCTTGCCGAGTTTGAAATGCTTGATAGTTCAGAGTTAGATGAAGAGAGATCGCCTTCTACCGAGAACAGTCCCGGAGCCATCAATGCTGGCATTACTTATCTGTCTTCCTTATTCTCCAGGAGAAAATAGAAATCAGTTTAGATCTTGGAAGCAGTCTAGAGGATTGATAGACCATGTAGGATACCATGCAATGTTTCTAGTTAAGCAAAAATTTTGATGTATCCTATTAAACTCAAGATGCATCAATTATTTTGAATTAACCCTACCCCTTATATGCAAAAGTTGTCCAATAACTTTTGATATTGTAAAATTGGACGGGTCAAATTTAAAACTGTGGCAGGGTATTTTGAGCCACGCATGCTGCATTCACTGTTATCCATCAGGCGGAATGGGATTCTCTAATACCAAGTGCTTTGTCTGTTCCAATATGGCAAGTTCATCTGCACTTTTATTCATTCATCAGAGGATTCTCCCCAGTGACTTATAGCTGTGCAATGCTACATTACTGGAGAGGTATAACGGAATGAGTTTTCAAAACAATATCACAATGAATGCTTGGTAATCTTACAAAGAGTTGCAATCAATCTCAAATTGCCATTGATCTCAGACGTGTAATTCATAGATGTATTGTAGATTAATCACAATTTAAGTTTTATTTAAAAAATTTCAAATCTTTTTAAGAAAGGACCTAGGTAGCGTGATTGTCAAAGGTGGTTGTATGTCCCTGGCTATTCATTCAGCTATTGTGGATGTTTTTGTAGGATTAGAATCTCTACGATGTTGATCAGATTCTCTCAAACTGAACAAATCACAATATGAAGTAGATATTAGAATGAAATTTAAAAAAAACTAACCAGTGGCCTGTTGCAGAAACAGTTGCATTAAAACGCAGATCAAATTATTAACCGCAAGTTTAGAATACACGCTTTTGAGTGGTTGAAATCAAGTTGCGTTTCTTGCAACTCTTTCTGCGACAGACCACAGACTATATTATTACATTGTTTGGTGCAATTTAAAGGTGACTTGATATTATGTTTTTCATCATTCATACACCTGACACGAGTACACATTATTCCAAGTAATTGATGCAAATTTACAACAGATCAGATATTTTAATAAATTTTGTCTCTTTAGGTGAGCTTTTTACAGATTTTTAAAATCTCAGTTACATTAATCATGAATGTCTAGAAAACTATATTGATTGATGTTTTTTACATTGAGGGAAATAATGTCTCATTAATTAGAAGATGAACATAGTGAATCTAAGCCCCCCCCCCTCAGATTCTCAATGAATTTTTCAAGCATTATATATAATCGTGATAGATAATGCCATCAATCTCTTCATTACCAGTGGCAGCATGGGAAATACAAGGGTGGCAGGCAAATTTGCTACATGACAGCCCAAATTGCCCTTAAAATTCCCAGGATGGCATGCTTTGGGGCGACCATCTTGTCTAAAGTCACCCCACGATCTGCTACAAGCTGTACTTAATATTCAGAAAATGAATATTTTGAAAGATGGCAGAATTATATTTGCATTTACTGTATAATTGCTCATTGCCCCTCAAAAAAAGCCATTGGGGATTTTTCCTAATTGCAAAAGAGAGACGGATTCTGCTATTGGTAAATCCATTGAAAATACAAGTCAATTCACAATGGACAGCTGAGATGTTTTTGTCGAAAGTAGTTAATGAGCATTTCATGAAAGTTGTCAGCACTGACAAGTTGTCTTTCTGCGACAGTTACCATAGTAACAGTCAGAGGCCAGTGCCTTTCAGCCAATCAAAACCAAGGATTCCACTGAAATTGTCAGCATTGACAATTTAGTCGGTGCTGACAACTTTCATGAAACACCCACCTGGACAGGAGGTCATTCAGACAGGATGAAAAATTACAAATATGTCGTTTGCCCAAAGTCCAGAATGACACTGCTGCTTTGATTCACCAATTTTCGACAAAGACTGCTGTGTCACGAAGGTTTTTTGACAATAGATTTTCTGCTTCCCAGGAGGTGTCTGAGTAGTGAATGCGAAGAAACTCTAAAATGAAAGAAAAAGCCCCAAAGTACAGCAGTTCCCCCATTGTGGAAAAAAAAGCCCCTAAAAAATGAAAATTATTTCCTAACGACCATGAGCAGTGGTGATCTTGGGAAAGAGATCAGGAAACATAAAATGAATCCACTCTAAGCTTAGTTTTTAGATTGTTGAATTCCCATTTTAGCACAGAATTTTACGGTAGTTAAAGTAACAGACCTCAAAGTACGGGCCTATAAATATTTCAAAGCTTTGCTGCATCATGTCTTAAGCCTTTACCCTACTTTTTTGTTTTGTTATCAAGTTATAAATGTCACATGATTTTAGATATCTTATTTTTATGAATAATAACATTTTATAGTTGAATATTAATAAGAGGGGATTACATGTCATGTAGGATTGATATACAATATTATTGTAATATAATACATGTAGATAATGTGAAACTCATATTTATATCTTACTGGTTCATGTATGTTATGAAGTATGATTTGAGTTATATACCATGTAGAAAATGCTGCATTTTATTTTTCAAAACATTGAGTGCTGATTTTAATTGAAAATATTGAGGGAGTAGAATTCATATGTTTAAAGTATATATGTTAAATTTGACTTTTGTCTGAATTATATCAAACGACAGGAATTTGTCCATGTGGTTGGGAAGACTGTGAAAAAAGGGTCAAGTTGTCTTTCCAATAGTTCTTTTTTCTCAAACTATCTGGTCTTAAGGTCTTTATCTTCAACAAATTTATAAAATTATACAATGATAAAGAGAATGAAATTAATCATGGATGGATAAGAAAGAAAAAACAATATGTAAGGTGAAAAAAGGGAAAGGTGAGGTTCGAAAAAAATCAGTTGTAGAGAGAGAGCACATGAAGTAAGGGGATAGGAGGTGAGAAGGAGAACATAAATATAGGGACATTAAGAAAGAGTAATAGAGATATAGATGAGGATTGGGAAAGAGATATTAGAATGGTATTCATTTTATAAAAAAAAGTTGTCACTTATTTTATCATGTAAATTATATGAAAAACTTGGAGCTATTGATTCAAAGCTCCTTATTTCATTTTGAAAGTGCAATGTTTTATCAGCTGTAGTAAATATCAGGTCCCCCACCAAAAATCAACAAAGGAGATGTGAATAAATTGAGAAATCAAACAAGCTCACACAATGCTGAAAATTTCATCAAATTCTATGGTAAAATAGCAAAGTTGCAGCTTATTAAAATTTCACATATTTTAACTTAATTGCATGAACAGCACGGATCGTATGCAAATGAGGGAGCTGAGTAATGATGACACTGACTTTTGAATTTTATAAAGTGAAAGGAAATATTAGTATATTTTTTACTTCCTGTAAAAGAGAAACGAGGTTTAAGGCCCCTGAAACGTGAAACTCTCTTTATGAGAACACATTGTGGCGTTTCACCGTCATCAGATGTACAGTAAAGGAACTCAAAGTACAATAGAATTAGGGAGTGTGTGGCATCAATTCTCTTGAATATCAGACATATTGTGTGTCTTGTGAAATAAACCAAAATTTTGAAGCTCTTTGAATTTTGGTAAATCCCTTATAAACTTTCCACGTCCCTATCAAATCTTGAACCCATTCTCACGTTTTGTATGTTAATGGTAGTAGAGTCTCTTGAATTATATTTATTTGGTATTTTATTTATTTTTTAAATATCGTGAGAGGTTTGCATCGTATGTTAATATTATTTATTGTCCATATCATGCTAGATTTAATTGATATTGTAATATGAAAATTCATGCCTTTGCAGGACATAATTCTAATAATAATGATAATAATATAGGGTATTTATATTGCGCACATATCCACCTTTTTAGGTGCTCAAGGCGCTCCTATAATACCCGGCTAAGCTAGGCGTTCATAGCTCACATTGCTCTTCAAGGGATTACTTCCTACTGGTAACCATTTACCTTACCTGGGTTGAGTGCTGCACAATGTGGATCAGTTTCTTGCTGAAGGAAATTACGCCATGGCTGGGATTCTAACCCATGACCCTCTGTTTCAAAGTGCGAAGACTAATCCACTGGGCCACAATGCTCCACATAATTCTAGTACAGAAGAATTGTGATCATGAAAACAGATGAACAACACACAATGGATCATTATTTGATCATTTCAAACACTTTTTTGTGTGGATTGTACAATATTGTCTTTGGAAATATATGTAATATATTTTTAGATTACTCTGCTTTTAAGATTGTTAATCCTTTTCAGTTGTATTTTAAGATTTTACCGATTGTTTTATTGGAAATGTGTTACTTCTGGTAAAGGTTTTGCTAATTTCCTTTTATATTTATTGGAAACTTCTGCTATCAATCTGTTAAACCTTCCATGTGAACAAGTATTTTATCATTTAAACACCAGTGTATAGACGTATTAGATATTTTTTCATTAAATCCTCTCACCATGCTTATTCTGTATCTTCACATTTACATGAAGAATTTTTCAAAAATACAAGTAACAATTTCAAAACCAGATCGAATATCATCATGTTGGCTCTATTTGTGAGTTGTGATTCGAATGTGTTGCCATGGTACATTGCCCAACTTCGATCAATAAATGTGTCAATGATCATTGAGGAATCCTTATTCACTAAAAGCTCAGGGAAAGTAATTGATTTAAACCTAAATGTGTAAATTCACCCATCTTTTTTTCATGTTATGTATGAAATCAATACTTCATCGGCTGCTGTGACTTTATCTAGATAATTCTGAGAATAGAGAAGAATTGATTATGCTACACTTGTTACGCAATCTTGTCAAGACTTAAGTTCTGTTATGGAAATTAGGATATGAGTTTGTGTGAGATGTGTATTGTACTATTATCAATGTGTATGCATGAACAGACTAATTAATAAAAGGTGCATGAAGCACTTTACAGTTATAAATACAAAATCCTGAGTTCTGCAGTGCATTGTTTTCTTTGCGAGTAATTCCAAATTCCCAAATCCAAATCTTAAAAAATAAAACATATCTTTTTTTTTCTTCACTTAAAGGGGAATCCAGCCTTGGCCATAAAATGTTATGTTGGGAAGGAGAAAAATAAATTTAACAGAATGGTGAAAGTTTGAAAGAAATTGGATAAGCAATGAGAAAGTTATAGCTGCTTTAAAATTGAGATCACTAATACTATGTAGATTTCAAATTGGCAACTGTGTAAGTAAATTATGACAAGGGGCAAGGACAACTTTCCCATAGGCCATGTACTTTATTATCAGGGATTTGTGGTTTTCTCCCAAGTACCCATTCCCCTGGGACAGTAATCTAAATATAGCCCAGGTAGTATATTGTAGTATGTCCTCATGAAAGAAAATATACTTTGAAATAAAACTTTTGGGAAAAATGACAGTTTAGCAGTGTTGTAGTCAAGGCTCAAACCTCCAAGGCCAAGGCCAAGGCTTTAATACCCAAGGCCAAGGCTTCCATAACCAAGGCTGATGCCAAGGCATGGAAACCCAAGGCCAAGGCCAAGGCCTGAAAACCTCAAGGCCAAGGCCAAGGCCAAGGCATTTCAATTGTACAATATATGGAAAAAAATTAGAAAACAATGCTTAGGCGGCATACATGACACACAGGACCAAATGTATAAAAGGTGTGAGCGAGCAAAATTTTTGACCCTTGTACATTTAAAACGAAAATAATTTCATGATAGATCCTGTAGATTTAGACATAAAACATTTAATCATTGTTCTAGGCGATTCACATTGCAATAATTATTATTACCAAGGTGATCTGATCCTGGCATGCCCATTCTCAACATATGTCTTTCTCCTCTACCTGGTACAGGGGAGGCAGAATGTATTTTTTTTTTGGGGGGGGAGGTCAAAGCCAAAAATGCACTTACAATATAAGTCAAAATGAGAATTTTGGTGCAGTTCAGCAAAGCTTTTTTAAGGGATTTATAATTGATAAGACAGGTATTTTGATTTAGGCTTTAATTTCCCGCTATACATGTAGAAAGCATAGCGAGCAAGTGGTTTTGAAAAAAAAAATCAACTTTGAAGTTGTAAAACTCGATTTTGGGTCAATTATGGTGCTAATCACTGTTAAAAGGGCATCCTTGCGAGATGCTGTAATAAGATGTAATAAGAAATGAAATTTAAATATTTCGAGCTGTTTTCGTAATCATGAAATAGGTGTGCAACTTACTAAACAAATTAATGCGAGCACAAAACACAAGCTGAAATTTTTACTGACCAGAAAAGGAAGCTGTTCTGGACTGCATTTAGTGACTCATAAATAGGATACATAACTCACCAATCAAACAATGCGAGCGCAAAGCGCGAGCTCAAAAATTTGTAATATTCCGACCTAAAAACTAGACATTCTAAGCATTTTTTTTGGGTGTAAATTGAATGCGAACCTTACTTAACAATAATTTATGCAAGCACAATCCAAAATTTGTTGATTTTGAAACCTAAAATTTTGCTCTGTATGCCATGCTTGGCCCCTCAAAATTTTTGGCTCATCATGCCATTGATGCCATAGCCCATTTGGAAATGACGAAATTGAAGTTTGTGTTCAAGTTTACCGAATCTTTTCAGAATATCATTAAGACTTAAAACATTCTTGTTGGTCAAAGAAAATAATACAAGGAAAACCTAATGGAATAGAAATCAACCTTGTTATCATTCTTTAGTAAGTAAGCTATTTTTAAAGTATGAAAATTGTTGTCAAAATTGCAGTCAGATCTGTCAGAATTATTCCTGTCATAAAATCACTATAATCAGTGGCGTACCGTGGGTCACGGCATTGGGGGCACCAGCAGAAACCTGGAACTGCCTAGTGAGCTCGCGAAGCACGCCCAGATGCCAGGTATACTGACCTAATAGATATATTTTTATAAGGACAGTGCCAATGTACGGACATGTATCTCACTAGTCAAATAATGCGAGCGCAAAGCGCGAGCTTAAAATTTTTGATATTCAAACATAAAAAGGGACATTACAATCAATCTTTTGTAATCATGATACGTACCTGTCTCGCTAAATAATGCGAGCGCGAAGCGCGAACTGAAATTTTTGTAAATATTGACACCAAACAGGAAGATTTTAAGGACTATATTTTAGGAATCTTTTATCTATTAAGATTATACACATCTCACCATAGTCATTTAATGGGAGTGCCAATAAGCACTTGCTGATTTTGTTAGAATTACATCTAAACATGCACATAAAGCACTTGTAATCATGATTAACATACCCATCTCACTAATCAAATCTTGCGAGCGCGAAGCGCGAGCTGAAAATTTAGGAAATTCAGACCTGAAGAGGGGCATTTTGAGGCTTGTTTGTAGGAATTCAAGAAGACCTTACGTAGTTCACTAACCAAATGATGCGAGCGCAAAGCGCGAGCTGGAAATTTTTGATATTCAGATCAGAAAAAGGGACATTTTAAGGACTCATTCTAGGAATTGATGGAGAGCAGACATCTTTCAACAATCCACTACTGCGAACGTAAGCACAGACAGGAAATGTTTTATATTAAGACCTTAAAATGGGACAATCACTTAAAGTATTCATGAAAAAAAAAGCATACTATTGTACATGTAAAAGAATAACTCGAAGTGCGAGGAAATATATTTGGTAGTTTGGTGTATATTGACTTGAAAACGGGAGGTTTTAGTATAGCAGGATTATATATCTCGGTAAACAGACAATGGGAGCACCAGGAACAATGAAGACATATATGCCCTGACCCAATTATGTTTCATTTATATGAAAAAAAATGTTTCTTATGTAATGTAACATAACATAATTATAACATTATAATGAACATTAATGTTTTCTTTCCCACTACGTTTCTCTTCCTTTCTCCCTCTTTTCCTCCTTTTTTTTAGTCAGCCGATTTGGGGGGGGGGCACGTGCCCCCATGCCCCCCCTGTAGTTACGCCACTGACTATAATCCTACATGTAATCATAATTATTATCATTATTATTGATATTGTCATTATCCTTATTAGTCATGATTACATCATATTACCAATAAACAATATTAATTTTCATCACTTCTCTTTGTTACATAATTATGTGATGATAATTGCAACTGATGGCACTGCTAAGTACACTTACTGCTTCTGCTGCTGCTGACTGGTAGTATTTAGTGTCATTAGATGTACAGAACAATTGAAACATTTGTAATTACTTTTATAAAACAAATGAAAGTACAAAATACAAAATGCCTTGAAAAAGCCTTGAAAATGCCTTGAAAATGCCTTGAAATTTCAAGGCTCAAAATCCTCAAGGCCAAGGCCAAGGCCCTCTCAAGGCCAAGGCTTGAATGTTCAAGGCCAAGGCTTTGAAAAAATAGGCCTTAAGGCGCCTTAAGGCCAAGGCCGAGCATCAAGGCACTACAACACTGCAGTTAATGTAGCCATAATATGTATTGGAGTACATGGAAGAGTAGTCCTTGCCTTACATCACTATGACACCCATATGCGGCCAATTTGAAGTCTCCATGGGTATAGTGATTACCAATATTTACATCTTTTAAAAATTCATTACTTTCTTGTTTGTCCAATATTGTTCAAACTTTCACCTATTAACTTGTCTGATATTTCTCTTCCTTATAAAAACAAGTTTTTATTTGGGTTGGATTCCCCTTTAAAAGTAAGGACATGGGACTAGTGTAAATATTTAATCACCTAAAGTTACCAAAATGAGAAAACTTGTCATGAACTCAAATTACTTCCCTCAATGAATTTGAAATTGTTTCTTAAGGTAAATATTTGTTTCAATAATCAGGAATTCATTGCTTTGGTGTAATATATATTTATCACAGTAAGGTATGTCTGCATGAATCCATTTGCCTTGAAGTAATAATCCGAAATAATGGAGTAAAATACCTTGCAAAATAGCTTTACGATTAACCTAGTTAAAAATAAAAATAATGCTCATGTTATTTATTTTTTTACTATATTTTGTAATGAATTTTACTTCAATTGTAGGATTAATCATGAACTCCAGCATTTGTTCATTGCAGCAGTACTACTTGGCAACTCTGTTGCAGCCGTACCAGTACTTTACTTTGACATAAATGAAATTCACATCAAGAAGATATACATCAGGAAGATATACTTTGGTTAATCAATCACAAACTTACAGGGGAGGCATCATGGCCTCTAGTCATTTTAGGGTTAAAGTATCAATTGATACCAGATCTAATCATATCAAGAAATAGTGTTGTATTTATGACAAGTTTTCTAATTAAATTGGCAATTTCTTTAGGTGTTGGGTTATTGTACTATTAAAAATGTTTACTAAAGCTACATGAAAATCCATAAAATGTGTAATCTTCCCCCCTGGCTCTGGCTACCGCGACAGTTTTCAGTCAAGTATAAAGGTCATTCTCAGAACAAAATTATATTTCATTGTCCAACTATCTTTTGGCCTGTAGCAGCCTTGCAATTTTGCAGTTTCTGTGACATTTTGTTAAGAAAATAACGTGGATGGGTGGCTTTCGGACTGTGCCTGATGGCAATTGGTGCTTTAGCTAGAATATGCAGTCATTAATAGTTTTCCTTTTATTATTAACAACCATAACAGTCGTTATCTGCTCTTCTTTTGGAGCAGCCAACCAGAAAACCCCAAGCGCACATTCAGTGTGCACTAGGGCCTGCGTACATTGTCTATCTGGCGAACATTTCATTAATTTGCGTCTTTTGCGACTTGTTAAATGTTATAACCAACAAATTTATTCAACAGTTGCTTCTCAGCCTTTCAATAACAAGGAAATTTGCAAGATGAAAAAATGTTGATGAAAATCATGAAATGTTCCCCAGGGAAGTGTTTCATAGAAAAACTTATCGTTTTATCAGACTAAGGGGGTGTTGCAAGAAAATATTTGCGATCAATTGCAAATATTCTGTTGCAATTTTACAACCGATAGATCAACGTTAGCTGTAGCAAATTAAATTTAGGGACCAAAATTTGACTTGCAATTGATCGCAAGTTTTCTTGCAACACCCCATAAGTATGTTGTTCTTGAGAGTTACCACAGTAATATTACCTCTCAACCAATCACGTTCAAGGAAAGTTGTCGGATCCAACAACTTTTTGGATGAAATATATTGATGAAATGCTTCCCAGGGACCCATTGCATAAAAGTTACTCTCATATAACTTTGCCATCCAGTGGTAACTTCCATGGAATCCTTGATTCTGATTGGCTGTTGATCATCGTTACCATGGTAGTTACGATTTAATGACAAAGTTACCATAATAGTGACTTTTATACAACAGGCCCAGGTTTTCATTCTTGAGGCTGGACTCAAGGATAGTAATTCACGACTTCTATGAATTGCATAATTTTTTTTTTCTGAGAACTACCTTTGTAAAGGGGCCTTGAACACATACAAACTACATCATACACACTAGATTTTATGAGTGATTTGCTGGGTTTATTGTGTTGGTAGGCTCACATGTTAAAATGGTGTGCCAAAAAGTCTTTGAAATTTTGCACAGACGGGTTTATCAAGATCAAGTGATGGATAACACCAGTCCCCTTTGCTCCATGTCCACAGAACAGTATGCTGAGATGGAATCCAGATGTAGAGGCAATAAAGGAGAGCTCTCAGATCATGAAACGCTTGAGGAATCTGTCTTTCCTGCAGGATATTGGGAATCAGATGTAGTGTTTCCAGAGTGGCTATACACGTGTAAGAGTTTGTGGTTGAAAGATGATCCAATCTAAATGTCCTGCATTTCACGGAGACGGCGGACGACACTCCTGACCGTGGCAGCGGCTGTGGTACTGCAAGGTGAAGAAAATAAATAATCTTACATAAGAATCTTCTTTTCATTGCCTTGAAATAGGCAGAGCACTTGATGCGAGTTTTAACTTTAATAGACAAATTTCCTTGCTCTTTGCATATATTTGTAGGAATGTTTCAAACCACTGTGCTGCTACTCTAAGATTATTGAATTATATATCTTTTGTTATTAAATTTCATCAAAATGAAATCTAAAATGACTGATACATTTTGTATGATTTTCATGACACTTATAGGGGAAGTTCACCCTGAAGAAAAGTTTGTTGTAAAAATAGTAGAAAAATTGTAACAAGTGGAATGCCTCTGGCCGTCTCACCTGCATCACGCAGTTCAACATAGCAGCAGTGCTGACTTTGAAAACTACTATAACTCGCACAAGATGTTCAGTGATACTTGGTTACTCTTATTTCCACGTTTTATGAACTAGACCAATACACTTACAGAGATAGGATGGTAATTCAACAAATACCCCAATGTGGCCAAAGTTCATTGACCTCACATGACCTTGGACCTTGATCATGTGACCTAAATCTTGCACAGGATATTCAGTGATACTTGATTACTCTTATGTCCAAGTTTCAAAAGTCAGATCAATAAACTTGCAAAGTTATGATGGTAATTCAACAGATACCCCCATTATGGCCAAAGTTCATTGACCTTTGACCTTGGTCATGTGACCTAAAATGCGCACAGGATGTTCAGTGATACTAGATTACTCTTAAGTCCAAGTTTTATGAACTAGACCAACATACTTTCAAAGTTATGATGGTAATTCAACAAATACCCCCATCCAGCCAAAGTTCATTGACCCTTAATGACCTTTTACCTTGATCATGTGACCTGAAACTTGCACAGGATGTTCAGTGATACTTGATTACTATTATGTCCAAGTTTCATGAATCAGATCCAAAAACTTTTAAAGTTTTGATTGTAATTCAACAGATACACCCAAATTGGCCAAAGTTCATTGAACCTAAATGACCTTTGACCTTGGTCATGTGACATGAAATTCTAATAGGATGTTCAGTAATACTTGATTAACCTTATGGCCAAGTTTCATGAACTAGATCCATATAATTTCTAAGTTATGATGTCATTTCAAAAACTTAACCTCAGGTTAAGATTTGATGTTGACGCCGCCACCGCCGCCCGCCGTCGGAAAAGCGGCGCCTCTAGTCTCACTCTGCTATGCAGGTGGGACAAAAAGTATTGATGAAGGTTTGGAGAAAATCCATTGTTATTAGAATTTTAAGTTTTGGATATGTGACGTTATTAACAAGCAGCTGCCCCATATGTTAGGTAATTTAAAATGCATGAATTTCATTTTTCTAATTTGTTCTTGATGACTTATTTTGGTTTTCTTTTGTGGAATCGCCCATAATCAGGTGAGAAATGATTTGTCTATTGATATACAGAAAGTACAGTAAAAACAATTTTTTCAATGAATGACATTTCATTGAATTTTTTACCATTCACTATGTAGGAATGCTTCTTGCACATGACGTCACAAACAAAATAATTCTAATGACTTTTTAATTCTTTGATAGATTTTTCTCAAGCCATCAGCAATATTTTTCACTATTTTTTCTGCTGTTTTTACGATAAACATGTATGTCAGGGTGATCTTCCCCTTATAAAGTTATTAGGCCATAACAGTAGATGTGATCAATTGGTCCTAAGTGTAAGTCCATGCAGAATGTAGTATTGCTTTCATGACCACGATCTACAAGGGGTTTGGTTGAATGAATCCACTCTGACCTGGTAGGTTTGATAAAAATCCACTCACCTGTATACCCAAGCACCTCCAGCTACAGTCTTTCTGCAGATCTTGCAATGCCAGATACCAACAACCTTCCTCTTCATTGTATCCTGTATAAACCAAAACACGACAATAACAGTAACTTATTTAAGATAGTACCCTATTCCGCAGGCTGTTGAAACAAATATGAAAATAGATACATGTCTTTTATTAAATCTCTAAGAACCAACCAGGGGAATCACATAACCCTTATGCTGCCAAGAATTTATCAGTAAGCTTAGAATTCAAGATTTCACCGACTCAGGTTTATGTGAATAAGCCAGATCTAGTTGACAAGGTGACAATTGACCTGAATTATTTTATTATTCATTAGAACATATCAATACAGGAAAAAAAGATCAGCAAAAAGTTGTTATCATCAATGACCTGATGAAAACAGAATAACGATTACAATAAATAACATCCATATCATCCATGTAATAACATCAAATTCTGAGTCATTATCTTAGCAATGCTTAGTAACATAAATAAACAAACATATTTACATTAATGAAACATGAAAATGAATAAACTGTTAAGGATATCACAATGGAAAAAAATGTAGATTAATTGTATAAATTATTCACTGATAAAACCACTGAAAGTAATTAATCAAATAGGGGTGCTATAGGAAATAGAACTTTCTCATAGAATCATTGGAGCTACATGAACTCAGGTTTAATATGGTATGCCGTTTGCTCGTAACTTGATAGCTTTGCCTTTAAATCCTGCTTGATCATGCATAACCCGACAGAAAAACTAAATTTTACTAGGAAGCCAGACAAGGAATTAAAACCAAACTACCAAAACATGGCTCAAGGCCTGTTTTGTTTAAGTTATATCATTTGATTTTGGAAGAGCTTGGAAGCTGGTATGCAGACTAGATATTCAAACTCAAAATATGGGAACTCAGGACATGAAAAGCACAAAAAGAAATTTTACCTTTCCACAGAAGACACAGGTGCATTTGCTGTGCTGGGAGATCTCGATCTTCTTCACCATCTTACGCAGGGAAGCACCATAACGGGTCCCATACTTTCCAGTGATACCAACTTTCCTTGTACGCTTGGCCTGAAAGAGATGGGCAAAATCAGAATACTTTAAATTACAAATGCGTTTAATTCCAATTTTAAATTTCAACTTTAATCTATTTCTTAAAATCTTGAAATACAGCTTAATAAATCATTGTATGTGTTACAGCGTCACATTGTAACGGTAGCCAGTTCGTAGCCAAAATATCAATCCTCTCCCCTTTCAGCACCGTATTGTGTATTAAAGACAATGTTCCTTTAAATGGTAGGACCAAATTTCGAAGTTGAAATCTGAACTTTCCTGTGATGAGCTCTGTCTTACAAAGAGTTGTGTTAGATCTGATCAACCACATGGATATCAACTGAAGTAAGCAACCAAATCATGCAAAGATTCGCATGCGGCACGCTGGCAATTTGTTCACCACAGGTTCGCATGATTTGGTTGCTAACTTCAGTTCATATTATCAACATTACGTTGCACAGTGAATCCAAGCGATCAGCTAAGTTATGTCTACAGATAACATGTAGATCGAAGCCGAAATACAGCCATTCCCCCATTCCCGATATTTTGAACAGTGGTGGATATATTGACATCGTTACAGACGCGTGCGTCTCATAACATTGGCGAAGAACAATAGGAAACAAGATGGCGGCGTAAACATCGGGCAAGTCTCTTCGATCTTATGATATTTTTCTCATTTTTTTGATGAATACTTGTTTACAAATAAAATCGATGGCGCAGAAATGTCGGAAATGAAGTTTCATGATTTTGGGCTAGATCTTTTAGAAGGAATGTAGAAATCTTGCACACAGCCAATAATTGGAGACTGTCTCCCATGGCATGAGACTAAGAGAGATTATCTCCAATATCAGAGACTTTTGTAAAAAATTTGGGTATCTAATTTCAGAGACAGTCTCCACTCCAGTTTGGGAGACCAATTTCCTTTGTTTACATTTGCTTCAAAAGCTAAGGATTACGGTAGGGTGTCTGGAGAAAAAAATTATTTTTCTTATTTCAAGAAAATATCACATTTTCTTTGTGAATTTGAAGAGAAATGACCTTCAGACTTACAGAAATGTAACATTTTTGAAAAAATCCAATTATTGGTTGCAAAAAAGAAGAATGAAATTAGGTAAATTTTCAGCATTTTTCTGCCATTGACTGTGTAGTTAAGAAATGGACACACACAAATCCAAATTTTTAGCTTCCGAGAGCTGTTATAAATTTAGTATTAATGCCAAAAACTTGTCCATAAAGAGTCAAATAGGAGTTTTTATGCTCTTTCTGATGGTATGATTTTTATAAAGATTTGGAAACCAGATCACAATGAAAAATTGCGACAAAGTGAAAAAATTGTGCAAAACAGAAATGTCATTTTCCCATAGAAAACGCATGGGGAATTCGGAAATGGCAATCTCAACACACACAAAAATAAGGGTTTGCAATTTATCTCTAAATCCTTATTTAGAATGATCATATACACTTGTCCTTACTGTCAAAAGAAGCCCCTGAATTTTCTCTTTCCATACATGCCAAACACAAGTTAATAATCAATTCAGATCACATTTTTCTAGTAGCCTGAACATCTCGAAAAATATGTGCCATATTTTCCCCTAAATCAGCCTGTGTTATGCTGACACTTTTCAGTGCGGCTTCAGACACCCTAATCAGTAGAGGCGCACGGCCAATATTGGAGACTGTCTCCAATGTGGGAGATTATCTCCAATATCAGAGACTTTTGTGAAGAATTTGGGTATCCAATTTCAGAGACAGTCTCCAGTTTTGGAGACCAATTTCCTTTGTTTACATTTGCGGCAAAAGGATTACCTTGGCGGCAAATAAAAATGTGATAAGCAGATCCCTCATGAAAAATTACCCCTTTTCACCGTCTACTTTAAAAATTCACCGTCTACTTTTGTTTTGATAAGGATTTTTGTTGTCAATCACACACAAAACAAATGGGCTTCTGACCCCAGTGAGACAAAATTTTGGGTGGAAAAAATCATGCTTTTGTTGGTGTTGTTTCTTTTGTCCTTTTGCAAAGCAAGTCTCCAATGTGGGAGATTGTCTCCCCTATTGGAGAGAGTCTCCCATATTGGCCGTGCGCCTCTACTGCTAATTACGGTACCTTGGCGGCAAATAAAGATGTGATAAGCAGATTCCTCATGAAAAATTACCCCTTTTTACGGTCTACTTTAAAAATTAACCGTCTAGGCCAACTATTATTTTATCACATAAGGTTTTTTTTGTTGTCATCCACACACAAAACAAATGGGCTTCTGACCTCAGGCCCAGTGAGACAAAATTTTAGGTGGAAAAAATTGTGCTTTTGTTGGTGATGTTTTTTTTTTGTTCTTTTGCATAGCCATAGCAAGTCTCTAATTAATGGGAGATTATCTCCCACTGTGTCCCAGTCTCACACACATTGGAGAGTCTCCCGTATTGGCCGAGCGCCTCTGCTCTGCTCTGGGGCGAAAGTTTCAATTCAGAATTTCAGGTTTTGGCGGCCTACACGCACATGAATGGATAGAGGATACCTGGCTTCATTGAGAGTAACCTTACGTCAGTAAATGATTTTTACTCTCTACAAGCAGCCTGGCTACGTTACCGCTGCGCATGCAGCGAGCTCACCGCACCGCACCAGCACTGCAGCAGTTTCGCTCGCCGATCGACCCGAGGTCGATACGAAATTTTATTTTTACATCATACATGGCTTGTAACTGTGTAAGTTGTATTGTAAATTCATAACCTTTGAAAGTTTGACTATATAGCAACAGTACAGGGGATCTTCATAGAATATGGTATGCCTGGGCTATTTCAGATCTACCAGCTTAATTAATTAAATTTGTCAAAACGTTGAATATGAGAGATGGGCTTATTGATTACAAATACAATCAATCATCAGCAGCTCGGTTAAGTCAACGAACACAGAAAACTGGTGGTATTGCTAGCGAACTTAAATCGAGCAGAGATAATTTACACCAAAATAACAGATTTAATAGTTGAATGAAGATATGAAAATGGAATGAAAAATGTGATAGCCTAATTTAGAACATGAAATTATTGTTGATTCGTATATTTGGGGCAAAAATTGAAAGATTTTCAGGGATTTTCGTAGAGTTACACACTGACCATTTTTAACAAATTACTGAGTCCAGCAGAAGAGACCATGTACAGATCACCTCGTCCATTGTATGGATATTTTCATAATTGCATTCTTATTTTTATATTAATAATAATATGCATAATTAATCAAAAAAATATTTTGAAATATAATATATATTATTTGTGTAATTTTTTAATATTAATAGGAATTAAGTTTAGATTTCATATAATCGGATCTTTCAAAAATTGGCAATGGTAAAACTCTTACAAACAACTCGGCCTTGGTAAATTTCACCCCCTTTATAATGTCGTACCGAAACACAAACACAAGAGTTTATCGATTGTTTATCATTATTAATCATTGTATATATATTCATTTAATGTTTATTCATCTATTTTATCTCTATCTATCTATACATATATCTAGACCAGCAGTCCCAGTAGTGTCGCTGATGGTTACATTTCTGAACTAGTAAAATACGACTAGAAAATAGGAAAATATGACTACAACAACGTTGCACCCAGCTGATCCTTTTATAACTAGTCAGCGAAGCGCGAAGCATTTGGGTGTTTCATAATGAAATAAAAGGGAGCCGTCTCTCTTATAGGCCTATATCAGCTCCAATTCAATTGACTATATTGTGATATTTTAAACATTGTTTTCAAAAGTGAATGTGAACGCACGAAAAAGGGATAAAATGGAGGAAATTAAAATAATAATCACCCCGCGCGAAGCGCAGAAGATAAAGCGTTTTAATTTTCATTTTTTGCAAAGAAAAGGGTCCTGAGAAAAGGGTTTTCTGTAAGTCATATTGAATGCTTCCCTTTGAAAGAAGTTGATTACAAACAATCATTTAGCGACTTTAACTCGCAAAACAGAGCAAGGGTACTGCCGGGAGGGATTATTCATCCCGCAGAGATTCCCGGGAGCAATTCGAAACTCTGAAATTTCAAAGGGCGGAAGTTTTATCAAATGCGGATATCTCTATATTCATCGGCTCTTTTTCCTCTCTCATTTTGATGAAAAAAAATAATACAAAAACCCCCCACACAATGCTACATTTCTCCTCTTTCCTCCCTTCGCGTTTCCTTTCCTCCTCTCTGTTTCCCCCTTTTTTTATTTATGGGGATGTTTGGGGGGGAGCCACCCGCCCCAATCGCCCCCTGGCTACGCGCCTGCGTGCATAACTTCGTTATTTGTATTGAAATGTTCAGCATTTTGCTCTCAGTTTACTCTATTTATTTAGCCTTCTCGGTCCTGAGCACCCCTTTAACTTGAAGAATTCTAGGCCTATATACAAAGTATGTATATAGGCCTATATTTTTTGTTAGGAATTATCCCCTTCTTCTTCAAAGATGCCAGATGACCCCAACGCCAACTGGTGAAAGAAGAGAGAGAACTATATTCATTGCAAGCAGCTAGACAGAGAAGCTTTAAACTCTAATGTATCAGGGGCAGATCCATGATTTTTTCTTAAACGGTGGGCCGGGGGCACATTTTCCCGATGAAAATTTTACAAGGGAAAAATAGAAAAGATTCTCACTTTCCATCCCCCCTCCCCCGGCGCGGATTCGACCGCCTCTGCAGTGTATGTTCTCAAAGCAAGCCTGAATAGTGAAGGATACGAGAGCATTCTCCTCAGCTTGAATTTAATATTATTATCCTGGAGTATGAAGTTAATGTTCCACCGTACTTCATATATTATAGCCGTGCGCAGAAATTGTATGCGGGGGGCACTGATCTGTCCACAGATCAGTGGCGGGGGGGGGGGGGGCATGCGTAAACTTTTTTTTATGAAAGCGAGGGAGTACGTGAAGCGACCGCGCTTTTCATTGAAGCCATGCATTTATCAATTTTGTAGAGTGAAACTGAGGATATCGTGTATAATATATATTGGTGAATTTTGTGTAGATTTTCAGTGTAAAAAAAATGCAATACGGCCTTTCAAAATTTCTGGAGAGCATGCAAGTACTGCCCCCCCCCGTGCCTTCGTTGTGCATACTTCAATGACTGTGTGATTACTCTAGGCTGGCAGGCACTTCAGCAATTATAGGAAGAAACCAATTAGAAGAAAAAAGAACACTAAAACAAAAAAAAATCAGCATACTCCCGGTTCCGCCAAAGGACAAGTCCAAATACAAGCATTCAGCACTGAAAATCGGATGTAAAGTAAGGAAATTGTGACATTTTGAAATTTCGCACAATTTCACAGCACATATATCCTGGTATGCAGGGGCGTATACCGTGGCCGGTCACGGCATTGGGGGGGATGCGCCAAAGACCGCGCGAAGCGCGCTCAGTTTAAGACCTAATAGAGACATGAGGACAGTGCCATTGAGGCGAGCCGGAACACTTTCAGTTTTGGGGGGGGGGGGCAAAATCCCGAAGGGGGCACAATATTTTTGACAGCGTGAGATACCGAAGCAATCGAGCGGGAGAGGCTGTGGGACACCCCCCCCCCACGGTAAGGACTTTGTGTAAAAATGGAGTATAAAAGTTGCGTTTCTAAGAGCATTCAAAAATAAATTTCTTGAGAATTAAACAGTATTGGAGTTCCTTTTGCTCCTTCTGTTTCCCCCTCTTCTGACCCAGACTGGTGTTTCTTCATGATCAGGGTCGCAGTGCCAGCAAATTACGAGCCTTACTGCACATGAAATTGTTTCAAACCAATGTAATATAGGCCTTTGACCGTACGCGGCCGGGGGCCGCCGACCGAGAGGGCAAAATTCACCAAAATTGTGCACGAAATCCTTCAATTTTATTCTAGAAAATGCAAAAGCTCCCCATCACAAGCCCCCTCGCTCTTAAGTTTCTTCGAAAATTTAGGTCTTGCAGCCCCACCCACTCCCGGATTTTTTTTTTTTGCAAACGTCCATGAATAACAAAAGCTGGGATGAACCAGAGCTAGCTGCCATCTCGATCTGATTAGTAACAGGTAATGGGAAGAAGTTTTGGAATCTAAAATACATTAGTGCTATATCATATGAGCTGAAATAGTATCAGACAAAACGCTTTCCAATCATGCCAATGTAAAGGAATAGAGGAAAATACGGGGCTGTGAAAATATCTTAAGATTTTTTTTTATAGTTGAGCAGTACTGTAACGCTTATTTTTTCTTTTATATTTTTTATTTACATTTTTATTCATATCTCGGATAATATGAGTCCGGTTAAGAAGACACTTTCACAGATGATTTTATTTTTTTCATGTCTAAACATTATCTCTAAGTTGCTTTCGAGTGGGATTCATCATTTTCACAACATGAATTATAATCCTCTACACATGATTATTCTGTGTATAATTTTCTGAAAACATGTCTATATTGAGTTGAAATGACCTTGGTATTTTCTTTAGGGCACTGTCTTGTTATCACTGTATCAACTCAATTTATATTGAGTTGAAAATGAAATAATTGAAACAAGTTTCTCGAGATGTTATGGTTTCTGGGCTTGACAGCTATGACATAGATCTCGGGGGGGGGGGGGGCTCTTCCATTCACGAGTGGATACCTTAATTGCGCGACCATGGGGTCTCGAAAAGCACCCTAAACACGTAACAAAACGATACTCTTAGTAAATATTCCCTGAAATGAACCCCTAAACAAGTACAGGAATGTTTTATTGTTACGGGTCCTTCGGTCGTCTGCTTTACCTTATTTGGTTTAGTACGACCCCCACCTTCTAAACCTTGCGCAAATCGGACTCTAAACACGAAGTGTTGGGGCAAAAAGGACATCCTTTATAGAACATTTTAATTTTGTTTTATCATCCCCACAAATTCGACCCAAAACACGTAATTTTCCTAGCGAAATAGATACCCTTTTTTCATTATTTTTGTGTTTTTGACACGTTTTTTGACACGTTACGTACGTAACGTGCCATATCGTGAAAAAGACATCCTTTTTCGTGTTTTTTTTTGTGGTCGCGCATGGTATCCACTCGTCAATGTAAATGCCCCCCCCCCCGGGCATAGATTCCATTATGTTGCTCGAATAACTAGTGTTCACGCGCGTTAGTGATATCGGGTCCGGTCTGAGCGTTTCTGGGCGACCGCGCGTTTGTTAGACGACACAGCCAGCATCATAGAGTTATAAACCTAATCATTGGTGGACCACTATCAATTTTCTATTCGCTTTTAGTCTGAAATGTATTCATTAAAAGTTTGAACGTTATCTCACTGTAATAAGATGGAAAAGGAGCTTATCAAAGGTATGTTTCACAGAGGAACACTGTTCGTCAAAAAGACGCGAGGCTTACTATGATAATGTATTTGCCCCGTCAGGGGCAAAATTTTTTCATTTTTGACAATGGAAATGACAACTATCAGGCAGAAAAGTGCCTTCGTTTACTTTTGTCCTTAAATAATTTATCATTTTTCTACTTTCAGGGGGGCACATTTGGGGGGCAAAATCTCGTTTTGCCCCCCAAAAAATTTATTTGGGGGCAAGTGCCCCCCTGCCCCCCCGCTTCCGGCGCCCTTGGTGCCATTAAAAACGGATATGACATGCGAGCGCAAAGCGCGAGCTGAAAATTTTTGACATTCAGGCCTATGGACATTATAAGCAAATTTTTGTAATCATGATATGTACCTGTGTCGCTAAAAAAAACAATAGGAGCGCGAAGCGTGAGCTGAAATTTTGATTCACCCCAAACAGGGACATCTATAATTGTACTATATTTTAGGGATCTATTAAAGGAAACCAAAACCCAAGAAGAGAAGCAATCTTATTGCAAAGAGTAAAATGAGAGGAACAATTTAAAAAAAATTCATCAAAATCGGTTATGAAATAAGCAAGTTATGGACGATTAAAAAGTCTTGTACTTACTTTGTGGATCCTCAAATTGGCAAACGTGCTTCAAAATAGCTGATTTTGTGCGTGAACAACTCTCCATTTGTTTTGTACACATATTTTCAGATTTTCCCCTTTATTTTACATATTTCACATTATCTCCTCCTGACCTTGACATATATGGTGTGGATTATATTTTCCAATGACATATGTTGTTCTCAGAAGGAGGCAAGATGCAATTTGAAAGATAATGAGGAAAATCTGAAAATTTGTGTACAAAACAAATGGAGAGTTGTCCACAAAATCAGCCATTGCACGTCGGGTTGCACGTTTGCCAATTTGAGGATGCCCATAGAAAGTACAACAAGAGTTTTCAAACTCACATAACTTGCTGGCGATTTTAATGAAACTTTTTTTTTAATCGTTCCTCTCATTTTACTCTTTCCAGTACTTCTCTTCTTGGGTTTTGGTTTCCTGTAATTAAGAGTATACATATCTACCATAGCCATATATTACGAGTGCCAATTAAGCGCTTGCTGATTTTGTATCAAATCTACACAAAGGAAGCACCGTACATACGCATGTCACTATATAATCAAATATCACGAGCGCGAAGCGCTAGCTGAAAATTTTGGAAATTCAGACTTGAAGATGGGCATTTTAAGGTCGTGTTTGTAGGAATTCACAAAGACCACATGTATTTCACCGTGAATCAAGTGCGAGCGCGAAGCGCGAGCTGAAAATTTTTTAATATTCAGATGAGAAAATGGGACATTTTAAGAACCGATTTTAAGAAGTCACTGATGCATATAGTTTATTCAGTTGTGAAAAAATATCATTATCTTATTTTGTATCCTAATTGGATGAAATTTTCAGCGCTATGCTTGTTGAATTTTTCTCTATTGCTTCACTAAATCAATTTTTCTTGGGCGAACTTGACTTTTTAAAGTGAAAGACAGATAAACTTCGGCTACTTGACCCTCAGCCAAACAATAAAAAAATCGTCAGGTCGACCCCCAAAAAATCTAACCGACATCACCTATGACGATATTTACTTTGTGGAGTTGTCATAAACCTCTTACGATGTGTTGCGCAATCAATAATTACTCTACAACACATATTTTATTTTACTACCGCGTGCGATTCTTTCACATTCATTATATAGTAGGACTTTCACGAATCTGTGATAGACCTATTCGAATTGCATACGAGCTAAATTACTTGACATTTCACGACCAATCAACCTTTAACAAGGACAGGTATTGGACTGAGACTGACCGGGTGTGTGCTTTAGCAGTTTAGGTTTACCAATTAGTTCGTGAAAGTTTTGAGCGAGGTGAGTTTAAGAAAGTTTAAAAAATGCGTCCAGTATCTGAGATCTTCTTTTAAAGTTAAATTTGGAGTTGCCGTTGCTCCAGCAGTGGCAGTGCAGACTTTTTGCAGTGAGTGTTGGTGAAAGACGTCAAGATTCGAGTGGAGAGCTCCGCTGCGCTCTCCGCCTTGCCTTTGCCATTTGGCGACGATGATGCTCAGCGGCTAGCGCTAGCTTTGGCTTGGGGCGCGGCGCTAATGCAGTTTTGTACCTGCCGACTTCGAGCAAATTTCCCCACCAGCATGACCAGAATTTGATCACAAATGCCAAAGCCAAAGGCGTGACCATTTCATTGACCAGGCATAGTGTCTGGCAAGTGAATGTCCCACAAAATGTAGTCTAATTTAAATTTTTAAACAAGGACAATGTTTTTTTAGAGGAATTGCAAGAAAAAAATAATCAGAAAAAACTCAAATGTTAATAATAATATGCCACCGTCTTGGCTTATAATATCAGTAGAGGCGCACAGCCAATATGGGAGACTCTCCAATAGGGGAGACAATCTCCCACATTGGAGACTTGCTTTGCAAAAGGACAAAAGAAACAACACCAACAAAAGCATGATTTTTTCCACCCAAAATTTTGTCTCACTGAGGTCAGAAGCCCATTTGTTTTGTGTGTGATTGACAACAAAAATCCTTATCAAAACAAAAGTAGACGGTGAATTTTTAAAGTAGACGGTGAAAAGGGGTAATTTTTCATGAGGAATCTGCTTATCTCATTTTTATTTGCCGCCAAGGTAATCCTTTTGCTGCAAATGTAAACAAAGGAAATTGGTCTCCAAAACTGGAGACTGTCTCTGAAATTGGATACCCAAATTCTTCTCAAAAGTCTCTGATATTGGAGATAATCTCCCACATTGGAGACAGTCTCCAATATTGGCCGTGCGCCTCTATTGAATATAATTCATATTAATGAAAACAAAAAAAACCCACAATCATGGAGAGGATCGCCACCAGACAATCAAAACCACTGCCACTGGCGGATCCAGGGGAAGGGGGGGGGGCAGAGCCAGCCTAGGCTTAGACCAAAAGCTTCGGTCTCTGTTTTGTTGGTTGCTCAGCTGAACTTCGTTGGCTTCACTCACCAAATACAGAGACCGAAGTTCTAGCGCGATCTGTACAGGGGACTCAATGGCCATATGTTTATGTACTTAAGATCGGATAAAACGGGGAAGTGAATTTGCTCGACAGCCGAGGTAAGTCACTGTTTTTGTTCCTTTTAACTTCATTTTCTCCGTTTTTTGGCAATTGATGCCAAGAGGGAATATAAATTTGCACTCTGGTCACTACAATTTTCGAAATTTTTATTCATTAAAGACAAAAATTGAAAAGCCCCGACGGGGGGATTTTGCATTGCAAGTCCCCTAATGGTGGCTGCACGATAGCGAGCCGTCTGTGTACGAGGAGAAATTTAAAAAAAAAATGTTAAAAAAATCCTCGAAGGCTGCCAGCTGTCTAAGCCAGCCTGTGCCCCCCCCGGCCTTGGGGAACCAAAATTGAAATATATAATAAATGTAAAAACGCTGTTGAAACAGAAGTGTGCCAGGTTTTTTTTTTGCTTGTCAATTTTTTTCCTCGGAAAAATGTGCCCCCCTCCCTAGTGATTACAGATCAGCCTGTTGACATTGCACAACTCGCTCCCAATTTTGAAAGTCTATAAAATGGCTGTGTCAGGCACTCATTCAATGACCAAGGTTAGCATATAACCACTTGTTCACTGCTACCACCCTGCCTGTGGGGAATCTACAGGTAGGACTATGGTATGCCAATGTTGTCCAGAGCACACACTTTAAAAATTCATTAAAATATCACTTTTGTGACCAAAATTACTAATTTCCATACAGTTGCAATTTATTTTTCATTAGTAACTTCGGAATAATTTTTGTATTCACCAGAGCGCTCAAAAACTTGAATTTTGGGCATATGTTTGTGTACGCCCTCTATTGGTGGAAAGTAATATGGCAAGAAAATTCTCATTTTTTATCTCTATTTTTAATCAAGAAAAAAATAATTTAAAGTATCAAATTTAAATAAGAGCCAAGTTGTATGAAAAATAGGTGTAATGGAAACTGTCAGTGTAAAAACATCAAGCATTTGCCCCAAACAAAAAGAGAAAATTAGCCAAACATTGCCACCCTTATTTTGCCACACATGGAAATATAACTGAGAACAAGGTTATATAATAACCTTGTTCATTGAATGAGTGAATATAACCTTGTTCTCAGTTACATCTCCATGTGTGGCAAAATAAGGGTGGCAATGTTTGGCTAATATCCTCTTTTTGTTTGGGGCAAATGCTTGATGTTTTTACACTGACAGTTTCCATTACACCTATTATTCATACAACTTGGCTCTTATTTAAATTTGATACTTTAAATCATTTTTTTCTTAATTAAAAATAGAGATCAAAAAAAGCGTACACAAAAATATGCTCAAAATTCAAGTTTTTGAGCGCTCTGGTAAATAAAAAAAATTATTCCCAAGTTACTAATGAAAAATAAATTGCAACTGTATGGAAATTAGTAATTTTGGTCACAAAAGTGATATTTTAATGACTTAAAGTGTGTGCTCTGGACAACATTGGCATACCATAGTCCTACCTGTAGATTCCCCACAGGCAGGGTGGTAGCAGTGAACAAGCGGCTGTGTCAGGGAGAACCTGCAAGCTGGCTATATGTCTTTAATATTTCTTTTAAATCTTCACTACAGATATCTAAAGTATAGCTGAGCTGGAAAGAACAATGTCATCCGGGGCATTCACCTGTATCTCGTGCCGAGTGGCATTCGCCAGTACGGATCTACAGAGGGCCCACTACAAGTCGGACTGGCATCGCTACAACCTCAAACGCAAAGTAGCCGAGCTTCCTCCCGTCACTGCAGCTGATTTCAAGCAGCGCCTTCTTGCACAACAATCCAAGACCGCCGAGGCACAACGAGACACCTCTACTAGATGCGGGGTATGCGGGAAGCACTTTGGCACGGAGAACGCCTATACAAACCACCTACAATCCAAGAAACATAAAGATGCAGAGGCCAAGATGAAAGCAGCTTCCGATCAGAGCCAGGTCTCCGTCAAGAATGCCAAGAACAAGCGCGACCAGGCCAAGGTTGACGCCTATGAAGGAGAGAAGATGAAGAGGGAAGGGGCGGAGAAGAAAAAGAAGATGGACAACAATGCTGCACCACCAACACCATCATCTAGGTTGAGGAAGGAGAACAAAGATGAAGTTGCTGATGAAGTGATGGACGATGATGATGAGGAGGAGGAATGGGAGGACGTAGAAGGTGAAGAGATACCTCCTACGGATTGTCTCTTCTGCAGTCAATCAACTTCATCAATCGAAGACAACCTGCATCATATGACTGTATCTCATAGCTTCTACCTGCCCAACGTGGAGTTTATAGCAGACATGGAGGGTCTTTTATCATATCTGGGTAAGGAAGCATCCTTATGTAAACACAACAGCCTATATTTTTTATCTCTGGTTTAACTTCAGCCACGTCTTAATCCATGTCTGAAATTGTGAGATACCATAACCAACTGTCGCAACCTTGTTTATATTGCACTTTTTTTCTTCTTGATGGAATGAAATATTTCAATGAAAAGTTTCAATTTACTTAAGAAAATTAAAATTCAATTTCCATAAGAAAATTAATGAAAAAGAAGAAATAGTTCCCTTGTTCCCTTGAATAAAATCATGGAGTAGCCTTTTTTTAATGAGTCAATGTCACAATTCAATTGATTATGTCAATTTGATAACTGTATCAACCTAATAAATTGGTTCAAATGAATTGAGAAGTCAATGATCAATTCAGAGCAGTAGTAAGAATAGTAATATGCCACATTTTATAGAGTGCTTAATAAACTATCTTTTAAGAGCTGCATATATATGTATATTGTTTATATTGTAAACTTGATGTCTGTGTCTTTCTTCCTTTTTATGAATTGTAATGATTTTTATTCTTCAAATTGTTGTTTAAGGTGTGAAGGTTGGCTGCGATTTCATGTGTCTTTGGTGCAATGAAAAAGGAAAGTCATTCTACTCACTGGATTCCGTACAGAGACATATGAGAGACAAAGGGCACAGTAAGATCTTGTATGAAGGAGATGCTATTTATGAATATTCAGACTTCTATGACTTCAGGTGAGATCAAAACAAACATTTAGTCAAAATTAATCTGTTCTTGCTCCTCAAATTTACAGTTATTCTTTATTCAAATACTTAAAAAAATGAATAGAACATGACTCAAGAAACAAAATGAATGATAGTAAAAAAACAAACATAAGCAAACAGTTGCCAATTTGCATTTTAAACAAGATCAAAATTAATCTGCTCTTGCTCGTTAAACTGGCAGCAAAAATAAGTTTCTATTAATGCTCATATAAAATGAACATAATATCATTTGAATGAATTATATAATAACAAAATGAAGCAAATTGTTGCTGTTTTTCATTTTAAATAGTAATTTGCATTACAATCATTGCATTGCCAATTTAGAGTGTTTAATGGTTAGTGCTGACATTTAGCAGCATCTATTCATAAATGGCACCATATAGTGCACAGAGTGTGGTATATCAATTAATTAATGAGTCACTTAATGAGAGTTACTCTGGGCAAGCATATTTTATTTTAATTGAAAGAGGGAATTTTTCAATTTCTTCATACAAATTTGAATGATCCATTGTTTAATTTGAGTTGATTTTTGTGGAAAAACTGCAAAAAGAAAATGATATCATCATCTTCATCTTCACCAACATCATCATAATCATCATCACCTTCATTATTATCATTATCGTAATCATCAATCACCATCATCGTCATCATCATCCTCTTTATCATCATCAATTTCAATTTTTTTTTTTTTTTGTAATACAAAGTTGAATGATCCAGTGCATAATTTGAGTTGATTTTGTGGAAAAACTGCAAAAAGAAATTAATGTCATCATCACCATCACCACAAGCATCATCTTCACAAACATCATCATCGTCTTCATCAAAATCATCATCACCACCATCATTAGTTTCATCATCATTATTAGCACCGTCATCATCATTGCCATCATTTTCATCGTTGTAATCATAATTTTATTGTAAGGCAGTTGTTTTTCATTTTTTAGATCGGATCTGCTGAAATGGTTGTTAACATTTGTAATCCATTTTTACTATCAGGAAAAGCTATCCAGACTATGATGAGAGGAATGGAGGAGCAGTAGGAGGAGAGATGAGGAGTGAAGATGATGAAGATGAAGAAGAAGAAATGGATTTAGGCAGCTATGAGATGAAAGAAGAAGGATTTGAGCTAACTCTCCCCTCGGGTAAGTACAGATATTAAAGGCATAGATTAGCAATAAACACAGTGAATTCGAAGAAAAAAAATATTTACTGAACTTTGGTTCATGTTACTTTATTTGGTTCATAAAAAAACGAAATCAAATTCATGCAGATACATGTACTCAAAATATACATGTACTCCAAAGATATCCGTGACTGAAAAGTGTTTTACGTAATCTCCTGGGGAGATTAAGATGTTTTTTTTTGTCACTTTATTTTTTAAAGTGAAATCAATTTAAGCCTATGCATAGTGAAATATGAAATATAAGAATCATTGATAAGTATGCTGGGTTTTTTTTTCCAGGAATGAAGATCGGTCACCGAGAGCTTAGCAAGTACTACAAGCAGAACCTTCCCCTTGAAAGAAGAGTAATGAAGAAAAATCCTGCCCTCATTGGTCGACTGATGTCACAGTACAAGGCACTTGGTTGGCATGGAAACAAAGGTACATACCACCGCTAATTCTTTTTCTTAGTCCAAAGTATTTTTTAGTTCATCAAGCTGAATGAACACATTGTCAGTGACTTAGTTTGTCATGCTTTTTGTTGCAATTATGCTTGTTGGCCAGCCATGCTTTGACTTTTCAATATCAATAGTGCTTAAGTACATCTAAACCTTTTGTAAAGGGTTTTCAATGGTTATTGTACTCTCTTTATAATTTTCAGCTTGCACTTTGAACTTGCTTTATTTATTAAGTGACATATGTAACCTCTTTATTCATTTCCTATGTCAAACAGTGCTTAAAAACAATATTCAAATTGTCGTCATGCTTTCCAATCTTGAAAATAATGAAAATAAGGATGATGTTATGATAAATCCCTCTGGCTTCAACATCATATCTTGGAAATTCAGATCATTGACATCATTCTATTTATTGTGTGATGATTATTATCCAGTTATTATTATTTATAACGTACATACCTACCACCCACTGATTTTTAAAAAAAATGTTTATAGTTTGGACTGATTCTTCAACAAATACAGTAAGAAAAAAAGGATAATTGAAATATAAATCATTTTGTTTTGTTTTTTTTTTACTTTCAGGAGAAGCATCAGAGAAGATGATCCGTGATCTTCGTTACGTGCAGAAGTTCCGCAGCAGGCAGAATCTTTCACTCCAAGTCAAGGCCAACAAATTCCAGAAACATTTCAGATGTCAGAACCCAATATAAACCTCCTTTTTCAATTATACTCAGAGCTTGCTCATCTACCCATGTTATGATATGTGTGCATGCACAAAGTGATATTACGAAATGTGGGAGCTATAGGCCCGAAATTCACAAAGGGGTTTTGAAAACCATTGGATGAACCCATGGTTTATGTAGATTTCATGTTATAAATTACGCTTATTAACTGCATATTTTAAACAAATGTCTATATGCTGATGTGCGCTTTTTGTCACAGTGGGCAAAATGACGCCTGTTACCATGGCTTAGTATGCTATTTTATTCATGAGTCAACTCTTTTGAAGAGTGGACTCATTAATTTAAAACACTGTGGTAATTTACACATGATGGGTTCAACCGATGATTTTCTAAACCAACTTTGTGAGGGCCGTAAAGTTTACCAATATTGACTGCTCATGAGAATGACAGAGGAAATTATCATTCCCGAGGTGCTTTTCATTCTGGTCCTTAATAATATTAGGCATTTGTATAGCACCATCTTTCTAGAGACAATCTATTCCGAGGCGCATTGTTATTGATTTTATTAATTTAGCTTGAGCTGCCTTTCAGCGCTCGTGCATTCAAGAAATTAATCCTGCCGGGTACCCGTTCACCTCACCTGGGTTCAGTGCAGCACAGTGTGGATAAGTTTCTTGCTGAAGGAAAACAAACTATGGCTAGGAATCGAACCCACAACCCTCTGTTTAAAAGGCAAGAGTCAGAACCACTAGACCACGACGTGCCCACTTCTATCACCCAGACACCTCGGCCAAGGGATAATAGAAGGGCCGGTATGAAAAGCACTTAGGTAGTGATGCTACCCACTTTTATTTGGATACAGAGAAATAAATTGTTTTATATGATTCTATGATATTTGCTCTGGCGACAATTGCTCTACTATTAATTCCACACACTAGTCAAACGACCAACTTCAACCTCGGATTTAATATGCTACCCTAAACCCAACATAAAACACTATTGCAACCCTAATCCTGCATCCAGGACAAAATAAGCTCAGAGCAATTGTCGCAGGAGCAAGTGTCATGTCACCTTTTTGTATACCATATCGTTGATAATAAATTAAAAAAATCTGTCTTACACTAACTCTAGACCCAGGAATTACCGGTTTCTACTTTAGGACCCAACTAGTGTTGAACTCTATTCGAAATCTTGCTAGATCACTTTGCAATTTAAATGCACTACGGTGCTGCTGGTCAACCATTTATCAGGGTTCCCACAGAAATTTGAAAACAGAATTCCACAACTTAATTGCTGCTTTCCATGGCTTCCCTAGACGTCCCGGGAGTAATGTAGAATTTGGGATGTCACAAAACTAGGGAAAATGGAAATCACGAACACCAGTTTTAAGAGTATGAGAGTTGCAAGACAAGACAAACTGGAAAGCTGCCATAGCCAAGATTCCCTGACTTTCCATGACCACAAGTTTTTCCAGGATTTTCCATAACTGTAGGAACCCTGTTTATGCATCCACTGGCTGTAAGATTGTGCCTGTGACCTGGCAGCTGCCAGATTTCTATACGTAGCAACACATACTCATTATGGCCCCACCCTCTTCCACAGGGATGACACAAGAAATTGATAGCAAGTCAAAACCTTACACTTAAACGGAATAGAATCTTAGTACGTGGTATATCATGGGTATAATTGATAGAGAAGAGGGCTTCAGTTGCATTTAAAAACATTTTCCCGGTGTTATTGATGATCATGAATACTCAATGTCATTCCATATTAAGTAAGAGACTGAAAAATCATACTGAAAATAGCCTATAATGAAATTAGTAGTTTTAATGGAAATGAAAAAAAATAATAAGTTTGTCCGTCTAATTATATGCACAAAGTGAATGGCAATATACAATTGATTCAATTTTAATTTCATTTTCAGAGTACAGCCCAAAGGAAATATTTTACTAAAATATTTCTTGATATCTACGATGTGTATAAGATTGAATTATATGATAATAATAAATGCAACTAATCAAATCAAATTTGTATTCATAAATATTTTATTTCAGGAGCTTGGTGCGTGCATAATCTGTGTATAAAATAATTTGTACAAAATTTACATATCAGATCACACATACATGTACAATTAAATAATTTCTTTTAACAAAGCTAGACACGCGACCTAAATAACAAATCACGATTTGAACTACCTGACAAACACAAAACATAATACTGGAAAAAATGACACTAACATTGCAAAAAGGCACTTAAACCCCAATTAGGCAGGGCTTGGACCCTTTCAAGCTATGCTATATCAGGAGGAGGTGGGGGAAGCAGGCAAGGATCCAGTCGGGTTGGATACAGAAGTTTTGGGGGGCTGGTATTATTAAAATACAATATGCCCCCGAAATGGTACTGTGTCTAATCTGGCTGGGTCCGCATCTGGGGGGAAGAGTTCATCTCCCTTTGAAATCTTCACAATATCAACCAAGTGAAAATGGCCATGCACTTCACCTATGACACCATACACAAATTTCTGTATGTGTTATACATATGTAAATTAATTGCAGAACCACAACTCTTGCATCACAAAAATTATCTCTAAAAAGATGGACAAGGTGTAACCCCAAAATAAGTTTTGCGACATCACAGCAATTTCTTGGCACATCGCAGAGATACTGCATGAAATATCTAAGGGAGGTGTACGTCTCCTCCCCCCCCTCCTGCATATCAGGGTAAATGTTGTCATCTTCTGACCTCAATATATAAATTTACAGCACACTTGAATCAGCTGCTTTAGCAAGCCTATGGCCTGTCCTGAGATCATTACAACCAAATACTGAACAGCTGACAGATTATGGAGAAAAAAAAAAAACTGGCTAAAAGAGAAAATTTTTCAGAAGGAAACATAAGACATGACAAGGAAATGAAGTAGAATAAGATAGCACAGAGAGAAAGAGAGAGGCAGAGTGGTAGATAGAGAGGAAAGGTGGTAGAAAGAGCAACCTCATATTGCATGTCATATGCCTGACCTCTGAATCTGTCAGTATCGGCCACACAGAAACACACAAACATACAAGGGCGGCAGAACGCGTTATCGTTTGGGGGGGGCAAAGCCAAAAAAGGGCACTTATATGTCAAAATGGGCATTTTGATCCAAACGGATATTTTCACCAATAAATTATCATCTGCGTTAAGTGTTTTGTAGTAATTAAGTAGAGCATAACCTTTCTGACGAGATTTCTGGTTGATGAAATATACATTTGAGCTTCATTTATCTGTGAGTGAGCGGTTTGGAAAAATCTGAAGTTGTGAAACTCACTTTTTGGTCAATTACACACAAATTACTGTTATAAAGGGCATCTTGGAAGATGTTGCGAGTGCGAATCGCAAGCTCAAAATTTTGGACATTTCATTTACTAACAAGACCTGAAAAATTAAACATTCCGAGAAGTTTTTTGTTATGAAAAAGATGTGTATCTAACTAAATTGATGCGAGCGCGAAGTGCGAGCTGAAATTTTTTATATACTGACCAAAAAGGAAGCTGGTAAGGACTGCATTTAGAGACTGATGAATAGGTTTCATATCTTACCAATCAAATACTGCGAGCATGAGCTGAAAATTTTGATATTCCAACCTGAAAATTGGACATTCTCAGCACTAATTGTAACCAAGTATGAAATGAGTACCTTACTAAACAATTGATGCAAGCTCGAAGCGTAATCATAAAATTTGCGATTTTCCAACCTGAAAACTGGAAATTCTAAGCACTTTTGTAACAAAGAACAGAATGAGTACATTATCGATGTAAGCACAAAGCACAAAAAAAAAGATTTTGTGATTTTCAAACCTAAAATGGATTATGTTTTACTTAAAAAAAGGTATTTTATATTGAGAAAGGGCACAGATTATTTTGAAAAAAAAGGGAACTTTCCGTTTGGAAAAAAAAAGAATTTTTTCCTACTAGGAATTTTTGAAGGGCGAGTGCCCCCCTGGTTCCGCCGCCCCTGCTAACAGCGCACAAACGGTACCAGTCAAATCTTTCTGATTGTGATGTTAAATGTTGACCCCAGATGTAAATAACATGTTGTCATGACATTAGGCATCGCTGCAACCTTACAAGTTGTAACAGCCTCTGTTAATAGCGAATTGTTTGTGCTAATGATGTTTATGTGCAGCCGTTACAGAACATTTCTGAGTACAATACTTAGAATAAAATAAAACAGCAATTCTGCTTTTAGCATGCAGTAGCTTAATTCATACCAAATAACATTCTGAATAGTCAATACCAGCTGTACATGATCATGTTTTCCTCTAAGCCTCTAATCATTACTACAACTTGGTTATTTTTATGAAGAACATCTTGGCAATAAAGCGAATTCATCTGAAATCTACCAACCTTGATAAAGACTCATTTTTTTCTTTGTAATCTGCGTAATTATGCGCAGTATGTTTCTATTAAACAAAATGCCAGGTTTTCATTCATAGCTAGTTTATGCATCATGATTTTTTTTTCATTTTGAATTAAATTTGTTATGAACAAAAGAAAATTTTGTCAAGATCCAAGTTTCTCATGTATTCTGTAACTTCCATCGTAAATGTATGATTTCTATCATGTTATCCTTCCGAGTTTCTACGGGAGTTAACATCGTTTCAAGCTATTTTGTAGAACTTATCAACTTCAATCACAAATTCTTTGATCAGAGAAGCTTGAAAATAAATACTTTGGCAACATCATTTCTTTACCAAACCACATCAAACACAAAGTGTTATGAATGAGAGTCAGCAATTGTGCGTTAAATTGTGCATAACTTGCATGTACAAACAGCCTTATGAAACAGCACCTGCCAATAGAGTTTCTACAAAAAATAATGCAAAAAATATGGTTTGTGTCATTACATCAGGTTATCGTGTCCGGTCTGGCAATTGCGTAACCCGACCATTCCGGTAAAGGGCTACCTCAATTCATGAAACGTCGAATCCAGTTTACCAGATCTTTTGCATATTTGGCTTTGATTTTAACAAAGTATCTGGTAAATTAAACTCGACCTTAAGGGGCCCGTTTCTTGAATGGTCGCGTTACGCGATTGCCGACCGAACGCGATAACAAATTCTGAGTAACTTATTTGTAACAAAAATAATTTCTTTTTACATATCTACATTTATAACAAATATTTCATTACAAAGGTGAAAATGCCAGTTAAAGTCAAATCTCTTGGTATCAAAACAAACTGTTTGAATTAGCTAAGTGTCTTTCAACTTGTGTAGATTCTAGATGACTGTATTTGTCTTAAAAACTCAGTGAGTGCACTTTCACTCTTAATAATTCTTCCCATCATTTCCTAAAGCCAAGTACCTTCTTACTTGAAAAAAAAAAGAATTTTGGGAGTTTAGAACCTTTACAGCTACTAGAATTTTTACAGTTGTCAAATACAGTTCTTTTCTTCTCTTCTCTCCTTTGCTTCCTAAGCTAACTGCTTCAGTCTTCAGTTCATTTAATCTCACATTTAAACCTAACTACATCAAAGAATGTTTAATACATTCTAACTCACCTTCATTTCCTCACCTAACTGCTTTAAACAGTATTCAGTACATCCTATTTCACCTTTACTTCTAAACCTATCACTGTTCACTATCTCGCCTTTACTTTCTAACCCATCAGTGTTCAGTACATTCTATCTCACCCTTACTTTCTAACCCATCAGTGTTCAGTACATTCTATCTCACCCTTACTTTCTAACCCATCAGTGTTCAGTACATTCTATCTCACCTTTACTTTCTAACCCATCAGTGTTCAGTACATACTATCTCACCTTTACTTTCTAACCCATCAGTGTTCAGTAAATACTATCTCACCTTTACTTTCTAACCCATCAGTGTTCAGTACATTCTATCTCACCTTTACTTTCTAACCCATCAGTGTTCAGTACATTCTATCTCACCTTTACTTTCTAACCCATCAGTGTTCAGTACATTCTATCTCACCTTTACTTTCTAACCCATCAGTGTTCAGTACATACTATCTCACCTTTACTTTCTAACCTATCAGTGTTCAGTACATACTATCTCCCTTTACTTTCTAATCCATCAGTGTTCAGTAAATACTATCTCACCCTTACTTTCTAATCCATCAGTGTTCTATACATTCTATCTCACCCTTACTTTCTAATCCATCAGTGTTCAGTACATACTATCTCACCTTAACTTTCTAACCCATCAGTGTTCAGTAAATACTATCTCACCTTAACTTTCTAACCCATCAGTGTTCAGTAAATACTATCTCACCTTTACTTTCTAACCCATCAGTGTTCAGTACATACTATCTCACCTTAACTTTCTAACCTATCAGTGTTCAGTAAATACTATCTCACCTTAACTTTCTAACCCATCAGTGTTCAGTAAATACTATCTCACCTTAACTTTCTAACCCATCAGTGTTCAGTAAATACTATCTCACCTTAACTTTCTAACCTATCAGTGTTCAGTACATACTATCTCCCTTTACTTTCTAATCTATCAGTGTTCAGTACATACTATCTCACCTTAACTTTCTAACCCATCAGTGTTCAGTACATACTATCTCGCCTTAACTTTCTAATCCATCAGTGTTCAGTACATACTATCTCACCTTAACTTTCTAACCCATCAGTGTTCAGTACATACTATCTCACCTTAACTTTCTAATCCATCAGTGTTCAGTACATACTATCTCACCTTAACTTTCTAATCCATCAGTGTTCAGTACATACTATCTCACCTTAACTTTCTAACCCATCAGTGTTCAGTACATACTATCTCCCTTTACTTTCTAACCCATCAGTGTTCAGTACATACTATCTCACCTTAACTTTCTAACCTATCAGTGTTCAGTACATACTATCTCACCTTTACTTTCCAACCCATCAGTGTTCAGTACATTCTATCTCACCTTTACTTTTTACCCTACAGGTTAGTTCATTCTTGGTTTCTTGATCTTAGGACTGTCCATAGATGTTTTCTCAAAGTAAAATGAGCTGAACAACCCTGTATCTGTCTTTGGTAGCCCGCCGGCATCTTGACAAGCTGTTTCTGGTTTGTTGGTAGCCTCGGCTGCTTCCAGGAGGTCAAGATCTTCCTGGGAGAGAGGGTCATCCTCAAAGAAAGATTGCTCAAAGAATGACAGGATACTTCGCTGCTTGGGATCCTGAAAGCAAAATGACACGATCAAAAATCTTCATTAAACTTGATTAGAAATTGTGCGATTTTCAGTACAAGGGGAAGTTCATCCTGACCATAAGATTTTTTTAAAGGTAAATGCCAGTTGCGGTAACGATATCAAAATGAGTTCGTACAGAATCCAATGAAATGACCACCAAAGTGTCTGTTTGTATAAATAAAACTTATGTGCCAAAGGATTCTGGAAGAAATTGTGTAATTGCTGAGAAATCAGCAAATAAGCACAGAATTCGGGTCAAGCATCGGGCCAACATTCAAAGCAATAATAATACACTGTCCCACGTGCGCTTATCTGTGTTGGTGATCTTCAGTGTGAACATTTTTCAGCGTAGATTTCAAGATTTCACAAAGTTCAGTTTATGTAACTGTACCAGATCAAGATCCTCGATGATATACTGACAATTAAGCCTGGTTTTACAGACTTTCTCATCAAATCAGTGTTTACTGCAACTACTGGAATTTCTCTTTAATTGAAGCAGAAAAAATCAGAGAAATATATACCGTAAGTAACGGTGTATTAACCGCACCTTTTTCTCGGCGGGATAGAAGCAAAAGTCGGGGGTGCGGTTTATACACGGTGACGGGTCTGAGCCAGCCCGCCGTAACCCCTCCCGTACATGTACGATGTCTGCCAGTTCACAACACATCGAGTGGCCGGGCGTAGCCGCCCAGGCAATGTCGTTTAGAGGGGTATGAGCCGCGGGTAATGGGAAGCGAATTACGATCTTAATTAAATGTTGTCCATAACAAACGCACCCACCTTCATGACACTAATTTTGACTTTATTCTCGATTCAAAGTAGTGAAGTTCCCTGGCTAATTTGAAAGAAACGCGAAGCACACTCGGTAATATTTTGTGAGCGAGAGTTGAATGAGCTTAGAGATTGCGTTGTAATGTGGTTATAGTGCGACTTAAGCTGGCGCTATTCAAAGTCCCATTTCGCGCCAGCTTGTTTTTTTCCTTCCTGTTTGCTTTTCAGAAGATACCATGTAAACCATGCACGAGAGAGACAGCACGAAGCCTTAAAAAACAACTGGAAAAAATGTCAATTTCTTTGTTTCTTGAACCTTCCTATAATCCTGTATCCAAAATTCATGCTAAGACATCAAATTTCTGAAAGTGATTGTGAGGTTACGATGCAAGAAATGTGAATGTTTGTTCCTCCTACGCTGGGAAAGACAGATCATAATTTGATAAGATGTACTGGCATGACTGGTACTGTATCGTAGTTTGCAATGTACGGTAATGGCAGTGCTGTGTGTGTGTAAACTGTGACTGTGAGGTGAGTGAGTGTGTAAATTGCCAATATTGTCGGGACCGTTCTTTCTTTCTAACATTTGTAGATGAATTGATCAAGAACAGCAGATTCCGCGTACCGGTAATCTCTTTGGATACTTTGAATTTTAAAAACTTAGATTTTGTTTCTTTGTACTTCAAATATGCATGTAAATGTGAGAAGAATTTTTTTTTTTTTTTGTCCAAAGTTGGGGGTGCGGTTAATACACGGGTGCGGTTAATACACCGTTACTTACGGTAGGTAAAGGTTTGATAGAAACCCATCAAAGAAAAAGAGAATCATAAGTTTTTTAATATTTCAGACTTGCGACGTCATATGCGAGTAGCATCCTAATATACCATGCAACATAAATTCCCAAAATATGATGAATACAATATTTTTCTTAATTGAAAGGAGTATGAAAAAATGTGTCTCATGGTACATCCACACGCAAATGAAATCACTTCCAAGTTTTGAGAAAATGACATCGCACGAAATATGGAGGAGCTTGTGACATCACAAAATCAAAATTTTAAGACAACAACGACAACCATCATCATGTCTTTTTTACCCAGGGAAGCAGTTCTTCTGAACTGTTCTTCCATGCGCTTGGCCCTGCATAACGTAACTTCAGTAAGAGTCCTCGTATACCTACCTTCAATTCAGTCGTGTCCGCATCACCAAAATCATCTTTTGAGAGGCCAGCTTTGCCAAGGATGGAGAGTTTCTTCTGAATAAGAGGCCTGTAGAAGCAATATATAAGGCAAAGGTGTTCTGTGTATGTCAACTAATAACATTGAGTATTAGAATGTCTCCTAACATGCAATCGTCAACTACTAAGTAATTTTGCATGATCCACTTTATAAGCTTGCAAGAATATATCCTGTGGCAGCTTGAGGTCTACTAGTAAACTGCACAGCAGATGATGAATAGAGAGGTACTACCAATAGCTAGAGCATACAAAATGAGATCTGGAAGATATTTGAGGGTTCTGGGGGATATAAGCCTGTATTCTGAACTTTCACTTAAACTCTAGTCATAAGTTGTGGTTTGGCTATGGAAAGCCACATGTTACACAAATATTTCTAATGGAAAGGCTCATTTTACACCAAAATCATATGTAACTGTCTGGGAATAATGATTGAATTAGTTTCCTCTATTATTAAAGAATGAGGAAACTACATAATAGACATGATAAACACACAATTGAAAAAATGAATATTTTTCAGCTTCTCATAATTTTAGCACAGAGTTAAAGCATGGTCTGCCTTAAACAAGACTCAAGAATACTAGCCAAAGAATCTTCTATACATGAAGGACAATTTGCAAGATACTAACCAGATATAGTCATCTGCAGTGTTCTTTGCGATGAGATAACGAACGGTCACCGAGTCTTGCTGACCGATTCGATGGACGCGATCCTCGGCCTGAACCAGGATTCCGGGATTCCAGAACAATTCTGCAAAGAGCACCGTAGATGCAGAGGTCAGGGTGATCCCTGCATTACACGCTGTGATGGACAATACTGCAACTTGATAGGAGTCATTGGTCTGGAATTTCTCGACCAGCTCGTTGCGCATGTACGACGATGTGCTTCCATCTATACGGATGATCTTGATTTTCTGTGCATATTAAATAAAAGTAAATAACACAGATATAAAACTTTCTAGTTTTTTGAGGGATAAAAAAAGGATTTTGTGTGTGAAAAAGGAAAGAGTATTTTCAACTTTCTACAATAGATAATTGTTAGACTATCTATAGTTATTTTGATTTAATAACACTAATGCCTATAAAAAAAGGGTAATCCAATTTTTTAAAAGCTAGTATTCAGAGATTATGAATATTACATTTTAAATTTACCAGGAGACAAAAGAGCAACATTTCACCTTTTAATTGATACCTTACTTCCAACTCTTACTCCATTCATGACAGAACTGACGTTGAAGACATCAGGCACAAATCCATCACCCCCAAGTTTGGTGACACGACATATGCTCCTGCAACATTTGCTCCAGTCTAAATATCTCAGAGGGTATAGGGTTAGAGTTAGTATTGTAATAGGGTATTTGGTTCAGAATAATGTAAAGATAAGGGCTCATTTTGTTTTGGAGGTTGGGTTTAGGTTTTGCCGTAACATGCAGATTATCCATCGGAGCAATTGTCGCCAAGGCAAATGTCACAGAACCCCAAGTTTTGGCAAGTAGGGCTAAGATGAAAGTTTCACTGATGTCTCAGCTGAGTGATTTTTTTTTGTCAATGGACACGATCAGTTTGAATAAACATTTTATTGGCCATGCTGATGATTGCAAGTCTGAAAAGGCTGCTGTTCCTCATTGACTGGTCAGTTTCAATTCACTTCAGTCATTTAACCAAAAGTTTGGATAAAAAATTATGTACCTCTCGTCTTTCAAATTAATTTTTTTAGCAATGCATTAATTTTTTTGATGTAAATGTAATCTTTCATGTAAATGTTATCTTTAATGTATGTATACATGTTATTTTAAATGTTTTTTTATCGTAGGTAAAATATCAATAAAAGAAAAGGAGTTGCTTTTTTATATTCTGGTTAATGAAAATTGTAATATTCAATAATTTATTACTATTAGCCCTCTAAATTTGGAGAATACACATTCAATGACTTTTCATACAACAAAATTTGTCCTCCCATTGTGTGGGTCATCCTTGTTCGGCACAATGTAATATGGGGGGTGTTTCACAAAGATTTTAGTATGACTTAAAGTCGCACTCAAATACCTTGTTGCGTATGGTATAAAAAGGCTTGACCGCATTGGTCTGATCGTGTCATGAGGACGCGCACCACTGTGTTTCTATCACTAAGATCGTGCATTGCATATCATGTACGCGTCAACATTTAAGTGTGACTTGAGTCACACTTAAAGTAGAAATATATTGAAAATCGTAAAACTGGAGAATCATATATCACAATAAAGGAGAAAATAAGGAGAACACGATGGTGTACATCATTTATCATAGAGACGGATGAAACTCAGTTAATTGATAGTTTAAAGTTCTCTCTCTGAATGCTTCAAACACGCAGAATTACGTCCGCGAAATTGGGGATTTTTTTATGACGTCACTGTCTGTACGAGAGGCGTGATTGGCTCTCCCACGTGAAGCTCCACTTGCATGCAAAACCTGTTGCAAGGGTACATTTTCTCCACATTGTCACTGAATACTTCGATCCCGAAATGATCGAAAGAAAACCCAGAATTTTATCTAGATTTGGATTTTCAAATTGATGATTTTGAGATGAAGAGAATGATGATGAAGTGAAACAACACAGTGACGTAGTTGGAGGTAAATTGGGGGAATTACGCCAATGATGATGATGATGAAAATTCAACTTGCAACACAATCACAAGTAAAGTCATGTACATACCGATTCGCTACCAATTAATGCTGCTGCGGGAAGTGCTAGCTACACCGCGCGGGCCAAATTGAATTCATGCTGAACATGAATAACCACATCCAGACAGTCTATCATAAGAAGGAAAATGATGTAACTGTACTTACAAACATGTGAATAATCCGAACCTGAAGGCAAATCAACTCAACGAATAGTACCAGACGATATGGCATATACACTGACGATAAACTTCATGTGACTGGATAGATGGTCACTCATTCTGTTAGATGTAACTTTTATCTCATTAATTTGACAAAATTACGAAACTCGGGGGATTATGATTCTATATAAAATATAGTAACATCTCTTATCATTTTTTGAATTATGATGAAACCTGTTTGGAAGGAAAACGTTGGGGTAAATTAAAATTAGATGTAAAAGATCATCCCATCATGCGTAGCATTATGTGATCGTAAACAAACCATCACAACAACACATGCCGTATTGTTTGCTCGCCTTGGCTGAGACTGAGAGAATAGATCTATGCACGTGTTGCACAGCTCTCAATCAGCAAGGAAGGAATACGTGCATGTTTGCGATGGTTTGTTTGCAATGACATACAAGCTACGCATGTTGGGGGGGGATTTAAAAGTAATTTTAGTTTATCTCAACGTTTTCCTTCAAAAGAGGTTTTATCGTAATACAAAAAATAATAAGAGATGTTAATATATTTTTATATATATAAATAATTCCCCGAGTTTCGTAATTTTGTCAAATTAATGAGTTACAAATTACATCTAACAGAACGAGTGACAATCTATCCCAGCCACATGAAGTTTATGGTCGGTGCATATCGTCTGCTGCTATTCGTTGAGTTGATTTGCTTTCAGGTTAATTCGGATTATTCACTTGTTTGTAAGTACAGTTATATCATTATTTTCCTTCTTATGATAGACTCTCTCTGATGTGGTTATTCATTTTCATGGATTTAATTTGGCCCGGCCGCGCGGTGTACGTATAGCTACCACTTGTAGCAGCAGCTGCATGAGTTGGTAGCGAATCGGCATGTACATGACTTTATTTGTGATCGTCAGGCAAGTTGAATTTTCATCATAATCATCGGCATTGTTCCCCCATTATTTACCTCCAACTACCTCACTGTGTTGTTCACTTCATCATCATTCTCTTCATCTTTAAAATCATCAATTTGAAAATCCAAATCTAGATAAAATTATGGGTTTTCTTTCATTTCGTGATAGAAGTATTCAGTGACAGTCAGAGAAAACGTACCCACGCAACAGGTTTTGCATGCAAGTGGAGCTTCACGTGGGAGAGCCAATCACGCCTCTCGTACAGACAGTGACGTCATCAAATTCCAGTCAATTCAGAGACCGATGCGAGGCATATTTCGGAGGGGCATTTTAGCGTTTTTTAATCGGCGATTTTCACCTTTTTGTATTATTTTCGGTATTTTTGAATGACCCACTGATGATCCCCACATCATTACCTTTCCATTGATATATAATAAGACCACATTCATAATCAATATATTTCTCCTTTAAATCTTTGTGAAATACCCCCCTGATGTAGACCGTCTCTTACAATAAGCATCAATGGTTCTAAATCTTGAGGCGAATGTCCTTGTTCCTATTTCAACATTTGATGATGTTTGTTCTATAATAAACTGGAAGAAGAAAATAAGGCTTGAATTGAACACTTCAAAGCATTAACATAAGATCATGCCAGCATTTCTGTATAGACACAAAACGAGATGAGTGGAAAGTACCTTTTTCATGAGTGCTTCGGCCAGAGCTTCCATGACTTTCTGATGGTGAGCAAAGACAAGAAATTTATGACCACTTTCTGCTAGGTCAATCACATACTCCCTGCAAGAAACAATAGTATTTTACCATTACAGAGACATTAATATGACATTGAAACTGTGATGAATAACATGTCCGTGAAATATACATCATCACAATATTGGTTAACTAGATAGATTCCCCACTGCTTTCATTCAAAATTTATGTCTCCGCTATTGGAAGAATGGAACATTTAATTTCTATGTTTTTCAAAAAAACTTTAATTATCTCATCAAATCATACATTCATCTACTGATTAAACTTAAACTGAATCTATATATTGGACATCATTTCAACAAGACACAACTTTGTTATTCCTTTAATCTTCTTTGAACAAGGTAGAGAGTAGATATGGAAATTTTAGGACATGTTATTTTCTTTTTTAATTTCAGATACCATCCACCAAACCATCCCCTCTTCTAAATGTTTTCACTCAGTCATATATGAAATATATATAAAATATTACTCCCAGACGAAAAAGGATTCTTAACTTTGCAATGATAGGTAATTTGTGTATATTTTTTCATTATATATTATGATATTAAATCAATAATTCTTGATTTATTTTTTTGGGATGAGCTGTATATGATGACAAAATAATGTGCATCATGTTTAATTTTGAAAATATGTAACATAGTTAACTACCTCCTTTTCTTGTTAATCGTTACTTCCCATTCACCTGCTATGTATTGTCATGCACAGTTGAGCAAATCCACATAAAAAATTGTGCAATATAAATGTGAAATTATTAGTAGTATATTTAGTACAAATAGAAGTGGTAGTAGAAGCGGTGGTGGTAGTAGTAGTAGCAGCAGTAGTAGAAGAACAGAAAGGGGCATAAATGTGGGTATATCTTACTTCAATGCAGGGATCTTGGCAAGACCGGTCTCACTGAAATACTTGAGTAAAGTCCCTTGTTGATCTGATTTACTCTTCTTTTCCATATCCTTAGCTGCACACTTAAGTGATGTGCTACCAGTCTTCACAAAGCTAGGATCCATTATCACCTAAAATGAATTCAAAGGATAGTAGCATAGTGATTGGCTACCAGTCTTAACAAAGCTAGAGGTTTCTTAACCCCCTAGTATCCTTAGGCTAAAGTGATGTTTCTTAATAAGATTAGAGCATAAGTTCCCTCATCAATACAGTAAGAGTAATCAACCCCCCCCCCCCTTTAGATCTTGGCTGGCGATCGCAAGAACACTGTGAAAATTGGTATGATAATAGCATGGGATGTAATATTAAGGGCAGTATGGTTATTCGTTCCAAAATAATCAATTTTTTTACATGAATTAATTATGCTAATTTATGAATAAATCATACTTTTTTCTCTAATTCACTATAAAAAGCTCCTAGAATGCTAATTTTTGGTGTTTATATTCTTTATACCATTGCTAACAATTAAAAATGACAATAATCCTGGTTTGAAAATGAATTTCTTATGTATTTCAATTTTTTATAAATTTCTTATTTATTTCTTTATTTTTTGACCTTTTGTTTTTCTTTGTTTTCCCCAAAATTTATGGTGGAAACTTTTTGTAGCATACAGGTACATGTAATTATGCTAAAATTTATCAGTTTCAGTTGATGCCCAAGACTTCAAAGTAAAAATTCTGCGAGCGGCATGGTAAAAAAAAATTCATGCAGCGGAATAGTCACAGAAAATGTCAAGTGGGGGGATTAATTCAAACCTCCCCCCCCGGCGCTATTAGTGTCAACTTACTCAAATGCCAGATAAAAGCTATACTTTCATTTCCCCCATCCCTGCTCTCACAGAATTGCAGCTCATAATGACAAATGAATTTTCAGACTCAACAATCAATGTATGGTGCTATTGGCGACATTTCGCTGGAAAAATCGACAAGCATTAAAATCAAACATCCACCAGCACTAATTCAGGCTATTGAATTGGAGCACATTTTGTAGCACTCACCACTTGTCTAATCTTGGATGGTAACTGCCCAAGGACATCCTTCTTAAGTCTTCTTATCATCACTTTCTCTTCTAGGAGAAGATGTAATTCAGTCAGGTTTGAGGAGCCAGAGTAGTCCCAGCCAAAGTGAGTCTACAAATTCAAATAAAAACAGTAAATAGAGATACTGAATTAAATTCATCAGCATCCGTAAAAGGCCAGAGTTATGTTTACTTTGAAAAAGGTTTTACAGCACTATAAATAAATGGAAGGTTAGGGTTAACCGGGCTGGGTAAATTAAAAAAAAAACCTTCCCCAAACATTGTTAACATTTTAGATTTTACATCTAAATGGGCACCAGTAGGAAGTAATTCCTCAAGAAGCTATGTGCGCTGTGAACGCCTGGCTTAGCTGGGAAATATAGGAGCGCCTTGAGCACCTAACAAGGTGGATATGTGCGCAATATAAATACCCTATATTATCTTTACATCCATGAAATGCCCATCTATTTTACACATTTACTAGAAATTATTTTGATTTAGTTGGAAACTATCAAGAAAATGAGGAATATTCCCCTACTTCTTCACTTTGAAATGCTGAAGTCACACTTGGCCTACCTACAGCTACACGAAAGTCTACATGTGGAACTACAATAAGAGCAATTTTATTCTCAAACTGTTGTCAAAATAGGAAGATTTTTATTTATGGTCATTTGAACGGCCTTTAAACGTAATGCAGAAATTTGTTTTCCATTAGATGCTTACAAACAAATATGAATTTGAGCACACAAAACGAAAACAGATACAGTCATATTTATACCAAAAAGATATGTGTGAAAAAAAAATGTGAGTTGTAGTAGCTTCAAAAGCAGATTCTTTATGGAATCTTCATGGACTAGCATAATGCTTACATCATTATATGCTTTTAATGACAATTTGAAAAAAAAATTAAATGAAACAAAACGAATTGTTGTTATTTGAGCTTGTCATACCTGTTTAGCATCGCAGTATCTTAGTGCAAAGTCATGGAATGATGGGAAGAGCCGTGGATTGACCACACTGATCTGTTGGAAGAGTTCAGATGGTCTGGAGAGGGCCGGTGTACCGGAGAGAAGGATCACTCTTGGCGCTGCCTATAAAACCAACGAGAGAGCAAATATCACAACAAGTGTCGCATCTTTTGGAAAAAGATGGATGTTTGTGTCGAAATTTACACCTCTGCTCTTCCCAGATCACGAATATACTACATTCCTCACTTTAACAGTTTGAATGACTTCTTTTAAAGCAGAATATTATAATCATTGCTATTCAAATTTTATAATCAATTAATCACTCTACGATTGGTTAAGTAATTTTTTATTAAATAGCTTCAGGGTGCTACATGTACATAACTTTTTAGAAGCACTTGCCCAGTTGGGTAAGTAAATTTTTAAATTGTTGGAATATACTTGCCCAAAAATCCATTTCACTTGCCCTGGCAAAATCCTTAAAAAGAAAGTTTCACCTCTTCAAAAGAAAGTTTTGCGGTTTTATAAACCATTGACCTTTCTCTTTTTACATGAACTGATCTACCTTGTTATTGTATTTCTTTTTCGGAAGTGATATTATCTTGCCTGCCATGACCAAAATTAGGGTCAGTATATCATATCGACCCTAATTCCGGTCACTCTACTGTGAGAATTTGCTTGCCGAATTCAGGCAAGTAGTTTTGGTGTTTACTTCAAAACACTTGCCCGACTCTTTTACTTGCCCCGGGCAATCGGGCAAGTGCTTAAGTAGCACATTGTACCTTTAATAGTGGCAGAGCTGCCTTGGTTCTAGCTGTCTTGTAACTCTTGAGAAAATGAGACTCATCCTGGGAAGAAAAACAAAGAACAGACAAAAATATTAATGGATAATGTCCCTCCAGCTATACCTACAATTATTATTATTATCATTATTTGTTTGGCGTCACCTGTGCCTGGGAGGCGAAAAGCCAACCGAATCACTATGACCCACAGGTCTCTCTTCCAATATAACTGATTAATTTTAACAATAGGTAAAGCGAGCATCAAAACCTTGAACATCTAAAATCTGAAGAGTTTTTTTTCATGAAGCAGATTTGTTATGGCGATATGTCTCTGTTATACAGTGAATATATGAGCATCAGCCTCCCTAGCAATGGAAAGAAATGGTCAAAGTATTATTATGTAGTGACCAGGTAGTTTCAGCAGGCCTGTGAGTGGGGTTTCAAAAAAATAGCGGAAAAATTCCGCTGAACTGCGTTGGCTTACTCACCAATACATAGACTGAAGAGCTTGGAGGCCCGTAAGTACAGACAACGTATTTTAGCAGTAACGTTAGATCTAACAGTGGAAACCCGATTTTCTGATCGTTTTTTTTGTACATAAAATGTCACATTATGAAAAAGAAATCACATCCATATTTACGAAAAAATGTTTAAAATTCATAAATATCGTACCTTAGACCGCAGTTACTGCTAATTCCTTTGAAATAATGATCGAAACATCGTCATCTTCGATCCTTTCGTTGGTCAACGTAAGTTTCCATCTTGGATGACGTCATCATCCTTACAGACGTATTTACCAGTCGCAAAATATCGCGATTTGAGCCGCTGCTTTGCGCTTGTATGTCAACAATGGCAACGATGCACGGTGTGATCCGCGCATAGAGATGTATATCTCTATGGATCCGCAGCAGTTTCATTCAAAACTTCGCGAAGGCAAAATACAAGGCCCCGTAACGTGTATATTCACAACACACACATTCTGCTCGCATCCATTTACCTAGACTTGTTTTCCAGCCGTTTGGGATAAAATAGCGGAATTTTGACTAAGAAAAAAAAACAGAAATGAAACACAGGAAAAAAGCGGAAATTGAAATCGGTCTTAAAAATGAAAATAGCGGATTTCCGCTAAATAGCAGAGATTTCACAGGCCTGTTTCAGGGGAAAAAATACATGGGGGTCTCAGGTGATTTCATCCCGAAATGCTTAAAATGGCCCTTGAAAATAAAAAATTATCAATGGTGCAGATTTAGGCAATCAAATGTGAAAAGTAGCCCCCGAGGTTAAAAAATTAACTTTGGTGTGTCTACATTAGTTAGGTGCCTCAGACCACGGCCACGGTACCTTCATCGTATTTGATCTAAATTATTGAAAATGCGAGATTGGGCCATTGACAGTACGTACCATGATGATGACCTTGAAACCTACAGCCTGCAACGCCTTGGTTTTCCTGGCCATCAGGTCATAGCTGATTATATTTACTTGACCACAGGAAACACTTTCCCTTCCAGAGGTCACAACATTGACCTCATACTCCTCAATCGATGGTATCCATTTTAAGAATGCCTGTCAGTAAAAATAATTTAAGAATGAAACACAGATATAATATTATTGCATGATGCGTGTTGTACAACCAGAGTTGACTAACATACTTGCTATTACAAGCCTAATATATCAGACTAAGATATGACCAAAAGAGATCACTTGTTTGAAGTTTAAGCCAACCTTTTAAGGAATTCTGAGGAAAGCAGTTATCTAATAGCATCAAATGCTGTAGATCACACATAAAGAGATACACAGTAGGTTGTGACCGAGCCATTAGGCAGGGTGATATAGGAGTGCCAGGAGGACCTACCAAGGTAGATATGTGCACAATATAAATTTTGATTTATTGATTTCATTTCACAATTGTACATAATATGATAAACATAACATACCTTATTATCAAAATTATCATTTCATCTTCAGCTGGACAAAGAAATAAACAATTTTTACTACGAACAGATGTTACTGCTTACCTCTGCCCATGAGAAGCGCATTGACGAAGGACTAACGACGAGCATTGGCCATTCTGATCTATAGTAACATGCTACACAGATGGCTTGAATTGTTTTTCCTAATCCCATGTCATCGGCTATCAAGGCTCTCCCTCCTCGGTGAATCGTAAAACTATTACAAGCAAAGATAACCAAGAATAAATCATTTGGAAACTGCCACCCTAAAACTAATAACATAATGAATTTTGACATTTTTATTGATCTTGAAAAAAAAATATCCTCAGTTTTAAAATGATATGTAATTTGTCAAAGTTGATAAAAAATATTAAAGTGTATGTATTGATTGAAGGAATTCAGTGAGATTCATAGAATACCGTAAAAACATAAATAGTCCAGAAAGAAATGGTGTCAAAGAAATTCTTGTATCTCTGTTTACTTAAATTTACAACTTTCGGATAAGATACTTTTTTATTTTTACTCTTTGAAGACACAATTACTGTTTGGGTTATTTAGCAAAAAACTTTCTGAGAACTTTGGTGGTTTTTGGTTGGAAGATCACATTATTAAACTTTTTAATTCTGGAACCTGAACAGATCAGAATCCATTTTGTGTGCCTCTGATTCTCATGGTACCCAATGTTGAATGACTTTACCAAACTTTATTTGTATTTCATGTCAAGAATTGCTCTTTTTATTCATAGATTTGCATCTGTGGCTCTTTTTCTCAGTGCATTTATTACAAACTCAGGATCTTCCTGTCACTTATCTAAGACATACAAAATATCAATATATGTAATCTGAACACACTCGCCAGGAGTATCTGATCCACATACACATCCACCTTTACCTCTCTTTCTAACCCCTACTTCCCCTCCCCTCCCACCCACCATAAGTTTCTGATTCACCAACACACATCCAACTCCCCCTCCCTTCTCTTTCTGCCCCCCCCCACTCTCAAGGAGTTTCTGATCCACAAACAAATCCCCCTTCTCTCCCCTCTCTTACCTCACCCGCCAGGGTCCCGCAACACAAAGGTTAGCGATTGATCGTACGCTTGATTTTACGATTGATTGTACAATGTAGTCAATGGAATCAATCGTAGAAAAAAGTTATACGGTCATTGCTCAGCTTTGTGTTACTGGGGCCAGGAGTTTCCCGTTCACATACTCAACATCCATCCCTCCCTCCTTCTCGCCCAATTCTCGAACCCCACCCAATCACCAGGTTTTGGCTCCATGGGCACATTCCCCTTTTATTCCTCCCCTCCCTCTTTGACCCCCCCCCCTCTCCAAACAATAATAATAAAACATTGCTTATATAGCGCATATAACAATGATATAATCATGTCTCTATGCGCTTTAGAAAGAATAGAAAGAATGGAGAAGGAAGAAAAGCCCGTTCATAGAGGAGTAAATATATAATCAATTAATCGGTACATGTATATCTTTATCAAAAAAAAGGAATGTCTTCAAAAGGGACTTAAAGGATTCTACATTATTGGCTTGTTTAACAATATCGGGTAATTTATTCGAATGTTCAGCAGAGGACATTTTGAATGAACGAGCACCGTAGAATAGAGTGTTAATTTTGGGAACTACTAAGAGAGATTTGTTGTTTGAACTTAATTTTCTTTGGGGTGCATACTGTACAACAACCCACCGGAATATCCCATTCACTTACTCAACACCTTTCTTCTGAAATGGCATGAGACCTTGTGCAAGCTTTGTATCTACCCCACTCAGGTCAGCCTCAGGAACCTCAAGCGTTGTATGTTTTCCACTGCGCTGGCTACGGAATGCTAAACACACTGAATTTGGGAGTGGTTTCATCTCGACCTCATTCTTTAATACCTGAACCGCCTTCACTATAGGTGCAGAAAGAGAAGAGACAATATGAAAAAAAAGGAGTTGAAAAATATTATGGGAAGATGTACACGTAGAGCATCAAATTATGATGTACAAAGTCAGAAATTATACAATGTTTGGCCTATTTATTGTGGAGCTCCATTTGTCTTATATATTAATAGCCTAAGCTACATGTATGAAACAAATTGCCCCACTTATGCTAAAAAACAAGCATTTACACTTCAGATTTCAAAATATTGTCCACAGTTACAGAAACAAACTTGTGACATCATAATATCTTCACTATGATGTCATGAATTATTGGGGGGGGGGGGAACAGTTGGACAAATTATTCTACCACAACTTCTTCAAGACATTTCCACAGTTCCAAATTGCTTTGTGACCTCATAAAGGTGTGCTCTGTGATGCCTAAAACACATCCTGGTTTTTCAAAAGTAATTTCCCATGTGCCATATCATTCAAAATCATTTACTTACTGAATTCATCGTAGTGGGTAAGTGAAAATGACCACTTTTTTGTAGTAACGTCTGTGAATGAAGAAAAAAAGGATGCAAAAAATTCACAGTATCTGAATAATGGAGTTTACATTCAACATACATTGTGACAAGTCAAATGTATATTGAAATTGTATTAAACCAAGAAAGACTGAGGGGACCTGACCCCCCCCCCCACATTATTATTTTTTTCAAACATTAAAAAGGTGAGACCTTGCACAGTAATTTATTTAGTTCCATTTAAGCAATATTTTGTATAGATGTCAAGACAAAGATGAAGACGATGATAATGACAGTGATGATGATGATAATGATGATGATGGTGATGATGATGTTGATGATGTTGATGATGATAATGATGATGATGGTGATGATGGTGATGATGATGGTGATAATGATGATGATTATGATGACAATGATGGTTGATGATGATAATGATGATGATGGTGATGATGATGTTGATGATGTTGATGATGATAATGATGGTGATGATGGTGATGATGATGGTGATGATGATGGTGATAATGATGATGATTATGATGACAATGATGGTTGATGATGATGATGATGATAATGATGATGACGATCATGATGATGATGATGATGATAATAACGATGATGGGAGTGATGAAGAAAACACTAAAATTCATTCTGCTTCATCCTGCCACACAATCACCAAACTCACCATAACTTTTACTTGGTATAGCTTTGAAGATTTCAATCAACTTAGAATGGTATCCTATGTCTGCTACAAAGCGAGATCTTGACAACAAGACACAATGTCCTGTAAGACTTGAACCACCTGTGAAAGAACCTGTGTACAAAAAAGATGGTTTGTTTAGTATCAATATAATGTGCTGGACGTGTTGCGAGGAATGTATTCAAAGAATCAGGAAAATAGTAAAGAAATTATGATTTCATTTGGGTGAATGCATGTACGGAAGATAAGCTTGAAAGTGTGAGCAAATGTGATCAACCACCCCAAACCATCAATAAGTTGCCAGGGAAGGCTCTAGAGCTGTTAATAGCCAAAATAGTACATTATTCTTCAAAAAGCCAAAACATAGCTTGTCTGAAGGAGTATTTCTTCATCTTTATAGTGTAAAAATTTTGAGTTGTATGGTTGAATAGAAAACAAGAAAGTTTTTTTTAAACAAGTTCTTGCAGACTGCTTGTAAGTTTCATTGATATTGCACGGTGTGCACATCTCTCACTTGAGTGAACACCAACTTCTAAAAAATAATGTTGTTTTCTCCTTAATTTCTGAAACTCTCACTTTGTTTTCTCTGCATTTGATAGGTATTTGAGTGAGTTATTGTTGATCAAGATTGACAAATCATATATCATTTTAAAGCTTAAGATGTGCTTATAGTTCAGACTCAATAACAAGTGGAACGCCCCTGGCAGTCTCGCCTGCATTCCGCGAATTGATATAGGAGCTGAGCAGACTTTGGAAAAAAAACTATTGAATAATAATTCACCACTGCAGCCATTGGAAAAGCGGAACCTATGAAAACCACAAAATTTTGGGCAACTTATTGTTGGTTTCAGGGTGGGGGAGTTCTTTGCTTAATATTCACAATGAATTGTGAATATTGATATCTTATCATAGAATCTTTTGAGAAGCAAGCTCACTTAATGTTTGATACTGATTGATACTGATTGATCGAATTACTAACCTGATGGTTTCAATACATTGTTTGATGACCAGCTTGGCGTACCACCGCTACCACGACCACCACCTCTATCACCGTTGCTCCACAAATTGACCTTACTTTGGCCTTGATGTGCTGGTTTCGAGGCATGAACTGTTTTGCTGCTACTGGTGCTTTTTACTCCACTGCTGTTAGAGTTGCCATAAAACTGAGTGATAGTCTTTTGGTTTGTGCCTGTGGCAGCCACTGGTTGTTGCACCTGGTATGGTTTTAGAGGTTGTTCATACTGATTAGGTGGTGGGCTCTTTGGGATGCTCATAGCATTGGATTGGATGCAACTATTGTTTGTTGTTACACTTGTTGCAGACTGTTCACAGCTTCTTTGTTTTGAAGTCATATCATATAATACTGATCTACCGGTATCGCCGTTAGCTGGCTTGGACGTTAGACATGATGGCCTCCACAACTTGCTGCTAGAGGTTAGAGTTGCTGGGATAGATGATGCTTGTTGATTTGCTCTTTGCGCCCTTTTTTCCAATGCTTTCCTTTTGTTTTCTTCTATCCTTCGTTTCTGTTCCTCTGTCAGTCCTCCAGTTGCTGCCATTTTGTTTCTCCAGAATCGCAATGGAACTAAAGGGAACAATACAGTACTGAACACAAATCAAGACACAATCTTATTGCAATTTAAAGTTTAATTTCAAACAAAATAATACCAGAAATGAAACAATTCTGTTTCCTTTTTACAAATTTTCACAGCCATACCATGGATGGAAATTGAAGAATAAGTAGAAAACAACTTTTGACAAATTTCCAACCTTGGCAGGGCATAATGAAATGCACCCAAGAAACTAAAATTTGGCATGGGGGCCTGGCTTTTGTGATCCCATGCATGCATAATTAGCCCAACTGAAATCAAATATTGGCCTTGGTTGGTATTCTGGAACAAATTTTGTAATTTCTCTCTGAGATGTGACACTGCTATGACTGTCACATATTGGTATTCTGAACATTGTCTTTTTCCGTCATATCTCTCCAAATTCTTTTCGAAAGCAAACCAATCAAAATCACCATTAGTTCCCAGTGGGAACCTTTCTAACCAATAGGAAGGCCCAGTGGCACATGAGATGTACCCTCAATACAGGAGCTGGCACATACATCGATGAGCTTAATTACAAAGAGAGAGACAGGGAGCTGCATATTTTTGGTGTGCAGAAAAGAGAAGACAAAATTTATGACAATTTTCATGACATACACCAGAATACTGATTACGTCATATCTATGAGAAAAGACAAAATATGGAGAAAAGACGCCCCTGGTTCCTACAATTTAGAACCAGGTCAATAATACATTGATTTCAATGGAGCCAATCATATATTTGATTCATGAGGTCAAATCTAAGACCCCCATGGACCAATTCCCACTTTAATTTGGGTTGTGGGGGTATTTCGTCATGCTCTACCAAAATATGGTATCAAAAAAGCTGACATGCAAAAGTGAAAATTGATGATATCACTCTTTGCTACTACAATGATCTCTAGTTTTAGCCTAAGGAGCTACATTGCCACTTGCATGCTGCTACACGCCCGACTTCTTATTTCCTCTATACCAAAATGCCGTTTTGAAGAACAATTTATAGATGAAATTATTATTTAACAATTTAGTAAAATTTGAAACGATTAGAAATAATTATTATCAGTTTTATCAAATGTTAAATAATATAAATTGTTCTTCAAAACAGCATTTCGTGACATCGCTTATCGAAGCTACGTCATAACGAAGCGGTTCAAGGGTCAAGCCTATTGTATTTGTGGTGTCAATGAATGGATCGAGGGATCTACAAGAGATCGTTCTGCTAAGAAATCTAATTTTTCATCTTACAGCTTTTTGGAACTTCATACGCATCAGGCGTTTGAAGGTGTATAGAAAAATAAAATCCAACAAAGTTACGTGATTTATAGCTTTAATTAAATGGCACTATTTGAGGGATCTTTCATCATCAGGGGGAATTGACTTCACATCATTCGTAAGTTTGGTAGGAGTACTTGATTTAATCAATTTTCCTCTGAAATTCACGGGAGTTTGTGGCAATTTTGCAAGTGCCGTGCTTCAATTTTCCTGTACACGGCGGCAGTAATGCACCCATGGGTGGCCAAGGCTTTAAAACTTGTTAGTCTACTGTCGTGACTGTCTGATGCCACATGCCCACTAACAATCACAATTGACGATGCACAAGCATGACAAACACAATTCAAATTAATTCACAACACAACCTTCTGACCTTGAAGTTGTTCATAGAATGATGAGTGTTCACATAATTATAAATAACATAGCTATATTACATGATTTTTTTTTTAAATACAGACAAATTATACATCACTTGAAAGGTTTTTTCAAGACAAATTCAATGGTGAAGACCAAATTACAATTGGAGCACCATAACTGAAGATATGGCCTCTTAAAGGGACGCTATACGCGGAACTTTTCTGCCACCCAAGACAAGTACCCATTGGGTGGCAGATCTACAGGTACTTGTAGATCTAAGAAACTTCCATACTTTTTTTCATGTAGGTAACTAAGTTAATTTGACTAAAATGCAACACAAGAGGTGATCTTGTATAGCATGGCTGTGTTACCTTCATATTTTTCTTATTCAAACAGCTTCTATTTGTGAAAATATAGTATACAAGAAGAAAGATAACAAATTAGAATAAGACAAGAGAAGTGCATGGGATGCTTTGCGTTGTTAAAAAAAATTAATCAACTCTTGGGGGTCTCATTCCTCAACAGACTTTAATCAGAAAATAAAAATGAATGTCCCACTATACTTCCTGGTATCTGTAAGATTTATATCATTCAAAAGTAGAAAATTAAGTTTTGCAAGTAAATTTTTTTTTCTTTCTGTTTGTCCATGTTCACTCTGTATTCTGTATAATTACCATGATGTCTCAAACTTGTTTGCAGATCCGAGAATGCGAGATCAGACAGCTGGAGCTGCAACAGTAGCTAGAAATGTACTCCACTGCTTAGAATTATAGAATATATTAACATTGAATATATTGGAATATATAAAGTTAAAAAGCAAGTCTCTGACATTATCTGAATTTCTACTACATTTACAAAATAATCTCCCTCCTTGTAAACATAATAAAACAGGGACCCATTATTGTGTACATCATGTGAATTGATGAGACAGCTTATTGATATGACACAAAACAACAGAATATAGATATAGTCATGTATCTATTCATTTTAATACCAGTACCAGGCAGCAGTCAATGCATGGTCTGCGCCTGTACACCATGAAAAAAAAATGAGACTGGAATTAAACATGCTTTAATTCCCGCCTGTTTTTTTTTCTTGAAATATTAAGTTGAAATTATCATTAATTTATCATTAATACACATAATTCATGCAGAAATCAAATGCACAACTTATCACCTACAACTAATTTCAATGGGTTTAACAATAACATACATGCATCAAGTACCACACCCATGGCCACCACGCCCACTCACTCCTTTCGGTCAGCCATGGCACCAAAATCACACTCTAGGCGGCACAACATGGGCTTGCATTCGCCTCTTGCGCAGCTATGCGACACATTCTTATATATCAAAATTAGATTTTCTGATACAAATACACTTCAAAGAATTAATTTATATCTGATATTTGACTGTTCCCTGGGAAATTTTCTGTTTATACGGCTTTGAAGAAAGAAAATAGAAACATGATTTACCTTAAGTGTCCAAAAAACTCCTTTTTGTAACGAAAAACATTGCCGACATTGAACTGAAATCGTCACTAACTCGTAGAAGAAAATCTGCCGATTTTAATGATACATAACACATGGTTATTTGATGCCCCTAGAGGGCGTCAACAAGTAAAAGTAACTTGCAAGATTAACCCGGTTCTGGAGTCATATTTTCCAAAATGGCGACTTCCATCGTGTGACGACGGACAGGTGGCACAACGAACAATTGTGCACAACGGATAGCGGAGCGTGAACGTAGCGGTCATGTACATTTTTGCTTATTACATGACGTCATCCAGCCCTTGCCGAGAACCAATTTATGAATAAAAATTTAGTAAGCATGCGCAGTGCAAGCCTTTTATTTCCCCACACAGAATTCCACCAAAACAAGTGTGCAATTCTCTATCACCTCGTACCAAAATCGACCTAGAATTTCACTTTCCCGTATTTTATATGAATTATGAAAGGTATTCTCGGAGGATCTATTTTCTCACCGATACTGCACAGGTAAGCAAATTTCGATTACTTCTTGCTTTTCCGTCAAAATCTTACGAATTAGCGTCTATATGTCATCGTGTTCGTTGGAATTTGTAGAGTCTATCGCAACGTGCACAAAGTCAATTGGCTTCTGGGTTTCGGAGCGTCGCGTGAATATGCATGAAATTGCAGAGTTTCGATAATTTTCGATCGATACCGGAGCGATCCGATAACGAACCAAAACCATTTACGGCGTACACAACGTGACCGGATATCGTTATCGCTATCGATACTTCCGCACGCAGTCCGAAGGAATTATTTTTGGGACCACGTGGTCATGACGTGATCTGCGCGATTGACCAATCAGCGGTCTTCGAATCGCTGTGCAGAGACGATCTATCCGTTGTACACAGTCTATGGACAATTGTTCGTTGTGGGTGGTGCTCTCGAAAACAGCCTTAAAAACAACATTTTGGCGATGCAAATGTGAGTAAATTGACTAGAAATAAGAAGTTTATATATAATAGAAAAAGATCGTAACATTTTATGAAAAAAGGATTTGAAATGTTGATACACTGGCTCAATGAATTTTGCCCATTTTGTGTGTTGGCAGAATAGGAAATGTGTTAAACGCGAACCCGTTGCGTCTTGCGATCGCTAAATAACAACAGTTTTCTCAAGCTTAACTTCCTCAGCTAGAAAAAAACCCATATACAAAATATAGATCTAAAGCCGCCTAATTATGAACTAATAAATCTCAGTCTCTGAGAAAGACTGAATTTCAGTGCACCACCTCCTAAAGTTAGCTCCTCCGACCTCGAATAGGACAGCTCGCCTCAGCTCAGGTCATAAATTACTCAGCTCAGTAATACTAAGTAATGCACGCCGATACCCGTGTCCAATGGGACCGCGGTGCGGTGGACATGCGTTAAAAGCGGCCGAAGCTCACCCGTACTCCAGGGTGACATTCTCGCTGTCAGCCCACAAACTCATCAGGGGCCAGGCGGCGCATCATCGAGTGGCTGCAGGTTCCTTATTATCTCTGAACGATCTCATTTACTTAGCCATACCTCTTACCAGTAAATTCGTCTCTTGTCTTCAAGATGATTTATCAATTTGTTGATTGCTTCATTTAAACTGTCAGGTACCGACTGGAGCCGTTTGAACTGCAAACTGGAATTCTGCCAAGCTACCTATCTATACTCCGCTAGCAGTCGACGTATATGCCCGTGCATGGTAATCCAATCACATCCCGTGTTCTGTTAACTTCTTCTGTGTGTACTCTTCCGTAAGCCAATCAAATTTTGGGTTACATAATACTTCAAACAAGCATTGCGCTTGTGATTCTATAGTCTGCAGGCACAGACCCCAATTGAAACTGATTGTTAAAAAGTCCCGAAAAAAGTGGGTCTTCACCATTATGTCTTCATTATCGACTAGCACATTAATTAGCACAAATTTCCGGGGAGTCAAATGGGGGGGAGTCAAATGCAAAAACATCGTGACTGAAATTATCTTGGTCAATGTAGGGAATTGGGTATTGGTGGGACATGCGGGGATGTTTTATATTTTGTTCTTCACGTATTTATGGATGCGATGATATGAGGACTGTTGGTGTTTTGATCTACTATAATGTATTGCTACTTGCGTCTATTCCTATTTGATCTAAAGACACTGTCTATTTGGGATGTGAATCTTTCTACATAAACGAGAAATGGGGGGGGGGGGGGGGGGGGCCGGGGATGTTTTAATATTTTGCTCTCAAAAGGTAATTTAAGCACGTATTATATAAAGAACTGGCTGCGTAGCTTTGACAAAGGAACGGGACATCATATAAAAATAAATTATCTTCCTATTCTCTTCCTATAAGCGCGGTGAACTGAAAATTGTTGATATTCCGGAAAGGAACGATTTAAGGATTAAGAATTCATTAAAAAAATGATCATATCCATAGGCGGCGGAGGGGGGGGACGGGGGGGAGTGTCCCCCCCTAAATTTTAGGTGGGGGGACGGTCCCCCCCTAAATTTTGTTTTGATAACCTTTTTTTTTTTTTTTTTTTTTTTTTTTTGCTTGTAAATTTTTTTTCCTGCGTCCCCCCCTAAATTCACGTGGACCCCTTGACACGTGTGTTGTCCCCCCCTAAAATTTAGGTTGATGACTTTTTTTTTTTTTTTTTTTTTTTTTTTTTTTTTGCTTCTCAAAAATTTTTGGGGCGCTTGTCCTATTTTTTACATGTGTCCATCCCAAAATTTCAGTTGGACACCCCCTAAATTTATTGGCTTCCGCCGCCAATGATCATATCTCATGATAATCTATATAACAGGCCTATATAGAGCACGAAATATGTTGATACAGTTTACAAGGCCTGAAAGCTAGGCATTTTAATCACTGTTGTAATTATATTTTAAAAAACAATGCGAGCGAAAAAACGCAAGACATTTTTTTTATAATTTGTCATGAAAAGGGATTTTAAGAAATGTGTTAGAATTCGGATGTTGTTTGAAGGTTTGCATGGTGGCATGTACAATTGCTGATGTGGTTTACGGTACACCATGTGGAGTGTTATAGAAGCAGTGGATAGAAGAAGAGAGGAAGTGGATAGGCGAGAAAGTGGAGATTTGAGAATAGAGTATTCTTTCTTGAGAATAGTCCTGAAAAGGACTGTAAACCAGAAGGAATGTTGAGTGATTCCTTCTGGTTTACAGTCCTTTTCAGGACTATTCTCAAGAAAGAATACTCTATTCTCAAATCTCCACTTTCTCGCCTATCCACTTCCTCTCTTCTTCTATCCACTGCTTCTATAACACTCCACATGGTGTACCGTAAACCACATCAGCAAGTGTTAGAATTCATAGAATGCATATCTCACTAATTAAAATTCCAGCGCGTAGCGCCACTGAGCTGATCGATAGGCTTCAGACCTGAAAGAGATCTTGAACTTCATAGTAGGCCTTCACAAAGAGAATTTGGTATAGCTAGGCCTATGCTTCGATCCAAAATCAAATAATGCGAGCACGCAGTGCGAGCTGAAAATTTTTGATTTTCGACAGACCATAAAACGGACATTTTACAGAGTACTTAAAAAACAATTTGTAAATCAAGCAAAATAATGAAAGATTGATCGATGTCCTATATAGCCTAGCTGAAATTCGTTTTGTATATTGATTTAAAAACTGGAAATTTTAAGCACAACTTCAGTCGATTGATATCTTGGCTAAATCCTCAAACAGGCAATGCAAACGCGAAGCGCGAGCGATTTTTTTTTATATAGCGACATGATTTTTTTTACAAGCTAGTCTTCTACTCACATGACAATCGTTTTCTTCCTTTTATTTTCCCCTCTTTTTGTTTCCTCTGTTTATCCCTCTTTTTCTTACACCTTTCTTTCCCTCGTTGTTTCTAAGTTTTCTTTTTTGCGCTGCCATATGGGGGGCCCTCGGCCCTGCATGGATTCGTCCATGCATGACTGTGATGCGCATGGGTCTGAACCATTTTTGAACAGGGGTGCTGCTTTTGGAAAAAAAAATCAAAATGAAGGTGTTTTTGGTCAACCCCCCCCCCCCTCCGAAAAACAACAGATTATTGCTCCAAAACGATTAGAGGAGAATGAAACCCTTGGAACAAGATAGCTAATTGTATGAAAACAGAAGAATCAAAGAAACAGATCAACGAAAGTTTATGAAAAATCTAACAAATAGTGAGAAAGTTATGAGCATTTGAATATTGCGATCACTAATGCTATGGAGATCATCAATCCGACAAAGATGTGTGATGTCACTTGTGAACAATAGAGATGAATACTAATACATTATTAAGTATATATCTCTATGCTTGTGAACAACTCTCCCCATTACTTTCATGACTTTAGTATATATTTCACTTAAATTGCCTCTTGGATCACATCCCTCAGTGGGGTCCACCGCCAGTCATAAGGACCACTGGTCATAATACCCGCTAGTTATAAGGACCGCTAGTCATAATAGTCATAAGGGTCGCTATTCATAAGGGGCTTTGTTCATAGAGGTCGCAAGTCATAATCAACGATGGGGGTCGCCATTCATAATCAAACAAGAGGGTCGCTAGTCATAATAAAGGAAGAGGGTCGCCAGTCATAAGGAGGAAAAGGGTTCGTTGATCATAAGGGTCGCCATTCATAATAGTGCATGAGGGTCGCCAGTCATAATAGTAGAAGGGGTTCGCCAGTCATAATGGTAGATGAGGGTCGCTAGTCATAATAGTACAAAGGGTTCGCCAGTCATAATAATGGATGAGGGTCGCCAGTCATAATATTAGAAGGGGTTCGCCAGTCATAATGGTAGATGAGGGTCGCTAGTCATAAGAGTAGATGGGGTTCGCCAGTCATAATAATGGATGAGGGTCGCCAGTCATAATATTAGAAGGGGTTCGCCAGTCATAATGGTAGATGAGGTTCGCTAGTCATAATAGTAGATGGGGTTCGCCAGTCATAATAGTGGATGAGGGTCGCTATTCATAATAGTAGAAAGGGTTCGCCAGTCATAATAATGGATGAGGGTCGCCAGTCATAATAGTAGAAGGGGTTCGCCAGTCATAATGGTAGATGAGGGTCGCTATTCATAAGAGTAGAGAGGGTTCGCCAGTCATAATAATGGATGAGGGTCGCCAGTCATAATAATAGATGAGGGTCGCCAGTCATAATAGTAGAAGGGGTTTGCCAGTCATAATGGTAGATGAGGGTCGCTATTCATAAGAGTAGAGAGGGTTCGCCAGTCATAATAATGGATGAGGGTCGCCAGTCATAATAGTAGAAGGGGTTCGCCAGTCATAATGGTAGATGAGGGTCGCTAGTCATAATAGTAGATGGGGTTCTCCAGTCATAATAACGGATGAGGGTCGCCAGTCATAATAGTAGATGGGGTTCGCCAGTCATAATGGTAGATGAGGGTCGCTAGTCATAATAGTAGATGGGGTTCTCCAGTCATAATAATGGATGAGGGTCGCCAGTCATAATATTAGATGGGGTTCGCCAGTCATAATGGTAGATGAGGGTCGCCAGTCATAATAATGGATGAGGGTCGCCAGTCATAATAGTAGAAGGGGTTCGCCAGTCATAATGGTAGATGAGGGTCGCTAGTCATAATAGTAGATGGGGTTCTCCAGTCATAATAATGGATGAGGGTCGCCAGTCATAATAGTAGATGGGGTTCGCCAGTCATAATAATGGATGAGGGTCGCCAGTCATAATAATGGATGAGGGTCGCTAGTCATAATAGTAGATGGGGTTCGCCAGTCATAATGGTAGATGAGGTTCGCTAGTCATAATAGTAGATGGGGTTCGCCAGTCATAATAGTGGATGAGGGTCGCTATTCATAATAGTAGAAAGGGTTCGCCAGTCATAATAATGGATGAGGGTCGCCAGTCATAATGGTAGATGAGGGTCGCTATTCATAAGAGTAGAGAGGGTTCGCCAGTCATAATAATGGATGAGGGTCGCCAGTCATAATAATGGATGAGGGTCGCCAGTCATAATAGTAGAAGGGGTTCGCCAGTCATAATGGTAGATGAGGGTCGCTAGTCATAATAGTAGATGGGGTTCTCCAGTCATAATAATGGATGAGGGTCGCCAGTCATAATAGTAGATGGGGTTCGCCAGTCATAATAATGGATGAGGGTCGCCAGTCATAATAATGGATGAGGGTCGCCAGTCATAATATTAGATGGGGTTCGCCAGTCATAATAATGGATGAGGGTCGCCAGTCATAATAATGGATGAGGGTCGCCAGTCATAATAGTAGAAGGGGTTCGCCAGTCATAATGGTAGATGAGGGTCGCTATTCATAATAGTAGAAGGGTTTGCCAGTCATAATAATGGATGAGGGTCGCCAGTCATAATATTAGAAGGGGTTCGCCAGTCATAATGGTAGATGAGGGTCGCTAGTCATAATAGTAGATGGGGTTCGCCAGTCATAATAATGGATGAGGGTCGCTAGTCATAATAATGGATGAGGGTCGCCAGTCATAATATTAGAAGGGGTTCGCCAGTCATAATGGTAGATTAGGGTCGCTAGTCATAATAGTAGATGGGGTTCGCCAGTCATAATAATGGATGAGGGTCGCTAGTCATAATAATGGATGAGGGTCGCCAGTCATAATATTAGAAGGGGTTCGCCAGTCATAATGGTAGATGAGGGTCGCTAGTCATAATAGTAGATAGGGTTCGCCAGTCATAATAATGGATGAGGGTCGCCAGTCATAATAGTAGAAGGGGTTCGCCAGTCATAATGGTAGATGAGGGTCGCTATTCATAATAATGGATGAGGGTCGCTAGTCATAATAATGGATGAGGGTCGCCAGTCATAATATTAGAAGGGGTTCGCCAGTCATAATGGTAGATGAGGGTCGCTAGTCATAATAGTAGATGGGGTTCGCCAGTCATAATAATGGATGAGGGTCGCCAGTCATAATAGTAGAAGGGGTTCGCCAGTCATAATGGTAGATGAGGGTCGCCAGTCATAATAGTAGAAGGGTTCGCCAGTCATAATGGTAGATGAGGGTCGGTAGTCATAATAGTAGATGGGGTTCTCCAGTCATAATAATGGATGAGGGTCGCCAGTCATAATAGTAGAAGGGGTTCGCCAGTCATAATGATAGATGAGGGTCGCTAGTCATAATAGTAGATGGGGTTCGCCAGTCATAATAATGGATGAGGGTCGCCAGTCATAATATTAGAAGGGGTTCGCCAGTCATAATGGCAGATGAGGTTCGCTAGTCATAATAGTAGATGGGGTTCGCCAGTCATAATAATGGATGAGGGTCGCCAGTCATAATGGTAGATGAGGGTCGCTATTCATAAGAGTAGAGAGGGTTCGCCAGTCATAATAATGGATGAGGGTCGCCAGTCATAATAATGGATGAGGGTCGCCAGTCATAATAGTAGAAGGGGTTCGCCAGTCATAATGGTAGATGAGGGTCGCTAGTCATAATAGTAGATGGGGTTCTCCAGTCATAATAATGGATGAGGGTCGCCAGTCATAATGGTAGATGAGGGTCGCTATTCATAAGAGTAGAGAGGGTTCGCCAGTCATAATAATGGATGAGGGTCGCCAGTCATAATGATGGATGAGGGTCGCCAGTCATAATAGTAGAAGGGGTTCGCCAGTCATAACGGTAGATGAGGGTCGCTAGTCATAATAGTAGATGGGGTTCTCCAGTCATAATAATGGATGAGGGTCGCTATTCATAATAGTAGATGGGGTTCGCCAGTCATAATAATGGATGAGGGTCGCCAGTCATAATAATGGATGAGGGTCGCCAGTCATAATAGTAGAAGGGGTTCGCCAGTCATAATGGTAGATGAGGGTCGCCAGTCATAATAGTAGAAGGGGTTCGCCAGTCATAATGGTAGATGAGGGTCGGTAGTCATAATAGTAGATGGGGTTCTCCAGTCATAATAATGGATGAGGGTCGCCAGTCATAATAGTAGAAGGGGTTCGCCAGTCATAATGATAGATGAGGGTCGCTAGTCATAATAGTAGATGGGGTTCGCCAGTCATAATAATGGATGAGGGTCGCCAGTCATAATATATGAAGGGGTTCGCCAGTCATAATGGCAGATGAGGTTCGCTAGTCATAATAGTAGATGGGGTTCGCCAGTCATAATAATGGATGAGGGTCGCCAGTCATAATGGTAGATGAGGGTCGCTATTCATAAGAGTAGAGAGGGTTCGCCAGTCATAATAATGGATGAGGGTCGCCAGTCATAATAATGGATGAGGGTCGCCAGTCATAATAGTAGAAGGGGTTCGCCAGTCATAACGGTAGATGAGGGTCGCTAGTCATAATAGTAGATGGGGTTCGCCAGTCATAATAATGGATGAGGGTCGCCAGTCATAATATTAGATGGGGTTCGCCAGTCATAATGGTAGATGAGGGTCGCCAGTCATAATAATGGATGAGGGTCGCCAGTCATAATATTAGAAGGGGTTCGCCAGTCATAATGGTAGATGAGGGTCGCTAGTCATAATAGTAGATGAGGTTCGCCAGTCATAATAATGGATGAGGGTCGCCAGTCATAATAGTAGAAGGGGTTCGCCAGTCATAATGGTAGATGAGGGTCGCTAGTCATAATAGTAGATGGGGTTCGCGGGTCATAATAATGGATGAGGATCTCCAGTCATAATAGTACATTGTAAAAAATGAGGTGCTAATTTAGCGCTTACAGTGCTTGTATAGTGACTGCACTGGGAGTGTTGATTTTCTAGTTTAAATGTGAACTAGAAAATCAGCACTACTAGTGCAGTCACTATACAAGCACTTAGCACTGTAAGTGCTGAATAGCAATTCATTGTTACAGTGTAGTAGGGGTTTGCTAGTCATAATAGTAGATGAGGGTCGCTAGTCTTATTAGTAGAAGAGGGTCGCTAGCCATGATAGTGGAAGTGGTTCGCCTGTCAGTAGAAGGGAACTTTGCTACGTAATAGCTGAGGTGGGCGCAAAGCGTGAGAACACAAAAAAGGTGATTTTCAAGCCTAATATGTATTATGTTGTAGTTCAAGAAGGGTATTTAATTTCGAATAAGAGCACATTTTTATTTTGAAAAATGGGATTTTTTAAAATCATAACCAGCAGGAGCTATTAAAAATGACACCCTTTAAAAAGATAAATTATCTCATGTTATTGACATTACTTTTGTGACCATCCTGAAATGTTTTATGTTGGACTTCAAGAACAGTATTTAGTTTTGAAAAAAGAGCACATTTCATTTTGCCAAAAGGCTTTTTACTTTTGAAAAAGGGCATTTTTTACCTACGGCGATTTTTTTTCATCATAACCAGCAGAAGTTGTTAGAAATGACACCCTCCCTAAAAAATCAAATTATCTTTAGGCGAAAAGGTGGAGATTGTGAATAATTCCAATAACAAGGAAATTTTCTTTGAATATATGCATTTAAGATAGTGTTGACCTAAACCTGTACCACAGTATTTTCTAAAAGCCTTTTTTTCAATAGAGGTTGTTTTTTTTACAGAAAAATGTCTTTTCTATCTATATTATACTTTTTTAAGTTGATGTTGAATATGATATGAGCATGAAATTATTCCTTCATATTATATATTTCATTTTTTGAAAAGGAAAAAAAACCCAAATATTTATTGTTTACAGGACACTCATTTTGTAAAGGATTTGGAAGAAAACATATTAAAGGAGTGGGAGGAAGGGTTTTTTTCTCATATAAATCATCTAATGCAATGCTATATTATTTGATAAAAACATACAACTTGTTATTAAGAGAGTAAAATGCGATACTGATGGAAACTATGTTGCTTATTTCATTGATATCATTGTATGGGCGAAATGACCCTAATTTTTTTAGATGTATAGAAAATATCTTATTGGACTATGATGATCCTCATAAAATCCTATATGGTGATTGGAACCTGGTCCAAAGTTTTGAGTCAGTGAGTTAATTTAGTTGATCCATGGCGTCAGTTAAATCCAAATTCAAAATGTTATACTTGGAGACAGTCCACACCATTGAAGCAAAGTAGAAAACATTATTTTTTGATATCTTCAGATATTATTTCTTTGGTTAGAAAATGTGATATTGATTTAGGATATCGTACCGATCACACAATGATCAGTTTAGAGATTGTGTTAGATAAATGTTTTTACAGTATCTTGATATTGATTGTCTTCATGGTAAAGCTTTTGAAACTGTTAGAAAAGAGAAACTCAGATTTGTTATTGAATATCAGTTGTTTTGATTATACACTGTTCATAGGCGGATCTAGGGGGCCCTAGGGGCCCATCCCCCCCCCCCCCATTGGCGGAGCAAAAAAAAAAGTAAAAGGGGAAGAAAGAAAGAAAGAAAGAAAGAAAAGAAAAGAAAGAAAGAAAGAAAGAAAAAGAAGGGAAAAGAGAGGAGAAAAAAGAAGGGAAACACAAGAAGAGGAAGACGAGTGAATAAAATAAGATGAGGGGAAGCCTAGGAAAATGATTTTTAAAATCCTTAATGTCACTATAAAAAAAATCGCTTGCGCTTCGCGCTCGCATTGCATGTTAGGTGATTTACATATCAATATGGAGATTGAAATATCAAAATTTGAAGTCAACATAGAAAACATATTTCAGCTCAGAAATCGTACTTTCATTATTTTGTTTGATTTACAAATTGATTTTTAAAAAGTGCTCTGCAAAACTTTTTGTTTTATGGTCTGAATTTTTTAAAATTTCGGCTCGCGATTCGCGCTCGCATTGATTGTTGAAAATCTATCAACTCACGCATCTTCTTCATAAATCATAAATACAAGTGCTTTAAATGTACAGTTTTCAGGCCATAATATTAATAGATTTCACGCTCTCACATTAGGCTTATTAGGTTAATAAATAAGATATTAATTTAAGAATCAAATTGTCCCTTTTTCAGAATGCAATATCGACAAGTTTTATCTTGCGCTTAGGAAGAGAAATAAGAAGATATAGTCATAATTTTAATATGATGACATAATGCTCTTGGAATGTCCTGGTCCTATGTCAAAACTCAAAGTAATAATAATGAAACTTTTGAATGAAATTAAAATAATGAAACTCTTTTTTTTTAATGTCATCCATACCCACCTCACAATTTTTCCTACAAAGTGCTTGAAATACAGAGCTTAAATTGACCCTTTTCAGATCGGAATATCAAATGTTTTAAGCTCCCGCTTCGCGCTCACTTTATCGATTTTAACGATGAAAAAAGGTATTTAGAATGCCCACTCAGATTCTAGGTCTAAATCTGAAACACGCGCGCGTTTATTCAGATACGCAGCTTGTTCTCTGTATAAATCATTATCCAGTTTTAATCCACAATATAAAAAAAATTGTGCTCGCGCTTTGCGCTCGCAATATCAATGTAGAAAGATATCCAATTACTCATCCTTTTCACGATTTACAAAACATGAATGGAGTGTCCCGTTTTTAGGTGTAAACAGCGGCGTAACAGGGGTCGGTGGCCAAGGGGGGGGGGCAAGAGCCAAAAATTTCCCGGTCATATCATGGTATAAACAGGCGCAATGGTGTAATTAGGCGACGATTTCGAAAGGGCAAGACATTGTGTATCAGGCAGAATTTATCTTTTAAAAAAAAGTTGCGAGAGAGCGATGCGAGCTAGCGAGCAAAAATTTTGACATTTTTAATACAAAAATACAATTTTGTGATAGATTTTGACATGATATCCAGAGAATATATTTCACTCTTCTCTCTTTCCATCCCTTTTTTGTGATCTGTACGCCACTGTTAACAGGATTATTTGCGGCAGTAGCGTGCAGAGTAAACAAAACAAAAATCAAGGGGCGCAGTATGGCGCATGTGCTAAAAAGCTGCTTAATATAAGTCCCGAGCGAGCGAAGCGAGAAAAAAAAATCACCTTTTCATGAGAATCTAACTTTGAAATATCTTTTTATATATGGTAAAATTTTGGGGACCATGGCCCAACCCTTCCATACTCATATACGGCAGTGCTATGCGGTTGGGGTCTGGGGCGGAGCCCCCGGAACTTCTTGATCTCAAAGCCATTTAAACCTCGCAGATTGCCGCTATTTAATCAAATTGCGGGTATATACAGAATATAGCTTTTACACAACACATTTATTCAACCCAGTTGAACCAAATATTTTGAGGGGGCAAAACATAGCAATGTGGGGGGGGGGGAGTCGCCAGCGAGCAAAGCGAGCTGGAAAAAAAATTGCCTATTGAAATTAAATTCTAATTGTCTGATAGATTTCTCCATTATATTCAGCAAATAACACATTTCATTGTTTCCATTCATTTCATTATACGTTGTCTCCCATAAATTCTTTTATTTCCTCTTGGGTGTTGAACCAAGACCCCCCCCGCGCCTGTACGCCAGTGATTGAACGTAAAGCTTAATGTAGGAAGGGTCCCTAAAGGGGGGGGGGGCGTAATAGAGCCATTTGAAGGTCATAGATGAAGAGCCCCTTCTGCTTTAGGTCTGGGGCAAAGCCCCGGTAGCTTTTTTTGCATAAAATTTAGAAAGCTAATAGCACAATGTTGTATGCAGTTCCTCTTTCTTCCCGCTCTTTATTTTCTATCCTCGTCAGCCCGGTCGTGTTATTAAGTTTTTATTTCTTGTCCCTTTTCTTTGTTTTCCAATTTAGCTTTGGACTAATTCCATTCTACCTTCATTTCCCGCTATTGTTTGCCATCTTTTAATTTATTTCCCATCGTGCTATTGCACTCTATAGGTTTATTTCAGAATGATTTGTTCTTTCTCAAATGTTTTTCTTTCGTTCTTCTTCCCGCTTTCCTTCCTTTTCTATTTCAAAAATATATATTTTTCCTTGTTTTCTTTCCACTTTTCCCTTTCTCTTTCCTTTTCCTCCTTTCCTTCCTCTCTTTCCTTCCCTTTCCCTTTCTTTCTCCATCCCTTTTATTTTTCCCGTTTTTTTTAATTTTCCCGGTGAAATCCTCCGGGGGGCAGCTTGCCCCCTCCTGTTACGCCACTGGTGTAAATCTCGAATTTTTCCGCTCGCACTTCGCGCTCGCATCAATTGTTTAGTTACATACTTATCCTTTTTTACGATGACAAAAGTGCTCAGAATTTCGTTTTTCAGGTAGAAATGTCAACATTTTTAGCTCGCGCTTCGCGCTCGCATTATTTGATTATTGAAATATATAACGTTCTTAGGCTAACTGCAAGCAGCCGTTAACAGATCATTTTTTATTACATCAAAACGTATATATTAAAAATTTCTGCTCGCGCTTTGCGCTCGCTATATTAAAGGTCAAGTCCACCTCAGAAAAATGTTGATTTAAATCAATAGAGAGAAATCAGACAAGCACAATGATGAAAATTTCATCAAAATCGGATGTAAAATAAAAAAGTTATGACATTTCAAAGTTTCGCTTATTTTCAACAAAATAGTTATATGAACGAGCCAGTTACATCCAAATGAGAGAGTCGATGATGTCACTCACTATTTCTTTTGTTTTTTATCGTTTGAATTATACAATATTTCAATTTTTTCGAATTTGACGATTAGGACCTCCTTGCGTGAAGCACAAAATGTTAAAATAATGGAATTCCACGTGTTCAGGGAGGAATGAAACTTCATTTCACAGACAATGACGAGAAAATAAAAATATTTCATATTTCATTTAACAAAATACAAAAGAAATAGTGAGTGAGTGATGTCATCAACTCTCTCATTTGGATTTAACTGGCTCGTTCATATAACTATTTTGTTGAAAATTTAAGCGAAACTTTAAAATGCCCTAACTTTCTTAATTTACATCCGATTTTGATGAAATTTTCAGTGTTATGCTTGTTGAATTTTTCTCTTTTTATCCAAATCAAGTTTTTGTTGGGGTGGACTTGTCCTTTAAAGGAAACCAAAACCCAAGAAGAGAGACAATTTTACTTGAAAGAGTAAAATGAAAGGATCAATTTAAAAAAAAGTTTCATCAAAATCGGTTATGAAATAAGCAAGTTATGGGAGTTTGAAAACTCTTGTTGTACTTTCTATGGGCATCCTCAAATTGGCAAACGTGCTTCAATATGGCTGATTTTGTGGACAACTCTCCATTTGTTTTGTACACAAATTTTCAGATTTCCCTCATTATCTTTCAAGTTGCATCTTGCCTCCTTCTGAGCACAACATATGTCATGGGAAAATATAATCCACACCATATATGTCAAGGTCAGGAGGTGATAATGTGAAATATGTAAAATAAAGGGGAAAATCTGAAAATATGTGTACAAAAAAAATGGAGAGTTGTCCACAAAATCAGCCATTCAGTCATTTCTGCTCGCGCTTCACGTTTGTAGTAGTTATTCATTTGCATGCACATCTTTTTCAGAAAAAATACAAAAGATTTCCCAAAAAATTAGCTCGCGCTTCGCGCTCACATTATATAAATAAAGATATGATATTGTCTATAAATGTTTATTCATAGGAATAAAGCTAAGAAGTGAGTATTAGGATTACCCCTTCAAAGAAACCAAAAATCATCTTCGAGTGGCCGATCGGGGAAAATGTCTGAAAAAATTCCGCCCCCCCCCCCCTATTGGCAAAGGCTAGATCCGCCCCTGCTGTTGATGGAGTTGAGAGCAGCGACTATATTGTATGTAATAAGAGAGAAGAGAAAAGAAGAAAGTGTAGAAAAAACCTCGAAATTGAAATACTTAACTTAGAAAAACTTCTAGACCAAAATATAAAAAGAAAATTTACAAAAAATTAGGCTACTTAGGAAATAATTAGAACAATTTAGATAAGACTTCAAATAATGCAATATGGAGAAAAACCGTCTAAATATTTCTTTATCTTGAAAAGCAGAGGATAGCAGAAATAAACATTTGTTGAATTGATTCATGATAATGGTACAGTATTGCAAAACAAACAGACATTTTAAGAGAAATTGGCTCATATAATGAACAGTTATATAAATATCATGCAAATAGTGATGCTGAAGAACTTTTTTTTTTATCTTATTAGAGAAGAGAGTTTCCATAGTCTTACAGAGGAAGACGATTCTTCTTAAGGAGAAATATCTTACAGTGAAGTTGATTTAGCATTAAAAAAATATGAAAAATAATAAGCCTCCTGGACGAGATGGATTTACAACTGTTTTTTTTAAAGCATTCTTTCAGGACTTAGGTATATTCTTGGTACGAAGTATGAATTTTGCTTATATTTCTGGAAAATTATCCATCTCACAAACAATAATGGCTTGATAACATTAATTCCTTAAGGTGACAAAGTAAGACATTTCATCAAAAATTGGAGATCAATTTCATTGTTGAATGTTGTTTATAAACTGTTGTAAAGTTGTATTGCTCACAGACTTTAAAAAGTATTACCATATAATTATTCATGTTAATCAATCAGGATTCTTGTCTGGACGATTTATTGGTGAAAATAGGAAAATTTTGTATGATTTAATTGTGTATACGGAGAAGAAACATATTCCTGATTTCTGATTTTTCATGATTTTTTGTTTAAAACGCTTTCCATTTTTAAATTTGGCAAATCTTTCATGACATGAATAAAAATACTTTATCAGAATGCATTTTCTAGTGTTATAGTCAATGGGCAAATGACATTAAGATTCGTTTTTGCTATGCTCTAAAATTCTTGGGTTGTTAATTCGAAATTCATACTCTGTCAAATGAATTTATGTTGGCTTAAAAGAATACAAAGTTCTTTAATATGCGGATGACACAGTTTTATTTCTCGATGGTACAGCTGCCAGTTTCTGTAATGTACTAAATATTTTGGATTCATTTGCTAAATGTAGTGGGTTGAAGGTCAATACGCAAAATCTACCATCTACCTCAGCTACCATTATGACTATCGACCCCATCTACTATTATGACTGGCGAACCCTTTCTTCTATTATGACTGCATGCGACCCTCATCCATTATTATGACTGGCGAACCCTTTCTACTATTATGAATAGCGACCCTCATCTACCATTATGACTGGCGAACCCCTTCTACTTTTATGACTGGCGAACTCCTTTAAGTATTATGACTGGCGACCCTCATCCATTATTATGACTGGCAAACCCTTTCTACTATTATGACTGGCGACCCTCATCCATTATTATGACTGGCGAACCCTTTCTCCTATTATGACTGGCGACCCTCATCCATTATTATGACTGGCGACCCTCACCCATTATTATGACTGGCGAACCCTTTCTACTATTATGAATAGCGACCCTCATCTACCATTATGACTGGCGTACACTTTCTACTATTATGAATAGCGACCCTCATCTACCATTATGACTGGCGAACCCCTTCTACTATTATGAATAGCGACCCTCATCTACCATCATGACTGGCGAACCCCTTCTACTATTATGAATACCGACCCTCTTCTACCATTATGACTGGCGAACCCCTTCTACTTTTATGACTGCCGACCCTCATCTATTATTATGACTGGCGAACCCTTTCTACTATTATGAATAAAGACCCTCATCTACCATTATGAATGGCGAACCCCTTCCACTATTATGAATAGCGACCCTCATCTACCATTATGACTGGCGAACCCCTTCTACTTTTATGACTGGCAAACCCCTTTTAGTATTATGACTGGCGACCCTCATCCATTATTATGACTGGCGAACCCTTTCTCCTATTATGACTGGCGACCCTCATCCATTATTATGACTGACGAACCCTTTCTCCTATTATGACTGGCGACCCTCATCCATTATTATGACTGGCGAACCCTTTCTACTTTTATGACTGGCGAACCCCTTTTAGTATTATGACTGGCGACCCTCATCTATTATTATGACTGGCGAACCCTTTCTACTATTATGAATAGCGACCCTCATCTACCATTATGACTGGCGAACCCCTTCTACTTTTATGACTGGCAAACCCCTTTTAGTATTATGACTGGCGACCCTCATCCATTATTATGACTGGCGAACCCTTTCTCCTATTATGACTGGCGACCATCATCCATTATTATGACTGACGAACCCTTTCTCCTATTATGACTGGCGACCCTCATCCATTATTATGACTGGCGAACCCTTTCTACTATTATGAAAAGCGACCCTCATCTACCATTATGACTGGCGAACCCCTTCTACTATTATGAATAGCGACCCTCATCTACCATTATGACTGGCGAACCCCTTTTAGTATTATGACTGGCGACCCTCATCTACCATTATGACTGGCGAACCCTTTCTACTATTATGAATAGCGACCCTCATCTACCATTATGACTGGCGAACCCCTTTTAGTATTATGACTGGCGACCCTCATCCATTATTATGACTGGCGAACCCTTTCTCCTATTATGAATAGCGACCCTCATCTACCATTATGACTGGCGAACCCCTTCTACTATTATGACTGCCGATCCTCATCTATTATTATGACTGGCGAACCCTTTCTCCTATTATGAATAGCGACCCTCATCTACCATTATGACTGGCGAACCCTTCTACTATTATGACTGCCGATCCTCATCTATTATTATGACTGGCGAACCCTTTCTACTATTATGAATAGCGACCCTCATCTACCATTATGACTGGCGAACCCCTTCTACTATTATGAATAGCGACCCTCATCTACCATTATGACTGGCGAACCCCTTTTAGTATTATGACTGGCGACCCTAATCCATTATTATGACTGGCGAACCCTTTCTCCTATTATGAATAGCGACCCTCATCTACCATTATGACTGGCGAACCCCTTCTACTATTATGACTGCCGATCCTCATCTATTATGACTGGCGAACCCTTTCTACTATTATGAAAAGCGACCCTCATCTACCATTATGACTGGCGAACCCCTTCTACTATTATGAATAGCGACCCTCATCTACCATTATGACTGGCGAACCCCTTCTACTTTTATGACTGGCGAACCCCTTTTAGTATTATGACTGGCGACCCTCATGTATTATTATGACTGGCGAACCCTTTCTACTATTATGAATAGCGACCCTCATCTACCATTATGACTGGCGAACCCTTTCCACTATTATGAATAGCGACCCTCATCTACCATTATGACTGGCGAACCCCTTCTACTTTTATGACTGGCGAACCCCTTTTAGTATTATGACTGGCGACCCTCATCCATTATTATGACTGGCGAACCCTTTCTCCTATTATGACTGGCGACCCTCATCCATTATTATGACTGACGAACCCTTTCTCCTATTATGACTGGCGACCCTCATCCATTATTATGACTGGCGAACCCTTTCTCCTATTATGAATAGCGACCCTCATCTACCATTATGACTGGCGAACCCCTTCTACTATTATGACTGCCGATCCTCATCTATTATTATGACTGGCGAACCCTTTCTCCTATTATGAATAGCGACCCTCATCTACCATTATGACTGGCGAACCCCTTCTACTATTATGACTGCCGATCCTCATCTATTATGACTGGCGAACCCTTTCTACTATTATGAAAAGCGACCCTCATCTACCATTATGACTGGCGAACCCCTTCTACTATTATGAATAGCGACCCTCATCTACCATTATGACTGGCGAACCCCTTCTACTTTTATGACTGGCGAACCCCTTTTAGTATTATGACTGGCGACCCTCATGTATTATTATGACTGGCGAACCCTTTCTACTATTATGAATAGCGACCCTCATCTACCATTATGACTGGCGAACCCTTTCCACTATTATGAATAGCGACCCTCATCTACCATTATGACTGGCGAACCCCTTCTACTTTTATGACTGGCGAACCCCTTTTAGTATTATGACTGGCGACCCTCATCCATTATTATGACTGGCGAACCCTTTCTCCTATTATGACTGGCGACCCTCATCCATTATTATGACTGACGAACCCTTTCTCCTATTATGACTGGCGACCCTCATCCATTATTATGACTGGCGAACCCTTTCTACTATTATGAAAAGCGACCCTCATTTATCATTATGACTGGCGAACCCTTTCTACTATTATGAATAGCGACCCTCATCTACCATTATGACTGGCGAACCCCTTCTACTATTATGAATAGCGACCCTCATCCACCATTATGACTGGCGAACCCCTTCTACTTTTATGACTGGCGAACCCCTTTTAGTATTATGACTGGCGACCCTCATCCATTATTATGACTGGCGAACCCTTTCTCCTATTATGACTGGCGACCATCATCCATTATTATGACTGACGAACCCTTTCTCCTATTATGACTGGCGACCCTCATCCATTATTATGACTGGCGAACCCTTTCTACTATTATGAATAGCGACCCTCTTTTAGTATTATGACTGGCAACCCTCATCCATTATTATGACTGGCGAACCCTTCCTCCTATTATGACTGGCGACCCTCATCCATTATTATGACTGGCGAACCCTTTCTACTATTATGAATAGCGACCCTCATCTACCATTATGACTGGCGAACCCTTTCTACTATTATGAATAGCGACCCTCATCTACCATTATGACTGGCGAACCCCTTTTAGTATTATGACTGGCGACCCTCATCCATTATTATGACTGGCGAACCCTTTCTCCTATTATGACTGGCGACCCTCATCCATTATTATGACTGACGAACCCTTTCTCCTATTATGACTGGCGACCCTCATCCATTATTATGACTGGCGAACCCTTTCTACTATTATGAAAAGCGACCCTCATTTATCATTATGACTGGCGAACCCTTTCTACTATTATGAATAGCGACCCTCATCTACCATTATGACTGGCGAACCCCTTCTACTATTATGAATAGCGACCCTCATCCACCATTATGACTGGCGAACCCCTTCTACTTTTATGACTGGCGAACCCCTTTTAGTATTATGACTGGCGACCCTCATCCATTATTATGACTGGCGAACCCTTTCTCCTATTATGACTGGCGACCATCATCCATTATTATGACTGACGAACCCTTTCTCCTATTATGACTGGCGACCCTCATCCATTATTATGACTGGCGAACCCTTTCTACTATTATGAATAGCGACCCTCATCCACCATTATGACTGGCGAACCCCTTCTACTATTATGACTGGCGAACCCTTTCTTCTATTATGACTGCATGCGACCCTCATCCATTATTATGACTGGCGAACCCTTTCTACTATTATGAATAGCGACCCTCATCTACCATTATGACTGGCGAACCCCTTCTACTTTTATGACTGGCGAACTCCTTTAAGTATTATGACTGGCGACCCTCATCCATTATTATGACTGGCAAACCCTTTCTACTATTATGACTGGCGACCCTCATCCATTATTATGACTGGCGAACCCTTTCTCCTATTATGACTGGCGACCCTCATCCATTATTATGACTGGCGACCCTCACCCATTATTATGACTGGCGAACCCTTTCTACTATTATGAATAGCGACCCTCATCTACCATTATGACTGGCGTACACTTTCTACTATTATGAATAGCGACCCTCATCGATCTACCATTATGACTGGCGAACCCCTTCTACTATTATGAATAGCGACCCTCATCTACCATTATGACTGGCGAACCCCTTCTACTATTATGAATACCGACCCTCTTCTACCATTATGACTGGCGAACCCCTTCTACTATTATGACTGCCGACCCTCATCTATTATTATGACTGGCGAACCCTTTCTACTATTATGAATAAAGACCCTCATCTACCATTATGAATGGCGAACCCCTTCTACTATTATGAATAGCGACCCTCATCTACCATTATGACTGGCGAACCCCTTCTACTTTTATGACTGGCAAACCCCTTTTAGTATTATGACTGGCGACCCTCATCCATTATTATGACTGGCGAACCCTTTCTCCTATTATGACTGGCGACCATCATCCATTATTATGACTGACGAACCCTTTCTCCTATTATGACTGGCGACCCTCATCCATTATTATGACTGGCGAACCCTTTCTACTTTTATGACTGGCGAACCCCTTTTAGTATTATGACTGGCGACCCTCATGTATTATTATGACTGGCGAACCCTTTCTACTATTATGAATAGCGACCCTCATCTACCATTATGACTGGCGAACCCCTTCTACTTTTATGACTGGCAAACCCTTTTAGTATTATGACTGGCGACCCTCATCCATTATTATGACTGGCGAACCCTTTCTCCTATTATGACTGGCGACCATCATCCATTATTATGACTGACGAACCCTTTCTCCTATTATGACTGGCGACCCTCATCCATTATTATGACTGGCGAACCCTTTCTACTATTATGAAAAGCGACCCTCATCTACCATTATGACTGGCGAACCCCTTCTACTATTATGAATAGCGACCCTCATCTACCATTATGACTGGCGAACCCCTTTTAGTATTATGACTGGCGACCCTCATCTACCATTATGACTGGCGAACCCTTTCTACTATTATGAATAGCGACCCTCATCTACCATTATGACTGGCGAACCCCTTTTAGTATTATGACTGGCGACCCTCATCCATTATTATGACTGGCGAACCCTTTCTCCTATTATGAATAGCGACCCTCATCTACCATTATGACTGGCGAACCCCTTCTACTATTATGACTGCCGATCCTCATCTATTATTATGACTGGCGAACCCTTTCTCCTATTATGAATAGCGACCCTCATCTACCATTATGACTGGCGAACCCCTTCTACTATTATGACTGCCGATCCTCATCTATTATTATGACTGGCGAACCCTTTCTACTATTATGAATAGCGACCCTCATCTACCATTATGACTGGCGAACCCCTTCTACTATTATGAATAGCGACCCTCATCTACCATTATGACTGGCGAACCCCTTTTAGTATTATGACTGGCGACCCTAATCCATTATTATGACTGGCGAACCCTTTCTCCTATTATGAATAGCGACCCTCATCTACCATTATGACTGGCGAACCCCTTCTACTATTATGACTGCCGATCCTCATCTATTATGACTGGCGAACCCTTTCTACTATTATGAATAGCGACCCTCATCTACCATTATGACTGGCGAACCCCTTCTACTATTATGAATAGCGACCCTCATCTACCATTATGACTGGCGAACCCCTTCTACTTTTATGACTGGCGAACCCCTTTTAGTATTATGACTGGCGACCCTCATGTATTATTATGACTGGCGAACCCTTTCTACTATTATGAATAGCGACCCTCATCTACCATTATGACTGGCGAACCCTTTCCACTATTATGAATAGCGACCCTCATCTACCATTATGACTGGCGAACCCTTCTACTTTTATGACTGGCGAACCCCTTTTAGTATTATGACTGGCGACCCTCATCCATTATTATGACTGGCGAACCCTTTCTCCTATTATGACTGGCGACCCTCATCCATTATTATGACTGACGAACCCTTTCTCCTATTATGACTGGCGACCCTCATCCATTATTATGACTGGCGAACCCTTTCTCCTATTATGAATAGCGACCCTCATCTACCATTATGACTGGCGAACCCCTTCTACTATTATGACTGCCGATCCTCATCTATTATTATGACTGGCGAACCCTTTCTCCTATTATGAATAGCGACCCTCATCTACCATTATGACTGGCGAACCCCTTCTACTATTATGACTGCCGATCCTCATCTATTATGACTGGCGAACCCTTTCTACTATTATGAAAAGCGACCCTCATCTACCATTATGACTGGCGAACCCCTTCTACTATTATGAATAGCGACCCTCATCTACCATTATGACTGGCGAACCCCTTCTACTTTTATGACTGGCGAACCCCTTTTAGTATTATGACTGGCGACCCTCATGTATTATTATGACTGGCGAACCCTTTCTACTATTATGAATAGCGACCCTCATCTACCATTATGACTGGCGAACCCTTTCCACTATTATGAATAGCGACCCTCATCTACCATTATGACTGGCGAACCCCTTCTACTTTTATGACTGGCGAACCCCTTTTAGTATTATGACTGGCGACCCTCATCCATTATTATGACTGGCGAACCCTTTCTCCTATTATGACTGGCGACCCTCATCCATTATTATGACTGACGAACCCTTTCTCCTATTATGACTGGCGACCCTCATCCATTATTATGACTGGCGAACCCTTTCTACTATTATGAAAAGCGACCCTCATTTATCATTATGACTGGCGAACCCTTTCTACTATTATGAATAGCGACCCTCATCTACCATTATGACTGGCGAACCCCTTCTACTATTATGAGTAGCGACCCTCATCCACCATTATGACTGGCGAACCCCTTCTACTTTTATGACTGGCGAACCCCTTTTAGTATTATGACTGGCGACCCTCATCCATTATTATGACTGGCGAACCCTTTCTCCTATTATGACTGGCGACCATCATCCATTATTATGACTGACGAACCCTTTCTCCTATTATGACTGGCGACCCTCATCCATTATTATGACTGGCGAACCCTTTCTACTATTATGAATAGCGACCCTCTTTTAGTATTATGACTGGCAACCCTCATCCATTATTATGACTGGCGAACCCTTCCTCCTATTATGACTGGCGACCCTCATCCATTATTATGACTGGCGAACCCTTTCTACTATTATGAATAGCGACCCTCATCTACCATTATGACTGGCGAACCCTTTCTACTATTATGAATAGCGACCCTCATCTACCATTATGACTGGCGAACCCCTTTTAGTATTATGACTGGCGACCCTCATCCATTATTATGACTGGCGAACCCTTTCTCCTATTATGACTGGCGACCCTCATCCATTATTATGACTGACGAACCCTTTCTCCTATTATGACTGGCGACCCTCATCCATTATTATGACTGGCGAACCCTTTCTACTATTATGAAAAGCGACCCTCATTTATCATTATGACTGGCGAACCCTTTCTACTATTATGAATAGCGACCCTCATCTACCATTATGACTGGCGAACCCCTTCTACTATTATGAATAGCGACCCTCATCCACCATTATGACTGGCGAACCCCTTCTACTTTTATGACTGGCGAACCCCTTTTAGTATTATGACTGGCGACCCTCATCCATTATTATGACTGGCGAACCCTTTCTCCTATTATGACTGGCGACCATCATCCATTATTATGACTGACGAACCCTTTCTCCTATTATGACTGGCGACCCTCATCCATTATTATGACTGGCGAACCCTTTCTACTATTATGAATAGCGACCCTCATCTACCATTATGACTGGCGAACCCCTTCTACTTTTATGACTGGCGAACCTCTTTTAGTATTATGACTGGCGACCCTCATCCATTATTATGACTGGCGAACCCTTCCTCCTATTATGACTGGCGACACTCATCCATTATCATGACTACTATTATGACTGGCGAACCCTTTCTACTATTATGAATAGCGACCCTCATCTACCATTATGACTGGCGAACCCCTTCTACTATTATGACTGGCGACCCTCATCTATTATTATGACTGGCGAACCCTTTCTACTATTATGAATAGCGACCCTCATCTACCATTATGACTGGCGAACCCCTTCTACTATTATGACTGCCGATCCTCATCTATTATTATGACTGGCAAACCCTTTCTCCTATTATGAATAGCGACCCTCATCTACCATTATGACTGGCGAACCCCTTCTACTATTATGACTGCCGATCCTCATCTATTATTATGACTGGCGAACCCTTTCTACTATTATGAATAGCGACCCTCATCTACCATTATGACTGGCGAACCCCTTCTACTATTATGAATAGCGACCCTCATCTACCATTATGACTGACGAACCCCTTTTAGTATTATGACTGGCGACCCTCATCCATTATTATGACTGGCGAACCCTTTCTCCTATTATGAATAGCGACCCTCATCTACCATTATGACTGGCGAACCCCTTCTACTATTATGACTGCCGATCCTCATCTATTATTATGACTGGCGAACCCTTTCTCTTATTATGAATAGCGACCCTCATCTACCATTATGACTGGCGAACCCCTTCTACTATTATGACTGCCGATCCTCATCTATTATTATGACTGGCGAACCCTTTCTACTATTATGAATAGCGACCCTCATCTACCATTATGAATGGCGAACCCCTTCTACTATTATGAATAGCGACCCTCATCTACCATTATGACTGGCGAACCCCTTCTACTTTTATGACTGGCGAACCCCTTTTAGTATTATGACTGGCGACCCTCATCCATTATTAGGACTGGCGAACCCTTTCTCCTATTATGAATAGCGACCCTCATCTACCATTATGACTGGCGAACCCCTTCTACTATTATGACTGGCGACCCTCATCCATTATTATGACTGGCGAACCCTTTCTACTATTATGAATAGCGACCCTCATCTACCATTATGACTTGCGAACCCCTTCTACTATTATGACTGGCGAACCCCTTTTAGTATTATGACTGGCGACCCTCATGTATTATTATGACTGACGAACCCCTTCTACTATTATGACTGGCGACCCTCATCCCCTATTATGACTGGCGACCCTTATGATTAATGTAGCCTCTTCCTTTTTATGACTAGCGACCCTTATCTAGTATTATGAATACCGACCCTCATTGTTGATTATGACTAGCGATCCTTATGATCAATTACCCTTATGGTCCATTATGAATAGCGACCCTTATCTTGCATTATGAAAATCGGACCTTATGACCCATGGTCCTTATGACCTTATGACTAGCGACCCCTTTTGCCTATTATGACTAGCGAGCTTTTTGGTATAGGATTTTACACGTTATGACTAGCGGTCCTTATGACCAGTTAGTATTATGACTTACGGTCCTTATGACTGACGGGCTTATCCCCTATCAGTAGATCATGTATTTTTTCTAGAGGAGGGCATGTAATACATATTTTAAGAAAAACATCATGGATAAAGAATTCATCACCTTAAGAAAATAAAAAAAGAGACATTTTGGGGGTATTTTAGAGTCCATCACTGAAAGGGAAAGTTGTTCAGGCATGTGACATCACACATCCTTGTCGCATTGCCAATGAAATTATCCCCATATAGCATTAGTGATTGCAATATTCAAATACTCATAACTTTCTCATAATTTGTCCGATTTTTCTCAAACTTTCTTTATTCTTATTCTTTCATTTTTATGTTTCGACACAAGCATATTTGTTCTAAAGGTTTCATTCCCCTTTAAGGTGATTTTGGCGGCTTCATTTGGCCGAAAATTTGGTTGCACCCATATTGCCCCCGATTGGCCGCTGAAAGTTGATTTTTGTTTGTTTCTTTGAAGGGGTTGTCCCAGTGGCGCTGAGCTAAACATTTTAAGGAGGCTCGATATGGTGTATTGCGTAAAATTAAGATTTCGCTCTCTCGAGAGCAAAAAAATGACATTTTAATAAGAAAAATCAAATAGATTTTGATATAACAATTGAAAAATAATTTCACCCTTACCATCTTCCTTTATTTTTCTTGGCCGTGAAAAATGGGGGGGGGGGTGCAAAACGCCTATGCCCTAACAGTCATTTCTTAGCTTTCAACATTAAGGTGTAATAATCTCATTAGCCCTATATTTGAACAGTGCGATTGCGAAGCACGAGCTATTTTGTTAATATTATTTTAACCAAGGACCTGGACATTCTAGGCCTAAGGACATTTTGTCATCATATGAACATGATGAATATCTTCCTATTCCTCTTCCTAAGCGCGATATGAAACTTGTCAATATTGCTTTCTGGAAAAGGAACAATTTAGATTAGGAATTCATGAAAATTTTATTATCATATCTATTAATGAAATAAGCCTAATGAGTGAGTAAATTTGTCGACATTGAGGCCTGAAACTGTATATTTTAAGCATTTTTGTAATTATGAATAGGATTCATGAGTTGATATTTTGTAAATATTAATGCGACCTCAAATCGCGAAACGCAATTTTTCATTGACATATGTTCATATTGTCAAATTTTTGTTGTCATAAAAGGGTGATTTTAAATTGCTTGTTATAGAATTAATATGTGAAGAATCTTATGTCATAAACAAAGACAATATGTAGGCCTACTTGGCAAATCAGGCATATCAAATAATGCGAGCGCACAGCGCAAGAAGGTGCAAATGATATTCACAATTAAAGATAAAACGGACATTTTACAGATCGAGCAGTTAAAAAATCCATTTAAAAAAAAAAAAATGAAAGTTCGATGATGTACAAGCTGAAATATGTTTTGTGTATGACTTCAAAACTTGATATTTTAAGCTACATATCAGCCTAATGAGCAAGATATGTATCCCATCGAACAGGCTATGCGAGCGCAAAGCGCGATCGACGAAATATTTTGTCTTCATTTTTCAAGTCTTCCCCTGATTATTTTATTCATTCGTCTCCCTCCTCTTATTTTTCCTCCTTTTTTTCCCCTTCTTTTTTCCTTCGTTCACCCCTTTTTCATTTTTTTGCTCCGCCAATAAGGGGGGGGGGGGATCCCTCGGCCCCCTGGATCTGCCTATGAAAGTTTTCAAGCAAAAGAAATATACAAACATGTTCACATAAAGCACATTATATACAAAATACGAGGGTGCTGTAAGGCTTTCATGTACAAAAGCCCTTTAAAGTCACAAAAAGTTCGTTGTATAAAATTCACGCAATATGAAGCACATAACACCTAGCTTAAGAAGAACTTCAGTGAACAAAATGTACAAATAAAAAAAATCTAAGGTGATATACTTCACAACTTAGGAGCATTTCATTTTGGAAAAGACTTCCTATGGGATTTTTTTTTTTGGGGGGGGGGTGACGGTGCACTGCACCCCTAGTTCATATAGCTGTAGAAAGGAAAGGACGCTTACATCAACAAACGGACAATGTTGAACAAAATAAAAGGGGCATTTATCAAAAGTAAATATGGCATATTCTAACTGAATGGTTCATCGATGATGATCAGAGGTGAAAAAACGGGCTCATAAACAGAAGATGGAAAAAGAGCCAAAGGGGGCAATAAACACAATTTTTAAAGGGATTATACGATTGGATGCACCGTGCGTTTTTAGCATGCTCTTCCCTTCAGAAGGGAAGAGCATGCTAAAAAATTATGAGGAAATCGTACCGCAAAGTGACTGGGCACAAAAAGAACGTATTTATTTATTTTATTTATTTTACTTATATTCATATTCCACAATCATCAAAGTACATTTCGTAATCATGTTTACAATGGAAAAAAAAATGCATAACATATGCAGGATTGTAGCAATGAAATGAAAAAAAGTGGAGGGGCCTACTAAAAAGCAGAGCTTGTAAAATGTAGACCCCCTATCAAAACTTTATACAAGGGTAATATGATACAAATAGAGTAAAATAATCAGCAAAATTCTATAAAATTATATAGATATAAACACTGTAACACAAATGTATTTACACTATATACAAAAGTAATTATGGACTTAAAAAAATAATCAATACTACCGTGGATAAGTATGAAGTTCACAAATATTAGATTGAATCAATAAGAATTCAGGAGAAATTTTTTGATGAGTAATTTAAATCGTATAAGATTAGCTGCCTCTTTCATTTCTCTGTCCAGAGAATTCCAGAGTTTTGGTCCTGTGAAAAATACAGTTTTGCTAGAAAATACTGTTTTACTTTTAGGTAAGTGATAGTCATTTGATTGTCTCGTATTATCTGAATGTAAAGTATTGTTTCTCATAAATTTCTTTTGTATAGGACATTAGGTACACTATTTCTATCTAGCTGATACATGAATTGGAATAGTTGCAAGCGGTACAGGTCATTGATTTTAAGGATACGTTTCTGACGAAACAATTCATCCGTATGAGCTCTAAAGGACATATTGCATATTATTCTCAGTACTTTTTTCTGAAGTAGCAAGACTTTATTTAGTCTCGTTTGAGAGGCATTACCCCATGCCAGAATTCCATAATTAAGATATGGTAGAATTAATGCACAATACAACATGGATAGCGCCTGTGCTGGTAGAACGTATTTAAGCTTATTGATGATTCAGCATTCCACGCGCGGGGGGGGGGGGGCTATATCACGTAAAATTTTCCAAAAAGAAAAGAAAGAAAAAGGCCGAAAACCGAAAGTGCCTTCATATAACTCTTCATCTGGGATTGATGACCTTTTACTTTGCTTGCTAAGTTTATTTGAGAGTGCATGTCCGGCTTTTTCGCTAGTCTATTAAACGAAACCCAGCCCCTTTAGAAAAATTCTGGAGCCGTGCCTGCATGCAATAAGGTAAGGTGCGATACGTGACCTTTAATTCTTTCATTCTTTTATTAATTTTTTTTCTTCAATTAATTAATATTCGTCTACACCGTAGTAGAGAGGCAATTGGTCGGGATCCAACTTCGCAAAAGAAGGTAGGTAATTAAAGGGTTTGCATATTTTTAATTTTATCAGTGTCTGTAAGATATCACGTGTGATTAAAAAGACAACATTTGGTGACAATTTTTTTTTTATTAGATTTCTATTCCTTGTTTCAATTGTTTTTATTAACGACGTAAATGTCCCGCGGACGGATTTCAATGTGCCCCATACATAGACATTTGTGTTGGCGGACGATCCGGGGAGTCGTAATTCCACACATGATAGGCCTAGGCCTACACAGTAATGGTCGGTATGAATTGAAATTTGAAGGAGGAGGACCCCATAACTCTATTGAGATACAGGGTTGAATAATCGAGTGTGCACTTAGCCATAAAGTAATCTTTAAGATACTTATCGACTGATTTTTTAAGTCTCTTAAGTCTTTCTAGTGAGTTTTGGCCTACTATCTGAATTTTTGCATTTTATTTCATGAGTTTGCCTTGCCCTTGGTCTAGTACTTGTTACGATATCAGTATGGATATCTAAGCACTCCATACACTTCCCGCAACATGGATACCATGCCTGTTGATTGATCTGCCTAGCTGGCCTGTATAATAAACCTGTATAGGCCCTATACGTTCATACCAAAGTCTCCACCATGCACCAGAGTCCTTTGTATTGGATCATGGTGGCAGCTGAAACCAGTGATCGCCTTTGAAATGACAGGGATCAAGTAACCAGATACTGTATTGTTGGGAAGTAAACTGCATGTCTTTTTACCGAAATTCGCATGCTTCATAACCTACTTACTAACCCAACGGGTGCCCGCTCGCCCCGGCTATCGCATCGCTACTGTACCGTACCGTACTGTGCATACCCAATGCACTGTCACAGCAAATCACAGCTGGTGTTGTGAGAAGGAGCGAGATGCTAACGGTAACTGTAAACAATCAAATATAGCCTGAATAAGTTATAACTGTGTTCAATCACTGGCACAGAGGTCTGCATCATAAGATCAACATACACTAAAAGTTGATAAAACCTAAATTACTTAATTTTCTGGACTGGAGTGTGAACAATGAATTAATATTTTCCTAATATTAATTGTAAATCTGGAGTGCGGGAAGTGTATGGAGTGCTTAGATATCCATACTGATATCGTAACAGTACTATACTAAAATGAAACCTGTTCCTTCAAGAGCAAGTAATATTTCAACTAGATCTAGAACTAGTATTGGTAATACAAATAATGCCAATGGCAATGCCACTTCTGGTGGAGGTGTTAATACTAGAGCAAGTGGCGGTAATAATAACCGAGGCAGAAGGAGTGTAGGGAATGCAGGTCCAGGAAAGAGTGCCGGGAGTCCTGCACCACAACGGAGTAGCCAGCCTAGATCTAGCTCACAACCTATTCAGACTCGTAGGACTGAAATTGCACCTGCTAGTTACAGTGTGTGGGTTTGTAAGTTGTGTGACATTGAGTTTGATCAAGATGAAGATAAACTTGTTGTTTGCAGTAGATGTGACTATGCATTCTGTGTGTCTTGCCTGCAAATGCCTGATGATCAGTATGATTTTCTGGCGAACTCTAGTGCTGATCTACATTGGTATTGTCCAGATTGCAAACAGCCTGCTCTCCATGCTGTGCGCGATGACTTTGAAATTGAAGAGAGATGCCAGATGTATTTTTCCAAAGTGGCTGCTAGAATGGATCAATTTGAGGCACAATTAGCAGTCAAAGCTGATGTTTCAGTAACAAATGAGCTATTTCGCAGGGTTGAGAAGTTATATGGAGATAGTGAAGGTACTTGGATGAATATTGACCGGCTATTCAGAGATGTTGATCAGTTGCAGGCCAGTCGCAGTGGTATGGATGAGTCTGTTACTGCTGCATATATCAATGAAATGGATGCAAGAAATAAGAGAAAGAAAAACGTGATATTTTTCAATGTGGAAGAGGAGGGTGATGACATAGCATCTTGTAAGGAGCATGACGCATCTGTTGCATCAAATCTAATCTCCACGATCGATGAGTCGGTTGGTAGCGTTGATGCTAATGACTGTAGGCGACTTGGCCAGAGAAATGCAAGTCAGGGTAACCAAAAACCCAAGCCTCGCCCACTCCGGGTGACAGTAGCATCTGAGCAACAGAGGGATGCTATACTGAAGAAGGCTAGTAGGCTAAGGGAGAGTGTAGCGTCTAAGCACATTGCTATTCGTAAAGACATGACACCCATGGAGAGACAGCGTCACCGTGAAAATGCTAAGAAATGGAGAGCACAGCATGCTCAAACTGAACAGGGCCCTGGATCTGGAAGGTCAGAAAGCCTCCAATCCAATGGGCATCCCAAGACAACCCCGCACAACCATACTGGGGCGCAGGATCCATCTGGCTTTCCCCCATTGGGTGATAGTCGACAGGCAAAAAAGTAATTGACTTTTCGTACAAGTGTGATTATAAATATGTTAGTTATTGTAAATGTGTTAATAATTGTAAATGCGTTGGTGCTTATATTCAGTTAATCCGTTGTGTTAGGTGTTCCAAGCAAAGTGTTAGAGCTACATGTAATGTAAGAATTCAAGATACAAAAGATGTTCCAGAATCTTTATCGCCACCCCTAAATACACAGTTGATCGATAACACAATTATACTTGAAAATCATACTCCTGATACACTCTTAAGTACACAATCAATTGATGATAAACTCTCACTTGATGACACTCTGTTGGATACACAGTCAAATGGGGACACTTTCTCCAATTCACAGTCAAACGATGACCTGCTTAAATCTTTGAGATGTATGTACACAAATGCTGATTCGTTGCGTAATAAAATGGCTGAACTTAAGACTTTTATCTTGAACGAAAAACCCCACATTGTTGCTGTTACTGAAGTCAAACCGAAAAATTTCAGGGAAATTCAACTTGAAGATTTTACCTTAAATGAATATGTAATACACTTCACTAATGTTACCAATGCCCCTGGTAGGGGTATTATCATTTATGTTCATGAATCATTGAGTGCTAATGCCGTCAACGCATCATTGCACCAAGACTTTAATGAAGTCGTTTTGGTTGAATTGCATTTAAGGAGTAAAGATAAGCTTTTAATTGGTTGTTTTTATAGAAGTGACAGTGGAAGTAAAGCAAATAACATGGCATTGTTAAGCACAATAGCGAGTATTTCGAGGACGAAATATAGTCATATTCTATTAATGGGGGATTTCAATTACCCAGATATCAACTGGGATTCATGGACGACTTCCAAAAATGAAAATAGTGAAGAATTTCACTTTGTTGAATGTGTACGTGATGCCTTTTTGTATCAACATGTAACACACCCTACCCGATTCAGACATGGGTTCAAACCGAACATCCTTGACTTAATTTTCACAAATAGAGATGATCTTATTTCAACAGTTCAACACTGCAGTCCCTGGGTTCTAGTGACCATGCTATATTGCTGTTCAATCTGAACTGTTATTATGACCAGTCCAGTAACATGAAAAAAGTATTTCTTTACGACAAAGCTAATTTTGTTGATATGAGGGAAGCCTTGGCTTCATTAGACTGGCGTACTCTCTTTGCATCTGCAGGTAATGATGTCGAAAGGCAATGGTGCATTTTCAAAGGTAAATTGAAAGCTGCTCAGGACAAGTACATTCCAGCAAGAACAATATCTAGAACACAATCGTGGGGCAAAAAAGGTGATTTCCCCATAGATAAAGATACTCTTTTACTAATAAAGAAAAAACATAGGAGTTGGGAGCGTTATCTTAGAGATAAAACAGAAAGCAAGAAGAAGACTTATAACAGGCTTCGTAATAGGGTCAAAACAGCTACTAGACGACTCCAGAAAAACTATGAAAAAAATATCGCTAAGGCAGTTAAATTGAATCCAAAGAAATTTTGGCAATATGCGCATTTCAAAACAAAAATTAGAACTGGAGTGGCATCTCTTAGGAATCCACAAACAGCTGAACTTGTTGAGGGAGATCGCGATAAAGCAGACATTTTACTAAATTATTTTTCTACAGTTTATACCACTGAGCCTCCTGGTGATATTCCTACACCTTCTCAGCACAATATAGTTGAAGATTTTGGTGAAATTGTGGTAAATGAAGATAGTGTTCTTTCTTTGCTTTCCAAACTTGATGTTTCTAAGTCTCCAGGGCCAGATGGGTTCCATCCTAGGACTTTACGTGAAGTAGCTCCAGCAATTGCTCTACCTTTGAGTATCATTTATAAGACCTCTTTACAGAAAGGTGTTGTTCCCTGTGACTGGAAATCTGCCAATGTGAGTGCTGTTTTTAAAAAAGGTGATAGATCGCTTCCATCAAATTATAGGCCGATAAGCCTCACATGTATAGCTTGTAAACTTTTGGAATCCATTTTACGCAATGAGATCCTTGATCATATGAATTCAAATGGATTTTTTAGTGATAGGCAGTATGGGTTTTTGCCTGGTCGTTCTACTATGTTGCAGTTGCTTAATGTCGTTGATGAGTGGTCTAAAGCTCTTGAAGAAAGGGGTACAATTGATGTAATCTATTTAGATTTTATGAAGGCCTTTGACAAGGTACCTCACCGTCGACTGCTTGAAAAGGTCCGTAGTTTTGGTATAAATGAACATGTGGTTAGTTGGATCGAGGCATTCCTTGTTGGAAGGAGACAGAGGGTGTGTGTGAATGGCGAGTTCTCAAGTTGGGGTCATGTAGAAAGCGGAATTCCGCAAGGAGTGTCCTTGGCCCTGTGTTATTTTTGTTATACATCAATGATCTTCCAGACGTTGTTACTGAAAGTAATGTTTATCTTTTTGCTGATGATACCAAGCTATTCAAGTTTATAAGAGATCAGAATGATTGCAATTCACTCCAGAGAGATCTTGACCATCTGAAATGCTGGTCAGAAAAATGGCTGCTGAAATTCAACCCAAGAAATGTAGTGTACTCTCTATTGGTAACACGCAAGACCAGCAGGAAGCTTTTCCATACACATTAATGAATGATGCGCTTGAACATGTCACCTCCGAAAGGGACTTGGGTGTTGTAATTGATGATAAACTCAGCTTTGAAGAACACATGCAATCAAAAATAAACAAGGCCAACAGGCTTATGGGCTTGATCAGACGAACTTTTGTTTATCTTGACAAAAATAACTTTGCTCTGTTATATAAGTCGCTTGTCCGACCACAAGTTGAGTATGCCCATGCTGTGTGGAACCCTATACTGAAGAAACATATACATGCATTAGAGAACGTACAAAGAAGGGCAACAAAATTAGTCCCTGAATTAAGGAAGCTTTCCTATCCACAACGACTTAAACGGTTAAAAATCCCAACTCTGGCGTATCGAAGAGTTAGGGGTGATATAATTGAAACATATAAACACTTTAATAGTTATGATCAATGCACAAAACTTAATCTAGAAGAAAAATATAGTGAACATACCAGGGGTCACAGTAAAAAATTGTTGATACCAAGGACAAAGACCCAAAAATATAGGAATTCTTTTTATGTTAGAATACGTAAGACATGGAACAGCCTAAATAATGATGTTGTCACTGCCCCAAGTGTGCACAGTTTTGAAGCTGCCCTGGATAGATGCTGGAAAAAAGAGCCAATAAAATATGACTACGAAAGCCCTGTTCCCGGAAGTGAGCCAGCCATCTTGAGGAGGAAAAACCTAGAACTGAATACAGAGGCATAACATGCCTACATTCAGAAACTTCCCTAGGTATCCCTAGGTACAACCGTTGTCACACTGAACAGCCTTTAGTTAATCCATCTCATTATTTTTAAGTCTGTAAGCATGGTAAGACTTAATTTATAAAGAGTGTGCCCTGTATGATAGTTAACGACATGGTGAAATTAGTAGGCTTTTTTAGCCTGTGTTCAACAGCTTAAACTGTTAAAGTTGAAGGTGTTCTGTCTCATTTTTGTTATTTTTTTTATTGAAACTTAATATGTCAGATATTAAATCGAAAGCGATGTAGAGTCGGTCTATGATATGACTATGCAGGGGCATAACGGGTAAGACATGTAAGAGGGGGCCAAAAGGTTGCCTTATATAATGTAGGACTGTTATTTTGACATTTGGTTTCTTTAATTATTTACAGTTCAAGCTATTTTGGTATTTAGTTCAGCTTTGTTCATGTTGTTTACATTTATTGCTTGATGCTTTTGTTGTCATCCATCTATTTGACTTTCAACCTGCTTCCCGTGTCATTCCTTTCCTATTCAGATGTGTTCATTCATTACATTCCCACATCTGCCTGCTTGGTTCAACATTCTTATTATGTAATCATCCCAAAAAAACCCTTTTCATGAGAATCTAACTTTCAGATGGATTTTGACAGTGATATTCAGAAAATACCATCTTACACCTTTCAATTTTCCTATTCTTTCTTAATCTCCTCATTTTCTTTTTTGTTCTTGGTTGTAGAAAATATAGGAGCTATGGGCAAAAACCCTTCCATCTGTTAGTGCTATACAGGCGGGGTTCTGGACCTCTGGATATTAATTTATCAATTTTAAACCTTACAGATGGCTGCTATTTTAATCAAATCCTGGGTGTATAGCTATTAAAAATTTCTAAAAATTTGCCAATGAGCGAAGCGAGCTAGAGAGCTTTTGAGATGACATTCTAATAATGTAGTAGATTTTACATCATAATCAGCAAATACATCATAATTTCATTAGAAAAGAGTTCAGGTAGACTTAGGTAAGAAAATTGTATCAGATGAAGGTTAAATATTCCCCAAAATTGGTTTGTATCTTGTTTGGAGTCCTCTGCTTCCAAAATCGCAATTTCTTGATGCTTTTTCGAGATAAAATTTGCAGATGTTTTGCCAATATTTTATAAAAAAATGGAGAGCTTGTCTTAAAGAAAGTTTGGCCTACTAGATTACGTAAGTGTACTTCTTCTATACCTCTGTGCTATGAACAATTCTCACAGATAGATTGGAACTCCTGTTATTTTATCACCATGCGATTATTTTAGCTCTAACTTTCTTATTTAATAATGTGAAACTTATTTTTTTAATAGATCTACCCTGATTGGACTCCAAAAAGATTTCAGCATTACTCATCTCCTCTCACCATCACTCATCTCAGCATGCCAACTAAAAGGAGACCTAAGTCAGCAAAAGGAACAGCGGATATGCCAGATACCGGCAGGACCCCCTCGGCTTCTGGTGATGCCCCCGCACCCAGACAAGCTGTTCCTACATTATCCCAGAAGGGGTGTAACACTACAATGAAGAGCCTTCTTGGATTTGATATCTCAGATATTAGTTCATGGAGTTCCTTCGTAAAGCTCATGAATTCTCCTCAGGATCCAGCATCCATTGCAGTATGGAGAATATTATTTGGTAAGATTTATTTATTTTTTTTACCATCTGATAAAAATCTTGTTGCATTTCCCTATGCAATGTATTACTACAGAGTGTAATGTATTTATATATGTGTATTAATTTCTCTTTCATGATGTATTTCATCATTTTATTGATTTGTGTTATAGAGTGTACACTAGGTTATTTATTTTTTTATTCATTTCTTTATGAACTTGTATTTGTTTATTTTGCCATTCATTTTTATTCATTTATGTAACATATATTTTTTCATCATAATTTGTAAAATGTACCAATAGGGAGCTTCCAACCGACAATCTCTGCTTTTTAGTAGGTCTCCTCTTTTAATTTTTTGTGGTTATTGTATCGTGCAAATCAATTATAAATGTCATTATGTTGTAAACTGAACTGTCATTGTGAAAAGATTGAAAGAAGAAAATAAATGAATTGAATTGTTAACACCCTTAATTTCTTCCACCAGGCCTGGTTATGATGATAGACATACCACAAGAACGAGGTATGGCATACGCAGACTATCGATGGGGAGATCCCAACGAATGCCGCTTTCCGCTTTTCAATGCTCTTAAACCGCTACCTGTTGATTGGATGTACGTGGTTTATTTGACAATGTATATAGGTAGGTATACAGGGGGTAGTCTCTACCCAATTCTTTCATCTTTACAGTAATAATAGTTGTGTTTTAATATATAACAAAAACAGGCAAAAAAAATCATTATTTTTAAACATTTTCTGTGGCTACTTTCCACAACTTAACTGCCTAAATATGCAACATTGGATAAAAATTAATATTGCAATGAATGGGGTTTTCCAGGGCTCCTTTTAATTTCCTGTGGGCTCTTCTGAGCATTTCAGGGGCTAAGTCGCCCCCAGTCCCCGTGTATTTTTTTCCCTGAAAAAAACCCTCCGTTTTGATTGCGGCACTTTGAACTGTGTTTTTTTTAAAATAAATAATCATATTTTGATCACAAACCTGTTTGTTGATGATAATTGATTTTTAAGTCTTATACTTTTTTTAGAGGGGGGGGGGGGAGCTGGTGGTTAGGGGAGATAGTGAAAACTACCCATACAAGATATCTCTGGAGCAACCTTACACTCCCTTTGCTTTGGTCATGGATATGTTAGACCGGCGTTTAACTGTTTGTAGTGTAGGCCTATAGAATGTGGGTCATTTCACATTGCCCAAAATATGTATAATGTTTTTATAATAATAATAATAATATAGGGTATTTATATTGCGCACATATCCACCTTGTAGGTGCTCAAGGCTCTCCTATATTACCTGGCTAGGCTAGGCATTCATACCGCACACAGATTTTTAAGGAATTACTTCCTACTGGTACCCATTTACCTCACCTGGGTTGAGTGCAGCACTTTGTGGATCAGTTTCATGCTGAAGGAAATTACGCCATGGCTGGGATTCGAACCCATGACCCTCTGTTTCGAAGTCCGAAGACTAATCCACTGGGCCACAACGCTCCACTATATACGCTCCATTATAACTAAGATATGAAAAAAATTGATCCCTCATCTTTTGATTAAATCATCCTCAAGTCAACAGCCTGGTTAGCTTTGTAGATTTACGAGTAATTATGGTCACAATTTACGCAGTTCAGCGGATCCCCTGCTTTTACAGATCACATCCTTCAAAACCAAATAACGCTAGGTGATCAAGCACTTGCTTGTGCAGCCCCCAAGCTCTGGGATAGCTTATGCCTGGAAGATAGGAAAGCACCATCTGTAAACAACTTTAAAATCAAAGCTCAAAACACATCTATTTTATTAATAACAAGCTTTTTAGGAGTCCTAAATAGTGCAGTAGAATATATACTTTATGGAATAGTTTCTGTGCTCTATATATTCATATATTATCATTATTATTAACCTGTTGGATTTTGAATGACTTTGCTATATAACACTTTTTTCCATAGACTCCAGTCTGCATGTTTGAGGGCACAGTCTTTAATGGGTTAATCAATTTGTTGTAATTGATTGTTTACCAAGTGACACTATAGCCTAATTGCATTTGATCAAAAATTGCATTGCTATTAAGATTCTTGACATTTGAACTGTCCAAATGTGTAATCTTGATCAATTTACCTATGATATAGAGTACTTGTCATTTTCTAAGTAAATGGGATCTTTCAGTATGTTATGATATACCTTTTTATTTTCTAAATAGATAGTTTGGTGTATTATATGCTTTTTCATTTTCTAAATAAATAGATACAATGTAGGTTGATTTTGGTATATTATAGTATACTTGTTATTTTGTAAATAAGTAGGTTGATTTGGTATATTGTGATAAACTTATTATTTTCTAAATAAATAGGATCATTTGATATATTATGATATACTTGTTATTTTATAAATAAATACCCGGTAGGATTATTAGGTAAATTATGATATACTCTTGTTTTCTAATTAAATAGGTTGATTTAGAATACTTTTGTTATTGTCTAATTGAATAAGTTCATATGGTATATTATGATATTCTTCTTTAATTTCTCTAATTAAACAGGTGCATTTGGTGTATTTCTTGGAGCCTTTTATCGTCTGAGCTGCCTCCTCTTCTGTATCCCATACTGGTATATCTTCTTCTTAGACAAGACAACATGGAATAATCATTCATATTTGTATGGCCTGATCAGTTTCCAGCTTATCTTCATGGATGCAAATCGGTTCTGGTGAGATCTTTTGCATATTTAGATATTCAGTAATTGCCAGCTTTAACAAAATATAATGTGAAAATCCATATTTTATTGTTCAAAATAGGTATCTGAATTAAAAAATACTCAAAAAATTGATATTGCCCAATGATCTTGGGCCGGGCAGCTACAGGAGGCGCGATAGGTCAGTCGGTAGAGTGGGGGATTCGTATCCGGTGACCTGGGTTCGATTCCCACTTGGTGCGTTAGTGCCCTTTGGTAAGGCATTAATCCTCAGTACCAGGTCCTTAGGAGAGGACCTTAAGCCTTCGGTCCTCTGGTTCCTTGCTTACAAGCATTCATGCTTTCTTAGCAATCAGGGGCCCGTTTCTCAACACCGTCATAAGTCTAACTTCTTGACTAAATCGGAGATAGTGAGCTACTTGTCCGCTAACCGTTTCACGAAGCCCTCTTTACCAAGATCGGGTACAACAACCACACTAAATATTTATGACACCTCCGAACCTGTCATAACTTCTTTCTTGATGACGTAGTGGCATCACGTGGGTAGACTATGACATGCAAAAGTGCCGAGAAATTTGAAAATTATAATCTTACGTAATCAACCATAGAGGTTGAAATTACATCCCAAAACAAGTGGGATAATGCATTCAATGATCATTGTAATACAAAGTAACTATGAAAACTGTTGGTAAAACGCCACAAAACTATTCATTTTGAAATAGTAAAATAATGTAATCGATAAAAATTCTTACCACGTCAGGCCATCCATAACTGGGCATGTATTTGTCGTTTTCAGACCCTATTGACATTTGGATAAATTCTAATCTCTAATTTATACATAGAATTTGTCAAATCGTAAGATCGGTATCAAAGATTTATAAAATAAAATGTTAAACTATATTTCGATGATGTTTGGAATCGTAAAACATTGAATAATTATCATAAATTTACAAATAAAACCATTATGGTTTACTTTCGTAAACTATTAAAATTGGATATCCCGGGGGTACCCATCTCAACGTCCACATGTGATTTTTTTAGTCATGAAATAAATTATTCATAATTCAATTTTTCAGCAATTGAAGGCCCCAGTCTGCATGGTCTAAGTATGTATGATGCATAATTTACCTGTGTTATTGTTTTTAAAAGATGTAATTCCCAATTCATCACAATATTTGCAATTTTGTCATAATTTTTCTTTTTGAAAATTATGCTATTTTGAGACTAAGGCTACGACTCGTCTGCTCTTTTTACCGATAGTATCGATATCAAGGTATTTTAGTTAGGAAGCCTTTCGTGAAACAGGTTTAGTAAGATTGGAACTAACTCCGTGGTTTGTGGATAAAGATATGACTAGCTTGTCCAGGTGTTGAGAAACAGGCCCCAGGTAGAAAATCGCACTGTGCAGCGCCAAGTCGATGTTGCTCTGTCCCTTACACTGTTGAACGCCATACAGGGTAGCAACGACTCCCGCCTTTAACGTCTCTTGGTCTGGCTCGGCCGGGGCTTGAACTCCTGACCTCCTGGTTGTGAGATGGACACTCTACCAAATGAGGGGAAAAAATGGTGGTATATTGCCCCCATTTAATGATTGTCAAGCAATGTTCACATACCAGTTTATATGCCTCCATCCACCATATTTTTTTGTTCTTACAGACATTCCTGTTTATGTTCTCATGATAACTAAAATATGCTCCAAGTATGAGAGTGACCTTAATCTGATTGCTTGAGGTATCAAGTGCAAAGGTCATGCAGGTCACCATGTACACTGTCATTGGGGGTGGGGGGGGCTTGGTAAGGGGGTGGAAGGAATGAAGACGGATACAACAGTCACAAAAATTGGCATAAAAAGGAATATTGATACTGTTATCTTTTTATATTAATGAGAGCACTGATGATTTTTTCCTTTTCTCACTTAAGATGATGACACTTTTATTCATATTCATGCTGACGTTGTTTGTATATTTTAAGGGTTGCTTATCGATTTTTTATTTTTATGTTAAATGAATTCAATTCTAATTTTAACCTGTTGGGTGTTTTTATAACTGTCCGTACTTCATGAGTAACTTTACGAACGATTGGTGATCTTTTCTTAGGTGCTAAATCAATGTTAAATGAATGAAGATTTGGTGTATACCATTTATCACAAGAAAGGATCACCAGTTGCTTATAAAGTATCTTCTAACTTATGAACAGCTTTATAAAACACCCACTAGGGATATATATTTCTACCTCTTTTTTCTCTCACAGGTCTGTTGATGCCTTGCTGAATCCAAAAATAAGAAATGCCAATATACCTCTCTGGAATATTGCTATCATTCGCTTCCAGGTAAACTCAATTTAAAATCCAAAGATGGGTTAATGATAAAAGAGTGTAGTTGCAGCAAAAAATTATTTCACAAGAAAATCTTTAAAATAAAGTTTTATTTGTCACCATATTACCATAGATGTAGATCTGGTACATTACCGGTGACGTAGTCTTAACTTTATGAAATCATCACATTTTAGCTGTAAAACTGATAAATGTGCAGATTACCAACATAGAAATGCATATATGGGGCAGTGTTTTAATATCGCTTAGAAAAAGACTTAACATTAATGTAACAGCATGCTTATATTATTTATTTCTCATTACTTCCTTTTTCACTGTTTAATCTTATTTTCTATTTTTTAAAATTGTTTATGATGTATTTGACCTTAGATCTTTGTGGTATATTTCTACGCTGGTCTAAAGAAATTGGATGCCGACTGGATAGGAGGCTATTCAATGGAATATTTGTCAAAGCATTGGATATTTGAACCATTCAGGTAAGAATTTTATTGCTTTGATTTCCGTGATTATTCATGTTCAAATTTCACTTTATTCACAACAATAATGTGTACAGTATGTTAAAGAATTTATGAAAATGATAATATTCAGTTCTTGTATGGTGCATGTCAGGTATCATTTAGCATTTCTAGGCACTTCCAAAGGTTATCATTAGTCTTGATTTAGCCTGGCAAGCTTTTTACAGTGCACTTTCTATTCCTGCCAGGTACCCATTTACATCACCTGTGTCAAGTGCAGCACAATGTAGATCAATTTCTAGCTGAAGAACATCACTCCGTTACTGGGATTGAACCCACAACCCTCTGTTTCCAAGTTTGGAGACTAATCCACTGGGCTACAATGATCCACAATATTCAAAAGAAAAAAAAATGCTGTTCATGTGGAAAAACGGCAAAGCCCAAAGACTTGTCAAGGTTGATCATCTGGTGTAACAAATATTTTCATAGCTCATGGTGATTATTTCCATCTTTTCTTGTCTTGAACATTTTTCTCAGGTTTATGTTAACAGATGAAGAGATTGATTACTTCATCGTTCATCTTGGTGGCCTCGTCTTGGATCTATCATCAGGTTTCCTTCTTTTCTTTGATGCTACTCGTCTCTTCGCTACTTTCTTCTGCTCCTCCTTTCATATCATGAACTCACAGATCTTCAGCATAGGTCAGTATTTATTACATGTGGCCTTTGGGGGTTATTTTATGTAAACAGGTTAGCCTTTTCAGTTATAAAGACTGCTCTATGGGGATCTCTTGTAGTAATTAACCCATTTTTATCTTTGGCCAAAGTCAAATTGATAGCCAGGGTTTATAACCATAAGGGAATTTCTAGAAAGTCAGAGTGTTTTTAAATACATTATACAGAATCATAGGTTGGTATTTATCACATGGGGGCCACTTATATTCAAAGGTGGACACAGATTTTCAAAATACATGTAGATTGGAAAAGAACAATCATCCTTCTATCATAGATTCCTGCTCAGAGGGTCTCAGAGTACCCTGAACAAGTATTTTAATGTATTCCTCCACTCCAAACACTGCCTCAGAATTATATGTTTCTGTTTCTGTTTGTGGTAACTCCCGTAGGAACTCGGCAGGACAGCATTTTGCTGGTAAACGCCAAGCTGGTATATAACCAATTACCTATGAAACATTTTACGTCCAGGTTAATCAGTCATAGTGGTTGACATTATAGACAACAGATATCAATCTTGGGCCTTTTTATCAAAGTGGAGACAAAGGCAGAGTTGGGACTCAAACTCACAACCTTGCGATTATGAGTCCAAAGCTCTAACCACTGGACCACACGACCCGTTATGTTAAATGATAGAGAAGTACATGTAGACAGTGTTTTCCTGAATAAATATGTTTCAATAAATAATTGAAATTTCAAAAATAAATAAATACATACATTTCCACAGTATTGGGGATTGAGAAATGTTTCCTTTTCATCTGCTTTTGGCAATTTTGATTTATGATTATCACATACTTGTTTTGATGTTATTATTGCAGGTATGTTCCCCTATGCCATGCTAGCATCAACGACTGTATTCTTCTCTCCATCTTGGCCGAGATCATTCTGTAGTGTACTCCCTATCTACGTGAAAAATAATATCCCATCGGTCAGCTTCTCTGCTACCATTCAGCCAAGTGAAAATTGCATCTATCCTCCTCCAAAGAAAGAAAATAAAAAGGTATTTATTGATATTATGAGGTTTGGTTAGTCTATTGATTATTCAAGCCTATCTTTATTTCTAGTAAATCCAAAGTGCATATCATGATTCCATTTCATGACTAGATTAGATTATGTTATACAACTCCCAAGAATGTTCTGTAATCTGATTGGTCCAGATCAGGTCACATGATATTCAGCAAATTGCACTATTGCATCCAAAATGCACTATCCTGCACTCTGAGGTCAGAGTGTAGGATAGTACAAGGTCTGGAATTGTCTAGAATTATCTTGAATTTAGATCAAATGTAACATTCGGGGCAACTCAGGAACATGTGGGGGGGGTTGTGGAAAACAAACAATGCACGCATTCTTGTGCATAGAGGACCTAAATAATGAACTCTGGACTCTACTCTCCAAATGGACATACCGCACTCATTGCGGTATGTCCATTGGCTCTTCTGGCACATCGTTCATTATTTGGCCCTGCATGCACGCGCTTACGTGCATTATTGTATATTAATGCATTGCCACTAATCAACCTGTTTCTGCTTTGTTACACAGAAAAATGACCCTTGCAGTGTCAAGAGGAACAGTAAAATGAGCTGGAGACATCAATCAACAGTGATAGGATTAATCATCTATGTATGCATCCAACTGTTCATGCCTTACTCGCATTTCATTACAAAGGTAATAAGAACAGAAACATTATCTTTACAAGTCAAAGTTATTTACTCTAGAAGCCCTTCCTAAAAAAACCTAACTTGTGAAAAAATCTTGCAGTAATAATTTATGAGTTTTTCCTTTGGGTCTCCACATCTTGTAAGACCAAATGTGTGATGCGGTTCCGAAGATACGCATAATTTTGTACATGTATTGCTTAAAAACATGATGTTGTATGTACTTTCAATACTAATGTCGTTTCAGCCATATATCATAAATGTATGAATATTCATGCTTTTACTGATACTTGAGTATTCTCCAAAATGTAATGAGCGAACAAAGCATCAAATGTAATATGTATATAAAAGGCTTCATGTATTCATAGTTTTGCTAAATATCTCCCAAACTGAATGTCTATCGCAATTCATTACTAGATTATGAATGTTTACCGTATGTCGTAAAACAATTATGATTTGGAGGATATGAAAAATTAAATGGTAACCGGCCTCAGACATCTGACAAACGCACAGAGGTATTATAAAGTGGACACCTTCATTTCATGCATGCATGTACAAGGTTATAAAAACTAGACTTTTCTTTTTTTTTTAATTTTATTAACACTTTTATAGGGATATAACAACTGGACCAATGGTCTCTATGGCTATTCTTGGGATATGATGGTTCATTCCTGGCATACTCAACATGTTAAACTCAAATATATTGATGGAAAGACTGGTAACGAAGGCTATTTATCACCAGATGTAAGTATAATGGTGTTTCTTGTTGTTATAGTACTCGACAAAGAGCGATTGTTTGGCCGGTCACAGTGATATGGCTAAGCAGAATTTTTTAAATTTTGTTATAGTACTGGATAGAAAGTAATCATTGGTCTGGTAACAGTATCCTTTAATCTTAATTGTTATAGTACTGGACAGAATCAGACAGATCATAGTGATATGACTATAAAGGGAGTAAACTTACTCTTTGGAACTATGATTAAATTGTTTGGTGGGTCATAGTAATATGTATCTTTTAATCTTGTTATAGTTCTGGTGCCTGTTGCAGAAAGAGTTGCGTCTAAACGCAAGCCAAAAAAATCAATCGCAAGTCCCAAATGCACGCTGTTGATTGGTTGAAAATCAAGTTGTGCATGATTTTTAGAGTTGCGATTGATTGCAACTCTTTCTACAATGGGCCCCTGTACTGAGAGTAAATGTTGGGCGGATCGTAGTGATATGATTATGTAGTATCCTTTAATGTCGTCATAGTAATGGTCATATAGTAATGTTTGCCGTTAACATTGGGCAGATCAGAGTCATTTATACAAGCAATGTCCTTTAATCTTAATTTTTATATTACTGGTCAGAAAGTAATGTTGGCAGTAAACATTGGGCAGATCAAAGTCATTTGAGTAAGCAGCGCCCTTTAATCTTACTTTTTATAGTATTGGACAGAGAGCAATCGATGGGCGGGTCACAGTGATATGACTAAGCAGTATGCCACATGCATCGCTCATCATCTCAAAGATATGGGTCTCTCTGAACCTCGGCTCTACATGGATGTATGGAAATCAATGAATGGGCGATTCCAGCAACGGTAAGCAATGGAGTAAAAAGATAATGTATTTTCAGCAAGAGTGGGAAAAATACAAATAGATATACAATGACAATGTAGGAGACAGATGACTATGATTTTAGGCTAAGATCAAATCATATCACTTCCTTAAAGAAGGGATACTCCAAGCTGACAATACTGTATCAAAATAAATAAAGTAAATTCACCAAGCAAAACGCTGGAAATTTCATCAAAATCTGATAAAAAGTAATGAAGGTAGTGATTTTCAAAAGTTGGCATTATTTATTTTTAAACACTTATAAAACTGACTTTAATATATGATTTATTATTGCAGTGCCACAAAGTAGAATGTGTGGTGATTTCATTTCGTCTTGTCGTTCCGTTAATACCCACAGTCATTAAAAATATTTGTTGTTATGGCAATTGAACTTGAAGATTGGCTTGACCTTCTGAAGATTTTTGCCGGGGACGGGCAGGTGCAATGAATACACCAGGGGGCGTTTCATCAACATTTTTGTCCGACAAGTTGTCAGATCTGACATCTTTCCTTGATTTTGATTGGCTGAGAAGCACTGTAACTATGGTAACTGTCGGATAAAATGGGACTTGTCGGATAAGACGTCTGATATGTCCTTTCATGAAATGCTCCCCAGGTAAACATCCTCCTTCGACAAATAGTATATTACTTTTAACGTGCATGCACAGAACCAATATTTGCTTCCTTGCCGATGGATGGAGTGTTTTCCAACTGCATTATCATCCGCACTGAATACAGCCGTGAGGCATGCAAACGCACAACGCTCTAGCATCCGATTTTCTCTTGTTCCGTGAATAGGATGTTCAACCCTAACGTGGATCTGGTGAGGGCGAATTGGTCCCCCTTCAGTGCCACGCCCTGGATAATGCCCCTCTTAACGGAGCTCTCTGATTGGAGGATTAAACTCACAGAGATTGAAGATCAGCTGGATGATGAACTCGATATTACTTTTGTAGCGGATTTTCCTGGTAAGAAGACCTCAGAAAAAAGTGATCCAACACTAGTGCTTGTGTGTGTGGTGTGATGTTGTAGCTGGGTTTGGAGTTATAGTGTAGTACTTGGGTGTGTAGTGTATTGTAGTGTTTAAATTTGTAGTGTTGGTTGTGTAGTGCTTATGCCTGTAGCTTATTGTAGTGTCTGGGTTTTGTAGTTTAGTGTAGTGCTTGTGTGTGAAGTTTATAGTAGTGCTTAGGTTTGTAGAGTAGAGTAGTGTAGTGTGTGGGTGTGTAATATCTAGATTAGTGTTGGTTGTGTAGTGTACTATTTTGGGGTTGGAGAGGAATGTGGTGCTTGTGTGTATAGTGTATTGTATCAAATTGTTACGCTTTGGTTTGTACAGGAGTGTAGGGCTTGGGTATGTAGTATATAGTGCTTTTGTGTTAAGTGTAGTTCTTGTGTGTGTGTGTATGTGGAGTGTAGTGTATGGGTCTGTGCTCATGTGCACGTACTGTATATTGTTTTTGCGTGGTGGAGTACATATCTAGATATTACTTTTATAGCAGATTTTCCTGGTAAGAAGATATTTGACCATGATTGCAACAGTCGTGCTTTTGTGTGTAGAACACTTCCTTGCTTTGGTTGATAGTGTAGAGTAGTGCTAGTTTATATCCTATTACTAGAGGTCAACATTGCTGCTGTTCAAGATATTTTTTTTTCATAAATCAGGTTTATATCTTGAGAATTTCATAAGTGAAGATCTTGGGAATACAACCATCCAGGTTCTTAGTGGTTCAGTCATGGTGGAGTTGGTAGAAAGAAAACGAAACATCACTCTTCACATTGGAGATCGGATACAGGTGAGGTTTCCAAGCATGTACATTCACTTTCATTTCATTTCATTTATTAGTCGATGATACATAAATAAAAACTTTTCCTCCACTGGCTTTTATATATATATATGTATACAAATTAATGAGGCAAAGTGGTAATGCATTGTACTTAGTTCCAACAGTTTATTTATTTACATATATATATATGTAAAAAATGAAAACATGGACAAGTACTTATGATAAATTGAAAATCTCTGTACATTGGTTTCTAGGGTATAGGTATCAACCCTGTTGTTACTTCTCAGTTAGATTCAAATGGAAGGATGCTCAAATGTTACTATAAATTTTTGTCTTGAAAATCTTTCCAGATGAAGTGATATCACTTGTGTAAATGTTATGTTCTCAACAAATTTAAATTTCAAATAATGAAGCCTCTTGGTGTCGTGGTTTTGACTCGTGCCTTTTAATCAGAAGGTTGTGAGGCCTAACCCCACCTGGTCTAAGCGTCCTTTGGCAAGGCATTAATACATACTTTGCCACTCTCCTTCAAGGTGTTTAATGGGTACCCGGTAGGATGCTAAAGCCTGTTTAGTATACCTAGCAACTGAGTTTCAGAACTCTGGTAGGAATGCTCCCCAAGGAGTAGCGAAAGTGCACATATGTGTGGGTAAGCCAAGATCTGATGACCGGGGTAATATTGTATCTGTAAAACGGCTTAGAGACATTATTTTGTTGTATTAAGGTGACACAACATTTGCTCCTACGACATTTGATCTGGTCTCAATATCTCAGAGGACACAGTGTTAGACTTAAGATTGTAATAAAGTATTTGGTTCAGAATAATGTAAAGATGAGGAAAAGGGCTCATTTTGTTTTGGAGGTTAAAGATTTATGTTCGGCTTAATGGGCCAATTTTCCATCGGAGCAATTGTTGCCGGAGCAAATGTCACAGAACCATAAATAAATGCGGAATATTACAATTATGCGGATGTTTTCTTAAGTTCATCCTTATTATATTGATCTCTTTCTTAAGTTGCCAGCAGGAGACTTCCATAACGTGCACACAGTGTCGGACACCCCGTCCTGCTACATGTATGTATTTGTGAATACCACTGAGCAAGCCATCGTACGCCAAGCAACAGACTTCTTTAATAAGCATGAGATAGAAATAGGGGACACTGAGACATTGGAAAACACAAATATCGATCCTAAAATTTTTGAAGGTAGGATGAACTTGATTTCTTCTGTTCAAAAGAGTAATCCACCCAGATATAAGGTCAAATTAAGTGAAAAGCAAAATGTTGAGAATTTGACACAATTGAATGTTATCTTACCTTAAAGAGAAATGCCAGTAGTTGCAGTAAACACTGATTTCATGAGAAAGTCTGTAAAATAAGGATTAATTGTCAGTATATCATTGAGGATCTAGATCTGGTACAGTTACATAAACCGAACTTTGTGAAATCTTGAAATCTACGCTGAAAAATGTTCATGCTGAAGATCACCAACACAGATAAGCGCACGTGGGGCAGTGTACTATAATCATTGCTTTGCTTTGAGTGTAGGGCCAACTGATTTCTCCGCTAATAGGGGAGAGATCAGTGGTCGGGCCCGACGCTTGACCCAAACCCTGTGCTTATTTGCTGATTTCTCAGCAATTACACAATTTCTTCCAGAATCCTATGGCACATATGTTTTATTTATACAAACAGACACTTTGGTGGTCATTTTATTGGATTCTGTACGATCTCATTTTTATATCTTTACCAAAACTGGCATTTACCTTTAACACACGTCTATTCGATGCTTGCTATTCTTGAATGTCAGTTATTTTTCAAGTTCTTAATTTATCAATGCATATGAATATTTCATCTCTTTTCATTCTTTCATTGTGCCTTGGGCTTTATGCAGAGTGGATTTGGCACCCTACAGATCCCACCTAGTATCATTATTATGACCATTATTGATTATCCTGAAGACAACTATCTCTCTCTGTTTCTTTTCTAGGATTGTCAGATGCAGTCAAAATGCGTATCTTGGAGAAAGTCAGTGCTAAGATTGAAAAGAATGAGCAAGCAAGTAGAACCATCCCAGAGAAGGCCCAGATATTTCTGGATAAAAAGAAACTGATATTTCACAGGACGTGAGTCAGAGTTTGAAATATTTAGTGCGACCAGCCACCCCAAAACCAACAATGGGTTGCCAGGGAAGGTTCTCTGTAAAAAGCCAAAACAGTAAATTAGTCTTCAAAAAGCAAAAACTTGAAAATGGCCCATCTAAAAGAGTAATTCTCTCTCTTCATACTGTCAAAAGGTCATGTTACAAAATTAAATAAAAAATAAGATACAAGAGTTCTTTTGACGTAATTTTTTTTTTGCGGACCGCTTTCACTAAGATTGTAGAGTGTGCATATCTCATGCGTGAGTGAACCCTTAACTTGAAACAATGTTTCCTCATTTTAAGCCCTCGCTTAGTTTCTTCTGCATTCAATCAAGTACTAGTGTGGATTATTATGGATCTGTTGACAATGTATATTATAAAAGGTTAGGATGTGCTTTTTAAACTGTATAAAAATCTCAAAATTCATTTTGGGTGACTTAATTGTTGGTTTGGGGAATGGCTGGTTATTTTAGTAAATGATTTAGATCAATTTTATCAAGTATATGCTTATTCACTTGTTCTATATTAGCACTCATTGAAGAATGCATACCTTTAGTGTTTTAGTTAGATCTGATAGTGATAAATTTTTCTTATCATTAAACAATTGTTTGTGGTTGGGGTGAAGGGGGGCATGGGGTAGAGTTGGTGTATATAATGAAGGAGGTATGGTTTGTCCCTTGTGTGGTCACTCTACACATGGCCTGCTACAATGTATGCAACAGCATCTAGAATGGATGGATGGATGATTGGATTGTTGGATAGAAGAGTTAATGGATGGATGAATGAATGGATGACTGTCTGACTGACTGACTGAATGAAAGAATGGATAGATGGAGGGATGGAATGAATAACTTAAGGATACATGTAGCTGGATGTTTGAATAGAAAATTTAACAGATGAGCTGAATGATGATGACTGAATTAAGTAAACAAAGAAAACAAATTGTCAAATAATAAATGACTTAACGAATCCAGAAAAAACATAGAATGATGCGATGAATGGAAGAATGAATAGATGAAAGGATGGACGAATGGTCGATTTGATGGATGAAGGGATGGATTGAAAAACATAAGGATCGCTGGATGATTGAATAGAAGAATGAATAAATGGGCAAGCCAAATGATGATGAATAAATCAAATAAACAAAGAAAACAAATTGTCAAATAATAAATGACTTAACGAATCCAGAAAAAACAGAATGAATCGATGAATGGAAGAATGAACTGATGCAAGGATGGATGAATGGATGGATGAATGGTTGAATGGATAGATGAAGGGATGGATTTAAAAACATAAGGATAACTGGATGATTGAATTGAAGGAGTAAATAGATGGGCAAGCTGAATGATAATGAATAAATTGAATAAACAAAGAAAACAAATACTAAATGACTTAACGAATCCAGAAAAACATAGAATGAAGCGATGAATGGAAGAATGAATAGATGAAAGGATGGATGAATGGATGAATGGTTTAATGGATGGATGATTGAATAGAAGAATGAATAGATGGGCAAGCCGAATGATGATGAACAAATCAAATAAACAAAGAATACAAATTTTTAAATGACTTAACGAATCATGAATATTTTTATCTTGCTATGACAGGATTGTGAAGACTGTGCAAGCTCTAAATCACATTATTCTTGGAGGAGAGTCTGTTGTTCTGAATGATCATCACACCACAGACAGAACAGGACAAGACAATCAGAAAACCCATGTTGAACTTTGACAATAAACTCAAATTAATGTGCAGATAGTACCCGAGTTATAGATGTGCTTACTTAAAGAAAAATTACGGAACCCAAAAATTTCCTTATAACAAAACACCTTGCTGTATCCACGGACATACTAAATTCTATTTTGTTGTTTGAGCCTGTATTTTCCCCTTCTTTTTTATATTTTAAGTTGATGTCTGAGTGCCATTGGATTTATTAATGACACACATACCACTGCCCCCCCCCCTTCTTCTAGGACCCGGTAGGATTTATTCCTTGAATGCTTTAGCACCTATATGGCGGCTCAGCTACAGCCAGGGTAATAATATGATATGTATTAAGCGCAGTAGAGTATATGCAATTATAGTAGCTGCGCTATGTAAATGGACCATATACACCGTTTTTACATATGATCGGCTTTTGCATCAGCTTTTTCGTAGCGTTTACCGTTAAACGCGATTATCTTGCATCGGCTCTCAGTTCAGAATCAGCAATTTTGCACCACCAAAGTAGTAGGTTCAGAACCACGAGCCGATTCAGAATCGGCTTTTTTTACTACGTGTAAACAGAAAGCTGATTCTGCATCTGCAATTTCATTTACATTACCATTATGACGTACTTCAAAGCGCACGGATCCAGCTTTGTCTTTATTATGACATATATTGTTGGTGCGCGGATCATTTCAGTTTTTTGACACGCGAGCCGATGCAGCGTGTAAATGCAGTGCAAGATAAACCCAAAAGCCGATTCTGCATCGGCCTTTGGTTCAGAACCAAAAGCCGATCACATGTAAACATGGTAATTATTGTAATTATTAGAAATGGAACCATTATATCAATGGCCTCGAATAGGAAATAGAGTGATCCTTTCATATATGTTGAAGAATATATTGTTCATTTTTGTACACTTTACATTTGACTAGTATTTTCTGCCTCTGCCTTCTATCCCAATGATAATAATAATTTGATAGTAATTATACTTGCTGATAGAGCGCTAATAATACTTTATCAGAAGTCTCCAAGTACTCTAGGTAATGCAGCAAAATTACCCTGGCTTTAGCAGAGCATCTGTTACGCACACTGCATTTCAATGAATAAATTCCTACCAGGCACCCATTCACCTCACCTGGGTTGAGTGCAATCAGGGCAGCTCAATATGGGTAAATTTCTTGCTGAAGGCAAACACACCATGGCTTGGAATCGAACCAACATCCCTCAGAGTGAAAGATGACAGCCATAACCGCTACACCACGATGCCCCCAACCACAAGGGTAGTGTAGTGTTATATTTGGTTTGGTGCTGCAGCTGGTGTTGGTAACACCAGCCGCAACAAAATCAACAGATTCTTGTATATTGGAAAAGTAGTTGCAATCAATGTGCTTCGAGTAGTAGCAGTATTTTTGTTGATCGTGTGCTAAGCACTGATACGTGTACATCGGGTACTGAGCAATAGCTATGTGTGCTTTATATCGCATTCTAGGGACTCGAAATATGAAGAAATTAATCCTGATATACTCAATGAAATTTTAAAGGCTGAATATTTAAAAGAATTTCATTTTTTGGCCATTTAATTATCTATCCTCATTAGTGACTGGCTGGAATGCTCCTCGGGGAGTGATGGATGCGCATATGTAAGAGTCCGATGACCGGGGTAATAATAATCTGTATGTTCTTAGATATGTACAATTTATGTCTTGAGGGCATTTTTAATAACCAATTAGTATTATTCTAATGTAAAGAAATGAATTTACATTTTTATTATATTTTTAGTATAAACATACTCTAATTAAAACTCCAAGAAAGATATAGAATATTGGGTGAATGTCTGCCGGTAATAATTGACTTTCAGTGTAGGCCTATAGGTAGATTGGCCCAAAATTGTTTGTAGATTAATAGCCAAATAATAATTTGTTTGAATGATCATTGATTTAAGTTATGAGAACGTTTGTCAAAGTAACTTAAGACCTAATCTGCCAGTATTCTTGTATCATGTTATTTATTGTATGTAGATGCATTTCATTGTGTTATGAAAATTGGGTCAAATTAGGGGATTTTTTTTGAGGCAGCCAAAATTTCATATACTTTCTCCATGGATGTAAAAATTTGTGTTCACAAGTGATCCTTTATTTTGCAATGAAACTACATATATACTGCCAAGAGCTGACCAAGTCGTTGTGGTTATTATTGTATGACATCATATATTGTCTGATGAATTATTTGTATTGTTAGTGTTGCAGTAGATTTTCTTGTCAGTTGCTATTGGACCTGAAGCTTCAAGCTCAAATTAGCAAACGGCGGCGCAAATTGTGGTCTAAACCATGGTTTATGCAGATTCAATGCAGTAATTTCTTATAACGTGGCGCAAATTGAGATGCAGCCAAGTAATGAATGTGCGCTTTTAACACAGCGCATGTAAATACTTAACAAACCCACTGTTCAAACAATCTACTGTTTATGTTGACTGATTACATTAACAGCTCTCCATTGCTGTATTAAACGATAGTAACAGATGCGAATGAGCACATTGTGGTAAAAGCATTTATTAATTATTAGGCCCATTCCCTAGAACTGTGCTACATGTACATGTAAGTGTCCATCTAATTAATGCATAAAATCCGCTCTGCAGAAATCATGTTTGAGATCACAGATTAAAAAAACACCTTGATGGATTCGGGTCGATGTATTTATATTTTTCTTATTGTTATATAATTCCTTGTACTACCTTGAAGGATTTTTGTTGGTCAGCCAGTGAAATGTACCTAAGTGCTTTGCCTTGCCATGTATGTTATCTTTATGTTCATTGTTGTATGTGACAGCATCGTCTTGTGGATTGTGAAAATATGTTGAAACCCTGTTGAACAGTCAGGTGTAATATTTTGTTAAGATACTGTGTCAGGTAAATATTTTTTTGTTTTCTGTTTGGATGGTGATTAAAATAAACCTTCAATTGTAGAGGTTGTTATCATGTTCTTTAAAGCCAATTACTCTTGTAAGGTATCTTACCCTATGTGTGTACTGTCTATTCTTTTTTTCATTGAAAAGTGTTAATTTTATATAAAGGCCATGTTGCAAGCCCCCCCCCTCCAACAAAAAGTAAAGTTAAATAAACAGAGAAGTATAGCAAAGGCCCAAATTAAAAAGGTGAGAATTTCATGAATGTCTGATGTAAAGAAAGAAATGACATTTAATATTTGCTTAATATTACAAAACAAGGTTGATATGTAAATAAGTAACTATTGATGTCTCCAACTCTGTATTTTGTCACATGAAATATCTAAATTTTGTTCTCGTTATAATTTAAGACAAAGTTTGATTCCTCTATGAACATTTTGGAATTGCTATTGTTGCAACATATTGTAATTCAATATAAAAAATGCGAACAAAAATTATCAATGTACATTTCATTTAATATGAAAGATGTTTATTTTCAATTGGTCTAATACCAATTCGTCCAATTACCAACTCGTCTACTATCATTTGGTCTACCATCAGTTTGTCCACTAACCACATGGTCTAACTGCCATTTCGCCCACTCACCATTTCATCTAATAACCAGTTGGTCTAATAGCCATTTAGTCCATATACCATTTGGTCTAAATGGACTAAGTGTTAATTGGGAGAAATTAATGAAAATAAGATGGATATTAGACCAACTGGTTGAGACAAACCGGTGATTAGACGAAGTTATGATTGGACCAAATGGTTGTTAGACAAAATGATGGACAGAATGGCATTAGACTAAATGAAGGTAGACCATGCGGTGAGTAGACAAGTTGGCAGTAGACGAAATGGAAATTAACCATTAAAGATGGGAAAGAAGTAGTGTGACATCATCGACTCATTTGCATATCACTCCTATTGTGCCTATAACTCTTGTGAGAAAATTTCACAACCTTTCTATTTTTTTACTGTATACAGCATATGAAGGGAATCCCAATGTCTGCAAACCTAAAAAAAATGAACTCGTATACATGTATATTTATATTCTTAAAGAGAAAGTGTGCCCAAGTTCTCATCAAAATTTTCAAGATGAATTTCTTACCCTCAAACGGTGGCCTGTCAATTTATATTAAAAAAAAGTAATAGTAGTTCCCCAAGACTAGTCCATGGACCTTTTCATTTTGCAAATAATTTGGGTGCTTTGATGAGGGAGGCAAAATTTTAATGCCTTTTATGAAAAGCATAACAATTATTTTATAATTTTAATTATATTTGTATATTTGTCCATCTATCGCAAACAAAGAATATAACCCTTTATTGATCAGATTAATGCAGATATGTGTATGCACTCACAAGGGGCTCTGCGGCATACTAATTCTTGCTTTCCTTCTTCTATCTATCTCTCTCACTCTCTTTCTTTGTCTCATTCTCCCACTAGTATTCAACTCACACTGCCTTCAAAACTATAAATTACGAAATCTACAATCACAAATGTATCATCAATTTCAAAAGGTGTCATGATTTTAATGCCTATCAAAATTACTTCCAAGTACAATTTACAAATAAAATCATAATATCAATAAGCAATCAAATTGATATGTAATGCCATTTTTGGAAAATATTTAGAAAACCTATTCTCAATGTCAAGTATGAGTGGCAAAATAGACTGCATTTTGAATCAACCATTATTTTGGGAGAATGATGGTGGTGATAATGTTTCACAAGTTAGAGGATACATCTAGTTTTCAATATATCTACCATTCATTATTAATATCCATACATATGTGACATTGGAATACAATGTAGAGCTCAAAATTTGAAGTCACATGGTGCCCTGATAATTCCAAATACATAAACAAAAATGAACGTAACTGATTATCATAAATGAAATACACTTTAACAGATTTTGGTTAATCATATGAAAAAAAACCCTACTATAAAAATATGCACGGATTATATTATCTTTAGTTTACACATTTACACTTCCTGTACAAAAAGAACTGCATTTTAACATAAAACTTCCCTAGTATAACTATGTAATTTATCTAAAGTAATGAAAAGCCGATGAAAGTAACATTCAACTTCCATCAGCTTTTCATTACTATACATAAATAAGTTATACTAGGGAAGTTTCATGTAACAGATTGCAATATTAACAGTTGCCAACAGGTCTCTATTCTGATTTTGGTTAAAATCACCAAATTTTTAATTAATACTATCTTTTAGTCAAGTCTACCTGACTGATTCAGTTTCTAAATAATAATATGCTACATTTCAAGGTATTAAAGGGGAAGTTCACCCTGACAAAAAGTTTATTGTAAAAATAGCAGAAAATATAATAAAAAATATTGATGAAAGTTTGAGAAAAATTCATCAAATAATTAAAAAGTTATTAGAATTTCAATTATTTGATTTGTGACGTCATATGCGAGCAGCATTCCTACATAGCGAATGGTAAAAAATCAATGAAATGTCATTTTCTCAGAAAATTAAAAATGGTTTTCACTGTACCTATTGTATATCAATAGACAAATCATTTCACACCCGATCATGAATAGAAAACATAATTAAGTCATCAGGAACCATAAAAAATTTGAAATTCATGCATTTTATATTACATAACACATGAAGCAGCTGCTCGTTTATGACGTCACAAATCCAAAACTTTGAACTCCAATAACTTTCTTATTCTTTAACGGATTTTCCTTAAACCTTCACCAATAATTTTTACTATTTTTTCTGCTATTTTTACAACAAAGTTTTCTTTAGGGTGAACTTCCTCTTTAAGATCTGGGGAAAAGGGTCAAATAAGTTTTCAATTCTAGACTATCGCTAGACTGCGCTAATTCACAATGATTCTGAGGCTGTCATTTCAATTTTGAAATCTCTCGATCGGATAACTTTTCAAAATATCAGCAAAAAAAAGTAGAGGTCTGTATAATTGTCTCTTTTGATCTTATACATTGTGTCGCTTTAGCGTTCTAGTCATTCACGCGATTTTACTCCAATGAGTGCATGTCGAAAAGCTTCAGTATGTCAGTTTTTAAGGCTATGCTACGATTTTGCAGTACCAAACACTTATTTATACATTTCAAATTCCATTTTACGTTCTGTACAATGTAGTGAATAAAAACTGGGACCTGAAACACAAAGGTTAGTCATTAATCGTATGCTTGATTTTCCCGATTGAATTGATTGTACATGGTGTAGTCCACGCAATCAATCATAGAAAATGTTCTATAACATTGCTAGGACCCTGATGCATTGAAGCGTACAAGATATTTCAGATAACCTGGACCTTGCCAGAAGTATGCCTTATACAACAGACACTTAAAAGTGTCGTGGTGGATTAATAACTGGTTACTAAAAAGCTCCAAGGACAAAGAAACCTTTATTACAATCAAATCAAAGAGATGGGTGTTTCATAAAGCTGTTCGTATAAAGTTACAAGCAACTTTACAAACGAATGATGAACCTTTCTTGAGAGTTTACATCGTAAACTATCAATAAAAATTTGGTGTGCATAATATACCTCCAGAAAGGATCACAAGTTTTTCGTAAGGTCTAGTCACTTTTAAGTGTAACTTACGAACAGCTATATGAAACACCCACCTGGGGGGTGTTTCACAAAGATTTAAGTATGACTTAAGTATGACCGCACTTAAATGTCTATTTGGTGCGGCATAAAAGGCATGAGCGCATTGGTCAGATCATGCGAAGAGGACGCGTACTACTGCCTATTGATCAATAAAGTTGTGCGTTGCATATCTTGTACGTGTCAGCATTTAATTGCGACTTAGATCATACTTAAATCTTTTTGAAACACCCCCCCTGGTCTTTTGTCAAGATGAGAAGGCAGTATTGTATTGTCGTGTATTGTGCTGCTCTGTGTATATTATGACATGTTGTGCAAGGGGGTGGTGTGCCATATTGTGACAACACGATTCAGTGCAACAGCAGACATGATCACTTTTGATAATGATGTCTTGGTAATGATGCCTTTCATTAACTTTATACATGTACACACGTTTTTCCCACTTTGCCACAATGGCAACCAGGCTTTCATGAATAGAAATATTGAATAGAAGAGCTCTATAGGATATTATTATCCTGGCAGGATTCACAGAATCCAGATAAAGATACTGAGAAAGTACATGCTTGACTGCATGAACGACGAAGGTTGGTTTCCTTTTCATCATGATTTCAAATTACATATCAAAATACAAAAACCAGGAATTAAGATCTACCGGAATACGTTAATGTACATTACAATAATGTTATTAACTACATAATAAATATGTGCATATTCATCTTTGAACAACAGGTGTGATGTTTTCAGTGAATAACCTTGCTGTGCTACAAGATAGAACATCCTGTAGAGGAATATCAATACCAACATCATTGAATGTAGTTGCATGCTTGTTATAGAGGTAGAGATCAAACTGAGGATGGAGTTGGACTGGTACATTGACCCCCATCTCATGGACACCACACCAAACAGCGCACAGGTACAGTTCCTTCTGATACACTGTAGCCAGACAGAACTTCATAAGACTTGGAAGATAGCCACCACTTTCCCACCTGCCTTCATCAGGGAGGTACTTCTCGACCTGTATACAGGGGACTTCGGTGCTCGATTGGGCAGAGGAACCACCTATAACCCATATCTCCTTGCCATGTGTCACGCAGGCAGATCGAAGCCGAGGGGTTGTCATCGCGGGAAGGGTTGCAGTCCAGAGATCGGTGACGGTATTATAGCTCATAGTCCTGCTCCCAGAGAAGATATAGATGCTATCACGGTAAACTGCACTGGTAAAATCTATGACATCACGAGGCATAGGGGTCATAAACTGCCATTCATCAACAGAAGGATCATATCGCTCCACACTGTTCAGGATTTCCCAATCGTTAAGGCCTCCTAGAATGTAGATATTACCGTTCACTACTTGAAGTTGGAAGTCAGTCCGTCCTTGCAAACGCTGGGCAACCGCAATCCATTTTTTTCGTATGTGGTTGTAGTGGAACATGCTTTTGTCCTGATAGTCATTAGTGATTGCATAGACTTCATTGTCAACAACTGTCACCAAGGCTCCAAATGTTCTGCAGATTGGGGGCAAATCGAGAAAGTAGCATTGCCGGCTGGGCAAATGTACGCAGAATATTGTATTTTGGCGCCCATGTCTGCCGGCCATTAAGATAAGCTCTTGTGCACTCATACCTAACCTTGCACCAGGTTCTGATGAAGACGACTGGGAAGCCGAAACCTGCGAATCACTAAATTCACTGGGATAAGCTTCACTTGTAGTAGGCTCCAAAGGCATAAGACCTTCTGTTCTCGCTCTTGCAACTTGCATCCTATCAAGACACTTCACATTGACATGTTTAAGGATTTGCTGAGCTGTACAGACCTTGCTGGTGGGATCTTTCTTATACCATTGGAACATAGCTTCAAAGACATCCCCCTCAGATCTGACATTCAGCATACGACTACTTGCGATGCTCAGAACAACATTGCTAGGTGCATTCAGAAACTCTTCCTGCTTACTCACCAGGATAAAGTTGTAATTGATGTACTCCCATGAGGTTTCCAACAGACTCACGCAGGAGTACGCGGTGGCAAGGCAGTACATTCCAATACAATTTGCAATGCTGAGAGATTTCTCCAAATACTCAGCACAAAAGTGGATGAGTGGTACCACCTGAAGCAGATTAGCAGTGACAAAGACATCCTGTACATTCTGGTCATCCAGGATGATGTTTCCGGTGTAGAGGAAGTCTAAGAGTAGCCTCAGAGATGATGGCTCAACATCCTGAAGAGCCACAGTCTCCTGACGACTTTCTGACATGCCTCCTGTAAACATGGCTTTAAAATAAGGACTGCATGCTGCTAGCACACTCCGATGGCAAGGGAATGTGTCAGCATTCACCTTCAGGGAGACGTCCGTCAGAAGACCTTCCAACCGAAGTGACTGAAGTTGGTCCAGTACAACAGAGCCATGATTACAATCAGAGTATCTAGTCATCACCTGCAGGAAATAACAATGAATTGATTTGGTTAACCTTAAAGTGACTGTTTTGAGTAACAAGGGTGGGGGGGGGAGGAGGTGTAAACATTATCTGTCCATTGACTGCGCAGTAGCACTGATCCAATCAATCGTAACTCTATGGAAATCCACCAGGGTCATATTTTTTTTCTACAGGAAATTTGCACAATGTCTTTTGTAACCAAAGAGAAACACAGTGAATTTTCAAGAAAACGATGAATGCATGAATATATCATAGCTAAAGAACATTTTGAACAAACATGCATAATAGATGTTGACGTTGCTGGCCGTCCATAGTTGCGATTGATCGGATCAATCGCAACTCTTTGTAAGACAGGGCCCTGGGGTTCAAAAGTTTTAATAACAACCCTTGGTCTCGAAAGTGCACCCGGTATACATGTAGGTCTAAAAAAACAATAGCTACTATATGGACTGCGTTGCGCAATCGCATATCGCGAACAGACAAAACATTGCCCCTCCCTCTCTCTCTTCTCTTCGCTTCCAGGTTTCATACTAAATAAATTACAAATTGTAAAATGATTTCAACAAGCTTATTATTTATCTTCCTTTTTTGACTCCAGCGCGTTATTAAGTAGACAAAACCCATAAACAATTTGCATGCTGTCGCCAAGCGGAAAACAAAGAAATCAAGATGGCGACGTAAACACGGCCGTAAGCTCTTCCAACTTGTCATAACAAATTTCTTGTTTTTTTATGAATTCTTCTTTAAAAATAAAATCAATATCGCAGAAATGTTGGAAATGAAGTTGGACCCCATGTACGGTGCATGTTTTAGGGCTAGATTCTAGATCTTTTACTAAGTTTTAGAGGGAAAGTAGAATTCTCGGGGGCGAAAGTTTCTGGTTTTGTACCCGTAGTACGTGGGGGAATATAGGTTGGCATGGTTGAGGTCCCAGGCATCAGTGGGGAGTGACCATACGTAGAGTATATGACTTTCACTCCCCAGACTTCTCCAGGCTACCCCCGGGAGGGGGAGGGGACCCCCATTTTTACACCCAAATTTCCGTTCCAAGGCATAGCATTTTTTTCTTATTGAGAAAAAAAAAAAAGAAAGCCGCCCCAAGGCACAGCATTTTGTTCTTATCGAGAAAAAAGAAAGAACTCTGCTCCAAAGCTTCGCATATTTTTCGTTACGCCATTCCGGTCGCATTGATCTGCTGCAATTTTGGTGAAAAGCGGCCGCCGAGCGCTGTCCGACCTAGCCTGGGGCGTTTTGGGGAGTGAAAGTTATATACTGTACGTATGGAGTCACTCCCCACTAACGCCTGGGACTCCTTCCGCTTGGTGACAGCACGCAAATCCCGCGATTTGCGTGCTGTCACCAAGCGGAAGACAAAGAAATCAAGATGGCGACGTAAACACAGAAGTAAGCTCTTTCCATCTTTTCAAAACAAATCTCTCGTTTTTTTAATGAATTCTTCTTCTGAAATGTTGGAAATGAAGTTGGACCCCATGTACATGTTTTAGGGCTAGATCTTTTAGAGGGAAAGTAGAATTCTCGGGGGCGAAAGTTTCTGGTTTTGTACCCGTATGTGGGGAAGTATAGGAAGGAGTCCCAGGCGTTAGTGGGGAGTGACTCCATACGTACAGTATATAACTTTCACTCCCCAAAACGCCACAGGCTAGTCCGACCATCGTCTCTGCGCTAGCGCACCCGGCAGAGGCAGCGCTAGCTGCATCATGCACGTATGCCCATTCCATAGGGGTGCATACGCACGTACTCACACACTGGCGATCCGTTCCAAGGACCCCTGTTTTTAAAAAATTGTAGTTCCAAAGCCCGTTCCGAGCACCCTCCTTTTTACAAACAATAAGCCCGCTCCAGGGCCCCAGCCCCGTTTTTTGTCTCGCCCGCGGCACACCCCTACCACTTTTTTGGTCGAGTGCCCCCCCCCCCCAGTAGAGGCGCACGGCCAATATGGGAGACTCTCTCCAATAGGGGAGACAATCTCCCACATTGGAGACTTGCTTTGCAAAAGGACAAAAGAAACAACACCAACAAAAACAAGATTTTTTCCACCCCAAATTTTGTCTCACTGAGGTCAGAAGCCCATTGGTTTTGTGTGTGATTGACAAAAAAAATCCTTATCAAAACAAAAGTAGACGGTGAATTTTTAAAGTAGACGGGGAAAAGGGGTAATTTTTCATGAGGAATCTGCTTATCACATTTTTATTTGCCGCCAAGGTAATCCTTTTGCAGCAAATGTAAACAAAGGAAATTGGTCTCCCAAACTGGAGACTGTCTCTGAAATTGGATACCCAAATTCTTTACAAAAGTCTCTTATATTGGAGATAATCTCTCTCATGGGAGACAGTCTCCAATATTGGCCGTGCGCCTCTACTGCCCCCCGGGGGCTACCCTTATCTCAGAGCTACCAAGTCTCACGCATTGTGCGTGAGACTCACGCATTCAGGGTCCGTCTCACGATCTCAGGCATGGCACCCATTTTTCTCACGCATATCGGTACCCAACATAAAAAAAGAGGAAAAGTAGCATTATTCGCCAGATTATACGACTGGCTGACCGCCTTCGCTTCTAGCCCGGCACACGAGACGAATCAAAAGTGCAGTCAGCGCACAGCTAGTACGTTATACGATGAACAGCGTGCGTGCATCGCATAGTTTTGAAGTTTGAAGCCCATATCTCATGCGCGCGCACCTTTTCGCAACGTACTATACTGGCCGCGCGCGCTCAGAGACGTCGAGTCATGAAAATCTCACGCATTACATTTTTTTGAACTTGGCATCTCTGTTATCTCCAGTGCCGGTGCAGTGTACAGTGCCAGTGCCGGTGCAGCATGCATGCAGTGTACACTGCACACCACAGGCACAGTGATTGATTGAATGTGTGCAGCATTGCATGGTGTGGCAAACTTCCAACTCAATTAACCCAATCTCACTATTTTATATGTATTGCTACGATACTTACGCTTCTTCCGAATCTAGTAGGCCTACTCGAGTCAAGAGGATCACACTCAACAGACGCAGATTCTAACTTTAGATCTTCAGTTACTTTCACAGAATAAAACAAGTTGCTTTGGTTTTGGACTTGAGTTGTAGATAATGTTATTATGTTGAGAAAAGTCCTACGCTCACTGAAATTACCAACCATTACAAGCAGTGGTTAACGGCGCTGACGCATATCACACACAATCCAGTCGCTATCTTCAATTTCAATCAACCTGCCATGTCAATGCTACTGCCTTTTCAGTTTCACAGGAATTAGGAAAATTCGATCGATAGCGAGGGTTAATCCTGCAAAACATGGCCACACTTAGACCAGAAACAAAGAAAAGGATCATGGATGTCGTGAATGTGGGAAAGCTTACATTCCAATTCGGATTTATTCCTTTTATTTTATATTTAGGTGAGTTAAAAGGTGTTATGCAGAGCAGTGCTAGTGGAGAAGTGAATGCCACATGGCCCGGCCCGGTACCGGCGTTACCGAAGCCGAGGAGCTCATCCGACCGTCTTCGTCGGCGGAGCTCAACTTAGTTCGTACTCGTAGACACGTTGAACGGGGCAGTCTCGTGGGTATTATGGCAGTGCCAGTGTATCCTATTGCCGGACACCTTTATTTCAGTGCGTTAAAAATGACAACTAGAGGAAATAGGCCAAATCGTGGTTTTGGGAACCACTCGTAGATTTGTGTATGCGCACTTGTGTACAAAGTGAATGGAGGTGGAAATAGGGAACCGTGCGTGTGACTGAATAAAGCGCTGCTGTATGAGAAGTGAACGGTGGTTCCCTATATCACGATAATGCCAGGAAATACTTGCTAGGCCTATTCTAAATATTCTGAAAAATTATGAATATGATAAACTTATTTTACATTTTCCAAACGTTTTCTTTGCACTGCACTTGCGGCATACCCCTACGGCTACGCGAAAAACAATTTTTTTCGTGCATGACAAATTACATCGTAATTCCGAACGTGCTGGATGGGTAAAAATATTCTTGATTATAATGATGTAAGAAAGAATTGGTGTGATTTTTTTTCATCGTATATCATCATGAGTAAATTTCAAGAATCAAGTTGTTTACTTATATTAATTTGTTATATCGAATCTTATCTGACTTAGCAGATCTTTGTAATAAATTTGTGTTTGCTAACTAATTTTATTATTTTTTATTGCGTGTTCGATATGGCACTTTGACGCATTGCTCGTCCATATCGTGACCCTCAGTCATCAAGTTCTATCGATGCGCTGTCGATCATCGACGGCTCTCTATCACGGTTAACCTCGCGCACAGCTGGGGTACCGGATACCTTGAGAACTAGCCGTCGACGATATGTCTGTATTTCCATCAGAAAATAGATTTGTTGGGATCAATTTTTAATGCAAAATTATGTTATATGATATTTTAAGCATTGTCTGTCATTTTAGAGAAAAATGGGGTAAAAGTTGATTTTTTCGCCTTGATTTTGCAATCTTGTTCTTTGAATAGATCTGTGAAATTGAACTGCAGAAGTCTTACGGTACGAAATCAATTTCGTACACAGTAATATGCGCGTCCGGAAATATGATAGTGTCGGGTGATACAATACGTGACTATACCCCAAGACTCAAATTACCAAAGGCAAAAAAAGGGGGCGGAGGGGGCAAAGGCCTGCCAAACCTTTGATATTTTTAAATGAAACGTGAATTTCACGGACATGATTCTTCACTGGGATCTACATATTTAATGTAAGGTTAGCTTAGTCATTTGTTACAGCCAGTGCCATTGCCAGTGGTGCTAACATTAAAATTGAATTTAGTGAACCCCTCCAGAAGATGAACATCAACTTTTTATGCCATGTTTATTCAATTGTATGAAGCCGGGTAGTAAAATATTGCATTCAATAAAATTGTTTCTCTCTCTGGGCTCGCAGAACAGTCATTGTTTGTAGTATTGTCTCCATTCAACACTGTTTATGAAGAAGTGCATTTTGTGGTGGGGTTCACTTCACTATCTTTTTTTAGCTCCACTGTAGATCCGAGCAGAGTCTAGTCTACTGTCTGTATGAACTTATGATCAGCTTGTCAAGTCAAATAAGTTGTCTGTTTCATAGACTTCTCAAAACTCTTCAAACTCACCAGTTAATGAATTAAAAACTAGAACTAAACGATTGTCTTAAAACTTAAAATTTTACTCCATCTGCATGCAGGATTCAAGAAGGGAGCTGAACCCGGGATGCCGGAGCCTAGTCTGCTGAGTCTACTATGGGCATAATGACTGTTGGAAAGACATCACATGATCTACATCACTTGACCTTGATCATGTTACCTTTCATCAACCTTGAAAAAGACATTTGACTGATTGATGGAGGAGTCTGTCAGGACAACTTCCAAGTGCTCTGAATCCCCTGCTCTGTAAAGTGAAGGAATTTGGAAGCCATATGTAGGCTTGCTTGGACATCACCAACCATGAGTTTAAATCAGAAGTCTTCATTCCAGCTTGCCATGAGACATCATCCAACAGAGCACTGATGTGTTCACCTGGAGAAGCGTTTCTGGACCTGTATCACAGCCACTCTGCGCATATAATCTTTATTTGTTGAGAAACTGATTAATTTCCCAGTTTGACTTTTATCATCAGTGTTCCTCCAGTATGACTCTAGATAGATTCATAGTCGGCATACATATTTTATCTCATGAAGGAACGTTTTTCTAATCAGCTCTGCACATTGCATGTACTATTAAAGGGATGCCATATATGGTTTCGCTTGTATGTGCATTTACAAATACCAGTGTTTATACTGTAAAATAATTTTTCAAAATTTGAGGAAATCTTGACTTTCCCATAACAGGTAATTTATGGGAAATGATTAAGTCCAGGAAATTCTTTGAAATCTAAAAATCGTAATGTAGACAAAATTTGAAAGTAACAATTTTGATTTGCCCTATTCTGGAGCTAAAATTTAATACTGATTTGTTCACACTTTAGGAGGTACATACATGTAGGCAATTTAAGAGGTCTTTAATTCTTTGATTCCTAACCATTAGCATGCTAGTAGCCTACTTCAGGCTTGCTATACATGTATTCGAAGATTCCAAAAACTTTAACTGAATTAAGGTTTGAGGATTTACAAAAACTTGAGCTGTGGAAATTGGTAATTATTCAAAAGTCATAACTTTCGAGACGTAAGTCCAAATTCAAACAACATTTTTACACCATATAAAACACCTTTTCATGTAGGGAAAGGGTCAACTCAATAAGTTGTATCCCTGATTATTGGTATTGCCTGATATCTTTATCATTATATTGTCTATTTGGGGTGGATATCAAGGTCTATCAAGGTATATCAGTGAGTCAGGGGGAGTGTTTCACAAAGATGTAAACTCTGACTAAAATTTATTCTTTAATTTTTCTACACACATGAATGTGATATTGGTCAGGGGCCCCGTTTCATAGAGGACTTGCAACTGTTGTAACTGCCATTATTGCAAATAGTACCATGGTACATGTAATCTTGATTATGATTGGCTGCTGAACCCTGTTACCGTGGTAGTTGCCAGTATGGCAAAGTTGCAAAAGTTGAAGTTGCCATTATGACAAACTACATGATGCAGATGCATGTGATTTTAGGGCTCTAGATTGACTTAAGTCACTCTCAACTCTTTGTGAAACACTCCGCTATTCAGATATAGAATGCTTCTAAAAGATGGGTAGAGTGGTCTAACAATATAGGAAACACGTTTTCAGTTACTTGTGTGAGAGTAAGCTAAAACTCGATTTGGATGTAATTCTTTCGTTTGGAGCAAAATTTGCTGCTCAAATGCAGCTTATTTCTGTACTGGCATATCTGTGAATAAGACATCTTTATATGGAAAATGCAGGTATTTATCAAATTGTGAAGAAATTATTATAAAAAATGTCAAAATTTACAGTATTACATGTCCAGCATTGTCCTTTGGTTGGTTTGTTGAATTCAAAGATTTGTTGTTGTTGAAAGGTCACATTTATTTGGATCCATAAAAAAACCATGACCAACATTTCAGCAACAATTCTACTCAAAAAAAATTTAAAGGTAAAAGGGAAAGAAAAAGAAAACATAAAATGCAAAAGAAATCAATTTCAATACCAGGTTTTTTTTTTCAAGTACAATTGTTAGGAATGCTATAACGAAGGAGCTGTTTATCAGTGAATAAAAGCAAAAAGTATGATTTTGTGACTAAATTGGGATTATCAATTCATAAAGTGAAATCTCAGCTGTGCGACTGATTATGAAATTGTGTCACTCCCCTTTAACCCTTGCTGACTAGAATAATATACGGTACACTAATAGGGTTAAAGAGAGTATGAGTGACAGAAAAGGGACATTGAAGGAACGAGAGAGCAAGAATATTTGAAGTGGGAGAGAGCCATATAGTTTTGTGAGACCGGGCCATTGATAAGTGCACAAACATAAACACACAAACCAAACCATGTACTGTATGCATTGCACAATAATATGCTTTATTACAATCGTTCTCTGTACACCATATATTCTACATACTAACTTTTCATTATCAGTATTTAATCATATATCTATACATACACTTGGCTTCACATAAAAATATAAGAAAAATAGCAGCTGATGCAAAATCTGAAATAATAGCAATGCAAATCAAGAAACTTCATTTTATTTACTTGCATGTAATAAGGAAAGCGTCAGAATCATGGACACATTACCGAAAGTTAAACTATTTCAGTCTGCGATAAACAATTGGGAAAGGTAGTAGTTTTCATATTAAAGAATTACAAGAAACCTACAATATAAACAGAATTTTGACTTCTCTTGCTTCCCATAATTTGAGTACAGATATTGACCATGGTCTAGTTAAATTGTTCTTCAGAATACAGGGCTAATTGTTTACAACATCATGAGGGGATATGTCATGGGCTCAATATCAGCTATTCGTCAAAGGTTCAATGTCACAATATTTTGATATTATTGTCGTTCTGCAAATGAAAATGCAATATGGCCTATCAATCAAATGATATTGACTTTTTATTGCTTTTACACTTCATGATTATGTAATTGTTATTGTGTTTTGCAATCTGTCATGTCAAATGATGTAATGTACCCCATGGTCATATATATATATATATATATATATTTAAATACATATACACATGCATACATGTATATATGAAATCAAATATACAAAATTTGCTATCAAAATTGCTAAAAATGCAAAATTGGAAAATTTGTACTTTGGTACTCTCGAACGCTTTCAATATGTGGCACAGATACAGGACTTATTGTTGTTGGCTGCCTACAAGTGGATGGTGATAATATCAAGACATTGTGAGCATGACTTTGAATGTTTGCTTTTCAAAAATGACACCTTACAGATAAATTTCAGTTTTGGTAACGATCTCAAATGACTTATTACAGAATCTAATATAATGACCCCCCAAGTGTCTGTTTGTATGAATAAAAAATATGTGCCACAGGATTCTGGAAGAAATTGTACTTGCTGAGAAATAAGCAAAATAAGCGCGGATTCGGTCACTTCTGTCGTGTCTTTATTCCAGCAATAATAATACACTGTCCAACGTGTGCCTATCTGTGTTGGTGATCTTCAGTGTGAACATTTTACAGCGTAGATTTCAAGAATTCACAAAGTTCACTTTATGTAACTGTACCAGATCTAGATCCTCATGAAATCAGTGTTTACTGCAACTACTGGCATTTCTCTTTAAAGGGGAAGTTCACCCTGAAGAAAACTTTGTTGCAAAAATAGTAGAAAAAATTGTAAAAAATATTAGTGAAGGTTTGAGGAAAATCCGTTAAAGAGTAAGAAAGTTATTAGAATTCAAATTTTGCATTTGTGACGTCATAAACGAGCAGCTGCCCCATGTGTTATGTAATATAAAATGCATGAATTTCAAATTTTGCATGGTTCCTGATGACTTAATTTTCTTTTCTATTCATGGTCAGGTGTGAAATGATTTGTCTATTGATATACAACAGGTACAGCGAAAACCAATATCAATTTTCTGAGAAAATGACATTTCATTGATTTTTTACCATTTGCTATGTAGGAATGCTGCTCGCATATGACGTCACAAGTCAAATAATTGAAATTCTAATAACTTTTTAATTATTTGATGAATTTTTCTCAAACCCTTGGCAATATTTTTTATTATTTTTTCTGCTATTTTTACAATAAAGTTTTTTTCAGGGTGAACTTCCCCTTTAAATGCCCATTTATCAGTGCCATATAGTGGGACCATTTAACTAAACAGCTGTGTTCCAATGTGATTAGGCTTGGCAACACTGCTCTCCTACTATTAAAGCAGATGCGTGCTTTGTAAAGCTCTTGGTAAAATGTTTTTAAGACTTCATGAACTACTGGTGATCCTTTCTTGAAAATCTGGTACGTGTAATAACGCAGGAAAGGATTCCCAGTCAATTGTAAAGTTGCTCGTTACTTCCAAACGGCTTTAAGAAATGCCCATCAGCAGGAGCTTATGGCGTAAGAGTCTATATCACAGAAACTTTGCCATCCAACCATAACTACCATGGCAACAAAGCTCAACAGACAATCAGAATCAAGGATTTCAGGGAAGTTACCATTGAATGGCAAAGTAAGTAACCTTTATGCAACTGGCCCCAGGTCTGACATGTGATGCATTCACATGCCATCGGCATCTGTGTGTCTTGAGAGACTATTGGCTGTAGAGTCCCACTCTGGAGTGGCACTTGCGTGTAAATAAAAAGCAAATGCACGCACCAATGATCCAAAGCATTACATGCCTTGGATCAGTATTTTCACTGAACAGCTACATGTTCCAGAAAGGCAGTCTAATCTTTCCTCTTTGTACTTAAACTGAATTATTAATTCTGCCATCTTACAACAAAAGGAAGCAACTCTGTGAAATGAGTTCAATAACAAATGAAGAATATGTGTCATTATCTTGTGTGGAAATACAAAGAGCAAGCTTTGTGACTCCAACTTCTTATAGCAAAATGCAGGGCATACAGAAAATATCCCAAATCAAGGAAAAAAAAAATTGAAAAAAAAAAACACATCAAAGTTGCTTCCTTTGGTCATGGGATGGCAGCTAGCATTCATATCTTGAGTTGCTATGCCAGTCTATATAAACATTGGGTTTCCATATATCAATGCTGCTGATCATCTCATAAACCCTGATGCGATGCTTCCTGGCCCACGCCGTTGAGAATGACAAATCAGGCAATGCGTCTGGATGTAAAGAGAAAGAAGAACAGAAATCAAAAGCATGGATCCATGTACATTCATGACATACTAGTAAGTTTCCTGAGCACTTCAGGGTCCTGTAACACAAAGGTCAGCGCTTAATCGTACGCTTGAATTCTACGAATGATTGTACATTGTAGTCAATGGAATCAATCATAGAAAAATGTTCTAAGATCATTGCTAAGCTTAGTGTTACGGGTCACAGAACAGTGGTGTGATGAGCCCCTAACTTGAGGGGGCCACACATGGAGTATTGGGCAAAATTTATAAAATGCTATGAGGGAGCAAAAATTTGGACTTAAATCTGTAAATCTAATTTTGAGATATGGTGTCATATTTCACTTTTTCCTCTCCTTTATCTTCAATCAAATTCTCTTTTTTTTCTTTTGGTCAAGACTTTTTTTTTGCGGGGGGGGGGAGGGGAAGGGGGCTTGGTTTCCCCCAAGTCCCCCTTCTGCTTGAGAGTGCTTTAGAATATTGATTATTTTTTTTTGCAAATGTTATGATCAGCAGTATAATACACAAGTAAATACACAATTTGTGTATTAAAGCTAAATGCAAAATTTTATATGGAAAAATGTTGCTCCAAATTAAAAAACAAAAGTCCCATTGGAAAAACTTACCATATTTTGAGAAAGAATGCATTCTTCATGGAATGTGTGATGACAGTAAAACACTACTGCTACCGGAGGAGGCTCTGAAAATAAAAGCAAAAAGAATCTCATCACCTTCTAATTAAACCTCCACTTCAAGCAATTTCGAAACAGCAGCTTTGTATTGGGTGTAGCATCACCTCATGCCCTCAAATACTCAAATAAGGCCAGGAATTCTACCCATAATGCAACATGCACATCTGTGTAGTCTTGTTATATAGGCCCACTTGAATGATAACGCACAAACTCACTACTAAATGCATTCATACTGCAACGATTATGATATACCAAGTAGCAAATCAAGTCCTTTCCTCTCTGAACATTTTAGTTTCAATACACAAATTAATTTACATGTATATGCTAGATCAGTCTATGTATCATTGATGATTATCTCAAAGGATATACTTTAAGGCTGGTTATTCATAAAAAATGGTCAATGAGAGACAACTTGTAGTTATGGTCAATTGCTCTCCAATGGATTGGCTGTATCCTTTACTGAGCTAGTTTGCAATTCAGATTCACATACTTTCATCATACAAACGTCACAAATAATAACGAAACAAGATTTCAGAATGGTAAAAAAACTCATTTTCTTTCCTCCAAATTCAGAATGGTTGATAAGTCTGATGACATGAAAGGTTGGTCCCAGACATATATAATCATATCTGATTGACAAATCTCAAAAAAAAAAAAAAACGAATTGCACACACACACATTAGGACTCACCTGTGTTTTGTAGTGGTTGATGGCAGCAATCACATGTTTGTGCATCTACATCAATACAAAAAGATGGGAGGGTTCAATATAATCATCAAGTTGGTCCATTTTCAATCAACCTAATTACATTATTTACTTCATCATTAATTTTATGTTATCATTTACTTATTCATATAATAACATTTAGTTACTGGTTCAGGAACGCTGGATTTTGATAACATTTTTTTCCATTCAGGTGATCCATCAAAACAAATGACACTCGTAAAACCAATGCTTTTGATAGAGGGTAGAATGTTGCATTGTAATCTTATGTTATCGATTTAAATCCCCATATAAAAATAATATGAAAGTGAGATTGGCATGCAGTGTGACTCTGTTTTCTTGTACCCATTCATCAGTGCTGCCTTTCATGAAATTTGTGTCACCATTCACTACAGAAGGCACAAGTGACAATGATGTGACTTCCATGTTGAAGATTGCTATTAAGGCATTTCGGATTACCTACTTCAGACGGAACGCCAGCATGATTTCAACAATCCATCCCCATTACAAGTTAAAAGGGTGCATTCAAGAGGGAGGTAGGCATGAAAAGCGAAAACTGTCAAAAAAAAAAAAAACAACCCAAAACACCTAAAATGCAAAAAGGTTTATGTAATGTGCACCAACTGCACACCTATCGTTACAAGTCCCATGGAAGGAAAATCATTTGTTTTCTTAAATAAAAAGCCTGATAAAAAGCTGAAATATGAAATGGAATCCCTAACCCCGCATCTCAAACCTGATACTAAATCTCAAATCCACAGAGCAAAGTGTTTGTGTGAAAAAGGGAACGTCCTGGTTTAGGGTACATGTATATCCAAATGATTAAAGATATCTCTGTTTCATAGGTGAGCAAATCTAGGAAATCAGGACAAAATCTGAATTTAGGATGCCATCAGGGCCCGCCCTTGAATCCTGGTTTAAGGTGCCCTTTTTTCAGGATGATTTTTGCTTATACTGTCCATTCTTCAATAGAAGTGAGCCCCCCCCCCCACAGATGCACAGAGGTAAGAAATGGTTGTGCAAAAAATATGAACAGAACATGTCTACCGAAATGACTGCACTGGTGAGAGCAAAGAGGTCAACTTACCACCTATTCTGACCCCTCTCTTCTGAATTTTGTTAAGCCGCTGCATCAGCGAGAAACAATCCGATACCAGAATCTTCTTACATCCTTCTCTCAACATGATCTAAAGATAAAGAAGAGTTATTTACAGATGAAAAATGTATAAATATTGTTTGTTCTTTTTCTCTTCTTCTTCCTTCTCGTACCGTCTGAAGCTTGTTCTTGTTCATCTTCCTTTCCTCCTCCTTCCTTGTCCTCCTATTCCTTTCTATTCATCATCCTACTCCTTCTATATCTTCTTCTTCCGATCTTTATTCTTTTGTTCATTACCTTTGACCACCTTTATTTCCCTTTTTATCATCATAACAATGATGATAAAATAACATGAATAATAACACGGCATTCTTGTCGCATATTGCATATTACATAATAAGCTAACGTCTCTATGTACATCTTCAACATAAATGCCAGTTGTAGTAATGTTCTCAAAATTAGTTAGAACAGAATCCAATAAAATGACCACCCTTACGGTTTCCATATGTAAATGAAAAAATAAGTGCCAGATGATTCTCAAAGAAAATGTGTAGTTGTTGAGAATATTATCTGTGTTGGTGGTCTTCGGTGCGTTTTTCAGGTCTTCAGCATCATGGTTGCACAAAGTTAGGTTTATGTTTATGTACCAGATCTAGATCTATGAGGATATGGTTACAGTTAAACTTGATTTTAAAGATTTACTCATAAAAAAATTGTTTGCTGCAACTACACCGTCTTCCAAACTTCAGTCTCAGTTGATTTTTACCTGTAAGTTGTAGTCATGTAGAATCTTTACAAGTGAATCTCTAAGCCCTGGAATCTCCATTCCTTCTTTAATTCTCTGCAATAAAAAAAAAAGAAGAAAGGGATATTATGAAATCAAATCTCAGAAGATGGCTAAAAGAGGTTTGATGATACAAGCTCTTCATATGACAAGTGAATATTCAGGGGGTGATTTTATAAAGCTGTTTGTAAACTTACATAGGACTTAAAACTGTATACAGTATGTTCCGGGCATGTTTGCTTTTTGCATTAGATTCAAGATTTCAGCATAAAAACAAATGAAAATTAGTATAAAAAAAAAGAAATGGAGACATAATGAGTGGTATTCTGATCATTATGAGCGTGGAGCGTTGTGGCCCAGTGGATTAGTCTCCGGATTCTGAAACAGAGGGACGTGGGTTCGAATCCCAACCATTGCATAATATCTTTCAGCAAGAAACTGATCCACAATGTGCTGCACTCAACCCAGGTGAGGTAACTGGGTACCTGGCAGGAATTTATTCCTTGAAACACAGCACGTGTAATAGCTGCGGGGCTAAAGCCAGGGTAATAATATCCAATTAAGCACATTAAGAAAACGTATTTGGCAGTGAAATGCGCTATATAAGCATGTTGGTATTATTATTATCATTATTAACCTTGTCTAAACTAGAGTTCAATGGAATGCTGGGCTTTATAATATTTCTTCCATGGTCATGGCATTTACAATGTACTAATTAAATCTATTAAAATTTCAAAATATTCTAGTCGTTTCTCAATCTTATTTTATGTCTCGATTAACTTTTTGACAACTTTTTGCAGCAGGACAAGAATAATCTTAAGTGGTGAATGAGTTGAGAACTGACACACTGACAAATGTGCAGTATAAGTTGACCTAGGTTAAAACTAAGACTATCAGAAAACCACCGATTGAAATAAGTGATGAAAGATACATGTATTTTTAATGACTAGAGACATTACAACAATACATGAAACTTACCTTAATTAGTATAATAGGATCAACATGTGTACCAATATTGTTCAGGAGTCCGGTGATGAAAGCTAAAAATTACACAAAACAAAAAAAAGAGAGGAAAATATGAAATTATTAAAAAAAAACAGCAAAAATAATAATATGGTTATTAATACGATGTGTGAGGCACACTATTGAAAATGAAAGACCTCATTGAAGCCTTTAATCATAACTAAAAATAATTATAAAAAAGAACATTATCAATTACAAGTTGAAAACAGAATACAAATGAGGCCTTATAAAGTAATTAGACAGGTCTTAAGTGGTTTGTTCATGGAGTAATCAATAAGATCTTACGTGGTTTGTCCATAGAGTAATCAATAAGGTCTTACGTGGTTTGTCCATTGAGTAATCAATAAGGTCACCCCATAGCTCTACATCATCGTGTTCCTTGGCAAAGATGATCGCTTGCTCAACATCTTTCAATTCCTCCGTGATTAATCTCAGGGCTTGCTTGGTGTTACCCATCCGACCTTAAAACAAAGAAACAAACAAATTAAAAGACTGATAAAAAAAACAAAACATGGGTTTACAAGACCTTACGGATTGTGGGAGTATGTATAAGTACATATACAGGCCTTACTGGGGGACAACTGCTTGGGTCTGCCTATGAAAATAGGAGTTATAAACACATTTTTACTGTATTCATGAAAATGATTTGTAACATGTGTGACCCCTGAAATAAAAAAAAAAAAAAACTTTTTAAGTAAAATTGGCCAAGAAAATACAGGTCCTCACAACATACAGATCAGACTTGTACATGTACATCAGTCAAACACCTGCTCCTGTTCGGGGAATATAAACAAGATTATAAGTGACTACTTTGACAACCAGATTTAACATCTAATAAACCTTAACAGCATACAATTAAGTTATTTAAGTCTATTTACAGGCTTTATTGCTGTATTTTGATTATCAAAGTACATCTCATGTTCGCTGAAATGCAATCAAGAAGGTTTGAATTGATGAAATTTTGATTGAAATGTGATAAAAAAGGTTTGAAATTGATGAAATGTCAAAATCAAAATGCAATCGACATGGTTTTAATTGATGAAGCACTGACTGAAACTCAACAAGATTTGAACTGCTGAAGTGCAGACTGATAAACAACAAGATTTGAATCGGTGAAGTACTGATTGAAATGGAATAAAAAAAGGTTTTCAAATTTGATCATCTGTTAAATGAAATGCAATCAAAATTGTTTGAACTGAAGAACTGTTGACTGAAATGCAATCAACAAGGTTTGACTTGATGGAGTACTTACTGAAATGCAATTGACAAGGCATGAATTGATGAAATTTTGAATGAAATGCAATCAACAAGGTTTGATTGGACAAACTTTTTACTGAAATCCAATAAAAAAATTTAAATTTTGATGATCTGTTGATTGAAATGCATGGATTGGAATGTAATCAGCATGGTTTGAACGCACCAAGAAGAAAGACCATCTCCTTGATGAAGTTCCTCTGTTCACATTGTTCTAAGGCCTGCTGTAAAGGATAGAAGTTACTGGTCTTGAGGAAAGGAAGAAGGCGTGGTCTGTCAAACTCGGCGTAAAGCTCAACTTGCATGGCATGGAAATCTTTGCCTTGGTTTGGATCCTTCTGGAACAATGCATCAAGGTACTGGCAGGAAGAAAGCATATTGAACAGCATCATCATCATTATCATATCTTAGCTGTCATTATTGCCTCCTTCAAAGTAATTTATTTTCTTCCATCATCACCACTGCCATCATTACCATTGTCACCATCTGTGAATCAGCAGCAGTAGAAGTAGCATTACCATCATCATCATCACAATCATTATCATATTAATCATCATTTTCATGATCATCATCACCATCATCATCATCATAACTATCATTATCACAACAACCACCACCATCATCATCATCATTATCATCATCATCATCTTCACCATCATTGTCATCACCATCATCACCATCATCATCATCATCATTATCACCATTATCATCATCATCATCTTCACCATCATCGTCATCATCATCATCATCACCATTATCATCATCATCACCATCATCTGCTCCAGCTGCATTATCATCATCATCATTGTCATCATTACCATCATAATTATAATTATTATTATCACCAACACAAATAATCATCATCTTCATCCACTCACGTCTCTTTTAAATCACCACCCACCCCACTTATATCATATTTCTTCATCACAGCCATCATGCTCATTATCAAAATGGACTAAATCAATTTACCTGATACAATAGCTGGCGATGATCGTGTAATTGAGATACAACTTTCTTAACCTATGGAAACAATTTTAAAAAAGGAGAAGAGTGAAAAGAAAGTGGTAAAAAACCCACAAAAAACAAAAGATAGAAATTGCTTTTCAGTAATCCAATTTAAATTATGAAATGATTAGCTAAAGGTCAAAAGCTTTATTTCATAATGGCACTACATACTGCACTGGGAATGGTATCAACATTTCTATTTGTAATAGAGTACCAAAGCGATGATGTCAGTTGCAATGGTGTTGTGGCGGCCTGGTTTTAAACAAATGAACCCGGAATGAAAGCGTGTGTTTCTCATAGGAGAAAATGGCTGCTATTGGAATGATCGCTTGCAACCTATTTTTCAGATGAGCCAAAATGTGTACAGACGATTGTCAGGTGCAACTCTGTTTAGAACGGGCCCGCCATGACACCATGGCAACTGACGTCACACTTCGGTACTCTATTGCTTGCATTCTGTATAAAAGATACTGAAAGTGTTTCTTTAATAAAGATGCCCACATTTTCATCATCTCATAATTACTATGTATACATATGTATGCATTATATCTTCAAGTTTCAGGTCTGTGGGATGGACCTGCACATGTTAAATACTGTACTTTTTCGCTTAACTTTTCATGGTTTTGTCATTTAAAAATATCTTTTACCAAACTGTCTACAGTTTTCATTAAACTGTTGAATTTTTCTGTTTTAATAAGACTGAATATGTGACAACACCATACCCATAACTCATTTTCCTGACACGTCTTGATTCCTTGTTTTTTTACTATTTAATTCCAATATCCCACAATGACAGTCAATTTCAATACCATATTACATTTATTTATTAATCAATTATCAGTATTTTTGTTTGAACAAGTTTTGTTTCATTATTGCCATGTAAATATGCAATTTGGCCCCAAATGCCAATAATGCTCCTAGATGGATTAAAGAAACCTGCTAAAGTTCCTCATTGTGAATATTCAACAATGACTTACAGCTACTTTGTCAGAGTTTGTGATGAGCATCTCAATGGCTTGAGTAGTGTCAAATTTCATCAAAAGAACAATCTTATCCTGGATTGAGTCAAAGAGATTGCGTTTGTGAATCAGCTTAAACACATCTGCATGCCCCAATCTAGGGACACAGAAAGAAGGGTGAAAAAGAGAAATGAATTGGAATGATTCGTGACAATATTCAGTGTAGCTTTCGTGAAATTTTACACTGAAAATTTGAATTTTAATCACACAGCATGCATATGGTGGAGCATTTGATATCTCAGGTCAAATCATATATCTTACATCATTAATAAACCCGAGTTGTGTTTCAGAAGCTGTTCACAAAGCTACCACTGCCTTCCTGCATGACTGGAACACGTTCTTATGTGCTAAGTCAGCTTCATTGGGATACTTCATTTACCACAAGAAAGGATCACCAGCAGTGCATTTGTCAGTCATTTGTAACTTATAATCTAATATGAAACACTTTCAAGGGTGCCATTTCATAAAGTGGTTGGTAAGTTATGCACTACTTTTACCCTTTTTACACAGGATTTTCTTAGGCCCGGACTATCGCTAACCCCGTACTATCCTTAACCCCGTACTATTTTTTTTTCGTTTTCACATATGCCAAATTCTTATTGCTAACCCCGGACTAGTGGTAGCTCATGCTTTAAATACATTTGTCGATCATTCGTAGTACAAGTACTTCACTCGTACACTTCATACACATGCTAAAATTACCTTAACCCCGTACTATAGGTGGGGATAAATTGCCATTTAGCCCCACCTATAGTACTGGGTTAAGGTTAGCCCACTTTCGTATTACACTAGCGATCTTAACCCCGCACTATCGCTCTTAGCACCGCAATTGCTGGGATAACCCTGCTTTTTTGCAGGGCCAAATAATCCCGTACTGAAGGTGGGGTTAGCCCACTTTGCAAAAATGCTGTGTAAAAAGAAAGTGGGCTAAGCTTAACCCCGTACTATAGGTGGAGCTAAATGGCAATTTAGCCCCACCTATAGTACGGGGTTAAGGATATTTTAGCGTGTGTAAAAAGGGTATTTATGCACTTTAACGGGTGAGGTGACCCTTGTTTATGATAAATTTCAGATACCTAGAATTCATGTTTTAACATAATTGGAGTGTATCTCATATAACCCTAGCTAATCAATCTAAAAAAAAACAGTTTTCTTTTCATGGGCAAAATTAAACATGAGAATGAGAATGTTAATCTACTAAATTATTGCATTTCAATTCCAGCAGATGGGAATCAAAATCAAGATTGAGAATCTCATAAAAGCATGCAAGAGCTACCAGTCGTGAAGGACTTTAGTAGTTTCATGAAACATAAAGTCTTCTTCAAACAACATCTATTGCCTGCAACATTTATTGTCCATCCTTGTTGTGCAAATGCTATCTCAACAAGAGCATCCTAATGAAAATCCAAAGATACTACACTTACTCGAGGTAAATGGCAAGAGCTTTGTCGTAGCGCTGATCATAAATGTAGAGCTCCCCCAGAGTCTGCATCAAGACAGGATTCCTTGGGTCAATGGTCAGACGTTCCATAACAGCCGACACCACGGTCATCAGGTCATACAGGTCATGAGGCCATTCCTTGATCAATTTATTGAAACCCTAAAGACATTTCAAGGTTTGAAAGGAGTATGTTTTTATCAAGATAAGTAATAGAAATTGACCACTAACAGGAGAAAAAGACAAAACAATCAGTCAATACATCATTACTGAATTCAACCTCATTGAATCTGTCCTATTTCATAAATATTCAAAATGAAACAACCCTAAAAAAAATGCTTTATGTTCGGGAAAAAAACCCCCAATATATAATAAGTTTCCCGCAAAGTTGAAACAAACAAACTAACCAAAATTCACAATGCCTCATGGGGAAAAAAATCTAAATCTGCTGAGCGCGTTAGAGCATAATGCATGCGATGCTGCAATGACTGACGTGGCTTGGCCGGTTTGCATAAAATTATGCCGTTTACCAGGATTTTGGAGGTGGGGAAAAAATTGCTGCAGATTTTTTTTTGGAAATTTAGACTGTTTTCGAGAATTCTTCCTCCTCTTATATGGTTTTCATTTTTCATGGCTGCACCTAGCTTGCGCGCAATGCCCACCCAAAAGTTAGAAATTGGCATGATTGCTGTCAACCGATATATGGCGGACCGGATTGACTGATGGTTAGATTATATGTACTTGTAAATCATTTGTTATGAATTCAACCCATTGCAATAGGAGTAGACTTACCTGAAGATCAGTTTGTAGGTATTCATTTAGTATCATCTCGTAGATTGCTTTAGAGAGTCTCATGTCTCCCTTGGGAATGTACTGACTGATTACTTTGAGTTTATGAAGCTTGGCAAACTTGTAGACTTCCTCCTCCCAAAGGTCTTTGCTCTTACCAAGAATCAAAGGACAGAGGCTGCAAAGAAATGGATAAGGATCCTGTTCAAATGGAACTAAACTAATGAATTTGCAGTGTTCTGCATTCTTAACTCTTTGTCCACCGTGCACGGAATCCCCTATTGCCGGATTAATTCTGTGGACCCCAGAAATGGGTGCTTTGGATTTGCATACGTAGTTTACATGGCTGTAACTTTTTTATGCTTTTTCCTACAGAAAAATGTTATTAGTAAAAATGTAGAGTATGAAATAGGCTTTCTATTGATGTATATTCCATAAATATTTACTCATGTTTAGAAGATATATCTCTGATCAATGAGAACCTTCAAGTTTCAATCGGCAAACTATTAGAGTACATGTTATTCATTCCCAGATTTTTACAAAATATGAGAACAGGCTACTTACAACCCCTTTGTCAAAGAATAATAGTACAGGCCCAATACTCTAAGCCTACGCTATTTGTTTTCAATAGCAAGGCAGGAAGTGCAGCTTAGCTTTTGTGATTGAAAGCATTGTTTAAATCTATATAATCGGATTGTCATGAGATTTGTGCTGATCTGCGTACTTGGCGAAGCAGCAAGTGTGCCAATCGGCGAACTTGGCTGGCTAAGAGTTAAATACCTTGAATTAAACTGTGATCAAATGTTAGAATTCTACTGACAATTGTTTGATTTTTTACTAACCTAGCAGCTTTATCAAACTCTCCTGTGCTGATAAGATGATTTAGATAGGTGTGGCCGACGTCTAGAGGTCGAATCTTAACCAGATCCTTGTGATGGATACGAGCTTCAGATAATGCCTCCTGAATAGCGGGAAAAAATAAAAGATTTTATTCATGACAAGCTCCTCCTCTAAAAGATTATTTACCTCTATTATGATAGACTATTGAAAAAAAAATGACAAAAACAAGAATTTCTATATATCATGTTATTCTCTTTAAAGGACAAGTCCACTCCAACAAAAACTTGATTTGAATAAAAAGAGACAAATTCAACAAGCACAACACTGAAAATTTCATCAAAATCGGATGTAAATTAAGAAAGTTATGGCATTTTAAAGTTTCGCTTATTTTCAACAAACTAGTTATATGAACGAGCCAGTTACATCCAAATGAGAGAGTTGATGACATCACTCACTCACTATTTCTTTCGTATTTTATTATATGAAATATGAAATATTTTTATTTTCTCGTCATTGTCATGTAAAATGAAGTTTCATTCCTCCCTAAACACGTGGAATTCCATTATTTTAACATTTTGTGCTTCAGGCAAGGAGGTCCTAATTGTCAAATTTGTAAAAATTGAAATATTGTATAATTCAAACAATAAAAAACAAAAGAAATAGTGAGTGAGTGACATCATCGACTCTCTCATTTGGATGTAACTGGCTCGTTCATATAACTATTTTGTTGAAAATAACCGAAACTTTGAAATGTCATAACTTTCTTATTTTACATCCGATTTTGATGAAATTTTCAGCATTGTGCTTGTCTGATTTTTCTCTATTGATTCAAATCAACATTTTTTGAGGTGGACTTGACCTTTAATAGAAAAAGCCTAATTGCCCTTGACATTGCACTGTGACTCTTTCAAGTTTACCAACCATGAAATTTCATAATGAGCGGACTTTGTACCAGCACCACTACCACTACTACCGCCACCACCACCACTACTAACTTCTTAACTACTGCTGCTGCTACTACTACTCCTACTCTTACTACTACCACTACTACTACTACTACTACTACTACTACTACTACTACTACTACTACTACTACTACCACCACCACTACTACTACTACTACTACTACTACTACTACTACTACTACTACCACTACTACCACTACTACTATTACTGCTGCTGGTGCTACTACACTGTATAGAGAATGATAAGAATAATATTTACAAACAAACTGTAACTAATAACATTCACTGTTATCTTTGTCATTGTTATAATTATTACAACAACCAAAACAATAATTGCTTTACATCCAATTATCAACTCCCCTTTTGACAGCTTTCAGGCCGGTAACAATAATGATAACAGTAATAATAATGATGATGATAATTTATTTATTTTTATTTATTTATTTTTTTATTTCCAGGCAAAAGACATCAAGAATAAGTACAAGAAGGAGAAATTACCACTGACTAGTGCCTGAGGATGACTAAAAGAAAAACTAGTTTCTGTTATGAAGCTCTCCTCACTAATCGGGGTTTACAAAATTAAATATACAAAAATAAAATCGGTATAAAATGAGAATATACATGTATGTTTAGAAACATTACTTATTAAAACAAAAACCTAACAATAAGGAGTGTTTGTTTTCATGTGTAATTATAATATCCAGTCAATATGGAATGTTCCTGTATTTGAACATTAATTAAAAGATATAATAATGACAAAACAGAAATAAAAAAAGAAGATAATTACAATACCTCGTATTTCTCTTGGTCTATGAGCCAGGTGATGTGATCATCCATGTCTCGTTGCCTAGCAACCACTACATCCTTTGGACTGACGATGTAAAATACCCCTTCATCTGATTCATATTCTGAAAGATTTCAAGAATTAAATTGAGTTTTGTCCAAACAAAAAAAGAAAAATAATGTAGTCGAGCAATTATTTAATGAAACTGATATTCTTACCAAGTGTAAAAATTATGTCCTTTAATGCAATCAACTTTAATACTAATAACTATGAAGAGACAATAATCTCATCCCATATTTAGTACAACTTGACATAAACTTCTTTTTTCATACAATTTGAAATTGATTAAATATAATTTTTATCAGAAAATTATTCAGAAGGCAAAATTACTACTTCCCACAAGCACAGTCTACACATAAATAAAACAAACAATTAATAAGATCAGTAAGTATCTATATAAGGCAATTTAACCATGCATTAACCCAATAGCGACTGAGCTCACATACATGTTGGCTGGAGACTATGGAAAACATGTGTTATAGCACAATCACTCCATCTCAAACGGGTTAAAAATGCACATTCTGATCTTCATGATTTTCCTTCAATATCGTGGCTCTTTGCATTATGCTCTGAAATCTGAAGTATTCCCTGTAAAAACAAAACTCTCTTTGCAATATCATGCTGTATTGCTAAAACCTAATAGATAATCAACAAAAATGATTATACTGGATAACTCATAATGACAAACATGTACCAGAAATTGTTTGCTCAAATTTCTGATATCATGATATTATATTGGATGGCTTCATATCATGGAGTACCAGAAATATTCCATACGTTAGGGCCATATTTCCATATTTGTCTGCGATTCATGGAAATTGCCCAAACTCTTGGAATATTTCTACTATCCAATGCTGAGCCATCCAAAATCATATATTTATTTTTCACTTCTAACCAAGATGGTAGTCATTTGGTCTGTATGACTGGAAGCCTCTCATTGATAATGCATCACTAGTCACCAGCTGATAATCATCAGGAAGAGGTGTTATGATCTTCAACTGAGGTCGTCGAGCACCACTCTCTTCACCCTGCCATGAAAAATATTTAAAAATAAATAAAAATTCGATGATTTTTATTTTTTGGATGACAGGACCATGGTCATGTTGCATAAAACTTATACTAATACAGTAACTTTGCCATCCAATGGTAGCTCCTATATTAACAATGGTCACTGAATAGCCCATGTAAATCAAGAAAAACAGGGAATAATTTTCCTGGTATTGCATATCAATTTGCTCCACTGTTTTGAAAGACTGCTATGCACAAGGCTTTTGTATAGCGCATTTTTACATCGGACTGTACATTACTTAGTTGAGAGCTTTTCTTTTATGACCAAAAATGCTACTCAAATTTGTAAAGAGAAATTATTCCCTGGAAAATCAAGAATTTCAACATCAAATGGCAAGGTTATCATAATAGTAAATATCATGCAAGATTGCTTACTCAATCACTATATTATCATACATGCAACAACAAAATCGAAACACAACTAGAAACTGATGCAAAGATAAATAACTGTCCTACTTTACTCACATCTTCACCTAGTTTCAATTTTCTAAATAGGTAAATAGTTGGAAAATCTGAAATTGTAAAAGTGCCTTTTTTCAGTAAAGATAATTATTCATATTTACAATATTTTTTTTTACAAACTTAGTGACTCTATCACATGTAGGGGAAGGCGGGGTAAGTTGTGACACTTTTTGCATTTTGCATGTTAGAATTGATATGAATAGTACTATTGTAGAAATTGCCTTTAAATTTGATTCTTGGGAAACGTTTTTCACCTACATATAACTTTCTACCCCCACACTGAAAGTCATCGTGACCTTTGAAAAAACCGATGTCAAATGGCTCAACTTGCCCCATATATGGGGTAAGTTGTGCCACCGTCTGGGGGTAAGTTGAGCCACAAAAACTATGTACAAAATGAATGGGGGAGAACCAGCATGTCAATTTTTTGTTTAAAGTCTTTTCACTTGCTAATTCTCTATAATACTAACATCCTTTAAAAGGAAAAGAGCAGTCATGTAAATTTGCTCCTTTCAGCCTGCATTTCAATCGATTTTTATGGTTTGTTTGTTTTTTAAGATACATTACCATAAGAATTACCATGGCTCAACTTGCCCCAAGCTGTTTGGCTCAACTTACCCCAGTCCAAACTTAGTGCGATAATTTTGTATCCACACATTTATTATGCATCTATCATATAAAAGACTATGACAAGAATGAAGATCCATACCTGGACTAACAATGTTGTTATCATGTCTTTACTATATTTAAAGACGTGTGTGTGAATAAAGTACTTATCTATTTCACACTCTTTTTTACTTTTTGGCTGAAATTCATACTTTTCCCTCTAAAAAACTACTTTTTGTTTCAAAGTGGAAAACAATGTGGTGGGGTTAGGGGTTATGCTATGGGTCATCAATACATGACACCACCACAATGTCTGACTCATTCATTATTGGCCTGGAGCTGGTGGCTCAACTTGCCCCTATGCTCAACTTACCCCGCCTTCCCCTACTGTTGTTACCATGCTAGACATTATACAAATATTGTGAATTTGACTGAAATACAAACATTATTCATATTATAATGAATGCAATTAATTACTTTTTCATTAATTTTTTTCCCTCTCTCAATCTTTTCTCTTTTCTCTCTCCTTCATTTACCTTACTTCTCCCTGATCTACTAAGTCTATTGTACCCTGTCTTATGAAGCATTGGGTCTTACCTACTCACACTTTGCGTATTTCTTCCCATTTCTTCATCCTGTTAACTCATACAAACCATCTGGTTCCCAACTTCCTACCCAACGGTTCATCACCTTCTCATATCCTCTCTACCTCTTCCCTCTTTTATTTCTTTTTTTCTTTCCTGCTCTCTTTCTTTACGCTTACTCTTTCAACTCTTAATTTTAAGTTGTACTTAGTCTTAAAGGACAAGTCCACCCAAACAAAAACTTGATTTGAATAAAAAGAGAAAAATTCAACATGCATAACACTGAAAATTTCATCAAAATCGGATGCAAAATAAGAAAGTTATGACATTTTAAAGTTTTGCTTCATTTCACAAAAAAGTTATATGAACGAGCCAGTTACATCAAAATGAGAGAGTCGATGATGTCACTCACTCACTATTTCTTTTGTTTTTTATTGTTCGAAATATGAAATATTTTGATTTTCTCGTCATTGTCATGTGAAATGAAGTTTCATTCCTCCCTGAACACGTGGAATTCCATTATTTTAACATTTCGTGCTTCAGGCAAGGAGGTCCTAATCATCAAATTCGTAAAAATTGAAATATTGTATAATTCAAACAATAAAAAACAAAAGAAATAGTGAGTGACATCATCGACTCTCTCATTTGGATGTAACTGGCTCGTTCACATAACTATTTTTTCAAAAATAAGCAAAACTTTGAAATGTCATAACTGTCTTATTTTACATCCGATTTTGATGAAATTTTTAGCATTGTGCTTGTCCGATTTTTCTCTATTGATTCAAACCAACATTTTTCTGAGGTGGACTTGACCTTTAAGTTCTTAATCTTAATATATTGTTGAATGGTATTCATTTTAACAATCCAAATGTAAATATGTAACCAATTTCATGTATTCAGTCTTCAGGCTGCCAAATGTTGAGTGTTTTAAAAAATACCATTTTACTAGTACTACATTATTTTGAATCTGTATTTTCTTTTTTTTTATATTTCCTTTCTTATTTATGAACCTATTGTAAACCCAAACATTTCAGCCATTGGACGGATCATGTGTATTGTTGTTTTTTTAAATAAATAAATAAAGCATGAATATAAACAAAACCGTGAAAGTCTAAGAATAAGCTAGGACTAAATTTAAAAACAAAGAGGCTGAAAATCTTGAAATTTTGGGCTTCCCATAATTTTGCAGGATTAGACAAAGACCTAAGATTTTCGGAATAACTACACTTAAAAACAAGGGCCACAGGAATGGCAAATGAGATACTTACATCATTTTTTGGCCCACTGGTCACAAAAGCAAGAACCACCAGATCTTCACTAAGCGGAGCCACTCCACAAACAGTAAAGTCAGTAGAAAACATTGATGCTATACAACAAAATAAAAAATCTGTATCATTACCACTATCACCATCACATACAGTAATATCATTATAACTAATATTTTATTATGATCATTATGGCTTATTATTATTTCATCTTTTTCATTATTGTCAATGGATTGAGTTGAGACCCTGATCCTTGAATCTAGCATCAAGAGAATAACATTTTCCAAGAGCTAAGCCTATCCACTGGAGAAGCAATATAGTTGCTACTTATCCCATGATTGGTGGATTATCAATACCTACATGTATCCTGTGAATTTATCCTTGTTATCAACAAATACCATGAGTCACTTCATTAATAGGGATTATGAAACATTTTGGTGGCAGCAGTGGGATGAATTTGGTGAGTCTGTGAGTTTGTGAAAATAATCAAAACTGTAAAATCTTATGAAAATCTCATTTGACATCAACATTTGACAAAATGTCAGTGTCATGCTTCCTTTCCCCCACTAATTATATGATCAAACTTGTTGCCGAGGTGGACTTGACTCCAACATTTCTTCACATCTATACAAACTTACTACCATTATTTTAATCATCATTGATATTATCATAATACGGCAAATGCCGTACATATATCATCAGGACAAGATGATATAAAAACAAATGTGAAAAAATAGTTTGGTAATGTACACATTGTACACAAGACACTTTACACTTGATGCTTGATGATGGAATTACACTTACTTATCTCAACATATTTGCTTGGTAAATCTTTGTTCTCTGGTGTTATCCTCTCCTTAACAGAGCAAATCTAAAATGAAAACCCCAAAATGTTTTTAATCAGATCAAAATGCATTCAACTCTATTTTAGCTACATATAAAAGAATCATACAAATTTTATATTTATTTATAATTTTGACTCTTTTAAACATACATGTTTATAATTATGTAAAAAAGAAAACACAGATCTGACTCTCTTATAAACAATTATAATGCCAATTCTTCCATTCAGGATAGCAAAGAAGCGGGGGGGGGGGGGGGATAGGGAAATAGGAGATAAGAGAAGAGGAAAAGGTTGTGTGAAAGAGAGAAAGAAAAAGTTGGACACAAATAGAGAGGCCTGGAGAAAGGGAGAGAGAGAAAGAGAGAGAGGAAGAGGAGAGAGGGGGGGTTATGGCCCAAGAAGAAAGAGATTCAAACCTTGATTGTATTAGCCCATCCAATGAGGAGAGTATTATCATCCTTCCAACAAAGATTACATCGATATATCTCTGGTCTCATAGCCTCCGGGTGATCCCTCTTGATGAAGGTGATCCGTCGTTTGGATTGCATGTCATATACCTTAACCCCCTGCAATACATCAAAGAATATTAAGTTAAATTATATGAATTAATGAAATCTATGCAAATCTATAAACCTGTGACTTATGTTTTTTTTTTTTATATATTTCTGGATAGTATGGCAGCACACCCTATAAATCCACTATTTTCAACATATGAAGCATAACAGGATACCTTTTCAAAAGAAAGAGTTGCACATTTCCGCAGGAATCCTGCAAAACTTTTCATTACAAATCATCAAAGTCAGCCTACACAAAACGATGGGGAAAACTGCAATGAAAATGTGCATAGCATCCTCATAGCAGGATTCCTGCTTAAAGACGTGGCAGTCTTTTTAAAAAAATAGCCTAATCAAAAGCTGTCTTAAATTGAATTCAAATGACTTGTGATAATTCTTGACAAATAAAATGAATATGGGCAATTCCATACAATAATCAACCTATTTGTATGTCCGACCCCTATTTTTCTGAAGTCTTACTTCACTTCATATCCTGACCAATTCATAGTCATTTGAAAGCACTACAGACTGTCAAAAGGACAAGAAATCAGAGACGGAAAATTTCATGAAGGTCTGTCAAAGTTCGCCACTGCGCGCGTTTAATCGCATTTCAATACTAGTGTCCTACACTAGTATTGGAATGCGATGCGTCCAAGCGTACAATTATTCGGTGTCGCTGCATCAGGGTGAGCGTTTATCGCGCCATGTAGGCAGAATGCTAAAAAGCCGTGTACAGGAAAATCCGTACATGTGTGTGCACGGCAAGTGAGACCGGGCGTAGTGAAGAGAGGTAAAAAGGCTATGGAGATTTCTGGTCAGAATCTAATGTTTTCCCATATATTAGCCGTCAGAACCAAGTCACTTCAAGGACCACGCCAATGCTGTTCTGCAGAGTTTTTTATACTATTATTTCGACGAGATAAACGTAAGTTGCTTTGGCCTATCATTTAATCTATATTATGTACATGCAATTGCTGTTAAAAGGTTGGATGCATTTATCCTGAATTGTAATTTAAGTGCTCATTTGAGGTGTATTACTGAATGTTAAAGTGCGACGTACATAGGACAAATATTGATTACTTCTGTCATAATAACCCAAAATATGGAATATTTAGTTTCCTATGTATCAGTGGATTGGGTATGAAGTATGTATACCACATTGATTGTGATTCTTGGTTGTAAAAAATTTTTTTGAGAGAGAAATCAATTCAAGAAGTAATTTTTTTCCTTAACTGAAAGATAAAAATAATAAAGAATATTTATGTAAAAGAAGAATTAACAGAAACAGTAATTCCCTTTTCCACAGTCTCATTCCTTGGTAAGCCTGTGATACTAGGCCGCCATTTGTGGAACCAGTGCCGTCTGCATGATAAATGACTGGAGGAAATCTTCCTCGGCACTGCGAGTGAGTTAATTTGACCACCCCTTGAAGACGTCGTAGCCCACGATTTGCTTGACAAGATCGACGTCATGCCGACAGCTCAAAGATAATTATATTGAATCATCTACAGACTGCTAACCTGTATGTATTTATCGCGAATGTGACTCTTTAATTTTTTTTTTTATAGAGGATTGGATCATCCTTCAAAAATTGTATTTTATATTTTCCTTGCTATACAAAGAAATTGCAACAAACTCCACAGGTCATATGTTTGAATCATTGTAATCGTTGTGAATGGAAAACCTTGTTTAAAGGTGAACCTTAAATTTTGTATGGAACCATTCTGAATTATCGAGATTTGTTCGTTTGTTATGATCAAATTCACCAGGCATAATCTATTATTTCTCCAGAGAGTAATAAAGATGGTAAATGATTTTACCTGGTTCATAATCATTCAACAAATCTACAGACTTATTTAATATGTGTTTGCATTTTCCGGGACTAGTGGTGACAAGGTCCCATATAGGGGTCAGACGCACATATTCTATGGAATTGTCAATATCTTTTTAAACACTTTAGCATACTACCAAGCATCATGCAGAGAATATTTTGCACTTTTAGATCTTTGAGAGGGCTGAACAGACTAAACATATTGTCTAATGCAGTGCCGTATATCAACTGAAGTAATGTTTTTAAGAAAGGATAATTAATAAATCAATGCAGGTGTCTTGTTAATTCATAGAAAGAACATGGATATAACTGGATTTACATATCCTTTTTAAAAAGTTTTTATCACCAGAACAGGTGCAGAATTCAGTCACAGCTTTAGTAGAGGGAAATGGCTTTAAAAAAAGGGAACAGAAATAAATCAAATTCAAACCCAACAACAAGTAATTGCATTGCTGCATGATGGTAATGAAATGATAAGATGAAAATCCATATCTTATTGTTAGAAATAGACATGAAAAGAAATATTCCAAAAATTTGCTTTGTCCAATTGATCGTGGTCCCAGTAGCCGCTGTGCAGCGCTAAATCCATGATGCTCTATCCCTTTAATCATTGAACGCCAAACAGGGTAGCAGCGACTCCCATCTTTTAACGTCTTTTGGTCTGACGTGGCCAGGGTTTGAACCCCTTACCTCCCGGTTGTGAGACGGACGCTCTACCAACTGAGCCAACACACCAGTGGATCAATTGGAATATTTTCATACACGGGGATGTAAGTGGAGAGCCAAATAAAAATTGTGACATTATAGATGTGAGGGAGCAATGCGTCCAGGTCGGTCTGAGTGGAGTGAGGATAGGGGGGAAGGTGTCCACCCCACCCCCAAAATGTGGATTTTTTCAAATCTTCAAGAGTCAAATTGTTGAATCTGCTGCATAATTTATAGAGGCATGCTTACTACATGTAAGTCATTGCCTTACATGGTCTAGTGGTTATGACTCTTGTCTTTCAATCAGAGGGGCGTGGATTCGATTCCAAGCCCTGCCATGTTTTCCTTCAGTAAGAAATTTACCCAGGGTGCAGCACTCAACCCAGGTGAGGTGAATGGGTACCTGGGCGGAATTTATTCCTTAAAATGCAGTGCGCGTAACAGCTGCTCTGCTAAAGCCAGGGTAATTATACTGCATTACTACACAGGGCTTGGATACTTCTGATAAAGTAAGCGTTAGGCGCTATATAAGCAAGTATAATCATTATTACTAATGACTTACCAGATCATTTGCCCATGCCACTAATGACCCTCTCCACTTGATGCTTCTGATTGGTCCTTCACCGTGATGTAGAATGGTGGACTTGCTACGACCCAAGAACCCTTTCTCATGGAGAACAAGCTAAAGATGTGAAAAAAAAGCGAATATAAAATAGCAACTATCAGGTGGGTATTTCATAAATCTGTTCATAAGTAACGAGTGACTTTACAAACTAGTGATGATCTTTTTTTTTGTCAGAATTATGTGCACCAAATTTTCATATGTGTTGATTTAGATCCTAAGAAAGGATCACCAACTGTTTGTTCATAAAGTCTCTTGTAACTTATGAACATCTTTAAGAAACACCCACCAGGTGACTTGAACAATACAAAATCCACTCTGGAAAGGGCTTTAGGCTCATAGCCAGTTATGAACACAGAGGTTTACAACATTTTCAAAGAACTCAGCAGAAACACAAGTTTTGATGTCTTCCAGAAGACCATTCCATAAAGTGGGGTATGCATTAGCAAAGGATTTTTTCCCCAATTTGTTTTTTTTACTTTTTGAATTATGAGGGAATCAGATACTGACAAGCATGGAAAGATTTTGGTATACGAGTAATTATAATAGTCAGTTTTTATATAGCACATAACACATTATAAATATGTATCTATGCATTTCAGAAAATAAAGAAATAAAGAAAAGAAAAGAAAGGATGTGCTGGTGAGTTCACTTTGTTGTACACTGTATGTAATAATTGAATAAAGATTATACATGACATTAAGTCAACCGTCTTTAATGCATTTCTACATTCAATCAAGGACTTTTGAGGGCCATGTTCGACACATTATATATCATTTTAAAGCTAAGGATGGGCTTTTTCAAACTCAATGAAAATCTAAAATTTCATTTGAGATGATGTATTGTTGGTTTTGGGGTGACTGTTCACATATCTTAGGGATGTCTCGGGGCATATGGTTCCATGACATTTATTCCTGTGACAAATGATACTCATGATAATAAACGAAGGGCAATTCAATAAAATAATCAACCTTTTTGTATTGCCGACCCCAACTTCTCTCTAGTTTTACCTCACTTCATAAACAGACTGATGTCATGGTCACTTGAGAGCATTACAGACTGTCAAAAGAACAAAAAATCAGAGACAGAAAATTTCATGAAGGTCCCACATATAGGCGATCGGACGTACATATTTTATGGAATTGACCCACATTATCCTAACCTAAATCCTCGTCCTGACAGGATTCTGGTCAAAAAAAAGCCTATCATAACCTGAATCCACACCTTATGTCGCATTATCATCTTTGGTGCATCATTTTTAGATTATTTTAAACATACCCGATCACTTCCTGTAATAAACTGCTTTCCACTTCCGGGACGGGAAAACTTGGGATCGAGAGCCACGGCCTGCAGCATGAGATAGAACATATAAAGTATCATTATTACCAAGTTCAGGGGATGTACATGGTTTTCCTTAGACTTTAGATAAGGCATCATGTCAGATGTGGAAGGGTCATGGACTCATGGTGTAGCAGTTCAGCTCTCGCCGAGCAATCAGAGGGTCGTGACTCCCACCACGGCCTAGCGTGCTTTGACAACGCTTCAATCCACAATTTTGCCATAAGCCACCTAGGTGTGAAATGGGCACCCTGTAGGAAGCGAAGTCTGTGTAGTATGCCTAGAAATTGAGCCTTGGAACTCTTGTTGGAATGCTCCCCAGGGAGTAGGGAAAGAGTGTGATGGCATGCCAGGACATAATGACAATGTAAAGCGGTTAGAAACAAAGTATAATAAGCACTATAGAAATGTAACTATTATTCTATCATATGATATCAAGGTAATATGATATCTACACAAGCATGGTTGGAAATAATTCAAATTTTTAGGAGCTACTTTTTTTCTTCACATTTGGGTGATTGCTGAATTTGGGGGGCTATTTCTTAATTCTGCAGTATGCAAATACCAGTATTCTGCTACATGTATATTCATTTTGTAAAATACTTGAATATTGTTCATGGGGAGGGGGGCAACTCTTGAGAAGATGGTTGCCCTAAACAGACCTGCCAACCTCTGGGAATGAAAAACTGTATTCTGTAATTAAAAAAAAACAGTATTTTTCCCCAAAAAAATGCTTGGCGCACTCACTCATCATGGTGCTCAAGCTGCATGCAAGCTAAAATGCGCACTGCTCTTGCAGATGAAAAAAAAAACATATAAGAATTGATATGAAAAGGATTTGAAGGTCACCTTGACTGGTCTGTCAAAGGACTGGACTTGATTGTGCTCTCCTTCATACAATCCAATGATAGCAACCTATACAGGGAGAAAGGAAAAAAGTAATAAAACAAAAGTTACATTTATATAGTGCATCACATTAACATTTCTATGTGCTTTACTGTAACAAAATGTAAGTACAATGTGTCACTTAAAATCTAAATTCAACAGGTATGCATTGTAAATTATCACATCACCTAAAACATATCAGGTACTAATACTACGATAATTCAATTTCAAATTAATCTATTAAGTAAATATGAATGGCGGTAATGTACATCTATCATTGAATAAACAATATATAAAATCTATGCATCAAAACCTAATCATAATAATAAAGATAAGGAGCCTAGAAAATTGCCTCACTTTGATAGTAAATCATATTATTAACTGAAGGAGGAAGGAAAGAGAAATGTCTTCAATCTGCTCTTGTAAGCTCCACAGATTTAATGAAATAAATCAATAACTCACCCTTCCATCATCGGAGCAGCTAGCCAAGTAATCTCCGTTCATGTCCATACTAACCTGATTTACCGTTGTTGTGTGCTACAAGGATAACAACATTGATTCCATCTAACATAATGAATGAAATTATACCTGAAAAATTTTCAAAATTACTGTACACAATCTAGTAAATTATATTACAGGCAACATGTGGGCCTGTGTACGCTACGTGTAGATTTTAGACCATAGTTCAATGGGATAGGATCCAAAGTAGAATTGGCATGTATTTCTTTATCTTTTTGTCCAAGTTCGTCATTTCACCTTCCATGAACGAGGTTGCCATTACATAATACAATTTCGATGCAGCAGGCGTAAGTGATCTCCATGACTTCATAGAGCCTTGATCAGTGATCTTGCTTCTGATTTCATTGATTGTGATTTGTACACCACTTCTTTTTCTATACTTATATCATCAAAGATCAAGAATTTTATGAAGTTCTATAGTTTTGTACTTTTATTCTATACTTTCATTCAACATTTATTTCTCTTTTGAATTTTTATTGATAATAACTAAACAAATTACAAAAAATATACAAAAAACAATATACATCATTTAACAAGCATATGGAATGTATTATGTTCTAATTTCCAACATCCATCTATTGGAATGGCCTTTTTAATCGGTAAACGTGGCTTAGGAAGCTATAAATTACAATTTTATTATATCAATCGGCACCAGGAATTTTGAAGACTGAAATAAAAAATTATGAAGTCCATCTTTAGTCTCACCTTAGTGAATTCTTTCCCACTGATGTTATTACCTTGATGATCCAAAACATGTAACACTCCCCAATGGGTACCAATAGCAAGAAACTGTGGAATATAAAGACAAACAAAATATGTAACAATCTATGGCCCCGTATTCTGAAGTCACGTTTAACTTAGACCACGGACCAACTCTGTGCTAAAATTATGTGGAGCCAAAAATTAAAGTTTCCTATTTTATTTCATTTTGCTTTCCTTACAAGCAAAAATACTTCAGTTACCATTCCCAGGCAAATTTGGCTGTCAAATGAGATAATGAATGGAAAGTGTACTTGAAGGGATATGTGCTCCAATTGGCTCTCCATAGTTAAAACACAACTTTAAAGAAGATTTTAATTTAAAGTTGAGTTCAGAATACGGACCTATATGTACTAATAGCAAGAAACATAACAAGGATTTGTTCATCTTTCATCTCATCTCAAAAAAAAACAAAAAAACACATGGTGAATGTTCATACGTGTATGAGTCATGGGTTTGATGTCCAGAATCTATCCTCCCAAACTCACTTATTGAAACAATAGATTAATTCAAATATGCTCTACATGTAAATTTGAAAAAGGAAACTCACTAAAATATCTCTTTTTTTCTTTTTTGTTCTTGTTCATATTTAGTACAAAGGAGCACACTAGTGACTACATATGTTATATGTCATATACATCTTATCAATATTCATCAATGTTATCATCATCAATATACCCCATTCTCATCTATTTTCTTGCATGGTTTTCCTGTTCTGGAAACCAGTTTTATAGCTTTGTGAACATTCTCATCACCATCTTGTGATCAAAACCACTTGATCTAATTCATCAATGGCAATCTTGTTGCTATAAAAAAATGAATGTAAAATGAACATTACAATCTTGACACAGTTGAAGATTTATTACCTAATTCAAGCAGATACATGTACCTTTATTATACTTAACCTTTCTTGAGGTTCATACTTATTTTGAAACACGAAGTTTCATGTCCATCAATGACACAAAGTAATAAAATGGTGCATGGTCTTTATAAAATGTCCAAGAAAATATACCGTAAGTAACAGTGTATTAACCACACCCGTGTATTAACTGCACCCCCAACTTTGGACTAAAAAAAAAAAAAAAAAAAAAAAAAAAATCTTATATTTACATGCATATTTGTGGTACGAAGAAACAAAATCTAAGTTTTTAAGATTTCAAAGTATCCAAAGAGATTACCGGTATGCGGAAATCTGCTGTTCTTGATCAATTCATCTACAAATGTTAGAAACTGAAAGAAAGAACGGTCCCAACAATATTGGCAACTTACACACACAGTCACAGTGTACACGCACACACACAGCACTGCCATTACATTGCAAACTACGATACAGTACCAGTCATGCCAGTACATCAAATTATGATCTGTGTCTTTCCCAGCGTAGGAGGAAGAAACATTCACATTTCTTGCATCACAACCTCACAATCACTTTCAGAAATTTGATGTCTTAGCATGAGTTTTGGATACGGGATTACAGGAAGGTTCAAGAAACAAAGAAATTGACATTTTTTCCAGTTGTTTTTTACGGCTTCGTGCCGTCTCTCTCGTGCGTGGTTTACATGGTATCTTATGAAAAGCAAACAGGAAGGAAAAAAAAAGCTGGCGCGAAACGGGACTTTGAATAGCGCCAGCTTAAGTCGCACTATAACCACATTACAACGCAATCTCTAAGCTCACTCAACTCTCGCTCATCGGTGACAAAATATTACTGAGTATGCTTGGCGTCTCTTTTAAATTAGCCAGGGAACTTCACTACTTTGAATCAAGAATAAAGTCAAAATTAGTGTCATGAAGGTGGGTGCGTTTGTGTTGTGAACTGGCACTCGATGTGTTGTGAACTGGCAGACATCGTACATGTACGGGAGGGGTTACAGCGGGCTGGCTCAGACCCGTCACCGTGTATAAACCGCACCCCCGACTTTTGCTTCTATCCCGCCGAGAAAAAGGTGCGGTTAATACACCGTTACTTACGGTAACTACAAAAGAGGTATGATATACATTCAACAATTTAATGTATTCTAAAGACTAAATGCAACATAATGTACTGACCTTGATGTGAACAGCGAGATAGCTGGCTGCATCTGTGTTGAGGATATCCTCCAAAGTATTGCTTATTCTCTCATACTTCAGCTTAGGCTCATCTACTTCCTCATCATTATCATCATCGTCCTCATCATCATCCTCATCATCGTCCTCTTCATCATCTTCATCATCATCATCTTCTGCATCATCATTTTCCTCTTCTTCTATCCTTTTCGTGCCTTCTTCTCCTGGTATGGACAGAGAGCCAAGGTGCTCCTGCAAATGGAAGATAAAAACCGATTGGTCAATAAAGTTCAGCAAAAAACTTCCAGTTTTACAGCACACTGACAAAATGATGTTAACAACATGCCAATATGAACTATAATTGTGGATTTGAGCTTATGAATAGACCAGATCAACAAAGTCCATACTTATTTTGAAAGGTTGAGTGGTTGTTAATTGAGCCTTGAGGTGACTTCTTTCAGGATAAGGCAGTCAATTGTTATGAGAACTTAAACTTTTTGCCGAATTGATTACTTTATTGTGGCAGCTTATGAGGATTTCTGTCTGTAAGGATTGAGACATCCCGTATAGCCTAACTTTTCCAGTTACTATGACCCACTTGTTCACTGCAACCATCCTGCCTGTGGGGAATCTACAGGTTGGACTATGGCATGCCAATGCTGTACATAGCACACACTTTGAAAAATCATTAAAATATCACTTTTGTCACCAAAATTACTAATTTCCATACAGTTTACAATTTATTTCTCATTAGTAACTTGGGAATAATTTTTGTATTTACTAGAGCACTCAAAAACTTGAATTTTGGGCATATTTTTGTGTACTCCCTCTATTGGTGGAAAATAATATGGCAAGAAAATTTTCATTTTTTATCTCTATTTTTAATTAAGAAAAAATAATTCAAAAGAATAAAATTTACTTAAGGGCCAAGTTGTATGACAAATAGGTGTAATGGAAACTGTCAGTGTAAAAAAATCAAGCATTTGTCCCAAAGAAAAAGAGAAAATAAGCCAAACATTGCCATCCTTATTTTGCCACACATGGAGATATAACTGAGAACAAGGTTATATCATAACCTTGTTCATTGAATGAGTGCTATGACCTATAACTACTCATATCATAACAATATGTAAACCAGCGGTAAACTATGAATCAACATCTTTTGTTTTTTGATGAGTGTAATAAAAAGCGTCAATGTTTCTCTATGTGCAATACTCAATATTTTAATGATGATAATGTGAATAATAAAACTAAAAGGATAGTTAAATATGATATTCATAGTGATAAAATAATAATCAAATCTTAGATAAATTAGGATAATGAATCAAATAATGGTTATGAAATGATTGTATTACAATGATGATTGATTTTGCAATGATGTATCATCATGTATGTATGTATTATTTACTTCAGGCATGTGATTATTTTTTTTTCACATATTTTGGATTGTGTTTCTGGGTCATTCCACGGGGTTGGGGCAACAGCACTTTTTTGTGTTCCTTATGAATTGTTAGCTTTATCCTGAAAATGTGTTTGGTGTTTTGATGTTGCAATGTGGTTTTGTTGGAAGGCAGTTATGTAAGCAATTACTTGATGCAGAAATAAAAATGTTGAACTGCAAGTATTATTGATGGTGAGACTTTAAATGATGATGTCCAGACTCTTTTTTGGGGTACCAAGTGTGACATCCAAAATGGTCATTTTCAGTTGAAGATATCTAATCAAAAGATAAACTTAGTCAAATTCAAATGGCCATAATTGATAAAGCAACATTTGTTTAATAACAAAACAGTAATGGGATAGCAAATGAAAAGAGACTTCATATCATAAATCATTCCTACAATTAGGCATACCACCGTTACATGCGATGTCCACGTTTGTTTTTTTCTGTAACGGCGGTAATGTGGTAAATATCTAAAAATCAGAAATCATTCTTTCCAAAGTTATGTGTCAGAAATAAAGGCCAGGCAGTAAGCAACTTTTCATCAAAAGATTAGCTTTGAAAACCTACGGTAATGTCATGTAAATTAATCGAGGGTCGCCGATGTTTTGGGCGATGTCCGGGTCAAATTTGTAACGGTGGATCACATTTCATCGCGTATGTAAGAAGGAGACACCGGAGAAGAGACCGTCGTTGTATCAGACGGACGGGATGTTAGCCGCGATCCACATGCACATGAACAGCCACGATATCGGGCGTTTTGAAGCATCGCAGTTGGGAATCTTCCTGCAATGTCCGTGAAACGGTGGATTGGATCTCCACGATGTTTTCCCTTTCAAAGCGACGTAAGTACGGAGATTTATCCCGATACTCGTATTTTGAAATTAGTTAAACCTTATCTTTAAAATGTGGAACTATATTACCATGCAGAAAGTGTTTTTAAGTTTGAAAAATCTCGCTAATTTTCCATTATCTTTCACTTCGGTCCCACATGTAGCTTCTTGTGTAAGTAAAATATGTAAATTAAGACATCGCCGTGTTTGTTTCCAGATTTGCTGAATGGTTCCAAAGAAAATGTTTTTATTACTGTGATTCCGTGCAAACATGTTTTGAATGGTAGCTGACATGATTCAATCGTAATTTAGTTGATTTTTTACACCGAAATATGTAGATTCAATAGGCCAGTGGATACTCAGAAACAGCTCTTTCACTGATGATCATGACGATCACGATGACATCTCAATATGGTACAAAATTTCTCCTTGTTTAAATTGGCTCCTACTGATTCTAGGAAATATGGGTATCAAAGACCTGAGGATCAAATTTGAATTTGCAAAAAAATGAGAATTTAGAACCAGTGGCAGCGCCACGGGGGAGGCAGACCCCCCCCAAAAAAAAAAAAAAAAAAAATGATTTTTTTTTTCTGCTCGTCAGCTGATCCCAGCCCGAAAGGAGGGGGGGGGGGCAAAATAATTTTTCTGTTACTACCCCCCTACACATAGTAGATGTGCTTTGTGTATGATGAAGCATGGGAATAATTCAATTACTAGTAATTCGTAGCTGTAGGCCTAACCTTCCCAAAACTTTTCATCTTGTTGAATTGGTATACTTTCAGCACTTATTCTTTTTCCCTCATTTCTTTCTCCGTTTTTTCAATTGTATTTTTTTTATTTCTATATATTCAATTGTTAGGGACTTTTTCAATCGTATTTTAATTTCTATTTATTCAATTGTTAGGAGAGGGGGTGGGTATTTGTTTTATCAGAAAGCAAAAGCCTGTGTGATTGTTTTTAATGTGATTTTTTTTTATTGCAATATAACGACATTTTAAAAACATGTACAAGTGAACAAAAGAAAATGTGACACAATCAAGTTTGTTTCACAAGAGTTTATTTGCTGTATCAAAAGGTAAATTGCAGATTTGAATTCCATTAATTCATTTAATTCCAATAAAACATGAATATATTATGTAATTGCTTGAACAATTAAACTTCAGAGATGAAAATTAAATAGGATGGCCATACAGAACTAAATGGAATTGTCAAGAACCACCCTTGATTATAATGCAGAATAAAATTAGATTAAATTCATCCATTGAGAAACGAAATTGTAGTAAAGATAATTTATGAAAAGGAACAGGTAATGGGCAAGTAATTGTATTGTCAAAACAAAGTAGAACACAAAAACAAATACAAAAATCCTTGTATAAAACATAACTTTATATTTAATTTATGAACTATGAAATTATGAATTCTATTTGCTATGAAAAATACAAAGTGAGGGTTCTTGTGTATTTTGCAAGAACAGATCAGATTCCTTGTCATTGCCCTAGTAATCCACCCCCCCCCCTTACTTTAATGAGAAAATGTCAAGACATGTACATGAGTAAATGATTTCATATAATATAAAATATCGTGGAAACAATCCAGCAAGTTTCGTTGATTAAAATGTAATAATTTGAATTGTGTAAAAAAAATAGTCAAACTTCCAAATACTATTTTTCTCAAATAACTACAGGTAGCCTCTGTTGAAGGTTAAAATGTATATCTTCAGTACATGAAGTGTCAATCTGGTGACCTGTACTCCTGGCCTGATGGCGAGGCACAATTCTACCTCTCTCCATTTTGTGACATTGACAGAATCCTCTTCCAAACTGACACAGTTGTCATTGGGTCACCGATCTTCTTGAAGTTCATAAACTTGTAACCTGAATGCAGAGAGAAATATTGCATGTTATTTCTAATAGTCAGGTTTAGTGTACAGTGTAATACATTTTTTACATTTGCCAGTAAGAAGTTTACCATATAGTTTTTAACTAAAGGAAAAGATTGTACTTTGCAGTTTTATACTTGAACATTTATTAGAATAGCTTAGTAGAAATAGTACATTTTACTTTCTCATTCACAATTCTATGTTAAAACAACAGGTGTAATTTTTTTTATTCAATTTGTCCACTAAGTACTTTACAATTGTCCTTTTGGCATGCTGGAACTTAATGTTTTATCCAATGCATCTATTCCAGTGATGACATGATTATATTTTAATTAAAGTCACTTAGAACTACATTTACCATGTAACTGAGGTAAAACAAATTAGAGTAAACAAATTGAACAAGTTATATGTGTAAGGTATTAATGCAGTGTCCATGAATTGCATGCCAACTTTGTCTTGTTTTGTCTTGAAAAACCATAGCTTAGAAGAACTAAACTAGTACCTTTTCCCTACATCTTTTTCACCCGAGTATTGTATCAAAGGTATCAAAATTATAATCGTGTACATGTATGAATAAAAAAAAATTTACCTGTTCATTGATATGCATTTCAGAAGCTTGCCTGTAGATGTTGTATTTCTACACTTGAGTAAGATGAGTTAACTCGCATTTAGTGTGTTGATAAGTAGAATGTTAAGTCATACTATTCAATATGACCATTACAAGGACATGATGTCCATGTAACGGTGGTATGTACATTTGAAAGTGATATCTTGAAGGAGATATTTTAAAGTAATAAAGATTTGGAGATCATAAGCTAGCACTCTTGTTTTTTCCCTTTAGACAGAAACATATGTTTCCAGAGATAGACAGAAGTGGAACCTTGAGGATTACCGTAGTATTATTTTAAATATAATTTATCAATAATTTTGTACATTTTTTCTTGTTTAAACTCTAATTTAAATTGCTTTTATTTGCAAAGAATTTGACATGAAAAATGTTTTTTTTTTAGTATAATCAATTGATCTTGTGCAAATATTCTAAGGCATAAAGTGGAATTTGGTGTGTATTGGCCATTAATGGACCTTAACTTAACAATGCTTCAAAGTATACCTCTGTTACTGAGACATGATGTCCATGTAACGGTGGTATGTACATTTGAAAGTAATATCTTGAAGGAGATATTTTAAAGTAAAAAGATTTGGAGATCATAAGATAGCACTGTTTCGTTTTTTCCCCTTTAGACAGAAACATAAATGTTTCCACAGATAGACGGAAGTGGAAACTTGAGGATTACCGTAGTATGATTTTAAATATAATTTGTTAATAATTTTGTACATTTTTCCTTTTTTAAACTCTAATTTAATTTGCTTTTATTTGCAAAGAATTTGACATGAAAAATGTTTTTCTTTAGTATAATCAATTGATCTTGTGCAAATATTCTAAGGCACAAAGTGGAATTTGGTGTGTAATGGCCATTAATGGACCTTAACTTAACAATGCTTCAAAGTATACCTCTGTTACTGAGACATGATGTCCATGTAACGGTGGTAACACCAAAAATAGAAGGTTAGGCCAGAAAGAGTAATTGAGTTTTTCCAAAGAGAATATTCCATTCTGTTGAGGCATGACTTCTCTCAACTATTTAGTTCTACATGCCATCAAAAATTCAATTTTCTAGACTGGTGAGAAAAAAGAATGACACAGAACATGGCACTGGTATACACACAGAGCATCAAGTTCCATTTATTGATGCTAAATCTATCAAAATATATATGCCATGTTGGAAAGTGTGGAATAAAGTGACTAACAATGTAGTTAGCAACATATTTATCAAGAGTAATGGAGATCAACCCCTTTATTTTGACAGTGGGAGAGCATAGTCTTAGCAAGGATGGCAAATGATGTCCATGTAACGGTGGTATTTTGTCAAATCTTGTTTCTCAGTTTACTCCAATATGCAGGGTGGTATCAAATGCCTGTAAGTGGATTTAGTTGAAGGATTGTCCCATGAAACATATAAGAAATAAAACATTTCATTTATTACATTTCTATTTTTTGACCCTGATGTCACAATTTTTGCCCCAACCCCATGGAATGACCCATCTAATTCCCGTTTAGGACCTATATTAAAAATAAAAGCAAATATACATAAAAATCACATTATAATCATGATTAAAATATAATTTTTATGTATATTTGTGTATTTGCTTTTAATATATGTATGTCTGAAAATCTGTAACTCGGCCTTTGGGCTGCGAATGATTTTTTTTGTTCAAATAAACCATTTCTATTCTATTCTACAATCGAGTGTCGGATCTAAATTTCAGACTTTCAATTCATTTCATTTGCTGCTGCCTTGAGACGAGGACGTACCGTACGTACCGGTGCACAAAAATAAGCATACGGGACCACACATTCAGTAACAAGAAGCAACAACAAACCACCAACACTTCAAGACGCATATTTTACACAATTTTATCCTACACAACTGGGCAATTTTTCATTTAGGTTTTGTTTACTTGTAATTTAATTGTAAATTTTCGACCAGGAACCACAATAAACATGACAATAACATTACCTGTGTCTCCATCTTCGTCACACCTCCTCCATCCATCACGAGCTAATGAATATTCATAAATTATTAATTACTCTTCCGCGAAATTTCTAGTTTTTGGGGAAGGCTTTCAAATAAATCAAATCTACAAGATGCATTAAAAATAGCATACATTTATTGGTGACCAATTAGTTTTAGTTTTTATAAGTAAGCTTGTGATGTTTTTCACGTTTTCTTGTACGAACTTTTTGATACGTGGATGACTATTTTCATCCTGCGAGTTCCGGCTCGATATATTTACATACAGAATGAAGCTTTGGGATTACGATTGCTGTAATACAACACCGTCCAACCATTTTATCACCTTCAAAAGGCTTGAAATTCGGTAAGATAAATACCTTTTATATTTTCCCCGTCTTTATTCCGTGCACTATCATAAGAAATTATAGTATTCCAAATCAGAAATATGAAATGTTTGATTTATTAGCATAATTTATCTTCTGATGCACGTGTATTTATTGTGATTTTATTTTATGAAAATCAGGTTTGTGTGACTGTACGTGTGAGAGCAGCATAATATCAATCGAGGGGTCCCGAGTAATTTTTACCAGCCAGGGTCCAGCATTATACTGATCTGAGGTCATGCAATATGAGACTTTATATATTTGAAATGATCATGTAATAAGATTATACTGTTATCTGTGGTGTTAATCTGTTGAGCCAGCAAGTGGTGAGTCAATTAATTATATATCAGAAAAATTATTTGATTGTATATGTAATTTTGTAATTAATATATGTTCTCTCTCTGTAGTAGTATTATCATAATTTATATTCCTGGAGCTAATAATATTTTTTACTTTATGTTAGTAAGGGATGTTGATGGTATTTTGATATAAATCATCATACCATTATCTGATCAGATTACAATCAGTCATTTATTACCCAGTAAGGTGACAGTAAAGTTGATTTGCCAGCTGCTGCTGTCGAGCAGTAGACACAGTCGTTTGTGCTGCTACTGTGTGTGCTTTGTGTCTTGGCCTTGCGTCAACACATACATGGGTGGCTTTACTTGTCTGCAGCCTCACCGACCCGGCTAAGCTGCAGTGAGCTTGCCGGGATGCTCTGTTGTGAATTGTATGGTGTGTGAGTGATGAGGAATCCTTTGTTCACTCCTGAAAGACTTATCTGGACTGCCCAAGATTTCAGTGTAAATGATGCATTTTATGGAATGGAGTTCAAAGCATCTATCCAATATCAAAACCTTGACTTAATGTGCACCATTTATTACTAGAATAGGGGCTAAATATAATATTTTCATCAGGTTAGGCCGAACTATTATTTGCTTAATAATAGTACAGTATAGTGTACACTGAAACTGAAGAGAAATGACAATTATTTTGGGGTTTTTTTTCTTCAGTTTGGTTATTATTGTCAAAAACTTTATCAGTGGTCAACAGTCCTGGAGGTGGAATTTAGAATTAAAGCCATATTGTTGTTACCACTGACTTGATGCAAAATGTAATCATTCTTAGTTGTTTAGACATATTTTCACACTTATTAGTCATTGTATGTAAAATTGTTTTCATAAATGTTTACTGTTATGCATTTGAAAGGCTTCAAATAAATGTTTATTGCGGTATAAATGCATAATGAATGATGATGGAAATGCCAAATGGTGATCATTGAAATGAATAATGGAAGACCAAATTGCAATTATGAAAGATAATATGATAGGCCAGTGATGATGATGAGAATAGTAGTAATAGTAGAAGAAGAAGTAGTAGTAGTAGTAGTAGTAGTAGTAGTAGTAGTAGTAGTAGTAGTAGTAGTAGTAGTAGTAGTAGTAATAGTAGTAATAGAAGTAGTAGTGATGATGATGATGATAATTATGATAATGACAATAATGATAATAATAGAAATAATAATAATTATTATTATGATAATAATAGAAATAATAATTATGATGATGACAATGATGATGGTACTGTTATGATGACTGAAAAGAATGAAAATAATGAAAATAATGATATGATATGATATATGATAATCATGATAGTTGGTGAAATATTGAGGACTATAATTGTATGAAAAAATAATTCATTCAAATAAAGTTTTACATTTCTATTTACTCCTGCATTAACATTTTTAAGATGATTGAAATATTGTAATCGACCCACATGAATATTTTTTTTTTCATTTTAGCTATATTTGAACTCATAATTTTCATTTAGTAGCAATCCCCAATATGATGATTATGAGCTATACAACATGCAATTATGTTGATTAATTTGATGCAACAAAATAGTTGAAAACACAAAATGAAGTTACATCAGCTAGGTACGGATTATCAAAAGAAATTAGGTCTCTGTAAGTGGCTGTACCAATTAGTGATTAGTTGATGAAAGAAAAGACATTAAAGTCCACTTAATATGTTTATAATTTGCAAATGAATGTTGCTAAAAGATCTAGGGATGTATTTATAGGAAGGGGAATCCCCAGGGAGAAACAGGAAGTAATGGCATTATGGCATCCACATTATTGTTCAAACAAAAATCTAAACTTGAAAAGTATATCCAAAGGTAAAGACAAACTAAATTATTTTATTATGGATGTAGATGTTAGCTGTGTTACTATTTTGGATGATAACCGCGCTTTATTTGTCAACACTTTCAATCTTGCGGGCAACCAATGTGTTGGATGGCCAGCCATCCATTACTGTAATAATGCTATGCTACATATGCAAAGGATGGTTGGGACAATGAATTTTGGCATTTTTCTGAGAATGACACTTCATCTCCCTTGTTTATGGCTATTCCTTACAAAATAGAAAATGATATGAATATGGGCACTGCAACATTATTGGGTAAACAACCCTCAGATCAAGGTGGTTTGAATATTGTCTTCAACAAGCAAACTGTAAAACTTAATCAGAAATTAATTGATTAATTGTATGTGAGTGTAAGTACAATGTAAGATAGCAAAATCATAAAAATTTTCGGCTGGGCATTTATCTGAAAATTCTCAAGGCACTTACACTTAAAAATAATGAAAGGATGGAAAGGAGATACAACACTCTTATAGAGTGTTGAGGAGTGACAGCAGTTTTGATAAGAATGGAAATCACTAACACTCTTTGGCCCTTTTCCACTCTTTTCATCTTTTGTGATTTTAGAGAGTAGAATTTAATGATTTGTGTCTTGATCTTATAAAGGCCTTGATACTTGTTGGTAGTTGTAGGCAATTTAAGTTTTACATGCTAACTTAAAAACTGGACTTGCATTAACCCAAGTGAATGAAGGCAGTTGCCTTTGGTACTCTTCTCAAGTACCTCGCTGCCCTCGGTTTCCCTCAGATTACTGACAGGCATAGTTCAAAGTCAATTTTTCAAATATTGCCATGCCTTCCTGAGGCCTGACAGGGAAAATTATCATGGGGGCTCGAGGTGGTTTCGTCAAGAAATTCTAGAAAAGCCCTCTAAAATCCCCATTCACTGCAATATTAAACCTTATCCAATGTAGCAGATTTAAGCAGTGTGTTGGGAAAAGTAGCCCCCTGAAAATAGAAATTATTTTTTTGCTTCGGCATGCTGTGAGGGATTTTTAAAATGATCTTTGGTCATGAGTATCCCACCGCTGCCACCAATAGTAGACCTCTTTCAGACTAACTTGGGGAACTCCCATCTCCTGTGTATGCTAGTTAACTACATGTACATGTACATGCATCACCCCCCCCCCCCCTCCCTCATTGCATGAGAATCGTAGTTAATGCTGAGTTGAAACATTGGCAGAAGTACATCAAGCTTTTAAGTTGCCATAAAAATCCAGGACAGTAGATTCTATTTAGCTGTTTTGTCAGCTTTATTCTTCATTTTGTGAACAATCTAATCTTGTAATATGAGTTCTTTGTAAATTGCAATATGATGTGTTGGTGGTTGCATTTGATTTACATGTGAGGAAGAAATTCAAGATACTTTTCTGATTAATTTTACAACCTGACTTAAAAACAGGGCTTGCATTAAGTTAACCCTATATATTTTAGGTGACCTCAACTACCTCGCTGCTCTTAGCTTCCTCTAGATTACAGACAGTAACAATCTAGATCTAAGGCAATTTATAAAAAAAATGCCATGCCCTCCTTAGGCCCTACCACAGAAACAATTACACAGGCGTGGGGTGATTTTGCTCCCCCTCCTCACAAAATGCTAAAGAGCCCAAGAATTTGAAGACCCCCCCCCAAAAAAAAAAAAAAAAAAATCCTATTCACTGCAATGTTGAAGCTTAATCCAATTACAGATTTATGCAGTATGTTGAGAGAAGTAGCCCCCTGAAAATGAAAAAAAAATTGTTTTGTTGCCGGCTGCCTTACTGTGAGGGATTTCTAAAATGATCTTTGGCCATGAGTATCCCACCTCATTCAGACCATAGTAGGCCCATGTTCAGACTAACATACATGGGGAACTCCCATCTCCGGTGTATTGCTAGTTAACTACATGTATCACCCCAAAACTGCATGAGAATTGTAGTCAATACTGAGTTTAAAAATTGGCAGAAGCGCATCTAGCATTAAAGGTGCCCTAAAAATACAGGACAGTAAATTCTATAAGCATATTTTATCAGCTTTATTCTTCATTTGTGAACAATCTAATCTTGTAATAAAAGTAATTTGTAATATGACGTGCTGGTTGTTGCATTTTATTTAAGGTAGAAATTTGAAATACTTTTTTGGTCTAATCTTACATGCTAACATACAAACAGTGCTTGCAGCCTTGGATTAACCAACGAAAGGTTAGGTGATTGTCATGCTGATCTCAACTGCCTCGCTGCCCTTTGCTTCCCCTAGATTACTGACAGTAACAGCATAGATCCTGAGGCCTTACCAGGCAAAAAATTACATGGGGGCTGGGGCGATTTCCCTCTCTCCACACCAAAACCAGCTTTACAAATTAAAAAAGAGCCCTCTAAAATCCCCATCCACTGAAAACTGCATTGCAGATTTAAGCACTATGTTGTGAATAGTTTCCCCTGAAAATAAGAATTGTTTGTTGCTTCGGCCTTACTGTGAGGGATTTCTAAAATGAATGATAGATCTTGCTTTGGTCATGTGTATCCCACCGCTGCCACCGTTACTAAACTTCATTCAGACTAAGAATGACTATTACTTTGGTACCTCTCATCCACTGTGTATTACTCTAATACATACATTTCCCCCCAAATTGCAAGAGAATTGTAGTTATCTATATATATATATTGATATTGATATACTGGACTGTACATTGTTTGAGCCATTTATCTCAATTGGTAATATGAAGTGTTGGTGGTTGCATTTGATATACATGTAAGGTACAAGTTTGAAGAGGATTCTTTTCTGATTAGTTTTACATTGTAACAGGGCTTGGATTCACCCATTTGATGCACATGTCGTCGAGTACCTTACTGCTTCCCTTTTGATTACTGAAAGTATAGTTCAAATTCAATTTTTCAAAAATTGCAATGCCTTCCTGAGTCCTGACCAGGGTAAAATTGCATGGGGGCTGGAGCGATTCAGCCCCCCCCAAAAAAAAAAAAACCCCAATAATGATAAGAGCCTTAGGAATTTAAAAAGAGCCCTCTAAAATCCCCAATCGCTTCAATGTTAAATCTTATCAAATGACCAATATAGCAGATTTAAGCAGTATGTTCTGAAAAGTATCCCCCCTGAAAATAACATTTATTTTGTTGCCTCGGCCTTTCATGTTTTTAATGTTAGGGATTTCTAAAATGATAGATCTTTGTCCATCCCACTGCTGCCACCAATAGTAGACCTCATTCTGACTAACATAACATAACATGGGGAACCCTCATCTACACTATTTTCTCTTTTCTCTAACTTGTGCATACATGCATCAGCATTACCGCCAAATTGCATAAGAATTGGAGTTTATGTAGAGTCAAGATAGCAAAAGTGCATTAATAAATCATTTAAAGTTTTCCAAAAATACAAGGGAAAATTCTTCATGCCATTTTTAGGCTTTATTCTTCATCTTCTATTGATCTGATTAATTTTCATAATGAGATAACAAAAGTAATGAAGATGTTATCATTAATAGTAGTGATGATGATGTTGATAATACTGATAATAGTTCAATAGAAATTATATTGCTGACAATGATACTAATAATTATAATTATGATAATAGTAATAAATGATAATGGTAAATTCTCTTAGTAGTCAGATGAGAAAATACAAAAACATACACGTGCATTGTATATCGATTTATCATGAATTTATTGATTTTGTTGATAATCAGATATTTTTTTATCATCGACTTATTCACGTCACATATTTGTGAGCAGCACCCCACACATGTATGTCATACCTTTTTCCCAGAAAATCCACAATGTTTTATTGCCTGGTGTATTTCAGATTTAGACACTCTATTTCATAGATCTATGAAATAAGATATTAAACCATTGTGAGCCAAAGCAAATTTGCAATTTATGTAAAGAATGACATATATGAACATGTAAGGAACTGCTTGCATGTGATTTTTGAAACCATATATTTAAATTCTTTATTTTTGAAGGTTTTCATTTTACCTTTAATGTTTTTCTAACATTTTTCTGTTTGTAATCAAACCAAAATTTAAAAAGAAGCATACACTTATGCTTTGAAAAGCACTAAAACAGACAGGAGGATAAGGGGGGGGGGGTGAGAAATGCAAAGATCATAAATTGATAGAGAATTACAATAATTTGTCTTGCAAGTACCTTTATTGCATTGAAAACCTTTTATGTCATCATCCAGTTTCCACTTTACGGTTTTAAATAATTGTGTATTGGTGATTGTTGAGTGTGGCTGCGAGTCAAATTCAAATTCATGTAGTTACTTTCAGGGGTCGATATCTTCGTGGGATAGTGTAGATGCAAGGCTTCATGATCAAATGCAAATTTTTCTCCGGTTTGCTCTCTCAACCCGTTCTCCGGGGATCTTGTCTTGCGCCCATCCAATCTATCTCCGGCCCAAAGCCACAAATGTCACCTGATATCCCATGTTATTTAGCCCTAGCTTCTGCCACTGACATTTCCGCATGGCATCTACATTATGCAAGATGTACTGTGTCTCGGCTACCTTTTCATACATTCTTTCAGATATAATTGTAATTGTGTGCTATCAATAGCACGTACATACCTGGGAACTGTTCTTATTATAGGACTATTTCTATTTTGTTCAAAGTAAAATTGCCTTTTTAATTTTATCCCCTTTCTGTTCACGAACAGAAATGTGAATATTAAGAAATTTAAGAATTTGTTATCTTCCAGATTTTTTTTTATTAATTTGTTACAATTTCTTGGCAGTTCATTGTTTTAAGCTTAAGTTTGGCATTGAACTAAATTATAGATCATTTAGATTTCAATTTATTTCTGTTTGACAAAATTTCCAAAATATAATCAAAGTAACAATGTATAGACAGTTAAATGACATTTCATAACAAATATTTAAGATAAATTAAACAAAGCATGTAGGGTGAGTTGCAATTATTTTATCTATAAAAAGAATGTGAAAATGAACGGAAGGTCTTTTACCCATCTCATTCTCCATGACATAAACTTGGTTTCTTTTTTGAAAAATGAACCAATCACAAGGTTACATGTGTGTTTATGAATAAATTTTTTTCACTTAAAATTTTAGATTTAATAAGGAAAATGTGATCTTATATTTAAAAAAAATATTGTGATGATTAGTCTAGAACCAAATATCAGACTTTTTTCATAGCTTAGATGTAAGTAAATTATTATCTCTGTTTTGGTAAATCCCCTAAAAGCACATGTTACTATAATAGATTCCAATACATTACTACATTGGAGATTATATGAATATGTAAGTCCTCAAACTGTTATGACTTGAAACATGTAAAAGTTTAGATGATTCAGAGGTTTTTACATGTACAGTGTATATCTGTGGCATTCTGTGCATTAATTTTTGCATTAAAAAAAATTGAACCACTTTTTAGGCATGGAATATGGGCTGAAAATTTCAGGATTAGAAATATTTTCCCTTTCCAAAGCTTTTGACATGCTTAGTGATAGATCAAAATATGTAAAACAACATGACCTAAATTTAACTACACTAATCCAAACATTACAAGCATTTACCTTTTAAAAAAATCATTAGCCAAAAGCTTTTGGTTAAAAAAATCAGTAATTTTATATGCAGTAATAGGAGAAAAAGCATAAGGTATTATTACATACACTACAATTTTGAACAGGGGGGGGGGGGGGGGGCCTCTCCATGTACAGCTGTTAATAATTCATGGCTCTTTAGTTGAGGTAACATGTGTAACAGTGAAGAAGGAAGTTCAAGTGGAAATTACCAAAGCTTAATAACTACACATCTTGAGTAGATGCCAAACTAGTACAGTCATTTGCTGTTTAAAATCAAAATTGTAATGAATCATTTTAAGAATGATCTGGAAGCCACATACATGTTTCTAAGATTTCTTGATTTTACAAAGGTGAGTACCAGAACTAGATATATGATAATATGGTGACACCTAACCTTGATTTAAAAGACTATCTCATGAATTCTATTGTTTTCTGCAACTGCTTTTTTTAGCTCATCCGGCCCGAAGGGCAAGATGAGCTTATGCCGTGGCATGTCGTCCGTTGTCTGTCGTCCGTCCACAATTTCAAAATGCTACTACTTCGCCATTTCAAGTCCGATTTCAATTCTGTTTGCTTTATATGATAGCACTAGGTGGGGGATTCAAAACTTCTAAATAGAATTTTGAAATTCATTAAATATGCTAATTTATGCACATTTTTCAAAATTCACAAAAAATGCTTCTTCTTCGTTATTTGTTGACCGATTTTGAATTTTTTGCTTCCATCTGGTAGAGCTTCATGAGGTTCACCAAACATGTGCACAGAATTTTGACCAGAACAATTTTTATGCTTATTTATGCGAAAGTAATTAATGCAAATTTTGAAAAATTCACATAAAATGCTTCTTCTTCTCTATTTGTGGACCAAATTTGATTTTTTTTTCTTCCATCTGGTAGAGCTTCATGATGTTCCCCAATCTTCTACACAGAATTTTGAAATTTTGACTAGAAAAATTTTTATGCTAATTTATGCATGTTTTTAAAAATTCACATAGAATACTTATTTTTCTTTATTTGTGGAACAATTTTTATTTTTTTCTTCCATCTGGAAGAGCTTCATGAGGTTCACCAATCTTCTACACAGAATTTTGAAATTTTGTTAGAACAATTTTTATGCTAATTTATGCGAAATTAATTTATTCATATTTTTAAAAATTCACATAAAATGCTAAATTTCTTCTTTAATTGTTGACCAATTTTTACTTTTTTTTCTTCTTCCATTTTGTAGAACTTTATGAGGTTCACCAAACTTCTACACAGAATTACAAAGAAATTTTTTTCTTCTTCATAAATTTGTTGATCAATTTCAATTTTGTTTGCTTTATATAATAGCTCGAGGTGGTGATACAAAATTTCAACATAGAATTTAGAAACTCATTAAATAATTTATTCATATATTTTCAAAACTCACAAAAATTACTTATTTTTTGTTGATTGACTTTGGTTAGTTTTGTTCCACCTGAGAGCTACATTAGGTTCACCAAGGTTCTACACAGAGTTAAGAAACTTGACTAGATAATTATTAATACTTAATTCACATGAAATTTATTTATAGATCACAAAAAATACTTCTATGTCATTTCTTCATCAATTTCAATTTATGTCACCAATATAATTCACTACAGTGTCAACTGGGCTGAAATTAAAATTGTGTTGAATTTTGTTGCGAGATGCCGGATGAGCTCCACATCATTGATGTGCTAGATTTCACATTTAATAGTGAAGAAGGATATTCAAGTCCATATTACCAATTAAGCTAAATAACTACACATCTTCAGTAGATAATAAACCAGTCAATAAATACTATGCAAGTTATTTAAAACGTGATGAATCACATGTTGGGTAGATTCATAAGCCATGTGCACATAAATAGGTCTCTATATCTTGGCTCGGACTTTGTAGGCCTCAGAAACGGAGGGGAGGGGAATGCCTTCAGTCCTACACTTTTTTCAATAAATGTGTGCAAAAACATAAAGTTGACCATCTGATTGTGATTTTGTATAAGGTCAACACCCCCAGCCCCTTGAAAAAAAACATTCTCCTGCCCCTGTGGATGACCTTTCCATAAAGTGAAGATGTTCTGCCATCCAAAGCTGGATGATGTTGCCTGTTGGTGGGGTGGTGAGCTAAATGTACAAACCTTAAGGGACTCCATTGCCTTCCGGTTCTCTCCACTCGCGTCCCTCAACCCCCTGTGTAGGCATTGTATATGAGGCAGAACAATGTAAACACCGTCCCCCCCCCCATTTAGAGGGAGCCCTTCATATTCTAATTATTGTTGAACCCCCTCAATAAGGTCACATAGGGGCCACTTGTCCTAAATCTTTCAGCTTCTTAGCTGTGTCTTTGAATGAGGATTAAGGCAGAAATTCAGAATGGTGCTTTTACTCATCATACACAAGCACCCATAGTGTACATGTACACTCAAATTTCAAAGGATTTAAAAATGAATCCAGATCAGCTATGTATTGTGACCAGTCAAATATTAGATTTAGATTTAAATCTTGTGGATTCAGATTTAAAGATTTAAGAATTAAAATTGAAGATTTAAATCCATTGAATGAGATTGAGAAGTTCATCCTTTGGATTAAAAATTAAATTATTACTATTATCATTTATTCTGATTTGTGTCACTCTTTTGTTGTTACCTTCGATATTTTGTATAGGCTCCTTTGAAACTCTCTTTTATACTATAGTTTTGTAATATACGTATTGAAACAGGGGCTTGCCTCCCATACAAGCTTTGCTTTTCTTGGCAAGCCCCTCCATTCTGTTTTATATAGGTATTAGTCAAAGTTACTTTAGTTTGCATTAGTTCTTATTGTTTATACCTTCCAATTCTTATGCATTATTCCGATTGATGTTCTTTAAATTTGACTATGTATTGTTACTTTGATTTTGTTGTGCTTTGTGAACGGAAAATGAATATTGAATCTAAATCCAATTTTTGGTTGGTCGTAATTTGCAGTCAATCTGGATTTCTTTTTTACATCCTTGAAATTCAGAGTGGACTGTATCAAGGCACAAAACACAAAGGCTCTTCCCAATTACAAGGCAAATAAAGGCAATGACATGTATTCTACAACCCTTGGGTATTTTCTCCTTTTTATTTGGAAATAAACTGTGTGCAAATTTTGGTAGTACATATAACTATGGAATTATTTGCTATTGGATATGGAATGCTTAAGTTTATTGTTTAAAAAGTTTAGAATATAGAATAAGTTATAGATATTTGTAATAATTTTTAGAACAAAGTATCAGTCACTAAAATCCAGAAGATTCTCTAATCAGTGATTTTTTTAATGTCTCATACATGTGAATAACATACTCAATGTTTTAACAACTTTGTTTTGCTATTACAGTGTTTTTACTCCTTTTCAGTTTATCAAATTTGAATTATATTTTCCCAAAATCGCCCCACAATCAGACAGTGAACTCTGCAAAATCAACAATTGTTGAAGGGACACCTAGCAGCGAACATATATCCAAATATTCATTATTCATGAAATTTCATCAGAGCAATTTTGAACGCATCGCCGCGGGTAACCAATTTCCCTAATGCAGTGGCCGCAACTGTCAATTTCGGGGCAGGAGGGATGTGTGTGCGTGTGTGTGTGTACATGCCGAGGATGTGCTGTCAGAGAGAGCTGTGTGTGCGCATCAACGCAGCTATCAATAATTTACCCGCATCCCCCCATCCCGAGCCTCTTTCTCAATCGTGTTCAATCATTCATCTTGGCTTTGATTGGCAATAGAAAATGATGGAGGAATAAGAATAGAGGTTATATTAAAAACCATGAAGGATGGGGAATGAGGAAGGGAGGAGAAAGAAGTGGAGAGAAATTAACTCTTTTCATGTATTTCCATTCTCCCCAATTTATTCATCTGCTGATAGGAAAGATAGAGAGAGGGGGGGGGGGTGAGAGGGATAGATAGTGAGAGAAAGAGAGGGGGACAGAGAGGGAATGAGAGAGGAAGGAAAATAAAAAGATCAATGCCAGATGAAAAGGAATGAAGTAATGCAGTTTATTGTATTTCAATTACATTAGAGACAAGTTAGAGAAAGTAAAAGAGAAAATAGAATTGTCAAATTATTTACTCATTGCAAAATGCAGAAAGAAAAATAAAAAATGAAATGACAGTTTTATAGATTCAAAGAGAGAGGGAGAGAGAGAGAGGAAGATGGAGATAAGGGAGAGAAAGAGATTTAAGAGGCCTTGTAGAGCGACCATGGTGGTGAAATTACATTCTTTGTTTGTGTGCACAGCTTTTATTGTGAAAGGCGGTCTGCATTGTTAGTCGACTGGTCCAGGCTGTAACCAATTACACTTACAGGCAAAACATTTCACAAATCTCGCACCAACACTGCTGGTTTGCGTGTCGCTTTGTCACGGCTTAATTGAGCGATGGTTTCTCTTTAGCTTAATGCACATGATTGTGATTAAATATTGCATGGATAGAGAAAATGCATGACACATTGAAGTAAGTATTGACAGCAATACAATGGGAAATCTGATGTTTTTTATCCCAGTATTTTGCATCATATCCATATCAATCATTTATGCCTCACTTGTTTGCGGTAAGAGGCTTTGCAATTGAATTATTGCATATGAAAATTATCCATTGTTAAATACTTCAATACATTTGTCTAGTTTACATTCATGAGAAAAGTTGGCAAAATTGTCCAGACTCAGTGGGGACCTACATACATGTAAATGTCATTCGTTTTCATACTGGCTCATGAATATCAGCACTATTTCGGAAACGATACAGAAAATGCTAATTAAGTATTTCGCAGAATTGATTTCATTAAATCACACATTTGATACCAGCTAGATTTGCATATACAACCCTTTTCATTAATTTGCCAAATGCAATCTTGGACCCTATGTTACGAAGAGTTGCAATAGATTAATATTATCACACAAGTATTAATGATCAAAAATTCAAATTTCTTGATTTAACTGCACAATTTTGGATCAATCCTAGTTTGAGTTTGTACATTACCCTATCAGAATGAATAAACCTTTGAAGTAAAATCAGTAAAATCATCTGATAAAACACATTTCTATTTAATATCCTACACATCTTGACAACTTCAGGGCACACACATTCATGGAATTTAGTAATGAATTAAAATAGTGATATTCACCTCTGGGGTATTAAAACCAAATCCAGAGAAATGCTTCAAAATTCCATTAGAAATAAATGGAAAAATACAAGTATAGAGTGATTACAAGGTACTCCAGCTACAATTGTTCCAGCCACACTTTTCAAATGACTAACTTCAACCCTAGATTAAGCAATATACCCTACCCTGAACCTAACCCCAAACCTTAAAGAGAAATTCCAGTAGTTGCAGTGAACACTGATTTCATGAGAAAGTCTGTAAAACAAGGCTTAATTGTCAGTATATCATCGAGGATCTAGATCTGGTACAGTAACATAAAATTAACTTTGTGAAATCTTGAAATCTACGCTGAAAAATGTTCACACTGAAGATCACCAACACAGATAGGCACACGTGGGACAGTGTATTAATATTGCTGGAATAAAGACCCGACGGAAGTGCCCGAATCCGCGCTTATTTTGCTTATTTCTCAGCAATTACACAATTTCTTCAAGAATCCTTTGGTACATATTTTTATTTCATACAAACAGACACTTCAGTGGTCATTGTATTAGATTCTGTAAAAAGTCATTTTGAGGTCGTTACCAAAACTGGAATTTATCTTTAAACCTAACATAAAACCCTACTGCAACTCTAGTCACACATCTTGGACGAAATAAAACCGTTCAGGAGCAATTGTCACTGGAGCAAATGCCGCGTTACCGCAGCAAATGTGGTGTCACTGATTACAAAGGTTTCCCGAAGACAAAGCAAGAAACAAGTAGTGGAATGTTCCTTGCCATCTTGAACCTGATGGATGCAATCATTTCTTGCCTCGAGGCTCTGGGCCATTAGTATGCAATGGGATGAAAAGGTGAGGTACCCTCGGTCTGCAAATATCATGCGTGGGTTGCATTCAACTAGTGGACGCACACAAAATGCTTGCATACCTTCTACTAGCACCCTCCCTCTCACTTGCCCGCAACCCCCCCCCCCTCCCTGTGTCTCTTTCTCTCTATCACACACACTCGCGCACACACCCTCTCCCACACACACTTATCTCCTCTCTCTCTTTCTCCCTCACACACACACCCATGCTTACACTTATCCCCCATCTCTCTCTTTCACTCACACACATTCTGACCTACACTTATCCCCCTCTCTCTCTCTCTCTCTCTATCTCCCTTACACACACACACACACATGCTTACACTTACCCCCCATCTCTCTCTCTTTCACACACACACACACACATTCTGACCTACACTTATCCCCTCTCTCTCTAACTCCCTTTACACACACACACATGCTTACACTTATCCCCCTTCTCTCTCTTTCACACACACATTCTGACCTACACTTATCCCCTCTCTCTCTCTCTTTCCCTCTCCCTCACACACACACACATGCTTACACTTATCCCCCTTCTCTCTCTTTCACACACACACACACATTCTGACTTACACTTTATCCTCTCTCTTTCTCTCTCTCTCTCTATCTCTGTAACACACATACATTTTTTTTATTTTTTTTTAAATTGCAGAAAAAAAATATATATAGATAAAAATTATATCAACATATTACATTTTGAAATGTGGGAGACCTTCATCTTAAGCTTAGAGCTTGAAATTGATAAAGGCCTCAAAAGGAAAAGCACATACATGCTTATCCCCCCTCTCTTACACACACACACACACCCTCACACACACTTATCCCCTCTCTTTCTCTCTTGCCCCTTTTAGTAAGATCACTGGTCCGTGCTATGTCATGTAATTTTGAAAATCAGAAAGGGTCTTGCCGAAAAAGTCCACTGTGATTTAGCGCGGATCTGTGAAGCACCAGACGTGGACCAGCAGATTACCGAAAGATATCCGTGCTAAATCCTGGTCAAATTCATTGCACGGTCAATGGCCACTTGATGAGCATGCTTGATGAGAGTGCGCACACCTCCATGTAGCTTTGCACTGTATTTAGCTGTACTGGGTGTGTCAAAAAAAAGAAAGACATATTGACTTCAATATCTGGTCAACTTCATGACAAAGATATAAGGTCAGTGACATTGAAAATTTGAAATGCATGCCTCCTAAAAAGTGTATTTTAGTAAGCATTCAAATAGTAATTATTTTCATAGGACTTGAATGGATTAGATGAGTTGGGAGGTGATTGCCACAAATTAATTTGTAACAATGGAGAAACTTTTATTTACCTTATGTACAAGCAAAATGAAATAAGTAATATTATGTGGGATGTGATATCAACTCACTCATTACATATTTTCAACAATATGCATACAACTATTTTAGCAAAATAATCAAAATTTTATTGTTAGATAAGTAATTATTTTTTGCCTTTTTCGATGACATCTTCAGCAAATCTTTACTTTATTAATATGATATTCGTAAAAATAATTTTTGTTTTACCTTGAGTACCTCTTCAAAGAAAAAGGTGAAGTTGCAAAAGCTATTTGTTATTAATTTCTAGATGGCCATAAAAGATGTTTTGACTCTATTTCATTGGCATTTTGTTATATATTCTTCCTCTATGGCTATACTGTCTGTACTCTCTATACATTTTTTGTGTGTGTCTGAATGTGGGGCTCGCCATGTCTGAAGAAAGTATATTCTATCTTTCTCTGTCTGTCTCTCCTTAGTTCTTCCTCTCCCCATCTCTGTGTCTGTCTACTGTCTGTCTTTCTTTCTCTTTCACTCTCCCTCCGTTCTCTCTCCATCTTTTTTTCTCTGTCTGTCTCTCACAATCCTCCAGGTATCCTGTTAATTCCACCAGAAAGGATATGGCTTTTTGACTCGCGCATAATCTCACCAAATACCCCTCCAGCTGATCTATCAGGAGTAGGATGTTGAATGCAATCTTATGCATTGTATCTTAGCTTATACCCCTGGGAATTGATGCAGCATGGGCAGAATCTACTTCTAACGTAACAAGTTTTAATGTGCTAATGCTTCCACTCATAAATATATAGTTCACGCTGCTATTGTTCATCCAGCATTCCCTTGATAAACCCTCCATATTCTTTAATGCCTGATTGAGTACTTAACACTTGATTAAATATTAATCTTGCCATTTCTGGATTCATTTCTTTACCTCTCCTTATCTGACTCCCCTTTGTCGAGGGAATGTTCAATGAAGGTTTTGTATATCAAAGTTATGGACTTCTGACTGAGCTTAGCCGACTACTCTGAGAAGTGCATTAATGAATAGTTAATCTTGTCCTCCATTCACCTACTGGTTTTGTTTCACATTTTCTTGGTATCGCAATGACAAAACGAACAGATTTGGTCATAAATTTTGGTTACATTTTCTCCTTTTATAATTGCCAAAAATGGTTGCTAGTCATACTCAAAGAAGAGGGTCACGATTAAATTTTATTCAGTTCAATTTGTTTTTTTTTTTGGAAAGACATTGTGAAACAGTCCTGAGACTGCTACAAGGCACGGTTTACAGAAAATCAAGAATATGATATGTTAGTACTCACAGACTTTTTATGTTCAAGCAAGTATTACCCTCAGAGTAATAGAATAAGGGGGTCCGTTTTATCTCTGCCATTTTTTACTTCCCCATTTTTACCTCTGCCAATTTTATGTTAGCCATTTTTACCTTTGTCATTTTTCCTTTATGTTTTTTACCCAGTTGCCATTTTTACACCAGTTTGATCAAGTTCAATAGCTGATTTTTCAGCCATTTTTACACCGAACGAAGTTCAACATACAAGAAAATAAATTATCAATCCACCGTGAGAAATGCATGAGGGCAACAGGCAATTTTGGCCTCTTGACAGCCCTAATTGCCCCTAAAGCTCCCCCAAAACATGCGTTTGGTTGATCATTTTTTCTATAGAGTCGCCCCAAGATCTGTCACTAAAATATTCATGATTATTAAAAATTTATATTCTAATTGTGGCAGAATAATGATAATATGCATTTACTGCATAATTGCTTGTTACCCTTAAAAATCAGCCCTTAAAATGAAAGAAACAGCCCAAAAAATTCTGCAATTACCCCAATGTGGAAAAAAAGATAGCTCCTAAAATATTGAAATTATTTCCTTCCCTCTATAAATCAATAGAGATTATGACAACTAGATGTTGATTACAAATTTGTCCTTTGAATAAAAAAATACAAAGTATTTACGTGGCTGTTACTTCTACAATAAACAGTTGAATGAAGTTTAACCAACATAGAAATACAAATTAAAGAAATTAGTTACAGCTTATTAGTGTGATCAGATTTTTGATAAAATATCCCTTTTTATTCCATGACTTAATGAGGAAAACTACACGGAGCTCTTACGTTCTGAGGTACATTTGAAATATACATACGCATTTTTTGCTTTGTACATTGCACAGGACAGTTGGAGGCCTTTTTTCATTGCCACCGTTTGATAGATGTAACCTTTTACCCTAAGTAATGGAAAGGCACCAGAATAAATAGATCTCTCTGAGTGAGCACTTGTACTATGAAAAGACTCGGGTGGTTTTCGTTCTTTGGCATGTATACATGTGTCATAAAAGATCAATTCTGGTTGTGTCATAGGCATGTATTCTGACCTCATGTGGGTGTTTCATAAAGCTCTTCGTAAGTTACGAGTGACTTTACGAATGACTGGTGATCTCAGGAACAAAATGCACACCAATTAAAATTTGGTGCGGATAATATGCCCTAAGAAAGGATCAACAGTCTCTCGTCGCTCGTAACTTACAAAAGGTTTTATGAAACAGCTACTGGGTTTGATTGAAGCTCTGGTCTAAAGTTTTGGGTTTAACTTTGCTAGAGCATTCATGCACAAATCTCTAACAGGGCAGGTTCATTTATCAGCAGTTTTGATTTAAACTCTGGTCTAACACAAAATATCATATTCATTTGGAATTTGTATTCAGTAAGGACAAAGATGGATGTTTATGTTATACCTAAAAAGTGTGACTCTAAATCAAATTTACAATGGAGGCAATAGATGGGATTTATGACCCCCCCCCCTAATTTTTTTTTTCTTGATGGGTAGATTCTGAAATTTCAGTTTCATCATTATCTTCATTTAAATTACAAAGTATTAAACAGAGAAAATTTTACACTTCTGTCTTTAGAATTTCAAACTCTAGTAGAGATTATGGTAGTAGATATCATGGAATGCGAGTAGATATATTTTTGCATATGCTAGATATGTGAAATGTGTCCAAATTGAAGACTGTGGACGAAAAAGTCCTTTGGCCTTTTGTAAGAGATATTGGTACAACAAAAGTAGAAAGTGTTTTTCACTTTCTTCTCTCAATCTTTGTGATGTAGCAGCGAGGAACAATACGGCAGCACAGTCCGGTAATGTGAGATTTTAATTGCAGAGTTTGCATTCTGCAGATAGTGCCTAGGTTGTAATTGTAGATGGGTCTCAATCTTCCAGCGTTGTTGCGATGGGGTGCTATTGATCTATGTCGAACCCTGAGCAAACTCGCCAAGATTCGTGCCGTGCTTGAGAGATACAATCGTTACATACACATAGTACACTTCACATTCTGTATTCTTTGAAATCTCATGCAGATTTTCTTTTTTCTAAATCTCTCATTTTAATGCAGATTTTCATAATAATTTTTGTACTTTAATAAATATTGGTTTTAATGACTCGTTATAAATGCCTTGTTTTTTGGTAAGGCAAGTTATGACTATGGTATGAAGGCATAGATTTATTGAAAAAAAAATTATTGGGGGTTAGTCTTATATAGTACAATCATATAACATATTATGACTATTAAAAGAAGATGTAGCATGTTAAAAAAAATTCTTGGACATCTTCAGAATTCTTATGTAAGTTCCCTTCCACTGAAATCAACAAAACTAGTTGTTAATATGTTATTATTAGTAATATTAGTTGTTAATTTGTTATCATCCAATTCATGTTAGGTGATTTCTTTGCCATAAGAATATAATTTGTTGGTCACTGTGGATGTCTTCCTATGTTAGTACTTTCATATCTACTGCTGATTATCATACATCACCCCCTTTCTCACCTTCCTGCTTTTTCTCCTTTTCTTTTTCAGTCTCTCTCTTCTCTCCCCCTCTCTCTCTCTCTTCTCCCCCTCCCCCTCTCTTCCTTGCTCCTCCCCTCTCCTTTCTCCACTTTCCGCCTTTTTCCATATCCATTCCTCTCAGTTTCATTCACTTTTTTCCATTTGCACACATAAGGAAGTTTTGCGATTTTGTAGTGCATTGACATCTGCTGTTGATTTTATCATAACCTTTCTCTCCTCCCAGCTTTCTCTATATCTCTTTCCATCCTTTTTTTCAATGACCTCTCCTACTCTTTTTCCCACCCCTTGACCTCTATAGATCCCCTCCCCCTATATCTACATCTGTTTTTGATTGGCAAATTCATCACATGATTCACAAATCACCAATTACACACATTATAAACTGAAAGGAAATTCTGTCATTTTGTACATTGATAACTTATGTTTATTATCATAAATTTGATATAACTACATTTCTTTTTCTTTGCTTTCTCTTTATCTCTCTAATTACCTCTTTTCTTTCTCCCTATCTCTTTCTCTCTCCTCTCCTTTTACTCTGTCCTCTCCCTCTTTACCCTTTTTCCAAAGCCCCTCTCACTTAGGTCACTTATCATTATCACCAGTAATAGAAAGGATTTTCTTTTCAATTTTGTAGTGTATTAATTCATTCTCTACAATACTCTTTTCCTGCTTGCTCTTTATACCTCTCACGTCCTTTTCTTTTGACTTTCGTCATTTAACAAAGTTCTTTTGACATGAAAATTTCATACTTTTGTTTTGATATATAAAGCATGCATACATGCACACCTTAATACTTCTATATCTCCATATAATGCGAAACACTGAAAGAGGATATACAGTGATTGAAAATGCGTATGTAAAGAATTTGTAATTCCTAATTTTATTTTAATAATTATGATGTGTAGAGGAGAAAGATTTATATATATCATGAAAATGTCTCCAAGAACTTGTTTGAAAAAAAAATAAATGATCCCATGAGCTTGGAAATAAAATGCAGACTTTATCTATCTCTCTGTCTCTTACCTACCTGTGGCTTTCTCTCGATGCCTATGTGTCTATAATCCACCAAAGCTTTTGTTGGTCTATCTTAATCACATTGTCTTGTAGAAAAGATTTAAGAGGCCTGGGAATCGCCTTTTGTCAGCATTTTTCATTTTCAATAGATGTTGATATTTTCTTCCCTTTTTTGACCCCCCTCCCATGTCCGTCGTGCTTATCCTAGTTGGCTACCAGCTCCTGAAGCAATGACTGCTCATTAATTATGGATGTAACGGCCACCAATCCTAGCTTTGCACAGATAAAGGTCAAAAGCGAGCCGGGTATTGCAAGAATTGGCACCACTCCCTCTGCAGTGTCGACTCAGCTTATCACAGCGGTACAGGTGAGACCTTAATGTCAAGTGCACCCCATCACACTCTTATACATTCTACAATACACACACAAACACACACACACAGGCACCCTGCTTCCTGGTTACATGCTCTGATGCTTTGGCGGGACAGTCTCCCACAAACACACACTCTCGCACTATATGCTCACCCACCCCTTCTCTCTCTTTCTCTCACACACACACAAACTCCAGTATACACCGAGGGAGAAGCAAAGCAATGCTGTAAATCAAATCCGGGGCAACCCATGCAAATGCAGCCTAACGTGATGCAAAGAGGCCCTGTGATGGGAGAGAGGGGGGTATTCGATATAGGCAAAGACAAAAGTCTGAATTCAATTTGCTCAGTTTGCTGGAAAATTTCCATCAAATTATAACGCCATTTGAATTGCTAAGCAAACTGGCCATCAGCATACATTTGTATGCTTTTTTTTCCTCCTGCAGGCCAGAAGATATTGTCCATCCATGTTAAAAGTGTCTGCTTGTATGAAAGATTTAGAGAGTATCTGCCTTTTATAATGTATTCATGTCTGGTTGGATAAAAGGAGGTCACTTTGAATATCCGTTGGTGGAAGGGATCAATATAGATAGAGGAACCATGTTGTTAACGTAGCAAAGACAATCTTTTCTCGAAAGTATCGCTGAGACGAATTAAAGAGAGGATATACTGAATGCTATTCTGCTATGCTTTCCTCATTTGGTGACCGTTTGGGTATCCCGTGTGCGACATTTGTTTGTTGCCCAGAACGAGAGGAAGTGATGGTTTCTCGCTAGATGAAACGTGGTAAGTAGGTCGGCATATCTGCGTACTTATAATTGGCTACTTAGCAATGTGCATTTCATTTCATATCGTATATGCTTGCTCCTCTCCTGTGATGACAGAATAGCTGATTGACACACGTCACCTGACTGTTACAAAATGGGGATATCCCTCCACACTTTATTTTTTGCTCGTGGTAAACAAATATTACTTCTTTTCAGAATTCATTACATTTCCTGAGTAGAAGATGACATACTTGTTCTAATGTGAAACAACTGCTTTGTGGAAAGTTTTGAGAATAGGAAGGGGATACTGGAAGTAAAGGAAAATAAGACTTATGATTTATTCATTGGCCCAGGTTTCTATATTTTAATTGTGTTTTTAAAGATAATGATTACATTTTTGAGAATCTTTTTTTTTATTTGAACAAATTAGATTTCTGAGATGAACCAATGTGGATATTGTAGGCCTATGATTTGCTGTTTAATTTTAAAAAAATCTATAGTAATTAACTCTTTACACATATTACATGTACATAATTATTTGCTTATATTCATTTAAGTTATTTCATCAAAAATTTGTAGAATTCATATCTTCACATGTATTAATAAGATAAAGATTAAGTGTATTTGCAATACCATTTCACTTGTGCTACATGTATACTGTTTATTTTTGGTAATACAAGTATGTAAATCGTTTTCTTATTAGCCTTTATTTCTTTCATTTTCAAGTTTCACATTTAAAACGAACTGTAAATATTTGTCTTGGAAAGTTTGAAAGTTATTTTCAAATGTTCTTTAATGCTTGGAATAGAGTATAAAGAATAAGGTATACTAATACATGTAGCTTTATTAAGTAGTACTAGATTTTTAATTTGGCCTATATGTTTGACTCAATGGAGGCTCCTTAAAGGGAGGAGAACACAGTTTTAAAAAAGATTTAAAAAAACAAACAGCCACATATTTACCTTGAAGGTTCGACATGAATAAATTGTAGAATATATTTTGATATGCCTATTTCTTTGGTAAAAACAATGAATATGTCTTTGGCAGTCATCCAAACCATTGTATCAACTTACGACAGTACAACACCCATTTCAGACAAAATCGACTACAAAGCTTACTGTAACTTGCACTTTTTGTCTGAAGCTTTACAAGTTTTTATTGCTAGAAAAACACATGGTAGGAAAGACCAAGGCAAGTATGGACATTGATATCTTTATTTCAACGCAGAACCAAGCGGTTTAATATTTTCCCTGTACAAAAACACCATAGGGAAAGCAGCAACCCTGACTGCAATTTCAGTGCATGCAATCAACCATAACATGATATCACTCTTTCATGTGCAAAGTCAATGCTTGATACAACAGAAACAGTTTGACTGACAGCGCATTTGCATATTAAAGATAAATTCCAGTTCTGGTAACGATCTCAAAATGACTTTACAGAATCAAATATAATGACCACCCAAGTGTCTGTTTGTATGAATAAAAAATATGTGCCAAAGGATTCTGGAAGAAATTGTGTGATTGCTGAGAAATAAGCAAAATAAGCGCAGATTCGGTCACTTCCGTCGGGTCTTTATTCCAGCAATAATAATACACTGTCCCACGTGTGCCTATCTGTGTAGGTGATCTTCAGTGTGAACATTTTTCAGCATAGATTTCAAGATTTCACAAAGTTCAGTTTATGTAACTACCACATCTAGATCCTCGATGATATACTGACAATTAAGCCTTGTTTTACAGACTTTCTCATGAAATCAGTGTTTAGTGCAACTACTGGCATTTCTCTTTAAGTGCGAGTAGCTGCCATTTACTCTGTACAGTACATGTTTCTAATGGGATTTGTGCATTTTTTTCAAAAAGTTTTATGGCATTGCCCTCAAGATCCCCACATGGCTCAGAAATTAAAATTGATTGCTGCCGAGAAATTTAATTACCCGTATGTACATGTATCTATAGATAAGACTTATACATGCAGTTTAAGTTTCTACCAAAATCTCAAAATCATTTTTTGTTTACCAAAGAGACAGATACAATGGTTTGGATGAACGCAGATGATGTAATAATGTTCCAGGATTTAAATTAATCCAAGACTACCATTGCCATAATGCTAGCGGACGTGGTCATGGATATTCTATTAAATTCGCCTCAGAACCCCTCATTGACCACAGATATTTTAATGCCCTTTTATTTTTTCCCATTTGCTCTGAGGAATGTGCCCTGCAAGAGTGTGGCCTTGCCCTTGAAATACATAAGGCTGAAGTCCCATAACAAAAGGGTTAGTGATTAATCGTAGGCTTTTCACAATTAATTGTACATTGAAGTCAGTGCAATCAATCGTAAAAAAAAACCATGTACGATGATTGCTAAGCTTTGTGTTACAGGCCACCGATGTTCCCTTTAATTAATTCTTGATCAATGCTCCACATCCATTCAGTTTACAAGTGTTTCATTCCCTTTTTTTATCAACATAAATCAGAATTCAATTCAATTTATTTAACCTAAGCATTAAAATTACATTAACATCATACACATGCATAAAATACAGTATTTACATTAGCACAATATAAAATGTTGCTTAGCAGAAAGCAGCCAGAAAGGAATTACATGTCCATCCTTGAATAACATCCCTTCTAGATATTTCTTTTAAATTCATTCAGCCTAGGCTACTTCTTATCTTAGGATTTAATCAAATGATTCCATGTTTGGCTCATCCACAGTGTTGCCATTTGGGGATTTCCATTTTCAAAATTTGGGGTTTGGGAATGGAAAAAATTATTTGGGGATTAAAATAAACTTGGGGATTTTTCATGTATTTTAGGGGATTTTTGAAGGTTTTGATGAAAAGCACTAAGATTCGTTAGTTTTCAGTAATGCTAATACGATCTACTGTAGATCATAGAATGTATGTCAGTGCATTTCCTTTGCAATACAACCAAAGTATTCATTACATTGAACTTAGTTGTTCTTATCTCTTTGGTTGTATGATACAATGATAGTGTTGCCAATTTGCATCGAAACGTAAAAATCTGCTGTGTAGTATGGCGTGAACGAACAAAACACATGTTTCTAGTTTTGGGGCAATAACCTGGCATGATAAATGTCTTCACTTTTTCAGAAATTATTGTGATTTGAAAAATTTGGTTATTTAGGGTCCAATTTGAGGATTTTTTTGTGCCTTTTGGGGATTTTCTTCAGCTCTGACCTGGCAACACTGCTCATCCATCTTGCATGATAAATTCAACTTTTTTTCAGAAAAAAAGCACAGCCCTTAACATTTTAAAATACAGTATCATACTTGTAGATACACTTTCTTTTCCAAGATGTTGATTGAAGTCAACCATGCATTATTAGCTGGGGTTTTCCCTGTTAGAAACAATTTTTGAAACGTCTTCCCAAACATATTTTTAAATGAGTTACGTTTATTCACCCATCGTACTTTGTGAAAACCAGTCCTGTTACTGTGGAGTTGTATTTCACTATTTTACCCAAGGATGCTGGTGTATGTAAGGTCCAATTTTTTTTTTTTTTTGCTTCTGTGGCTGTAGTACTGTAGCCTTCACATTTTTTTGGGGGAAAATCAGAAACAGTTGTAGGTGATTATAGTATATGAAACAGCATAGGAAATACATAAGGAAGTTGGGCGATTTCTCTCTCATGACAGCCTAAATGGCCCCTAAAATTCCCCTGAATTGCATGCTTTGATGTGACAATCTTTTTAAGAGTTGCTTCAAGATCATCCACAAACAATATATTCAAGAATACTGGGAAATTTAATTTGTTGTACATGTATACAGCAGAATAAAGATTTTTGCATTAATTGCATAATTGTTCATTTCACAGAAAAGTAGCCCTCAAAATGAAAGTAATTATGGCAACCCAAATTCAGTAACTGCCCCAAATGTGAAGAAAAAACAGCCCCTAAAATGGAAGGTCTTTCCTACCCTGATAATATGAAACATGTTTTCAAAACAGATTTGGGTTAAATCTGCCCGGCAAAAATGTTTCCCAGTTCAAACAGGTTTGAGACTGCACAAATTAATAAAGGCTTTTTGAACCCCATAAAAAAGCACATAATTTCCATTTTAATATTTCTGCAAAAAAACCACCCTGAAAGTTGTTTCCAAACCATTCTACCCCAGAATTGAGTCAATAAACGCACAGGTAGAGAAGTAGTACATTCAAGCAATCAAACTTTTTCAGATGAAAAATTCAAAGTGGACTTTTTTCTTATCAAAGTCATTCTGCCTTCTGTTTGTAGTATTAGTAGTAGTAGTAGTAGTAGTAGTAGCAGCAGTAGTAGTAGTACATGTAGTAATAGTAGTAGTAGTGGTGGTGATGGTGGTGGTGGTGGTGGTAGTAGTAGTAGTAGTAGTAGTAGTAGTAGTAGTAGTAGTAGTAGTAGTAGTAGTAGTAGTAGTAGTAGTAGTAGTAGTAGTAGAAGTAGAAGTAGTAGTAGTAGTAGTAGTAGTAGAAGTAGAAGTAGTAGTAGTAGTAGTAGTAGTAGTAGTAGTAGTAGTAGTAGTAGTAGTAGTAGTATGACACAGCACGTTTGATTTGAATGCATACAAAGCCCAAAAAAGTAAACTCCATACCAGAAAAGAAGATTTCAAAAAAACCAGTCCATCACTGGTCATTCTCTTCTGATCAGATATTTCTAGAGCTATGCCTTTCTCTCTCCCTCTCCCTCCAGGATCTCTTTCGCTTTCTTTCTGTCTCTGACATTTACTCTTTTTCGCCCTCTTATTTTAGGAAGGCCTTTCCAATTCTACCCCGAGTCGATCAAAGTTCTGTCTGGAGACATGTTTAATATGGTACGGTGGGGCCCTGTCGTCTACAAATGAATTCCGATTGTTTGAGGAAGCTATTGCATTATTTAATTTACATGTCTGTAGATGAAAGAGCAGAGCATTTATTCTAATCTTTCATGTCACTAATAATGATTTTCCCCCTATTTATGCCTGTTATTATACTGCTGCTCGTATATATTAATTTACCTTTGATGTTTTTTCCATTAATTATTTACCAATGATATGAAAATATTGTGATTATGTTTGTGATTATAAAACTGACAAAACATATCATTGAAAAAAGTGATATAATCATAATTTCTTGAATTAATAAAGTTGTTATTGTTTTAATCATTATTTAACAATTATGTGCTATTTTGCAGTCTTTCATATGTTAACTATCCCTTAATATTTAAAGCTCTATACATATCTTGATAATTCAGTCTACCAGCAACTCATGAGAACGTTTGTTTTTCATTTCTGTTTTTAATGGTCAAAATGTAAAAATTACTTTCATGTAGAATATTGCGTTATATTTTGAGATAATTCTTAAATAGTCTAGTTTTGAATTCATCCTTTTTTCCTTCCCAAAAGAGAGTTCCCAAAAGCAAAAATCTCAGTCATTTGGAAATGTAGAATATTTTGGGAGAATATTAAGAATTGAGTTTTTAAGTCAATAAACGTCACACATTTGTTACACCCAATACTCTTTTATATCTTTTTTTAAAGTGTTCCATTATATTTGTTGTCACATGTATCAGATGGTTGTACTACATTGTTGATAGTGTACACCTGTTAAGAGTTCAGTTTACATCCATGAATGCATGCATGAGAGGTTGCATGTAATGAACTCCCCTAGTTCACTGCCCTTTATATGCATCATAACATGTCATGTTTAACTCATCAACAGACACCTCTACATGGCTTCCACATTATTGTTTGACGACTGGGTACTATTATACCCATACTGTGTTGGGACTGGCAGGGCCATGGTATTTTGATTGGGGTGACGCAAGGTAACCTATAGGGGACATTCCTTTTCTGTAAATAGAATAATGGGGGTTTTATTTATAGAGTTGCACTGCCCAGTTTTCTATATTTATCTTTCTTCCCCTTCTCTCTTATTTCATTTAATATATCTCTCTTTTGAGGGGCTACTTCAAAATTGTTGGGGGGGGGGCAGGGGGCAGTTGTTTCTTGCCCCCAGTCACCCTATCCTTGAATTGACATGAATTCTATGTACATGTACATTTAAATGCAGTTCAAGGAAATCTGTAGAGGGTCATGGGCAGCTAGACTTGGATCAAAATACCAGGATTTAGTTTGAAATTACTGTGATGACAATTGAAACAGAACATAATGATAAACATTCTTAATTAACACATGCTTACTTAATTATCTTTTTTAAACATTTTCTTTCCATTTCAAATAATAGTTTGATTATATCATATCCAAGCACACAAACATTATTACAAAATTTATGCAAATATACTAATTCATGTTGTAAAAATGCAGTTGATAATCTTGATCTTCTAAAAAAAATCATTTTTCAGATTTATTTGCTGCAAACATAAATATTTTAGGAGAGGAAACATTTAAATTTAATTCATCTTCCAAATCAATGCAGATCCACATCAGAAAAACGCTGTCAGAATCAAGGAAATCAAGAGATATTTAATGATTTTGAGGGGAGAAAATTGATTGAAGTAACACAGAATGTCTCAGCGAGGGCCTCAATATCACTCAACCTTGAAATGACCTTGGAAAATCAATAATTCAAATCACCATCTCATCTCATTTGTATCTACATGTTGGAAAACCTTTAACCTGAAAGCAACATTTTTTTGATTCATCAGACTAATTGGATTATTTCCCATTGTTTTGTTGAAAAGTTGATTTTTTTTTACTCATGAGTCATCCATTATAGACTCATATTATTTATTTGACGCTTAACTTAAGATTTTTTCCATCTGATATGAAAAGTGCTGTTAACCGTCATTTTAGAAGTTGACACAGATGACATCAATTATTTCCATCCTAATTTGAGTTTGCTTTCTTTTTCTAAAAGTCTTGGCTGTATCGTTTGTCTTCGTTTGTCAGGAGCATCTGCATATTTGCATATTGTGATGGATGGTGCGTGAATCACATGTATGCTTGAATTGCTAGGTCAGGCATTCAATGTTTCCTGCCCTGGTAGCATCTTTATTGTGTGATTGCATTCTGGCTGGAGTGCGTTGGTTCCAGCTGGCGTTTTACAAGTTTCTGGCAGTTGAATCCAATGTACAACATGGCTCATTTGTTTTAAGAGTACAGATTCTGTGCAGTGATAATGTGTCACACAAATTGACTGTGGAATCAGCTCATGTTTTGGGGAATGTAAATTAAATGAACGTGAGAGTTGAGGGGAGAGAAACAAACAAAATCTGAACTTGACTTTGACTGTTAATCAGCTAGGTTAGTGTTAGGGTTAGGGTCTGGGTCTAACAGCACCCCAAAGTGATACAAATGTACTTTTTTAAGAATTCTGCAAATACAACAAAGTGATAAAAAGCACATAGAGACCTTTCATTATGATAAGGTTTTCTTTTCTTTTGTCTAGCTTGCAGGAAGCGTAGGAGCCAAGCCACAGAGTGCTACCGATCAACTTCTCCTGGCCATGCAGAGCGCAGCGGCCAACAGTAGTGCTCTCCGGACCCAAAGCAGTACAGCCCTCTCCTCAGGACCAGGGACTAAAGGATATCAGACAGGTCAGTTGCTTTGGTAACAGCACCTTAACCCCCCCTATCTACCAATTTCTTTCCAAATGATATTTATAAAGTCGTTACTGCACTTTATCATCGGAGTTTGCAATTTTTACAGAATTTAGGGATTATTTTGTTCAGTTTGGCAAATATCAGCTGGAACCTATCTGGCAATGCTGTCGCGAAACTGGAAAAAAAAATAATGGAAGCACACAATCTAGGTTAGCAATATTCTCTCTTACTAGTATTAGATTAGAATCATAGACCTGGTGGTTCATAGTGTACATGTAGGTACCTGTCCAATAATAATAATAACAATAATAATGATAATGATAATAATAATAATGATAATAATAAAGATAATGACAATAATAGTAATAAAACAATAATAATAACAATCAATAATGATGATAATGATAATAATATTAAAGTATGGTTAGGGGAGAGGGGGACAGATGCTCACCTTATTAATGCCTCTCCAAGGTATCCGAGATCTTGGTTGTAAAATGTGCTCAGCAGCCTACTACTTGCTGCTCACAAGTACTTGACTTACACTTTTTACTTCGGACACAGAACTCTCAACTGACCTGACACCGACTTTGGGTCATCATCGGGTGGTATATTTGGGGGTATTGCGGGCACGCCATGCAAAAGTTCGCTCATGCGCTGAGATGAGTGCAGGGCTAGTAATCGTCTATATCGCCGGTTAAGCCCAGGCGACATTATTTAACTGCCCTTTATACAACAATGTAATATTTATTAAATGATAATAGACAATTTCAATCACATACTGTCCAGTGTATATCCAATCAAGCTTTTCTTGTTTCATTGTTACCCTGAGATGAATGATACTGGAGGTTATTGAGTAAATTGAGTTCCATATCCATAATGACAAGAAGATGCATATTACAGATTTTTTCTTTCATCAATCATTTCATGGTTTTTGTTGAAACAATATTCTTTTTTGATTGATTTGCATTTTGATATTGTCTTTTTCACTTGATAGTAAGAGCATACAATAACTTGAAATGTATTGAGGCATTTCATTTTAAGATATATCATCTTTTGTATCAAATATCTTGACATGTGTGCTCTTTTTACTATGGAAAGCCTTTGTACACAACATGTATGTACACTAACCCATGGGAGAGTCTAGCTGAGTATGCTTCCATAGACCCCTGTCTGCGTGCAGAATCAGTCCCCAACATGTTATGTCCAGACCTTATTATTTTGAGATTGAGGAAAACATACAAGTACATGAACCATCTCTAAAGCTTGCCATATTTCAAGTTCAAGATAAGGTTTGAAAAACATCCATTTCATAAATCCATTATCATTTGGCATTTCGCAGGCGGTCATCCAAAACGTCTTATCACACAAACGACAGCTAGTGCAAACCCATTTCAGAGAAAATCAACTTCAAAGTTTACTATAATTACTATAAATAACCGAGCCTTACAACACATGTTCATTGCAAGAAAAATGTGTGATTGGAAGACCAAAACTATTGCTTGAAGACAGTGAAGTTGAAGTTGGTATCTTTACTTTTTCAAAAAACCAAGAATCAGAGAAAATGTTGCAAAAGAGCTACATTCTTGTTATTTCGATCTGAGCAGTTGAGATTTTCCCTACAGGTACAAAAACGCTAATAACAAATAATGGTATAAGGATATAAGGATAACAAATGTGTAATAACAGTTTTAAGCATCTGAAATCATTCAATTTAATTGGCTGATGTTAAACTTGTTTTAGAAATTGTGCATTTGAAATTAAAACAAGTCTCTATGAGCTGGGACCAAGAGCTGCTATAAGCAATTGTTTGTCTCGTGTCTCTTTTTGGTCTTAACTGATCTTGGAGACAAGTATCTCAGTCTCTTTTTTGTGTGTTGGTTTCTTGAGGTTTTTCTGCCAGGGATCAATGTCTCTGTCTTGGTCTCCATCTCATCCAAGACTGTCTTGGACCCAGCTCTGTCACTATCCTTCAAACGTGTACACACTACCAGCGTAGGAAATACATGGCACCAAACTCACCCTTAAAATATGAAAAGTGGAATGCTTTTGAGCACCCATCGTTTCTATCTGCTACAAACAATATTCAGTCACATAGAAAATCTATATTCTACATTTAAGCAGAATCATGCGTTATGCTATTTGCTTGTGAGCAGAAAAAGTAGCCCTTGAAACAGAAATAGACCCAAAATTAAGATATTTGCTCCATTATGGCAAAATAATTTGCCCCTAAATCAAAATTGATTTCCTTCCCTACATAGGCTACTACATTTATTCTATGAGGTTCTGTTGATCCTTAAGTATTAACATACATGTATGTCAGAGATGCAGGCCTGCAAAGAATTAATTATCTATTTTCTAGAGATACTTTTGACAACCTTCTGCCTAAATCTCCAACATTCAAAAGCTTTCAAATTGCAAAGAGTGTGAATTTACAGGGGTTCTTTTTTATCTTCTAGGGATCTTTTGAGCACTTGTGGGAGGCAAAGTTGCCCTGATTCCCCCCCCCCCATTAAATTTTTCTGTTACGGGATGCATGGCCTAGTAGTACATGTATAATCAAGACTGTAGCTCTGTATACATGCTATTCCAGCCATCAATCAATTTGAACGAAATGTCAGGCTTCTTCCAGGGGCTATAATGATGCCCTTCAAATGACAATTACTGCTAATCTCTAGTCTTTGTCTCTATAGCTACTACAGACATGTGTGTCATTATTCCTTGTGTCATTGGGTTTAATGTATATTTGATGCATTTGTACGAGGGTACATTGTATGAGGGTACATGCATTGTGAAGAAATTAATTGTATGGAATGAAAATTTAAAAAATTACAGTTGAGATCTACCCATTCTTTGTAAATGCATCCTGACTAAATTGTAGTCTGATAATATCTAGAGATTTATAGTTCTACCTTTTAATTCAAGAAAGACCTAAAGACTATCTATGATAATAACTATCTTGATATTTTAATTTTTAAAATAGCCGTTTGATCAGTTACTTAACAAATTTAGGAAATAACAAAGATTTTATCTTGATAGTTTTCAGCCCATTCCATGCTTGAGAAAAGTTTTTGATATAAACGACAACAAAAATGTAGATGATTTATATTGATCAGGTACCCACTTAACGAGAAATTCCAGTAGTTGCAGTTAACACTGATTTCATGAGAAAGTCTGTAAAACAAGGCTTAATTGCCAGTATATCATCGAGGATCTAGATCTGGTACAGTTACATTAACTGGACTTTGTGAAATCTTGAAATCTACGCTGAAAAATGTTCACACCGAAAATCCCCAACACAGATAAGCGCACGTGGGACAGTGTATTATGATTCGGGTAGGGCGTCGGGCCCGACGCCCTACCCGAATCTCGTGCTTATTTGCTGATTTCTCAGCAATTACACAATTTCTTCCAGAATCCTTTGGCACATGCGTTTTATTTATACAAACAGACACTTTAGTGGTCATTTCATTGGATTCTGTACGAACTCATTTTGATATCGTTACCAAAACTAGCATCGATCTTTAAAGATAAATTTAGATGTGATCATAACATCTTTAAAACACTTGTTTATTTCATATTGTCTATATCATCACCATTTTAGAGCACATGCTTATCTTATATCTTGTAATGAATTGGAATGATGACATGCAATTTGGGGGATTTAATTCAACTAAAGGTTTTAAATAAATGATCCTTTAGTTCTTAAAAGTAATATGAGAATCTTTGAGGAAGAGGTCAGAAAGTGGGAAACTAGAATTCACCATGCTTCAGAGTGTGTGTTGTAAACATGCATGCAGCTATAGTAATATTGCTACTGTTCTACCCCTAAGCAACTAGGGGCTCCGGTATCGATTAGATTCGTATGCAGGTGCTTTTAGCCTACCACCTAATGTCTGCTAGGCTAAGATGCATCTATTTCCGTGCGCTCTTTCTGGCAGTTTGTGTCACATCAGCATTTGTCTGGCTGCATCTGTGCTGACAAAAAGTCTGTTTTGAACTTTCACATAATTAAAGGTGTTCTTTAACTTTGTGAGCAGCAGATTTAAAAAATTCTCAATCCAAGATGAAACATGTGCACAAGTGGATGTATTAAAACTAATAAACCCTGAAAACAACCATTATTGAGAATGAAAAGCTAAAACCACAAGGCAAACCCCGATTTTGTAAATCCGCGTCTTATAGATGCCTAAACAGTACACATAAGTGTATGGGATGAAATTAAGATGGTGTTTCCGGTCACTTTATACTTCAATTTTTGAAGCACTAAATAATTATTTTCGAACGCAATTTTTTCTGGGCTTCATTTTTGTAACATATCACAGACACAGGTGACAAGTGTGACCTTCTAGCTCAGATTTTTTAAAAGTCAAACCGATGTTAACCAATCACTTTAACGTTAAATTTAAAGTATTATTCTTAAATTCTCTTCAATAACGATTCAAAATTTTTGTGATTGTAATGTATTTTTTTAGCCTGCTTGTTGAACTTAAGCAAATACAAGTTGGTTGTACATAAATTGTGCATTTCAGATTTTTTTGCCAGCAGATTGTTAGAAATATTTTACTATTTCACTTCAGATCCTTTGTTCTGCAACATTTCATTATTATTATTTATTTTTTTTTTCTTGTTTCCTTGATTTTGTACTTGAGTCATGCAATAATTCTTGTAAATATCAATTGGTATTTTCTTGATTTTTCCAATAAAAACAGAATTACATTTTTTTTTAAATATACAAAATAAGAATTATAGAATGAATTATGATATTGCAAAGATTGCTATTGGAATTATTAGTATTACATATTCCTCTCTATAAGTTAGGGAAGTCAAAAGCATTTCGAGGGGCAGATCCAGGCAGGGAGACAGGAAGCCACACCCCCTCTCTATATATATATTTTTTTTATATTTCCCCTTAAACATACATATTAATAACTAAATGTAGATAATTGTCATAGGCACCTATTTCTAAATTTGCTGTTTGCGCCCCCTCTATCTTAAAATCCTGGATACGCCTGCTCTTAGGTTTGAATTCCGTCATTGTATGACCATATATATGCATGTCCTTTTGTAGACCCATTGCCACATACTTTTTGTTTTATAAAGGAAACTGACGTTGAGTCATGTAGCATCAATCTCAGTGCTCTCTGTTATATGACAAGGAGAAGCATGAGGACTGTTACCCTATGGAATATCTGATCTATAAATAACTGTGACATCATCGTGTCGAAGATGTCCATTGAATGAGATCATAAAACAGATATAGTTCAGGTCTTCTTTACCCCGTGTTCTGGTTTATTTGCTTTCATTTATTTCTCCTCAGATATCAAGGGTGGATTTTACATCCCTTCTTCATAGTCTATATCAAATTATTTGAATACAATGGTCTCTCATTTTATAAATCTAATTAATTCTATATTTGCTCTCTGATCTGTAATTTTATTTGGTTTTAATTTGTGGAAGAAACCTAGTGGTTCGTAAGACCCCATTTTATTCAATGCTTCCTTTGTTAGCATTTGAAACATGTCAGTTGAAAGCTTCTAGATATATCTTCTTTTTGGTTGTACCCCCTCCAAAATCTAAAATTGTGTTTCTATTATAATGTATCAATCATGAATGAATAGAATGACTGTACATCTACCTTACATGGTCAATGTTATACATGGTATTCCTCCATCCATGGAGGAGTCGTGGTGTAGAGGTTCTGACTCTCGCCTTGTAAACAGAGGGTCATGTGTTCTAATCCCATCGCGGTCTGGCGTCCTTTGGTTAATCCACACTTTGCCACTCTCGACCCAGGTGCTAAATGGGTACCTGGTAGGATGTGAAAGTCATTGTAACTTGTACAGTACTGTGTGCAGTTCACAGGCAACTGACTGGAATACTCCCCAGGGAGTGGAGGATGTGCATACATTGTGTGTGGGAATGACTGATTGAATCCGATGACCGGGGTAATAATATATCTGTAAAGCGCTTAGACACGTCGTTCCGTTGGATTAAGCGCTATAAGCGCTATATAAAAGGGGAATATTATTATTATCTAAAATTGTGCAATATGCTTAGTATACAGGTAAATTTGGTCATTAACCCCAAAATAAGAGAATCTCAGCTCTACCTATTAATCATTAAACCGTACTCTCTTAATGCAAAATAGCTAATCCAGTCCCCAATCACAATCCTCTCCGAGTAATAGTGGGGACCGTTTCCCTTGGGGTGAACGGTACATCCTTAAGGCATGGTCACACCGCCCGAGCGTTTTTGGAGCGGTCGTGGAGCGGAAAGAAAAAATATCATCACCGCTCGCTTCCATTCACCATTTTCGATTTCGATTGTTTTTGGGGTTTTTTTCAATTTTTTCCCCAATTTTGCAAGCGAAATTCGACCCTCTTTCCTTACCGCTCCACGACCTTTCCAACAGCGCTCGGGCGGTGTGACCAGGCCTTTATAGAGAGCATTGTAGCTCCTAAAGTGAACTGAGCATCTTTTTTAAGACACTTTCACTTCAATTAAAATGAGGTAGAATCCACTCTAGAAAGATGCAAATCTCACTCAAAAAAGATTGAGTTTGTCTCTCTCCAAGGGGAGTGTGATTAGGGACCAGGGTTCCGTAACACAAAGGTTTAATAGCGATTAATCGTACGCTTGATTTTCACGATTGATTGTGCATTGTAGTCAATGGACTCAAGCGTAGAAAAGTGTTATTAAGATCATTGCTAAGCTTTGTGTTATGGGCCCCAGATTACCTCTTTGAGAGAGTAGAACAACTAAACATCTACTATAGATAAACAGTATGGAGAAAGAGAAATGTTAGTTGCTGATGTGGGAATAGGAATTTCAACTGTTGTTATAAAGATGATATTCTCTTCTTCACTCGGATGAACTTGTAATGCATGTACCATCCATTTTTGAAAGTCACTTGTATAGTGAGATGTCTTCACCATAAATTTGTCATTGACATACTCACATTTGCAACCTGATCATTTAAAGGAGAATTTACAGCTCTGTAGTACGCATGCACAGCCATGTGTTTGTGTTAACTTGCAAATTTTCTGCTATGCCCCCCCTCCCTTCTAAAAACAGCATTTCAGGATATCAATATAAATAATGACTTCATATCTTCTGTAGATACTATGTTGAATGAATAGATTCAAGGGAAATATTACATGAAAATATTTCTAGTGTACATAAATCTTACTGTTAAACTGTCATGAGCATATTTTTCCTTTAAATGTATGTCAAGATGAAATATCAGAACATCATTTAAATAAATTTGAAACCTCACAGATGTTCAAACACATAAAAAATCCTTGTAAGTTAAAAATTTGTTTTGCAAGGAGATAAAATTCAACATTCCAATTACAAGAATTGCTCAAATTATTGTCATAAATTCTATTCATTGGCAAAATTTTGAAGTGGAAAAGAGGTTGTCTTAAAAACGTTTCCTCCAGTAGTTCAATATATTTCAATACATTCATGAATTATGTATTCAGATTTGTAATTTTATCATACAACTCCCATATTCATTTCATTTTCAATTATTGAAAAATAATAACACTCCTTATGCTTATTATGTTTGAGAGTTTTATGTGATAAAAGAAACCTCAATTAGACTTGCTCACAACACTATGTTTTATGTCTAGAAATGTAGTAATTGAATAAATCAGTGTGTAAGATTTTAATTGAAACATCTTCTAATTATTTTTTCCTTTCATTCAAACTCTTATGTGATAAAGGAAACTCTTTATGTGATAAAAGAAACCTCAATTAGACTTGCTCACAACACTGTTCTATGACTAGAAATGTAGTAATTGAATAAATCAGTGTGTGAGATTTTAATTGAAACATCTAATTTTTTTTTCTTTCATTCAACTCTTTTGTTATTTGTGCATGCCTTGTATTGAACTGTATAAGCTAACTAACAGAGATTGTATTGTTGGTTTATTCTCTTCAGTTTTGAACATGTTCAGAGCTACCAAGTCTCACGCATTGTGCGTGAGACTCACGCATTCAGGGTCCATCTCGCGATCTCACGCATGGTAGCCATTTTTCTCACGCATTGGGACCCGACAGAAAAAAAAAGAAAAAAAGTAGCATATTATTCACCAGATTATACGACTGGCCGACCGCCTTCGCGTCTGGCCCGGCGCGGCACGCGAGACGAATCGAGAGTGCAGTCAGCGCAGCTAGTACGTGATACGATGAATTGCGTGCGTGCATCGCATGGTTTTGAAGCCCATACATAGAGTTAAAATGAGCCCATATCTCATGAGCGCGCGCCCTTTCGCAACGTATGAGTGTAAGTACTGGCCGCACGCGCACAGAGACGTCGAGTCATGAAAATCTCACGCATAAAATTTTTTTGAACTTGGCATCTCTGCATGCTTTGATTGTGCTTGGTTCTAATAAAGTAATTTCACAGTATCTTTGTGTTTCTTTCCTTCTCTGTAGATTCTTTAGCTCCTCTTCTTTTGTTTCTCATTCTTCTCTTTCCTCTACCTTCTTTTTAATGTCATCGATTTGTCCTGTTCTCTTGGTAGTAATATAATTAGGTAGAGAGTCAAACCCCTGGGAGGTATTTTTCCAAGAAAGAGGAGAGAAATTTTTCTTGTCATTTTTTGTCTCACCTGCATAGCAGAGTGAGACCATAGGCGCCGCTTTTCCGACGGCGGCGGCGGCGGCGTCAACATCAAATCTTAACCTGAGGTTAAGTTTTTGAAATGACATCATAACTTAGAAAGTATATGGACCTAGTTCATGAAACTTGGTCATAAGGTTAATCAAGTATTACTGAACATCCTATTAGAGTTTCATGTCACATGACCAAGGTCAAAGGTCATTTAGGGTCAATGAACTTAGACCATGTTGGAGGAATCTGCATTGAAATCTTAACCTGAGGTTAAGTTTTTGAAATGTCATCATAACTTAGAAAATATATGGACCTAGTTCATGAAACTTGGACATAAGGTTAATCAATTAATCATTAATGAGTTTTATGTCACATGACCAAGGTCAAAGGTCATTTAGGGTCAATGAACTTTGGCCGAATTGGGGGTATCTGTTGAATTCTCATCATAACTTTGACAGTTTATGGATCTGATTCATGAAACATGGACATAATAGTAATCATGCATCACTGAACATTTTGTGCAAGTTTCAGCTCTCATGATTAAGGTCAAAGGTCATTTAGGGTCAATGAACTTTGGCCGAATTGGGGGTATCTGTTGAATTACCATCATAACTTTGAAAGTTTATTGTCTAGTTCGTTAAACTTGGACATTAGAGTAATCAAGTATCACTGAACATCCTGTGCGCATTTCAGGTCACATGACCAAGGTCAAAGGTTAATGAACTTTGGCCGAATTGGGTGTATCTGTTGAATTACCATCATAACTTTGAAAGTTTATAGATCTGATTCATGAATCTTGGACATAAGAGTAATCAAGTATCACTGAACATCCTGTGCGAGTTTCAAGTCACATGATCAAGGTCAAAGGTCATGTAAGGTCAATGAACTTTGGCCATGTTGGGTTTTTTTGTTGAATAACCATCATATCTCTGTAAGTTTATTGGTCTAGTTCATAAAAAGTGGACATAAAAGTAACCATGTATCACTGAACATCTTGTGCGAGTTAGAGTAGTTTTCAAAGTCAGCACTGATGCTATATTGAACCGCGTGATGCAGGTGAGATGGCCAGAGGCATTCCACTTGTTCATTCTTTGGTCCCATTCTTTGTCTAGATGCAAATATTACAATCTTGATTGATGTATGACTTACATCATTTTATATGTATTCTTGTGTGATTCTCCTGTGATAAGACATGATTTGTAAAAGTATTTTGAACAAAATATGACTATTATAACTGTTATTAATCTTATTGTTATTACTATTATTATTATTTTCATCATCATCATAAATATTATTTTAATTATTACTGTTACTACTACTGCTACTACTACTACTACTACTACTACTATTACTACTACTACTACTACTACTATTACTACTACTACTACTACTACTACTACTGATACTACTACTACTATTACTACTACTACTACTACTATTATTACTACTACTACTATTGAATTTGTTCTTTTAAAGGTTTTTACCTGAATACAAACCAAATATATCCCAATCATAACTATTTTTACATTGATTGTTTTTAGGTGGATCACAAGTCAGTAGTCAAGCAGTAGGAAGTCAATCCCAACACCAAACACAGCTATTAATGAGCCCTTCTCTTCAGGGTGCACAGCCTATTCTTGCCAACCAGGTAAAGCATACAGATAATTCATCTCATCTTTCTTGCTTGAATTTTATAATATGGACTTACAGTAAAGGAGAAGTCCACCCCAACAAAAAGTTGATTTGAATAAAAAGAGAAAAATCAAACAAGCATAACATTGAAAGTTTCATCAAAATCGGATGTAAAATAAGAAAGTTATAACATTTTAAAGTTTTGCTTTATTTCACAAAACATTTATATGCACATCCTGGTCGGTATGCAAATGAGGAGACTGATGACATCATCCACTTACGATTTCTTTTGTATTTTATTGAATTAAATATAATAACTTTCTCCTCATTGTCAAGTGAAATAACGATTAATTCCTGCCTGAACATGTGGAATTACTAGCATTGTTTGATACAGTATGGTTCAGTCAAGTTGGTCCTTATTGTCAAATCTGTAAAAAATGAAATATTGTATAATTCAAACAGTAAAAAAATAAAAGAAATAGTGAGTGAGGGACATCATCGACTGTCTCATTTGCATTTCATTGAGTTGTGCATATCACTGTTTTGTGAAAAATAAGCGAAACTTTAAGATGTCATAACTTTCTTAATAATAATAATAATAATAATGCTCAATTCTTGTATAATAATAATAATGCTCAATTCTTGTATAGCGCATCACACATAGCATAGCATGTCCCTATGCGCTTAAAGAAGAAATAGTGTAAGGTAAGAATAAAGTAATCAAGATATTTATATTGGACCATTAGTTCAAAGTTGGTATTTTATGCATTGAATAGATATGTTTTAAGGGATCTCCTGAATGTACATAAATCACTTTGATATCTCATTGAATTAGGTAAAGCATTCCAGAGGACAGCAGAGGCATGAGTAAAAGCACGCTCACCATATGACTTTGTAAAGACAGAGGGAACAATGAATAATGTTTTTGAGCTTGATCTAAGATTTCGGGATGGCTGGTAATATGATACTAAATCAAGTAAATAGGACGGGGCAATTTTATAAAAACAGTTGTGTGCAAAAACTAGAAGCTTGAATACAATCCGGGAACAGACAGGGAGCCAATGTAATTCTCTGAGAACTGGAGTAATTGCTTCATACTTGCGTGTTCGTGTTACTAATCTCGCAGCTGAATTTTGAATGGTTTGCAGTTTTTTAATTTGTTTAAGAGGTAATCCTGAAAGGAGACTATTGCAGAAATCAATGTGACATAAAATAAAAGCATGTACCAATTTTTCAGTGGTGGGTTTGTCCAAGAATTCACGAAGTTTACCAATTTTGTATAAGACATATGATGCAGAGTGACATTTTTGGGATATAAATTCATTGAATGTCAATTTGTCATCAAACATAACCCCTAGATTTCGACAAGAAGTACTTGCCCGTATGTCCATTCCACCAAGATTTAATATCTGGATTGATTCTGTTTCTCAATTTTGTTATTTTACATCCGATTCTGAATAAATTATCAGCGTCGTGCTTGTTCAATTTTTCTCCATTTATTAAAATCAAAATTTTTCTGGGGTTGACTTGACCTTTAAGGTAAATGAATGTAGTTGCAGTATACATTTTATACTGCTTTTCTTTCAAATGTCAATCTGTTAATGTGTATCCTATTTTTAGTACTTTATTCATGTATGTTTGAGTGATAATATAGAATTGAATTAAAAAAAATGGAATTAAAGTGAAAATGGAATTGACAGCTACGAATCTACATCTGAGGGTACCCTTGCTTTATGGAGGACAATGAATGTATGTATCATGTAATGCAAATTTCGTATTATCATTCAAAATTACCTGTTTTTGTCTGTCCAGCTATCTGGTGCCCAGCAGTTGTTGACCATCCCGTCAAACGGCGGTCAGCAGCAGATTTTGACCCTTCCGATCACCAACGCTGCTGGTCAGCAGCAGATCCTCACCATTCCTGTCACGCTAGCCCAAGGAGCCGGAGGGATCCAGTTCCTTATCCCCACAGGAACAGGTGGTCAGTTCTTAGCGTCACCCAACCTTGGAGCCATGCCCTCACAGGTACTGTAGTCTAGCATAAACTTAAAAGTAGCTTGTCATGTGACACTCGTTGGAATGCTCCCCATGGAGTGGTGATAGTAGATACATTATGTTCTGCCAAACCAGTAGCCATGCCCTCGCAGGTACTTTGGTATGGCATCTTCATAGAGTAGCCTGTTTTATATGTATGGTTTCCTGTCACTTAACACTTGCTGGAATGCTCCCCAGGGAGTGGAGATATTACTTACATTATGTGCCATCAATTCCAGGAGCCATGGCCTCATAGGTAGTGTTGTGTAGAATATTCATGTAGTAGCATGTTTTACGTATGGTCTCCTGTCACTTGACACTCGTTAGAATGTGCTCCCCAGGGAGTGGAGATAGACTTACATTATGTGCCATCAAATCCAGGATCATGGTCTCATAGGTACTGTAGTCTAGCATAATTATATAGTAGCATGTTTTACGCATGGTGCTGATATGGAGGAGGAGGAGGAGGATGATGATGATGATAATGGCGATGGTGATGATGATGATGACAATGATTTAGATGATCGTAATTGTGATTTCATTGCTTCTTCATTTTCTTCCAGGTTTTGCCATCAACTCTTGCTGCCATCCCCAGCATAACAAGTAACACCAATGTTGTCTCCTCAGCTGCACACTATGCGAAAACCAGTCAGATGACCTCAGCCACCACGCCCCTTCCTCCAGTATCGGTACTCACCGGTCAGACGGGGTTAGGGACGCTCCCCTTACCTCAGGTTTTAATGGGGGCGGGGGCGCAGGTGCTGTCGGTGTCGGCACCCAGCAGTTCAACAACACATACGCACCCTAAGACAAGTGAGTGACACATTCCTTTGCTAAAACAGAATTATGATGGTGCATTGAGAATTGAAGTCATTCATTATATAACTATCAAAAGGGCAATTATAATCTTCTTGCAAAAAGAAAAGTAATTATGCGGAATATAGTGCCAGTGGACCCTATTAATTACTGATCCAAATGTAGTTTACATTCAATCTTCTTCAATATTCAATGGAAAATTCAGATTTGGAGATTAAGTGCCGCGCTGCTTGCTTGACAATTGATTACATAACAGCACAAACATATTTTAATACTTTAGCGTATTCTGAATCAATTTGTTATTGTAGTGGAGGGTAAAATATGTGATTTTTAAGAATGAATTGTTTGTGGTTCATATACAATGTGTATTATAAATCTACAATATACCTGGGCCCCACTGCAGAAAAGTTACCATTATGGTAACATAGCCATCCAATGGTATACAAATAGCGAATAGGCATGAGTGCGATGGTGCGAGATTTCGCATTCGGTGAAAGAAAGTTGCTCTATTCAACAAGGCGTTAGCCGAGTTGAATAGAGCGTTTCTTTCTTTCACCGAATGCGAAATCTCGCACCATTGCACGAATAAGAATATTCGCTATTTGTGTTGTACAACGCCTCGGAAGTCAGCGAAAATGTGATAATATAATATTTTTTTCATATATCAAATTAAAATGATGGAAATTTTAATGCAGACAATAATTAACACAATTTTTTAGCCGCTGGCTAGCGTTGCGCACTTGAAGCAGCCAACATCGCGCATTTAATCAGTACGCGTTTACCGGCAATTATGACGTCACAAAAGATAAAGTTATGAGATCTAGGCTTGACCGAACAAAATTAGGCCTGCTAGCCTAGGCCCCTAGAGTAGGGGATCGAGATCTAAACTAGCTCAAGGCTTAATAGATATATAGTTCTAACGCAAGGTCTAGATCTATCGTTAGAATATAATGCTGAGCGTTATATGATAATCAACTTACCGTTGATGGAACTGTGCAAGTGTCCACAACACAACAGAAAAACAGCAGAGCAATCAATCAAACATGGATTTGGGGTCCAACATGAAATCCACAAAGGCACAGCTTCCGAACACGGATTTTGGGTCCAACATGAAATCCACACAGTTTAGCTCCACTGATTTTAGGTCCAACATGAAATCCACCTCTTTGGTTCCAAAAAACAAGTCCAACACCAACATTAAATCCAAACAGTAAACTAGTTCCAATTAAACATGGATACAAACAGTAGTTTCAAACAGTTTTTAAAAATCCAACTCCGACTTGTTGTCAACATATTTACAATTTTCAAGCTTAAAAATAAAAATGTTACTTTTCTCAGACTGAGTTCACGTACCGTACGGTACACTGTCAAATAAGTTCACGACTAGATCTACAGCAATCTAATTCTGAGTTCAGTGAATTGTGATAGGGCTAGGCCTAGGTCTAGAAATGTCTAACAAAGGGTCGAGGCTATAGGTCCTAGTCTATTTGTTGTAGAAAGTAACAGGCCCGTGAAAATGAAAATGTTGCACGGTATTCGATGACGATGTATTTTGGTGGATATTCAAATTATCCTGAAATATCAATTGTTCCTGGGAGAGAGACAGGATGGGTTCGTCAATTCCAGCAATCTCAAGACTCTCAGCATCGAGTGTTGCATTACTATTAGCAGGTCTAGATTTAGGTCTATAGATAGGAGTTCCATTTCTACTTTGTGTCTGACTGGAGACAAGACAAGATCCCAGACCAGTGTCAGTGGGACAAGTTGAAGTGTGTGGTACAGGTCTAGATCTGGATCTAACGTTAGATAGGTCTAGGCCTATGTTAGATCTGTTGCTTGGAGTTAGGCGTGGTCCTGAGACTCCTTGTCCTAATTTCTCTTCTTCTTGCAATGAAGATGCGATTTGGGCACTCATTTCTCTCTTCTTCTTCTTGCTTGTTTTTACATAGTTTTTGTCTCACCTGCGAAGCAAGTGAGACTATAGGCGCCGCTTTTCCGACGGCGGCGGCGGCGGCGGCGGCGTCAACATCAAATCTTAACCTGAGGTTAAGTTTTTGAAATGACATCATAACTTAGAAAGTATATGGACCTAGTTAATAAAACTTGGCCATAAGGTTAATCAAGTATTACTGAACATCCTATTAGAGTTTCATGTCACATGACCAAGGTCAAAGGTCATTTAGGGTCAATGAACTTAGACCATGTTGGAGGAATCAACATCGCAATCTTAACCTGAGGTTAAGTTTTTGAAATGTCATCATAACTTAGAAAATATATGGACCTAGTTCATGAAACTTGGACATAAGGTTAATCAAGTATCACTGAACATCCTGCATGAGTTTCACGTCACATGATCAAGGTCAAAGGTCATTTAGGGTCAATGAACTTTGGACGAATTGGGGATATCTGTTGAATTCCCATCATAACTTTGAAAGTTTATGGATCTGATTCATGAAACTTGGACATAATAGTAATCAAGCATCACTGAACATTTTGTGCAAGTTTCAGGTCACATGATCAAGGTCAAAGGTCATTTAGGGTCAATGAACTTTGGCCGAATTGGGGATATCTGTTGAATTCCCATCATAACTTTGAAAGTTTATGGATCTGATTCATGAAACTTGGACATAATAGTAATCAAGCATCACTGAACATTTTGTGCAAGTTTCAGGTCTCATGATTAAGGTCAAAGGTCATTTAGGGTCAATGAACTTTGGCCGAATCGGGGATATCTGTTGAATTACCATCATAACTTTGAAAGTTTATTGGTCTAGTTCGTTAAACTTGGACATTAGAGTAATCAAGTATCACTGAACATCCTGTGCGTGTTTCAGGTCACATGTCCAAGGTCAAAGGTCAATGAACTTTAGCCGAATTGGGTGTATCTGTTGAATTACCATCATAACTTTGAAAGTTTATGGATCTGATTCATGAAACTTGTACATAAGAGTAATCAAGTATCACTGAACATCCTGTTCCAGTTTCAGGTCACATGATCAAGGTCAAAGGTCATGTAAGGTCAATGAACTTTGGCCATGTTGGGGTTTTTTGTTGAATAACCATCATATCTCTGTAAGTTTATTGGTCTAGTTCATAAAAAGAGGACATAAGAGTAACCATGTATCACTGAACATCTTGTGCGAGTCAGAGTAGTATGCAAAGTCAGCACTGCTGCTATATTGAACCGCGTGATGCAGGTGAGACGGCCAGAGGCATTCCACTTGTTTAGAGAGGACTCTGATCTGTGTCCAGTTACTTCCATGATATCTCGGGAAGCAATGCCTGCTTGATCGAGAATGGTCACTGTAGTCGCCCGCAGGCTATGGTTGGTGTAGTGAGCTGTGAATCCAGCACTCTTTGCGATGTTTTTCATTTTGTTTCCTAAGCTGTTTAGTCCGAGAGGTGCTTTGTCATACCAGGGTCCATTTTCTGGGGTCTTAGACTTTGGCCTTTGCCAGAAGTTTGTCAATTCGGGATTCAGCAAAGTTATATATTTCATCAATGAGAATACTGGACATCTTTCAGATCCTTGCACCTCATACATTCGTCCACCAAACTTTTCATCTTCATTTTCTCGTCTTGACTTCGTTAGCGTGTCGCGATGCTCAAAATATCGAACTCCATCTTCGTCTTTTTGCAAGACATAATCATCAAATTTCATGAGATGAAGATTTTCACGACCTCTTTGTCCGAAATATGTCATGACATCAAGAAACACTTTGTTTTGTAGTCCAAGTGGTGTGTTTGTATCCACTGCATCTCATTGAGCTATTTTTGCCATGTCATTATCAGATATGGCAGTTTTGTGTTGAACATATCCTTTGCCCTCTTTTTTCAGCTTTATCATCATGGCCTTGTACATTTTCTGACTTTCTGGGAAATTTGCTGCGTCTGAAATATCCACACCTCTCACAGATTTGAAATGACGACAAACGCCAAATCTAATGGCATGCATTGTCTTTTTGGCATAAAATGTGCCATCTTCCTTTCTCAGACCGGCATAGAAGCGGCAAAGAAACTTGTCTAACTCATCCTTGGATAGTTTTTCCACGTCCTCGAGCGAGGTAGAAGCACATTTGGCAAATTCTTCCAGTCGACATTTTGCAAACTTGATACCGCGTTTTGTGTTTTTTGCATCCGCATCAGAGACAAGCTCCTCCAATTCTAGATCGGTTAACAGTGCAAATGTAGGTGCCGCCATGGTAATCCGATTGGAAAATCCAAATAAATACTCAAAAAGTTAGATTAAGATCTAGACCTAGGCCTAGCCCTGTCCGCAACGTTAACGAGCTACACTGTGAATGTGATCTAGATCGTAAAAAGCTAGTTGCTAGTAGCAATATGCTTACTCGCATACCTAATTTTTGTCATTACGTAGCACGAGTATTCGCGCATTTATTATCGTATTGTGACGTCATCTGCCTAAGCCGTGCAATGGTACAGTTTGGACGGTACATCTTGCGTGCAACGGTACGAATGTGTGACATTCAGCCTCCCATTTGATCGCGTACAACGAGCTAAGTAGGCGTTGTACAATAACTACCATGGTAACGATTATCAACAGCCAATCAAAATCAAGGATTCCATTAAAGATACCATTGCATGACAAAGTTACCATAATGGTAACATTTATGCAACAGCTAGGCCCCTGATTGTTTCATTGGTAGAAAAGTAACTTCATCATCCAGTTGCCTTAGTTCAAAACTAAGTGAAATTGAAATAAAAAAAGTTTGTTTATCACAATCTTCATTACAAAACATACAATCAAGAAATATGAATATTTGAAATAAGATGCATTATAACATAAGTGAGAATATGAAAAGTGAAATGATCACAGGAATGTTGCAAAGAACTTAAAGAAATCAATGATCCTGTAATTACACACCGATTTAACACAAAAATACAATAAAAACAAATGCAGTCAGGAGATCCAGAACAAACAAACAGAACATGAATATAATTGAATCTATATCAGTGTTACTATTGGTATCACACTTTCTGCATTAAATGGACTTTTAAATATCTTTTAAAGCTTTGTAGAGTTTTGCACTTTTTCCAGGTTGTAGAGCAATAAACATTAGAAAGAGATTGTTGTAGGAGCTGTAATAAAATGTATCAATTAATATTTTACTGAGAATATAGTCAGGGCTTCACACTAATCCTTCCTCCTTCAATTACCAACCTTCTGAAAATCATTTCATGGTATCTGAGAATTCGGTTAACACACACTGATTATCATTACAAGTGGAGCGTTCTGGCCCAGTGGATTAGTCTTCGGACTCTGAAACAGAGGGTCGTGGGTACGAATCCCAGCCATGGCGTAATTTCCTTCGGCCAGAAATTTATCCACATTGTGCTGCACTCGACCCAGGTGAGGTGAATGGGTACCCGGTAGGATTCATTCCTTGAATGCTTTAGCGCCTATATGGCCGCTCAGCTACAGCCGGGGTAATAATAATATACCAAGTATATTTCAGAGCCATTGAGCACATAATCAATGTGGATTTGCAAATATTATTATTATAATTTTGTTTTCTTCATTTGTTAAAAAACAGTCAGTACAACAGCAGTTCCTAGCCTAGTGACAACTCAGAATAGTCAAGCCCTACCTTCCCTTGCAACGGTAACGCAAGGACTAATGCGGACATCAGCAAATCAACTCAGCTTATCGGCACATGGAGCCACAACACAGTAAGATGTTTGATTTGATCTTTAATCATTTATTTTTATTAATTTTTTTTCAGGTTGTGGAAAATTACACATTAGAAATAAAGTAATCAAAATGTAGTATATGTTTTACTGAATGTATGTTAGCTTCCAATGCTACATGTATTATATTGACACATCATTGTGATAACATTTACAATGGTTTGAATATTTCATTTAATCAGTTTTTTTTTATTATGAAGTAAATCAACTCTTGATAAATCATGCCAATACATATTAATAGTGACCTTTGTACATTCTCTATATAATTGAGGTTTTTCAAGGAAAGAAGGCTAATATTTATCATATTATTATTTTTCTAATAAACCGAGGCAATAGCACTTTTAACTCTTCAAATATTTGTTAAAAATTGTTTTATTCTGAAAATTCAGTGGTTGGCTAATAATATGCAGTGCTTAGAAACATTGCATTGAGCACTTTATAAATGTTGCATATCATTCTTAATTTTGTTTTTGCTGTGTAGGTCTGTGCTTGTTTCTCAATCATCTACCACCACCTCAAACCAAACCTCTTCCCTCTTGGCATCTCATAAACTGAGCAATGCTTCAAGTGCCACTGCACTATCACTTCATGGACTGGCAGGTAAAAATGAGAGGGAACAAGCGAGAGGGAAAAATGGACCAAGAGAGAGAGAGAGGGGGGGGGGGGGGGGAGAGAGGGGGGGGGGGAGGGGGAGAGGAGGGGGTATCAGGAATGGAAGTTTAAAAGTAGATCTTAAAGGACAAGTCCACTCCACCAGAAACTTGATTCGAATAAAGAGAGAAAAATTCAACAAGCATAACACTGAAAATTTCATCACAATCGGATGTAAAACAAGAAAGTTATGGCATTTTAAAGTTTTGCTTCATTTTACTAAACAGTTATATGCACATCTTGGTCGGTATGCAAATGAGGAACTGATGACATCATTCACTCACTGTTTCTTTTGTATTTTATTATATGAAATATTTTTATTTTCTTGTCATTGTCATGTGAAATGAAGTTTCATTCCTCCCTGAACACGTGGAATTCCAGTATTTTAACATTTTGTGCTTCAGCCAAATTCGTAAAAATTGAAATATTGTATAATTCAAACAATAAAAAACAAAAGAAATAATGAGTGAGTGACACCATCAACTCATTTGGATGTAACTGGCTCGTTCATATGACTATTTTGTTAAAAAAAAGCGAAACTTTGAAAAATCATAACTTTATTATTTTACATCCGATTTTGATGAAATTTTCAGCATTGTGCTTGTCTGATTTTTTTCTATTGATTCAAATCGACATTTTTCTGAGGTTGACTTGACCTTTAAGCTTCAACTTCACTTTGGAGCTAGCCATCTGATTTATTCTTTATATTCGTTTTAAATGAACTTGAATTTTGATTGAAGGATTACTAGATATAAATGCTGTTTAAGAATATTGGATGTCCAGAGCAGAATAATTTGTGGAATTATTACCTATACGAAGCATATTAGCAGCTAAATAGATGATAATTTGTGGAATTATTACCTATACGATGCATCTTAGCAGCTAAATAGATGTCATATTTCACACGCAACTTTCAATCTGAGACCAAAGCGGTAAACATTTGCCATGTTGCCCTCTTCCGGATAATCCCATTGGAATACTGTTAAAAAAACGAGGGCATTGACATTTGCCATATTCCTGCCAGTGCGCTTGTACAGTAGGAGCCAATTTTGTTCGCTAATGTCAATATTTTTGTCAGTAGCTTAATTCTTCCAAGCCATGCCATCTATTATAAAAAGGCATCAGTGAAGATATACCCGTAGGGTGCTTTTTGACAGACAATTATCTTTATGTATTCATTGATACCCGTAATATTTTTTTTCTTTTGTTCTGTAATTTGCCAAGTGGCTTGAGCATCTAATTCAGATGGAAATTGTGCTATATAGATCCTATGCATTATTATCATTAAAGGGGAATGAAACCTTTAAAACAAGTGGGCTTGTGTGGAAAGAGAAAAATCAAAGAATAAGATCAAAGAAAGTGAGAAAAATCTGACAAATAATGAGAAAGTTATGAGCATGTGAATATTGCAATCACTAATGATATGGAGATCCTCCTATTGGCAATGCAACAAAGATGTGTGAGGTCACATGTGAACAACTTTCCCTGTGAGGGACTATAAAATACCCCCAAAATGTCATTTTTTGCTCTTTCTTATGGTGATACAAACTCTTTATCCATAATGTATTCTTTAAAAATCCATATTATTTGCCCTCTTATAGAAAGAATATATGATCTACTGATAGATGTGATAAAAGAGGCAGTTAAAGTGATATATATATATATATGTATAGAAAAGTAATGGGAAAGTTGTTCACAAGTGACATCACACATCTTTGTCGCATTGCCAACTGGAGGATCTACATAAAAAGAATTTGTTGATCTTATTGTTGGATTTTTCTGTTTCCACACAAGCCCACTTGTTTCAAAGTTTTCATTTTCCTTTAATGACTTACTATACTCCAGTCAAATGTACAAATATTTAATCCTTTTTATTCAGGTCTAAATGCTGCCCAAGGCACGGTTATCTCCCATATAGCAGCGGCCCAGGGATCTCAAAGCAGTGTAACTCAGATACTTCCTAGTCAGCTCGTTAGAAGCTCTGTAGTGTCCAGTCAAGCAAGTCATGTTACACAAGTCCCTCCCGGGCATCAGGTTGTCGTTTCCACGACGACGGCGACGAGCGCTGGCAACCACGTATCGACAGGAGGGCTGTCGAGTCCAGGTAGAGGTACTATCTTGGAAGAGGCTCCGTATTGGGAGGGCGCTTTGTTTTTTTTTGAAAAATCACCCAAATCTTTAAACTTTGTGGCAAGAGATGATAAACAATTGATTTAATTTCCAAACTGCGACAAAGGTGGCAGGCTTATTTTACTTGCAATATCATTGAAGAGATTTTTAATAATTTTATTTCATTGAAAACATTAGTATATATTTTTTCTGATATGTTTGCTGTGATATAATACACTTAATATGTTTGCACCTGTCTGTTGCTCTCTGCCTCTAATTTAAATCACAACTTAAAAAAAAGAGCAATACTTTTATTTAGCGTACAAATTTTGACCCAGTGGTCTACCAATTTGTCATGTTTTGAATTTAAAAGCTAGACCCAAATATACTTTTAACAAGAATTTCCCTGCATGGTCTGTCTCACTAATGCTAAATCTAACTTCATTTACCACAGAATACTAATATGTTAGGTGTGATTCATAAAAACATGCCTAACTCTCTTTACATACCACTCAATATGACTCTAGAAATGAATCACTATAATTGTATCATTTTTGTCTGTATCATTATGAAATGTACTGTCAGTTGGTTTCACACTGACAGAGTTCTTGCTCATTAAATCCTGGTATTATTGGATCAAGTTAACACCTAACTGAAGCCCCTCCCCAATTACCCATATTGCACCTTGATTCACGGAGCCTCGTTCAATGTTTGTTTGTGTATGTGTTTAATTGTTTGCATGCTATTTGTGTTGCTTTGGTAGTTTATCAATATTGCTATAAAGAGATATATGACACTAAATATTTGAAAACCTCAAGTCAATTTTTCCTCAGGTAAATATGTCGTTAAATGTATGGATATTTTAAATTGACAATCCTATCTATGCTGCTGTGATTTTTGCATTTAGCAGACTAATTGTGATCTCCCATTTAGAAAAAAATGCTTCAAGCTTTCTTTTAACAAATATAGGCCTAGGAATGTTATTTGTTTGGTGTTGGGGTTCGAAACTTGTGACTATTGCATATTGGGGTCATAAGCTCAAAGGTCAAAGCTCAGGAGTATCACAGTATTTTTCATGGGGAGATGAGAATCATTTATACTTTTTCACTGTTGTTGCAAAAATGATTGTTGAATGGTTGATTAAATTCTACTAGTTAGATGGTAAATAGAATTCTACTAGTTAATTGGATTCTAAAAGTTGAACAATGAATGGAATTCAACTAGTTGAATGGTAAATAGAATTCTATTAGTTGAATGTTAAATATAATTCTAGTTGAAAGGTTAATAGAATTCTACAAGTTGAATGGTTAAAAGTAACTCAACTAGTTGAGTGGTAAATGTAATTCGACTAGTCGAATGGTTAAATGGATTTGGCTTATTGAATGGTTAAAAAAATTCTACTAGTTGAATGGTTAATAAAACCCCACTCTTGTTGACTCGAAAATAAAGTTCTACTACTTGAGTGGTAAAATGAGGACATTATTTGTTTTATTTTTATTTCCTGATTTCTCTTCTCAGTGAGTAACATGGGTAATGCTGCTGAAGTGGATGGAATCAACCTGGAAGAAATCAAGGAGTTTGCCAAGGCTTTCAAAATTCGAAGATTATCTCTTGGTTTAACGCAAACACAGGTTGGACAAGCCCTTAGCCAGTCAGAAGGACCAGCTTACAGTCAGTCAGCTATTTGTAGGTGAGGAACATATCTAGAGGACTCCATGGATTAAAGGGAAATGCACCCCAATATAAAGTTATTTTAAAGAAAAAAAGGAAAGAATATAAAAAGATGTGTGAAGTTATGCACATAATCATACATGCTATTAGATTATTTTGTTTATTTCATAAAGTTGTAATCACTAGACCTATTGAGATTTGAATTTGTCCGCATATATGGTGTCATAGAAATTAAGGGTAAGAACAACTTCTTCAATTACTCCAATACACAAGAACAAAAAAAATCAACACTTGTGTATTTCTCTCTGATTGCATAGGTTTGAAAAAGTTGACATTCCATCAATGAATTCATTTAATTTCCCTTATCTGATTGCATAGGCTTGAAAAACGTGACATATGAAAGAATTCATTCATTTCTCCATCTGATTGCATTTGGTTTTTTAAAAAAAATGGACATCACTCCAAAGAATTCATTCATTTCTCTCATCTGATTGCATAGGTTTGAAAAACTTGACATCACATAAAAGAAATCATTTATTATACTCATCTGATTGCATAGGCTTGAAAAACTTGACATCATAGCAAAGAATGCTCTCATTTCTCTCATCTGATTGCATAGGCTTTGAAAAACCTGACATTAGAATATAACATTCATTTGTTTCTCTCATCTTTTAATTTAGGTTTGAAACACTTAAAATCACATCAAAGAAATCCTTAGTTTACTTTTAATTGCATGGGTTTGAAAAAAATGACATTATATATAAGGATTCTTTCATTTCAAAGTGACATCAAAATTAAAGCATTCATTTATTTCCCGTCATTGCATAGGTATAAAGACTTGACATCACATCAAAAAATCTATTACATGTAATTTCTCTCATCTGATTGCATAGATTTGAAAAACTTGACGTAACATCTAATGTTTCATTAATTTGTCTGAACTGACTGCATAGGCTTTGGAAACTTGACGTCACACCAAAGAAATCATTCATTTCTCTCATCTGATTGAATAGATTTGAAAACTTGACACCACACCATTGAATCATCATGCATAACTCTAATCTGATGGAATTTGTTTCAAAACCCGGACATTTCACTAAAAAATCATTAATTTCTCTCATCTGCTTGCAAAGGCTTGGAAATTTTGACATTACCCAAAATATATTATTCATTTTATTTCTCTCATCTCTCTAATAGATTTGAAAAGCTTGATATCACACCAAAGAGCGCTCAGAAGATAAAACCAGTTTTAGAGAGGTGGATGGCCGAAGCTGAGGAGAGGCACAAAAACGGTCTGAATCAACTCACAGACTTCATTGGTAGCGAACCCGTTAAAAAGCGCAAAAGACGGACATCCTTCACGCCTCAGGCTCTGGAATACCTCAGTAGGCACTTCGAGAAGAACACGCATCCAACCGGCGCTGAAATGACAGCCCTCGCCCAGGAGCTTAACTACGATAGGGAGGTCATCAGGGTGTGGTTCTGCAACAAACGACAAGCTCTGAAAAACACAATCAAGAAACTGAAAGCTGCCGAGGCTACCATGAATAATAACTCTGAGGAGGTGGAGAGGTCGACGGTTGTTGTAGAGAGTCCCGAGCATGTGTAATGACCCTCTGAAAAGGAAAATACAGGGAAGACAATCATGGTATTCTTGAGACTCTGGGAGATAATTCAGATTGGATGATGTTGAACAGACGCAGAAACATATGAATGGGGCAATGATGAACCCAAGTATGAAGAGTCATGAAGCTGGATGGAATGCGACCAAAGAAAAACTGAAAATAGAGCTGTGCTCATATACGAACCTGAGACCAGATTGACAACTGGTTCTAGATGAATGACTTCTCACATTATATTTTATTTTATTTCCTCACTTTCTACATTCTTTTTATTTTTTTAAACTGTGGATCAAGAGTAAATCTATTCAGAAATCATCTGGATAAAATGATAGCTGGTGATAATCAAGTACTTGAGTCCTATATTGTGGAATTCTTCTTTATTTCCAGCTTTAATTACTGCTGTCATTGTTTGCAGTCAATTGCTGACATGAAATTTGGAATCATGACTTATGAAATACAATGTAAATTGACTTCATCAGTATCAAAATTGCTGTCACAACTAATTTAGGGCCTTCCTTTTGAATGTATGAATTCATCAAATATTTTTTTTTTGTTCAAGAAGGACCAAAAAGTGTATGATGCGAAATTTCAGGTTTGTGTGGACGTCATATTACTCAGATGGAGACTGAACGATGCATCGAGAGATAATAAAATGAGATTGTTTTTAAGATTGTTACGATATGCTGCTTGTATGACAGCGATTGCTATCGAATGCTGGTTAATAATTGTCTTTTTTTTTGTACATCCACCGTAGGACCAATGTTTCACACTGGAGTAGTGAAACCTTGTAACTTTTTATTTTTTAAATATATATGGTTCTAATGTGAGTGCTTAGTTTTTGTAATATTTTCCACTGGCTTGGAAAGGTGTAGATGAGCAATGTTTGCTTCAACATGTATAGATGTGGTGCTTTGAATGAGAAAAAAATAATGTAAAATATAACTGGCTTATTTATTGTCCTTTTTAAAAAAAAAGAAGAAAATAGTGAACAAAATTGCGTTGATAAACCAACTCTTTATGCTACTGCTGTTTGTACCCTGTAGAAAAGATTCTATTTGTTCGTAATTTGTGCAATGGGCGTTATTTAGCCAAGCTTTTTCCTTGAAACATATTTTGGACGTGAAAATCTGAAACTTATAATTCTGTTTCTGAAATAGGGCAGAGAAGGATCATCAATGTGGGTACATTGTAGTTATTTTTGAAGATCTTAATGTTATACAGCATCTTTATCTTCCATCTGTCCTCATCATAGTGATTTTGCCATCTAAGTATTAGCTCACATATTAACTTTTCTATGTGTTTTCGTAAGTTTGATTATGAGTATGTAGTCAAGAACACTACACAGGAAGCTGTAGCTGGGACTACATCAATGGGCATTTTACATGTGATAGGATAAATTATCATGGCATGAATACTGTTTGGCTGTTTGATCTCAAAAGAAGAGCTCTGTTTGGAGGGAAAGGCTTTACTATTGGAACTGAAATATGGTGATTGTGAATCACTCAAATAATGTTTGTAATTGTGTTTTTTTTTCTCCAAATGTCATAAATGATTTGAATCAGTCCTATGTGATTGTGGTATGATGAACTCAAAATGTGCCACTTTCGTTTTATGTACTTAATACATTAGAATGTTTACAGAATCTGTTCTTAATGCACTTGTGTGTTTTTGTACCCTTTTCCCCAGTTTTCCTTTCTTCATTTAACTCCTGTAATACCTCGTATTTGTAGCCATTTTCCATCCTGTATTTCTCTTTGTAAGTTTATTCGAAGTGATTTGTACTTTGGTGTACCTAATTATCATATCGATTTCTACGTAATTTGAAAGAAAGAAAAAAATGGAGTTTGTCATTGACTATTTGTAATAAGTAAACTGTGATTAAGTAATAGTATTCATACATAAATTTATTTGTTCTTAAAGACTTAATACTGATCAATGTCAGTCTTCATATTACCATAATTTTCCCAAGTTTTCATCCTTGCACATTTGTTTAAAATTGTTTTCAATGTTTGTAGCTTGTTTTAGATGGATTTAGAACACATTTTAACACAAATGATTATTTTGCCAGCCCTGGTTTTATGTTCAAAATGCCTTGATATGGGACTTGCTTTTTATTTGTATATCATCCTGTACTTGTTTTATTAGATTTTGCAATATTTATTTTGCTTTGTATGTAGGATATTGATGTATATTATTTGCTTTACTTGAAACCATTCCTCTCTCACTTTTGCCATGAGGTTTATATTATTAGAATACAATTATGATTTTTACTTGATGAAGAAAGAATCTTGTGCCCTTTAAAATCAGTCATTTTTTTTAAATCCTTGCCCTTTTTGCTGAATATATGCCAGTTTTAAAAGGATTGTTTGCGCATGTTTGAAGATTATACATGAGACCCACACATGACATAGGCCACTGCTGTTCATAACTGAATGTGAACAGAGGACATAAACACATATATGATTATTATACGTGAATGTGTACATGAGATACACAGGCCTATGATGTTTACACATGAATGTGTACATGGGACCCACACACACACATATGATCATTATATGTAAATGTGTACATGAGACACACAGGCCCATGATGTTTATACCTGAATGTGTACATGGGACCCACACACACAAACATATGATTATTATATGTGAATGTGTACATGTACATGAGACACACGTACAGGCCTATAATGTTTATACTTGAATGTGTATCAGGGACTCACACTCACCCATATATGATAATCTTATGTGAAATGTGTACATGAGATACACAGGTTTAGGATATTTATACATGAATGTGTACATGGGACCCACACACACACATATGATTATTATATGTGAATGTGTACATGAGATGCACAGGCATATGGTGTTCATACTTGAATGAGTACCTTTGACACATACACACATATGATTATTGTATATGAATGTGTACATGAGACACACAGGCCTATAATGTTTATACTTGAATGTGTATCAGGGACACACACTCACCCATATATGATTATCTTATGTGAAATGTGTACATGAGATACGCAGGACTATAATGTTTATACTTGAATGTGTACATGGAATACATGTACATACACACATACATATATGATTACTCTATGTGAGAGTGTGCATGAGACACACAGGGCTGTGGAGTTTATACTTGAATGTGTACATGGGACACACACACACATATGATTATTAATATGTGAATGTAACCATGAGAAACACCTGTAGGCCTTGATGTTTAGACTTGAATGAGTACATGTGACCCACACACACATACAATTATCATATAAGAATGTGTACATGAGAAACACAGGCTTATGACATTTATATTTGAATGAGAATATGGGACACAAACATATATGATTATTATATGTGAATGTGTACATAGACACACACATACTATGATGATTATACTTTAATGCGTACATGAGACACAAATACATAGATCTCATTTTCCTTGAATTTGAACATGAAACACACACACACATATGATGAGCCTATGTGAATGTGTACACAAAACATACACACACCCATAATGATTGTACAATATAAAAATTGAATATATTTTACACAAACTAAACTTTGCTTTGACTTTTGCAATAATTCCATTTGACACTTGAGACCATGCTGTATAAAATAAGATCATACAGGTAGCACTAAAGGCTTTAGGATGATATTAACCCATTGCAAACCAGAATTGGTGATCTATGTACAAAGCCAAGGGAATAACAATTCAGCTTACAGTGGTTTTACCCAATGAGGGTAGTATATAACAGTCATATCTTGGAAAAGAAAGTTGACTTTATTATTATGTATGCGAGCAAATTCCTTACAAGTAATATCTTCTTTTGCGCTCATCCGTTGTATCCAAGGTTTGGTTGATTTCCATCAAAAATAATTTAATGCGGAAAGATTTTCAGCCTCTACAAAATTGTGGACTTGGTGTGTTATTGCAGAAGTAATATCATTTCCATTCTCTCCTTTTTTCATGGTTGTAATGAGAATAATAAATATCTAATCACAAAAAGTATGGGGTTTTGACAAGACCTACGCAATTGTATTTTCAGGCAACTGAAGAAGAATAATCATGTTGAATTTTTCTTTGATTTGTAGATGCTGCATTGTAATCATGTGACGAAACTCAGACACACTTGTCATAAAAGTGTCTTTGATTGAATATGCAGTAGACAAGTGATACAATACTGAAATGTGCAGTATTCCCTTTACTGTATATAGTGTGTATATTATGACCAATGACCTTTACAGCATTATTTATTTCAAAGTTATGACCGTGATTGGGAACATAACATTCTGATCCTACCATTGAATTTCAATGAGAATTGAAATTGTTCTACTTGTCATCACGAGTACTTGATATTCTTTATATTTGAGACATGGGCCTGTGTTCTGAACTCTGGTTTAAATTAAAACTTTGGTTTTGAAGTTCTGATGTAACTATGAAAAGCCACATGTGGCATAAATCCCTAATGGTAGGAGTTCAAAGTATCAGCTTTTATGACTCTCAAATTATTCTTAACAGTCTGGGAAAGGTAAATAACATTATTTTTACCGTTAAAGAACACATTTAACATGAGAAGCATCTAATGTAAACAATATTTTCATGATTTTGGCTTTGCATAATTTTAGCACAGAGTTAAACCACGATTTAAGTTAAACCCGACTTCAGAATACGGGCCATAGAGTCTGAGTAGAGCTCTGTTGTCCCTCATCATTTTTCACAGTACTAGCAATGAGTGATTTTTATTTGGTAGCTTTACTCTAGCAGCTTTTTGATCAATGTGCTGATTTACTACAGTTTGTTACTTTTCTACAATTATTAGGACCAATTTATACTATTCAAATTATTACCAAACGTGGATTTATTCAGTCAAATATTTGCCAGTGGTGTAGAATTTTTTTTGTAATGTCCTTGAATCAACTGTAAATTTGTGTAGAGTCCAAAACGTGTCGTTTCTTTTTCCAGCTTCAAATATACTGCGAACAATGTGCAAGTTGATTTGTAATATCTCTACATGCAGCTTAACATTTATCATTTATTGCTCTTTGAGCTCTACAATGTAAAATGAGAAAATATGAATGATATCAAGAGTTGGTCAAAACTCTTCTTTATAATATGTCCACCTTTATAGACTTGTTTAGAGTAGAAAAAGTGTAATTATTTATTTTTAAACAAATCTTTGCATACCTGAGATAAAATCATTAAATTTTCTGTTTTAGTATTGAAAACAATGTTCATAAATGGTTATGAATATAATCCAGATTTTATGTCATATGTAACTTAGAGAGGGATTATTATGAATACATCTCCTGATTCATTAATGTGCATCATGTGTTCACATTACCCAGTCTTTGCTTGCCTTCCTATTCCATTGTTGCTTTTGTCTGTTTCAATGTCGAAGTATTACACATTGAGTGATTTGATTTTTTTTTTATTTACAACTCATCCGTTATACAATGAAAATGTGCATTTTCAAGCCTTTATGTACGTGCTTTGGGTCATGACGATAATTGATGGAAATATTTTCGGCCAAAATGCCTCATGAACAGTCCAGATTTTTCCAACAATGAACATGTAACTTTTCTTAAAGAAAAATGGGATATTGTATTATTTCTACTGTTTTGGATACAGCACTATAAGAATTTTTTCAAAGTTGAAAAACAACTCATGCTCCTTTAGGCCTGTATTAGAATGGATATATGCCAATGAAAAAGTCATATATTTGTTAAATGTGACTTGGCATGGAGGTTTTGGCCTGGTTGTGACTTGAGCACTAATTAAATGGAAGATATGATCAGGCCTCAGTGGCCTGATCATTTTAAACTCCCTTTTACATTGGGTTCAAACGAATATCAAATCAGCATTTTTAATGCCCTCTGTCAGTGTGAATTTCATTTTATTTTTTCAATTCAATTGAGTAGAATTGTTTAAATGAATTGTGCAAAAACATTTAATTGTCCTAAATTATGTTGCAATACTTAGCAGTAGGTATTTGTCGAAAGCCCTGATATTCACATGACAAATTTGTGTGCTATTTCAACTGACTTCATATATCATTCTTATCTGATCTTTGATTGGTCGTGAGTTTTATAGTTATGTTTCTTTTTATGTACTCAAACTTTTCTATATAGCAAAATTTAGATAATACAAATTACCCTTTCAATGGAATAACAGAAATATGAATTTTTAATGTCATCATTCTGCTGAAGGTATTAGGTCTATATTTTGGGCCTTTCATGATGTATGAATATCCTCACTACCTTCAGATGTACCTCCTTCTCTCTCTGTCTTTCTATCTCTTTTCCCCTCTCTCTCTTATTCTCTCTGTCCATCTGTGTCTCTTGCTCTCTCTCTCTCACTGTCTTTGACTGTCTGTTTCTGTCTCTCCCTCTACATTATATGTCCTGTATGTGTGCCTTTCTGTACCCCCCTTCAATGTTCCTGTGTATCTGAAAATGATGAAAATCCATATTTTATTGTTCGAGATACATGTAGTCATGAAATGAAATACTCCTAAAATTTGCTTTGCCCAATTGATCATGGGCCCGGCAGTCTCTGTGCAGTGCCAGATCGTGGAGGCTCTATCCCTTTAATCGTTGAACGCCAAACAGGGTAGCAGCAACTCCCATCTTTTAACGTCTGACGCAGCCGGGGTTTGAACCCCCGACCTCCCGGTTGTGAGACGGACGCTCTACCAACTGAGCCAACACACCGGTCTCTTCCTCATTGTTCCTGTCTGCCAGTCTTTCTGTTTGTCTCTCTTGCTTCCTCTCTGACCATGTCTGTCTGTCTGTCTCTCGCCCTTTCCCTCACTGTACCTGTCTGTCTGTTGCTCTCCCTCAGTGTCCATCTCTTTGCCTCTCCCTCTCTCTCCTTCAATGTTCTTGTCTGTCTGTTATTGTCTCTCACTCCCTATTTTTCCTTATCTGTCTGTCTCTCTCTCTACCTTGAATACCTGTTGAAATATTTTTAAAATAGATGTAGGTATTCCAGTCCATGTGTTTACATCGCAGTGTAAAGGAGTGCCAAAGTGGTCAAACATCTTGCCCAGATCGAAAGTGCAAATTCTGCCTAAATTCTGTTGAACCCAACCCATGTGTTCATCAACAATCATGAAAGTAATTTCTTGTATATGAAAGCATCAAATGAGATGCAATATGTTGAAAAGCCAGCGTGCATACTGCCCTAAATAACTCTGTTCTCTATATCTGACTGTGTCTATATATTTTTTTCTACTGAAATGTCATTATTTTCAAAATCATTTGAGAAAAATTGCGTGACTCCTGTGCTTAGAAAAGTTTGCAATCAATATTGATACTTGTGTGTACAATGTAACATATCCTCAATCAGATCCTAATCATGTTTTTTAAAATTGCTATTGGAAAAAAACAAAGAAATATTTTAATTTGTTTGATGAGGTCATTAATATGCCGTGTTTTTCACGATGAATTTGTTGTCAGGGGTTGTGAAATTTTCAGTTGATAATCTCTCCATTTATGAATTGTTGATGAAATAGTGCCCTCTGTAATATGATGTATAAATTGCGATTGATTCCGTTTTTTCTATGGACAAATAAAAAATGTATTATGAGGCTCTTCAATTAATTACAAAGTTTAGGTGCGAGATGAAATCAAATGAATTTATATTACGGAAGATATCTATGTCATTTTTGTAAAACCTTGCTTAAACTATTTGGTGTCTATATGTTTTTTGTCTGTTATTTATCTTGTAAACAATTTGTCACAGGAATAGCTTTGTAAATACTACCATGTCATCTTGTACAGGACATTGAATATGTGTTTTATTGTCTTGCCAATTCGGTACTGTATTGTGTTGTTATAGTGCACAGAGAATGTTCATTTTGCTACGTATCTTGTATTCAATTTTGATAACTTATTTGAACTTACAATTCATTTTGTCCTTGTTTTAATTGGGTCAGTGACTCAGCATGTAAACAAATACAGAGCTCATTGTGGAAATATCTCCGAATTGTTTTCAGTTTTTTATCATTGATTATGGGTGACGCAACATTTGCTCCAGTAACAATTGCTCCATGCTTTCGTCTCGGATATAGGGTTAAGATGAGGGCTGCAAAAGGGTTTTATATTAATTTTTGGACTAGATTCAGTGTACATGTACATGTAGTTTATATTGTTAAATCCAGAGTTGAAATTACATGTACTCAATCAATTAGTGTGTGGAATTGATAGTGGAGCAGTTTTCACTAGAGCCAATGTCTTGTAATCAAACTATAAGTACATGTAATTTGTATTTATCATTTCTACCTGTGTATGAAAAAAGGGGAAAGGCCAAGCGTCAGAAAGTATGCATTAGATACACAAAAAGGTCTATAACTTTAGCAGTGTGTGTCTATATACTCTGCCTTGCATGATATACAGTTAACTGTCTTGGGGAAACAAAAATGAACAATGCTGAAGTGCATTTTGTATTGTGTGGATGGTGGGACACAAGTGATTTTTGATTATTTGAAATAATGATGAAGGAAAATGGAAGACAGTGCAAGCTGAATTTTTACAGATTGATTTTTAAGCCATCCTGGTAATGATGATGACAATGTGAATGAAGATAATGGTAAAAATGATGTAACAGTGAAGATGATTTTGATCATTGTGATGATGATATTGAAGGTGATATGATGATGATGATGATATTGATGATGATATGATGATATTGATATGATGATATTGACGATGATATTGATGATATGATGATGATGATATAAGATGATATTGATGATATATTGATAATGATATAATTATGATGATATTGATGATATGATGATGTTGATATTGATATAGATGATGATATGATGGTGATGATGATATAAGATGATATTGATATGATTACGATGGTGATGATGTTGATATCGATGATGATGATATTGATATGATGATGGTGATGATATTGATGATGATATGATATTGATGATGATGATACTGAAGATGATGATATGATGATGATGATATGATGGTGATATGATGGTGATGATGATGATATTGATGATGATATGATGGTGATGATGATTGTAGTGATGATGTGATGTTGTTAATACATGTACGTTCAGAATCATATTTTTACACTAAATATAAACCAACGTCAAACAAAATAGATGACCTTCCAAACAATTTATTTACATATATTACACTTATAATTATTACAGTATCCTTTTAGTTTTAAAGCCAATATTCTGTACATATTATGTTATTTGCAGTATGATTTATACAACAATATACACGTAGTCTTGCCATCTGTGAAATGTGACAAGAAATAACAACAAACATAATAATAATAATAATAAAAATTACAAAGGTGGATCTGCATAAAATGTATCTCCTGGGAGCATGTATTCCACTAAAAGTAAAAACCTTTAAATAATACATACTTCCCATATTCTAGTCTGAAAATAAGCTCTGAATTAGGCGATAAATCCCACTTTTAGATAGAAAACTTTCTGTATAGCATCGATCACTAATGTCCCTTATATCAACTAATGCAGCATTACTACTTGACTCTTCTATAGCGGCTGTAACATGTACACATAAATTTACATCATTTAATGTTTTCTTTGCAGGTAAGGTCTAGGGATACAATACAATCAAGAGACAAAAAAGATCTGGCGCAGGGTTTTTTTTTTTTAGCATACAAAGTACAGGTTTATATAAATGACTGAGACATGAACATGTATGCCTGTCTGTTTCTATTCTGAAGTTTGAATAGGGGAAGAATCAAATCTAGAAAGTTGTCCCTAATCTCCACAATGAGTAAAACATGCAGATTTTTAAAGTTTATGTAGGTTTATATTACATTGTATGATGTCAAGTTAAACTGTAATTGCTTCAATTGCTAATAAAATGTAAGTTGTAACAAGTGATACCAACAATGACAGATGTCTTATAAACCTAAAGGAAATTGCTCCATACTTAAAACTCGCATACATGAAATCTACACATGTTAGCCTATGGTTTTATTTCTATCAAATTTTACTCAACTCTTGTGTAAGAACAGGACCAGGAGAGGGTTTTATCTAAAATTGTCACCTGACAGCTTTCTGTGACATTGATTGGCTGAGCACATTTGTCTTTCTATTACTATGGTAACTGACAGATGAAACAATCCAAAAACTCCTTTGATAAATCTCTCCCATGGTTGCACAATTACAACTCTTTCTATTGATACATGTGAGTTCAATTCAAAAGGCAACTTTCATGTGTGAAACAAATGGGAACTTCTATTTTCAATAAATTGCTACAAATCATTGCTTATTTCAAATATTAAGCCATGGGCATCATAATTTCCCTTTGAACATTTGTCAAACTTAATTTTAAAAAAATATTCAGTCACATACAAAGAACAAAAATGCTATATTACATAAGAATTAATTCACCTTTGACCTTTCTTGTATCTAGAATGTTTTAAATGCTGTCCAAGAATTGGCATTAATACTACCTAATTTGAAAAAGAAATAGAAATATATGCATTCCATTTGCATATTTCAATAGACAAGTGGAGCATCCTGATATTAAACTCACCTGCATTTTGCCATAAAATAAACCGCCAATATTGACTTCATCAGGCCTGGGAGTAAAACTCAAACAATCGATGGATTTGATCAGTTGGCAAACACCAATTGGCAACCAAAAAAATTATAATTGACAGTTAACCAGAGGTTGATTACTGATATTTGATTATCAAAAGTACAACGTTATAACTGTTGATACATGTATTTGAAAATAAAGTGCATGGTAACTCTTTCAAGACACAACAAACAATGACAATGCATCATTCAGCTGTGTTAATGTGCATGTCGTAGGCGCTGTACCAAGACACTCCACTGACTTAACTGAGTCGGCTCACTCCAGGGGCCACTAAAGCGTGTGGGGGCTTCAACCCCCCCACCTTTTTTCCAAAAACGTAAAAATGACCATATGATTGTGATTTTTTGCATGGTCAGAGGGTCCCCCCCCCAACTTTGAAACCGTTCCACGGCCCCTGCACTCATTTTGTGTGACTGACCACAGGCAAGTCATGTTTACTAAATTGGTTTAGCTTTTTTTAATTTCAGATACTGGTTATCCAGGAATAGCGATTGTACAAACTATTCAACTGTTTACCCTGGTGAACAATGAAATGGCATAAAGGGTATTCGTCCCAGGATTTGACTTTGACACAAAGAAATATTTAAACGGTTTCTCTTTATAATTGACCTTTTAAACATATGAATATGCAATTTAACAATCCGAGGCTTCAAGGACCAAGTTGAGCTTAATTGGATAATACATTGTATTTTTTATGTTTAATACCTGTTTCAGATGAATAAACCATCACCACTTATATCAGTATTTGTTTCTTTGAAATTTCAGCCATTTCTGAACAAAACTTACACCTTAGCTTGAAATCAACCTACAATAGAATATGAATAAATGTTCACTTCAGATACTGAAATAGAAAAGATATAAATTGTGATTTCTCGCATCAGCAAAGAGACATAAGTCTTAAGTAAAGAATAACCTGCATTTCTTAAACAGACATGTACTGCATTATATAAAATCATATTCATTTGGTTCTAATTATGCATATTTTAGAGAATATTACCTTAAGAGAATATAACCTACACAGTGCTAGTAAACGTGTGATACCTCAGTTGTGGAGCTGTGGTTTGGTTTTGCAATCCGATGTGAACTTTGACAAGACGCTTTTTCCTCATTTATCATGAACCTCAGATAGGATCTTAATTAGCCATAGGTCCCCTAGTTTCTTATGAACAAGCATTCATGCCTTATTCATTGGCAAACAGATTGACAAGTCACCAGTGCTAATTGTTTACTTTGATATGTTAAAATTCAGCCACAACTGAACAACCTGCTAACCCTCGCTTGCAAGTATATAAATTAATGAATAAATAAATAGTATACAAATTTTCACTCCAGATATTAAAGATAGTAAAGTGTTCACACTTAGAGCATTCAAAGAGGATATTGGATCGTCTAGAATGAAGTAAGCCCTAGTAGACAGCCTTACTCACATTCAAATAGTTTGACAGAGTGGTTTGAAGCAAGAATGCTGTATGTAACTACATGTATACCTCATAACAGAAAAGAAGAAAGACTTCCTCCATGAAGGGTGTTGATAACGAAATACTTGAAGTGTCAAAATCGGCTCCAGATCGGCTCTGGGGTGATATTTTTCCGGGGAGGTTTCACAAAGATTTAAGTATGACTCATGCTTACAGGACAAATCCACCCCAACAAAAAATTGATTTGAATAAAAAGAGAAAAATTCAACAAGCATAACACTGAAAATTTCATCAAAATCGGATGTAAAATAAGAAAGTTATGACATTTCAAAATTTCGCTTCATTTCACAAAAACAGTTATATGAACGAGCCAGCTACATCCAAATGAGAGAGTCGATGGTGTCATTCACTCACTATTTCTTTTGTTTTTTATTGTTTGAAATATGAAATATTTTGATTTTATCGTCATTGTCATGTAAAATAAAGTTTCATTCCTCCCTAAACACGTGGCATTCCATTCTTTTAACATTTTGTGCTTCAGGCAAGGAGGTCCTAATCATCAAATTTGTAAAAATTGAAATATTGTATAATTCAAACAATAAAAAACAAAAGAAATAGTGAGTGAGTGACATCATCAACTCTCTCATTTGGATGTAACTGGCTTGTTCATATAACTATTTTATTAAAAATAAGAGAAACTTTGAAATGTCATAACTTTCTTATTTTACATCCGATTTTGATGAAATCTTCAGCATTGTGCTTGTCTGATTTTTTTCTATTGAAATCAACATTTTTCTGAGGTGGACTTGACCTTTAATATGCAGTAGTGAGCGTCCCTTGCACATGATTTGACCACTGTGGTGATGCATTCTATTCCAGACGCAACTGAAATTTAAGCGCAACTCTAATGGAGCGTTGCAAGAAACTTGTGATCAATTGCAAGTCTATTTTCGGTCTCTAAATCAATCATATCTTGCATTAATTGTAAATTTGTGACTGACTACTAATCTGCTTCTTGAAACAAGGGGCGTAATACGATTTGCTAGAGTTAAAGTTGATTTAATTGTAAAATTGCAACAGAATATTTGCAATTGATTGCAAAAATTTCCTTGCAACAACCCGTAAGTCACACTTAAATCTTGGTGAAACAACCCATGGGTACTCCTTTTTAGTTAGTGATGTCACCAAGAGCAGTTCTCTGTTCATTCTTCTGCATAAGAGACATAAATAGAGACAAAATGACATTATAGAATGTTACAGGCTTTTTTCTTCTGACTTATCAGATAGATCGTTCAATGCAATCTTATTTCCTGGGTTGAAAGTCAATAATTGGGTTTACAATATAAAAAGCCATTAGTTCATTCAGATCATAATATAAATAATAACTTGTATCTTTTTCTGTCTTTCATTGTCATTTTCCAAATGAATGGGTACATACTGTATGCACATCTTGATATTTCACTGGCCAAATTCCAAATTTTTAAGAAATAAAAAGGATTAACACAGGGAGTTCATTTTTCAACAATATTAATTCCTTACATAATTATCACCATCATTATCAGTTATTCCTTGAAAGATATTACAGATTTTTCACACCACCATGCCGAACAAATCCAAGAACACAGTAAATATATTGAAAATGCAAGTAAAATAGAATTAACAGCTGGGAGGTCTTTGTCAGAAAATTGGTGAACCAGGTGGGTGTTTCATAAAGCTGTTCGTAAGATAAGAACGACTGGTGATCCTTTCTTTTGGTAAATGGTATTTTCATTGTCAATGCTTTAGCGCGTAAGAAAGGATCACCAGTCGTTCTTAAAGTTGCTCTTAACTTACGAACAGCTTTATGAAAACAGCCACCAGAACAGTTTGCGTCCTAAGCTGATGAAAAATTGCAAGTATGTTGTTTGGTCCAAGATGAAACTGCTGTTTTGATTCACAAGTTTTCGACAAAGACGTCTTGGTGGCTCATTGTCATGAAGGGCACTTGACAATATATTATCTATGTTCTTATAAGCGCTCTGCGTTGCTGTGTGAAAACTCCCTCTCACTAAGGTCAAGGAACCAATCAAATTACCAATCAAAATGGTTGTAGTATTCACCATATTAAGGTCGGGTGGGGTTTTTTTTTTCATAAAGTGCCATGCAAATAAATTTTTTGGGGTGGAAAACATGCAGAAAATTTTCCCCACCCCAGTTATTTCAGGGGAGCATTTCATGATATTTCCTCTGAAAAGTCCTCTTTTATCTTACAGTTACCATAGCAACAGTGCTTCTCAGTCAATCAGAATCAAGGAAAGTTGTCAGATCTGACAACTTGTCAGATTAAAGTGTTAATGGAATCCCCTCCCCCTCCCACCAATTTCTTCATACAATAATAAAGGAATATCCCATTGAATTAAATTCAATTCTTGATGATATACATGTAGGAATACTGTATTTGTTTACAGACTGTTAAGAATTCCTCTACTAGGTGGTAAAGAAATACAGAACAGACTGATCATACCTTTCGTGACTTCTTTGTTTGCTTGTAAACAGTAGAAGTGAATCGATCTCCCTGACGTAGTTTGCTGATGGAAATATTGAAGAAAAATTATAGAGAAATAAGCATGAAATGCAAGAAATTTTGGAATAAAAGAAATTTTAAAAAGATTCAAGATGGCCATGAAATGATTTACATAGAAAATAATTATAACAGCCCCTGATTTTAACTTGGCCTTAAACTGATGCAGGAGAGCAAAGAATACAGAGACAACATGGACCACACAAACAAGAGAAAGGGGGGGGAAATGAGAGACAAAGGAAAATGAAAGGAAGGAGAACTTTAAAGAGAGAGAGATAAAGAAAAAGAGATGGAGCGAATCTATTTTTTCAGGATAACAAAAGGTTAAACCACCACAAAACCACAGAGAGAGAATCACTGTTTTCTTATTTAATATTGCCATAGTTGCCTTACATGTAGATGTACGACCAAATGAAAATTTGGTACACATTGTTGAGAATGTCTAAAATTTTCAGGACCAAAAGGTGTGAGAAGAATAAAGTAAAATGTTAGGTCAGCTTGATTACCTGGAGAGTGATGGTTCCTTATAGCTAACTGCCTTCGATCTCCTTCCCGTTCTTTCAGGTAGAGCGGATTCAATATCAGTCTTGGCAATCTTGATGGGGTTCTCATCAACATCTGACTTATGCTTCCTCTTGAAGGTTTGCTGTGATAGAGCATTCGTTCTCTCCTCTTCTCTCTTCTCCGATTCATGAGAATGGCTGTTCTGTGCTTCATTGACATTCCTAGACTCTGTTTTACATATTTGTACTGGCTCTGTTGAATGTCTTGAAGTCAAGCTTGAACCGATGCTCCCCAAATGGTCGGAACACTCAAAATGCACTTTCCTTACTTCGGTCCCTTTGCTGTCTGTGATAACTTCTGGCTCATTGATTTTCTCAACCTTTTTCATGCTTGAGGAGTTACCAACATTCTCTAAGCCCTCCTCTCCACTTCCAGACCCTCCAATAGATGAACGTGTTCTGATAGAAGGTGCAGCAGACTGTTCTGAAGCGTGCGTTTCCGAGGAATCAGCGGATGTTTTAGGAAGTGTAAAGGTGCTATCTGAATTTTCAGCCCACTGTTCTGAATCTGAAGCGTGTGTTTCTGAGGAATCAGCGGATGTTTTAGGAAGTATGAAGGTGCTATCTGGATTTTCAGGCAACCGTTTTGAAGTGCGTGTTTCTGAAGAATCAGAGGAGGTTTTAGGAAGTGTGAAGGTGCTATCTGGATTTTCAGCCGACTGCTCTAAACTGTGCGTTTTTGAGACAAGATCAGCGGATGTTTTCGGAAATGTGAAGGTTGCATCCGGATTTGTATTACCTAAACAGAGTGAACTTATATTGAGGCTACTGAGCTCACCTGCTTCTAAGTCAGACCTATCTAATCTTGATTTTCTTTTCTCTTCTGCGCAGTCATTATCTCCAAAATAGAAATTTCTCGTTGATAGTTTCCTTTTGGAAGATTTCTTGTGATGTGGTTTCATCATAAGGTCATTCAGGCTTTCGCCTTCATCCTTCAAGCTGCTCTTCCGAGATGGTAATGAAGCCGCTACCTTGTTTATTTGTTCAGGATGAGTGACATCGATGAAGTAGGATGCATCAAGGTTGCTGAGTTCTTCAAGGAGAGCCTTCTTCGAAAGCCTGACCTTTGGTTCTGCTGCTCCTGGAGTAACAACTGACTTGGATTTGCGCGATTTTCTCTTTATCTTGCTGTGCTTTCCTTCTCCGGAATTTTCTTTGTTTTTAACACGACTACGAAATTCCTGGTCGGCAAAGTCTTCTGAATCCGGATCATTGCAGGACCATTTCGGGGCATTGCTTCTTGAATCTTCACCTGAACCTACACTGGTTGCTGCTTCCTGGACCATTTTGTCTTTCTCCACATCATCATCGGGATTAGTCCTGGTTGTTGACCGGGGTTTAGGGATTTTACATGATGGAGTTTGGTGTGAAAAGCTATCTCCCATAGAAAGATCAAAGACTGTCATCTGTTGGACGTCCTTCTCGTCCTGCTGTCGATTACAATCCTTCTTTGTCCCAATTTTACACTTGGGCTTGTGAGGGTATTTCTTCTTCTTCTTTTTCTTCTCTTCAATCTTGTCACTGGACAATTTTGGGATCTTGCTACGTGTAGCTTCCTTCCTACGACTCTTATGATGCGTGTCCAGCTCATCCTCTTTTGTTTTACCAACTTCTTGATTGAGCGTGCTAGGTTTGGCGCTGACCTTAGCCTCTTCCTCATTGTCAGTAAGAAGGAGAGCTAGCTCTTCCAAGTCTCTCTCGATCCCGCAATCCATTGCACCATCACCGTCTATCACAATAGGATCCCTCCTTCGAGACAATCTCCCATTAGTGTTTTTCGATCGTCTCTTACTCGAACTCTGTTTGACGTCCTCCTTCTGGACCAGTACTACATCCTCATCTATTTCTTGGAATTCATCATCTTCATCATCATCAGGGTAGATGTAGGTAACCCTCTTCTTGGTCAGTCTTCCACTCCTCCTCTTTCCCACTTTTCCATCATCACTTTGATTTGTGATTGTACACGAACCATCCTCTTTTTCATTATTCCCTTTAGTACATTGTTCTACATCCACCTCAATTTGACTTTCAATGCTATCCCTACGGACCGTTGCTTGTTCCTCGGCAATGGTCGTGCTAATGTCACCTGTTTCTTCCGATATATCCTGGATGTTTGCACCATCCCTTTTGTCATTATTCCCTTCAATACCCTGACCTTCATCCACCTTACTTTGACCTTCAATGCTATCCCTACAGACCATTGGTTCTTCCTCGGCAGAAGTCAAGCTTACATCAGCAGTCTCTTCTAATAGATTCTGGATGCTTGTAGCTGATCTTTGTATTCTTTCTGTTGCCATGGCAGCCATAACAGCAGGATCCAACATGGAGGACGTTCTCCTGGAGAGTGACTGATTAAAGTTCTTTGAGTGTCTTTGGTTTCTCCCTGAAACAAAGAAGAAAGGACATGTCCGTCCATAAAAGTAATGAATATCCTGAACACTGAACTTTGCTAAAATTGATTATAGCACTTATACCTTAACCCTTATCAAATTAGGGGGGGGGGGGTCAAACTGACCCTGCCTCGACAGATTTTGCCACCACGTAATTTTTTTTACCGTGCCGCTCGCTGAATTTTTACTTTCAAGTCTGGCGCATCTTTAGAGACCAAATTAGCAATGCCCAGGTATGCGGTTCCAAATTAAGCAATATTTTGTAAGCGCATGTCGATTCCAAAATTGCTCAAAAACGTGATTACATGTACATGTACAAAGTCAATGTAAATTGTGTTTTTTAACAAAAATTCATAAATGTATGATTATTTTTACTTTTTTTTGGTTTAGATGGCTTCATTTTATATTATTTATGATTGCAAAATGGTCCCTGACAAAGTTTTAAAAAAAAAAGAAAAAAAAAAGGTTTGAAAAAAAAGAAATATATAAGAATAAAAAACAATAACATAAGAAATTAATTATTTTTGGCAATTTTTTTGTAGATTTTGTTACAAATGTAATAATTTATATGTTTACAAAAATTAGCATTTTACGAGCTAAATGAAGTGAGCCAATTTGCACAATTAATTACTAAAAAATATAAGCAATCAAGTTTTTGAAAATTTTACTATACAGTTTTGCAGTTTACATCCAATCAACGGCCCAGATCTGAGGGGGGGGGGGTCACCCCCCCGTGTATGTTGGTCTGAAATAGCCCAGTTAAGATAGGGTTAAAGGGGAAGCATACAGACGTACACTGTGTGGTCTTTCATTAACAGTGTGAACATAACTACTCTTGAAATACATGTATAGCTTTGAGATTTATCATTAATAAAAGAGAATAAATCAGCCTATAATTTTATCTGTATCACAGAGAAAAAAAACTTTTACCAGAGGAAAAGAACTTGTTTGCAACATGGTTATATGAATATTGCTATATAAATGTGCATGTATTGAGTAATAAATTAGTATATTATCAACCAAGTAGTCATATTTTACAAGACTATAATGCTCATTTATTTAAAGACACTTTTGTGTTATTTATTTATTGTGCCCAGAAACTTGTAAACATGAAAGTTGCAGCTGCTGCAGCTGTTTTTTTTAACTGTAATAGTTTATGACACATGTTTGATCATCAACAAATGCCATTGAATTTAACTGAAATACCTTTTCCTTGTGGAGACATAAAACGGAGAGGAATATCAAGGTCTATTTCATCATCAATCCCCATGTCAGGCTTCAAGTTGGTCGATGACTTGATATCTTCTTCTTCATCTGGGTTGATGTGCACCGATGGTTTGGTTACTTTCTTCATTGGTATTCTGCGAGGTAAGGAGGTATCACTTGATGCAGGCCGGTCTTTCTTGGACGGTATCCTGTGGGGTATTGAGGTATCACCCATTGGGGAGCTGTCTTTCTTTGACGGTGACGTGTGAGGTACTGAGGTGTCGCATGTTGGAGAACTGTCTTTCTTCGACGGTATCGAGTGAGGTACTGAGGTATCGCTTGATGCAGAGCTGTTGTCGAATTTCAGAGAAAAGATAAGAAAATTATTTTAAAAGAAACAAAATCCAGCAGAGAAGCAGAAAAGTGAAAGCATGAACAAAATCAGACAAATATAAAGTTGTAATCAAATTAACCTGAAAATCAAAACCAGAAAAAGATGAAACTGGCAAAAATGCTTACAGCTCAAATCCCTGAATGAGGACATATTTTCAAATGAAATAATCTTTTAAAATAATAATACAAAAAACAATAGCTAGTTTTTATATAGTGCTTTTCCCATCTTTACGGCTCAAAACGCTTTCCGGCATATTACCCTGGTCATAGGATTCACTTCAATCCAGCACGAAAGTGCAAAATTTCCACTCCCTGGAATATTCAAACATACAATAACTTTCGCATCCTATCGGGTACCCAATTAGCACTTGGATGGAGAGTGGCAAATGCAGATCAACGCCTTGCCAATAATAATAATAATATTCCGCATTTATATAGCGCTTAATACATCGGAACGACGTCTCTAAGCGCTTTACAGACATATTATTACCCCGGTCATCGGATCCTTGCATGCCCGCATACAATGTATGCACCTTCTCCACTCCCTGGGGAGCATTCCAACAAGAGTTCCAAGACTCAATTGCTAGGCATACTACATATAGGCTTTCACATCCTACCGGGTACCCATTTAACACCTGGGTCGAGAGTGGCAAAGTGTGGATTAACGCCTTGCCAAAGGACGCTAGGCCATGGTGGGATTCGAACACATGACCCTCTGATTACAAGGCGAGAGTCAGAATCGCTACACCACGGCGCTTCCACAAAGGACACTAGCGCCTGGTTGGGTTCAAACTTACGACCCTCTGATTGAAAGGGCAAAAATGATTAAATGGAGAGTCTCAGCGGGGGTTACAAAAAGACATTTGCAATCAATTGCAAATTTGTAGTGCAATTAAGTTAAATTGCACGACATACATGTATGATTGATTTTGGGACCCAAATTTGACTTGCAACGGATCACATGTTTTTTGCAACACCCTGTAATCACGATACTCACCCTGAGGTGGAGGAGCAGGAGGAGGAGGCCCTGGATACCACTCCAAGGCTCCTGGAGTGCTCCTTGGTCAGGGAATGTGTGCACATGTCCATCGCCTCCCCAAGGAGCCCTACGGTGTCCATCAGATTACTGGTCACCTTCCGCAACTTCTCGTGTACTCCCTTTATTTGAGTCTGAAGGAAAGGCAAATAGATAATAAAATGAAGCGATAAACATGTGAAAGACCAAAAGAGAGAGAGAGAGACGAGGAGAGATTCAGAGAGAGAAAGAGGGGGGAGATACACATAGATGGAGAGAGCATGCAATGGGAAATATGGTGCATTTTTGCACATTGGGCTGTGCCTATGAAAAATAAGAAATAAATATTCCCCGATCAGTGCAAAATGTCTCAAATTTTGAACACTTTTCAGCCATTCAAGTGACAGAATCTTTCCACAAGTTGAACGAAAATAAATGCCTGTCATCAATGGCACATTACAAATAATCAACAAAGTATATAACCAATAAAAAAAATAATATAACTTAAAGAATCAAGGAACAAGATAGACCACACACTATGGAGTCTACTCTACCCTCTATTATCTAATGTTGGTCTATATGATCAACTACTGACTGTAGCGTACTTACTCTCTGTTTGTCGTGTTCAGCTTTTAACCGACTGATGTCCAGCCGAAGGTTCAGACGCTCTCTCTGTAGCTCGACGAGTTCACTCTCCGCTAGGTGGTATTCCTTGCGAGCTACAGAGAGGGATTTAGCCAAGGTCCTGTTGTTGAGCCGTAGACTGGTCTTCAGGGCAAGGTTTGCTAGAAAATTGAGAAGAAAAAAATTAATAAATCAATTGTTTTGGTGGAATTGTGGGTTCCTAAATTTTTAAAGAGCTGGTATTCAGAGCTCATAAAAATTGGCAATTGAGTCAAAAACAATGATTTCTGACAGCTTTTGTTGTGATTTAGTTCAGTTCAATAGTTCTGACAGAAAAGGTGCATAAAAAATACATCTTGTTTGTGTTAACAAAACAATAATTTCTTGTGTCTTATTGCATGTATTTGAATTTATTTTTTGCATCGATTTCAGAAAAATGGATAGTATAAGAAATTTCCTAAAAAATTAAGGCTACCGAAGCAACTCAATGAAACAGATTTTTTACTTTCATTGAACGTGTGGTTTGATAGAAGCCTGTTCAAAATACAGTACAAAATAGTTTAAGGCATCACGCATCTGGAGTTAAAAACAACTGTTATCGGTTGGATTCGTCTTTCTAAGCCCATAAGGATAATCATGTCAAGGATGAGATGATTAAGATTAGTGAATTAAGTAAAAAAATCTCCTGCGAAACTACTTTGAAAATACCCTTCACTCCTCCTTATAATGTGCATAAAAGTTTCATTTCATCTTTGAGATGCAAAACCCTTTGAAGATTTATAAAGAAGTAAAAGGATCAAATATTACTCACCATTCTTGTTACGTGACCTTGACTGACTGAGGTCAGCCCGGATCTTTTTGCGTCTCTTCTCTATCATCTTAGATCGGATATCCTCAATGCTCTTCTCAAGGTCATTATCTTTGTTCTCTGTCTCTCCTTCCATCTTCTTATCCTATTAAACAAGCAAATAAATAATGTCTTCCAACTTCATGTATGAAAAAGAACACACAATTTAAGAAAAAAAATTGTTATACGCTGGGCATAGATTCTAGATTTTCTATTTTGACTAATCACTCCGTTCAATCAAAATAGAATCTAGATCAAGGAATAATTTAGACAGCTAGCAAGTGTCTCTTTCGAGGAGTTTTTTAACATTTTAATTTTCTTAATTTCTCCTCGTACACAGACAGCTCGCGATCATGCAGCCACCATTGGGGGGTTAACAATGCAAGTTCCCCTCGACGGGGCTCATTGATTTTTTCTTTATTTAATAAAAATATATTAAAAGAACTGTAACAAAATAAAGATTATCATTCTGTTTTGGCCTGAAATGCACCAAAACGGGGAAAAAACTTAAAAGGGGGGAAAAACATTGACTTACTTCGGCTGTCACGCAACTTCACTTCCCTGTTTTATCCAAACTTAATACTTTTATAATCATATGGCCATTGAGTCCCAGTACAGATCTAGTAGAACTTCGGGCTCTGTGTTCGGTGAGTGGAGCCAACAGAGTTCACCGGAACAACCATTAACAGAGACCAAAGCTTTTTGGTCTAGGAATAATTTTGCTTTACAAATTGAATAGCATTATTGGTAATAAGAGACAAAATGGCCGATCGAGAGGTCATAGACTTGGCCAAATTGCGGATGCGCCCTACAGCCTCAGTGCCGATCTGCCATTTTGTTATGAATTTTCTTTTTCTTTTTTTTTCCTTTTTCAGTAGGAGCCAAACGGGGAGAGATCTGCTCACCTCTCTCAATATCTGATTGGGGGTTGCAGGTGGACCACTACACCGGGGTTTCCCCCTACTCTCATTCGAATAGTGCAGTGGGTTAACGTGCAAAGGTGGTGACTCTCCTCTACACGGGGCCTCCATTTAACGTCCTATGCGAGGGACGTTTTCCCTGTAACATAGCCTGCATCTAGACTATGGAACAGGGGAGAGACGTTTACACACAACCCACTGGCTTCAGTCATCCGCCCGGGGTGACTTGAACCCACGATCTTTGGTTCAATGGGCAGAGGCATTACCAACTGAGCCAACTTCGCTCTCCTTTGAAAGAACTTATATATCGCCGTATATATCGGTGAACAATGAATGCGACGAGTTTACATTTGCTCATTTGCACCTTCCTTTTTTTAAACCAAGATTCTTGTCGCGTTGACGATATATTGTGACTCTTCAAAATCAGTTCTATGATGAAAACATGCTAAATGATCGTTTTACTACTTCGACTGCGAGCTCCAGCACATAATTTGACAATTGACAATGGATATTTGTTCTCAAGCCATTTCCTATAAGATTTATTGGTATGAACATGTTTTTCGGCAGGATTTGGGTCTGGTCAATACAATTTTGATGAATAATATCGGGTACTATAATTTTTTTACATTGTTTTCCTTCTTTTTATGTCGCAAAATCTTACTGTTCCTGCGGCTGTGCCTACTCTCCCGCACGTGACGTATCGTTTGTAATACATGCGCACAAGGTGGTCGGTTTCGAAAGAGGTGGTTGATATCTGGTGGTCTCATCTTCTTCTTCTTCTTCTTAGTTGTTCTTCCCCCGGTATTCGAGGATCAGCGGCTATCCGCAGGTTGGGTGTTGAGCAGAAGTAATTTCTCTACACGAATGTGATGAATTTTAAGAATGTATCTGAGGCAGTGGGTCATAACATTGGCAGCAGGAGCGATAGAAAGGTGCGAGGAGGGTAATAAGATATTAGTGGCAAAGATGAAGGGGTGAGCAGAGGTGAAGGCTTGGCTGACTGAAGCAGGGAGGTTTAGAGATAGGACATGTTGAATGAGAACACACCGTTGGGGTTTGAGGACTGGGCAGGAAGCAAGGAAGTGGGTGGAGCTTTCTTCCTCCGTTGAGCAAAGTCTGCAGGTGGCGCTGGGAGACTTGCCTATGGTCTTCAGTCTTTGTTGTGTTAGATATGTGCCTGTCAGAAGTTGGGAGCGAAGTCTTGCAGCAATACGGAGGTGTGAGGGAAGTGCAGGGGGGAATAGACGGCTAGGGCCTGGGAACGTTGAACAATGCTTCCAGTAGGCAAGAGTGTTCTTCTCTTGAATGGCATCAACTAGGTCAGCATTGTGCTTCTTGAAGATGGCCTGGCGGCACAATCTTTTCCAAGTGAGGTAGTCGATGCTCTGGGAGCCAGATAGGATGGCAGGCAAGCTGTATTTGGCGATTAGCTGCTTCCAGTAGGAGATGAAAGGGACATCAGCAGCGAGAGCATGTAGAAGTATTCTATGCTCAAACCTATCGCTTGGTAGAGTAACCAGTTGCCCGAGAGTCATCAAGGTGTTCAGGTCGATCTGCATAGAGAGAGGGATAATTCCGGTAAGGAGAAAGACTGCCTCGTTTGCTGTGCTTCTGGGGAGCCCTAGGAATTTTTTGAAGAGAAGGGTCTGTGCTGAGTCTAGCTTATCCCTGGATCTCTTGGTAACTCTAATGGCAGCAATGCCATAAAGCATCCTAGGAATGCAATAGATGGTCCATAACTTGGCAATAGTTGGAGGCCAGAAGTTGTTTCTTGAAGCCGAACCACCTAGCAGAGCAAATATGGAGTTATATCCCTTGGCAATGATGTTCGGTGCAGGATCTTGAGAAGTTGAGGACTTGGTGACACCAAGATGGGGATGCTGACTGACTTCCTTAACTTCCTCTTCATTCAGGTACCAAGTGTGCTTGAGGTGGTCTTGAACATTAAAGACGAGGATTGCACTTTTTGATGGATTGATCTTGTACTTCCATGTGGATGCATAGGTATGGGTAAGACTCAGCATGCATTGAAGTTCTTTGGCTGAGGACGCTATGAGGGCCACATCGTCAGCTAGAACAATTACCCCCGCATACAGGTTTTGGCAGTGGCAACCAAGATCTTTGTCTCTTAGCAACTTTATCAAGCCGTCAATGAAGATGTTGTAGAGAAGAGGGGAGAGGATTCCTCCTTGTCTCACACCCTTCTGAAGAGGAAAGGAGCAGCTGGCATCCCCTTTCCATAGTACTCTGCTGGATGCACCATTGTACATTTCCACCAGTGTTGACTGAGCTTCGAGTGGTATAGGCGTGTCAGCTAGCTTTTGAAAGAGGCCAGGGTGCCAGACACAATCAAAAGCTTTAGCAGCATCCAAGAGGGCAAGATATGTTGGCTTCTTCTGGGAAGTATTCAGCTCAATAAGCATCTCAAGGGTCAGTGAAGCAAGTATACAGGATTTTGAGGCTTGGAATCCAAACTGAAGTTCGTCAGGTGTGTTGACTTCAGCCAAAGAGTCCTCAATCTTAGGTTTTAGGGCAATTTCCACGAGCTTTGATAGAGTTGGGGTCAGGGAGATACCTCTGTAGCTAGAGGGTTCGCTGACAGGTTTGCTCCCTCCTTTGTGCAGTGGAATAATCATTGCTTCCTTCAGTGACGCTGGAAGATGTGCCAGTTTGATGGAGTTTTGGAGGAGAAGGAGAAGAAGGCGACGGAAAATTGGACCCGAGTGAACCAGATGCTCAGAAGTTATGCTGTCGAGGCCTGGGGCTTTGTGAAGCTTGAGTTTTCTAATGGCTGTGTCAAGATCATGGGAGGTGAGAGTAAGTGAGACTTCTTCTGCACCTTGTGATTGAGTGAGGGGCACATTAGGGGAGTGCTCAGTCATGTGTTTGGTTCCTTCGAAGTTGGTTGCAGTAGGATCTGAGGAGAGATCTTGGAAATAAGATTTCCAGCCCTTGATGACATCCTTGCCCTTGAACAGGGTCTCTTTGTAAACCATGAATGGGAGGTCCACTGTTGAGGATTTGCCTGCTTTGTTTGACTTTACCAGGCTGTAGAACAAGGAGCTGTTCATGTCATTTGCTGACTCTATCTTTCCATGCAGTTTGAGTCTGTTGGAGGCTTCAGATTGTCTCAGGGCTCTCCTGAAGTCCTTTTTGGCTTCCAAATAAGATTTCCAAGTAGGATGCTCATCTACTGGTTTACCGGCCTGTTTCCACTTCTTCCAGTAGGCTAAGGAGTGGGAGTAGGCAGATTTGACATCCTGAGTCCACATTGGTTTGCCTTGCTTCTTGCCTTGCTTCTTGTCGTTATGGCTTTGTGAGGAAGTTTCAAGGAGAGCTCTAACATCTGATCACTCACACATATTGCGAGGTTGGTAGTCTATCACGACAGAACTCATTGTTTTTTTATTGAGGTTCCACTTCCGCTTCCAGTGCAGTCTGTCAGTCACTCTGTCATTCTGTGCCTCGATCTCGATCATGTCGATGTCAGACTCAGGATTTGTGTGTCATGATAGATCTTCAGCTATATTATTGTGGTAAGTGCATATTTTTTGTTTCCACATTTTATTAAAATTACTATTTAAGACCCCAATCTATCCCACTCCTAGTACCAATGAGGTCCAAACATTACATGTATGGACCTCATAGGCGACATCAGTGGAAATGCGGGGTTAGAAATCTTTGACTCACACTATATTTCGATATTATTTGACAAGTACGCGCTTTTTAAACAATTTTTTTTCAAATTATAATTCAGAATTGTTAATAGTTTGATCCCAACAACAATGAAATTAAAGATATTAAGGGAAACTTACATTTTGACGACTTTTTCCTGATTTTCTTGGCAGGTGCTCTTCCCTTCTGACGCACGATCGCAGCTGAATATAGATCAAGTGATACGCGTTCTCGTCACCTGATCGGTTTGTTATTCTTTTCGCCAGACGTTAATAATTATATATTTGATAGTGCTAGTATTCATCGCGAATTTAGGTGAAAGAAATTGAAGTTAAACAGCGCCAGCTTGAATTTTTCGACTAACAACGTTTCAAATTTCGCCACCCACTAGCCAGCAATTATCTTTTTCTTTTACCAAAATACTCTCCCCAAAAAGGAAGATTTAAAGAGAAAGAGAATTATGATGGTAGAGAAAACAAAGTACTTTATTTTCCCGCTTTTACTAGCTGTTTAACGCGAATTTCAATCGAATATCAAATGGGGTTTACATTTTTTAAAGTCTATTAATAAAAAAATATTCATTGTCTGGATTTTAGCTCCCCGGTTGAACTCCCATGAAATTTCAATGTTTTTCATGATTACCGAAAATGGTTTAAAATGTTCAAGTTTTTTTATCGGGATAAACAAAGTTTTAGCTCGGTGCGCTGCGCTCGCCTTATTTTATAATGCTGAGATAGCATTTTATGCTGTTAATGAATTCCCACTATGATTTCGGCGGTAAGTTCATGAGTGATTAATAAGATTAATTAATTCGTGTCTCTTTTTTTATTAAACAATGTCAGCTTGCGCTTTGAGCACGCAATATTTTGATGAGTAAGATTCTTCTCTTGTATATGCAGTATTTCCACAACTCCAAAATAAATGTCCCGAAACTTAAGCCAAAATTTGTTTGTTTGCTTGAAATTTATTTCTGCGTTCAACATGTTCAACATAATACAACATAATCAATTATTACATAGATTTTACAATTACATGTATATACATTTTAGACACACGTATCATTTACGATCTCTTTCTGAATATAAAAAAAGTATATGAAAAATATTATTTAATTCACCCAGGACCAAAATCCAATTGAAACCAGTTGGATTTCCAACTGGTTTCAATTGGTTTCAATTGGTTTTAACTGGAATTTAACAATTTCCAGTTGAAACCAGTTGGGCAACTGGAAATCCTAACTGGAACCAGTTGGGTAAATGGATATGACTTCCAACTGGAAATGATTTCTAACTGGAACCAGTTGGGTAACTGGAAATCCTAACTGGAACCAGTTGGCCAACTGGAAATCCTAACTGGAACCAGTTGGGTAACTGGAAATGACTTCCAACTGGAAATGATTTCTAACTGGAACCAGTTGGGTAACTGGAAATCCTAACTGGAACCAGTTGGGCAACTGGAAATCCTAACTGGAAATGACTTCCAATTGGTTTCCAATTGGAAATTTTCCAGTTACCCAACTGGATCCAATTGAAACCAGTTAATTTGCATATTTTCTGCCAGTGTGCACAGATTAATGTTTTATGAGATTCATCATAATTTACAATGTATCTATTTAATTTTTTTCAATTTGAAGTTCCACACTTTTTTCAGATAAGTGTTTCCAATACTTAGCAGTGAAAACCATGTTCATAAATGTTATAGATTATAATTAAAACAGATTCAAAGATAATTAGTACACCACTAACTGTTACCAAATTACATCAAATAAAAATACATATATTTGAAGAACTCCAATATGAATATATACATATGACAGTCTGTATTTTATCAATGCCCTTTACTTTGGTATTAATAGACAAATAACACTGCTTCTGTGTTGGCATGAACAATAGTTAGTGCAAATGCTAATTAATTTGTAACTAATTAAGTTCATTCCAACTGGAAGTTCCAATTGGATCCAGTTGGAAACCAATTGGTTTCAACTGGTTCCAGTTGAAAACCAGTTGCCTCCAATTGGTTTCAACTGGAACCAATTGAAACCAGTTGCCTCCAATTGGTTTCGACTGGTTTTAATAGGGAAATTGGAACAACTGGAACCAATTGAAAACCAATTGAAACCAATAGCCAACTGGTTCCAGTTGCCCAATTGGTTTTAACTGGAACCAGTTGGCAACTGGTTTTCAATTGGAACCAGTTGTTCCAATTTCCCTATTGAAACCAGTTGGCCAACTGGTTTCAATTGGTTTTGCTCTAATTGGTTTCAACTGGATTTTGGTCCTGGGCAATTTCAGAACGCAGGAGACCGTCGTCATGAGCCACTTGCTTGATGTTGACGACGGCCTCAAGGCCGTCTTCAACATCAAGGCCGTCGTCAACATCAAATTTGCTCACGTTCATAAATATTTCCTGGAATTTTCAAGTTTGATTTTAAACAAAAATCGGGCAATAATACAGCGAGCCTAATTTCGGCCTAGGTTGCCCAAATCAAGTTATTTAGCATTATTTTTTGTTCACGTCCTCTTTAAAAAAATCATCTACTAGTATTACAAATGCCAACGCGGAGCGAGAGCGGAAAATTTTGAGCTACGTAAATGTTACCTGAAATTGATAGTTTCTACGTTTAATTGTTGTTTGGTTGTAATTTTCTGATTTCCCGAAATTTCCTGGAATTTTTTCGTTTCCCGAACCTTTCCTGGAAAAAGCAAAAATTTCATGAACTTGAAATTTTCTGAATTTCGGGAAGAGTGGAAACATTGTGTATGCGAGTGTCATACTACAGAGAGAGGGAGGGGGGGGGGGGTCCCTCAGCTACTTGTCCTCGCCAATTCCCCCATTTTCGTCTTGCTCGTGTTTTTTTTTCACCCTTTTTATTAAAAAATTAGAAAGAATTGGGTGTCAAAAAAACACTAGGGGAAATGAGAAGAGGGAGAGAAACATATTGGGATAAGAAAAATTTGTGTCACATAATTATTACATAAGAAAATATTTGTCATAATTTATGAAACTTTACTTTTTACTTGCATGGTGCCTACCCACTTATATATATGAAATCTTAAATTACTTCACCATGGCATCTCACACTAAATGTTTTCACCCTGCTATATAACTTTGAACCTGCTGACAGGGATTACTAATTTAAGGTTAAAGGTTGAATGTTTATCAAACATAATTTTGTTGGGGTCTATGTGTTCGTCATTCATGGTGATATACAATAGAATATTCAGAGGTGTCGATCATGGGGGCGGCAGGGGCGATCGCCCTAGCAATATTGGGGGATATCGTTTTGCCCCCCCCCCCCCCATAATTCAGCATGTGCAAAAATAAAATATGATTGCAATCAATGCAATGACACACAAAAATCAGCAAGCATGATAGCGATACATAACTCGTTCTTTAATCCTGCTCAAAATATCCGCTTATCAGATTGAAATAGAATATATATGAATATATATATATATATATATAGGTAAGCAAGTAGGTAGTGATATACTGAAATATATCTAATAGTGCTCTACTGTGTATAGGACAGGAGTTCTCAAACTACGGCCCGCGGGCCGGATCCGGCCCTTGGAGCTTTTCAATCCGGCCCGTGAGACTTATGATTTCCATAATAACAATATCCACTGATGCAAGCACATCAGGTTGGGGAGCTGTGCGTCATTCAGATAATTCTTTCTCTCAAGGTTTTTGGTCTTCTGGGTTACAAGATTTGCATATCAATGCTCTTGAATTGCTAGCAATAGAACAAGCACTACATACCTTATGTAGCCAATGTCAGGATATCCATATTCGTATTTTCTCTGACAATAGCACTTCGGTCGCTTATGTTAATAAGATGGGAGGTAATGTACCCTTTTTAAATGACATATAGCGTTACGCATTTGGTTTTGGTGCATTAAATAAGGAATTTGGATTTCCGCCTCTCACGTGGCAGGGAAAGATAATTCATTTGCTGATGTCCTTTCAAGGAGGGACATGAACTAGGAATTAAGCCTGCTCCCCTGTATTTTTAATAGCATTATCAATACCACGTTTGCCCCTGACATTGCTTTGTTTGCATCATCTGAAAATAAACAACTTCCAAAATATGCTTCTTGGAAGTACGACCCATTTGCATATATTATTGATGCTTTTTCCATTTCGTGGGAATTCTTTTCTCCTTACATTTTTCCATCCTTTTGCCTTATCCCTAGAATCCTTCTCAAACTTCGAGCAGACCAAACAAGACTGGCCCTCGTCATAGCCCCGATGTGGAGAGCACAACCCTGGTTCCCTTCTCTTCTCCACATGCTGGTTGCCCCACCCCTTCTCCCAATAAACTACGTCGCCCCAACAACTATCCAGTAAGTCTGCACCTAGCCGCTTGGATACTCTCGGCAGACAATGGAATGCAGCAGGCATTTCAAAATCAGCTGCCAACTTACTCGCCCGATCTTGGAGACAAGCTAGGAACGTCTAAACAATATCAATCTGCAACGTCTAAACAATATCAATCTGCATGGAATCAATGGTGTGATGGTGTTGTAAACAACAAATTGATCCCTGTTCACTTAACTTCCTTGCCCATGAACATTCTTCAGGCAAAGCTTATTCCACAATTAATTCTTACAGATCTGCTTTATCTTCTGCCATTCACCCATTGGGATGCATTCAGTGGGTCAACACCCTTTAGTCGCACGTTTAATGGAAGGGATATTCAATGAAAATCCCCCTAAGCCTAGGTACAGTAGTATGTGGGATGTGTCAATTGTTTTGAACTACATTAAGTCTTTACCCGATAATGAACAATTAACGCTAACACTGTTAAGTAAAAAACTTCTGGCCTTGATGGCCCTTGTTTCCGCCCAGCGGGTTCAGACGTTATTATGTTTAGATATTTCCTCTTCTATATCAAATAATCATGCGGTATTCTACTTGACAGAGTTACAAAGGACAACTTCTACCAAAAACAGTTTAATTAACCAGACTGTTGAATTTAATTCATATCCACATGATAAGAAAGTTTGTGTTATCGTCCCTGCTAGAGTATGTGAAACGTACTACCCCTTTAAGGATTGAAAATGGTGAACGCAGACTTTTCTTTTGTGTGAAGCACTGCCTTAGCACCTGGAATATGATTAGCCCACAATTTTTCATTGTGCATAATACGGTGAAACATTTTATGGGTGCTACTTTTATGCTTCATGTATATAAAAATGCCTTATGTATATGCTTAAAATTGCATGGGCTGTTACATTTTGTCTTTATAAAGTGAGATAATTATGAATTTTGCGTTGTTCACAAAGTTTACAAAAAATGCGATTTTAAGATAAAGTGTTAAGAGTTTCGATTAGAGTATCCCCCTTAAAGGACAAGTATAAAAGAATAAAAAGAGAAAAATTCAACAAGCATAACACTTAAAATTTCATCAACATCGAATGTAAAATAAGAAAGTTATGGCATTTTAACAGTTCGTTTCATTTCACAAAACAGTTATATGAACATCTCGGTCGGTGTGCAAATGAGGAACTGATGACATCACTCACTCACTATATCTTTTGTATCTAATTTTATGAAAGATGAAATATTTTTGTTTTCTCGACATTGTCATGTGAAATGAAGTTTCATTTATCCCTGAACACGTGAAATTCCATTATTTTAACATTTTGTGGTTCAGGCAAGGAGGTCCTAATCGTAAATTGAAATATTGTATAATTCCAACAATAAAAAAGTACAGAGATAGTGAGAGAGTGACATCATCGACTCTCTCATTTAGCATGTTTATATAACTATTTTGTTAAAAATAAGGGAAACTTTGAAATGTCATAACTTTTTATTTCAAATCCGATATGGATGAAATTTTCAGCATTTTGCCTGACTGACTTTCTCTATTTGATTAAAATCAACATTTTTCTGAGGTGGACTTGACCTTTTAATAATAAAACATTATTCTATGGTGTTTCTGAAATAAAAATGTTTTTAATAATTAATTCCAATTTCGTGGATATGCTGTTATTCTATTCACATTTATTTCCTACTTCATATAGGCCCTAACAGATTAATATTAAAGCATATGTAGGTGAATTATATTTTAGAGTACATTGACACGAACACAAAGATTTAAATGAACTCTGATGTGGACATAATTATGAAGTAAATATATTTTGTGCTGTGATTTCTCTTTTGAATTTTATATTCATGCGTCATTTGGGTTAATCATTTCTTTATGCACATAATTATTTTGCCTCCCCGCATTTCTTTCAATTTCGTACAATGTGTTGTTACTGTCACAATTTGGATTACCTAGCACGTATATCATCGACACTGGATGAAAAGTCTAAATAAAAATTATATTTTTGTAAGGGTTCAGATTAGTTTTCAAGAGGATCTTATGTTATGAAATTTTGCCTAATGTACTCATATTAAAAGAGCAATTATTCTTCTCAACCCAATTTAAAGAAAAGGTGTTTTATTTGCATAATGAGGAAAAAAATGTGTGTAATCATGTTGATGCATATTATTTTTTGATCCAAGCAACACTGTGTCGTTCGTTGTTATGTCTGCGATTTTTTTCCATGTATTTCTAATGTACAAAATACTTTTAAAAATGCTGAGTAATAGTTTAAAGGTCTGTATTATTTTTGCAAATCATTAAAGAGAGCACAATTTGAATTGAAAACTTTGTTTTCATAAATAAAATTGGATTAAAAATAGTGAATTGCAGAAAAGCATTGTTGCTCGAACGCAAGCCATAACAGCAGACCACTGCAACGAAAGAAGCACATGAAATTGACTAACGTGTTTTTATTGTTTGTATTAAGTTGATTGATTACAATGATGATGATGGTGGTTATGGTGATGATGGTGATGGTGGCGGAATAATGATGGTTGTAATGGCCATGATAATGACGTTGATGATGATGATGATGATGACTAGATGTTGTTTTGTTATTTTGTCTTTTAATAAAATAAGTAGTGCAAATTTGAATTCATTAAAACTTTATTATGAAAATAGCATTTACTATGGTATAAGAAATTGGTATGCATTAAGGAAAATCCATTCCTGACCAAAAGAAAATAAAAAAAGTGATAATTGAGTGATGACGTAGGCCTATATATGCGAGCACTTTTCCTTCAAATCGGAAACAATTAATGTTTAAAAAAATAAAGGAAATGTCATTTTCTATAAATACATGCTGACATTCACTGTACCTTCAATATATCAATAGAACTTCATATCCGTTCCAAAAAGAAAAAGGTGAGTCATTAGAGATCATTAAAATTGGAAAATATAGAGCATTAGCTCGTTTATGACGACAGAAATCAAGCATACGAAAATTTATTAACTCTAATTTTGTTCAAATAAAATTTCTGATTTTTAATGATTTTTCTTAGTAAAAAAAAAATTATCAGGGTAAAAAATCCCCTTTCACTTGCAAAACAGTTTCAGTGTGTAACGGTAATTTAAATCATTCACCTGATAACCAGATCTATCCAATAAACAAGATAAGTATCATTAATTCATGCGGGCGCGCAGCGCGTGCTGCAACGTTTAATATATTGCTGTGAAGCGTAAAATAGAATGAATATCATTTAAAATATATATCACAGATAAAATTATACCAGCTCGACGCGCGAGCTAAAAAAATTACGTTTTCCGACTTTTTTTTATATCAATAACAAAATGGATATGAAATTAACCGACTTATGCGAGCATACAATTTATATAGACAGGGTCTATCCTATAACCTTTATAATATACAATGTCTTAAGTCATATAAAGAGAAACGCAGATTCTAAGTATTTTTTTATAAACAGGATAACTACATAGACAATTCATTAATTGAAAATTTGGGATTCTTTTCCTAAAATGAATATAAAAGACAATAAAGAACACAATTTATTTTCGGACGAAGCCAGCAAAATTAGGGGACCACCAAAAATTTTGTACAAGCAAAAGAAGGCTTTACAGGGGGTTGGGACCGATAATTTTTGACAAGCAACAACAAAATGTTATCAACAAAAAAATTAGCGCGATCGTCCCCAATCAAATTTAGGGGGCAGGTCCGCCACCCCACCCCCGCTGGTTTTAGAGCGTCAGAGTGCGACTTACCTTCAACCGCTATCACTATCGGTAACATGAAGCAATTGGAACATTTTCCGATTCCATCAGCTTTTCATTTTTTGCAAACAGTCCAACAAACCCCGCTCTTGTAAAACAGGCAGACATTAATTTGCTGAAACGGACAACATCTCAAACTCAGTATTTCTTTTACACGGATACATACAATCTCACCAACCCCAATACTTTTTTCACTATTTTCTCCTCCCTTAAATTTTCTATTAATTTTTTTATTTGCTTGCTCTCTTTTTACTCTCTTTTCTTCTTTCTCTACCTCCTTTCTGTCCTATTTTCTCTTCGATTTTTTTTCTCGTCTCATCGCTTTTCCTAATCCCCAGCCCCCGGCGGCCGCGCAAATTAACCGACAAAATCCAGAATAGTGGGAGAAAAGGGGCGAAAGGGCAGAAAATTCTGCCCAAAGGGGGGCCAGGGGCTAGAAAAAGGTTTATCACCCCATAGTCAGGTCGTCTGGTGCAAAATACATGTTTCATTCAAATTTAGATTTATGTATATTTCTTTCAATAATAAAATACCAAAAATAGTAGGGGATATTTGATATTGTACCCCCTACAATTTTTATAAAGAGACGCATCTCCTTGGGCATTTAGGCCATGGAGGGGGGATTAAGTGGCGAACCGTGACCCGGAGGAGAGAAAGCATGGGGGGCACAGCATTTCACAGACATTGCTGTCCCCCCCCCCCAACGCTTTGTCTCGTCCGGGTCACGGTCCGCTACGGGGGGATTACTTGTACCTCCCTTCATTTTAGTGACGGCCGTGATTCTAGGTCGGAATCATAATTATTTTGGAAGAGTGTAATACACTCATAGAGATGTATACGCTCGATCTCATACCTGACGTAGACGGCGCTATTCAACAAATGCACAATCTCCAATATAAAAAATAGAACAGAAAGAACGCCTTGAACACAGGCCAAAATGCCTAACGATTTCTCCGCGGCATTAACAACTATCGTAAAGGGCGCTCCATTTATAAATAAAGATGGATGACTAGCCTGTCTATGGCGACTGAATTTACCGCAACTATTTGCCAAGAATTGTGAGAAGTGGTCTGGAAATGCAACAAAAGAACCGGTGAGTACCGATTAAACATTATTTTACTATTCACACCTATCTTATAAATGGGTACAATCAAAAAAAAAATCTTATAAATCACTTAGTTCTAAGCTAGGGCGGCCCAAACGCGCGTTAGTGGAGTCTCAGTTTTTTAACACGGGTAAGTATTGGGGTGTCGCCTAGAGTGATCTACCCCAGTCCCGTGTATCTCTCGTAATGAACGGTCGACTCCTGAACCTTGCCTGGGCCTGGGCTCCGGCCCGCGAGCGGGCCGGAGCTCCCTGGGTAACACAAAATTCAGCATGTGGGACAACTCTACGAAGTTTGCAGCTGCACTCAGTCTCAAGCTCGATCGACTTGTTTCAGGTCAAATATCTGTATTAACGTTAGCACCAATTGATTTCAATCTAAAGCCTAAGTTAGGGTTGAATCTTGCTATACCAAATTCAAATCATACAATTATTCTGAAACAAAATCTCGAAATTAAAGGAACTTACGAATTTTAGTTGTACCGAACTCGCCTTCGTTATTTTGAAAATCCCGGACAACACTGATGTGAGAACGAGATTTGATTGGTCGATTTTCCTTTTTGCATTTTCGCAAGGGCCCGTTTGCACAGACCACTCGATGGTGGCAGTACTGCATTGCACATGCAATATTATGGAAGCTTAAAAGTGCCACCGAGATGTTGAGATAATTATCTCGGGAAGTCGACATCTTGATAGCAAAAGATAAGATGACGAGATCCTGGATCTCATCATGTCGACATCTTTTAGAAGAGATGATGAGATGACAAGATCCCGGATCTCATCATGTCAACATCTTTTCGAAGAGATGTTGAGATGACAAGATCCCGGATCTCATCATGTTGACATCTTTTAGAAGAGATGATGAGATGACAAGATCCTGGATCTCATCATGTTGACATCTTTTGGAAGAGATGATGAGATGACAAGATCCTGGATCTCATCATGTTGACATCTTTTGGAAGAGATGATGAGATGACAAGATCCCGGATCTCATCATGTTGACATCTTGTAGAAGAGATGATGAGATGACAAGATCCTGGATCTCATCATGTTGACATCTTGTAGAAGAGATGATGAGATGACAAGATCCTGGATCTCATCATGTCAACATCTTTAGAAGAGATGTTGAGATGACAAGATCCTGGATCTCATCATGTCAACATCTTTAGAAGAGATGTTGAGATGACAAGATCATCTCATCATCTCTTCTACAAGATGTCAACATGATGAGATCCAGGATCTTGTCATCTCATCATCTCTACCAAAAGATGTCAACATGATGAGATCCAGGATCTTGTCATCTCATCATCTCTTCCAAAAGATGTCAACATGATGAGATCCAGGATCTTGTCATCTCATCATCTCTTCTAAAAGATGTCAACATGATGAGATCCGGGATCTTGCCATCTCAACATCTCTTCGAAAAGATGTTGACATGATGAGATCCGGGATCTTGTCATCTCATCATCTCTTCTAAAAGATGTCGACATGATGAGATCCAGGATCTCGTCATCTTATCTTTTGCTATCAAGATGTCGACTTCCCGAGATAATTATCTCAACATCTCGGTGGCACTTTTAAGCTTCCATACAGTATACTAGTAAATTTCATTTTTATTTGTTTGTTAGGTGTTTTTTGTGGGGGGGGGGGGCTTCTGGGGGTTCCCGGGCCTTGGGCTTCAACTTTTTTTGCCGTTCGTGGAATTGCCTGCCTGTAATATCAGTTCCCCCCATGACCCCCATAAAAAATAATATGCGAGTGAATATGCATTATATTTGTACCGTATGCAAGCGGCCCCCCCCCCCCCCCCCCCCCCCGCTTGGTTGTATATATATAGATAGATTAGATTAGATAGATAAATTAGATTAGATAGATAAATTAGATCAGAGAGAACACGTGGACACAAATTGAAAATTCATAAGAATCGGGTTCGTTCAAAGCTGAGACAAGGTGTATTCTCTCAGAGAGTTGTCACTCAATGGAACAATCTACCAGATAAAGTTGTGAACAGTCAAACTGTCAACATGTTCAAATCACGTTTGGAAAAGGTGTGGAAAAGGTCCTTGAACATGTACAATCCAGATGGAAATTTTCTTTGTCCATGCTCTACCCATGCCACTCAACGCCAAATAAGTTTTAGGTACCAACGTTTGGATACAGAGGGGCAAATAAGTTGTGTATAACTTTATGCCTACTTCCAAGGTAAATCCAAGGTAAATAAATAGATAGATAGATAGATAGAGATAGATAGATAGATAGATAGATAGATAGAAAGAAAGATAGATAGATAGATAATTATTCAAACCAATCATCAAGCCTAATACAAAGATTGACAAAAAGGAATGTGATACGATTGGTTTGAGACCCGGGTTTGGGACCCCATAGTCAAACGAATAACAACGTAACAATGTCAGTAATTTATAGAACAAGATATTGATAAACTAGAGTGTATATGATTTTTTAAAATACCTGTAGACAGGCACAGACATGCACAATCACATGGCTTTTTACGATGAATTTTAGATGTTTTGTAATCTCTAAATACTAGTAAGTATTTTCGACATGTATTTTTAAATATAGTCAATGTTGGACTGGATCTGATCATTTAAATTATTCTTTGGTACAAACTAAAAGAACTCAAAGCAGTTTTTGTTCTTTTAGATGGTCGATAGTGTACGTAGAATTTTTCTAATTTAATAAGAAATCATACATCTGAGAAGGTTTGAGTCGATTGTGATTTTATTAAACAGTTCAAGGAGACAAACTCATCAACAGACAAAATCTTGAGTTGTAAAAATAAATCAAGGAACTGGACTTTTGTCATTCAAATACGCGATGAATTTTCTTTTGATTTGAGAGAATGCATTTCAGAACAATTTCATCTAAACATAACGTGATATGAGCTAGGGATGGGGATCAGTCTCCAAAGCTGTATAATATTAACAGTAGAATACAATAATTATGATGAATCATTATGGCAAGTGCGCCTATAAAGATGATGATCAAAACGATCAAAATGAGATTTCAGACCTAAAAATGGAAAACACTCTATTCATGTATATATAAAGCTGCCTGTTTTAAAGGGGAAGTTCACCCTGAAAAATCTTTGCTGTACTGAAATATCAGAAAAAAATAGTAAAAAAAATATTGGTGAAGGTTTGAGGAAAATCCGTTAAAGAGTAAGAAAGTTATTAGAGTTCAAAGTTTTGGATTTGTGACGTCATAAACGAGCAGCTGCCCCATGTGTTATGTAAAATAAAATGCATGAATTTCAAATTTTGCATGGTTCCTGATGACTTAATTTTGTTTTCTATTCATGATCGGGTGTGAAGTAATTTTGTCTATTGATATACGAAATGTACAGTGAAAACCATTTTCAATTTTCTGAGCAAACGACATTTCATTGATTTTTTACCATTCGCTATGTAGGAATGCTGCTCGCATATGACGTCACAAATCTAATAATTGAAATTCTAATTACTTTTTAATTATTTTATGAATTTTTCTCAAACCTTCGGCAAAATTTTTTTATTATTTTTTCTGCTATTTTTACAATAAAATACACTTTTTGTCCGGGTGAACTTTCACTTTAAGTAATGTGATTTTTATTGTTTCATTATTCGCCATGCTCCTTTGTACTGACTACTTAATATACTTTTTGATTTGTAGCTTGCTGCCAGCAAATTATCGTTTTCTCTTAATTTCCTTTCACGAATTTTCCTATCAGTGTCATTTTGTTCACGGTATAAAATATTTTTGTTTTTTTTTAATATACAACATATTCATTTTTTTCAACTTGTTGTATCAGGGCCATGATATTAAACAGCTGTGTTGACCATGTTATATTCCGGTAAAAATAGTGAATGAATTAATAAATAAATAATGAAAGATTAAACTTGTCGATATTCCATTCTGATGGAAAAAGGGAATATTCAGTTATTAGGAATTCATGAAAATGTTATTATGTTATTTGCTAATCTATATAATAAACCTAATGAGAGCGCGAAATTCGGCATAACAACTGGACATTTATTAAATTGGATGCATGGCCATTTTTTAACTGAATGCAAGCGCGAATCGCGAGCCGAAATGTTGATAAACTGTAATGAAAAGGGGTTTCTATAAATTTAATATAGTGGTATCCAACTATCCAGAACTTACCAATCAAAATGTGAGCGCGCAGCGATAGCGGATATATGTTTTGACAATCAGACCAGAAAGGGATATTTAAAAAAAATGGATTACACGAAGACCATATTGGCAAACAAATAAAGCCACACTTGTGTTCCTCATCTTATTTTCTCTTTTCTTATTCCTCCTCTCTTTCCGCTTCTTTTTTTTCTTTCCCCCTTTTTTCTTGTCTTTTGCTCTGCTAATGGGGGGGGGGCCGGGTGGGAGGGCCCTAGGCCCCCTTGGATCCGCTTATGTATCTCGCTACAAGTAAACGAAAACTCAAATTGCGAAAAAGGATTAAGTTGGGTATATTACCGTAACAGAATATTTTAAGCCCTATAGGAAAAATACTTATTAAGCATATTTTTATCTTACTCAACAGTGAAGTCGTTATATAATGACTTGCAAAGTTTGATATTTTCTCTATTCTTTAATTACTTCATTCACTTTCTGGTTCCTCTTACCTCATCTCCCTCCGTATCCATTTTTAAAATTTGTTTTCACAACTTCAAGTCAATAAACATTAAACATAATCAAATGAATTATTACATTTATAGCTGAATTATATACATTGAAAGTGAATATCCGTCTATTATAAAGGCTAAAATATGACAAAACTTGAAAAAAGGCGTACTATCAGAGCATATAGAAATAATTATAGTAATGTAAGGTTGAGAAATTATATGTTTGGAATAGTTGAAAATAAATGAAATTCTAAGTCAGCAAACTCAATTATCAAACTGAAGAGGGAAAAGTGAAAACGGACGCAAAATCTAGTAGTGCACTGTGTAATATCTGGGCTGCTTTGCCTCAGCTAAAATCAAATCATTCTATAACTTACATAAATATTTAAATTAGAAATAACAACCAATCAAACTAAAGAAAATGGAAGGATCGAACTAAAATGCAAGAACCCAATTCATAAGATAAACCAATAAGGAATGAGATGAGATGACAAAGATGTCTGGTGATTATGGAAGTAGAAACTAAGGAGTCAGGTGAGGGGTGGAATGAGTGGAACACCTGAAAAGAGAATAGAGAAGGAATGAAGATGACAAAAGAGAAACAGAGGAAAGGCATTCAGAGTAGAATGAATGAATGACAACTGAATTCATTAAACTCAAATAACCTAAGTTCAGACTGCAAGGGCAGTGCTGAAAAGAAATGCAAATGAACATAAGTCTAGACAGAACAGAAATGTACAACAGCTGAAGAATAAAGGAAATAAACAAAATAGCAAAATGACAAAATAACCATCCTACAGTAATCAATAATCTATATCAATTTAAGAATTTCATTCCAATGAAAAATACATGTAGTACTACTTTAACACCTTAAAGAGTTGACTGTATATAAAATAATCAATATATTTTAGTAATTTCAGAGGGGGGGGGGGGTGACTGCTCAGTTAGCCTCCTAGACCAGCCTATGCAGTCAATGCAATGTTCTAAAAAGATCGCAAAAATAGATAATTAAGTACTTGCATTAATTTTAGATTTATCAAAATAGGTCAAACAAGGAATAAAGAACATCGAATATCACCAAAATGTCAAAGCTTTACATGCTCTCAGGAGAACACAATATTGAGTCATGATCAGAAAAGTATAAAACAACAACGCGCTGCGCCTATTTCCGCCCTCTACGTTAGTTGACGGGACAGATCAGTACCTCTTGCTTGCAGAGGTTAAACGAAGCAGTTTGAACCCAAGTTAAAAACGACATTATTCGCAAATTAGTTCTGAAGGATAGTAATAAAACAAAAGGGCGGTATGGTAAGTTCGTTTTCATTGTTTTCATGCACTGTATATATTCGAGTATAATTAAAAACTGTCGATACACGATTAGACAGCATGCAGCAAACCCTAGCTACCATGGCTACGGTAACTCCGGGAGCTCCGCCGCCTGGAGCTCAGGCGCCTGGCGTGGCCTGGATATGGTGAAGAGTTGCGGGATCCGTTGCGTTGCGCGTTGTGGAATTCACTTATGCAGATTTCCGGAATTTCATATTCATGCAACGGCATATATGTATGCATCCTTTCTCATCAAAATACCCAGATGTCAGATGATAATGAATGTCAACCTTTTTATTTGTATTCTTCTGAATATGCAATCTACATGTATGTATCTGGCCTTGGAGTTGGAATAAATATGAATTAAAAATAAAAATTAAAATATCCTCCTGCCTTTATTTTTCTTTTTCTGTCTGTCTGTCAATTCTTTCTTTTTCTTTCTTTCTTTCTTTCTTTCTTTCTGTCTGTCTGTCTGTCTTCCTTCCTTTTTTCTTATTTAATTATTGGCAGTGTATACAGCCACACGCGTGTGTCTTTACACCTATCTGTGGATACCGCCACACGCCGCCAGTATGTAGGTCTGACCGTCTATATCACGATCAAAATAACCTCATTTCTTCATTAAATTCTTACATTCTAAACCCCTTTGATATCCTTAGATCGCGATCGTTTCAATTCCATTCTCACCGTCTTCTCTCCTTGCTTTTCTTGTCTTGTTACAAACGGTCGTCTGTTTAACAGCAAATTCTCTTTTTCTACTTGTGTCGATTCTGGCTTCCTTCGCGGTGCGGTGGCAGACCCATACAGCGTTAGCGCAGCGCAGTAGACATACACAGTTTGGGTTTCGTACGTACGCGCACATAGCCTAGAGTCAGTAGAGAATCGACACAAGTAGAAAAAGTGTGGAAATTTGCTATTTAACAGGCGGCCTTTTGTAACAAGACAAGAAAAGCAAGGAAAGAAGACGGTGAGAATGAAATTGAAACGATTTAAAGAAATCAGAGTGGTTTAGAATGTAAGAATTTAATGAAGAAATGAGGTTATTTTGATCGTGATATAGACGGTCAGACCTACAATACATACGCGTTTTACTGTTATTACTGGTGGCGTGTGGCGGTATCCACAGATAGGTGTTCTGGATATAACCACACGCGTGTGGCTGGATGGTAAAGACACACGCGTGCACTGTGGCTGTATACACTGCCTTAATTATTTATGTCTGTTTTCTTTGTGTGCTGCAATTCCCCCTCCCAACAAAATAATATATGATAAGAGGAAATTAATTAAAGAGTACATGTATATTCACAATGATATTGGGTCATGATGGACAAGATGAAAATCAATTCTGAAAAAAAAAAAATGTGATATTATGGTTCATCAAAAGTGAGAATAGGCCTAGGAAAAATAATAATAATGGCCAATTGTATGTAAAAACTGTTGTGATACGGTTAACCTTGTTTTGACAGATATGTTTCTGAGCAAGAGAATTATGATTTTGGGAAAGCATTTTTATTCAATTAAAAATTTATTTGCGCGACTGGGCAAATATAGGCCTACTCCAGAGCCTATGTAGCACATTTGAATCAAATTTTATACCTTCATATAATGGTGGGACACTCCAAGAACCACCGTGACGTGACTCAACTACAGTGACATTTAAAAAAAATGTAATGATTTTATACATTTTTTAAAGAGTGTGTTCTGTTAGATAAGTAGGGACAGTGATTTTCCGCGATCGCGGAAAACGGACGGAATTCACGGAAAATGCTTTTTGAAACGGAAAGTGGCATTTCAAACGGAAAATCACGGAAAACGCATTTTCCCTCAAAATACACAGAATAGCAACAGAAATTACTCCAAAATCACAACAAACTGATAATATTAAATGGCCAAAAAACCCCAGAAAACACGATCTCACTTCGCTACAATCATGACAATTCACAAATCATGACCGCACCCGACATCAGCACACTCGATTGTACAGTACCCCACGCCCGTACATACACGGCCTGCCGGCTGGGTTGGGCTTCACTGCACTGTACCAAAGATCGTTCCAACTAACTATGAACGGTCGTGTGTTGCTGCCCTCTACGTTTGAAGATGTAACAGCACGATATCTAGGTCTTAAAATCCAAGATGGCGGATCGGCAAAAGCCGTTGACTGATGATAACGATGTAAAAAAAAACCCCAAATTATCGATGAAAAATCATTTCACCGTGAAATAATGCTAATGATGTGAGAGGTGAGGATGTATGCATGCTAAATGTCTTTGTAAAAATATTATTTACACCCGCATAGATCCGATTAGAACGGATTCTATTGTGTTGTTGGTACAGTAGCAGATACAAAGTTGGACTAGTGCGAGTGTACGTGTAATTTTGCTATTCAATGTGGAAACGGAATTGTCACTTTTCCGTGTGTACAAAGTCTATGGGGAAACGGAATTTCCGTTTTCTGACGTGCTGAAACGGAATTTGAGATTTTCTGAAACGGAAAATGCAATTTTTTGAAACGGAAAATCACTGTCCCTAGATAAGGTACATTCCAAATGACTTTGGTAGTTAGCCAAGTGAAGTTTACTGGTATTTTCAATCCTTGTTCACGTTTATTTTGCACTTGCAGTACAGTGTGGTGTACAAGCAGGAGCAAGCTCACGATGACAGCATCTGGTGTGTAGCTTGGATGAAGAGTGACAGGGATGGAGTAGAAAACATAGTCACAGGATCGGTGGATGACTTGGTCAAATGCTGGAACTGGTACGACATTCTTATTTTGACGTCATTCCAAATTTATTTGGATGTCTTGACTATTGAAATTGTTTCAATAGAGTCTCACTTAAGATTTTAATATTTTCTTTTCACATCAAAAGATCATTTTTGAATACTCAAATTAATTATCATATTTAAAAATACATTTTTTCTCATCACCTTGAGACAAGATCTGTGAAATTCTAATATTTTTATTTATCATCATCATCATCCTCATCATCATCATCATCATCTTCATCATCTTCATCATCATCATAATCTTCATCATCATCATCATCATAATCATTATCATCATCATCTTCATCATCATCATCTTCATCATCATCAACTTCATCATCATCATCATCATCATCATAATCATCATCATTATCACCATCATCATCATCATTATCACCATCATTATCCATCAAAGAAAATTTCTTATTATCTGACCCTCCTTTGAATAGTTTTTTGTTGACAATCTCATATTAAAAACTATCCCCTCAATGCCACAATTAAGTGAATTAACTGACAGTGCATTGGCAGCATAGATCTCAACCTTAAAGTGAAATTAATCATGCTGTTTCTTCTTCATAATTTGTTCATTGTTTATGTTTATCCACCAGGGAGAATGATGAACTGAAATTAAAATGGACCTTGGAAGGCCATCAACTTGGTGTGGTTTCAGTGGACATCAACCCAACAGGAACAAGTAAGGGTATTGCAATACTGTAACCAGGGGATGGTTCACAAAAATTAAATTTCAGTTGCGCATGGAAAGTAACACATCACTGCATTGGTCAGATCATTTGCACTGGGCACATATATTATAACCACGTAAACCTCTCGATAATGCGTTGAATAATGTGCATGTTGGCATTTGAATTAAGCATGATTCCTTAACTCTTAACGTGCCATGAATACATATCTGTGCATCCTCTGGAGTGCCACGAACACATTTTCGTGCAATGGTCATACAGCTATTGTTATGCCTATTGCATTTTCAGGAGTGCATTGCAAGCATGGGTGATTCCATTGTTCAGTTCAGCTTATGGTCAAGGGGTTTGACATTATTGTCTCTGGATTGATTCCCTTTTTTTATAAATAAAATGATTAAATACAGACTCTTTGAAAAAAATGGCACTCGCTGATGACAGTGAAGAGTTAAGCCACGCTTAAATCTTTGAGGAGCACCCCCCCTCCTCCAATGACAGAACCAACAAAATGTCACAATTTTCAGTAGGAGGATATCTAGAGCGGTTTTGGTCAGAATGGTCAAATTTCAGTTTTAAAAAGTATATCTTGAAACTTTTCTTCTACCCTCTAGAAAAAATTGATGTAACATACCCAAAAGCAACTGTTGTGACCAGTTTTTCTATGGAAGATTTGTGTCCCATCCACTGCACCATTTTACACCGAGTTGTTTACTACATTGATCTGCAATATTTCTTATACAAGGAAGAAAAATTATATAGGGCTCAGGGCGATTTATCCCCGACATGCTCAATACAGCCCTGGGAAATAGAAAAAAATAGCCCTGGAAAATAATTTTTAAAGGACAAGTCCACCCCAACAAAAACTTGATTTGAATAAAAAGAGAAAAATTCAACAAGCATAGCACTGAAAATTTCATCAAAATCGAATGTAAAATAAGAAATATTGTTATTTTCTCGTCATTGTCATGTGAAATGAAGTTTCATTCCTCCCTGAACATGTGGAATTCCATTATTTTAACATTCTGTGCTTCAGGCAAGGAGGTCCTAATCGTCAAATTCGTAAAAATTGAAATATTGTATAATTCAAACAATAAAAAACAGAAGAAATAGTGAGTGAGTGACATCATCGACTCTCTCATTTGGATGTAACTGGCTCGTTCATATAACTATTTTGTTGAAAATAAGGGAAACTTTGAAATGTCATAACTTTCTTATTTTACATCCGATTTTGATGAAATTTTCAGCATTGTGCTTGTCTGATTTTTCTCTATTGATTCAAATCAACATTTTTCTGAGGTGGACTTGACCTTTAACTACATTCAAGTTGAGATTGATCTGCAATATTTCTTATACAAGGGAGAAAAATTATGAAGGGCTCAGGGCGATTTATTCCCGACATGCTCAATAGAGCCCTGGGGCCGATTGCACGAAAGGGTCTTTGCGAGGACAGTCTTTCGTGTCACCCATCTTTTGTGATGCGCCATGTGAAACGTATTTTGAATAAATCATCTGCAAACATATTTCATTCGTCCGCTAAAATAAAAAAAATATTTCTTTATAAAATGATGTGATATATCATGAAATTGTATAAAATTTGATTTAAACGCAAGCTACCGAATCTTATTCTTTATTATAAATTTCAGAAACACCCCGCTTATAGCGTATCATAAAAGATGGGCGACACGAAAGACTGTCCTTGGAAAGACCCTTTCGTGCAATCGGCCCCTGGGAAATAAAAAATATAGCCCTGGAAAATAATTTTTAAAAAGAGCCCTGGAATTCCCCATTCACTGCAATGATAAAGCTTATTCAATGTTATGGATTGTGAAAAGGAGCCCATGAAAATTACCTTTTTTTGCCTGGTTGTATGATTTGTTAGAACTTTTGAATACCGTAAACGTCAGTTCCTTCCACTGTTTTTAATAGAAAAATGCTTCATTTTTTTAAATTCAGAGCTCTTACAAATAATTTTGGCCTAATTTCTGTGTAGAGATTAAATTCCTTCACGTGTTTCCAGTTTCTACTGTTCTATTTCAATCAAGGAATTGCCTGATGAACTTTATCTTCTCCCTTCCATGAAATATACATTTACTACTTGCAAAATTTTGTTTTGTTTTATAGTTGCAGCATCAAGTTCTCTGGATAGTCACATTAGATTATGGGATCTGGAGGTTGGCAAACAGATGAGATCGATAGATGCTGGACCAGGTATGTAACCCAAGTTTAAAATAATTTTGATGATGATGATATGATGATGGTGATGATGATGATGATCATGCTAATAATGATGATGGTAATGATGGTGAGGAGTCTTGATGATGATGGTGTTGATGATGATGGTGATGATGTTTATAATGATGATGTTGATGATGTTGATGATGATGATGGTGGTGGTGGTGGTGAGTATGATGATGGTGCTCATGACAGTGATGGTAAACTTTGAGAATCATATTGATACTGATATGATGAAGTTTCTTCTGATAATTACTGTTAACATTTAATGATATTAATATCGTTCCTTACCAGTATAACATAGTTGCCATAGTGATAATAACATCAGTCTTTGGCAGTATATCATGGTTGTCATGATGATAGTAATGATGAATTTTTCATTGTTCCAGGTGCGGAGGGCAAGGGAGGTAAACCTTGTGCCCGATCAGCCCCTGTTTTCTGCAGGAGGAAAGGTTCAATCTATTTCTCACATAAATAGACGTTCAGGCATGCAATAATAACATTAGGGCTAGGAAAAAAAAAGAATTTCTTTTCAATGTTTACCTGGTAGTACATCACAAAAGGCTGTACTTTGATTTTTTTTTTTGGTTGATACCAGGCCATGCATTTTCAACTCGCCCCATTAGTGATGCACCAATTTTCAATATTTCCATTTTCACTCTACATGTAATTAAAAAAGTTGGGCTTGTCCTTTTGGGAAAATCATGAATCTGATTTCGCAAATAAAATACCTTGGCATTGACCTTGTCAATTTTTGGATGAATTAAGACTCCTTGTAGCCCTTTAATCTAAGTTTTAAATTATTTTGTATTTTTGTTTTTACACGTGTATGCATTTTATCAGGAGTATGCATTGAATTATGAGTATGCTACATGTATGTCATCTAGCCACTCATTCTTATGTATTTTATAATTGAGATTATTATTTTAGAAAGAAATTTCTTCATGAATGTAAAAATAAGATTTTCTACTGATTTTATGTGTGAGATTATCATTTGAATGCAGTATTATTCCAAATAACGTTCACACAAGATTTTGTTGTTTTCCTTTTTTATTTGATGTCGTATATCATTAATCTTTTCATTGTTTCAGTTGATGCATGGACGATAGCATTCTCTCCGGAAGGTCGATTCCTAGCCTCTGGGAGCCACGTTGGAAAGATAAATCTTTTTGGAGTGGAGAGTGGAAAGAAAGAGTCCCAGCTTGATACACGAGGAAAATTTACTTTCAGCATAGCATATGTAAGTCTAGATTAGTAGTTATATCCCATATGACATATTAAAAGCATAATCTGAAATATCAAGAATTTTTATGTGTGTTTTTTTTTACTGCCAGACTCTTGAGAGTAAAGTTGAACTGTATTAATTTACATTTGAACTATTTCTTTAGTTGAAATATATATCTCCTTTGTTGAACAATATATTGAAATCTGAACTATATATTGAAATATACAGTGCATCCCACAAAAAACGAAACCAAGGCTCAGTGAATGCCCTACCATTGTAAAGCTTAGAATGTCTTCTTTCAGTTGGTATAACATACAATAAATCTCAGTTTCGTTTTTTTTGTGGGACACACTGTATAATTTTTGAGGATGGGCTTTTGTTCATACATGTATTTATATGTGGGGAGTATTTCATCAACATGTTTAATCAGAAAAGTTGTTGGATCTCACAACTTTTCTTTATTTTGACTGGATGAGTGGCTCTGTTACTATGGTAACTGTCTGATAAAACGTCTGACAAGTCATTCCATGTAATGCTCCCTGGGAAAGTTCACTGGCAGACATACTTGCCAATCATCAATTTCCTACCAGAAAAATTGTGCTCATGTTATTTATTCATACTTGGGTATTCTGTTTGCATTCAGTGTTTAATCATTGTCACAACTGGAAGTTATATTTTGATCATCAGATCCATGTATGTTTCAATAGTTGTGACCATGTTCTGTGAATGTATTTTCTCTTTCATTCACAGAGTCCAGATGGAAGGTTTTTAGCGAGTGGAGCTATGGATGGCATTGTAAATATATTTGATATTCAGTCAAGTAAACTACTCCACACATTAGAAGGTATTTATTTACTTATTTATTCACTTTGTTATTTATCTTTTTTTTTTGGGGGGGGTTGGAATGGGGGGAGGTCCATTTATTTCAATTTGTCATGAATTTTTACATGGCAGTTCCAGAGATATTGATATTTCTTTGGGTTTCAAATGACATTACTTCTAGGTCATTCTCTGCCTTTAAGGTCACTATATCAAATGGTATATGTTTATTACTTCCAGGTCATGCCATGCTCATTAGGTCACTGTATTTTGAATTGATATGTATTACTTCCAGGTCACTGCATAAAATTGTATGTTTATTACTTCCAGGTCACGCTATGCCTATCAGGTCACTGTGCTTCTCTCCTGACTCACAGCTCTTAGCCACCGCATCAGATGATGGACAGATTAAGATATACGATGTGTGAGTATGGGTCGGATGCCAAGTTACAAGCGACTGGTAATCCTTTCTTGTGGTAACTGTTGTTACACACCAGTGTTGCCAAGATAAGAAATATGATGGATGTCTTGTTGAAGTTTGTACTCCGTAGGAATGGCCCAGTATATTGAAATTGTTGATTCCCCATGTAAAAGAGCAAGCTTACCATGGTTTACGAGAGGGATTTTATAGCTTTATCATTTATCAAGCTACAGTGATATTAAAGGTAAATGCTAGTTTTGGTAACGACATAAAAATGAGTTCGTACAGAATCCAATGAAATGGCCACCAAAGTGTCTGTTTGTATAAATAAAACGCATGTGCCAAAGGATTCTGGAGAAAATTGTGTAATTGCTGAGAAATCAGCAAATAAGCACAGGATTCGCGTAGTGTTGGGAATCTTCGGTGTGAACATTTTTCAGCGTAGATTTCAAGATTTCACAAAGTTCAGTTTATGTAACTGTACCAGATCTAGATCCTCAGTGATATACTGACAAATAGGCCTTGTTTTACAGACTTTCTCATGAAATCAGTGTTTACTGCAACTACTGGAATTTCTCTTTAAGGGGCAGTTCCATGTAGTGAGTAAAAAACAAGTAAGAGCCATTTAAATGCTGTAATAATGCTTGCGTCCCATGACAAACAAAGCTCTCAAACAAGTTTCTTCATAAATGCGGAAAATGTGCTATTGTTTTATTTGGAAATACCTAGAGTTACGAGCTTTTGAAAATGTATGTGTTTCGGATATTGGGAGCTTGTGTGGCTCCAATTCCTTTGGCATCATGTAGAACATACAGAAAATATCCCAAATCAAGAAAAAGGGTCAAATTTTGAAAAGAAAATACTTGTACACTTCCTCTCACACACACATGCACACACACACTCACACAGGGGTGGTGCTTCAAGGGAAAAGGCAGTAGTTGCTTTCTTTTGTCACGGAACGGCAGAATATACATGTAACCTATGTAATTATGAGAAATCACTGATTATCTTTAACAGTGAGTAAAACCTTTTTTCATTTCTTCACAGACAACAAGCAAACCTTGCTGGAACCTTGTCGGGTCACTCATCGTGGGTGACCGGTGTCCACTTCTGTCCAGATAACACCCATTTTGTTTCCAAGTGAGTTCCTTTGAATACTATGAAAGCTAAACATTGGTTAGGACAGACAAAATTTTGCAGTCAAAACAGTGACGGCCAATCAGTGCCATTGTTGCATGCAGCATTATGTTCGAATACTGGTCAGGAGCCAATCAGTTTTGTTCATTCATATTTGTGATCCATCGCAAACCTTTGTGTTACATGGCCCAGGGCCTTGTTGCATAAAAGACTTATTATTATGGTGAATTCCATGGTAACAGGACTCGGGAATAAATAAAATAAAGTTTTGGTTCTGGTTCTGGGGGGTGTTTTCACAAGGAATAGGTGTCTGATTGATGGATACGCGGTAGTGCATGCCCCTTGTGCATGTTCCGACCTATGTGGTGATGCATCCCCACCTATACAGTGCGTATCAAAAAAAAGTTTACACTTAGAAAAAATCCTGTAAAATTATACATTTGGAATATCCTGAAGAATTTTCCACATTTTAACATTAGTACAGATCCATTTAATCAAATGACGATATAACTGTCGAAAAATATTTCCGCTTGACTGAGCACCACTTACTTTTGAAAAGCTGGTGAAAAATGATTTGCGCAGAACTTTGAAATAGTTATGCAAATAAAAGTAGACCTTAATCATAAAGAACACGTGGAATTTAGCTAGTAAAATTGATTTGAAGATCTCTTTAATCTTTTTAAACTTGTGTCCTTTCCCAAAACCCTCCGAAGAGTGCATTGCGCCCCACCCCACTCTCCACACACCGAGGACATCGTGACGATATTTGCTTTACACTGAGCTGTGAATTACATGAAATAACTTAGGCTTGATTTTCATGATTTTAAAGATTGGGAAAAGTGTGGAGAAACAAGCATTAAATTAAAAATGAAATGTAAACCCACTTTAAATAATAAAAACTTAGTAAAAATGGTAGAGATGTCTGATTTTAACTTTTCTTCAGATTCAGTTATGTCCTCAGATCCAGCTGGCACAAAAATGGTAAAGGTTGTGCTTACTAAGTGTTGAAATTTCAATTTGGGTGGAAAATTGTTAGAAAATGGTTGACTGTATCCGTTTTATTTCAATTGACTGAAAGTGCAAGGGAATTGTATGAGAAATATTCCGCAAGGTAAGTTTGATTTCGCCCTCTCCCCTTGACACGGCGTGAAAACGAGCATTTCTGCGCAAACAGATTTCTGCCAGCTTTACAAAAATGGACAGTGCTCACTCAAGTGTAACATTCTGTCAAAAATTTTACTTTCATGTGATAGATGAGACCCTCTCCCAAGATTATATGTCAAAAAATTACCCACATGTTTTTTATTTTTTAATTCCCATAGCTTTTTCAAAGTGTAAACTTTTTTTTGATACGCACTGTATAACACACGCAGCTGAAATTTAAGTCAGACTTATATCTTTGAGATACACCCCCAGGTTTGAATGAAGTATTGTGTTTGATAAATGAAATCTCTTTAAATGTTTATCTATGTGGAGATGTTTGAGGTATTTTGAATTTGAAGGTATGGTGAATTTTTGTATGATGAATATTTAAATGAAAATTGCAGGCTACATTTATATTTGAAATTACGTAAGTCAATTAATGTATTCCATATTGATATTATAATTTTCAAGACTGATTGGGTCTTAATCACGTTGTATTTGACTTTTTTGGAATTGCATTGAAATTGCATGTCTTTCAGCAAGAGGTTCTTAATCATGACGTGTCTCTATCTGTGTGTTTTTTAGTTCTTCTGACAAGACTGTGAAGGTATGGGACTGTGGTACAAGACAATGCGTTGCAACATTCTATGACCATCTTGATCAGGTAAGTACTGTAGTTAAGTCATTGGATTTGTTCATACATGTAGGCTATATCCAATCGCAGACCTGCCAACTCCACTATTCTTTTAGCTGATTTTTCTCTACATTTATGTGAGCTCTCCCTCCCCACTTCCTCCCTCCAAAATAATTATGATAAATAAAAGAAACATTGCAGTGAATCTTTACTTTACACATGCTAGGAAACTTAATCCAATTGTGTTGAATTGAGTCCCATTTTGTGGGGACTCCTTGTTTTATTGAATTGTATTTGTAACAAAATCAACCAAAAGTTGCAATCTTGGGGAGGGGTCAAAAATGTTAAATAGTGCTGTGGCCATAAAATCTTTTTTTTTTCATCCATTGAGTTAGGATTTGTTTTTATTTTTCTCTATTGGTTTTAGTTTTTGTTTTCACTGAGATAACTCGTCTTCCATAATTAGTGCTTACATGTAGGTACCAGAAAGTTGCAAACAAATATATCCTGATTTTTTTTTACAGACTCCATGTATTCCATGCTTGGGAACTGGTTTTGTATAAAAAGGGAATAAATACAAATTCAGCACCAAATCAAACCAATTTTCATGTAAATTTGCCGAAATTTATGGTAAAACACATTTCTATTTCATATCTTCCACATCATGTATGTTTTAAGGTAACAAAATTATGTAAATATTAAAAGTACATGTACTTCATTGGCATAGTGAAATGCATGTACAGTATGGGTCTTTTATCTAAACTTAGAATTGAAAAAAAATTATTTTGACAAAAAGCAAATTTTAGGAAATGTTTAATGCAATCTGTGTGGTCTTGAATGCCATGTTTGTTTGTTCTCTCTCAAAATGATGTAATTTTTATTTTTATTTTTTTTTCTATTTGGCAGGTTTGGCAAGCAAAATACAATGGGAATGGATCCAAGATGGTATCTGTGTCAGATGACAACGCTATTCACATCTATGACTGCCCCATCTAAATTATTGTAGAATAATCTCATCCTTTTATGAAACTGAATTCAAAATTGAGCGCTCTTCATCCACATATAAACTGTTTTTTTTTGTGACACAACTTCTGAGGAGTTAGCCCATGAGTTAGGTGAAGTTGCAGTTACAGCTGTATCTTTGTTCTTACGCTAAAAGTAAGCAATATGTCTGATGCAGAAGACTATGAACAGTGAATACAAAGCAGCCATTGCTAATGTAGTCCCATCTTACTGCAGCCTTTGTTTTCTTTTTATTGTCTTATTACAAAGATTTGCCATTGATTCGGTCAACTACAACTATGGAAAGCCAGGCATGCCACATCTAGAATGCATGTTTGTTTTAAAATGTTTTTCTAGATATGATGTGCTCGTCTTTGTTTGCAAAAAAAATTGGTAGAAAAATTATGACAATGATGGATTTCCATATAGTTGATATACATGTAGACTGAATCAATCGTAACCCTTTGTAAGACGGGACCCAGGATATGGTGTGGGTTTTCCATATGAAAAACTGCTACTTGACATTCATTTATAAAAAGAAAACTAAAGCAAGGTGGCTGTTTCGTACCCACTGTTTGCAGTCTTCCGCATCAGACATTTTGTGTAACAGCATCAGACTTATAAAGACTATGCAACCCCTGCCTAGATTATAGACTACTCTGATCTGAAGCAGAGTCTTCCAAGGCTGACTAATATTGTCCACTTAAGTTTACCTCAATTTGGAGATTCACATAAGATTATTACGGGGGCGTCATGGTCTAGTGGTTACGACTCTCGTGTTTTAATCAGAGGGATGCGGGTTCGAATCCCAGCCATGGCGTGTTTCCCGTCAGCAAGAAATTTACCCGCATTGTGCTGCACTCGACCCATGTGACGTGAATGCGTAACCGGTAGGATTTATTCCTTGAATGCTTTAGGGCCTGTATGGCGGCTCAGCTGCTGCTGAGGTACATGTAATAATATGATTTAAAGTGCAGTAGAGTGTATGCAATTATAGTCGCCGTGCTATATAAACGGACCATATCATTATATTTGACACATACATGTACATGTCCTTAAAGGAAACCAAAACTCAAGAAGAAAAGCAATCTTATTGGAAAGAGTATAATGAGAGGAACAATTTAAAACAAGTTTCATCAAAATCGGTTATGAAAGTAGCAAGTTATAGACGTTTAAAAAGTATTGTTGTACTTTCTATGGAATCCTCAAATTGGCAGACGGGTTTCAAAGTGGCTGATTTTTGTGGACAACTCTCCATTTGTTTTGTACACAAATTTTCAGATTTTCCCTTCATTTTGCATATTTCACATCATCTCCTCCTTACCTTGACATTACATGTATGTGGTGTGAAGTATACTTTCCCATGACATGAACCTGAAGGAGCAGCTTTCGTTTGTTACACATATGGAATCTGGAAAGTTTTAAGGAGCAGGCCATCTCTGATGAAGCCTAAAGAAAAATGCCAGTAGTTGCAGTAAACACTGATTTCATGAGAAAGTCTATAAAACAAGGCTTACTTGTCAGTATATCATCGAGGATCTAGATCTGGTACAGTTACATATACTGAACGTTGTAAAATCTTGAAATCTACGCTGAAAAATGTTCACACTGAAGATCACCGACACAGATAAGCACACGTGGGACAGTGTATAATTATTGCTTTGAATGTCGGGCCCGACGCTTACCCGAATTCTGTGCTTATTTGCTGATTTCTCAGCAATTACACAATTTCTTCCAGAATCCTTTGGCACATATGTTTTACTCGTACAAACAGACACTTTGGTGGTCATTACATGGGATTCTGTATGAACTTATTTTTTGATATCGTTACCAAAACTAGAATTTACCTTTAACCACAGAAAGGAGGAATGAGCCATACACAAAAAGTGAACAACGTAGGATTAGTTGAGGTTCAGTACATGTATGAAGAAGTCATCCCATCTGGATAATTGTAGTCGTAATGCAGCACGTACTTATGTGCATATCAATTGTTTTAATTGCTTCCAGTGTGCTCCTATTGACTGCCATCATTGATGTGTAGCTCATTGATTTAAGAGGATGATGAATTGGACTAGAAGAAGGGATACAATAATGATTTTGGCCCAGCCATCTCATGCACATTCACATTTTTGCATGTTAATTGTCACAGAAATTGTATCAGAATACTACAGCTGCCTTATACCATGTTACAAGAGGTATTCTGTTTCCCCACATTTTCTTGCACTTGGTACCCCACATGGTCTGCCCAATTTGATCTATTTCTAAGAACGTCATTGCTTCCCCACTTTTGGCATGGGGCCATTCAGCTCTATTGCTTCTTCCGTGCATGGCCACAGGTTTTCAAAATCACACTAGAAAGGCACAGGTTTAGTTCATTGGTCAGAATTAAACCCTTTCTTAATGCATGTATTTCTGCATGTTTTCTGTTTGAATTTCACATCCTAATCAAGTGTTTCTTTGAGTAGAATTCCAGGTTTAACAATGTTCAGACAAAGGTTGACAATCTCAAGAAACGTTTTTTCCCTAAAATATATGGTCTAGTAGGTGTGACACTTGTAAAAACGTCCTTTTCCCTAATTTATTGCCGTTTGTGCAACTGCAGCATTCCCATACCATCTGATCTACCCTTTTCATACAATGTGATAAGCACTCGTGTACAGCAATTTAGTAAGAACCCCCACCCAGGCTTTTAGTTTTCTCAACTGAAATTTTAACTCAATTTGCTGTCATTTTGACTATTTTTTTTACCAAAAAAAAGGGTTGATAAAAATTAGCATTGGCAGGACATCGTCCATATCATATTCAAAGGTCACCTGGGCCTACAAAGCAACCCTCAATCTCCATGTTAAAAAGGATCGAGCTCTGTCCTATCATACCTAGAAAAATTTAACGTTTTCAGGATCAATATGAATGAGAGATTTCACGGTAAGGGGCACGGCTTGCTCAAATGTATAATGTAAATTTGCTGACTGTTGTAAATAAATCATATTTTTCATTGAGAAAACAAATGCTATGTTTATTCCTTCCATTGATTATTATGAGAAAATGATGAACTGACATTGGTCAGAAAATTAACAAGTTGATCTGGTGAGTTGTGAAGAATTTGTGTAGCACAGGAAACAGACAAATCGACTTACAGTTTGTAGATTTTGGTTTGTATTTTCTAAAGACCAGTGATCATGAGTCTTTAGAAAGAGAGAGGGGGGAGGAAGAGTGAGGAGTAGACAAGTGTATACAAGAGGGGAAGGAGAAAAGAGAAGGAAGAGTTGAAGGCGTAGGGGGGGGGGAGAGGAAGAGAGAGTAGACAAGTGTATACAAGAGGGGAGGGGGAAAAGAGAAAAGTGGAAGGAGGGGGGGGGGGAGGAGAAGACAACAGTATACAAGGGGAGGGGGAAAAATGAGAGGGGGGAAGATAGAAGAATACAGTATACATGTACAAGAAGGGAGAGTGGTAGAAGAGGGGAAGTGTGGGGGGGGGAGACAAATGTGTAGACAGAGTTTGCAAGATGGGAGGGGAAAGTAAGAGAGGGAAGAGTGGTAGAAAGAGGGATGGGTTAATTGATGATAGATTGTGATCGCATGGGTTGGGGCTTTTAGAGAGGTTGTCAGCTCTGACAACTTCATTGATATTCTTTATTTTAATTGGTTGAGGAGAAGTGTTTACTTGCAAGTTTTCACAACCGCGACGCAGAACTACATGTAATTTGTCATGTACCCTTCATGGCAATGAAGTCTTTGTCAAGGTTTGGTGAATTGAAACATTTTCGTCCTGGACTGCACAGCTAAATATTTGTTATCATTTTTCGTTGGCCCTGAAACGCAGGATGAAAATGCTGTTCTGGGATTTGTTCTGCCTCACTGAGCGGAAACTCCATTCTGTCAGAGAATGTCAAATCGGTTCTGACTACCTAGGCTATCTTAGAAAAAAGTTGTATGTCGACATAGCAAGATACACGTACATCATCTTGCCAAGCCAACTTACATGTATGATCAATTGTATGTTGTCATTGCTAGATACGTGTGTGCTATCTCGCGAAGTTGACTTATAAACAGTTGTATCCCAACAAATGGCGAGATACGTGGTGGTCATATCGTGCCATGTCAATATGAAACTTCTATAAGTCAACTTAGCGAGATAATTATGTTTTTAAGTCGATTTGGCAAGAAACTGCATCACGCCATGTCAACATATGCAGGGTGGGATAGCTGTATCTAGCCAAGTCGTCATACTACTCTTTATATCAAAGCCAAGTTGGCACAATAAAATATCATCTCGCTAGGCTTCCATAGAAATGCAACTCTGTAACATAATAATACCTGTACTCAAACCAATGAAAATTTCGTAAAAGGAAGGACTCTAAATATTTATGCTACATGTAGAATAGCGCTTTGATTCTGAAATTGATGATCTACACTGTAAATGTCTTTGAAATGTATATCTATATTGGGGCATGCTGCACAAGCCATTCAACAAAGAAGAAAATACACAAGTTTCAATTTATCTATTAGTTTTAATAGTTTACTATTTATGTGTATAAAAGAATATATAAGTATAATAATCATAATAGTAAGCATTTAGTTCTGAGTGGCCAAACAAAATATACTCCATTGTAATCTACAACAAATGTCAAATTTGTTCCAACGTTCATAATCTCTTTAACACAACATAAAATATTGACAATCAATGCCACAATGATATTCATTTTTAACCCCCCAATCTTTGCTGAACATTTGATTGGCATTGCTTCACATCAGTATGAGTTGTCATGTGAGGAATATCAAAAGTATCTCATTAAGAAGAAATGGCAAGTATAAACGAAGCACGTGTCATTCATTCATGCCATTGAATAAATATTTGTTATCACTGATCTTTTGAGTATTGCCACTGGCAATGCAATGTCGTTTAACTTTAAAGAAAGGCCTCCATAACATTTCACAATGTGTGCATTACTGAATAGACATTATCAGTGCTCAGTTTTAAAAGACAAAATAATTGGTATCTCAAGTACAAAAATACACCGACATTGCAATGTCTAATATAAATATACAATACAAAACTGTACAACAAACAAATATTTTGGTGACAACGAGTTTAAGAAAAAAAAATCCTCAAACATTTTCAACTTTTCTATGCACTTTAACCCTTACATAAAATGTACACGTATATATAAATTTATTAACACTCTTTTGAAAACTGATATTTCAATATTATTATCATTCTACTCCTACATCTGCAATACACTTCCATTTAATACATTTATGTTCAATTAAGCATTCAAATCAAATTTGTGGACTTTTGAATTTGTCAAAATACCTTAACGCTCTTCTACCAGTATTCATCATGTTAAATTTGACATCAAGTTCATGTCTAACCTACATGTACACTACATTTTTGGAGGGGAAAACAAATCATTCTCAAATCTGCTGTGTGTGTGTGACTGTCGGGTGAAATGTGATCTATTGAACTTTTGTGTAGCATAAATCGTCATTCTAGTTTTTTAAAAGGACAAAAAGCCATCGAATCTTACCTAAAAAAAAAACTAACAAATTATGTCTTCATATGAATGCATAAGTCCACAATATTATCCTCAAACCCCTAAATGTTGTTACTCTCAAAGCATTCCCCTAAATGTGGTTACTCTCAAAGCATTCATTATCAAAGTTATCCTTATTTTCTTATTCTAATAGGGCACTTTCAGACAAAATATTAAATGGGGGAGCAGGGAGGTACATGTACAAGAAAGGGCTGATTGATGCAAAATTATGCAAAGACATTTGGGATGCATTGCTAAGTAGGGTATGTTTTTCTCTTTGAAATTGTTTTGTAATTCATTACATCACTAATTTTATATGACTTTATCAAGGTAACCACAGATAACTGAAGTTAAGTTTGGAAAGGGAGTTAGTTTTTGATTTCCGTTTAGGAGATGATGTGGAAGATTTCAAAAGAAATTATGGATGCATACAGAACAAAGACACAATCTGTACATGCAGAAAAATGCATAGTTTGAAATAAAAAAATGCTGATGACAGAATGTTCTCTTAGCAAACTACCTATGTGCAGATAAACTTAGTTTAACAAGTTAACGTTACAATGTAATATGGTACATAAAAACTGACAGCATTTCAGACAACACATTGAACTAAAAGACTTATTTACTAATGATATTAGGTGTTTACTCACTCAGCCAACTGGGTATCATAGTGTTTCTATCTACATGAAACCTCTCGGGATAGGTCTAATTAATTCTATTTTTCAGATGTTTTTCTATGTTTCAGACATGTTTCAAAGCCTTTGGTCATAACAGACATACATGTATGTACATACAAACATGTATTCTCAATGCAGCATCTTATATTTACTACGATAATAAAAATACTGACAATGTTGGAGTTTGGTTAGTTGAAAATGAATCAAACAGAAAACCAAATCTTCTGCATTTCGCTCATCTCTCCAAACAGAAACCTCAACAAATATGGGTTTGAGTCCCAGCTCTGGGGTAGTTTCCTTCAGCAAGAAATTGATCCACATTGTGCAGCACCCAACCCAGGAGAGTTGAAAGGGTGTCAGGCAACACTAAATGTACATTCCTTGAATTCACCAAGCGCTTATAACAACAACTGGATCTAATGTTAGGGTAACACATAGTGGCTCATTGAATAGGCAACTAATTGACACTTCACAAGTGCTAATAGAATATTATCTTTATACAGTCACAGTATCCTAAGGTGTTTCCAATATCATAAATCGTGAAGTATGCATGGAACAAAAGTGTAATGCAGTGAACTGTGTACTTTTTTTGCTCAAAGTGCGATGCACTGCAAACTATTTTTGGTCATAAAGCAAATAATTACCATCTTATTTCTGGTAGATAGCAGCATCTTTAACACCTTCTCCGAATTGTTTAACTACAAATGATTTTGTTGTTTTAGAAGCCTTAATATAATCATGGTTTCTCAATTTTTCCTCTTTCCTTCTTGACTAAACTCTTCAATTTTTTAACGTAATTCATATTCTTTTATATCGTAATCAATAGGGGAATCTTGATCACACACGCGTCATGTTTATAATCGATTTGCTCAACCCAGACGCCAGTGTATGTCAATTCTATATAGGTCTGTATCTGGCTTAACATTATTTACAATGTACATCATATGTAGATATTAAAAAACGCGATCATTGTTATGTGGACTCTGAATACATTACAAGACCCACACAGTTTCATAGCACCAAATAGAGAGGAAATGAGTTGTCCATACCAACAGAGAAATTGAAAGAAAAATAAAGGAAAGACCTATAATTAGACATAAATCAATTAGAACAAATGCAATATCATGTCATCTATAATCTAGTATTGGCATACTCAGTAATTATATGCAGGTCTAACAGCAATATTGTAGAATTTGCACCAGATAACAACTATTTAAAAAAAATTAATATATGTATATTACTGGTCAGGATCCTAATCAATGATATCTCTTTATCTTAAACATGTTAGGATTATATAATTGTGCTGAATATCTACCTTTAAATGTAATTAACCAATTACAAAGAATCTTGAATGAATGCAGTCAAATTTTTGCTTTGGCTATTGCCAGATGGGCCCCGTCTTACAAAGACTTACGATTGAACCGTTCAATTGTAACTCTATGGAAATCCATCAATATCATAATGTTTTCTAACAGGAAATTTGAAAAATGTCCTTCGTAAACAAAGGAGAACACTCCAAATTGTCAAGAAATCAATGAATTCATGAATATACATTCATATATGTTTATTTAAAAAAAACCATGCATTTAACATGTTGACTTTGCTGGCTTTCCATAGTTGCGATTGACTGGATCAATTGCAACTCTTTGTAAGACGGGGCCAACCTGATACACATCGCATGACCTTTCACTGTTGACCCTATTAACCCTAAATACAATCACTGTACACAGCCATTTCAGAATGCATATACATGTATGAGCCAAGTTTGAAGTTAATATGTCAGACTGTTCTTTGTTTCTTGGAAGAGTGAGCCACTCTCATAGATATTATGTGGCATCTAAACGTTTGAGCTTGTGACCCCAAAACCTAATCTGATCATTGTCACTGCAAAATTTACAAAATCCCCGATTGAAATTATTCCTTAATAACAACATATTTTGATATACACAAAGGCTGTTGAATCCTATTCCATTATCTTCGCTCTCATCCCTTCTGTATGTACCTTTGAGCTAATTTTAAGTTGATACCTCCAATGTTTGCAATTTATCACATAAACAGGATATATTCAAGTATGTAATATCCTATGTGACCCAACACCACTGAGCTTTGATAATAACTCAAAACTAATCGGACCCACAGTATTCCTACATGTATATAATTACAGTATCATTGGTGACGTATGGGGCCATTCCATACAATTGTTCCTAAAACGTTACAAATGACTTTATGAATGACTGCTGATCCTTTCTTGCGCCACGTGATACATGTATATCCCCATGTTGCTGACTTACATGTAGCACCATAGAACATGTCCAAATCATTTGTAAAATCATGCATAACTTTACAGTTTTGGGTTAGGGTTAACCTAACCCTAAAAAACAACCTGGTTGTTAATGCAATAATGTAATTGGGAGAGGTTGAAGGACAAACTAATGACCAGAACAATAAAGCATTAAAAATTATTTAGTATAAAAAGTCATTATAAAAAGAACTTTTCATTACATCAACTTTGGTGATACTAGAAACAGTGTAATGTCTAACATAATGCAGCAACACATGATTTTAATTTGATTTACTTAGAAGCAAAACAGGAATGATCCACATTGATTTATGTACCCTGGTGTCGTTTGCAGAGGGAGTTGTCTGAATCACGAATCTTGCTGTCGTTTGCGGACGATCTCATTGATGTATGCCTTCATCAGTTTAGCGATCTCAAACACCTATAACAAAATTGACAGGAAACAAGTTTTAAAAAAGTCATTATTAAAAAGCAACCAACATTTAAAGCGAAAAAAGAAAATGGATTTATTTTCAAGGCCTATGGAAAACACAAACACAAAAGAAAACATTCAAAATCAGACCTTATTTTATTGGGTCAATGAGAGAATGCATGTAGTACCAATACTGACCCAAGCACCTGAAAATTGGCCCCTAAATGGCATGATCCCTGTATAATCATTGGTGTAAAATTTTACCCCTTAACAGCGTATATGGTGATAAGATTTGGTTAAATGTACCCCTAAATCATGTAAATGGTGCACGATTATGTCAAAATTTACCCCTGAATGGTGTAGATGTCGAAGGATAAGTTAAAAAGTAACCCTTTTTCAAAACAATTTTGACGGTGCCTTGATTCATAAATCTGACTGTTATTCAACATTTTTTTAACGCGCATGGGTACATCACTCCATAAGTGTCCCCAAAGAAAGAAAATACTTGGTCAGATATGTACCTGAGTTGTTTCAAATGTTAGTTCATCTCTTCTTCCTTCTACCACGATCTTGTACTCATTCAAGATAGGTGCGCCAAATGACAGGATCCTAAAGTGAGAAAATGAAATAATTCAATTCTTAGTAATACACAAAGAGAGGTAGAACAGGCACCAAGTGCACTAGATATTTCACCAATAACACAAGGCGCACGCACGCCAGTAATTCAGACTCCCCTCACTCGCATGTTAAATCATAGCTCATCAAATAATCATGGAAAAATACATAATTCCTCAATGGATTTCATATGCATCCACTTGAAGGGATCGTCTTTCATGGTACATGTAAAACAAAACTCATGTATTTTTACCATGTAGCATTTCATACTGTACATCTCAAATTATAACAACCTTATATCACTGACAGCATCAGTCATCATTTGACTTTGTAAGACTTAGAGGTACATGTAGGTCACCTACTTAAACCAGGTTCAACAAGTTAATCAGTTTAAAAAAAATAATTAATAATTCTTCTTCTTCATACTGTCAAACTTTGAATAAAAGATGAGATAAAAGAATTTCTTTCATACAAGTTTTTGCGGACTGCTTGGAAGTTTCACTAAGATTGCACAGTGTGCACATATCATGCTTGAGAGAATCAAGAACTTCGCACCTTGTTTTCTCCTTAATTCTTTAATCTCTTACTGAATGTCTTCTATATTCAATCAAGTACTTGTGTAGGCTACAATTGATCAATTTTGACAAGTCATGTATCATTTTAAAGCTTAGAACGTGTTGCTTCAAGATCGATTAAAGTCTCACAATTTATTTTCGGGTGACTAACTGTGGGTTCTCGGTGACTTACTTTTCATATGGGATTTCTTCAATCGGATGAGCCATACCCTGCTTGTGTATGGCCACCATGTCAACCCCGACAGCCAACCAAAGACCTGACGGATACCGGGTGTCTCTACATTCAACCTCAAACAGACGGGCACCATAGTACGGCCACTGCCTTATGATGTTCATGAAGGCTTCCTGAGCTTGCTCGGGACTGAAATGCTGAATAAAGGAATTAAAAAGAAGTTAGAGCTATAAAATCATTGTCGGATTTCGGATAACAGGTACAGTATCTTTGCATTTGACCTCAAACAGACGGGCACCATAGTATGGCCATTGCCTGATAATGTGGGAATAAGGGAATGAATAAAATGACTATTAACCTGTTTGAGACTAAGCCCGCATACATGGGGGGTGGAGTCTACGAAGAACATGTGTTATAGTGAAATCATTTGGGATCCAACAGGTTAATAAAATTTTGGGTCACATACCATAATGCTTTAATAGCGATTGATCATGAGGTTGAGTTTTACCATTGAACAAACATTATACTAAATGGAATCAATCATTGATATCAGCACAAAAATCCATCGATCTGAGGCCTGTTGCAGAAAGAGTTGCAATCAATCGAAACTCTAAAAATCATTCATGTCGTGATTTTCTACCAACCAACAGCGCGCATTTGGGACTTGCCATTGATTTTTTGAGTTGTGTTTAAACGCAACTCTTTTTGCAACGGACCTCAGGTGATTTATTTATGAGGAGATATATCATCCCATAGATCATTTTATACCACCCCCTTCAGAAATGAACATTTTTCTATCCATAATATTCCACTAAAAATTGTGGGAGCTGCTTGCATATGACAACACAAATTATTATTTAAAAAAAAATCATATTCAAAGTCTCTTATAATTTTGATGGGTCTTCATCAAACCTCCTTCAGTATTTTTCTTTGAAATTTTCAGCTATTACCACTATCCTCTGGGTGAACTTTCCCTTTAAGAGATTCTTACCTTGAAGGTTTTCCACTTCTCAATGACCGCTGTAGTTGTAGCCGAGATATCATCCGCATAAACAGTATCAAGTATCGATTCATCTGATGCTGTGTTCATTTGAAAGAGATATAAGATGATGAAGCTGTTATCAATCAAATGAACATGTTTCAAACATATAACCCTGATCCTGTTATTTCGTCACAATCGTTATATATCAGACAGAATGGAACCACACAATTTCAAGTGAATACCACACAACCCTTTTTCATTAATTTTGAGGTATTATTTAATACGCAAAACAACATTTTTCATGGAAAAATCTGCTTTTTTTGCGAGTCACATCATTCATGGATCTAATGGGGACTTGCAAGAAACTTACAATCAATCACAAGTCAAGTTTGGGTCAAAAACCAACATAACTTTGGAAACTAATTGCATATTTACACCTAATTGCAGGCCTGTTCCTTGCACCAATAAGCAAAAGTAAAAAAAGAAAAAAATTTGCATTATTATACAAATGATAAACTAATGAGAGTGCATCGGTAGGTTTTGTGGGCATAAGGTAACTATGGAACTGTAAAACCCACGGGATGCAGCCGATTGGGTTCAGACTAGTTTCAATTGTTACCGCATGTTCACTAATCCTACCAATGCACAAAAAACCCGTGTATCATTTGTTTTATAGATTTTTTTACAACTATGCACTATAATTACCAACACATGGCTAGCCATGCATTTGGTAAATTTGCCGTGTACAAGTAATTACCGGAAGCATGGTAAATGCATGGCTGGCCATGCGTCAGCAACTAATTAAGCATTATACACATCCTATAATTACAACTAACATATCAGTTGTACATGAGCAATAAAATTTTGCAACTGATTGCAAATATTTTCTTGCAACACCCCCTAAGTATGTTCGGTCAGGAGAGTGTAAATGACCTATGGCATGTGCACAACTGTATCTTTACTATAGGTATTATCAAACATGAAACACGCACACATACACACAGCTGGAGAGAGAGAGAAGAAAGTTAGAAGGGAAAGAAGGCAAGAAAGAAAACAAGAAAGAAGAATAAGAAAGAGAGAAACATATGGAAAAGACAGAGAAAGAAAGATGGAGTGACAGAGATAAAGAGGAAGCAGTACATTTTTTCAAAAGTGTGATGGGCTATGCGAATGAATCAAACATGCCTCTGATTACAGCAAATCAATTAATAATGACCTTAGAACATGAATGTTCTTAGCATGATATGACCAATTGTGGATATGATATCACTGCACATGACTTCAAGAATAATTGCCAGCTACAAATCCCAAAATGAGTTTCAACATAATCCAATAAAATGACCATCCAAGTCTTTGTACTTGTATGTCATGAAACAATAATATGTGCCAAATTATTCTGGTAGAAAATGAGTTATTTATTAGAAGTGACCAAATTAACATGAAATTCCAGACAGATGTTAGGTCTTTTTTGCGTATCTGTGGTGGCAATCTTCAATGTGATCATATATTAGGTGAGACTACATGATATGACAAAGCTAGGTTTACGCTAATGTACCAGATCTAGATCTAAGATGAGATTAGGTTGAAACTAAACCTAGATTTTAGAGACTTATTCTTGTTGTTTGCTGCAACTTCATTGATTTAGCTTTATCCTTTAACAAGGGCATCATTACATGCTCATTCAGTCTAGTTAAATCTAATTGAACTCTAATGTAGCAGCCCTATGAAACAAATGTATTAGAACCAATCAAAAAGCTATGGTAAAACAGAATTTAATATGAGAAAGCAGGTTGGGTAATTGGAAAATTAAGAAAAAGCACTGTAGTTATAGGCGAAGGAGAATTCCTTTACTAAATTTCATACTGGGTCTCTTTCGATATTCTTTTTGGGGTTAGAAAGAAATTTAGGAGTTAAATTTCTATGGATGTGAAAAAATGAAAGAAATGAAGGTAGTACAACACTCCACATCATATCTAGAATAAAGAATTAGGAGGAAAAAAATGCTGCAAACTTTCATGCAAATTTGTTGTAAAATGAGCTGAAAATGTAAAAAAGAGGCTAAACTTACTTGTTATGCATTAATCATCAATTGGTAGTGGATGATTATAAAAAGATATATATAAACAAATGCGGTAAATAGATGAATACGTAATGAAAATTTTGAATTAAAGGTCTAATTGGATGATACATGTACAAAACAATGATTTCACAATGATTTCCTACGGAATTCAATAAAATGACCACCCAAGTGTCTGTATAATACATTTACAATATGGGGTGTTTCACAAACCACAAGTCTCGCCTGATTACAGGATCAATAGAATATGCAATATGATCTATTGACCCCTAAATAACCTTTGACCTTATCATCCTCATAAACAAACGTGTGGTATTACCCAATGCTTTTTTTGTACCAATAGTATCGATGCACAAATACAGAATGAGAGCAAGTTGAACAGAAACTTGAAAAAAAAAGTGATGGACATGACATCATATCATTTGACCTTAAACCTTTGGCTGGTAAGCTGTTTACATTGAAAATTGCAGAAGATTTCAGAGGTCATATAATGAAATATTGTTCACGATTTCCTTCAAATTTAGCAACCAAGGTTGACAGAAAATTGCATCTGAGACACAGTCCCATATCAATGTAAGAAATCTTCCACTGGTGAACATACCTGCCTTTTGAAGCCTTTTCAGAGTCTTCTCTCCTAGCCCTCTCAACGTTCCCTAGAATATTAGATAGACACAAATTTAAAAAATTCAATTCTATTCAAGAAGATTTAACCCTACAAAGAATTGCAACTAAATTTTGGTTGTGCATTAATATGTTTTCTACAGGAAGGCATAGTCAAATTAATATCATTACTTATACTTTCACATATATCCTCCATAGGAGCAATTCAAATTCCCCTGCAACTCTGTGTCTGATATTATGGTAGCAAAAAGATACAAAACATGTTGAAAGAAAAAATACTAAAATGACAACTTATGATCTGCTGCAGTTTCAGAAAATTCATACAATTTTGACAAGGGGTCATAGTAACCTTCTCCCCTCCCCTTAACTAACTAGGTGTTATCGTATTCAATATTTGTGCTATTTCATTTGCCAAACATATTTCATATATTCTAGTACACTTGCCATGTTACAGAAATATATCTGATGTCATCGATATAAATTCTAAATGGAATTCATACCTTTTCAATCAATGAATCCCAGTTGTGGGTCGGTCATTGGAGGTGCACACCAGTTTTAATCTGCTATTTTTTTTTCTTGTGTTAATATGCCCATTTAATTTTTTCCCCAAGTTAAATTCAGAACACAGTGCGCTTAGAAAACGCCGTATTAAGCGCCCTATAAATGTTTTGTATTATTATTTTTAATTCAAATTTAGATTCACATATTCCGAAGGAAACTTAATAACTCACTTGCTATGCAAAAAAAATAAATGATGATATCATTGAGAAACATACTGAATGGAGTTCAAATTAAATTTTCAATTCAAATAATCAGGAAGTAGTATATATATACTAACAAATTGGTACGTAAAATAAATTTCTGTTATTCACTGATTGGAATTAAAAATGAATTCCAAATATTCTGAAGTAGCTTACTAAAAAAAACTTTCTCTTTAAAAGAAATTATATGTAATTTCACTGATAGGAATTCAAATTGAAATTGTTCATACCGAGATGACCCCTTCTTTCCTAGATCTGCTTAGGGATGGGAAGCCAGCAAAGTCGTTATCTTCCTTCTTGTTAGCATTCTTAAACCTTTCCACTGGATACACCGATGACAGGTCTCGGCTGAACGGGAGAAAGGAGAATTGATGGATTTTAAATTATGTTCACAATTCAAATTTCTCAAATACCTAGTCATCACTAATACAGCAATTAAAATGTACAAGTGGAACAATTCGGAGGGGGAGGGGAGTAATGGAACAAAAGGTGCCCGTCTTCATTGTTTTCTCTACACTGCTAAAACACAAGTGTTAATTTAACACCAGTCTGGTATGTGTATCTGTATATTGGTCCACACCAGAGCGGTGTTGAAACAACACCGGTTTGGTGTTAAGCTAACACCAATCTGGCATTTAAATAAGCAAAACGAATCAGTGTTAAACCAATATTGGTTTGATAGGTGTTGTTTCAATGCTTCTCAGGTGTGAACTGATATAGATATTGGGATGTATTAAATCAACACCAGTGTTTCTAGTCTAGTTTAGTTTCCTCCAATGATGTTGTAGGACTAAGCCTGTTCATCGATTAGAGTAGAATGTCTATTGCTGCTCTCCTTCAGACAAAATTAGATGCGCTACTTATGTTGGCAGGGAGGGGTGGCAGGGGTATCGTAGCCAGTGAAAAATTTCATGAAAACACACAAGAATCGAAAATCACTCAAAGTCATAGGCTATCTTCTAATGCTTATCCAGTCTATTCTTAAATGCAATCACTGAACAAGCAGTAACTACATCTTCTGGGAGACTGTTCCACACATCTATCACTCGGTTAGCAAAGAAAAACTTACGCACATCAAGACATGAATATCTTTTCTCTAGCTTTAAGGAATGACCTCGTGTTTTACCACCACGTCTCAGACAGAAAAGCTCAGAACTTGTATCATAGTAACCATGTAGATATTTGTACACGTCAATCATAGTGTAACTCGTATTTTGGAAGTATGTCAAGAGCTTACTAGAGAAAAGCTCAATATGAATTTTTTTCCAAGGTGTTTGAATATTGGTAAGATTTAATAAACAAATGAATTTCTGTCACTACCCCTTATGGCCTCATGGCTGTCAAAATGTGACTTACATGTAGTAACATGCACTCGTACATTACAAGTTACTGTCAAACTGATTAATATTTTCATCTTTTCTCATGGGTAGCTCACAGTGGTCTGTGAAAATTAAATGCAGCTAAATAATAATGACGATGGTTACAACACCATTATCATTATCATCATCAGTATCATCATCATCATCATCATAATAACAATAATAATAATGACAATAATAGAGGATACTTATAGAGTACATAGTAAATATGAAGACTTACATCCAATCTCCATCAATATAATCCCCTTTAAGAGACTGCATCCTTAAAGCAGCTAGCTGGACTAGTTTATCATGTGATGCTGGGAATTGATTACGAAGAACATCCTCTACTGCCTAAAATGAATAAACAAAATATTATGCTTATGAAATTTAAAGATTTTGATGTAGAATATAATGACTGTTATTATGGTACCATCTAAATCAGTATGTCATCGTTAGTCTATTGGATTCTGTTTAAACTCATTATGTACTCATAACCACATATGTCACTTAAAAACCACATAACCACATCATTTATGTACCTGTACTACCAATTGGTGTAGGTTGCAGCTACGTGTCTTGCATTTACTTTTACAAGTCTGATGATGTTATGCTTAACATAAGCAAAAGGTCTGATGCGGAAGACTCTGAACAGTGGCTTTGCATCCACTGTCTATCCATCCCCATCTTGCTTAAGTTGCTATGGTCTTTTTATTGATCAGGATTCCGTATGGGTTTGTCATATGAAAACCTACCACCGGACATTCGTTTGAAAAAATAACGACTAAAGCAAGACAGCGATGTATAGCCGGTGGATTTGCAGTCGATGTTCATAGTCTTCCATATCCGACGTATTGCTTACGTTTTGTGTAACAGCAAAGATACAGCTGCAGCTTTTTCCTAGATTATACATGTAGACCTTATGCATATGGGGCCCATTGCATAAAACTTTTGCCATAAAAAACTGGCAAAATTTTTGCCAGAGTTTTTTAATGTGTAATTTTCAATGGCATAATTTTGTTTGCCATAGTTCTTGTTTATTTGCCAGAGTTTTGTCGTGGCAAAAGTTTTATGCTACGGACCCATGATGTCATAATCTCATTATCATAGTGCCCTCCCTCAGAGGATATTAGAACACGCGTAGAGCAGAGTTGTCAGAGATGCGACAACTGCAGATCACCAACGCACGCGTGGTAATGGCTTCATCAGCCTCTAAGATGGTGGCGAGATGACATGAAGGCATACAATTTATAGGCTAAGCCAGCATCACCCTTCAAGTCAAAGAAAAAAGGGGGTTCAGGGCAATTTCACCTCCAAAATGCTCGAAAGAGCCTAGGAAAATTGCAAAAAACAAAATTCATTACAATGTTAATTCTTATCTAATGCTGCAGATGTAGGCAGTAAGTTGTGAAAAGTAATAATATTAATAATATAGGGTATTTATATTGTGCACATATCCACCTTGTTAGGTGCTCAAGGCGCTCCTATATTACCCAGCTAAGCTAGGCGTTTATACAGCACATAGCTTTTTAAGGAATTACTTCCTACCGGTACCCATTGACCTCACCTGGGTTGAGTGCAGCACACTGTGGACCAGTTTCTTGCCGAAGGAATTACGCCATGGCTGGGATTCGAATGCACGACCTTCTGTTTCAAAGTCAGAACACTAATCCACTGGGCCACAACGCTCCATAAGTGTAGCCCCATGAAATACACACACAAAAAAAAAATCCTATTTTGCCTGATTCAAATGCCGTTTCCTACCTGTTCATACATGAAGCTGTATTCTATGCTATCCTGTTCCACATTCTTGGTATCCAGGAAACAAAAGAGTTTGAAGAAGAGCTGCCAGGGTTTGCCTCTGTCGCTCAAGTTCCTGGCCGTATACCTGTGGAATGATTCATGAGGAATACGAATTAGTCCTATTTTAAGTTTCTTGCAGATGTATGATATGCAGTGATAGTGAGATTCTTTTTTCAAAAATCTGAAAACCTAACAAGCAAATGACTACATACATGTAGCTGAATGGGGTAGACAATGCACTCTACAAACTTTGAGTGAGGCTTGCATAGCAAGAAGATGTGATAGCTCAGTTGGTAGAGCGGGGGTTTTGGATTCCAGTGACCCAGGTTTGATTCCCACTTGGTGTGCTAGCGCCCTTTGGTAAGGCATTATTCCTCATTACCAGGTCCCTCAGAGAGGACCTAAAGCTGTCGGTCCTCTGGTTGCTTGCTTACAAGCATTCATGCATTCTTAGCAATTAGGTAAAAAGTCATCACCATTTAGCATTTATGAAAACATAATTCCTTTTTTATGAAATGAGTCAGTGTGGAAAAAAAGCTGAAATTGAAAGAGGTCCAATAATTTCGTACAGAAAGCTAAAATAAGCTGAAAAAGCTGTAAATCTGACACCCCTGGAGCATGTACCTTTCAAACTTTGTGAGAACATCAGCAATCACAGTCCTGTCATCAATAGCCTTTTCCACTTGTCCACTCCTCTCATAGAGCGCAAAGCGATTGTGACATTTCTCCAATCCCATTCCTTTGATCAATGTATGTACGACCTTGACAAGAAAATATAAACAAAGAGAGAAGGAAATGAAATTGTATTGATTTCACAATCAATAACTGTTCATGTTACTATATACATCTGAAACATATACCTCCATCAAAACCTAGGAGGGAAAAAAAGGGCAAAGGTATTTTACTTTTTGAAAGCCTGAGGTCCGAATGTTTATATCTATCATTTCCACGTCCTAAAAATAATGATAGCTACTGTATATCTGAAGAGTTTCATTCCAAACGGTTCTCCCAATTTTTGCAAGAAGAATATCATTTAAGACATATAGTTACCACCATAACCCTTTACCTTGATGTCCCTAATACTAATAAGATCATTGCTGCTTTCGTATGCATAATAAGACAAAGTTTGAAGTTTATCAGTTTTACAATATTTGAGTACATATTGCAAAAACAAAAATAGGATGGATGGATGACAAAAGCACAGAACACAAAGGTTTGAGCCAGGGGGCCATTTCATAAAGCTATTTGCAAGTTAAGAGCGACTTTTAAGAACCACTGGTGATCCTTTCTTACACGCTTCACCATGGCCAATGAATATACCATTTGCCGCTATAAAAGATCACCAGTCGTTCTTTAAGTCGCTCTTACTTATGAACAGCTTTATGAAACACCCAGTGGGTTATAGAGATAGTGATTGATGCTTTACCTGACCAGCAGTAGTAGAAGAATTGATTGTGATCTGACACGAGCCTTCACCGTGACAATGGACGGTAGCATTCATCTCTCTCCGACCCTTTGTTGGAAAAAAAAAAAACACATTAAACATGAATACTTTTAATCATTTTTTATAGGGTTCCATTTCATAAAGACTTATTATAATAACAAATGCATGATTTCTCCAACACATTAACTATTAGCCAATCAGATTGAAGCATTTCAGTAGCTTTTAACTGTTGTAAATTAAAAAAAATATATTATAACAGGTTTTATGAAAAGAACCCCAGATCTAGGAGTGTTTCACAAATATCTAAATTAGACTAAAATTATACTTCACCCTACAAGGAGGGCGGGGTATTGTCATCATTATTAACTATTATTATTATCATTATTATTATAATTATTATTATCATTATCATTATTATCATTATTATCATTATCATTATTATCATTATTATCATTATCATTATCATTATTATTATTATTATTATTATTATTATTATTATTATTATTATTATTATTATTATTATTATTATTATTATTATTATTATTATTATTATTATTATTATTATTATCATTATCATTATTATTATTATTATTATTATTATTATCATCATTATTATTTAGCTTACCAAGATAGCAATGATCTCTTGTCTAGATGGAGGGAATTCTCTCGTTCTTGTTCTCTTGAGGGCATCCAAAGCAAAAGCACCATACTTAGCCATTTGAGTGTCTGGATACAGGTCCATTTGTCTACAAGAAAATAAAGAAAACACAAACAAATGATAATGAGAGGATTTTTAGTTAAGAATAATCTTGTTGTACTTGTAGTGCATAATATTCTTGATCTCTGTGCGCTTTACAGACACATTATTTATTGCATTAGAAATGAAAAAAAATTTAGTTTCATTACATTCAGTTTCAGTTTATTTCCATTATTCATATACAGACATTTACATGCTTGACATGAGTATAACATAATTATCTTCAGTTGAAATAAATGGTTCTTGAGACAAAATTTATACGCAATAAGAATTTAAATCAGTGAAAAATGGAGGGACCCAAGTTGAAAGCAAAGCTTGTGAGTTATAGGCCCCAATGGAAGAAGGAGATAAGATAAAAGGCTTTATAGGCTATATATTCAAATATTATTCTACATTATACTAAATATTATACTACATCATACGAAGGATTATATTCCTACTGTGGTTTTAACTATCCAAGATTATTGTTAACCCATGTATAAAGTTATTGCTCTCTTCTCCTTTCTTAATTTTCAACATATAACATTTATTTTATTACTTTTACATGTCTTTTGTTATTGCAATTGTTATTGTATATATTTCGTATTTTACCTTGTACAGAATTTTGCAATTCAGCCTTTGGCTGCGATGAAGTTTTCTGAATAAACCATTTCAATTTCAAACTACACAACAACAATGAAAAGGGTAAGTCTTGAGAAAAAAGTTTGCATGTACATGTATTCAATGGCTAGAAAAAATTGTGCAACAAGTTTAATCATACAGATTTCTTGAGATTATCGTTTCCTACCACTCTTTAAATTCACTACAATGGCTTCTTTTGAAACAGAGAATAATGTTCAAATTACTCTCGTTTGTCTACAACACACTGAATAAACTGGCTCCAGCGTATTCAGACTAACCTCTTGACTCAGTTTACACCAACTAGAGCACTTAGGTGGGCTGGTGACCCTCTTCATCTAACAATTTCATTGACTCATCCATTAGCCGGCAAAATACTCGAATGACTTGCCACTTGCAATTAGACAGTAGCAATTTTCAAAAACTTCAATTATATAACAAGAGTGTCGCTAAGCCGAGCACATAATACGCCTGTCTTTAACGTGGAAAATGGAGTCATTGGTAAAGCAAGAAAAGTGGAAGGTGGCAACTTCACCTTTGACCGTCTGACCTCAAATCAATAGAATTGCAGGGATCCATGGTAGTATCAAACGTGTTTTACCCACCTCTTTATGTGGAAGCGAACGTATCTGAGGATATTGCGGCTTGGAAGGAATGTTGCTGCCATGCAGGCAATTAGCTGCCAGTTGCGGAGATTGTTGTGACCGTCAGGATCGAGGACCTGGGTGGTCTGCTTGACGACTTGACAGTAGACCTCGTCCCTCAACTGTTTCAGGTCGTGTGCTGTCTGGAGGATTGTCTGTAAAGAAAGCAAACATTTATTATCGAGTTTCAAATGTGATATTTGCGGGCAATTCCAGAGCTGCCAACCTGAACAAGAACATTTCAGCATTTCTAAAGCTGAAAATCAGTATTTTGGTGAGGAAATCAGTATTTTGAAAGAAATATCATAGGACATCAAATAAAACAGAAACTTTAGAATTCAATATTTTGCATGAAACCATAAGTATTCTTATTTTTCAGTACTAAATACTGAAAATCCGTGCTACTTGGCAGCTCTGCGATTCCATGCTTTTGTTTTTTAATGTTATTTTTGTGTCCTGTACGATAAAGTAGTATTTTTCATTTGGATAAAGGTAAAGGATATGTAATCGAGTCAAGTTAAGTGTTGGTTCTTGTTCTTGGTATTGGCCTTTGTTAAGGCGGGATATTAATCAAGTTTTGAGAAGGGTCGGCTTGGGTTTGAGGTTGCTGGCCAGGAAAGAAGGGGACACCAGAGGAAAGCAGGAAAGAAGCAAGACAATAGGTTGAAGTTGCACAATTGAAGTCTGAAACATGTTTCAGTTCAACTCAATAAAAGACAAAATGTCTGAAAAGCGTAGAAAACGGCAGAGTGGGAGCAAATGTGGACATTGCAGATATATTAGTCAAATCAAATCAAATATTGCTAGTTATTGTTTTGATGAATCACTGAGCTATGTAGCATAACATCTTAGTGGTAATCCAACATGTCCATGCACACAAATGAGATTATCATACATTTACCTGTATAAGAGGTAGAGGATCAGGTACGTTGTCCAGTGAACCCTGTAGAGCTGGAAAGATCTTCACTGCTTCGTCTTGTAGGGTTGAGTAACCCTTGTCTGGATCTGAGATACAAACAACAAAACATTTTAGGTACATGTACAGAGAGCGACTGTTATTACCTAATGTGCGCATTATACACATCAGAAAATAATTTTATATGCAAAGAACTTTGCAACATCCTTCCAAAAGGAATTTTGATATACACACATAATTTACAATTTGGATGCATGTTATAATAATGTGTCAACTTATATGTACATGTACTACTGCCGATTGCCAATACGGAAAGGATACCAAGCAGAATAAGGTGTTAATATAACACATGTAATTTTAATGTGTCCATACAGCAGGGATACATACATGTAGTATAATAGCGTGTTAAATTTCTACTGCTGATGTGTCCATACGAAAGGGATACAGAGTAGAATAATGTGTTAACTTACTACTGCTGATGTGTCCATACGGAAGGGATACAGAGTAGAATAATGTGTTAACTTACTACTGCTGATGTGTCCATACGGAAGGGATACAGAGTAGAATAATGTGTTAACTTACTACTGCTGATGTGTCCATACGGTAAGGATAAAGAGAAGAATAATGTGTTAACTTTCTACTGCTGATGTGTCCATACGGAAGGGATACAGAGTAGAATGTGTTAACTTACTACTGCTGATGTGTCCATACGGAAGGGATACAGAGTAGAATGTGTTAACTTACTACTGCTGATGTGTCCATACGGAAGGGATACAGAGTAGAATAATGTGTTTACTTACTACTGCTGATGTGTCCATACGGAAAGGGATACAGAGTAGAATAATGTGTTAACTTTCTACTGCTGATGTGTCCATACGGAAGGGATACAGAAAAGGATAATGTGTTTACTTACTACTGCTGTGTTAACTTACTACTGCTGATGTTGTCCATACGGAAGGAATACAGAGTAGAATAATGTGTTAACTTACTACTGCTGATGTGTCCATACGGAAGGGATACAGATAGGATTATGTTTACTTACTACTGCTGATGTGTCCATACGGAAGGGGTAACAGTGGAGCCTTGAGTGGGTGGGGCGTACTCCTCAGGATAGGGTTGAGCTGGTAGATTCTTTCTAATCCCTTAGCATTGCCTGACACACTCGCCTCCTATAAAACACGGGCAAAAAATAAATCTAGGATTATTCCCAGCTTAAAACACAATCAAAATATTTACTGATTGTGCAAAGAGTTGGTTTGAGACATTCACGAGTATCGACATATACATGGTGCCTGACAAATAGGATTAAAAACTAATACAATGTCATTGAAACTAATTGAGCCTAAATTACATGCACGTAAACTTGAAATCATCATCACATATTGAAATTGCTACAGCCTGTCCTATAAAAAGTCAAATCTAACAACATTTTCATTAAAATAATTTTATCAAGACAATCTGATCAAGACATCTTAATCTTTTTTACAAAGTAAAATATCGATGATCATACCCTTATTTCTTTGATGAGAGTCTGGAAGGGTGTTTCTAGGGGTGGTTTGGTATCGATCACATCCTGGATAGCATTGGTCCACTTCCATGCCTCCTCGTTAGACGCTGTGTAGAGATTGAGGGATGTCCGTCGACTGTGAAGCGTAATCTTCCAGCAACCTGTCAGTCGCAAAAAAAAGGAAAAGTCAATTTATGACACTCATTAATCTTCTTATGCTCCTCAAATTGGCAATGATTTTGATCTTCTATTCATTTTCATACTTTGAGAAGGGAAATATGATACATCATCAGTTGAATATATAGCAATATCTAACTGATAGGTTGACAATTTGCAATTTTAAACAATTATTCTGTTGTGTTCAAAGCATTGCTGTTTAAAATATAGCAGTATCTAAACAAAAGGTTGCAAATTCGCATTTTTAAACAAAGATTTCTTATTTTCATTGCATTGCTATTCAAAATATATTCATCTGAACGAAAGGTTGCCAATTTGGGTTTTAAAACAAAGATTTTTTGGTTTTCATTGCATTGCTATTTAAAATATAGCAATATCAAAATGAAAGATTGTCAATTTGGTTTTTGAACAATGATTCTTTCATCTTTATTGCATGGGTATTTAGAATATAGCAATGTCCAAACCAGGGGACCGTTTCATGAAAGTTGTCAGCACTGACAAGTTGTCTATTTCTGACAATTACCATAGTAACAGTCAGAGGCCTGTGCCTTTCAGCCAATCAAAACCAAGGATTTCACTGAAATTGTCAGCACTGACAATTTAGTCAGTGCTGACATCTTTCATGAAACACCAACCGGGGCTCGACATTAGCAGTGGCCCAAGGCGACCAAAAATGAGAGTCTGGCCACCAAAATTCTGTCAAAGTTAATACTTGGTGGCCCGTTTGGGAGACCAAAGTTTTGATAAATTGCAATGTTGTGCATTGTTTTAGGAGCCCCTAAATTTGCTTTGCAGGCCATCAAAAATATGAAATTGATGATTTTGGTTGACCGATTGGGCCATAAAAAAAATAGTGTTGAGGCTTGTCTAAACGAATGATTGCCAATTTGTGTTTTAAAACATTGATTTTTTTTGCTTTCATTGCATTGCTATTTAGAATGTAGCAATATCTAAATGAAAGGGTGCTAATTTGCATTATTAAACAATGATTTCATTTGTTGTTTTCATTGCATTACGAGAGCCTCTGTGAGTTAACAACTATATCATCATTGTATATAGAATATCTTTCACTGAAAAATTTAGAATGAAATATTAACAAAGGACAACACCATTGCACCTCACACTTAATATGATATTTGAAGGAAAGAGCCTGGGTTGTTTGTATTCAGGACATTTTCATAGAATATAGGCAATTCATTTCTTTTAAAAAACTTGTTTTTTAAGAAAAAGTGTCTTGGAATTTGCAATTGTATTGTCAATTGGTTTCAATGGCTCTATATTGCTTTGCTCTGGCCATTATCTCATGCATTGGAGGGGAAAAACAATGAAAATTTGTGGGAAGCACAATGCACATGCACACCGATGTCAAACGAGTTTCCCTCATGAAAAGAAACCACCAATACATGTACATCTGAAAATACCCTTGAACTCATTGGGAATAAAAATTACTTCCAGACTACGATTATGGATAAAAAATGTATGTTCTGCAGTGTTGTAATGAATTAAATCATTTTACAGATGACAGTAGGATTAATCATGACATTTCTTCTTTTTTTTTACTGTAAATACACCTTGTCCCATCCCCAAAAGAAACAAAACATAAAGAGTATATATGCAATGATTTATGCTGTTTTTCATTAACTTACAGGTCTTGAAATGAGTTGCTATAAAAATAAATATCAAACTTAAATCATTTTTCAACATTACAGCTCAAATTGAAATAAAAATATATTTCAAAATAGTGAGGAACATCTGTGATAAAGAGATTTCTTTTTTTTTTAAAGGAGCAATAATGATAACAAGAAGCATTTATAATGTGTGCATTCTGATAAATAATCACTTAAGGTGCTTGTAGGCCCAGATTCAGGTGGATTAGACATAGTACCATTTTCTGGGGCATTGTTGTTTTTACACAATAGTCGGCCTCTCAAAATTATTGTCTAATCCTGCTGGATCCGCGCCTGATTGTACATATAACAAAAACAACAACAAAGTGAATTCATGAACATGACATAAATTTGTAGGACACAATTTGGGATTTCTAATATTGTTGTGAGAATAGACAGTGCTCAACTCCTGATGGGAAAGTGTTTTGAATGTTTATACATGTATTTCTAATAATGCTATTGAATAAAGAAGTTCGCTCCATTGGGCTACCCCCCCCCCATTCTTCATAGTGCCTAGCCTGGCTACATGGAATCAGTAGAAGTGGTAAATTGCAAATATAATAATCTAAGTACTTGACACTGTCAATGATATTCTGCCATCCCATGACAAAAGGAAGCAACTCTGATATTATAGTTTTTTTCAAGATAGACTTCTTTCTTTATTTAGGATACATGTTCTTCCTGTGTGCTCTATATAATGCCAGGAATTGGAGTCACAAAGCCCACACTTTTTTCCAAAATTCAAAAGCAACTATGTTCATGTATTTCAAAGACACATTTTCCTCCTTATCCAAGAAACTCATTCCAAAGGTTGTTTCCTTTTGTCATGAAAAATCTTGCAAAACTTTGCAAACTCCGCACAAGTGTCAAGGATATATTTTTATACTTACCTACAATAGCTAACAGTGTTTTATTTTTTTCAATTTAAAAAAGGCCCCCTGCAGACATGCTGATGAGATATATTAAACCTCAAAACATGAATTTTAGATGCCTCTTTACATTTCCTTTATTCCCTTTCATATCCCAATGTCAAACAGATTTTGTTTTGACATTCACTACATAGACAGAAACAAAGAACATAAAATGCACGACCAAACAAATTGTATCAATATTTTTTTTCTTCAAAAAAATGTATGCTTGAACTAAATAAGTGTAACTCAATAACCAGGGTCTGGGATAAAAGAAAGAAAAATAACCACAGAGTAACTTAACTACATATATACCAGTTGTAAATAAAAAAGTTTGTAAATTAATAGGTTAGATCACATGGTGTGTACAAGACAATGTTGTTAGTATTACATGTATGTTGACATTCCATTTTGGAGCTATATGTACATGTATGATGCATGCATGCAAAAAACCATCAAATCAGGCCCAAAAAAAATCTATTTTTACTTGTTATCTATCATTATCATTATCATTATTACTTCTTTTTTTTTTTTTGGGGGGGGCTACTTTTCATATTACTGCCTACATGTGCAACATGTGATAAGCTTTATCATTGCTGTAATTGGGAATTTTAGGGGCTCTTTCAGAATTTGAGCGCTAAATCGCTTCATGTTTATCCCCTGCATCTAATAGTCTTGCAACATCAAATACATGTACATGTAGTTTGCTGGAGTATTATCTATCTTTTCCATTAAAAAAAGTGTAATGAAAGTTTAATTTCTTTAGCTGTTGATCTATCATGAACACTGAATGTGACATTTTAGGATATCATGTGACCTCTTGGCAGGGTTGCATTTTTCTTTGTAAAAGGGCCATTTAAACACTTATAGATCATCAAAATCTAGAGACTCAGTATCAGAAAACTACAGGGCATATATCATGTATAGTTTGCTGTCCCATGTAAAAGGAAGCAAATCTGTGGAGTTTCTTTTAGTAAATAAGGAAAATGTGCCAATGAATGTTTTATGTGGAAATATATACTTGTACAGTTCCTTGCTTTTGAAATGCCTATATTTCAGATATTTGAAGGTTATTTAGAGAATACACAATTCATATCCCAAATCAAGAAAAAAGTCAATCTTGCAAACACAAAAAAAGTCAGTTTTGTCCTTTTGTCATGGTATGGCACAAAACTTTCAGCCCGTGATTGCTTGAGGAGAGGCTTTTTTTTTTTAAAGACAATAAATTCCAGTTACTATTATTCTTGGGGTAATGCTTACCAAAATACATCTTTAAATTAAGGCAGACAGTAAAATTTTGAAGCAAATACATATCATTCACACCATAACAGTGCCAGAACATTCACATTTAAATGGAAACAGGAGCCTTGACAGACACTCTTTGGGGGTTTAACCAATACTTGGGAGAGACTTAAAGCATGCATGCGATATTCAGTAGCAAAAATCGAGAACAAGTGTAATGAAAAGGTAACATGAGCAATCAATTATTTCACAAAACTTGTTTTTTTCAAAGGGAATACTATGCATGTTGATCAACACTAATTAGGCTGGAGGGATGGGACTTTCAGGTCAAGCCCCCCTCCCCTTCGATGCTTCGCACGTTTCCTGATTTTCTTCTTTGGAAGCTTGTGCCACATTTTAGACTTAATTTGTGATGCCCTAGTATCCAATCTTGAAGTTACATAGTATTTTATATACTTGCAATGAAAAATAATCTGATAAAAAATATGAGGGGGGGGGGGGTAATGCCTTAATTGGCAGCAGGAAAATATTTTTAACTAAAAAACTGGGTACCCAGTCATTTCAGGAAAAAAAAAATTCAATAAATATGTGCACCACGGTGAAAGGAAATGGTCATGATGTCTTGCAGGAAAGTCGGTTCCCTCCCCAAACCTTTTCTGGGTAAAGATTTTTTCTCTCTGTTTTTTGCTCAATAATATCGCTTTTCAAGTTTGGCTTTCATATTCATGCAATTTACAACACAATGGACATAGACATGCAACATCAATGAACCATCGACATGCAACATAGCTTTGACTTTCAAGCACTAGACCACGCATTTGGACACCATCTTTTCAAAAAATTTTCTGTCATATACATACCCTCTGGCCCTGACGACTTAGATTTCTTTCGGGTGCGTATTAAGGTGGGGACACGACTGAGCTTGCGCCCTCTAAAACCGTTACTTAACGACGGAGACACAGGAAGGTTTTCATACGTGGGGTTCTCATTTTCATTATCGATTCCGTTAGTGTAATAGTCGTTGGGTGCATCGTTTACTATATGCACATCTGAAGAGTGCCAAATGAATTGGATTGTTTGGGAGGGTAGGGGGGGGGGGGAAGGAATGGCGCAAGTCGAGTAAATGAATGAAAAGAGGTGTGAGAAATAAAGGATAATGATATTAATGACTGAATTGTTGAAAAGAACAAATTTATGATTAAAAAGAACATATATTAATCTGTGCATCAGCTATATTAATAAAATTTTCTCCTAGTGTCTACATGTATATCTGTTGCTATGTGTTTTAAGGGTTACTTGGGTGTGGATATAATATTAGATTGGCTTACCAAATATTACTGCAAGGCCAACTGCAATATTACACATCAATAATTATTTAAATATGAGCAATTTTTATAACTGTTAAACAAGGACTGCCTGGAATTGAACAGATAAATAAGAGCTGAGATTTTTCGCCAGTGTAATACTCACAGACAGATTCATGTAAATATCAATTTTAGCTTAATTGTACAATTAGGAAGTACAAACGTTAACACCACATACATTCATAAAAGTTAACTATGATTGATACATGTGTATATTATTGTTATAGTGCTCCATATTCCAGACGAAAAAGGCAATATTTTAATACAACACTGTGCACGATTCCTAAAATATTATGTATTTAAGATTAAATATCAAGAAAAAATGGACATAAAATTTGAGTATATGATAATTAGGCAATGAATGAAAGTTTCAGAGAGCATGGACTACAATTTAGCAATGTATACCAAGGAAATAAATGGAATACATGTAGTATACTGTATAAGCTGTTATTTTCTCAAGTTTTGTTTTTGCAAATTTTGTGAGTTGCCGCTAAGACATATATTAAACTTTGCCAAAATCTTGAAATGAGGTTGTTGTTTTTATAGCTACTTGTATTACTGCTGAAAAAGTTAAATTGAAGCCACTTATTTTCAAAAGTGTCACCAGCTTTTACAATAATATTTTATATATAAATTACTTGTCGACAAGTAATTCTTACGACAGAATTGAATACTATTGCACAAAGACTTAATTATTTTCCCTGTATTATCTATTTGGTCAATAACTCACAGCACATAACGACACCTGTCACTTGCAAAAACAGAGAGAAAACAACAGCATATTTACAGTAAATGAACATGAGATAGGAATGTTGATTTAGAAACAATGGAATATCATTCATGTAACATTCATATGTTTGAAAGTATTGAGATATAAATATTTCTATATATTCCATTAATCATGCAGTAGCAATGACAAGAAATGTATTTATTTTTTTAAACCCAGCTAGCTGAAGGGTTCAGCCTTGCAATTTTAGAAGATGCATAAATAGGACCTATAATTTTGCATGGGAGTCAAGACTTCTCATGTGAAATTGATAGGGTCGGCAGAGGTATGACGACATGAGCTCCTGATAACACGGTCGATATTGTACTTCTGAACCGAGCTCAGTGTTGGAGCTCGGGTTCAGCAGCCTTTCTCACACTCACAACACCAAACCCAACATCGAACTTGAAATGATCAAATGACTGAGGTATTACACATAGTATTGCATGAGCAATGAGGTTATTGGGAGCTTATTGATATATTTGGATTAGGACAAAATTTTCTATTTACTGATAAGCAGAAATCTGCTTTGGTTCTTGACCTTTCGTGTGAAAAGTCATTGAATTTATGTTTGCAAAACGAAATTCATGCTTTTCCCATTTTAGATCACGACTGAAATGGAATTACAGGTTATCAAAAATGGAAAAGACCACATATAAACAGAATCAAACTGTCCATATTGGTTTCAAAGAGCAGGGTTTTTTGGGGGTCAAGATTGAAATGAGAGTATAGCTTATTGGAGAAGGTTAATACCAATATTTGAAACAGAAAATCACCATCCCTATTGATTTCACAGAAGAGTTGTTTTTTTCTACCTACTGATTATTACATACCTTCTTCCTTGTGTGTCTTCTCGTCCGGTTCCGTGACGGAGCAGAGACTGTTGATCGCGATAGCCCCCATCTTCTGCTGGCACTCGATGCTACGATAATAGTCCAGCGAGTGCTGAGTCAGGACAAAGTAACGCTTCTTGCGTGAGCCGCCGGCCCTGGCGATCCCCGTGGTGTTCTCCTTGGTCATCCAGCCGCTTAGGATGACCTCCTCTTTCCGGTAGGTTCGTTGACCCTTATGGTATTGGGTCAATGCTGGTCAAAGTGATATTAAGATAATAAAATGACACAGATTATGTAGCTTTGAATCAGTGATAGGACGGTTCGCCATCATGTGATCATAGCAGTAAGGATACCACTTATTATATTCTAGGTTGCGAAACCATCGCAGGGAAATTAACTGCCTTGTAATGTGAACGGGGGCGGTATATTCACCACGGCGACGTCACCCACTGTTTAGCGTTTGCTTGGCCTTTCTTTTGTATCAATGCTATACAAATGCAAGCCAATTAATTCTCAATAATTTCAACATGAATGATCCCTACATCTTTTTCATTTAAATAATATCATTTGCTTATTTTTAACATGTTATAATGGTTATAGTGCCCTTCATTTTTCTAATAGATTTCATAGTGGATCTGGATTGCCCTCCCAAAGGCTTTATGTGAGGGTTGCCAGATGGACGGGTTTAGGTTGTAATAGGCATACTAGTACACTCAAGGCATGGATAATGGGAGATTTTTACCTGTGAGCCAATTATTCATTTCTTCTGCTGCTGATGCTACAAGGCTTATCACTCTTTCTGCTGTGATAATGGCAAAGGCATTTGGCCTAATGAGGAAAAGGAAAGCAGAATATAATAAAAAAATAAAACATTGTATTAAAATGAAATGTTGTAGGACCAACTCACATATTCATAAATATCAAATTGTGTGTATTAACAAGAAACTTGTTTTGAAGAATGTCTAACTATTGAGATACTTGTCCACTGGAATGCTGCTGATGAATCTGCTTTGCTGTCTATAAAACACTAGGGTAGATTAAAAAAAAAAACACAATATATATATAAAAAAAAGAGCTTTAATATCTGAAAGAGAAACTCCTCTTCTTCAGAACAGTTTTTTTACACCATTTCTGCAGCTGCTTGGAAGTTTCACTGAAATTGCACAGTGTGCAGATTTCATGCTTGAGCAAAACCGCGACATAAAAACTTGTTTAATCCCTTTTTTTTGTCAAGGTCTCAATGAATTTTTTCTGCATTCAAATAAGTACCAGTGTGGGTTATTGTTTATCAATTTTCACAAGTTATACATCGTTGTCAAGCTCAATAATATTCTCCAAATTCATTTTGGGCAATTTATTGTTGCTTTAGGGGCAGCCAGTCATGTAAGAGAACTCACTTGGCTACGACATTGACAGGTACGACTGAATCGATGAGACCCACATCAAGAGAACCGATGGCGTTCTTTGAATTGGCCTCCTCGTCCCGCATCAGACGAAGCTCTACCTCGTTGGCATTCTTCACTCTGGTCAGCACACTGTACCACTCACTATCAACGCACAGAAAAAAACGTGAAAATCATCAGTGAATCATACCTCAACAACAGCTCACAATACATATCGATGGTGGGGGGGGTGTTTCACAAAGATTTAAGTATGACTTAGAGTCGCACTTAAGTGCCTACACATACATGATATGCAACACGCAATCTTATTGGTCAATAGCACTGGTGCGCGTCCTCTTGGCATGATCTGACCAATGCTGTCATGCCTTTTATACTGTGCGCAACTAGGCATTTAAGTGTGACTCTAAGTCATACTTAAATCTTTGTGAAACATCCCCCAGGTGGGTGTTTCATAAAGCTGTTTGTAAGTTACAAACGACTGGTGATCCTTTCTCATGTTGTATGACATGCAATTAGCACCTAACAGTAAGAGCATTGGCCAGTTGTGTGCAAAGTTGTGCCTAACATTAACAAGTGGAATGCCTCCTGGATCATGCGATTCAACATAGCAGCAGTGCTGACTTTGATAACTACTGTAACTCGCACAAGATGTTAAGTGATACTTGGTTACTCTTATTTCCACGTTTTATAAACTAGACCAATACACTTTACAGAGATAGGATGGTAATTCAACAAATACCCCCCAATGTGGCCAAAGTTCATTGACCTCACATGACCTTTGACCTTGATCATGTGACCTGAAACTTGCGCAGGATGTTCAGTGATACTTGATTAACCTTATGTCCAAGTTTAATGAACTAGGTCCATATATTTTCTAAGTTATGATGCCATTTCAAAAACTTAAACCTCAGGTTAAGATTTTGATGTTGATTCCCCCAACATGGTCTAAGTTCATTGACCCTAAATGACCTTTGACCTTGGTCATGTGACATGAAACTCTAATAGGATGTTCAGTAATACTTGATTAACCTTATGGCCACGTTTCATGAACTAGGTCCATATACTTTCTAAGTTATGATGTCATTTCAAAAAGGTTAAGATTTGTGACCTCCTCCCCTGATCCCATTCCATTGTTCCCCTTGCTAACTATATCTCAGTTTTAGCAAATAGAACATTTACTTCTAAGATCAAACTTATTTGTTACAGTTTCAGAGGCACAACATGGAAAAATAACAGATGAATCAGAAATTTGACGGAGCTTACAACCATCAGTAATGATAGATATAAATTTTTACCCTGACATGGAAGTACAATCTTTATGTTTCCTTGAGAAATGAGCTAATATCCCTTACCTGCATTCATCAGCAGTATCAGCTACAACATGGTATGTACGCTGGTCTGTGATCAGTTCTAATGAGTTCTCTCTTCCTACACTGCTATCAATGATTTGCCTGCAATGTGAGAATTATATGATTAATATAATTATATGAGAATAATATAATTGTAGTATGATTATACGAGAATTATATGATTGTAATATGATTATATGAGAATTATATGATTGTAATATGAAAATTCTGTGATCTGCCGATGAGAATTTTTAAAAAAGATTATTGGTATGAAACTGAGTAAAACTGGTCTCACATTGTCTCATCTACAGCTTGGAGAATAATCACTACACAGTGACGTATGGAGCTCAGTAGAAAAGCGTTCCACTAATTGTTTTCCAAACCATTTCTGAACCAATATGGCTCAAACATATATCCCGTATGTTCAAAATTTCGAATCTGATATTATAAGGAGTCATTTTTTTGTTGGTTCATATTGTACATGTACTTACACAGCGGTTCTGATGTCAATCTTTCCAAGAAGTTTAGCACCATCGGAGTCAGATTCATAGTAAGAGAGTATGGTATCCTTCAGAACAAAGAACCTCTTCTTCCAATTACGTCTACAAAATAATAGAAAATGGATTATGAATATTTATAAACATGTGGAAGCAGGAGTGAGAAATAAGTAGTAATGAGATTTTGTCTCAATCATAGTCAAATCTTCATCATCAACTCTAGACTTGGCAATCCTAGGCAAACATGATAACATGTCATTGCCAAAAACAATTCAAAGCTGAAGGTATTATGTAAGACTCATCTTAGGCAACACCCTGGACCATAAACTCAATTAAAGTGGTGTAAGGGGAATAGTGATTACCTTTTTGACAGGCAACAATATACCTAATTTGACCTCTTTATATCAAACCTGCAATGTGGCATTCCTCAAGGGTCCATACTAGGGCCTCTCTTATTTCTAGTCTATATAAATGATATTTCAGCAGTTCTTTCCAATCCATCCCATGATTTCTTAGATTAAGTGCAGCCAACCCCATAAGGGTGTCTGTTTCTTCGCCAAAAGAGTACCAAGTGCTGCTGGGACCTAATCCTGGGCCAGACATCAATGTGTACATGTGCATGTATGACTTTAGGTATATTTTGCTATAATAAACAAGAAAGTTACCTTGATAATGTTCCAGTTCCTCCTCCTTTCTTCTGAAGCCATCCAGATTTTAATGCTTCCTGTTGGTAAAACATTTTGATACAATAACCATCAAGAAAATTTCACAGTAAATTTTCAATTGCAGTGTTTAGCAACAAACAGGTGATTTTTCAAGTCAATTCTAAAAAAGAGTATATTATAATATAAATTCTCATATTTCAAAAGAAATTGAAAATTAATAAAAAAAATTAGAACTTATATCCTTATAATTATATATTTTAATGTGTTGCCTTAGGGCCCCATCAGAAGTATAAGTTGCTTGATAGAGATCCTGGTTCATCACTATCATAATTGATTATAATTGTTAATGATTTGATGTTGAGTTTTAATGTTGCAAACTTCACTTAAGTTTAATTAAGTTCTCCATATAACAGCATGGAGTTACTCAAAAATTTCATTTTTGTCAAATTTGTGCTAGTTGCATTTGTTTTTCATGGATTTTATTTCCTCTCATCCGGACCCTGTAGCAAATATGAAAGAACTACTGTGATTGACTCCTAGTCACTGTTTTACGAGAAATGCACATGCAAGAATGACCATGATTGGACATTGGCATTAACCTTTGTGTTACAGCGCCCTCTATCTAGTATAAGAGAGAATGAAGAAGACTTTTTACCTGTTTGGTTCTGAACCACATCAAGGTTTCATCTCGGAGGACAAACCAACGCTTCTTCCATGTGTTCATCATACCTCCTGTATATAGAGAAGAACATATCAAACCATATCTGGGCCCCATCTTACAAAGAGTTATGATTGATCCAATCTATTGCAACTCTATGGAAATCCATCAGTGTCATAATTTTTTCTACGAAAAATTTGCACAATGTACTTTTTATGCAAAGAGAAGCGCAGTGAATTTTCAGGAAAACAATGAATGTACGAATATACATCACAGCTAGAAAATATTTTGAACAAACATGCATAATAGATGTTGACGTTGCTGGCCATCTATAGTTGCGAGTTATCGGATCAATTATAACTCTCTGTACAATAGGGCCCAGGGCCCATCTTACAAAGAGTTACTATTGATCTGATCTACATGTACCTACACTACATGGAAATCCAACAATGTCAATTTGTTTTCTTTAGGAAATTTTCACAGTGTCCTTTGAAATCAAAGAGAAGCATACTGAATTGTCAGGAAACCAAGGAATATATGAATATACAGCAAATGTATAAAATATTTTGAACGAACAAATATTTTAGATTTTGACATTGCTCGCTTTCCATAGTTGTGATTGATTGGATCAATCGTAACTCTTTGTGAGATGGGGCCCAGGGCTCTGTCTTATAAATATTTGCGATTGACACTATGCAGGCTACAGTAATTTATTCTACTTTTTCCTATCCCAGACAACATGGAGCTGTACTAGAATCATCCTGACTTAATATTCTCTTTGCATGTTCTTTAGTAAATTGCTCCTTGTTGAAATGCTGAAAAAATACTTCTACATGTACTACCAATGATAATAACAATACTAACCATTGCATTTCATATTTTTCCTATCTTTACTTCGCTCTTTCTTCATGGTTTAAGGACAACAAAAATTATTTCAGTATGAATGATTATGAATGATTTTAGTGCCAACAACTTGTATTGTTAGATATACCTGTCACAATTTGCTGTCAATAGCTAAAATCTAACCTGGATTCAGATTACAGAGAATTATGTTTATTGGTATCATTATTATAAATGATACATTTCATTTATATAGTGCCCTTTAATGAGATACAAAGCAGATTGAAAAATAACGGGAACACAAAATCGGGGTCTAAAAAAATATTTAAAAAAAATAACTTCATATGGAAACTGTACAGAAATGAGAATTGGTAAATTTTAATAGACTTCTAAAATGTGGTTAATTGTTAGTAAAGTCTTTAATGAAGGCAAGGAGTCCCATGTTTTGGGGGCTACAGTAGAAAAGAGCCTCATTATAATCAATACTAACCAGCTTTCATCTGGAGGAAACCCTCAAAGTACTGTGTTTCGTCAGACTTCCTTGAAATGGTGTCATCATCCTCATCTTCATCCATCTCAGAAACATCTTCAGGCAAATCTTGTTCAAACTGAAATAAACAAAATTATAATAATAAAGGTATATTTTAACCAGGGAAGCCACTTCAGTTCTGAAAACTATTCTCCCAATGGGCCCTGCTATTATAATTACCCTGGCTTTAGCTGGGCTGCCTTACAAGTAGGTGCTTAAGAGTTAAAGGAATTTCTTCCTACCGGGTACTCATTCACCCCACCTGGGTTAAGTGCAGCACAATGTGGATGAGTTTCTTGCTGAAGGAAATTATGCCATGGCTGGGATTTGAACCCACAACCCTCTGTTTCAGAGTCAGAAGACTAATCTACTGGGCCACAACGCTCCACAAAACAATAACAAATGTCAAATGATAAAGCAAAAAGTTTCCTTGAAAAAGGAGACATCTTTCTATATAACATTCTCAAAGGGAAAGAGCTACATATCGTTGTGTGTAAATGCGGATAAAACAACATACCTGTATTTCAGGATATAACAACATCAACATTCAAAACAAGTGAAGATGATTTCAGAAGAAGAAAAAATTCTAGTGCTTCAATACTGAAAGGCTGGGAATGAAAACCCCAAAGGCATTCTTTTAAAAAGTCTGCAAAATGCAAAGATGTTGCTTTTTACTACAGAGTACTAGAGTTTCAAAAGTTCATATTAATAGTCTGCACACAATATTGAAATTTGGTCAAAAGATGATTTCATGCAAAATGGAATACGCAAGAAAGAAAATTTCATAGTGAATTTTCCACATCAATGTATGATTGTATGTAAGGTCAATGTCAACTTCATACTGTATGTTGAGACCTTGCTTACAAGTATTCTGCTTATTAAGGGTATCGCTCCATTTTTATGTTGATATGTATGTCAATACTACGTTTAATTCCAATTTAAGCTGACTTTGAAAGATTGAAATAAATTGAATTGAAAGCATCATGTTGGTTACCATGGCAATTTGTTGATCAAAATCTTGCATGATGTCCTTTTCAGCCTCTGCTAACCTAGCCTGTCTCATTCGTTCTAACTCAGCTTCACGTCTTGCAACCTCCTCCTCTAAAGCCCTCTCCTGTTCTTCTTCCTCTCGCAGTAATTCCTCCTCCCTTCGTTTCCTACAATAATATCAAAACAATGAGTTAACAAATTTTCGGCATTACTCCTATTTGTTTAAGATCGGTATGCTCGATCTCCAATGAAAGTCATAAGTCAGAAAAAATTGGAACGAGTGGGATTCGAACCTGCCATCTATCGTACTGCTTTCCAGGCAGCGACTTAACCACAAGGCTATTCTGGTTCACGGCTAAATCAAGAAATACTTTCGATCCTCTTCTTTCTGACTCATTTGTATGAAAACAGCTTTAAATTATGAACTCAAGTTGTGATAAAAATCTCTAAATGAGTTCAAACTGAATCCATAAAAATGTTTGCATGTATACATAAAAAAGATGTGCCAACTAGCTCTGGACAATAATATGTTATTGCTGAGAAAGGAGCAAAATAAGCATGAAATTCCATAAAATGTTGGGTATTTTTCAAAACAATTTCAGTACACTGTCCCGCATTTTTTGTATTAATGATTACCAGAAATACTGGTTTTCAGCGAAGACTTTCAGATTTCACAAAGATAAGCTTTTTTCAATGGCCCCCAAAACGCTATATTTGTCCAGTTTTGATTAACGTTGCGTTTACTTAGCTCCCATTATCATAAACATGGAAAATTTGGCATTTATCACCAAGTACACCAAAGGGTTACCAACCGTGCACAAAGCCATTTGTGAACACAAATCATATTAAGAAGATCACCGTGGTTGTAGTTTCTACATACCTTGTCTCCTCCTCCTCTCTGATAAGTCTTTCTTCCTCAGCCTAAAAACAAAAATAGAAATATCAATTTTTGTTCACATCATTTCAGTATCTTTTAAATGTTAATGCCAATAGATCAGTTCGTACATGTAGTTACCTATGGGCAAATTTGGTCAAATGACCTTTCACTTCTTTCATTATGATAGGCAGATTTCAAAGCAAGATATTATGTAAGCTTGCCTTACATAGCAGGATGAAGAAATTGAATAGACAAGGTGACCAGAATAGCACACCAATGAACACTCTATGAAGATTTTTGTTGCATTTCTTCATTGAATGCATTGTACATGGCCAACTGTAAAAAAAACCAGTGTTTGGATGCATTGTTTTTTTTTTGTGGATCTTATTAAAAACACATTTCAAAAGAATATATGAATAATCAAGACATCTACGATGTTGCTTATCTCATTAAATATAAAACCACCATTTCACTTATGTACCAATGACCTTCTTCTGATCATGCGCAGAATGGAACTAGGAACTGGCTATTTGTTATAAGTTTTATGAAATGGGCTCCAGCTGTCCATAATTTTGATTTTGGATATATTCTAATTTGCACAGTAAGGTGAGAACAGTGCTGATGCTTTAAAATTGACAATAGTCAGAACATTTAATATTACATGGTCCTTATGTAATTATTACAGACATTCTTACAGAGAGTGGTAAGAGAAGAGTTTATTTTGTCTGGAAAACTTATACTCGTGACTTTGATGAAACTTTCTATATCATGCTAGTTTGATGTTTCTCTATTTATTTGTAACATCTTCATTGACGTAAGATGCTGGATTTTGGAGATGGGTTTCAGACGTACCTTTTTCCTTGCCTCTTGTTCCTCTATCATCTTCTGTTTTTCAATTTCCCTCGCCCGCTCGATCTCTGCCAACCTAAGTTCTTCCTCTTGTTTTCTCTTAGCTTCTTCCTCTTCTTGCCTCTGTCGAGCTTCTTCCTCAAGCTAAAAAAAAACAAAACATTCAAAAGCGTGTCTTGTTTATTTTATACCTGACTTACATGTATAACACATCAACTTTGACACACAGCAGTGGTACAGAGCCAAATGGAGGTCTTCTTGACAGCTTATCCAAGCGAAAAAATCAAATACCCATTTAGAGAAAACATTTACCAAGTAATGTGGAAGTAATGTGTATTTAAAAATTGACCCGCGGTATCTATGCAAAGCGTTTGACATATTATCTACCACATACATCTGATAAAATATTCTTCATGAAAAATATTACTTTAACTATCTGTATCAAATGTATCAACAATCAGCAAGCATTTACAAAATGTGACTGTGAAAATTAAAATTGAATTATTCAACGTAAGATGTACGTGTGTGTACAATTTTGAAGCAAATTGTGGATATACATGTAAATATAAAATAGAATAAATGAAACTAAGTGAATGTAAAGATAGGTAAAACCTTACCTTCCTCTGCAATTCTTCCATCTCTTTCAGCTTTGCTTCTTGTTTCAGTCTCTCCAGCTCTCTAGCAAAAGAATCCATAAGATATTATTAGATATTACTTAAACAGATTGTGACTGAAATTAAATACATATACTTAACCAGAATGAGATGACTTCACCCCTCAACCTTTCACACAACAGTATTTTACAAAACTCAAAGAGCCTGCCACAGTCTCTCATGACTTTTTCGTTTAAGTCTTGTGCATCCTTTAAGACAACATTAGTGACAATCAAGCATTCACAATTCAAAGAGTTCTGCAACACATTGTACCATGTTTCAAGCAATATTTATAACTATGCAATTTTTTTAGGGGAGGGGACCGGGGTGCATCATAAGTGAGTAAATTCAATTAATTTCATATATGTTACAACAAAAATATTGCTTTTGATGACTTTGAATAATTACAACATACATGTATTTATAACTACGTCAATCTGCATAATTCATTTAAAATAAATTGAAATCTAAATTTTTCAGAATAAATTACACACCATACCATTCTATAAATTTCTCAATATGCGCAACTTTCATCACATAATAAAAAGTTTACCTTTGTTCTTCTTCTTCTCTCCTTCTCTGTTCTTCCCTCAGTCTTTCTTCTTCTTTCCTCTTCTCTTCCTTCAGATAAGCAAGATACATCCTGGCTTTCCGAGCTCTCTCATACTTCTGCATAACGATCGCTGCATTCTTCACACGAATGAAAGCAAGGCGCTTCTGATGCATCTACATCAACAACAAAAATAAGTACATATACATGTAAGAGATGCACTTTATTCAATTTGTAATTTCATCAAACATAATAAGTTTAAAATTCAGCATCCACTATAGCCCCAAATTTTACAATGTAATTCATATTACAATATAGGGGTGACATTGTAATTTGCATACAAACAGTTTTTTTTTGTGACATCACATTATAAAAAAAATAATACTGTGTTACATACCCTAACGATGTTCTGTACCACGATGATCTTGGCTCTTGTACGCAGGTATTGTTTTCTACAAATAAAAACATACAATCACAAAAATGGAAAAAAACAACAACCAAAATTGACATTCAAACATAGAAGACATGAAATTGAGAAAAAAAATAGGGATACACAAGATGCAACAATAAAGGCACAAAGAAATAAAATGACAAACTACATATGTCTTTCAGTTGGCTGAAATAAGGTATCTCCATTAACCTTTAGTTCACAAAGAGGGGGTGGGGGGTTACTGACTCCTTCCCCCTCAACAAATTTGATGACTTGTCCTCTGCAAAAAATCCTGTGACTACATTGCTTGCTGATTTTTCATTTACAAAAATGTATTATAACTAGTCCAGACTCCGTAAATCGTTTCAATAATAAATCTCGGTTTACGTAACTTAAGAAATACATAATACTGCTGATTACCTTTGCATATGTCCCTTGAAGACAGCTTTGATCAGATCAGCTTTGACTCCTAGCATCCTCTCTCTTTCCCTCTCTAGCGTATTCTCCAAGGTCTCTTTTAGGAATGCTTTATTCTTTCCAAGCTGCCACTGTTTCTTCGTCTCATCATAACTCACGAGGAGTACTCTGCACTTCTCTTTGGCGTCGTCCGATGACGTCATCTTCCTCACCGTCTCTTTGCTCAACAGTGCCTTGTACCTGCAAGAGAGTTCAAGCTCAGTTATTCTAAGAGTGTGTTTCATCATATTCCTTAGGCTACCATCACAATTAAACTCAAGCCCAACATGATTCTTTCAGCGTTTAAAGGGGTACTCCAGACTGAAAATATTATGAATTGAACAGAATAGGTAAAATCAGGTTAACAGGACAGTAAAAAAATTCATCAAGATTAGACAAGGAGTAACAATGTTAGGATTTTTTAAAAGATATGCATCATTTCAGCTATACATTTGTATGCATGTCTTCATGATATGCAATGAGCAAACCCATGATGTCGTATACCCACTTATTCTTTTGGAGTACATGTATGTCTTCCAAGAATACAACAAAAATGGACAACTGATTTCATGTGTAAGAATAATAATTCTGCAACATATTTTGTTATAAGGGAGAAATACATGTATCATACACACATGCATAAAAATATGAAATAATTATATCATGTAATAACATAAGACAAAGGATTGGAAAGGAACATGACACTATCACCCAACCTATAATGATGGCATGCATATAACTGTTTTCACAAAATATTGCTTAACTTTAAAATTCAATAACTAGAGAAGGCACATTGTAGAATCAGAGGGATGTTTCACTAAAAGTGAAGTATGCCTGGGGGCGTTGTGTTGTAGTCGTTACCACTCTCGTCTTTCAATCAGAGGGAGGTGGGTTCAAATCCCAAACATAGCGTGTTTTCCTCGAGCAAGAAATTTACCCACATTATACTGCACTCGTCCCAGGCGAGGTGAATGGGTACCCGGTAGGATTTATTCTTTGAATGCTTTAGCACCTACATGTACATGTATACCACGGCTCAGCAAAAGCCATGTAATATGACACCAAGTATCAAGCGCAGTAGAGCATATGCAATTGTAGTAGCTGCGCTATACAAACAGAACATATTATTATTATTATTATGCTCACATGGAATCATCATACGCAGTAGTGCGCGTCCTCCAAGAATAATTCAACCAATGCGGTGACGCAACTGGGAATTTAAATGCGACTCTAAGTCACACTTTGTTAAATACCACCCAGGAGTAGGACCCTTGTTACATTTAATGATACTTGTAAAGTCCACGGTCCTGCTGAATTGCCTTTCAAAAATGCATCTTTTTTTTCCATGTTTCATATATCGCTTCCCTCCTAAACTTTGTCCCTCACCTTGCAACAAAGTCTTGAAAGGATCTTCTGACTGGATATCCTGCCCTTCTAATCTTAATCGTTTCCAGCATTCCAGAGTAACGAAGCTGATTCAAAACAACCTGGGGCTGGAACTTGGATGGTTGCTGCAAAGATCAAATTAAACACCATTAAATAATAATAGTAACAATAATAATACTAATAATAACAACAACAACAATAATATTTTATTGAGCGAACACACTGTCAAGACGCTCATGTCGCTGGCACAGCAACAGTTCATCATAATTCATCTATTAAAATAATGTATGAAGCAAATGAAAAGATGATGATATTAAAGCTAGATGGGTGTGAAAATGAAATCTGAATTTGATTTATAATGGAAATATCTATCAATAGTACATACATGTACATGTAATAGGGCATAAAAATAGAGGTGGGCTATAGAGGGTGACATTTTCAGATCATGCTCATCACACCTTAGTTTGATGAATTAGTGCACACTGACACCATAATCAGAAAAAAAATGAAAAAAATGTGAAAACCAGGGTGCCCTGGCCGAAAAACCTGAAAATCCAAGATGGCCGCCGGATTGCCTAAAAAAAACATGTTTTTGGCCATAACTCGGTCATTTTTTTTTTTTCATCTTTTAGACTAGTTTTGGTGTCGAAACCTATGTTTTGGGGGTCACTGAAGTCATTTATGGTATTCCTTTTAATATATTAGTGTTAAAATTCATGTTATATCAGTATTTAATCAAATTTCTACTTATTTCCTCCAAAATGCGAATTCTTACAGTATTAATTCCTACAGATGACGTGTGCATCACAATCAACAGTTTAAGCTTTCTTCTTCTTTTTTCTTCTTGTCTCATGCCCATTATCCCAAATGTCATCCACTTTGTATTAAAGTAGGCCTATGCACAATAGTTCCAGCACTGCCATGACTGCTCCCTTTATCACCGCATGTAATGTATCACTATTACCACTCGATTACTACAAACATCAAATAGTAGCATCTCTTAACAGTCAGCACATCCCTCTACACACTTAATATGTGTTGTATGTGAGCCACACATATATTTGATGCAGGCAATATTATCTCTACCCTTGTTCAGCATGAAGTCAAGTTAGGGCTTTGTGAAAAGTTAATTGCATACTATGCCATACATGCCGACCCTGAAATCCTTCCTCAAGAAGAGTGTGGTCGGTTGTAGCAGCATTACAGGCACTGACAAAACAAGTATAGTTAGGACAGACACAAGTCATCCATGTGGGAGACCTTCGAGAGTGAGGTTGCATCTGCAGGGAAAACAAAGAAGCACAGCCTCTTCAATGAACACCAATTTGCTCAGATGGGATACACTGCTGCAGTCATTCTATATCACATCCCAGAGTATGAGGCGACATTGCAGAACATCAAATCCAACAACCTACTTGTTCAAGCCTGCCATCTGTAGTGTACCTGAGTGTGATTTAGTCATGATAGTATTAGCCTGGTTCACATACTGCATAACCCTGCACTCCTAACATGGTGGAAGTCAGCTCACAGAATGATCTAGTGACCATCCTCCCACGTCTTCATGATGATCTGCTGAATAACAAGACAGACACGCTGTCTTCATACAAGGTACCATACTCTTTCCAAGTGGAAAAACCTGAGACCTTGTAAGGCTTGTAGGCATGTATTTGCAGCAAATGTGTCAGCAAGCTGCCAAAGATTTGGCTATTCGGAGAGGAGAGGAGTATGGATTTAAGCAAATGGCAGAAACAGGTTTTGCAGAATCTAGAGCAACTGAACTCTAGAAACTCACACCAGAAGATCTCACCAATCTACCTTCAAACAATTTACAGTGTGAGCAGGATCTGTCAAAGTTTGACAAACTAGCAAAGCTTTCCGCTGCTGCTTCTAATAGAAACTTCACTGCCAAGGGTATTTGAGATGATATGACCTTGAACAAGGCTGGTGTAGTAAACTGGAAAAAGCGACCCATATAACATTGCAAAAATGTTGGGTAAGAGTGAGCAGAAATGGGTGGAAGAGCAAAACATCCTCTCGCAGGAAAATCTTCAGCAGAATGTGGCCCAAGCACAACAAGCAGTAGAGTACCAGGTACATGTACATGTATGTGCATAGGCTGTTACAGAAATGCAAAAAATGGGGAGGTCCATTAACAAACGTTGATGAGCTTCAGGAATGCCAGGATACCCAGGATTCAACCAAGCTGAATGTTACATGCAGAGCTGTCATATCCCAGACACACATCCCATCTAGATTACTTGGTGCGCCAACACTTGTATTAGGTCAACCAACTACCGTATGTGAAACAAAAATGAAGGTGAACTTGACTCTTCTATTGACTGGAGGAGAGTCTGATAATCTCCCTGCCCCTTACTGCCTACTGAGGATGACATGCATTCAATCTAAAGTCATCCAATGGGATCACACAGCCAACTGCCCATTCAAACCTTGAAGAAAATACTGACAAAGACAAAGAAGTGGGCATCAATGAGTTCTGCAGTGTGATATGGGATTACGATAATGAACGAAACTGACATCGTGAGGGATATGAAATCGAGCACATGGAAAGATACCGATACTTCAAAGATAAAAATGGGCAGATCAGCATCAGCACTAGAAATGGCCAAAGCAAGGTGATGTACAGACAGTACTGCCGATGCAGATTCTTCTATGTACGGGTAATGTAATTGGCTCATGGGATACATCTTCCAGCAGAAACATTACATTTGTGCTTGGCAATCGGCATATCATTTTACAATTAAATACCCACAGTGGACCTGTATAGTTCTCTCTGACTAGAGGTCTGATGACCAAATAATTGGTACTTCAAAGCAGATACAGTGTTAGTACTGGCTCCACAGTTACCATGCATGCCGACTCCTAATTCACTAGCCACATACAGGTGTCGCACAACACAGTCATGTGTAGGTTTTTGGTATATTTCTCGATGTATTGTTTAAATTAAAAAAAAACTTTTAGTAGCTAGAATTTATTATTAGTAGTATCATAGCTAGCATGACTTGAAGAAAATACTGAAAATAAAGTACAAAAATTGTGGTTGGGGTAGGGGTGAAGGAGAGGGAAAATTTAATATCAAATATGGGGGAAAATGTGAGTTTAATGTAGAAGGTTAGGTTTTACACCAAAAATATCATTATATTCAATTTCCTTGACCCCTAAAACATGGGGTTAGATACCAAAACTATTACAGTAGACAAAAAAATGACCGAGTTACAGCCAAAAATGTCTATTTTTAGCCGAAACGGTGGCCATCTTGGATTTTTTACGTTTTCGGTCAGTTTTTTTTTTTTTCCGGATAATGCATTTTTTTCATTTTTTTTTTCACAAGTGGTGTCAGTAGGTACAAAGTCATCAAACTAGGGTGTGATGAGCATGTTCTGAAAATGTGACCTAAAATTGACCCTCTATAGCCCACCTCTAATAAAAATATCAATGAATCAATAAACACATATTCCACACATCAACATGATTTGATTTGGAATATTCAGACTCAGCAAATACAGGAATTTATACATGTCATTATATATATTTTTTTACTCATTTATATGCATGTACATTACAAAAATAATAATAAAGATACACACATGAATAAATTTACTTAGTTGGAGTAAGAGGTCAAAACTCAACCACTAGAAATTCATAAAAGTAATAAACTGTATTTTCTCCATCAATTTGAGTGTTGTGGCCCAGTGGATAAAGTCTCTTGACACTGAAACAGAGGGTCAAGGTTTCCAATTCCAGCCATGGCATTCTTTCGATCAGCAAGAAATTGTGATGTACTCACTCAACCCTGGGGAGGTAAATGGCTACCGGCAGGAAGTAATTCCTCAAAAATCTGTGACCACTGGAATTGGTAGACTAGCTCAATGGGGTAATATGGGAGTGCTTTGAGAATGTAACAAGTTGGATATGCACGCTATACAATTACCCCATATCATCATCATCATCACCATCATCATTATCATCATCACCATCTTAATCATTATAACCATCATCATCATCACCATCACCATAATCATCATTATCATCACCATCAACATTATCACCATCAACATTATCACCATCATAATCATCATCATCATCAATCATCATCATCAACATCATCACCATCAACATCACCATAATCATCATCATCATCACCATCACCATCAACATCATCACCATCATCATCATCATCATCATCATCATCATCACCATCAACATCATCACCATCAACATCATCACCATCAACATCACCATAATCATCATCATCACCATCAACATCATCAACATCACCATCATCATCATCAATCATCATCATCATCACCATCAACATCATAACCATCATCATCACCATCATCACCATCACCATAATCATCACCATCACCATAATCATCATCATCATCATCACCTTCAACACCATCAACATCATCACCATCATCATCATCACCATGAACATCATCACCATGAACATCATCACCATCACCATCAACATCATCACCATCAACGTCATCACCATCATAATCATCATCATCATCATCATAATCATCATCATCATCACCATCAACATCATCACCATCAACATCATCATCATCATCATCATCACCATCACCATCACCATAATCATCACCTTCACCATCAACATCATCATCACCATCACCATAATCATCACCATCACCATAATCATCATCATCATCATCATCACCATCACCATCATCATCATCACCATAATCATCACCATCACCATAATCATCATCATCATCACCATCACCATCACCATCATCATCATCACCATCACCATCATCATCATCACCATAATCATCACCATCACCATAATCATCATCACCATCACCATCACCATCATCATCATCATCAACATCATCACCATCAACATCACCATAATCACCATCATCATCATAATCATCATCATCACCATCATCACCCTCACCATAATCATCACCATCATCATCATAATCATCATCATCAACATCATCACCATCATAATCATCATCATCACTGTCATCATCATAATCACCATCACCATAATCATCACCATCACCATAATCATCATCATCATCATCATCATCATCATCGTCAATCGTAACCATCATCATCAATCATCACATGTGACTGTGGTGAAGGAACCTTTTTGTATCACTGAACACTTCAGCCCAGACTCATAATGCGCAATGAACATGTTACAGCAAGTGTTCTGCCTGATATTTAACAGGCTAAATCCCATTCCAATTACCCTGCAATTTATTCCGCTTATTTAAAGTGGATAAAGAGTAACCTATTGTGTTGTTAGATTGTCTGGCATTGATAATGATTACGATCAAGGCTATTCAAGACAGGACATTAAACTTTCTAGGCCCATTGAATAATAATTTTGCACTTTCTTGTAAGGGTAATAATATAGCAATTATGAGGCACCGATTGTCTAGTTGCCTATTCAATGGTGCACTTTATAAACAAACTGATCCAGAAACAAAACCATTTGTTTCCCCCTTAAAGGGGAAGTTCATTCTGAAGAAAACTTTGTTGTAAAAATAGCAGAAAAAATAGTAAAAAATATTGGTGAAGGTTTGAGGAAAATCCGTTAAAGAGTAAGAAAGTTATTAGAGTTCAAAATTTTGGATTTGTGACGTCATAAACGAGCAGCCGCCCCATGTGTTATGTAATATAAAATGCATGAATTTCAAATTTTGTATGGTTCCTGATGACTTAATTTTGTTTTCTTATCATGATCGGGTGTGAAATGATTTGTCTATTGATATACAAAAGTTACAGAGAAAACCATTTTCAATTTTCTGAGAAAATGACATTTCATTGAGTTTTTACCATTCGCTATGTAGGAATGCTGCTCGCATATGACGTCACAAATCAAATAATTGAAATTCTAATAACTTTTTAATTATTTGATGAATTTTTTTCAAACCTTCGGCAATATTTTTTATTATTTTTTCTGCTATTTTTACAATAAACTTTTTGTCAGGGTGAACTTCCCCTTTAATATCTGATGTGATAAATGAGTACTTTCTATAGCCTGATTTATAACTGTTTCACATGAACATATTTTGAGGAAAGAAGACAGGTTGGTTTAGAACAAGGAAGTACTTAATTCATTCATATTGAAGAGAAGTGCACAGGAAGAAAAATAAACCTCTTCACTCGTCAAACAAAATTGGCTTGAATGTTCAATAGTAATGGGTAATGACTTGTTATAGATATGAATGATGATAAAAAATGAATAAACGAAAGAGCAACGCAAGTCAAATTTAGAAAGCGGGATACGATAAGGACTTAGTCCGTGCCTCACCCTACTGTACATGTATGCCTATGCCTCAGTGTAACATCAGGCTTAATAAGTGTCGATAGGGTCATTTTAGGAATGTAAATCTTGACTCTGAAATTTTCTTGAATGTGCAATGATAATGGCTGCTTATAGAAATAAATGATGAATATGAAAATAAATGATGAAAAAGCAACGCATATCAATTTTTGGGAATGGGAGACGATAAGGACTTACATGTAGTCCGTGCCTCACCCTATGTAACCTATGCCTCAGTGTAACATCAGGCTTAATAAGTGTCGATAGGGACATTTTAGGAATGTAAATCTTGACTCTGAAATTTTCTTGAATGTGCAATGATAATGGCTGCTTATAGAAATAAATGATGAATATGAAAATAAATGATGAAAAAGCAACGCATATCAATTTTAGGGAATGGGAGACGATAAGGACTTACATGTAGTCCGTGCCTCATCCTATGTACCCTATGCCTCAGTGTAACATCAGGCTTAATAAGAGTCGATGGGGACATTTTAGGAATGTAAATCTTGACTCTGAAATTTTCTTGAATGTGCAATGGGCAATAAGGACTAAGTCTGTGCCTCACCCTACATGCATGCCTAACCCTATGCCTCAGTGTGTAAACACCACATCAGAATTTAATAAGTGTCGATAGGGACATTTTAGGAATGTAAATCTTGACTCTGAAATTTTCTTGAATGTGCAATGATAATGGCTGCTTATAGAAATAAATGAATATGAAAATAAATGATGAAAAAGCAACGCATATCATTTTTGGGAATGGGAGACCATAAGGACTTACATGTAGTCTGTGCCTCATCCTATGTACCCTAATAAATGATGAAAAAGCAACGCATATCATTTTTGGGAATGGGAGACGATAAGGACTTACATGTAGTCTGTGCCTCATCCTATGTAGCCTATGCCTCTGTGTAACATCAGGCTTAATAAGTGTCAGTAGGGACATTTTAGGAATGTAAATCTTGACTCTGAAATTTTCTTGAATGTGCAATGATAATGGCTTCTTATAGAAATAAATGAATATGAAAATGAATGATGAAAGAGCAACGCATATCAATTTTTGGGAATGGGAGACGGTAAGGACTTACATGTAGTCCGTGCCTCACCCTATGTACCCTATGCCTCAGTGTAACATCAGGCTGAATAATTTTAGGAATGTAAATCTTGACTCTGACATTTTCTTGAATGTGTAATGGGCAATAAGGACTAAGTCTGTGCCTCACTCTACATGTACATGCATGCCTAACCCTATGCCTCAGTGTGTAAACACCACATCAGAATTTAATAATTGTCGATAGGGTCATTTTAGGAATGTAAATCTTGACTCTGACATTTTCTTGAATGTGCAATGATAATTGCTTCTTATACAAATAAATGATGAATACAAAAATAAATGATGATAAAGCAATGCATATCAATTTGGGGGAGCGGGATACCATAAGGACTACGTCAGTGCCTCATCCTACATGTACATGCATGCCTAACCCTCTGCCTCAGTGTGTAAACACCACATTAGGCTGGCTTGCCAACAGGGTCACTTTAGTGATGGAAAGCTTATCTCCGACATTTATTTCATTGGGGAATTATAACTATTTGTTTTTTATGGATTAAACAGTATGGCCTGTATTCAAAACTGGGGTTTAATATAATCTATTGTCTTAACCCTAAATAGACTGGGCTATTTCGACGCCTAAGACTGGGGGGGGGGGGGCTGATTCAGCCCCCCTTATGATCTCGGCCGTCGATCGCGCGATCGCGACGAAAAATTGGCACACGCGTTACCCATGGCATTATCTACAAAACTATAACATCAAATTCTGCAAAAAATCTCATGTCTCATTAATTATGCTAATTTATGCATAAAATCATAAGTTTGCTCTAATTAATAAAATGCCCCTGAAATGCTAATTTTTGTTTCACATACTCTAGATAGGCATCTGATCAAATTGATTTTAAAAAAATTTCAAAATCACATTTATTTTCTTATGTATTCTATTGTTTTCTAAATTTCTTATGTATTTCTGTTTTTTTACTTTTTGCTTTTTATTTATTTATTTTGACCATAAACAAGATAGAATTAATTGATTTTAAGCAGTAAAAGGAAAAATAATGATACATTTATGAATTTTGGCTAAGAACACTATTTGCATTGGATTTGTACACAAATTCACGTTTTTGAGTAATTTTGGGTCTGCATGCACTTACGAAATGTTGTGTAATTTTGGAACCGCGTACCTGGGGGTCACAATTTTGGTCTCAAAAGTTGCGCGAGACTTGGAAGTAAAAAGTCAGCGAGCGATGCGGTCAAAAAATTTCTCGCGGCGGATTTATCGCGAAAAATGTCGAGGGAGGGGCTGAATCGCCCCCCCAGTCTTTTTAGGGTTAAGTTGTGGTTTAATAATAACACAATATTTACCATGGTACACAATGTATCTCCCTTGGGCAAGTGTTGGTCCTGAAAAGGACCAACCAAACGTAATGCTTCGACAAGTGTACTCTTGTTGTCTTCAGGAAAAAGGTGTACAAGTTCAATTTGTAAGCATATTTGACACCCAAATCATTCATATCTCACTGAATCCTCCTCTCTCAACCATTGATTGATATTTATTATTTGGCAGGGTGCAACATAAATTTTTATAAGCATTTGCCTGGTCGGGCGAATAAATTTTTAAATAGTTGGAATAGACTTGCCCAAAAATCTATTTCACTTTCCCAAAAAATCATCTCTCTTTTGATATGAACTGATCTTTGTTATTGCATTTCTTCTTCCAAAGTGATTTTATCTTGCCTGCCATGACCAAAATTAGGGTCAGTATATCTTATCAACCCTAACTTTGGTCATTCTACTGTGAGAATTTTGTTTGCCCAATTTGGGCAAGTAGTTTTGGTCTTTACTTCAAAACACTTGCCCGACTCTAACTTTTACTTGCCCCGGGCAATCGGGCAAGTGCTTATGTAGCACCCTGATTTGGTAAAGAATTAATTCATGACAACTGACTCACCTTTTCAGTATTTGGTTTGACGCACCGTACAAAGTATGGATTGCAGTTATTAAGAGCAGACATCAGAGAATGCAGGGAATCCTACAAAAGAAATTATAAATAGATAAATGGATTTTAAACATTATGGCTCGTATTCTGAAGTCGAGTTTAACTTAAACTCAGGTTTAAAGTTGTGGTTTAAGTATGGACAGCCAATTGTTAAATAATCATACTTTCAGCTCATTAAGCTCTCAAATCATTCATAATTGTGTAAGAAGTATAAATAGATGATTGTCTTTACCATCGATGAATCAGGAAAGAGCACATAGGAAACATACAACTTCATAATTTTTTTTATTTTGATACTTTTGGCTTCCCATACTTATACCACAACTTTAAACCTGAGTTTAAGTTAAACCTGATATGAGAATATGGGCCCATGTCTCGCAGTACAAACTGAACTGAACATGAATTACAAATAAAAAGAATTACAAGACAAACAATATTCAGTTTTAATATAGGAAATTAAATTAAAGGGTCACTCTCGCAGTGCACTTAATCTCAGTATTAAAGGAGAAATACAAACAGAAAACTAGGTAATGTATCCAGGCACCCCAAAAGGGGTATCTGTAGAAAATTAACTTTGATTACAATCATCCAAAGTGCACCAAGAAAATGACCCTGTAAATACTGAACATTAAAAAAAAATAAGTTATTACATGTACTTGTAAATTAAACTACAAGTGTACATACGATTTATACATATTTCATGAGTAAAGTTAAAACTATCAAAATCATACACCATTTATTTTTTATAGGCATACTTAAACTTTAAAGGAAAAGCACACCCCAGCAAGAAGTTGGTTTGAAAAAAAAGACGAAAAATCTAACACGCATAACACTGAAATCACAAATGGATGTCAAATGAGAAAGTTGTGACATTTCAAAGTTTTGCTTGAATTTGGCTTAACAGTTATGCAACATCCTGGTTGGTATGCAAATGAGGGGACTGATGACATCATTCACTCACTATTTCTCTTGTATTTCATTACAAATACAAGATCTTTTAATTTTCTCCTTATTGTCATGTGAAACCAAGATTAATTTTTCCCTAAATATGTGGAATTACCAATGTTTTATAAACATTTTGTGGTTTGGTCAAGTCTTGTTTCAAATCTGTAAAAATTGAAATATTGAATATTCAAATAATAAAAAAAGGAATGGTAAGAGTCATCATTGACTCTCTCATTTGCATATCACTGAGTTGTGCAAATACATGTACATGTAACTGTTTTGTGAAAAATAAGCAAAACTTTAAAATGTCATAACTTTCTTATGTTACATCTGATTTTGATACATGTAATTTTTCAGCATTATGCTTGTTTGATTTTTCTCTATTGATTCAAATCAACATTTTTCAAGGGTGACCTTTAAGAATTTAACAACTGATATACTTTACTTTTAATATAACAAATTATGTACTCTACTTAAGAATATAATAACTAAATGAAACATACTTTAGTGTAGGCATGTAACAAAGAATACATCATATCCTTAATCAGTTATCTCAAAAGGTAAAGGCCTGGTCACACCGCCTGAGCGTTGTTGGAGCGGTCGTGGAGAGGTAGGAAGACAGGGTAGAATTTCGCTCACAAAATCGGGGAAAAAAAATCGAAAACCAACGTCGACCCTCATTGGAAAAAAAAACCAAACAAGTGGAATGCCTCTGGCCGTCTCACCTGCATCACGCGGTTCAATATAGCAGCAGTGCTGACTTTGCATACTACTCTAACTCGCACAAGATGTTCAGTGATACATGGTTACTCTTATGTCCTCTTTTTATGAACTAGACCAATAAACTTACAGAGATATGATGGTTATTCAACAAAAAACCCCAACATGGCCAAAGTTCATTGACCTTACATGACCTTTGACCTTGATCATGTGACCTGAAACTGGAACAGGATGTTCAGTGATACTTGATTACTCTTATGTACAAGTTTCATGAATCAGATCCATAAACTTTCAAAGTTATGATGGTAATTCAACAGATACACCCGATTCGGCTAAAGTTCATTGACCTGTGACCTTGGACATGTGACCTGAAACACGCACAGGATGTTCAGTGATACTTGATTACTCTAATGTCCAAGTTTAATGAACTAGACCAATAAACTTTCAAAGTTATGATGGTAATTCAACAGATACCATCGATTCGGCCAAAGTTCATTGACCCTAAATGACCTTTGACCTTAATCATGAGACCTGAAACTTGCACAAAATGTTCAGTGATGCTTGATTACTATTATGTCCAAGTTTCATGAATCAGATCCATAAACTTTCAAAGTTATGATGGGAATTCAACAGATATCCCCAATTCGGCCAAAGTTCATTGACCCTAAATGACCTTTGACCTTGATCATGTGACCTGAACCTTGCACAAAATGTTCAGTGATGCTTGATTACTATTATGTCCAAGTTTCATGAATCAGATCCATAAACTTTCAAAGTTATGATGGGAATTCAACAGATATCCCCAATTCGGCCAAAGTTCATTGACCCTAAATGACCTTTGACCTTGGTCATGTGACGTGAAAATCATGCAGGATGTTCAGTGATACTTGATTAACCTTATGTCCAAGTTTCATGAACTAGGTCCATATATTTTCTAAGTTATGATGACATTTCAAAAACTTAACCTCAGGTTAAGATTTCGATGTTGATTCCTCCAACATGGTCTAAGTTCATTGACCCTAAATGACCTTTGACCTTGGTCATGTGACATGAAACTCTAATAGGATGTTCAGTAATACTTGATTAACCTTATGGCCAAGTTTTATTAACTAGGTCCATATACTTTCTAAGTTATGATGTCATTTCAAAAACTTAACCTCAGGTTAAGATTTGATGTTGACGCCGCCGCCGTCGGAAAAGCGGCGCCTATAGTCTCACTTTGCTTCGCAGGTGAGACAAAAACCAATCAAAGTCGAAAATGGTGAACGGTAGCGAGCGGTGATGATTTTTTTCTTTCCGCTCCACGACCGCTCCAACAACGCTCGGGTGGTGTGACCAGGCCTTAATGTTTTTAAGATACCTGTAGCTACACATAACAGGTAAATTGCCAATTCGTCCACTCATCACATGGTCTACATTCATTTAGTCAATTGCCATTCGACATTTTGTCTACCAACCATTTGATCCAATCATCATTTCGTCTAATCACCATTTCGTCTCATAACCAGTCGGTCTAATATCCATTTCATTTTCATTCATTTTATAGACAAGGAGACGAACGAGTTGGCATTTGGACAAATTGGCATTAAACAATTTGAAAATAAACCAAATGTGCATGCAGGCTTGGAACAAGTTTAAAGAAGGTTTCAACAAGGTTTAAACAAGGCTTTATGGTGGATGAAGACTTCAACAGAATAAACAAAACTTTAAAGGATACTCATTGTGGATAATTATGTGATTTGAAGAGATGAGTATAATACCACTAAAATACACTGAAAATTTCATCACAAATGGACAAAGAAAAACAAAGTTATGACAATTCAAACATTTTGCGTTATTTTATTGAAACAGATATATGCATGTCTTCATGAATATTCAATGAGCAAGCTGATGATATCATAACGCCCCTTGTTCTTTTGTATCCTAATACATGTATATGAAAATACTTTTATTCAAAATTTGTAAAAATATGACCCACTACTGATTTGATGGGTAAGATAATCACTGCAGTTGAAACCTATTTTGTTACAAGGGAGACATAACTGCATGAAAACATGACATGATTATAATTTCAATAACATAACAAAATAACTGTTTTCACAAAATATTGCTAAACTTTAAAAAGTCAATCACTATATTTGTTATCAGATTTCGATGAAATTTCCATTTTTTTTTTTTGGGGGGGGGGTCTTATTTCCTCCATTTATCTAAACATAATAATTTTCAACCAGGAGTATCCCTAACATCTTCAATTTGGTGTTCATATCAGATTTCAGTATAATTACCTTGAACTGAGCACTAACGGTAGCTTTCTTCCTGGAATCTTTACCCCTTCCTCCTGACTGTTGACTCTCAGCAACATTCTCAAACAGATCATAGATGAAATCAGATCTGTAACAAAAAGCAATACTGAATCTCAGCGATATTTTCAAACAGATTGTAAGGGTTTGTGTCTTTTACGTATTTTCATGAGCCGTAGGTCCTCAATGCAGAAATATTAACTAAAATGGGCACTGCAAGAAACTTTTGCGATCAATTGCAAGTATAATTTCAGTCCCTAAATCAAGCATATGTATTGCAATTAATTACAAATTTCTAATCTACTCCTTGAAACAAGGATTGTAATCTGATTTACAAAAGCTAAAATTGATCAATCAATTGTAAAATTGCACCAGAATATTTGAAATTGATTGCAAATATTTTCTTGCAACACCTCCTAAGTTTTCCAAATGTGTAACGAGCTTCACGTAGAGGATGTGAGTGATCACTAGTTAGAAGAGTTAAAAAAAGATGGAACTGGAAGAGCTTTCATACTAATGTACGTAGGAAAGGTAAGATAATTTTAAGTTGAAAATCAATCAAAACAAATGAAGAAACCTAATATCTAGTAATCCACATCAGTTGGAAGTAAGGATGACTTGTACAAATCCTACATTTCCACACAAGGTGAACACCTTCTTCTGGGAGGTACTGGGGGTAGTGAGGTAATCTCATCCTATCTGGCTGTTTGTGGCTTTACGTACGGTAACAGTATAAGAAGAAAGAAAGATAAAGCATTCCTTGGCTGGATAAAATGAACTTTTAGCTGCTATTTAAAAAGTTCAAGCCAACAATGTTTGATTCTTGATTGCACAAATCTATAACAAAACAACAACAAAAAACACCATCTAACGATGTGCATGTACTTCACATTTTATAATTAGCAAGAAAAAAGTTGATAGATTGTACTGACCTACATGTACATGTACTTGTGTATGTTCCAGCATAAAATCATCTCACAAATGCACAAAAATAAACGGTTCATAAAAGAATGCATCCATTCTGTTTTGAAAGTAATCCATCATTGAAAAATGTTCTCTTCTAAAATGCTCGCAAAATTCAATTCGATAAAAGTTGTAATCTAGTAAAGAAGAAATGATCCTCACTTATTCCAAACGACCAAGAGTGTAAAATCAAATAAAAACAGTTTTTATAACAGACATCTGCAGAGCCGAGAAAATGAGTACAACTCCAAAGTCCATGTAGGTTCACCATAAATAGAGGTAAAACAAGTGGAATGGATTTGCGCCACAGGTAAAAGCTTTTCCCCAGGTTGACTTCCACAGCAAGCTCCCATGGGACTGCTAACTTGGCAAACTTTAGATGCTTGTCACCATCAGTGAGGGGAGATTGCCTCCTCGTACTCTATCAGTGCCCAACCAATTTCCTGTAACAAGGCTATACCTGCCAAATCTAATTACCCACAATTCCTAGGGGTTTGAAGGCAAATGTTTGCTGGCAGCTTTGAATGATCATGTAGTTTTACACTTGCCTGGAATAGCACCAAGCCCCAACAATTTTTTTTATCATTTCAATTGGAATGCATTATTTGATATTGTTATTTATTGAATATTATTGTATAACTATTTCATCAATAAAGAGTTAATTATGAAAATAAACAAACATAAAATAATATCATGCAACTCATGCAAAAAGATTGAAGAAAAGCATTTCTTCTGAGAATTTCAGCTAGGAGGGGATTAAGGATGGGGAAAAGCACAATGATAGAGTTAATAAAGACGAAAAATAAAAATGAGAAAAAGATAAGCAAAAACAAAGGAAAGAGACTGAAGGAAAAGAAAATAAGAAAACTAATGAAATAATTATTAAAAACAAACAAGAAAGGATAAAGGAAGCACGAAGAAAAAAAATGAAAGGAAGAAAGACAAAAGTGGAAAGGGGATGAAAAAAGAAAAAGAAGAAGGAGGAGGAGGAGAAGATGATGAAGGAGGGAACAAAAAAGAGAAGAAGAAGAAAAACAGGAAGAAGGAAAAAAAGAGAGGAAAGATAAGAAGAAAACACAAGAAGGAGAAGAAGAGGAGGAAGGAGGTGAAGGAGGAATAGAAGGCAGAGGGGAAAAAAGAAGGGAAGAAAAAACAGGAGAAAAAAAGAAGAGGATAAAGAAGAAAATAAAAACAAACCTGCTTTCTTTCATGAGATGTAGGATGTCATCCCTGAATGTATCTCTGTTCTTTTCCAGGAATCCTGTAGTAGTGTAAAACACTTCTCCTGCATAGTGACGAATCCCAAACCTCTTGTCTGTTACCCGAGGCTTCACATAAAACACATTTTTCTGGAAAAGAGACAGACAAAAAGAATGAGTACAATTAAAATCAAGATTTTGTAGAGGAGTTGTGGCTCAGTGGATAAGTCTTCCGACTTTGAACCACAAGGTCCGGTGTTCAAATCCCACCGCAGCACTTGCGTCCAATGGCAAGACGTTTATCTACATTGTACATTTGCCACTCTCGACCCAGGTGTAGTAAACGGGTTCTTGATAGGAAGGAATTCCTTGAATGCTCGAAGCGTCCGATCAGGGTACATGTAGCTGTGCTAAAGCCGGGGTTAGAAACATTTGTATTAAGCACTATATAATTGTTGCATATCATTATTATTATTCAAAGAGATGCTTTAATTTTACAATTTTTCTCTTGCAGTTTATGCTTCGATAATTTTTTGCAAACTTTCAGGTCAGACAGGATTCGCCTGATATTATAAGGTATGGTTATACATTGTACAAAAGAGTTGCTAATAATAAGCATCGATGAAAATAATACCTCACTAGTTCTTATCATTTGATTCACACTTTTTGAAGATTAGTAATCAAAGTCAATTCCACTATGAACTGTGTACCATGCAGTGTTAACTACATGTACATGTATTAATACTTACATTGTGTGTATCATGTAGTTTACCAAGCATGGTTTCATCTGTACCCTTTGGGAAGCGACTCTCTTCATCGATCAACGATAAGATTCCAAGTTTCTGAAAGAATAGATAATGAGTAATAAAAGGATATGATGACATATATTTGTTTACTGCTATGATTTAAATTTTACTTTTACTGAAATTTTGTGTAAACACACTTGAATGCAAACAAAAATTCTGACACCATTCCTACATGTATGGTACTCTATATGATGTGAACAAAATATGCTGACATTGACATTTTTATAGGCACTACAAATACATTTTACATCATTAGAAATCCAATAAGAAGTTATAGTTAAAATATAGAATACAAACCTTCTCTACCAGGTCCAAACATTCTCCGTTGTCCTGGTACGCAATGTCGACCCATTCCAAACCCTCAGCTGCATACTCGTGTTGCTCCAAAGAGAAAATGTGTTTGTTGAAATACTCCTGAAGCTTCTCATTGGCATAGTTGATATTAAACTGCTCAAATCGATTCACCTACAGTACAACAGAACGGACAGAGCTAATGATTGGCATAAACGATATCATTATATATTGGAGGTGCCCAAATGCAATCTACAGAAAAGTATTGCCTTGGTGTAGAAAGATTAACAGACTAATAGAAGACAAAAAAACAACAACACCAGTTACAAAGTGTCGTTTATTTAAACTTTGGTCAAAAGAATTCTCCTAAAACAGAACTGACAAAGCTTAACATAAGCATAAATGATATCAGTATATATTGGAGGTGCCCAAATGCAATCTACAGAAAAGTATTGCCTTGGTGTGGAAAGATTAACAGACCAATAGAATCCTGACAACAAAAAATGAAGTCTAGTTTATTCGAAATTGGGTGATTTACATAATTGTATGAATGTTAATAAAGAATTACAAATATGGTAACTTGCCTTAATTGTAACTACCCTGAAAATCTTAACTGTGATTGGCTGCTGAGCCCTGTGCCCTGCTACCATGGTAATTAACACAATTGCAAAGTTACCACAGTTTTAATTCTTTAGAACCCTTGTCGAAAAGATGGTCCAAAAAGTATTTTATTTTGCAATTTAAGGGGCGATTTCAGTTGTCATGGGGGAGAAGTCCCTGTTGCCCTCATGTATCTTCTTCTTCCTTCTTTCTTCTCCTTCTCCTCTTTCTTCTTCATTTAAATTACCTCAAAGTTCTCAAATCCAAAGATATCAAGGACGCCGATGGAGCAGTATGTCCCAAAACCTTTGATTCGATTGTTGATCTTCTGAATGATCCATCGAAAACACTGTGCGTAAAGCTTCATCGCCAAGGAATCCCTTGAATCAGCAGCCTAGTATGATAAAATAAGATACAAAAATGATACAATAACAAAGAATATGATGCAATATGACACAATACAAGACAATGTGTCATAGAAAAATGGACCCCATAATTATTGATGATTTTTCAAAAGCAATAAACAAGTAAAATAGATATATGACCAATCATAATATGAACCTCAGATTAACCTCTGTGTCATCTAGTATAACTGAGATGATTTCCATTTAAAGTCTTTTAAAACACTCAACTTACATGTAAGAGCTTCCAAACTCGAATTGTCGCTTATACAAATGACCTCTCATCAAAGGGTTCTAGTCTTCTGTGTAAGGTGAACTAACCTGATCAAGATCAAGAGGTGTACTAATGACCTCTCCTCTAAGGGTTCTAGTCTTCTGTGTAAGGTGAACTAACCTGATCATGATCAAGAGGTTTATTGATGACCACTACTCTAGCGGTTCTGGTCATCCGTGGTAAGGTGAACTAACCTGATCAAGATCAAGGGGTGTACTAATGACCTCTCCTCTGAGCGTTCTGGTCTTCTGTGTAAGGGCGTCCGTCAGCTGGTATTCATCAACGTGAAGTAGAGATGCTGCTGTTTCCACCGCTAACAGATAGAACAACCAAATTTGCATTATTTTCAACGAAAACAGATAGAATAGACAACATAAATTAAAAATTAAAGCTTTAAACAGTAAAAAAAGTCATGGATTGCCTACTACATGTATAAGTAGTTAAATTTAGCCCAACTCTGAGGCAACATTTTGATTAAATTGTCATAACATTGTTAAAGCTAAAAATAAATGCATTTGGGATTGAAAATGTTTGAAAGAATAAATGAATAAAAAGTTAGTAAAAACACACTACCAGTCAATTCTATGGGTTTTGTTTTTTCAGTTGGTCTGAAGGGCAAATGTTTTTAGGGGGGGGGGAGCCCCTAATCTTGGCCATAAATTTGTGATTTTGCAGTAACAATCCATAAAATATTATATTTCTGTGTGTAAGTTGGCAGCTATGATAGGAATGTAAGGTTGTACTGTACATATTCTTCAGGACATTTTCTTGCTGATTGTAATAAACAGTTTTTATAAAGGTGAGCTGTTTCAAAACATTATATTTACCATTCATATTGTCAACTTGAGCCCCACCGGCTGTAATGAACTTGATGTTACCAATGTGTAATATAGCTGCTAGTAGATGAAAGACGTCATCAACATTTTCATCTGTGAATTGCATTACCTTCATTGCATCCTAGAGCAGAAAATGGAAAACACATTGCACATTTTCATAACAATTTCAATGTTTATTCGTACTTGCACCTGAGTGTTATTTAAATAAAGCTAAGACTGAATTCTGGTAAGGAAATTTAAATTTGAAAGGAAATGGTTGAAAACAATCCTAACGTCTTTATCATATGCCAGAATGCTTAATATTTACATGTAGAACAACAAAGTTCAATTGAAATAACTTGGGCTTGCTTGAAATTATATTCATTTCATTATCACATGCCTTTCCTCCTGTAGCTACCACAGAAAACAATATGTGGGACAACACAATAAATGGACAGACATTTTTAATAAATTTTTTTTTTCTTCATTTGCTTGCAATAATCTGTATCATACATTTTCCTGAAAATCCTTTGGCAGATATCATCCATTTATGGATTTTTAAAAAAATTTTGTGTAAGGTTTGTACAATTCTGTGAACATTCTATCTTCTGTTGTTAGCGATACCACAGTTTATCTTTAAAAGGTGTGAGATAGACATTACACATGACTGGGAAAACCTTCTTGTGCTACATGTACTCCTCTTTTCCCACATTCTTCTACTAGAGAATTAAACATACTGTCAATATCAACAGAAGTTCCTGTACATTTCGTTCAAAATACTGTCTTAAGCTCGTATTCTGAACTCAGGTTTCATTTAAACTCTGGTTTAAAGTTGTGTGACGGTATCTCTAACAGTAAAAATTCAATCTGTCTGCTCATTTGACAATGAATGTGTGTGTATATATATATACACTCATATATATAAATATATATATACATATATCTTTCTTTATCTGCATTTCAGGGAAATTTCTTTGTATTTTTTTTCAATGTTCGCAATGCGCCTTAACGTTCTCTACCTTCGACGTAACGTCTATACATTTAGACGTTACATACATACAATAAACCCATTCATATTCTTCACCCATTCGAAGGATGTATGCATATAAATATATATATATATATATTCACAAATATGAAAAAAAAATCACCAGTCAATCAAAAAAAAAAAAGACTGGACATACATGTAAGGTATTGATAATTTACATTTATAAGTTGAAAGTTGCCTTTATCATCCAGTGTATCATCCCATGTACAGCCGCTCTGATTCAGGTAGTGATACTTGCTGATATCTCCAAGATGTAGCTTTCCTGGAAACATACAAAGAAAGTAATTCATTTTAATACATGTAGTTAAACATCAGACATGTAACGAACATAAAATGGAACAGATTCGGACCTGTAAGAGTAATTTTGGCGGACCTTCCAAGAAAAAATAAATTAAAACAGGAGTGGAGTGAGAAGACAAGGAAGATGCGGAAGAAGGAAGAAAGAGGAGGAGAAGGAGGAGAAGAAGGAGGAGGATAAGGAGAAGGAGGAGAAGGAGGAAGAGGAGGAGGGAGAGGAGGAGAAGGGGGAAGAGGAGAAGGAGGATAAGGAGAAGGTGGAGAGGAGGAAGAGGAGAAGGATAAGGAGGAGATGGAGGAAGATGACGATAGGAGGAAGTGGAGGAGGAGAAAGAGGAGGTGGAGTTGGAGGAGGAGGGGTAGGGGAAGGAGAAGGAGAAAGGGGAGGAGGGGGAGAAAGAAGAGATGGAGTTGGAGGAGGGGTAGGGGAAGGAGGAGAAAGGGAAGGAGGTGGAGGAGGAAGAGGAGGAGGAGGAGGAGGAGGTGGAGGAGGAAGAGGAGGAGGAGGAGAGGGAGGAGGAGGAGGTGGGGGTAGAGGTGGTGGTGGAGGAGGAGAGGTGTACCTGTATGATCACATTCATCAAAACATGACAAGTTAAAAGGTAGTAGAAGGAAAAGATTTTTTATTATATCAAACATGGTAACAAATCAAAATTAATTAAATTAACCAGACCATAGTTTTATAGCAATATATATAACTGAGTTACAAACAGACTGGACATGAGGTATTTCAAATGTCAGTCTTTCCCTTTAACACCGAAAATATGCGTAGTAAAAAGTTTGTATTGAATGAGTTGATTTATTCAGCTTTGTGATGAGTCATTGGAAGAGAATCCTGTAGAACACACTGTAAAACCCCAGAGAGATTGAATTACTTTGACATGTGCCTTGCATTTTACTCAACCATACATAACAAGATACATGTACAGCACTAGGAAAGGCCAGGTTGGTCAACTCTACCAATACCCAAATGTATATATCATTATTATCATTATCATTATTTTATTATTATTATTATTATTATCATTAATAATATTATTATCATTATCATTAACATTATTACTATTATCATCATCATCATCATCATCATCATTATTATTATTAATATCATTATTATTAACATTATTATTATAATTATTACTATTATTATCATTATCATTATTATTATTATTATCAATATTATCACTATCATCATTATTATTTAACATCATTATTAATGTTACTAAGCACTATCATTACATCGTTATCATCATTATTATTATTACTATCATTATTACCATCATGTTAACTATTATCATCATTATCAATATTATCACTATTATCATTATAATTGCTGTAATCACCCCATCTTTCTTTCATAAATAAATCAGTTTCCTTGTCGTGAATATCGGGTGGAGTTTTTTTTTTGCACAAAAAACATGCATCATATCGTAGTCGATAAAAGAATCAACTAAAGCAAGACATGAGGTATAGGCAGTGGTTGTTTTGCGTCCACTTTAGACACATGCTTCGAATTAGTGAAACAGCAAAGATAGAGCACAGCCTAGATCCTATCAAGCTACTTGATCCCTCACTTGAATACAAAATATTGTGAAATATCTTTAAATAGTACTTCATACGAATTAACTTTGAAAAGGGTAATTTGATCTTTTTTTAATAGATTCATTTTATTTCAGGCATCTATTGGGATAGACTTTTAAACAATAAATGTTGTTCAATAAGCTGTAATTTATGCATATTCACACAATGTACATGCGTGGGTGCACCACAACTTCATTGAGTGTTGCTTTTATCACACAAGGCCATTACAAAATCTTATGACCAAGCATACAATATAGATCTATACAATGCATGCAAAGTGAAACTTAGGAAGTAAAGTATTCAGTATAGAACCTCTTTGTTGTAGTTTAACCATTTAAGAAATAATTACAGATGAATAAAAAGAGAAGAGAAAAAGATCATCAATCTGCCTCATACTGGTTTTCATTTTGTATCTACCGGGTGAGTCAAACGATTCCACGACATTTGCTCCGGCGACAATTGCTCCGCTGCAAATTTCACACATCTATGGAATGACTAACTTCAACCCTGGGGGGTGTTTCACAAAGATTTAAGTATGACTTAAGTCGCACTTAAATGCCGATGCGTACAAGATATGCAACGCGCGATCTTATTGATAGATACACATTAGTGCGCGTCCTCTTGAGACGATCTGACCAATGCGGTCAAGCCTTTCATACCGTACGCAACCCGGTATTTAAGTGCGACTCTAAGTCATACTTAAATCTTTGTGAAACACCCCCCTGGTCTTAACACTATGACCTATCCTAAACCTAACATAAACCCCTATTGCAACCCTAACCCTAAAACTATTTCTTAGATGAAATAAGGCCCGGAGCAATTGTCGCCGGATCAAATGTAGTGTCACCGAGTCAAACACGTAGCACACCCCGTATCCAAGTCTTGCCCACATCACAGTGTACACAATTCAATAAAGTATCAGTATCGACTTTGAGACATTGGAATATCAAACATTTCCTCCTTTTTTAACTCTGTGAGTATACATGGCATGTAATAATCCAATGTCAACAAGAAAAATAAAGCCTGTGAGGTCACAAGAATTCAGAGAAATTAATGGTAACATTATACTCATTGGCCCGTATTCTGAAGTCAGGTTTAACTTATTAAACTCAGGTTTTAAGTTGTGGTTTAAGTATGGATAGCCAATTGTTACATAGATCATTAACATTAGATATGTCATATTTCAGCTCAGTTGGCTCTCAAATCATTCATAATTGTCTAGGAAGTATAAAATGATGATTGTCTTCATCATAGATGAATCAGAAAAGAGCACAGTAAACATAAGAATAATACAACTGAATAAAAATTTTGACACTTACGGCTTCCCATAATTTTAACACAGAGTTAGACCATGGTCTAAGTTAAACCTGACTTCAGAATACGGGCCATTATATTTAACATATACTTGTACATAGACACCAAAGTCAGCTAAATACATGTAGGCGTTCAAATATGAAGAAAATAAATAAAGCCTTTTTCCATTCTCAACAGATGACGACTCATCATATTTGAGCCCCCCCCCTTAATATTGGGTTTAACCCGGTTTTCTTTAAAATGTTGTCTTATCGATCAAGGTGACAAACTGCTTCAAATGAGAAATGTAAAACTTGATTTTGAAATATCGATTTCTTATCCCTCCATAGTCTACCTCTAATAGTATCATTTTCATTTATCAAAATCTTTACATTAAAATTTGTTTTAATTGTAAATGTTGACTTAATTACCTTTCATGTTTTGTTGAGCTCCAGCGAGTAGGCAGTAGAATATGTGATAATTTCTCTCTTGTGGATTTTGTCCGACTACACGGTTCTAAAGAAATCAAAAGAGAAAAAAAGGAAACAAAACAAATAATAACATCTTAATGATATAATGTTACAATAATAAATGTGATGTTGTGACTATTCTTCAATAGAAAAATCCTTCATCTCAGGCAAAAAAATATTAATTTTATTTTCTGAGGGCTAATATACTTTTCACAACGTAATGCCCCAAATCTATTCTATCATTTACTGATTCATATATTTTCTGGGTGACCCAACCTTACAAGCATACTGCTTCCATAGGCATCCAATTTTCCTAATATGTATATATATAAAACAAAAAGTATTTTGCATTTATTTTAAAGTATGATACTTCATTTGCATAATGTCTCATTTCTATACTTTGTAATGTTTGTATGTTCTTGATTTTGCATTTTTTTTAATGGAAAATAAATGAATTCAATTCAATTCAAATCTGCTACATTGGATAAGCTTTAACAGTGCGATAAATGGAAATTTTCCAAGGCTCCATTTGAGCATTTCTGGGGCATTATTGCTCCGAGCCCCTGTGTACATTTTTTCTGCTTCAAATGATACCAGGCCAGTGTTTCCTAAAGCTGCTTGTCAGTTACAAGAACTTAACCTACGACTGGTGCCTTTTCCTTGGGAATTATATCAATGTCAATCTAAATCCAGTGTGTATCATTTACCACAAGAAAGGATCACCAGTCATTCACAAAGTCACTTTATACATGTAACTTTCACACAGGTTTATGGAACATCTTCCAGAGCACCGATTGATTCCATAATTTGATTCGTAAAACTTTTACTTTGTATTTTGAATGAGAAAGCAGGATTTAAATCAAATTAATCAAAGATAAAGATGGATATAGCCCCGGATTGCCTTTTGAATGTCCAATGTAAAATGAAATAAACAGTAGCAAATTTTGGCAGATGAGTTTAAAAAAGTAGCCCCCGTTATGTTTTTTATTATAATTTTTTACTACAAAGGTAATATGGGAAAGCACAAAGTATACACGTACATTACACAGGAAAGCCGGAATAACAAGATAGATGGACATAAAGTAATAAAGAAGATGCATTAAAACTGAGTATCCTAAAAAAAACATAAAAGGGATCAGAGAGAACGTGATGAAACAAGACAAAGACAATTATGAAAAAGGAAAGAGAGAAAAAAGTAAACTGGAAAGATGTGAAAGTAAACAAGTTGAAATACATATAGTATATATCTGAAAATGACTCACCTTTTCTAGCAGGTCTGTAAATTACACGTCAAGGAAAATGATAACTGGATTTGAGGAATATATCTTGTTTTAATCAAAGAGAGTTAATGTCAATATTGAAGGGAAAATCTTAACCATGGTCATCACGCTTTAGTTGTTTGGTTCAAATTACAAGAAAAAAAAATCCCTCCAACTTGGACTACTAGGAGGTCATGGTGGGGATCTGAAATTGCTATACATGGCATTGGCCCTGCATTTCAGTCACCAAGTTTGTTCATTTCCCCAACAAAGTGATATCTGTACATATTTCAAACACTGAAATGAATATATTTATAGTGCTAGAACTATAATTGTTGTATAATAATAATTATTAGAAAACCTGATGCATGAAGTAGGTCACAATACATCAATATCCTTGTCAGCATTTCCAGCTTTACAAGAAAACAAAATTCCCTGATTTTTCCTAATTTTCCTGATGAAGATTAAAGGTAAATGCCAGTTGTGGTAACGATATCAAAATGAGCTTGTACAATATAAAATGAAATGACCACCAAAGTGTCTGTTTGTATGAATAAAACATATGTGCCAAGGGATTCTGGAAGAAATTGTGTTAGTATTAATTGATAAATGGGTTGAAAGGATACAATCTCTGATCTTTCCTCCGCATATAGAACCGGCTTGGGTGAACTGGAGTTGAATGAACTTTCCGAATCTGCTAGAGTTGTTGTTATACACTGTCTTTGCATTGCCAAAGGCTTCCATGATGGGGCTGAGTAGGATAGCAAATGTAATAATATTATGAGCAATGCAATAGTTGGTGAATGGACGGGTTGTAAGTAGAATCAAATGTGCGATGAAAAAATTTAAAACTTTAAAGGGGAAGTTCACCCTGACAAAAGGTTTATTGTAAAAATAGCAGAAAAAATAATAAAAAGTATTGTTTAAGGTTAGGGAAAAATCCAAAGAATTAAAAAGTTATAAGAACTTTAATTATTTGATTTGTGATGTCATATGCGAGCAGCATTTCTACATAGCGAATGGTAAAACAAAATCGAAATGAAATATCATTTTCTCAGAAAATTAAAAATGTTTTTTACTGTACATTTTGTACATCAATAGGCAAAACATTTCATACCCGATCATGAAAAGAAAACAAAAATAAGTCATCACGAACCATCAAAAAACGAAGTTCATTCAATTTATATTACATAATATATGGGGCAGCGGCTCGTTTATAATGTCACAAATCCATAACTTATAATTCTAATAATTTTCTCAATCTTGTACCAATATTTTCCTCAAACCTTCACCAATATTTTCTATTATTTTTCTGCTATTTTTACAATAAACTTTTCTTCAGTGAGAACTTCCCTTTAATATTATCTGTTAATATTTAACCTCTAGATTGAACTAGAGGCTTACATTCATTGAAACAGACACAAAATAATCACATAGCAAAGAGAAAGAAAAACAGATTATTTATGAATGTGAATGAGGAAAGTTAATGCATACCGGGTACTTTATATTTGGAAATATTATCTGAAAGTAATTGTTAATTTACACTTGAATACATTCAGTGATATGGGTTGGATAATAGAGTCTGGCAGACTGTTCCAGAATTGAGGGTATTCATGAATTATTAACGATATAGCTATCACTTTCACGCATCGCTGGTGGGTGAAATTTATTCTCATTTTGGGGGGATCTCTCCCTTGAAATAAAAAAAAATGAATTTTCATTTCCTCATTGCCATTACAGCTAATAACTTGTGGTTATTGGATGGATACACTTTTACCTATACTGCCATCCCATGACAAAAGGAAGCAACTCCGCAGGATGAGTTTCTTGGTAAAATGAGGAAGATGTGTCATTGTTTTATATGGAAATATATTAGTTATTTGCTTTTAAAACATGCATATTTCAGAAATTTTGGGGCTATGTCACTCCAATTCATTTAGCATCAAGTAAAGCATACAGAATATGTCCCAAATCAAGAAAAAAGTCAATTTTGACAAAATAATGGAATTACTTCCTTTTGTTCGTGGGATGGAAGCATATACAGAAGGCTTCCTATTAGGAGTCTGTTTCTGAAGCAGTGAACATTTATAGGAAATATAGGGGCTTCCGATGCCTTCAACAGAACACCGGGCACAGAATCTTATTACAAACACAGAAGTTTGTCAAAAGAAAAAAAATAATGAAAGATTAAAAATATGAGGAGAATCTGCTCTGGCAGCTATTCATTCAAGCCTTTTGCTTACAATAGCTGCTCACTTCATTGTAATTATTTGTACTTAATTATCTATTGTTATTACATGTATGTAAATATCACATTTGTAATTTGATCAATAATTTTGTATTAATCATTTGAACTTGTCTTCATTATTTATTAATACACACAAAAACACCTGCTAAAAACATACAGATAAAACAGAATTTGGTCATCATTTTCCATATAAAAATGTTAACAGGAATATGTTGAGATCAAAGATTGTAATAAAGTTTCACAATAAAAATACTGACAATTGCAAACAATCACTGTGTACGTCATGTATCATTTTGTCCAAAAATGATGAATGATGAAGTGATGAAAAAGGGAAGAGGAGATAGAGAAGGAGGAAAAAAAGTAGGAGAAAGATGATGACAAAGTGAAAGAGTAAAATTATTTTGTCTGAAAATCAGGCGATCAAGGGAGAGAGAAGAGGAGGGGAGAAAGAAGGAGGAAACATGATGAGGAACAAAGGAAAGAATGAAAAAAAAAAGAATACAAAGATGTGGAGAGGAAGGAGAGGAGCAAAGAAAGAGGAAAAGGAGGGCAAAAATAACCAGAAAAAAAACTGAAACAGCCTTTTATTTCCATGAATATGACAGGGATATACAGTTTAGAAAAGTAATAAAACTGTCAAATATCAAAGTTAATTTTAGCATGTAGGAGAATATGTAGTTTTATTATGGATACCATTGTAATTATGCATCACTTCAATAGCAAAATGAAACTGCCGATTGCAGGACATTGAATAAACTGGAATGGAATAAAAGGTTTTGAAAGTTAATAAATCTGTCATATATCCATGTTCATTGAGCATACTAGGAAAAAAATGTACCTACTGTACAGTATCTAGTTTGATTATGGATATTTTTTGTTTTTATTATGCATCACTTCAACAGCAAAAGAGTAGCTTCATGTTTTAAGAATGATATTGCCGACCTATCTATAATTGCCGAAATAACTCACTGAAATTGAGTTTAGTTGACAACCAAGAAGTTTGTAGTATGGAGAATTAAAGATGTTCCACTAAAAGATTGAGGGATTTTCAAAAAATATATGTACTTTTTGAAAATTTGAAAAAAAATCACTGTGGAAGTTTAAACTCTCTCACCTACAAGTAATGGTATAATATTTCAGGCATGAAGAAGTAAAATGGGACAAGAAAGGAGAATAGACAAAGTAGAAGCCTTTACTGATTCAAGTTTAATAGGATCTGCGCCTGCAGCCCAGATGTTCTTTTTACAAAATTTCCTCATTCCATTTTCCTTTGTTTAATATTTCTATAAATTCATTTGCAGTTGCACTGAAGAATGAAAGACACCATTCTCACTACCTTCCTAAAACTAAACAGGAAACTATAATAGTGGAAAGTAGTTTATCATGTAGTGAGAACGGTCCAAGCAATCTTGGAAGTGGTCTTCCAAACCAGTTAAGAAAACCACCTCGTGATGTAGTCTTCAAGATCGCATCGCCTCGTTAAACTGGTTTTAGCGTAAGTAAGTGAGGACACAAACGTTCTTCGGGAAGCGATCTTCGTACATTTTTAACACGCTGCTCCACACAACAGATGTACAATGCCTACGCTGCTGCTTCAAATTTCGCGCAAAACGTATCACCCCACTGAGAGTGTTTCCATAGCAACAAGATGGCTTTACGTGACATGATCTTGAAAACCCCTTTCGTCTGATCAAGTGGGAACGCTAGCAAAGCGATCTTCCAAACTGGTTTCCTGAATCGGTTTCCAGTAAACTAGTTTTAGAAAGCGTAATGAGAACAGCCTCAAAGAAAGACAACCAACCTGCTCTGTAAAATAGCTTCTTCTACTCTGATCTCCTGTTCCCTTCCCGCCATGGCAAACTGGCTCAGTTCAGATAGGTAGTTGAGAATGAACTTTGTGCTCTCTGTCTTACCAGCTCCGCTTTCACCACTGGAAATAAGAAAATTCATCCCTTACACTTTTAAATAGAGAATTACAAATATGAATAAGATTCAACCTATTAATTGAAATTTGATGAATAGACACTTTCCTGTTCTTGCAAATGAAAATATAAGAGAAAAAGTGTGTTTTAAACTGTTTTTTTTATGATCTCACATTGCCATTATAATCTTTTAACAAAGTTGCTTGTATATCATCTTGATATGTTGTTTGTTATGCTTTGCATAAAGATGTTGAAATGAATTCAATGAAATTCAATTGGAATTCAATTCATTTCAATTCAATTCAATTGTAATTCAATTTCAATTCAAATTCAATTCCATTCAATTCACTTTGAATTCCATTCCATTCAATCAAATTCAATTTAATTCAATTCAATTGAAATTCAATCTAATTCAATTCCATTCCATTCATTTCCAATTCTATTCTAATCCATTCTATTCAATTCAAATCAACTCAACTCAATTCAATTCGATCCAATCCAATCCAACTGAAATCCACTTCAAATGATATCAATTCAAATCATATCAATTCACCTATGCTATTAAAAAGCTTTGTTCTTGCATCATGTCTGAATTCATCATTCATACTGACCTAATCAAGACACACTGGTTTTCTCCCTTTTTCCACATAGAGTAGTAGCAGTCATTGGCAATAGCAAAGATGTGGGGAGGACATTCTCCGATATGCCTCTTATTATACGCTTGCATGATGTCATCCCCGTATATACCAGGGATGGTCTTGTAAGGGTTGACAGCACAAAGAATAGAACCTATGTATGTCTGTAAAGAATACAATAAAAATGAAAACAAAAACACAATCATATGACATTCCTACCAACGGCAGGGAAATTTGATTTTCTACTTGGAGGGCTATTTTTCTTGGTATGTTCATTGCCTTTGGCATTTAAAACCCCATGATTGGCATTCCGAAGTACATGTACAGCTCAACTTTAACCATGCTCTGGTCAGCGTTAAAACTATGAAAAGCCCCAAAATGTCAATATTTTGTTTACATTAGATCCTTCTTATTTGTTCCCTAAGCTTTAATCGTAAAGAAAACTAGTTTAGGAATACAGTGGACCCTCATTTCTGTACGATTGGAGGGCAAAATGAGAGATATTATGCTATCAATGAGACCAGATTTTAATTTAAGCCTGACTTCAGAATACAGTCCTATATGCCAATTTACAGGTGTTCATTCATTTTTTAAAAATATATATTTCAGGGGAAAAATATAGATCTCTCAGCCATCATGTTAGAGTATTGGGATTGCTCAATAGTCATATGTAGGTGAGATGGACAGTACCTAGGTGGATTACTTCCTTGAATGCACTGAGCAATCTTAACAGCAGTGTGAGTTTAAAGGAGAAGTTCACGATAAAGTGGGTTCAAATTCAATAAAAGCATTTTAAATCAGAAAAATAATGGCGCTTTGATGAAAATTCATCCTTGAATATTATCAAGACAATTATGATTTTTTACAGATTTCAATTAGTGACCTCATTATTTGAAAGAAATTCCATAAATTCAAATTTTTAATGGAATATCATGAATTGAAAATGAAATATTTTCATTATAGAAAGAGGTGAAATGATGTGTCTGATCAAATATCCTCTGCAAAAATAAAATCACTTTTATAAACTTTTGGAGGAAAAATGGCATACATGTATGGATAAGGCTGCTCTTTTGTGATGTCACAATTCTCACGTATTAAAAATTCTGAGAATTAATGATTCTGTTGATATTCTTTAAACACCTTCACTAATATTTTTTTTCTCTAATTTTCCTGCTATTATCATCACTACATGCAACTTAATGTCAGTGTGGACTAGCGGACTTTCCCTTTAAAGCCAAAGTAATTAGAACAGTTCACCTCATGATAGATTATACACCTACATGTGGGTTAATGCATGGTGCTATACAAATACCTAAGTGTGTATTAATGATACTCAATGGCATCCTGTTTTTAAGAGTACATCAAAACATCCTTAAAAATGAAATAGAATCACATTTAAAAAATGAATTACAGGTGAAACCTCTTGACAGTGCACATTACATTGACTTCTCAATTTTCTACTTACCAATCACAATTACAAGCAAAAAATAGCATTAATAAAGGGTGTGATTGAAATATCACTTTTCAGAATATACATACATGTATGTTTCACTTCTACACGATATTAATTGATAGTTTGTCTAGGTTTCAAAGACTGATATGGTATGCAACTTCTATAAATTCTCTTTCTGGGTTTGATAATAATGTAACAAGCCTTTGAATTTTGGTACTTTAATGGCCCGTCAATGCCACTATTCAAGATTGCATTTTATTACAGCACAACTTGGAAATTAAAATGGGTACAAAACACAAACTGTAAAGGGCGGTTAGGTCGATAAATCTCAAAATGTACATGTACATCAATCATAATACTCACATAAATCCTGTCTTTATCGTAGCGACGCTGGATATTCTCCAGTATGCTGCCCTCGTGCAGCTCTTGCAGTTTAGCCATGTCTTCCAACCCCACCCCATCTTGCAAGAAGGCTGTCGCCATGGTGACCGTTTCCTCCCAGCACGCCCAGCCCCTATCTTGTTTATCTGCTTCTAGATGACGATGCTCTGACCCTCAGTCATCCACCCTGTTTGATCAGCAATCGCTCAGCGATGGCTCATCAATGGCTCTTGAACACGAACCCCCTGGCTTCCTTGACGCTACAAGAGTTGAAACGTGAGATGCATTCTGCCTGGCATCCTGGCGGTTAAGAAAATAAAAACGAAAACGGAAGATGGAGAGAGGAAAACAGCAATCGCAGGCTGGTGGTTTCAAATAACACGGAGGAAAATGAGATGGTTTGCCTAAACTTTGACATCAATCCGGGGGCCCCAGTTTCATAAAGATTTACAAGTGATGTAACTTTTAAATAATGGCAATTACCATGGTAACCTTGATTTTGATTGGCTGCTGAGCCATGTTACCATGGTAGCTGCCATAATGGCAGAGTTACAATAGTTGTAACACTTCATAAAATGGGCCCCTGTACATGTAGTTGATTATCGAGAATGGCTAAATACATTGACAAAGATTTCAGGAACTTTGCAGTAAAACAAACAAAACATGGAATTCATCCATTCTATTATATTTTTAACTGACTCTCCTGAAGCAATCAATTTTAGCTGTTACAACAAATCATAACTGAAGTTTGGCACATGTCAGCTCGATGCAAGCAAATGGCTAGAGAAAAATTGAAATACTATAAAATAAAAAATCATATCATTTTATATCTAAACACTTGCTCCTAGCTTTAATGTATACTTGTACACTTATGTAATAATATGCTTTTGGTTTCATAAGCAGAGTTTGCATTAATACCTTGAAGACAATGATAGACATCTTTGACAGGTTTATAGTGCTCATTAATAACAAGTGTACAGCAAGGTTTCATCCTTCCGAAAGTTACCAGGAAGATATTTAAAAAATATTTATACATGTACATCCACAGACTGTAAATGTTGTGTACTCTTGATTGCTCTGCACACATCATTCAACATCTCTCTTTTTAGCCCTTTTCTGGTTATAAAATACACTGTTTTTCAAGAACCCCAAAAATAAATACTCTGGGTAAGCGTTAAAATACCTTTCCCTTTAAAAAATATCCAGTCTATCACTCTCAGAATTTCATTGCATGTACATGTAGAAGATATGGAGTGTGCACAATAAATTTCAAGGATTTTGAATAAAATCTTACATGGAGGGTCCATTTCATAAAGAAATGTTTAACATTTCCTATATCAAGTTCACTACCAGCCAATCAAATGAAATGGTTATAGTAGCTTTTATAAACCGTTGTTGCACACTTGTAATTGTAACAAGTTTTATGAAACGGGCCCAAGATCATAATGCAGCTGGAAATACTGACTAGCCGAACATTGGATTTACATTCAATCCAAAGGATAAACTTTACATTTGAAAACTTATTACTCAATTCTTTTAGTTCTACATGTACATGTATAATCAAAACTACATGTACAAGGTTGAAATCTAAATCTAATGTTCAGCTGATCACTATAAAATGCACAGCCAATCTGGATTTCACTCAGTTCGAATCCTTGAAATTTTCTATCATCCAAAGCTCCTCCCATTATAAGCGCTGAATCTTTTTTCTTTCAATTTGTCTGTTGGGTTTTAGTTTCTTTGATTTTCATGTTACCTCAATTTGTTTGCTTTACAAGATGAATTAGGTTTCTGTCTCAAACGTCAGATGATCTACATGTATGCGGTTCCCTTGCATTGTTTGTCAATATTGATTGCTTTTCTAGGCAACGTAAATGGAAAGTGGTGTAAACAAACTTGAACGTCATCCTGTTTTTAGGCTTGTATATTTAAGCTTTCTGAGGTATTATTTACATCACACTTTAAAGGGGAATTTCCCCAATGTCAGATTATCTCCAATTAAAAGATATTGTACAGTCATGTATAATGGTCTGATGCAGATGCAAATTGCAATTGAGGAAAATTCAAAGCAGCATACACTGAAAATCTGACTTCTCAATAAAAGCAAAAATAATGAATTATTGACTAAGTTGACGTTGTACGCTGTCTATTGGCCTACATGAAATCATGTTTAGAGCAATTTGGATCTGACAGGCATTACGTATTAAAGGCATTGCAAATTTGGACTCAGAAGTGTGCAAGACTTGAAAGAAAATAGTCATAAAACAATGCGCCATGATCCCCAAACTTTTTTTTACCAGATTTATCGCAAAAAACAACCTGAAGTATTTCTTCTAGGGTTAACATTGCGAATGCTATTTTTACAGGGCTACAGAATACTTTTGTATTAAATAAAGGTGTGAGAACAGTAAAAGGAACTTTCATTACCCCATATCAAACTGTATAAATGTTTTTTCTTTAATCACTAACTTGTATCCAGTCTGAATATAGCAGAAAATGAAAAATAACATTCTGAGTCATTTCCAAATAGTAAGAAGAACCCAAGGAGCATTTCACATGATAAAACACTTGACATTTGACGCAAAACACGTTCCAAGAGGCCCGTCTGAAAATGATTCATTAAAGTCTCTTTTTATGATAAAATGTTTCAATAATGTGTAACTTTACGACCTGTGGGGATGGATAATAGCAGCTTCGGAAGATTGATGACACATCATAATGTCATATTACAAGATGGAGCCATTAATAAGAGGGGAGAGTACTACTAATCATTAATACATGTACCCCTATCACACCCTCATATAGTCCGGACCAAGTCCGCATTTATAGTGCGAATCCGCCATCTGGCAATCAAAATTTGCATTAATGAATCCAGAAATACTCAGCATCAATTCTTACAAGTGTAGCCAGTTAATAATGGTAACAGGGAGAGACGGAGCATGTGAAATTCAATATCTAACTAAATGAATAGGAGAATGATTATTATTTTTTTTGCAAAAACCCATTAAAACAAGATTTCAAATTCTAAGTTTTTGACATCACATGCGAGTAGGGTTCTTCCTTGCATGTCATGGACATACATAAATAATGTGGAGCGTTGTGGCCCATTGGATTAGTCTTCGGACTTTGAAACAGAGGGTCGTGGGTTCGAATCCCAGCCATGGCGTAATTTCCTTCAGCAAGAAACTGATCCACAATGTGCTGTACTCAACCCAGGTGAGGTAAATGGGTACCGGTAGGAAGTAATTCCTTTAGAAGCTGTGTGCGCTATGATCGCCTAGCTCAGCCCGGTATTAATATAGGAGCGCCTTGAGCACCTAACAAGGTGGATATGTGCGCAATATAAATATCCTATATTATTATTATTATAAATACATGTACCATTAAGTACCATTTTTTTCAGAAAGGTGACATTATTTTCATACATGTAAAACATAAGGAAAAGGAAAGTGGAGATGTGACATCATCAGCCCACCTAATGAATATTCATGACGATGTGCATATAACTGTTTTCACAAAATATTGATAAACTTTAAAATTCAATAACTTCGTTACTGGTTATCAGATTTTGATGAAATTTTCAGCTTTTTGCTCTGTGAATCTCACTCAATTTATTTAGATATATTTTCAGCCCGGACCATCCCTTTACATGTCTACCCTGATCGGGAGCTCACACATTCTCAAGGAAATTCTTCATCCAAGGTACCCATGATATACTGTACATGTACATGCACTACACACAGGTGGAGAATGGCAAATGTACAGTTGAGGCCAGAAGTTTACACACACACCCAGGAAATTCAAAGAAAAATGGACACTTGCGAAGCATCATGAAATTTACTATATCTTATTAAATATTTGTGCTATCATGACCAATTTGATATCAAACAAATGAGTATGTCATGCCCCTTCATCCCATTGCTTTGTCATCAGGAGCTGAAAAATATTTAGGTGTCATTTTTTTCTCCAAAACTCTTCATATTTTAGTCAAATTAAAAAAAAAAACTTGGCAAAAACATTTCATATTTGTGCTAGTTACTTCTCAACACAGACATTTCAGATTACACTTTTTTGTTCAGTGGTGACACATCATGATAGAAAATGTAATATAAATGATAGATTTGACATTCATATATTTCTATGTAACAATGTTTGAAAATATAATAACAAACAATAGAATACATTTGGCACGAATATTACTTTTTTCTTCAAAAAAATTCCACCTATAATTTACTTTAATCCCAGCGGCATCCCAATCATTTGAAAGAGCTTAATATGCTCTTTCATTTGACACCAAATTTGTCCTGGTAGTATTTATATTTCTGAAGATGTAGTAAATTTTACGATGTTTGGCAAACAAACAAATTTCACTATAAAATTCCATGGGTGTTTGTAAACTTTCGGCCTCATCTGTATATGATACAATTAATGCACATTTATGAGTGTGTTATGACGATGCAGCACACTCGAGGGTATTTACAATTATGCGAAAGCAAGAGGCGCTTGCGCCGAGTGCTTTTGCATAATATTGTGAATGCCCGAGAGTTGCTCGCATCGTCACTAACATCACGAATCTTAAAATGTGCATTAATTGTTTTATAAAACGGGTCGGCAAAATGACTTTTTCATGGAAATCTTGTTCAAATCCCTCCAACTTGTGTACGATCGCACAGACCATGGAGTGGTAGGTCCATGCACAGACGAAGAGATCACAAGACTGTCAATTATGACATCACAGGCGTATCTACTATGCGCGCCTAAGTAAGCGCATCAAAATCCTAGCCAGCCTCTTTTACTGAACGCGTATCAGTTTTTACGCGCTACTAGTGGAACTAATGCTGCACAAAAATTGCACGGTGTTGCACAAAAAATGCACAGTGCTGCACGAAAAATGCACGACTGGAAGGTTGCGCATAATTAAAGCATGAACACGTGACTTGAATACGCACTCACAATTGGCTACATCCTTGAACCCGTTTTATAACACGTTATAAACACCTTGCAAAACGATGCCAGTGCTCAATTTCAACCCCAGACATTGTGATTAAACATCAGGAGACTTTATAAAATATGCACCAAGCAACAGCACCTCCAAGTTATCATATGTAAATTAGTGAAGAGCTTGTTCACTCACTTATAAAAAAAATCAAAAAAATATTGGGATTGTGTGATCATTTCAGATATTTGAACTTACATGTACACTGAAATTAAGTTTCTGAAAAAGAAAGAAGACAGTAGGCATACACTCTATAAAATACTCATTTCTTGTTTCGGTTATTATTCCGTCATTAAATACCTATAGAGCAAATGGTTCAATTAGAATAGAAACTGAAATGCATTAAAAAAAACTGACTTCATGACCTAAAATAATTTTATTTAACTACTAGTTACAGCTGAAAAAGAAAAGTATAGTAGTCTTTGCACATCTTTTTTTTCATTATCCTTGAGAATTTTCACCATCTACATGTACACATTCATGTACATGTACGTCTCCACCAATAATACATACCCAAACATCACTTGTGCTATTAAATAGATATTAGGGAGAGAGAGAGGAGCCTAGTATACATGTATACAATCTCAATTAAAAAAAAACTGGTATAGAAACTGATTTATTAAAGCAATGATCTTTTTTCATTTATAAAAAATATTTCTTTGCTTTTCACCATTTATTTTGTAAAAATACTTTAAAATTGTAAATTATAGTTTGAAATTGAGTCATGTTCTTGTGCAATTTCTAAGACGTCGTGCTGGTATACATGTATTCAACTGCAACTTGAGATCCACGGATCCGGGTATAACAAAAATTTGGTCTCAAAACATGTGTGAGACTTTAAAAGTAAAGAAGCATTATGATGAAAGCTTCTTGCAATACAAATGACTGTAATCAGAAATAATACCAAGGAGTGTTTTCAAGGTAATAAACATTAACTAATGAAGGAAGAATACACTTCTGTCTTCTGCCCCCACAATGCCCTGTATGTTATGATGAGGTGTTATAATGTGAGTCACAGCATATTCAGACCGACTCAATCGTCAGATAATTCACAATACCTGTTAAATTACAACACCTTGATCAGGCTAAAATATACCCGATAGTTATTTTCCACGTTCGTACCGACTCACAGCAGACCCTTTTTGGGTACAAATACAATCAGGCGCTAATGCTAAGGATGATAGCAGGAGAGACATGGACCGCCCCGCCCCCTTCCGGGCCAAATACTTGCTTGGTTGAGAAAGTTCTCGTAATAATAATAATAATAATATGCAACATTTATATAGCGCTTAATACAAATGTTTCTAAGCGCTGCATACTATTACCCCGGCTTTAGCACAGCTACCCTGATCGGGCGCATCGAGCATTCAAGAATTTGCTTTCACACTCCACGAATACCTGTGACCTGCACAAATCCCTGCCAAAGTTCTCTGAATTATGGATAATAATATACAGTTTTTGTATATTATTCACATTATGAATAATGACTATGCTCTTCCAAAGGACTTGGATATTATTAGCCCAGCTGTAGCTTGGCAGCCGTAATTACTAAGATTACAGCACACAAGCATTTCAAGGAATAAATTCCTGCCAGGTACCCAGTCACCTCACCTGGGTTGGGTGCAGCACAATGTGGATGAATTTCTTGCTGAAGAAAATTACGACATGGCTGTAATTCGAACCCAAGACCCTCTGTTCAAAGTCGGAAGACTAATCCACTGGGCCACAACGCTCCACGATACTATTGGGGTATTTTCTTTCAAGAATCTATATCAAGCATTATGCGTTCACACTCTCAATACTAAAGCTCTCAACAATATCTGGTATTTTCTGATCAGGGTAAATCAAGATAAATTTCCAATAAAAAATACCTGGTATTCTAGAAATTGAGTCGGTCTGAACACACCTGTTGTGAAAGCTGGTATAAGCTGGTATCACGCTCCTAGAACACACATGGAAAACGCATCAACCCTCTCCTCTTTTCATCTTCTTTATGCTCTGCTCAATTTAAGGTCAATTTCGCTTTATAGAGTATGGTATATAAAATACAAGGTGAGACAATAAACAGACGGAGAGACAGTGTTGCTTTTCAGACTACACTGTTTTATGAAATTAAAGTCGTCTGGTATGTTTGTGCAGAGTGCATGTTGGTATTAAGTGTGATTTATACTCAAGAATCATCAACATGTACATCTATAAACATTCCAATGTTTCCACTTAACCTAGGAAATAATTTTAAAATGTCCTACAAACGTTAATATATGGGGCATTCCATCCTTTGACAAGACCTTATTTGCATATTAACCTATAAAGATAACATCACTTCTTCCTTCCACCAAAATAATAAAAATAAAATGTTGGGGGTCACTGATTAAATTCCACAAGTTTTGTTTTGATTTTCTACTATTCTATTTTTAATAGTCTCACATGTACATTACATGTAACACTCAGTTTACTATAAATTATATGTACATGTATCAGAGCTACCAAGTCTCACGCATTATGCGTGAGACTCAAGCATTTTGGACTCTTGTTCATCCCCTCAAATCTCTGTCTCGCGCAACTATCACAGCCTATCCCCATATACATTGTACACAATGTCTGTGATCTCACTCAGATTCACAGAAAATCTCACGGATAGCTGGTCTTTGAAATTGGCATCTCTGATGTATGGAAATAAGATGCCAAAAATTTGCATGAATTTGCATATAATTTTTTTTCCTAATGAAATTTTAAAATCAAACTTCACATTTTTCATAAAGATGAACTTTTTATCTTCCAGTGGGACCTTTTCTTGGACTTGCCTATACAAAATAATTCATTTTGCATTTGCTTGGACAGCCTTTACATGTAGCTTGACTGAAACATGAATAATAATAATGTCTCATGTACAATGGTGTCCCAGTTCACCCCATTCTCCGGCGACATGATTAAAAGCAATGTAATATTGCATAATAGTATGGTCAACACTTAACTGTACATCTAGCTTTCAACCTGTTTATGATAACATGCAATTACAGAGGCAACATAATGCAATGAAGGTTTAGAATCAATAATGTATCACACATCCAAAGTAAATAGTCAGGTGGTCAGGGAGACAATAATGCCACCTCTCCCTTTGGCTTTATTATATTTCTCGTTTTATTTTAACAGGGTACATGTAGCCCTTTCTGTTCCAAGAACTGCTCGACCAAGGGGCCCTGTATCAACAGAAATTAAAAACATAACAAAACAATATCACATAAAAATAGTCAACAAAATAAACATAATAATCAATGAGAAAGAAAAAATGTAATACATGTACATAAAAGTAAAAGTTAGTCAAAATCACTAACAGAAGGTATTGCAAACAGAAAGTATTCATGAAATCTTAAAAACATATTTGTGTGAGGGATATCGATTTACATTGTTTTTTTAAAGAATAAGTGAATTAGCTAAACGGAGAGAAGGGGATAACGCTTTTAATTTCATTCATGAAAAATATACTGTACTGTAGTCTTTTTGAATATGTTGAATATCAATAAGAAATAATGGTTCCTGTAAAAAGTGTCAAGCATTTTCTTTTATTATCTTGAACGGTTGAACCATTATTGGCTTCCAGGATTTGGCAAAAAATTGTTTAATAAAAGGTACTTAAAGTATGTTACAATTAGATTTATATCAATACAGACAAGTGGCAAGTAGTTCATGGACACGAGATGCAGACACGCCCAAATGCCACATCTCATCCCCACTCACACAGAGCTCATTTCCTCAAATTTATGTCCATCACATTGTAATGGGGGAGAACAAGCAAAAGCATCTACATGTATAAGGTTTGTTTTGAAAAAAGCTGGGGAATCCCCTGATCATTGGCCTTCTCACAAGACTTCCAAGTGCAGAGGGTCTGTTTAATGCCGAAAGACTTTAATACTCATGAGCTCCAAAGCAGCAACCTTCATTTTAAAGAGAAATTCCAGTAGTTGCAGTAGCACTGATTTCATGATAAAGTCTGTAAAACAAGGCTTAATTGTCAGTATATCATCGAGGATCTAGATCTGGTACAGTTACATAAAGTGAACTTAGTGAAATCTTGAAATCTACGCTGAAAAATGTTCACACTGAAGATCACCAACACAGATAGGCACACGTGGGACAGTGTATTATTATTGCTGGAATAAAGACCCGACGGAAGTGACCGAATCCGCGCTTATTTTGCTTATTTCTCAGCAATTACAAAATTTCTTCCAGAATCCTTTGGCACATATTTTTCATTCATACAGACACTTGGTTGGTCATTATATTAGATTCTGTAAAAAGTCATTTTGAGATCGTTACCAAAACTGGAATTTAACTTTAAATCCGCTACCAGTAATGCAGAGCCCAATCGGGAGCCTTCTATCAGCTAACGTACAGCTTAATAACAATGACGCACAATGTCGAAGGAGAGTCCATCGTTTTTATAGGTCAATATTCATGAAAGATGAATTTAATTTCTTGCCCCAGTACAGAGCAATCAATAACATCACCCCAACTATGAGATACAAAATGGTCTGCGGGCAGCCCCCGATAATTTAATCATTCGTCAGCTGTTCTTTTTTAATATTATTGACATGTAAACGCAATGTCCATGGAACCTTGTCAAACGCCTACCTGATAGGTCCATGCTGGCAGCAAGAATGCCACTCTTGACGGAAAGACAACCTCGCACACACACACTCGCACAAGTCACCACAAATCACCAACTGGGTGTTAATAAAAGCACACACATGTACGAACCAATAGCGCCATCTCGAGTCCTTAACTACTCATACCTGGCCAGCTTCCTGACCCATTTTGCTAGTGTATATAGACCCACTTGAATGATAACATGCTAATTAACTACTCAGTACATTTGTACCGCAATAATTATGTCACCAAGTAGCAAAACTACGTTTCCTCTCAAAACATTTTAGTCGTTTCTCTACACAAATACAATTATAGGTCAATTTAATCTCTGTAGAATTAGTAAATATCTGAAAATGTACATTTTAAGACTATGTATTTATAACACACAGTCAATGAGAGACCACACACAGTTCACTCCAACTCATATCAGACTGAAGATAAAGCGCAAAAGTAATTCAGTAGGGTTTTCAATCACTCCTTGCATCACACTGCACGAATAACTAATAGACTCTTCTCAACCAGCGACATGAGCTGAATTTAAATGCACTAAAGCTTTCATAAAATATTCTATTCAGGTAGTACAGTAATCATTCCTTTCTTCTAACAAGGCAATTATATCCAACAGATTGACAAGCAATATGTAATCATACAAGTGGTTTATCAGATTGAATGGCTCTAGTCAAACCTAATTTTATGTCCAGGAAAAGTAATTTGGATGCTTGTTTATTCTTTACTTTGATTCATATAGGCCAAATGAAGTGTTGTGGCTCAGAGGATATAGTCTTCAGACTAATTTACTTCAGACCACAAGATTCAGAGTTCAAATCTCACAGCAACACTCACATCCTTTGGCAAGGCATTTTTCTACACATGCCACTCTCCACTCAGGTGTAGTAAATGGGTACCTGGTAGGAAGTAATACATGAACCTTGAATGCTCGGTGTGCCTGATCAGGTAAGCCTGCTACAGCCAGGATGCAGAGCCTAGAAACTATTGTATCAAGCATTATAGGCTATAAATTTTGCATAATTATCATTATAATGATAATACTTTTATAATAGCCAATTTTTAAATAGCGCTTTTTCCAGAATGGACCAAAGCGCTTTACAGCATATCATTACCCCGGTCATTGGATTCATTTCAATCCTGCACGAAAAGTGCACAATTTCCACTCCCTGGGTTCAAGCATTCCTTGCAAATTTTTGTACTCAATACCGAAGACCTGAACAAAGTTTCAACTTGATTCCTTCAAACAATTCTTCAGCTATCGCGAAAATAAAAACAGGATGGTTTGACAGACAGAAAACCCCACAACAATAGCCTCCAGCAACTACCTTCGTGTACATGTACTGCAGGCAGAAACACAAAAACAGCCTCTGAAAAATATTTAAGAATACTAGTGCAAGCATGTGCCAGATGAATCTGGGTTTTCTAATCAAGGACTTGTGATTGAAAAGGGAAGACATGGCCATTTTGAGCCGTGAATGAAAAGAGAAAGTAGTATTGCTCATTTCCAACAGTCTACGGTTTTCGGGTGAGGTAATTAAAAGCTATAATAATGCTTCATTAATTATTTATCCACCTCATAGACTGTCATCATGTTGAAGTTTCATCATGTTCATTAATAATCATCTCATACATGTACTTTTTGCATTATGATTTATATTTCAATGAATTTGAATTATCCTGAAACATGAAAATTATTTATGTTTATATTGCTGTTAAATATGTTTGAGGTACAAGTACAAGTCAAAATGCTATATTTTCATCACTGCTTATTAAGTAGACCATGGACAGGTGACTCTGTATATTAAAAACTTTAAGGCCTTCAGTGAAATAGATAGCTGTATAAAAACCCGCTTATAAACGATTTGTAATGTATAGTGCCGGAATTGACCATATACTATTACTTATCTTGTTTCAGGGAAGTTCACAAGTTATCATTTTCACACTAGCAAAATATTCTCAGATCAGCGTATATTTTTGCAGATTCAGTTCCAGTTTTAGATATGGTCTGAAAGAGCCGGATACTGTCCAGTATGAACACTATAAATGTCACTATGCCTCTGGAAAATATTTTTAAGCATAACCATGTACTGCAATAATGCAAAAGACTCTGGGTTTTCTAATCATGGATTTGTCATTGAAAGAGGGAAGATGTAACCAATTTGAGCTGTAAATGGAAGACACTCATTTCCAACTATCTCTGGTTTACAGGGTGAAGTAATTAAAAACCTATTTCACAACGTACAGCAGTGATTGTTTTGTTATTAAATGCCATTAAAGTTTCATATGTTCATTTACAGAACAATTTATTTTTATCTTGCACTAATGATGAAATATTACATCCTAGGATACAATAATTAAGATCGATGTAATATGTTTGAGACTTTGAGGTACACGTATGTAAACGTTTGTACACTGTATTAAAACTGAACATCAGAGGAAGCTATAGGCCTAAAATTCCCTGCTTTTAATATAAAGTAGACCTTCATGTACAGTATACGTTCAGTACACATGACCGAGGCCTATAATGTACATATTAAAGACTGTGTTTACTCTGACTACACAATTCACATTCCAAATAACATTCTCTATTACAGGAGTTGCTTCTGGATTGACAAGCATTCTTTAAGAGTGGTTTCACACGCTTACATTTTGCATCATTCAAATGATCATTCGAGTGACGCCGCTGACGCGTCACTTGAATGACATAATTTGAGCGTGCGAATGCAAAATAGCGTAATTTGAAATGCGCCATTATGACGGAACCAAGGTGTTTTCCAGTGATGACATTCGAGAATGACTGACCGAAACAGATACATGTGTAGGCCCTATGTGTATGCTTTGACCTCAAAAATGTAATTCTGGGGGCAGAGCTTATGGTGACCTTTCAACAACTTCCACAGAAAAACACATTATGTGGTACCCAAAAGAAGGCTCCTCTAATCAGTGCGAAACAGAAAAACCACAGAACTCAGCCGTGTGTATGGAATACAATTCTAGCCTCATCACAATTCAACTTAGCTTTCATATGACGCATTCTGCACCCGTCTGAAACCACTCCCAGAAACATTGCAATCAACATCCCACACAATGAGATGGAACTCTACCACTTGATTACCATCGGATGATGACAGATGCGGTCCCTGCATCCCCTGAGTCACTAATCCCCTCCCATCAACCAAGGCAAGCCCTGCAACTCATACACAAGACATGCTCAGGGAATAAATTCAATTAGTACAAATGTACCCTGGCAACTACATGCGAAGGGAGTTCACGGTCATTGATTACATTATACATGTAGTATCAGTTCTGAAAATTTGATTATGTCACTCCCTCATTCTTTTTCTGAATTTTTGTTTTAAAATTATACAAAATGTTTTCCAGATTTGACAGTGAACAAGATTCCTCATCGAATCACCATATTGCAGGTTTATAACAATGGCAATTCCACATTTTCAGGGTGCCCAGAATAAAAATTTGTTTTATAGCAAAATGACGAGCAGTGGCATATATATGTACATGTAGATGGGGGGGGACTTTGGGGGTGCTCCCCCCCCTGAAAAAAATCACTACCCAAGAAGAAAAATAAGACAATAAGAAAATAAAACAAAAGAGAAGGGTGAAATATAACAATTTTTTTTCTGAATATTAAATGCCAAAATCCTTTTATAAATTTTGCCCAATATGCCATACATGTACATGTATCTAGCCCCTCAGACTTTTGGGCTCTTTATGCCACCGATGAGAAAAATCAGAATATTTCACATTATAAAATACACAATATACAATGAGTGGGTTATGTCATCACTCATCAGTTCTCTCATTAGCATATCAAGAGGGATGTGCACATTGTCAGGGGCGGATCCAGCCTTCGCCAATAGGGGGGCCCGGAATTTTTTCAGCCATATTTTCCCCGATCGGCCGCTCGAATATGATTTTTGCCGGGATTTTTTGTTTCTTTGAAGGGGTAGTCCTAATGGTCACTTTTTAGCTTTATTCTTATGACACATAAATGTATAATACCATAACCCTTATTTATATAATGCGAGCGCGAAGCGCGAGCTAAATTTTTGGAAATCTTATGTACTTTTTCCTAAAATTTTGAACATTCTGGGAAATGTTTGTTTTCCTGAAAAAAAAATGTGTATGCAAGTTAATAATTACTACGAACGTAAAGAGTGAGCAGAAATGAAGTGATGGAAAAGGTACTGTTAAATACTTGCTTGCAATTAGCCATGAAGACGTTACACATTTTTAAAAATCAAATAATGCGAGCGCGAAGCGCGAGCCGAAATTTTTTGACATTTTTACCTAAGGAATTGAAATTCTTAGCACGTTTTGTAACTTAACAGAATAGGTATATAATTAAACATGCGAGCACGAAGCGTGAGCAAAAAATTTCCAGATTTAGACCTACTGAACAAGACACTCTATTCAATTAGTTTTTGTAAATCATGAGTAAGTGGGGATCTTCCTTACATTAATAATGCGAGCGCAGAGCGCGAGCAGAAAATTTTTGTATACGTTTTGAACTGCTCGAAATTGTACCTGTTATGGACTGCTTGCATTTAGCCATGAAGATGTTATATATTTCAACATTCAAATATTGCGAGCGCGAAGCGCGAGCTGAAAAATTTTGACCTTTTTTTACCTGAATAATGGAAATGCTAAGCACTTTGGGTAATCTTGGAAGGACTCTAAGTATATAAACTAAACTTTATTGATGCGAGCGCGAAGCGCGAGCGGAAAAATTCTGGACACTCTATTCATGTTTAATCATGAAAAGGATAAGTTATTTATCCGCGAGCAGACACTTTTTGATTTTGTGATCTGAAACTGGATAATGATTTAAATAGAGAACAATCTGCGTATCTGAATTAACGTGTGTTTTAGATTTCGACCTAGAATTTGTGTATTCTAAGTACCTTTCTTATCATGAAAATCAATAAAGCGAGCGCAAAGCGCGAGCTAAAAATATATGATATTCCGATCTAACAAAGGGTCAATTTAAGCTCTGTATTGCAAACACTTTGTGGGAAAATTGTGAATTGTGATGGATCACAGTTATATGTATTTTATTATTATTACTTTGAGTTTTTACATAGGACCGGGACATTCTATAAGGGCATTATGTCATCATATGAAAATGATGACTCTTCCTATTTCTCTTCCTAAGCATGAGATCGCGAAATCTGTTAATATTATGGCCTGAAAACTGGACAATGTCATTTAAAGCACTTTTGTAATTATGAATAAGATGCATGATATCTATCAATTCGAGCAGAAATCGCGAGCCGAAATTTTTGATAAACTGTCATCAAAGTAGTTTGATTTAGAATTAATATTGGGATATACATAACTCACTGGGCGTTGTGGCGTGCACCTGTAATCCAAGCTGTGGGGAAGTTACAAATTGATGCAGAGGTTCGAAGTTCGAGCCCTTGTCACGTCTTTCGGATGGTGACGTTAAAGGTCGGTCCCAGACGTAAATAATCATATCTGATTGATAAACGTCTGACAAAACTCAAATACACACTCACTTATCAAAATGCTAGCGTGCAGCGCTAGCTGATACGTTTTGACAATCCGACCTGAATTTGGAACTTTTTGAGAACTTTATGGAATACAGGAAAATAATAGGTACATGTACCTGACAAATCAAATTTTGCGAGCGCGCAGCGCGAGCAGAAAATGATAATATTCAGACCATAACACAGACATTTCTACAGAACACTTTTTTAAAATCAATTTGTAAATCAAACAAAATAATGAAAGTTCAAAATTTTATACCCTAACAAATAGATTTTTCAAAAAATTATTTTCAAATTCTTCCCCTCATGTTATTTTATTCAATCATGTTCCTCCTCTTACGTTTGCCTTTCTTCTTTTCTCCTCTTTTTTCCCTTCATTTTCTTTTTTCCTTTCTTTTTCCTTTTTTTTCTTTTTTTTGCTCCGCCAATAGGGGGGGGGGGCCCGGGCCCCTCGGGCCCCCCCCCCCCCGGATCCGCCTATGCATTGTTATGTGATTTCAATTAAATTATTACATGTACATGTAGTATCATGCTTGGTTGATTTTTTTTCTTTTTATTCAAATCAGTGATTAGTTGGGGTGGACTTGATGAGGATACAAAGTTGAGCCTTATTTCTGACTTGTTTGTTACTTCTTATGAAGGTTTGCAAAACAAGCTGATGACTTGTTTAGATGTGTATAAACCAAAACATAATTTGCTGGTTTCAACTTTCATACCGTAAAGATCCGGTTTAGTAGCCTCGGAGTGATTCAGAGCATTCCTTTGAAAAGGACCTACTGACTTTCTGGAATACCCGCTAAAAACTGAAATGTACAGTGTAGAAAGGTTGGGGGAGTGACAACCTTTTCTAAATGGAAATATTGCATTTTACCACTAACTTCAATCCAACACTTCCACAGAATTAGTTGGATTCAGATTCAGCATTACACAAGGTTGGATATCATTGAAATAGATCACTCCTACAACCTTTCAAATGGTGATTTAACATTTCATTTTTTTTGCTTAAAATAGTTTTATATAAGGTGGTTTCAGACCGCCTCGAAGTTCGCCAGTTCCAGGTATTCTCTGATCGGGAAATTTACCCCGATCAGAAAATACCAGGTATTTTGGTAATGTGAAAGCAAACTACGCGTAATTTCCCCGAAAGAAAATACCCGCTAAATAATAGGTACTTGGCGAAATTACGAGAACTTTCGTGGGGATTTTTCCAAGGTCGCAGGTATTTTGGCGATGTGAAAGCAAATTACGGGAACTTTTATCCCAGCGTGTCGTTGGGCGCGGCAGCGTGGGTGGCTGCTGGGCTAGTGATTTTGAATCTCCCGCCTTGCCTGCTTATCAGACCACACTGCGCATGCTCGTAACTTCGGGAACTTATCCCGAAGGATGTGTTTCGGGGCGGTGTGAATGTAGGAATAATTAACGGGTATTTTTTAGCCTTAAAAAGTTCTCGTAATTTAACGGGGATTCTTGTGATCGAGGCGGTTTCATAGATTGCACTACCACTGCTATAATTTCCTCAGACATCTTACACTTTTTGTAGGCGTGAGATTCCTGTATTCTGGCTCTTCCCCCAAAATATCTCAGGCCGATATCACAGATTATCTCCCAGATTATCTCCATGTAACGCCTGGTGATCTCTCCCCTGAGTACATGTAATGGCTCCCTGTCTAAACTCTCACACATAAGGGCTGTCTGCACCATCCCGAGTTTTCAAATTAGCGCGCTATTTCTGAACAAGCAAATTATCCCGATCTGAACAATCTCAAGATCATTTGCAATGGAGACGCAATTATCGCGCTAATTCGTAGGTGCAGAAGCACTCGGAATTGTTTTATTCATGGGGTCAGACCATAATACATTGATGCCTTGCTCAAGCAGGAACTGCTCTTCTTGCGATGGTGGAGACGGGTTTCTTGAATCTCGAGATTAATCGCAAAGAGGGCCGATCGGGCTAAAGTCTCGAGATTGAGCAAACTCGGGATGGTGCAGCACCGCCTTATGTGATTTCTGTAATGGGTTGGGTATTGAGAGCACCTTCATGGTCAGAAACTAGGTGGTTTCAAACTATCTCGATCACAAGAATCCCCGTTAAATTACAACATTTTTCAGGCAAGTAAATACCGTTCATTATTCCCACATTCACACCGCCCCGAAACATACTCTTCTGGATAAGTTCCTGAAGTTATGAGCATGCACAGTATACAGCCTGATAAGCAAGCAAGGCGCAAGATTCAAAATTTGCTTTCACATTGCCAAAATACCTGTGACTTTGGAAAAATCCCCGTGAAAGTTTTCGTAATTTGACAAAATTTAAATGCCTATAGTGAGTATTTTCTTTCAGGGAAGATTACGCGTGTTGTGCTTTCACATTTCCGAAATTACCTGGTATTTTCTGATTGGGGTAAATTTCCCGATCAGAAAATACCTGGAACTGCCGAAGTTTAAGGCGGTCTGAAACCACCTATTCAGTCAATCTGCTGATCGATGGGGCAAGGTATGACCTCATCACACTGAATTTTGGACAAGTTTATTTCATCAAGTCCACTACATTGATTGAAGCGTTCAAGGTCCCAAGTACAAGAGAGACGCAGTACATAAAAGGGACAGGACAGTGTAGTGTATGTACATGTAGGTCGATACAGTACTGGTTTTAAAGGGGGAATCCATACTGACATGGAGTTACGTTTGAAAGTGTTTTTTTATAATTTTAAAGTAAAATGTAATAAAGCAGATCAATTATTAGGGAATATTTCAAAGAAAAGTTCGAACTATAAAATATTGTGTATGAAAATCATTGAAATGAGGGGGTCCATTATGAACGATGCCTGTGTGTGGATATCCCCTTCACCCTGAAAAAAGTTTGTAAAGCAGAATTATTGGGGAAGGTTTGATGAAAATCAGACGAATATTCAAAGAGGGTTATGAATTTCCAAAATTTCAAATAAATCCCCTAAAGTTTATGAAAATGATGAATAACAATATATTTCTAATACTGAAAGGGACTTGTCTGATGATACATGTACATATTATAACCATGGAGTTTATAGTTTTTAATGATAAAGGCCTATACAACCACATCAATGAAAGTTTGAGTAGTCCATTAAAGAAGAACAAAGTACATGTATTTTTAAAGTTTTCATTTCATGACAGTTGCTCCATATGTGTACACAGTATGTCATGTGCAAGTGTACTATATGTACACCTGAATAAACCTAAAAATTTCATATAATAAAATACATACATGTAAGACCAAATGGGGATATGACATCATCAGCCCACCTAATGAATATTCATAAAGACATGCCTAGAACTGTTTCACCGGAATAATGCAAAATCTTTAAAATTCAATAACTTCGTTATTTGTGATCCGATTTTGATCAAATTTTCAGTAATTTGCTCTGTGAATTTTACTCTATAAATTTTATTGAGATACAATTATTTCCCTTTAATATGTACAGCAGACTTTACAGTCCTACATGTATATCACAAAAGATCTCTATGATGAAAACATGCCACACTGAACTCTACAGTATCTGTATCAGCATGATAGCATGTTGTAATAGGTCCATGGTGATAGTGACGAACTTGTGTAACCTATCTCAGCTGAGCTGAGTGAGGTCATCACATGCTAACCACAGATGTCCTTGAGCATACACCTGTGTCTGCTTTCAAGACTAACAATTGAATGAGTAATATATGACTACGAGCAGTATTAGAACAGAAAACAAATTGTTCTTCACTTTAAATTCCATTTTAGTGATCCATACAATGTACACAGTGTGAATCATAGAAAATATATCCACTATAGCATCAAGTATGCTATTTTTGTTTCATTAATGGTTGAATTCTGAGAAAAGTTAAACCTGTAGCAAACTGGTTTGAATGTCAATGGAACAAGAGAAGGGAGAAAATTAAAAGATGAAACCTAATATAAGGGCAAATCCACCCTAATACTAAAAGTGGATAAATTGAATATACAATTGTAAGGGGGAACAATCAAACGAGCATAAATGTACACGTAATACAGAAAATTCATCAAATATTTGCAAAATATTAAAGAAAGTTTTGACATTTTAAAGCTTTGCTTTTTAATAGTTTTGAGAACTATGCCCAAGACAGAGATGCAAATGACAGAGTTAATGTCACTCACTCACTCTTTCTTTGGTATTTATGAAATATTGCAATTTTTGCAGATTCAAAAACAAGGATGTGTTCTCTAGGTCCTATATCTATATTTTCTTTTGTATTTTTGTTTTTATGAATAAGATCAAATTACAATATTGAATATTTATAGTTATTCAATGAGATTGAAGAATCGCAAATTATCACATTTACAAGGTAAAAAATATTTTTAAAACGGGCAGAAAATAAGATACAACAAATAATCTGTTACAAGCAGTAGATGTAAACTTATATTAAGCCAGGGTTCATACACGTACATGCATCACTATGTAGGTTGCAACAATGGCAATGCCACATACAGGAGCAATTATTAACATGCTTCGTCTTTATGATCAGGAAAATATTATAAAGAGTGTTCATAAATTATGTGAAAAAAAAAATGAGTGGATGACGTCATCAGTCCCCTCATTTTCATACCGACCCGAATGTGCATGATACATACAACTGTTTTGTGTACTATTATCAAAAGCAAAGAATTAACTGTCATACATGTATGTAACTTTACAAGTAAGCCTACATCTACATTGTAGTTTTAATGAAACTGTCAGCATTATGCTATTCTAATTTTTCTCTTTCATACACTAGCAAAATTTACATGTACAGGTGAATCCAATTTGAAATAAATTTCTGTATGATGCTCTCTATTAAAAACATTTTCAAGACGGGTTCCATCTGCTCTAGATACGATATCATATCCCATGTTCTGGCATTTGTCTTTCCCGAACACCCAATCAGTCATATACCACATCACTGCCTACAGCGTACATTAATAATACCCCCGGCTGTATATTGATCAATAAAATATCAGTCATTTGTAAACATTTAGGCCTACACCCCTTTCATACAGTATGTACAAAGATGAGATCGGATGCTGATCAAGTGCGGCTCAAATGCGGCTTTATTCTGGTCCCTGACCTTTCATAAATCAGAACAGACCACATCTGATTTGCATCAGAGCCACATCAATTTATACCCCTTTCATATCAAATCAAAAAAAGAGATTGGATGCGGATTATGTGCGGCTCTAATGCAGCTTATTCTGGTCCTTGACCTTTCATGATTGGAATATTAGGCAGCATCTGATCCACATCGGAGCCGCAACAATGAATTCACAAAGTGAAATGGGCCTCATCGGAGTTGCATCAACTAATACCCCTTTCATAAACCCCATTAAAATGAATTAGGCGGCTAATAGCAGCATAATTTGGTCGTAAAATTGGAGGAGGACAAGAGTTATCCGCATTACTCTGATGCTGCTATTATCCGCATAATAGCAGCATCGGGACAAGATTTTGAGTTTATGAACGCATTTCCAAATTATGCGGATAATTGCCATGGTGCGGTCACAGGGTCACCCTTTTCCAACACAACCGCATCGGAGGGGGCGTGTCCAGTTGTCATGGCGATTATCCCCCTTTTTCAGGACGGGCGCTCGTAAAAATAATGCGGCTTATTTTCGGAGTTTATGAACGCAATTTTTATTGAATTATCCGCATTACTCTTAGGCGGCTAATTGGAGGATAGGTTTATGAAAAGGGTATAATTCATGAAGTTGGAACAGGTCGCATCTGATCCGCATCGGAGCCACATCTTCATGAAAGGGGTAGACTATTATATACTTGCCCCTTGCGGCGCCCACTGATTATTCCTAAGGGACTGACAAGGCCGATATTGTATGCATGGTCACAGACGTCATGCAGAATGATTGCACGACTAGATGTGGTGAATGCCATAGAGTTACATAATACTTTGATGGGGGTATTCAATGTTGAATATATCTGTGTGATGATCTTCATGCCATCGATAGAGTAAATTAACAAACCTACTCCATGTACTTGCAGGCTTACATGGAAGTACAAAGCATTAATATCAGCAACCTACATGTATATTCTAAATTATATGTTACAGGCTTATACCTGATTCTACTTTTCTATGCAAAATAGGGTGAAATAAATTTGGCAAGGACAATCTACAGGATAAAGCCTGGCAAAATACATGTATAGGCCTATAGTTTTAAGGATATTCGTCAGCCATTCATAGAAAAAAAAATGAATGAACAAAAATAATTAAGATTTTATCATTTTGTCATCGAAGAACCCTATTTCAAAGAAAATTAAACACATTATCAAGAAAGGACGCTAGGCACGTAACAATGCCAAATTTGAACTATAATAATTGAAGAAAAAAATTAAATGGCCACATCTTCTGAAAACTTGGAATGTTTGATGTTTGAATGCAATCCACATTTATTGACTAATACAGCAGGTACGCTAAAAGCTGTCATAGGCCTAATGGTTGATCCATATTACAGTACACTGCATGTGTATGTTTGATACAGTCACTTCCTATTAGTAAATCTACAATAGTGCGACAATACATTATGATTTGATAATGAAAGGTACATTGTACAGTTTTGCATGAAAGAATGACAAACATTTGCCTACATGTGTGTAGAGGAGTCAATGTAAACAGAGCACTTGATCCTTTTTAAATAGAATATATGATTATTTATGAAGAGAAAAGAAATGTCTTCCAAAGGCGATTTTCGAAAGTCCTGACTCTGACACATTCAGACCAACTCGATTCGAAGAAATACGAGAAAATGTTCAGGGCTCAAAATACCTGATTATTTCTCGTATTCATGCCAACCCTTGGCCTTACCAGAGTTGGGCTAATTTATCCATGCAGTTTGATAGAACCATGGACAGTCAATAGGTCAGTATAAAAACCCTCATCCATAAATTTGGTTTCCATCCAAGCGCCTCTGGGCAATTCACAGCAGAGAATGATTGATTTTATAATCGAGAGGGAGGGAGAAAGACAGAGAGAGAAAGGGGAAATGATATAAATGTATAGCAAGTAATAATACCCTCCAGGCCCCATGATTGAAAGTATCTTGTCCAAAAAATGATTAACTGACAAACAAAATGACATCACTTCATGCCATTTACGACTAAATCCCCATTGCTTTTCAACCGCTCTCTATATACTCACAATAAAACCCAGCATTATCCCATCGGTTTCGAAGACCATTTAATCATAGAACCTCTTTAGGCAAAGAATAGACAACAAAACCAATATTAATTGTCATTTTTCAATAGACACATGATACAGCATACATGTATGGGCGTGTTCACAATCTCTTTGCCAAGGAAGAATAAGCGTTTTAGAAATGCTTTTGTAAATACAATTCCATGAATGTCTACTTTTAATGTTTTTTTAGAGTTTCGGCTCCAAACATCTGGATTTGCAAAGCATTTTTTCTTTCAAAATCAAAAGAGAGTATCGCGTTTTATATCTATACTCAAACTGGGAAATGCACTAATTTCATTCAAAGGCATAACTGATGTTGCGTTAGCTACATAGAAAACCATGTATTGGAAGAAAAGACATTGGTTTTTATGTCTTATTTAAAAAACAAAACAAAAAAAAAAATCGTCTCTCGTGTGTGATGTATTTAATTTCCTTTGAATGTACAGTATGTGGAAAAAACAACCAGGAAGAAAAAAAAAATCTCCAGGGCTCTGGGGCTACTACGCATAAGGAATAAACTTGGGAAGTTGTTTCCGGTCAATTTATTTTTCGCTATTTTGAAGCACGAGTTAGTTGCTATATCTTTCAGGATTTCATTCTTAATACATGTACATACATGTATACTGATACTATAACACTGACACAGGTTACGAATTTATGGTATTTTGCTGGCTTGATGCTCAGATTTTTTTCAAATGTCAAATGAAGTGACCAGTGCCTTTTGATCATAATTTTTGTGAGATTGCATTCAGCATAAAAGGGTGCACACGTATGTTTTCAACTTCCAGTATAAATCATGTACCTAAAACCTGATTTCAACCTGAGATGGGAAGCTTGAACGCACCCTGTATGAGTCACACTACTACAGTATCACTCCTTTGAAAGAGTCACGAGCAGAAAAAAAAAACACAAAATGTAGTTGAAATGCAAATGTATGGTGATGACATCAGACGCTATTCGATTCTCAATATGCCAGTCCATGCAATACATGTACATTTTTATACCAGCCTTTCAGTTTCACTTTACTCTCATTCAATTCAATTCATTTCTTTCCGATTTTAAAAACAATTTGCAAATGAATATATACATGTACATGTATATGGTTGTTTTTTTTTTCATTTTATTGCAAATTCATGCATTATCAACAAAAAATTTTGAAATGGAGGACTGGTAATTTCTACATGTATATTGATTTAATAGGTTTTAGAATAAATTGACCTCCAATATGGATAATGGTATCATGTCTTTCTCATACAGAGAGCTCTCTTGATTTTCTACAGAGTAAACAAATGTACATTGTGAAAGGGTGTGTTCATTGTGGGTTTCCAAATTTAAACGGCAAGATCAATTATGATTGAAAACAAAACGCGGATATGTAAAGAAACAAAGGGTATGTACAATGTCATACATTCCTGGTCGTAGAAGAAACATCTTTCAAATCATGATTCGGAGTAAAATTTAAAGGTAGAAAAAGATGCGCTTGAAATCGCAATAGCTCAGATTTTAAACCTACAGCATCACGAATGCGACATTGAACACAACTGCGTTCTGAAACCTTTTTAAATTTGTTCTCACAGTGGAAGCCTACATGTACACTTCTGATGGGTCAAACTGTGCACGAAAGATGCGCTATAAACAAAAGCGGGAATTTAAAGCTGATCAACAAATAATCAGCTCTATATTTTCAACACTGAACACCGCGCTGCTGATTGTTTGTGTTCTGTTTTTTGTAAATGAGTTTTCAATCATGATTCATGAAAATCCACAATGAACACAGGCTGCATTTATGCGACCTCAACCCAGAATCATGATTTGAATCACGATTTGAATCATGATTCAAAATAGCAACATGAATCACGATCCGACAGAATCAGCGTTTATACGACCATCTTTCTATCGCTGTTTCTTCCTGAATTCGGGCCGATCCAGTGCGCATCACAGTGGGCAGTTTGACCCAGGAAGCATAGGTCACCATTTTCGCACGTGTTTCTAAATTCACGTCGGCTGCTAGAATTTTGCTGCCGCTGGAGCCAACGCGCTATCGTTTGTGCAAGTGCAACGTTTACTTGACTTCCGAAAAATAAATCTTTTACTTCCAGAATTCCGTGTATTGTACATGTACCTCGTATAGTTTTTGTTTACTTGTATTCAATTTCTGTGAATCCCGGTAAGGGATGCTTGTGCTATCAGGCTGAGTCCAAAGCACAAGCAGGGCCTGAGTTCGTCGCTAGTCCAAATGGAACTTGAAGACATGAATGATGAAAACAATGAACTATACAAATGACGCGACAGTACAACCCCGGGGGTACAATACACAGAATGATAATTCCTATATAAATGCATGTGACAATTGGCAGATACCGGTACTAGTACACTGGCAGTACTGCTACACGAAAATTAACCTGCACCAAACACAGCGCGCGCCTTTGAGTCGAACCCGGAAGAAGCACGACACAATGACGTCATAGAATCATGATTCAAATCATGATATCGTTTATACGACCTTTTTCGTTCGTGATTCTACAGAAACGTCTTTCATAACGCTCCTTTTTCCGTGTTTCATGTTTGTGATTTGAAAGACGTTTATTTCCACTTTCGACTAAACGCAATCGTGATTCTGCAGAATCGTGATTTGAATCATGATTTTTCTAATCATGATTCTAGGGTAAAAAAGTGTCGAATAAACGCACCCATAGTCAACACACCCTAAAGCAACGGCATTCTAAAATTCAGCCTCCTGGCTGCCACACAGATGCAGTTGTTGAAATGAATACCGTTATTGATTGAATTATGGGATTAAATTGAACTGGAACTGCCTGCAACAATCCTAGATTCATGATTCAATGGTCACGTACATGTACTGTCATGCGTGAATATTTTTTTGATAACAAATGCATGAATACCAGTATGTACAGTATAGGTGAGTGATACCCTTTTCATAAACCCATCCTCCAATTAGCCGCCTAAGAGTAATGCGGATAATTCAATAAAAATTGCGTTCACAAACTCCGAAAATAAGCCGCATTATTTTTACGAGCGCCCGTCCTGAAAAAGGCGGATAATCGTCATGACAACTGGACACACCCCCTCCGATGCGGTTGTGTTGGAAAAGGGTGACCTTGTGACCGCACCATGGCAATTATCTGCATTATTTGGAAATGTGTTCATTAAACTCAAAATCTTGTCCCGATGCTGCTATTATGCGGATAATAGCAGCATCAAAATAATGCAGATAACTGGTCCTCCTCCAATTTCACGACCGAATTATGCTGCTATTAGCCGCATAATTGGGTTTATGAAAGGGGTATAAGACATAAAATGAAGACATTGTTATTTCGACAAAAAAAGTAAAACTAAAAGTAATTTAAAAAAAATCTCCATATCAAAATGCATGGCCTTACTTTTTAAATGAGCAATATCTTCTGATTTAATTATTGTAGCATATATCATATGTACAGTAGAAGTGCTTCTACACTTTACTTTCAGGAGTGTTGATTTGTGCCAATCATCTCTTGCATCATGCACGGATAGATGTACCAGAAATAAGGAAGCGTCATCTTTATATAGTATTCAAATCTCTTCAAAAGTCATTTTAGAATGCACTCTTTCATTCATGATATGCCAATTGTTATCTATTTCCATAAACACATCACATTTTAGAAGCAATTCTGAAAAATATTTTTTTTCAATTTTCGATAAGGTACATGTATTTCTTGTAGGTGGGGTTGAATGTTCACTGCAAATTTCCCCTTCGCTTTTTTATGTTCTTTATAAAACATCAGACCATGTCAACATAATAGGCTTTGTGGACAAGTACATTGTGAGTGCTTGCAACAATTTATTGCTCAATGACATTTAAACCACAGAAATTGAAGAATTGGACAAAATGAATTGCCAAAATGGTTCAATTCTGACTTTCGTCAAGTACCACTAGCTCACTCATAATAGTGTTATATATGTACATGTATGTATAGAGCTTTCTCACCACTAGTGGAAATTTTATCCCCCGGTAATTGGCAATTTTACCCTTATGACTGCCCAAATCGCCCCTAAATAAAATCCCCAAAATGACACGCTCTGGGGTGACCAGAGCGTTGTGGCCCAGTGGATTAGTCTTCGGACTTTGAAACAGAGGGTCGTGGGTTCGAATCCCAGCCATGGCGTAATTTCCTTCAGCAAGAAATTTATCCACATTGTGCTGCACTCGACCCAGGTGAGGTGAATGGGTACCCGGTAGGATTTTTCCTTGAACGCTTTAGCGCATATTAATATGGCGGCTCAGCTACAGCCGGGGTAATAATATGATAACAATTATCAAAAGCGCAGTAGAGTATATGCACATAGTAGCTGCGCTATATAAATGGACCTATTATTATTATTATCTTCTGTAGAGTCATTCAAACTAGATCTGCCACCACAAATATTCAAGAATATGAATTAATAAAATCAAATCAACATTCTAAACAAGGCAGACTAAAAATGATATTGCCACTTTCTACCTACAGTGTACATGTATTCTGATATTGCCTCAAAAGTCGCCCTTGAAATCAAAGAAAGAGCCCTAATAGTGCAGCATTTGCCGATGATAGCCTCTTAAAAATAAATATATCATCAATAAAATTGCCGTGCTGGTTCAGGAGGATACAATTTTCAGGGGTCTGAACATACTGTATTTTCTGTCAGTAATAAAATTAGTGGTGGGTAGGTGTAATGTGTAAAGGAGAGTCACAACCGATGCATGTTACACTACATGTATGCGTCAAAGATTGTTGAATGTTGATTGTGTTGAACCCAGTGTATAGCAGTCATAGCACCCACCAGTCCCAGGCACAACTCAAAGGTACAAAAAAAAATACAGTTCACCAACAAGGTGGGCTGTACTATTGGAGAAGATATACTGGTGGGTTAGCAATGAATTGCAGTATTCTGTAGATCCAGGGACTCCCCTGCTCAGAAATTTTATGTAATTGAATAATGTGGAATGTTCAAACTTGTCATCGACCACTTTCTTGAGTAGTGACAATTAATACTGAATACATGTATGTATAGTGCAGTACATGTATTCATTTCAATTTTTCACAGCAGCCAATCATGCATTGGTTGGAACAAGAAGTGGGAGGTTTGACTTCCCTGGTTGGAACTTCCAGTGTATTTTCTGCTCTGATAAGTTGCCATCTATCTAAAGTACATGTATCTCAAGAGACAAGAATTAATGAAAACTAAAATCTGAATAACATGGTAAATTTAGGGGTTGAAAACATATAATGTACTCTGTACTGTCTATTCATTGTCTCACTCAAAATCATGGTAATAAAAAAAATAGATTAGATCACTTACTTATGAGTTTTGACGTCCAATTGTTAGAGCTGAAATCCTCATGGGATGCTACAAGTCGGTCGTTTCAGCAAACTACAATAATGCGCTACATTGTACATTTCACAACAAACTGTGAATAACTCAAAAGTCTAGAAATTACATGTAATTCCAGAAATGAATACGAGTACAAAAAAACTCCAAATCGAGAAGCTTCATATCAAAAGCCGTATAAGGACAGGATATATTCTGGCCGTTCTCTCAGATGTACATACATGTAAATGTACAGCTTTCAGGAAACTAATAGATGCGGAAGTGACAGTGAACAGGAAAGCTGTTAAAGTCAGATTACATTGTACACATCAAGTTAGGTAGTACTACAAAATAATCAACGATTTGTTTTTTAATTTGCTCTATCAACAATACAGCAGCACACATGTAATTTTTGTCAAATTGCTCTTCAGCTAGTGGGTCAATAGTTTATTTCAGACATTTTCACAGAGATGCCAAGTTCAAAGACCAGCTATGCGTGAGATTTTCTGTGAATCTGATTGAGATCACAGACATTGTGTACAATGTATATGGGGATAGGGTGTGATAATGGCGTGAGACAGAGATTTGAGGGGATGAACGAGAGACCAAAATGCTTGAGTCTCACGCATAATGGTAGCTCTGTTTTCAGTGTCAAAGAATTTCATTCAAATTTCTGTAAATTGCATATAAATCATTTATCGGTCAAGCCCCATACTACATGTACAACATAATTACTCAAACTTAAAACCCAATCACATACATGTACATGTAGTTGAAGCTTGCGAACATCCAAAGATACAATGTTTTATGTTCTAGATCCCCTTTTACAATCAAAATAAATGTCAAACTCGGCGATCACGCATATGCTGAGCCCAAAAACTCTGGAATTCAGCCAGCCAATTCTTCAAATCGAAATTGAAAACATATCTCTTAAATCAAGAAAATTGCTGTGTCCACAATTATCCACATAGAATTAAGTAAAAAAAAAAAAGCTCAGAAATAGCCCTGAATATGTTCATATAAAAACTGCACTACAGTATGCAAAATTATGTTTATTATTTATTTATAATCAATGATCACAGCAAAAATAGCTGATATAAACTCAATAGAGTATATCATTCATGAAGTTTGAAAATTCATTATCAAGTTATTATGAGCTGCAATTCTGAAGCAGTGAAAGGGGGATGAAAGAAAGGCTTTTATCAGTGCCTGTCCATGAAAAGAGGGCATTAGTGTACCAACTTGGGAAAGTCCCTGGTAAATTGAGAGTTTTTTTTGAGACCAATACAGAACAGAATTTGGTCAATAAATAGTGATTAATTTTTCATAATTAAAGGTCAAGTCCACCTCAGAAAAATGTTGATTTGAATCAATTGAGAAAAATCAGACAAGCACAATGCTGAAAATTTCATCAAAATCGGATGTAAAATAAGAAAGTTATGACATTTCAAACTTTCGCTTATTTTCAACAAAATAGTTATATGAACGAGCCAGTTACATCCAAATGAGAGAGTCAATGATGTCACTCACTATTTCTTTTGTTTTTTATTGTTTGAATTATACAATATTTCAATTTTTACGAATTTGACGATTGTGACCTCCTTGCCTGAAGAACAAAATGTTAGAATAATGGAATTCCATGTGTTCAGGGAGGAATGAAACTTCATTTCACATGACAATGATGAGAAAATAAAAATATTTCATATTTCATATAGTGAAATACAAAAAGAAATAGTGAGTGAGTGATGTCATCAACTCTCTCATTTGGATGTAACTGGCTCGTTCATATAATTATTTTGTTGAAAATAAGCGAAAATTTAAAATGCCATAACTTTCTTATTTTACATCCGATTTTGATGAAATTTTCAGTGTTATGCTTGTTGAATTTTTCTCTTTTTATTCAAATCAAGTTTTTGTTGGGGTGGACTTGTCCTTTAATATTTTTGTCATATTGTGTAGTACTACCATGATACATACAACATTTCAACATCACAAAACCATGTATTTTCAAAATCAAAATATCGCCCAGTACAAGCTTGCATGTCGCTCTTTTCTCATGAATTCATCTCCTTAATTCATCTCCTTGTCCCCAGGTCATGTGACTTAAATACCACCTCAAAACCCATAAGTTGCCCAAAATTAATTTCCAGATTCATTATTGAGCACGAAAAAGTACAACCTCATCTGTGAACTGTGGTCTGTCAAAATTGATTAACTTGTCTTAACAATAACCCTAAAACAAGTTATTGATTGAATGTACAGTAGACAAAATGCAGTGAAAACTTCAAAGAATATTAGGAGAAACAGGGATGAAGTTTGAGATGCAATAAAGCATTCATGAGATACATGTACATGATTAAGACCCACTGTGCAATCTTGTGGGGAATTCTTGAAAAGTCTGGAAAAAATGGTGCCAAAGAGACTTTTTTATGTCGTCTTTTAATATCAACACTAGGCCTAGCTACATATACACTATTTTAGGCTACTGTAGAGTGCTAGAGACTTCTGACAAAGTAAGTATTAAGCGCTATAAAGCAAGTATAATTACTATTTTTATACAACTTTGCAAAAGTTCTTCAAATTTTTAGAGTATGAAGATACCATGGAAATTAGAATGACCAGAAAATGGGAAGGACAAATGGAAAATCTCAATTTTCCAAAAAGACTTGAACATAATTATGAATTATTGATTCCATTTCCATTATCATCAATCAATATTCCACTGACTACATGCAGATTTTAGAAGCAGTCAACTCAAATGAGTCATTATACCAAGAACTGTTGTTTTATCTCTGACAAATCCATATCAGGCCTTATAATACACAATGAACATTGTAATTACCCATATCAGGCCTTATTTGTAAACATGTCCAGTTTTATGGGGATGAACGTTTGCATCACCCACATCGGGCCTTATTTGCATTTAACGTGTTATATGATTAACATAAATTGTAATTACCCATATCGGGCCCTATTTGCATATAACAGGTTATAGGATGAACATTGTAATTACCTCGTTAGTGCTTGATTGCCATCAAGTCGGAGGACATACTTGAACAGGAAGAGACTCATAAAACACTCTTTGAGTCCCAAGCCAAGCCTTACAATACACACAATACAATGAAGGATGGCTCTATTTGAACAAGTCTTTTCAAGTGCAGTACCAGTACATGTTATGTAAATAATAAAGATTGTTCTTTATACAAATGTGCAGTAGATCAAGTACACTGTAGATGTACATGCACTGTATGTTTATTTCTAAAAATATGTTCATAAAGTCCATTGGGGCCATGGTCTGTTGGCCAGACTCTTGGTCTTTTAATATTAAGGGGATGTGGGTTCGAATCCATGCCAGCCCATGACATGTTTTCCTTTAACAATGTTCAAAAAATTTGTAAAAATTATAAATTATGTACTCAACAAAGGTCAAGATATTGGGTACACATCCGCCACAATTGATATCTTGAATGCACTGGTCAACATCGCAAACATGAGCCAGAATGTATCTTATAGTCCACACACCTTTAGTGGGTAAATAATTATTATTATTACTCTATTTTCACAATCCCAATCAAATTCACTTTCATGGACAATCAAGATTTGCACAACAGGCCTGAAATAGATCTCTTCTCATGCTACATTAAAAAAAGTGAGTTAAGTTCAGTAAACATATAGACCTACATGTACATGTACAAGTATGAAGTGTGGTACATCATTCCTGCATTTGTCATTAATTATTGATAAATGTTTGTTTGTACATGTTGTACAATGTTACAATTTTTATCATTTCACCCAATATACAATGAGTGTTTGATGCTTGAACTGTAACGTTGTAATTCTTACCTTTATATGATAGATGTGCCCTGTGAGGTTTTACTATAAAATCCAAAGTTATACTGCAACAGTCATCTGAAAAATAAGAAAACAAACAATGATGTTCACTTCCTTTGTTTCATTTCATTTATTTCAATTTGATATAATTACAACGTCTTTTCCTGTTGTACATCTTGATGTATTCAAGTACCTGCAAACAATAAACATATTGAAAAATTATGTACATCGGTAGTTGCAGAGAGTTGCAACAGGTTGGTATGGATGAGGCGCTAAAATAAAGCAGAGCTTGAAGAGTGCAGCCTCATGTAACTTTACTAAACACGACAACTCGAGCATAATACTGGTCATTAATAATGGATCTACATATTTTGTACATGTGGTATGAAAATGAATACGGAAGAAAGATAATTAAGAGAGATTAAATGACTTCAGAATCTTGCCCTGGCACTTGCAGGGAAACCTGCTGATCAACAGGATGTACACGTAGACAGAAATCTGTGAAAAATGAATTCTTTACTGCACGTATACATGTACATGTACCTGGCTAACCTGCATCTCGATTTGAACCTTCCCATTGAAAGGTATTATAAGCACAGTGTACATCCACAATTTTATAAACTTCAACAACCTCCTTGAGAACATTTTACTACCCAGGGCTTAACACAAGCTATGTCTAGGCAACTATCAAATGTCTTTATAAAGCAAGTAAAAAATCAAAATGTATTACATGCCCAATCAGGCAAGTATTTATTTTTTATTTGCCTCTGACATTTGTACTTCTACCACTCTTACCTGGCACCTTTCATAAAAACCCATAAATTTAGAAATTTGATGAAAGTGAAAAGTAATTACCGGTAGTGATAATAATTTGCCATTTACCATTCATGATCTCTTTATAATAAGAAAGTACTTTAAATTATACCAAATCATTATCACAGCCTATTTTCATCTCTAAAAAATTTGAGAACAAAATAACATGTAACATGAATCAGAGAGTAAATTAATCATTTGAAGTTTTGAACAGTGCCCTATTAAACTCAGTGACATGGAAAGCCTACCAGCAAAATATACACTATGTAAACATACAGTACACTGTACACATCTGTAGTATTAAGAACAAACTTCCTTCCTGGTATTTATCCCTAATTTCCTTGAATTGATATAAGCTTCCACACTATCAATTGATAGATGAAAACTGTTATAAGACCTTCTAAAATTACCCCCCAAAAATTACGATATTTATGCTTTATTAGTTGCTACCACTAAAAAATTTTGATTTGAATAAATAGAGAAAAATCATACTAGCACAATGATGAAAATTTCGTTAAAATTGGATGTAAATGACATTTTAAAGGTAAATGCTAGTTTTGGTAACGATATCAAAATGAGTTCGTACAGAATCCAATGAAATGACCACCAAATTGTCTGTTTGTATTTAAACGCATACTGTGCCAAAGGATTCTGGAAGAAATTGTGCAATTGCTGAGAAATCAGCAAATATATATTATTTCTTGTGTTTTTTATTGTTTGAATTTAAATTCAATTGGACCTCGTCCAATTTGATATTCTGAGATCCAGTTCATCTCAGATAAATTATTCTATCTCTGTTAAAATCAGAGAGCAATTTTATCTTCATTTCATCTCTGTAAGACACTTTTTTGAAGCAATATCCAATGATAAACGTGCCTTTATAGCTCGCTCATCTCACTCAATTAATGGAAATTGCACCAGGTGAGACAAAGGAGTGAGATTGTGTCAATTTATTGACTTCAAATACGCTTTACAGAGATTTCTTGTTTTTTTAATGACAATAGGGCCTACTCTCATCCTTTTTTCAAGACTCTTGATCTAGACCTTTTATCACATATTTTCAAGTAGACCAAAGGCTTCAGTCTTTGTAATGATGGTTGTTCTGCTGAAATCTGATGGCTCCACTCACCAATATCAAGTTCCAACTTGATCTGTACAGGGACTCAATGGCCATATATGTTTATGAATTAAGTTCGGATATACCAAGAAAGTAAGAGTTGCACGACAGCTGAAGTCACTGTTTTTTCCCCTTTTAAACTTATTTTCCCTGTTTTAGTGCATTTCAGGCCAAAACAGAATAATAAATTTTTATTTTGGACAGGTTCTTTTATATATTTTTATGAAACAAAGACAAAAATCCATGAGCCCCGTTGGGGGGGATTTTGCATTGTTAACCCCCTTTTTGGTGGCAGCACGATCGCGAGCTGTGTATGAGGAGAAATAAAAAAAATAATTAACCTCCTTGAAACAGACGGCTGCCAGCTGTTTAATTTTCAAGCATCGTTTCAAAGACAATATTAGTCGAGGAAAGTCTTCCTGATTGTACAGGAATAACGTAAACTAAAGTTTATTCTCAATGAATAACTGTCTTTATTTTTTCTTCATTTTCATGTCAACATTTGGAGTTACTTCACCTAGAAATACAACGTTGTGGAGATAAAATAGCTGCTACCCTCTTTTAAGATTATTTTTTCTTCAAATTAACAGGGGCGAAAGCACAGCTTATCATCTGCGTTGCAACGCTAAGATACGGAATGGGTATGTCTACGCAGGCACTGCTGTTGTGTATCAACTAGGGCCTACATGTAGGCCTAGATCCTCTACCTCTACTCTCTAGATCTAAAAGTATACGCAAGATATGGCAGTGTATCCTATTGCCTGACACCTTTATTTCAGTGCTTGAAAAATGACAACTAGAGGAAATAAAATGAAGAAAAATTAGCACTTGATATTCCAAATATTATAAAAATTATAAACATGATAAAATTATTTCATATTTTCAAACACTTTTCTTTGCATTGCACTTGCCGCATACCTCTCTACGAAAAACAATTATTTTTATCATGACAAATTACATCATAATTCCGGACGAGCACCGGACGGGTAAAAATATTCTTGATTATAAAGAATAAGAATTGGTGTGATTTTTTATTTGTATATAACATAATGAGTAAATTCTAAGTTTTTAATTGCTTTCTCATATCGAAGTTGAGCAGAAGTTGGTAATAAATTTATAGATAAATAAGGCAAAAAGTTGGATTTTTTCGCCTTGTTTTTGCAATCTTGTTCTATATGTGAAATCTGTGAAATGGAACTGCGGAAGTCTTACGGTACGAAATTGATTTCATACACAGTATACCCAGTTGTTGTGTGTCCGGACAGGTCGTGGGTCCGGACGAATTTTAGAAAGTCATTTGGAAAAATTTACAAGCGAAGTTTCATCAATTTTTAGTACAAAGTGTTAGGAAATATTATAGAAAACAAAATAGATGATTTACTTCCCTTGAATTCAATCATAGTGTAATCCAAAGACAAAAAAGAAGACTTCAAAAATATAAAGTGTCTGGACACCCGACACCCCATCCTAATAGGCGCGTCCGGAAATATGATAGTGTCCGGTAATACGTGACTAAATAACGGTACCGTACGTAAGATAAAAATGGCAAATTTGATCTCAAACTGTGTCATTCTCAGAATCAGATTCAGAATAGATTTCCAACTTAGTCTTTGTAAGACTAGTATTTAGTAAGAGGGATAAAATAAAATATTTCAAGATAAAAAATTAAAATTTCCTCAGAACCAGAATACTGCCCCAGGCCCAGGGCTTAATCAGCGATACCTCAAGTTAGATGTTCGTGTGCATGTAATAACAGTAACACTAACAGTTGGTTGGGCTCCGGCTCCACTCCATTTCACTACCGCGACACTACGCTACCCTGCCGAACGTATACACCTACCCGGCCCGGATAGCGGAAGCGCGCACCCGGGTAGGTGTAGTAGGTACCGTAGCTAGCGTAGTCAGTGTAGCGGCAGAGAAGAAGTGGTAAATCAGCGATCATAATTAATATAAATAATAATGGCACAAAGAGAGTAAACTTACTAGGGCTTACTCCTGCTTTCATACAATCAACAGTAGTATTCCGACCAACGCCCGTAATTTAGCGATTCCGTAGATCTAGATTTCTAGTTGTTATTCATTGCTTCCCAACTCGGGCTGTCTGCATCAGTGGATCGGACGACCATACAGTAAACCGTACCGCAGCTGCGCTAGCATGCTCTCGATCTCTATCTCTAGGTCTGCCAAAACCGCCCACATCGTTTCCGGCCGGCCGCTAGCTCAACCGCGTAAATGAAGCGACCATTAAGAATTAATAAAATTAGCAAACTTATTGAAAACAATTTATTGTACACCGCGTCTTCTATGAAACAAACGGCCGATCTGGGAAAATGTGGGTGAAGATATTTTCCGCCCCGGCTCGGCCTCTCGATTGACAAGAGCTGGATCGGGATCCATCCAGTGGCCCAGTGGCAAAGCTAGGATTTTTTCCCTGGGGGGGGGCACTGGGGGTCCTTGCTTTTTCAGGGGGGCACCATTTTTTCCGGTGTGTGTATATGTGTCACAAGAGCGGATCCGACTATCGCCAGTAGGGTATATACGGGTCCGAAATTATCTTCACCTATATTTTTCCCGATCAGTCACTTCTTACTTTTATTCTTATAAAACAACATAAACATGAAATAATCTCATTAGCATTATAAAAATTGCAAACGCGAAGCACGAGCGAATTCTTTTTTACTTTCATGTATTTTGTCTTGAAAATTTAATATTCTGGGCAATGTTATATGTTATAAGATTCGTATGTAACTAGATGGTTAGTCAGTAGCGGACCGTGACCCGGAGGAGACAAAGCATTGGGGGGGCACTGGATTGTTTGTGAACAATGCCGTGCCCCCCCCATGCTTTGTCTCCTCGGGGTCACGGTCCGCCACTGGTTACTGTGAACACCAAGTGCGAGCAGAGTTTTTTATTAACTGTTCTAGCATCATCGAAAAGGGACCAATTATAAGGACTCCTTACAGTTACCCACGAAGATGGTATATATTTCAATAATGCGAGCGCGAAGCGCGAGCAATTTTTTTGGACATTCCGACCTAAAAAATTGTAATTAGCACTTCATTAAAACTAATAAATAGGACAGGTATGTAACTAAACAAATTGATGCGAGCGCGAAGCGTAAGAGGAAGAAATTGAGATTTTAGACCTAATAACGGGACACTCTTGACTATTCATATTTTGTAAATCATAAATTAATTGGGTATCATTAATAATGTTATCGTAACACGTGAGCAGGTAATTATTGATATTCTGATGTGAAACTGGATAATTTAAGTACTTTTTTAATAAAGAACATGCAGGCTATCGCGCAGTATATTTTAGATTTAGACCTAGAATCTGGGCATTCTGAATACATTTGTTTAATGTAACATGACACGTAGACAATAGGAACTATCAAACAATGTGACCACGCAGCGAGAGCTTAAAATGCTGATATGTATAGACCATAAAACGAACATTTTAGATAGCACTTAAATTTGTAAATGAAAAAATAATAAAAGCTCGATGCCCGAGCTAAAATATAATAGCGATGTTAAAAACTAATCAACAACAATACTTTGGCCCCTTCAAATTTTTGGCTCATTATACGCCACTGAAGTTGACTGAATTGAACATATACGGGTCTTACTTTAAAATTTGGACACGGAATTGGGACGGAATTGTATGAATTCGTTCAGCTAGAACAAAATTGAATGTTGAAAGAAAAAAAATCAATTACAAGTTGGTAATAGGCTACTTGGGTTAGCTTCATGGTCAGCGGCCGGGGCGAAGGTAAAAGTGGGGAGCCGGGGGTGGGGAAGAAAAAGTAAGCCGGCCCCTACTTTCTCTTTTGAAAAAAGGTCCCTTGCATGGATTGTAACTCGTCAGGGGGGGGGGCAGTCCGCCCCTCCGTAGCTACGCTAGTGACCAGAGGGATCAATGTGAGTGCCAGGCAAATTAGTTCTGGACTGAGACCTTTAATCTCTCGATCTCTTTATTATTTTCTCTTTCTATTTCAATCTTTTTCCTAATATTTACTTTCTCAATTAGTTGTCATTTTGTGTTTTTGTTTTGGTCTATACTATTTACAAAAAAAATTAGGAGGCCGCACCCTATAAGCTCCTTATATCAACTTATATCAAAGTTTAGCAGCCTCCTTCATTCCTCTTTACATTTATTCATTTTTTAGATTTAGATTTATTCATTATATAATAATCGTAACTATATTTTTGATACTTAGAAATTTTGTTTTATTGCTTATGTATTTCAAAATTTACGAAAAAATTGTACGAAATGAAATGAAATGAAATAAATCCAGGCAATACATTCTGCGAGCGAACGGTTTGAAAAAAAAAGAAATTTCAAGTTGTGAAAATTGCTATGTAGAATTGATCCTGGTGCCGCTATGAATTACAATTCTGAGATTTTTTGCGGAGTGTTTAAGAGGTATAGAGAAAATTAATCCATATAAAATGATTTTTGTGATGTTTGTTGAAGAGAGACTGATCATCGGAAAATTATCTCTCAAAGAGGAAGCATATAAAAGGCCCTACGGCAACGTTATTAATTATCATGGGGAATAGAGGCCGCGATGGTTGTTTTTATTGCGTATTCGAGGACACGGTGCTCGGGCCCCGAGGCCGAGTGCCCCCTTTTAGGCGAAAAATTTTCGTGGAATAGAATGCACCCAAATTATGTGTTCTCTGTACTGTATACATGCCCTTTGAGGTGTGGGCGGGGGAGAAAATCATTGATAGGAAAGAAGGAAATAGTTCGCACTATCGCAGTATCTAATAAACAACAATTAAATAAGAATCGATCAACTCCAAGAAATTGACGAAAATGGGCACAAAAAGCGTTATCTTATATGGGCATATTTCATTCTTGGGAAAAAAATAATATGGGAAGTTGAGCTCTCCTGCCCCTGCAAAGGCAAGGGTATCAATTACAATTACAGTGTACCTGCATAAACTTGAGATTTGACAAGGAGCATCATTAAGGTCATATTCAAATAGAGACCTTTTAGTACAAAGCCTTTATATATTTGAATGGATTTAACCAGAATTCACAAAACATATCACCATATTTCACATATCTATCTTTCGTTTTTTTTTTGTTCTCTCCCTTAATTATATTTTTGGGGTCCATGCATGGCCCCATGCGCCCCCATAAAAAACAAGAGTTTCTTTGACAGCACTTTCCGAACTGTCTGGAAGCTTCACCGAAATTGTACAATGTGCACAATGCACATCTCATGTTGGAGCGAATCATGCACACCTTATACGGTAAGTTTACATAAATTTTGAAGAGAGATTCTCCGCGGACGCCGTCCAAGAACTGTGATTTTATTTGTTTGCTTGGGACGCAATAACAATAGCGATAGCGTTTTTGTTCGATATCTTCTACGGCAGTGATCCTTATTGGTCGCCTGCCACGACTGGAAGACTCTACTGGGGGATCTCCCCGCACCTGCCTAGCGCTAGCCTGAGCTGTGTGCATGTAAGACAGTTGTAAGTCGTTTAGGCACGTATTGTATTACCGGACACTATCATATTTCCGGACGCGCATATTACTGCGTATGAAATCAATTTCGTTCCGTAAGACTTCCGCAGATGAATTTCACAGATCAATTCAAAGAACAAGATTGCAAAAACAAGGCGAAAAAATCCAACTATTACCTTTTTTTCTCCAAAATGAGAGAAAACGCTTAAAATATCTTATAACATAGCTTTGCATTATTGATCCCAATTGACCTATTTTCTGATGGAAATACGGGCTTAATTATTTGCCGAATTTTAATCTCGTCCGCTCCATCGCTCAGATCGTCGACGGCTAGTTCTCAAGGTACTCGGTAGTCCGCCGCCAGCGCGTTTCCGTTTTACACCCTGGCGAAGACATTTTCCGGAAAAGTAGCCAAAAAGCGACTAGTGAAGAGTCTACACACGTCGCTGGTTGCATGCAGCGTGCGACACAGGCGAGTCCACCACCGCATGCAATTTGCACAGTTACTGATCAGAGCACAGAGTTCCTCGGCACTTCCTGTATACAGAGAGAGCGGCAGTCAGGAGTGAAATCAATATACATCTGCTTTTGCAGTCGCGTTGTTTATGATAGTTTTTTTTTTCTAAGAATAAATTAGAATAAATAGAATGACAGACAAAATCAAAATAAACAGATAATTATAATGGAAAGACAAATTGAAGTTTGATGGATTGATACACTTAGAAGCTGCCGAAAGATAGATGTAGAAGACCGATAAATAGATAGACAAGATAGACAGATAGATAGAAATAGAGAGGGAGAGAGAGGTGGATAGATAGATAGATAGAAAGAGAGAGAAAGAGGTCGGAGATGGAGATAGAGAATTTGACAGATAGATAGATGTTAGATAGATAGAAAGATAAAGAATGAGAGAGACAGGATAGACAAATTAACAGATAGATAGATACATAGATATCATGTATATAGAGAGAAATATAGAAAGACAGACAGATGGATAGAGGATTTGAGAGATAGATGAGAGATAGATAGATGTTAGATAGATAAAGAGGGAGAGAGACAAAGAATATTAACAAATTAACAGATAGATAGATACTCTAGTTTAAAAAAAATAGATAAATAGATAGATAGAGAGAATGAGAGAAAGACAGACAGATTGATAGATAGGGAGAGATAGATAGATGTTAGATAGATAAAGAATGAGAGAAACAGAGAAGAAATTAACCGATACTGTAGTTTCATAGATAGATAGATAAATAGATAGAAGAAAGACAGACAGATGGATAGAGAGAGAGAGAGCTGGAGAATTTGAGAGATAGATAGATGTCAGATAGATCAAGAATGAGAGAGAAGAGCGACAAATTAACAGATAGATACTGTAGTTACATAGGTAGGTAGAGAGAGAGAAATAGAGAAAGACAGACAGATGGATGGATAGATAGATAGAGATAGAGAATTTGAGATAGATAGATGTTAGATAAAGACTGAGAGAGACAGAGAAGATTATTAGATAGATACTGCAGTTATATAGATAGATAGAGATAGAATTTGAGAGATAGATATATAGACAGATAGAGAGAAAGACAGACATCAGCAAATCGGCAAGGCAAATGATCAAGGCATACATTCGTATTGAACCTGGAAAGTATAAGCTCAGCTGCATTTCCAAGTACGGTATGTTCTGTGGATAACTTCGGTGAGGACTTTGGATCGCGCGCCCAGCTGATAATGTAAACAAACGTAGACGTAGACTCTTCACTAGTCGCTTTTTGGCTACTTTTCCGGAAAATGCCTTCGCCAGGGTGTAAAACGGAAACGCGCGTCCGGCCGTGCGCCGGGTTTACCGTGATAGATCTAGAGAGAGGCGTCGACGATCGACAGCGCATCGATCGAACTTGATGACTGAGGGGGCCGGGGTCACGATATGAACGAGCATTAATACTGGAAAGTGCCATATCGAACGCGCGATAACATTGGTTAGCAAACACAAATTTATTACAAAGATCTGTTCAGAATCGACATAAGAAAGCAAACAAAAACTTAGAATTTACTCATGATATGATATATCATGAAAAAATCACACGCAATTCTTTCTTACATCAATATAATCAAGAATATTTTTACCCATCCGGCGCGCGTCCGGAATTATGATGTAATTAAACACGCACGAAAATAATTGTTTTTCGCGAAGGGTATGCGGCAAGTGCGGTGCAAAGAAAACGGTTGGAAAATATAAAATAATTTCGTCATATTCATAATTTTCAGAATATTTGGAATAGCAAGTGATAATTTTTCTTGATTGTATTTCCTCTAGTTGTCATTTTTAAAGCACTGAAATAAAGGTGTCCGGCAATAGGATACACTGCCATACATTGTAGTTGGAGCTGTCTTGTGGCTGTGCATATGTGCTGGAGCTGAGAGAAGTGGGAGCAGTCTCCCGTCGGTTTGATCTGAATAAATTGTTCACAAGATAAAAAGAACAGAGTAAGTACGGTAGATGAAGATAACACGGAACAGATTTTTGTTTTCAACTTGTTTTTGAGCCAAAATTTGTTTGCCGAAGGCCGAATGGGGTCAAACTCAAGACAGTCAAAACTCAAATGGTTTGGTTTTCCTTTTTGCACGCACCTAAAAAAAGTTAGCCAGGATAGCCAAGAGGTTTCTAACATTAACGTTAGAGAGTAAAAATCATTTACTAACGTATGCTTACTCTCTATGAAGCCAGGGATTTATTTCATTCATCTACACATACTGCCCAAAAACCTCAAAATTTCTCTCCCGAGATTTCTACTTTCCTTCTTAAGTTAAAGATCTAGTAATGTTAGTCCTAAATCCTGTGAATGGGATGCATCTTCATTTCCGACATTTCTACGCTATCGATTTCATTTTGAACAAGAATTCGTCATAAAAATGAGAAAAATATGAAAAGACGGGAGAAACTCGCCCAATGTTTACATCTTGTTTCCTATGTTCTTCTCCAACGTTACTGACGCAAAACTTTCTCATTTTGTCTTGTTTTTGAGGGACAAATGCTTTATTTTTTTTACACTGTCAGTTTCCATTACAACTATTCATCATATAACTTGGTTCTTAAATAAATTTAAGTCTTTTGATTATTTATTCTAAATCAAAAATAGATATTGAAAAATGACAATTTTCTTAAAATTTTTATTGTTCACCAATAGAGGGCCTGCACAAGACATGCCAAAAATTGAGAGAAAATTTATGAAAAGACGGGAGAGACTCGCCCAATGTTTACGCCGCCATCTTGTTTCCTATTGTTCTTCCCCAACATTACTGACGTTGGCGTCATTTTCTCTTGTTTTTGAGGGACCACTCACAAATGCTTGAAATTTTTTTACACTGTCAGTTTCCATTACAACTATTCATCATATAACTTGATTCATAAATAAAATTAAGTCTTTTAATTATTTTTTTTTCTAAATAAAAAATAGATATTGAAAAATGTCAATCGTCTTGAAAATTTCATTTTTCACCAATAGAGGGCCTGCTCAAAACATGCCAAAATTTGATTTTTTTTTCTTCTGATAAAGTACAGTCCACCGACTGGTGTATTGTCGTACTATATTTGACAGGTCTGGTGTGGAGTATGTACAGTGCCATTTTAAAATATACTTTTTAGGTGGTTCCATCAGTTTGCACACTGTTGTCCTTGGATTACAGGCCCTACAACGAAAATACAAACATTACAAACAATTATGAAAAGCATACAATGTTTGTTAAGGAAAACAAACTAATAAGAAGAGAACATAAAACAAAGGACAAAAAGGCTATTATACTTTTATAGACTCTCTAATGCCAAAATAAATGTGAAAGAACTAAATTATGAAAAGGGTAAAATGATAGTTAATACTTGATAGAGTCAGAAGCTGATGTGACTCGTTCTTATTGTTTCTGAAACAGTGGAGCATTATGAAAAGGGTAAAGTGATAGAAGACGATGACCCTGATGGTCCTTTCATCCATCTTGGATTCAAGTTCGATGATGTCATTACAATGAAGATTAGGTCTGGAACCAAGATAAAGAACATCATTCAGTTTGCTACCAAGAAAATGCAGGTATTGTAATAATGATAATCCACTTGTAAAGGCCTGGTCACACCGCCCGAGCGTTGTTGGAGCGGTCATGGAGCGGAGAGAAAATCATCAACGATCGCTACCGTTCACCATTTTTTATTTCGATTTTTCCCAAATTTTGTGAGCGAAATTCGACCCTCTCTCCCTACCGCTCCACGACCGCTCCAACAACGCTCGGGCGGTGTGACCAGGCCTTAAAGTGACAATATGAAGTGCTTTACATCACTCTGGTCATTTGAGTCTGGATTGTCTGTACATAATTTTAGGGACAGTGATATTTCATTTCTGAAAACCTGTATTTCATAACAAACTTGATCTAAAATGGAAATTCCATTTTGTCATATAGAAAAAAAGAAAGAGTAAAAAAAAGCAAAAAAACAAAACAAAACATAACAGCAAAATATTAATTCTGTATTGCGAAGGTATTTTTTTGTGGAAATTACTAATCAAATTTACCAATAAAATGGGGTGTCAATTCTGTCAAAAATTATTCTTTGTATGCATACTTTGACATTATTTTATTAACAATTTTATTTTTAGAGGTACCATATAAAAAGTTGTGTAGTATGCTACAAACTTGGAATGTTCACTTTCCCCATATCCACCTATTTTTCAGACAGTTTACAATTGGTAATACAGGGAATAATTTTGCTTTACAAATTTGAATAGCATTTTTGGTCATTAAGAGAAAAGCTCTCAACTAAGTAGTGTATAGTCGTATGAAAAAAATTGCATTCTTTAAAAAACATGGAGCAAATTGCGATGCGATACCAGGAAAATTATTCCTTGGTAATAATGTCTACGCCAGTATGTGTGATTACGACTCTTGTATGTGAAGTGTTATAGCGCCAGCTTGTGGCAGTTCACGTGTTGACGACAATGTAAACAATCGCTCTCTTTGCAGCACTGTGTCAAATTATGATGTTCTTATGATAAATGGTAGGCACTTAATCAACAATTGTGATCGTTGTGTCTTTCCTTATTGTCGCTAAATGACATGTTGCTACTTCTAATTTTAGTGACCATACTTTGTTTTTTACTTTTTTATATTGATTTAAAGGTAATTGAACTTTGTAAAGTTTATACCCAAGGGTCATTGAATTCCATTCCTTCTTATTACTATAAGATTAACTTTTATACACCTCTCATTTTCTTAACCCCCCTTATAATTGAAGGAAGATGAAACTAGAAGAATTATATTTATAGGGAAAGGTCAGGCTGTTACCAAGACTGTGACATGTGTTGAAATCCTGAAGAGAGAGATGAAAAACCTTCACCAAATAAACAAATCTTACTTCAGAAGGTATGTTGAATTAATTTCTTTAATGATTAGATTTTTTGTATCCCCTTGTGTGTTCAGCATCGATACACCACTGGAGACTATATATAGGGCCTGTATGTTGAACTCAGGTTTGATTTAAATTCAGGGGCCCGTTTTACAAAGAGTTATGATTGATCCAATCAATCGCAACTATGGAAAGCCAGCAAAGTCAACATATTAAATGCATGCTTGTTCAGATGTGAATGTCTATCCATAAATTCATTGATTTCTTGACAATTTGGTGTATTCTCCTTTGTTTACAAAGGACATTTTGTAAATTTCCTGTAAAAAAATATCACACTGATGGGTTTCCACAAAATTACAATTGACTGGATCAGTCGCAACTCTTTGTAAGATGGGCCCCACTGAACTATGGAAAGACAATTGTGCCACAAATCTCTAACAATAGTGGCTCAGTTTCTAAGCACACTGGGGTGCTCTGTTGATTGTCTGCCAACAACAATTCAAATATTTTTCTCCATCATGAAAACATCTATAGGGAAAGAGCATGAAGATAAGAAACATACCACCATGTAAAAACAAAAAGACATTTTTGGGGTGTCCATAATTTTAGCAGTTTTAGACTATGGCCTAAATTAAACTGGACTTGAAGAAATTGGCCTAGGAGTGTACTTTTCTATTTATTTATATTTATTTTCTTTATGGGGAGGGGTCTTGACATATTTGTTGTACTAGTATGTAATATAGCATTTTTTCTTTCCTTTAGCTCTTCGTGCAGTTATGTACATGTATATATGTAATATATTATAATTTTTTGTAAGATCTATAAGAGATCTTTGGGTGGAGAAGTCATTTGTTAACAGGAAAGACAGGAATGTCAAATAATTTAGAGATTGGCACATTCAAACTTATGCCAACCATCCAGATTTATCAGAATAATCGCAATTCATATGATGCCAGAATTAGTATTTAGAAAATTAGCCTATTATTGATATTATTTCAGACATATTTGAGAAAATTTAGGGAGAAACCGTAACCATAAGTCTTGTCATGGGCAGTATGGTTTCATACAACCTAACTTGTTCCCAGGTTTCAGTCTCCTTTAACCAATGTAGTATCATGCTTCATTTCATTTGTTTAAAGGTAAATGCTAGTTTTGGTAACGATATCAAAATGAGTTCGTACAGAATCCAATGAAATGACCACCAAAGTGTCTCTTTGTATAAATAAAATGCATGTGCCAAAGGATTCTGGAAGAAATTGTGTAATTGCTGAGAAATCAGCAAATAAGCACAGGATTCGGGTAGAGCGTCGGGCCCGACGCTCTAAGCAATAATTATACATTGTCCCACGCGTGCTTATCTGTGTTTGGGATCTTCGGTGTGAACATTTTTCAGCATAGATTTCAAGATTTCACAAAGTTCAGTTAATGTAATTGTACCAGATCTAGATCCTCGATGATATACTGACAATGAAGCCTTGTTTTACAGTCTTACTCACGAAATCAGTGTTTACTGCAACTATTGGAATTTCTCTTTAACCATATTCTCCCCTCGTATTTTGTTATTTACAGAATAGAAGAATACTGGGAGCCTAAAGAGGAAGGATTAGATAGGTAAGTTGGTGGCCGTTTAAAAAAAACTTTGATAGGTGATAAACTTGTTTGACCCTAACTAGTAGGTAGTTGTACGTCATGGACGATACCATCCGCACAGAAACATTGTTAAGTGCTAACAATGCACTAACATACACCTTATTTACAACTGGAAGATCATTTCATTTCAGGTATTCCACATTACAAACCCTTAAAGGGGAATGAAACCTTTGGAACAAATAGGCTTGTGTAGAAACAGAAAAATCAAAGAATAAGAATAAAGAAAGTTTGAGAAAAATCGGACAAATAGTGAGAAAGTTATGAGCATTTGAATATTGCAATCACTAATGCTATGGTGATCCTCACATTGGCAATGCAACAAGGATGTGTGATGTCACTGATGAACAACTTTCCCTTTGGTGGACTATAAAATACCCTCAAAATGTCTCTTTTTGCTTTTTCTTATGATGATACAAACTCTTTATCCATGATGTATTCTTAAAAAATATGTATTACATGCCCTCATGTAAACAGAACACATTATTTATGGATAGATGTGATAAAAGAGGCAATTCTAGTGAAATATATACTAAAGTAATGGGAGAGTTGTTCACAAGTGACATCACACATCTTTGTCGCATTGCCAATTTGCTATCTCCATAGCATTAGTGATCGCAATATTCAAATGCTCATAACTTTCTCATTATTTGTCCAATTTTTCTCAAACTTTCGTTGATCTGTTTCTTTGATTTTTCTGTTTTCACACAAGCTATCTTGTTCCAATGGTTTCATTCTCCTTAAAAAAACACAGAAAATCACAAATATAAATTTCAAAATTGTTATAAGAACTGAACGCACAACATTATAAGCCACATGGGTAAATAATGTACATGTATTACACGTATATGTCGCAGCGATGCCTTATGTCACAATAAAGCGTTATTTACATTAAAGTTAGATCAACTTTTCATATCACTGTCCGATATATTTCTGTGCAACCTTACAAAAACCTAGGATTATTGCTTTTGTGATAGCAATGTTCTAGTTATATTCTCTTTCTACTCTATACATCACAATTCAAGGTTTTAAAACATTGATAATTGAAATTTAGAGACAATAAATTGAGTTGATCTATAAAATTAAAGTTGAAATTTATGAAAAACTTGAAATACAGACATTCAGGTATTGAAGATGATACATGTACTTATTGTCAACATACATTACAAGCATAGCCAAGTTTGAAGTAGATCTGTATATAAGGTATTTCAATGTATGTAATAAAAAAAGAAGGTCCTTAGACCTTGATGCACAAATAACTGTACAACGGATCATTGTTACTCATTTGTTCAAGATTATTAAACTTTAAAGTTGCTTTGTTGAGTGGTTCTTTAATCATAAGAATAAAAAAAGGACAGATGCCTGATAAAAACGAATGCTTCCAGTAACCACTTATGTTTGGTGGAGGCATGAAGAATAGGAATATCTGTTTGAAAGAAATGCTGGCTTGACGGGAATGTCCACTTTCATCCTCATTTGTGTATTTAATTTTTCACAGACTAAAGGTGAATAAGGATGTCCCTGCATTGGCTGTTCTTCTCTCCAAAGATCGACTAGATGACACTGAACTTGGGTGCGTATTATAGCAGCTTGTTTCATATTTCAGAAGAGAATAAAAGAAAACCAAGCACATTAATTCTACTTTGACACCTCATGTAAATCCAGTTGTGGAGTAACCCTCTGCCTTAGTTTTCGCCCAATACCGGTGAGACGGAACATACATTGATCTTGGAGTGAAAACTTGCAAAATGTATTTATAGAATGTGTTGGAAACTACCCCCGGTGGGGTCACTCAATATGACTTGGGGACCGCATGACCGTTACCAAAATCGCGGGAAAAGGGGTCAATTTCATGGAACGTCCGCGGACAGAACACTCCTCGAAGTAGTGGAAATAGGGGTGCTCACCGTCCTCGATCTGATGGAAATAGGGGTCAGGAAAAAGGGGAGAACGATCACGGGAAGTAAAATCCGTCGCCGAGTCACCAGCCGCAGAGGGCGCGCTCATCATGCTCTGTATCTTTATGTGGACAACTCTACATTTATTTTTACAAAGAATTCTACTTTTCTTATTTTTCAAGAAAAATAAAGTTCTTTTGGATTATTGTATCAGTATGACATGGCTCTTGGTCATCTTTAAGGACTGAGCACTCTGACACCTGTGTTGCAATTTCCTCTAATGAGGAAAGGGTATAAATGCCCTGTCCTTGAAATATGGTAAATAGGGGTAAGTTTGCAAAATGGGCAAAAGTGTCCTTACAATCTTATAATTAGGGGTGTTTCAAGGTACCATTTTACCGCAATTTTGTCCTTGTTTTGCGTGAAAATAGGGGGTAAATTTCACAAATTGTCATTGAAATTGACTGCAATAAGGGGTTACTTGCATTTGTGGTAACGGTCATACGCGTCCCCCTCTTCGGGTGAGTGACCCCACCGGGAAACTACCCTTTGGATCAACATCATCATGCTGCCATATTAGAGGCTGAAGTCACTCTTTACCTAGCATGCGTTGACGACCTGCAGCTCCTGCATCTCTCCGTATACACGTTTTCCTATATTCTCTATTAAAGAGAGGGTCCTATGATATTATAACATCATAGGCATGAGGTTATCGCCATGTTACTGGTATATTATGGTAACAGGACCTTCAACATGGGGTGGGGTTATTGATCACCTTCAGTGATATTTCTATTCCAGTATTGGTATTGTTTTCTTCATTAAAAGAAATTCATAGTAAAAACAATTAAGTGCTTAATACAATGTTAATGAGTGATGCATACCATTACCCTGGCTTTAGCACAACTCTGTTTTGGCACTGAAGTCAGTGTATGCCATTGAATTGAATAAATGTATTTTTGAGAATAAAGCTCTCTCTCCCCCTTTTTTCTCAAAATTTAGCTACCAAGCACCGGGGTCTTTTGAAGCTCATCGAATAGTTGAAGCAAAGCAAGACAAGAGAAAGAAGAACCAACAAAGACAGCCGACTGGAGGAGGCGGTGATGGAGAATCACGGTCTGCACGTTCTGTCGATCAAAGACAGGAGAGGGAAAACCAGGGCAGCATGGCAAGAAGGAAGAGGCAAAGGAAGAGGAGAGATGAGCAGAGAACGTTTAATGAGAAGCAAGGTAGCAGTGGAGACAAGACCAAGGAATAAGCGAAAGGAAAGAAGGAGGAGGAGGAGAAAATGCAATGATTTACATTTTAATGCTCTGACAAGGAAGAAATTGAAAGAAGGATTGAAAAACTTAATTGAAAGGAAGCTATGTAGTGATGCTGTTGCAGCAGTTGTTGTTAGATGATATATCACAAGATGTCATTGGGGAGTCATTTCACAGGGAATGGTGAATGCTTATGGGTTGATGATAAACAGGATACAATGGGGATGTGTTCCACAGGGAGTGGTGAATGTTTATTTGATGATATATTTTACATGTAGGATGCATTGGGAAAGCAGTACATTATGAATGGTGAATGTTTTTTATAAGATTCATTTGGAAAGCATTACACAGGGAGTGGTGAATGCTTATGGGTTGATGATAAACAGGATACAATGGGGATGTATTCCACAGGGAGTGGGGAATGTTTATTTGATGATATATTTTACATGTAGGATGCATTGGGAAAGCAGTGCATTATGAATGGTGAATGTTTTTTATAAGATGCATTTGGAAAGCATTACACAGGGAGTGGCGGATGTTTTTAACATGATAATGAATGTGATATGCATTCCACTGGTGGTGAATGTTTAGTAGATGACAATGAACAGGTTGCATTGGGAAAGAATTACATGGGATACGGTGATATGTCACAAGATGCATTGGGAAAACATTACACAGTGAGTGGTGAATGTGTATTTGATGATATTTCGTCAGATGTTCTGGGGTAAGCATTCCACCGGGAGTGGTGAATGTTTATTAGATGACGATGAACAGTTGGAATGGGCAAGTATTATATGGGGATGGTGAATGTTTGTTTAGATGATAATAAAAAGGATGCACTCGGGACACATTCCACTGGGAGTGGTGAATGTTAGATATATCACAGGATGCATGTAATAGGGAAGCATTCCACCGGGAGTGGTGAATGTTTATTAGATGACGATGAACAGTTGGAATGGGCAAGTATTATATGGGGATGGTGAATGTTTGTTTAGATGATAATAAAAAGGATGCACTCGGGACACATTCCACTGGGAGTGGTGAATGTTAGATATATCACAGGATGCATGTAATAGGGAAGCATTACATGGGGAGTGGTAAATGTTTATTTTATGATAAACAGGCTGCATTGGGAAGCATTCCACTTGGAGTGGTGAATGTTTGATCAATCAATATTCCCAAAACCATAGCCAGTGAAATTCAGTTATTGCTTAAATGAGAACAGTATATATGGCTATTTATGACCTGTGCAAAATATTGAGTAAAAGTGCTCCATGAGGGTAATTTTGTGTCCAACCAACATTGGGCATTTTTATTCATCCATTGTGATGAAAATTAAAATGTAATTGCTGCTTATTTTTTAACCTTACTTGACAATATGCTTCCCGCATTGGGTAAAATACTGCCCCAAATTGGTTGGACACATAATTACCCTTGTGCTGGTTAGAATTTTACCCAATGCAATTGCTAGGCAATGTATTCTTTTACCAATTTTACCCTTTTCACTGAAAGGGATAAATATATTCTAGCTATGGCAATGGCAGGGGCATAGATTTGACAGTTCTGGGGCCCGTTGCAGAAAGAGTTGCGATCAATCGTTACTCTAAAAATCATGCGCAACTTGATTTTCAACCAATCAACAGCGCGCATTTGGGACTTGCGATTGATTTGTTGACTTGCGTTTAAATGCAACTCTTTCTGCAACGGACCCCAGTTGAGGATTAAGCTGTGCTTGTACCGATGTTGAAAGGAGTGAATGAGAGTTATATTTGATTGAAAGGATTAATTTTAACTAGACCAGTCCCCTGTAATAAAAAGCGTATCGATTGACCATGGAGCTTATCACATTACTCATTGCAATCAATTGTAGAAATCAGTTCTATGATCAATCGCTTCGCTGTTTTTCTCTTGATCTGGGGGTATTTCACAAAAAGTTAGGTGTGACTTAGTGAATGCGACACACAATCTTGTCTTCTTAGCATGATTTGACCAATTCGGTGATGCTTTTTGTACCACACGCAACTGGCACTTTCAGAGCGACTCTTCAATCTGAAATCTTTATGAAACACCCTCTAGGTGACCTATGTCAAAGATCATTTTGGGGCAATAAACTTTTACCTAACCTCTCGTTAGGTATTGCTCAAAGATTAAGTTGAAAATTATAACATATTTTATAAAACCTAGATATAATTTTATGAGTATACTTCAGGTCATTGCTCCAGGTCAATCAAATGTTATTTCAGATCACTTTGATGAAAATTTATGTATTTTAATTTTTTTTTTAATTCAAGTGATCAATATTAATGCAAAGTTATGTGATGACATGCTTATTGGATATGTATAACAATGATACAAAGTGAATGTTATGATACCATATCATCTCAAATCTTATTTGAGGTCATTGAACTTAATTTTTTACATTTTTTGTTCTCTTTTATTTTAAAATGTATTCATTTACACCAATTATATGAATGAAATTGCCAGCAAGAAAGTTGGATAAAAATTAGTATTTTGTCCTAATTTCGAAAATAAATGACCATATTCATTAATTTCCATATTTCTTGTGGAATTGAAGGGGGAGGGTTTGGGAGCTTTTGACTCAAAGGACCCACTAGAATTAGCTATGATATACTGTATGTACAAATTTTCCCCAACAAAGTATGCCTTAAGAGGATTTTGAGGAAATTTTGAGTGTTTGATTTATCTTTGTATTTAAATCAAGGGTGAAACTCCCCCTTAAGAATAGAAAATATTTCACATACATACTTTTAAACATTTTTTGTTTAAAATCTGATCCTAAACATGATGCAGGCGCGGATCCAGGAGGGGGCCGAGCCGGCCCCCGCCCCCCCTATTTTTTGACAACCTGCGGAAAAAAGTGTACTCTTTATCTTGATAGAAACTACGAAAAGCCGGAAGAAAAGTAATAAAGAGCTATCATACCCATGATGTGTAATTTACAGCCTCGTAACGGCCGGCCCGACCCTGAAAGGAAACAAGAAAAAGATGAGGGGAAGAATTGGATAATAGACTTTATATAAAAAATTTCGCTCGCGCATCGCGCTCGCATTGCCTGTGTAATGAATCCCATTCAAGAGGATTAAATGGCACTTTATATATCCAGTTCTGCATCAATTTGCACACAATATTTTAGCTCACACATCAAGCTTTCATTATTTTTTTTGATTTACACAAATTGTTACATCAACATTTCAGCTCGCGCTGCGCGCTCGCATTGTTTTATTTGTGAGATACCTATCCTCTTTTGAAATTCTTTCCAAAATTTATTAACTGTTTGAGACACACAAGCTTGTTCTTTAAATAAAAACGCGCTTAGACCGTCCAGTTTTCAGGTCGGAACATCACTCTCATTATTTAATTGATGATACTTGTATCCTCTTCATTAATCACTACAAACAGTCCTAATTGAGTCCCTTAATTTTCACGTTACTGTAATAAAATTTCGGCTCGCGCTTCGCGCTCGCATGCGGTTTAGTTGGATACTTATCTTTGTTCATGATTATAAAAACTGCTCAGAATCTTCAGTTCTAAGGACATAAAATATCAAAGAATTTTTTGCTCGCGCTTCGCGCTCGCATTACATATTAAGACCACATGAGATACCTTATCTTGTTTATAACAATAAAAACTAACATATACTTAAAACTTCAGTCTTTAGTTAGGACTACCCCCTGAAAAACCAACAAAAAATAGAATTATGGCGGCCAATCGAGAAAAATGTTGCTGAAAATATTTTTCGGCCCCAGCTATTGGCGAAAGCTGGATCCGCCCCTGTGATGACTCCACTTAACATATTTTAAATCCCCAAATTTCAGGTACATTAGAGGAGGTATACAATCAAGAAAATGGTTGATAGTTTGTGTAATTTGTGCATAAGATCTCTAATGTTTGTAAAAATCATAACCCAGAGTATGTACCAATATTGGATACATTTGAAAAATAGATGGTCTTTATTTATGAAGTAAAAGTGAAGTCAGAGACAAGAAACATATTCCTGTTTATTTATGTAGCACTGATTTGAGTGTGTAGTTCAAGTTCTCTTTGATTGGCCATTAGACATGAATGATGAATGAACAAATGAATTGATGGATGGATGAACGAATGGATAAATAAATGAATGGATGGATAGATGGATGGATCAATGAATGGATGAACAAATGAATAACTAAATTGATGGATGGATGAACGAATGAGATGATGGACGAATAGATGGGTGGATGGATAGATGAATGAATAGATGAATAAATGAATGGATGGATGGATGGATGAATGGATGATTGTAGGGATGGATGATTGGATGGATGGACAACTGGATGGATGGATGAATGGCTAGGTGAATATTACGTGAATAAATGGATGGATGGGTGAATGAATGACGATGTATGGGTCAATATGGAAATGGATGTATGCATGCATGGAATAATTACGCTAATGAATGGATGGGTGGGTGGATGAATGGATGGATGAATAAATAAATGGATGGATAAATGAATGGATGATCGTATGGATGGATGGATGGACAACCGGATGGATAGACGAATGAACGGATGGATGAAGGGATAGGTGAATGTTAGGTGAATGAATGGATGGACGGATGAATGACTGAATATATGGGTCGATATATAGATGGATGCATTGATGAATAGATCATGGATGGATGAATAAATGGATGGATGATGGATGGATAATTGGATGGACAAATGGAGTGATGAATGAATAACTTGGTGGATGGAGAGATGGATGGAGGGAGGGAGAGATGAATGGATGGATGGCTAAATGATTGTATGGGCTAATATAGACCTATAGATGGATGGATGAATGGATACATGCATGTAATGATTAATGAATGGATGGATGGATATAGATGGATGAATAAATGGATTGATGGATGATAAATGGATTGATGGATGCTGGATGGATCGATTGATCATGGATATGGATGGATAAGTGAGTAAATAGATGGATGGATTCCCAGGGCCATATTACTGAATATTGATCTTCATACAATTTAACCATTTAAAAATCTTTTTAAGATCACCCCTCTTTCATGCCAGATATAATTTTCTCTGATAATTGTCCGGATAATTGTTTACAATTAGGTATTTCTGAAGCATCACATACATGAAATCATAGATTTAATTGATTCAGACTTCATACACAAACATTTTAACTTGATTATTCAAAAGTAAACTTAGAACCCGGGGGGGGGGCCACTTACATTGACGAGTGGATACCATGCGCGACCAAAAAAACACGTAAAAAGGATGTCCTTTTCACGATAGGGCACGTTACGTACGTAACGTAAAAAGGGTGTCAAAAACACAAAAAAAATGAAAAAAGGGTATCTATTTCGCTAGGAAAATTACGTGTTTAGGGTCGAATTTGCGGGGATGATAAAACAAAATTAAAATGTTTTATAAAGGATGTCCTTTTTGCCCCAACACTACGTGTTTAGAGTCCTATTTGTGCGAGGTGTAGAAGGTGGGGTCGTACTAAACCAAATAAGGTAAAGCCGACAACCAAAGGACCCGTAACAATAAAACATTCCTGTACTTGTTTAGGGGTTCATTGGCAGGGAATATTTGCCAAGAGTATCGTTTTGTTTCCAATACTTGTTAAGGGTAGGGTTTCACACGCCAATACTTGTTAAGGGGTGCATTTTCAGAATATGGAAATTACGTGTTTAGGGTGCTTTTCGAGACCCCATGGTCGCGCATGGTATCCACTCGTGAATGGAAGTGGCCCCCCCCGGGACTTAGAATCAACCAGACTGTACACATTTTTTTAACAATTCATAAATAAAAAAGGGAATAGTATACAGATATGATGATCTTCTACTTTGCTTGTTCTAAAAATCTCTATGATTTTTTTAATAAAAATGCAAACAAGTTGAACATGTTTTTTCCATTTAAAATATCATTAAATCGAATTGATTTGAGGAAGAAATGATAAAAAAAGAAGCACAAAAACAAGTATAAACATCTTTTAAAGTTTTTTTTCCTTCTGAAATCGCGATCGATCACAGCAGCTGATATCGTCGCGATTACCGGTATTGCGGTATTGCGTAATTTTCCAGTTTGCCTCTGCACTGTGTGGTTACGTGACTCATCAAAATCTGAGCCTGTTCTCAGCCGAGCCCGAGGGACCACAAAAATCTACGGTACGGTAAGTTTCCTTTCAGAGATAGGTAAGTTAACAAACAATACATACATTGGTCTGTTTAATTAGCCTTTTAATAATTATTGAATAAGTCACCTCTCATGCTCTATTTTGCCGAGCCCCCCCCCTTCCAAGCCCAAGCCTCGACATAAATCATATTGGCTCACGCTCACGCCTCCATCGCCCGGCTCTGCTGGCCGGCGTGAAGCCGAGGAGCCCGTTCGACGGCCGACAGGCCGTGGCATCAGCAGAATCCCTGTAAAAATGAAAGGGGGGGGGGGGGGGAGGCATGTCGGCGCCAATTAATAGCCAGGCAGCTTCTAGAGAGTAAAAATCATTTACTAGTGTAAGGCCAAGGGGCTGCCATGGTAGGTTACTCTCATACGAAGCCAGGTCTTCCTTCTCAGACTCACAATTGACCCACACACGAACTTAACTTAGAAGCCAAAACCTGAAACTTTCACCCCCGAGATTTCTAACTTAGGCCTACTTTCCTTCTAAAAGATCTAGCCCTAAATCATGTACCGTACATGGGATAAAACTTCATTTCCGACATTTCTACGCTCTCTTGGTCATTTTTGAACAAGAATTCATTAAAAAAAATCGAGAAAAATATTGTGAAAAGACGGAAGAGACTTGCCCGATGTTTACGCCGCCATGTTTTCAACATTGTGCTTGTCTGATTTGTCTCTATTGATTCAAATCAACATTATTCTGAGGTGGACTTGACCTTTAAAGAAGATTCAAGTTGTATGAATAAGCGCACCCATGGGTTCATATCGTCTCGCGAGCGAAGGATTATCAGTCATACGCACGCGACACACCACTACACTTCGAAAATACAGTGGGCTTTTGCCCACATAAAATATTATGTATAAATAAATATTCCACATCCTGCTATGACACTTACCGAATCATTTAGATCCTTCCGTGACTTCTCCTTGAAGTTTCTTTCTAAAAATATGTATATTTTCTTGATCTTTAGTGAAGATTTTACGGAGATAGAAATCAGTCAGCGTTGATATCAATTTTCTCCTGAAGAGGGCGCGCGATTTATATTCATATCAAAGACACGACAAGGGAAAGAATAGGCACCTACACTATTTTACACGCATATCGACGCAAGGCATTACGCAAAGTCCGTGAAGTGTCCAATCTTTTCATTGTATAGACTTTGGTATACCGTATACGTATTATTGACGTTCGTCAAAGCTTGTACTGCTGGTTTCTTTCCAGGCACGTATATTATTTTCATTTTTTTTATCAGTCATCTTTTTAAATTAATGCAAATGAGTGTTATCATCACCAATAATAATCATTAATTATGTTTTTTGAAGGCATTTCATTAATTGGTGCCCATAATTAGTAAATTAATCATGAGGATTGCGCATTCAAAGAATTTAGATACAGTTATAAAATTACCGAGGAGCTGAATCAAGGTTGTGAAATTATTAGCGCCACCAACGGGCTTCCTTGTATTTCCGTGGAAGAGACAAGCGAAGTCACTTTCGAGGCCGAGGTAAGCAAAATGTGCTTTTTTTATCGGATTATTATTTTATTATTATTTTTATATTCAAGAAACTCTTGCTACTTACCGGCAAGAGCCCCGGTGCGTAGCGAGAAGGAGCTTCGGCAAATATTACTTCAGCAATGAAGCGATGTTTGCCGACTACTTCGAAATCCAGGGTCAAACACGGTCTATTGTACGAGGTTAGTACATACCGTACTAACCTCGTACAATGTGTGAGTGGAATAATAGGTGTAATGGAAACTGTCAGTGTAAAAAAATCAAGCATTTGCCCCAAAGAAAAAGAGAAAATAAGCAAAACATTGCCACCCTTATTTTGCCACACATGGAGATATAAGTGAGAACAAGGTTATAACATAACCTTGTTCATTGAATGAGTGGGGTGGGCAGGTCTTTTGGTCAATAACTTCAGTTTTTTTCAAAACTAGCGAGGCATTGTTAGGACGAGCTGAGTGAGAATTAAGGGGTCTGAAATTACTGAGTGACACAGAATTTGAATGATGACATTGATTGATGTGGCTGAAATTCAGGTTAAGGATCAATGAGATATTAGGAAATAATTCAGACAAAAGCTGAGGTGAAACCTTACTCTTCTTTTCTATTATTTTTTACTTATCGGGGGAAGGGGGGGGGGTATTCATAAGTTATTATTCAAATTGTATTTTTGTCTTTGCTTTGTACAATTTGTATGTTTTTATGGCCAAATAATTGATAATGAATTATGCTAAAATCACCAGTGCACTAGTGCCCCCATCTTTCAAGACTGCACACCTAATTTAACTGAAACAAAGGGAAGTTCATCCTGGAGAAATGTTTTTGTAAAATACCAGGATACCAGGTTTAGCGTTTATTGACACAAGTTTATGTACATGTTCCAAGCTTTTTACCATACCATTATCTGATTTGATTGTGACAGATCTCCAAGGCGACGTCATACCAGACTAATCCAATACGATGGCAGAAGCGAGTTTTTGTCCAGGAAATTCCAGCCTTGTACCCATCTGGGTTGACCATGGGTTATCAAGATGCTTCATGGAGACATTGGTGTCGTCCATCATGTTCTTTGTTGTTGTTGTACTTGGTGGGATCCAGGTAAGATGCAGGCTAGGGTGCAAAATTTAGGGCTGATTAGGCTCTACTATTTTCAGGGGCGTTAGATTTCATTTTTTTGGCTGAATTCAGCTATATTTGCTTTTGATAAATCAGCTTTAATTTTAGCTTTCATCTGGACAAAAGGATGGGAGCTCTTTCAGTTTCAGATTTTTTTTTACACTCTTCAGTTTTTACAGCCATTTCTATTTATGACCACTCACATCCCTCCACTTTGTGGATGAAACTATGTATTGGTTTTATTTCCAAAATGATTGTAGGGATTCTGTTCAAATTTTATTTTTGGAAATAATAATAATGATGTTCTGATGATGATGATGACAATAATAGTGCTACAGGTTGGCATAGTTCTTAATTGTAGGTTCTCAACTAAAATTGATCATGAATTTTTGATATTGATCACATTCCTTTAGGTTTTAATATTCTGGAAACGTGCCATGGATGTTGAGGTACGATTCCGCACCAACCCTTTCTGGTTTCGCCTCCAATTCTTCCTCACCATCACCATGATAATCCAGTACATCCTCCGCATCGTGATGTATGCCGTCCTCCACGAACCTCTCAGCGGTGACATTGAGCTTGGTACCTGTTTCTACCTAGCCTCCTACATCGTCTCCTTGCCTGTCATAGCCATTGAACGTACAAAGTTCCTAGCCAGCAGGGTACGTGGTCATGGATTCATCCTGCTGCTCTTCTGGTCTTTGGCATTCCTCAGTGAGAACCTGGCATTCGTATCCTGGGAAAGTCCCCACTACTGGTGGAAGTTGGAGACCGAGTTTCACCAGGCAATGTTTGGCCTCTGGGTGGTACGCTATGTCATCACGTTCTGTCTGTTTGCTCTTGGTCTCAGAGCACCAGGGCTGCCCAAGAAGAGCTACATGCTTATCATCAATGAGGACGGTCGAGAGCCAGTAAGTACCTCTGTCCTGTCCTACGGGTTCCATTATTTCATGACGTAAAGCAAATAATTACTGTTGGTGATTGTGAGGCAGTTTTAGTCTACAAATGTAGACCCACATCTGCAGTGTGTTCCTCGGCTGATTCAACGGGTCTGCATAGCAGACTATGTCTACTGAGGCTGCAGAAGTGGGGTGTTTGGATGTAAAATAATGACACCAAAAATGCCAGACTCGGGGGACAATTTAATCTGCTAGTCACGGGGCAATTTCCTGTTTACCGGCGGACCATTGAAATCAAGAAATGAACAAGAAATTCACAGAGTCAAAAACTTTGACAATCAACCCGTTCGTTATGAAATATTGGCAAAAAGATGAAATTTCAGGTTACTAGGCAAGGGGAAAATAATCAGACCATTTGAGATCAGTGAACTTAAAATGTTCTTATAAAATGAATGTGTTTTTGTGAAAATTTTATTAATCTTCGTTGTTGTCAAAGTCAATACTTCTGCTATAATGAATCATAATATGCAAGTGTTTCATGAGTTATCTTTTCTTTTTTTTCTTATTTGTATGTTATCTCTTCATCAGACCAACGAAATACCTGCTAATGACGCTGGAAACCCCTCAACATGGGCTAACGCATGGACCAAAGTGCGGATCGTGTGGCCCTATGTCTGGCCTAAAGGGAACGTTGTGATGCAGCTCAGGGTTCTCTTCTGCCTTCTCATCTTGGTGTCTGGAAGGGTTATCAATGTCTTTGTTCCAGTCTTGAATAAGAATATAGGTGAGAGTCATTTTTTCCTCTTTTCTAATGAAAGTGTAATTCGGGGAAATATTACTTTTTCATTTTCGGGGTTACTTTTCACTACCTACTGCCTTTTCCTTGCTCTTTCTGTGTGGGGGCGTCGTGGTCTAGTGGTTATGACTCTCGTCTTTCAATCTGAGGGGTGTGGGTTCGATTACCAGCCATGGTGTGTTTTCCTTCAGCAAGAAATTTACCCACATTGTGCTGCACTCAACCCAGGTGAGGTGAATGGGTACCCAGCAGGAAGAAATTCCTTGAATAGAGCGCCTGTAGGCAGCACGAATATAGCTGGGGTAATAATAATAACATTATTGTAATGCGCAGTTGATTATATACATATAGAAATTGCGCAATATAAATGTACAATTATTATTATTATTTAAAGTATTTTTGGGGCGAAATCACCCTGAGCCACCATGTAAAGGGGCATTTAACTCAGAAAATATGAATTTCCGACCACAGACCTACATCTATGATTATTTTCATTTATCCTTTCATGGAACAATCAGAAAGATGACTGTCATTTGATCTCTACTGCAAAAAAAAGAATGACTGAAAACATTCAAGAAATATTTTATTTCTCGGCAAATAGTGTGGTATGAATAGTGAAAGATTTATGAGAAGGAAATTATCCATCTTTTAATTGAGTGCATGTAGATATTAAAATATGGCATCCTGAATAAGAATGCATGTTTCATATGAGGAACATGGATTTTAAATTAGTGCTGCAGCCGAACCGCCGAACCGAACGGAAGTTCGCCGAACTTGGCACTTCCGAACCGAACCGAACTCAAAGGTCTGGTTCGGAAGTTCGGTAAAAAAAAGTATTTTTTTGGTATGCAATGCGTGAATGCGATGACTACATAGATTTAACTATAAAATTAACAAAATATATATTGGTTAGTGATTGTGCACAAAGAGAATTCCACTCAATATATTTTTAAAATCCACTATGATAGCTCCCATCTCGTCTTTGATTGAACTGTTATCAACTTAAGAATATTTTATTAACATAAATATATTTTTTCTTGATAAAATGAGGGGCATTTTGAAGCTAAACTCGGTATAAAAGTGTGGTGTATTTACGTATTGCCGTAATCGATCGTGATCGTAATCGGACCTAATCATTTTGTATTTAATAAAGAAAAAGAACCAGACATAAATTCATTCCTCGTAAATGACAAAGTATGACAGTTTCGGTCTTGTGTTTGATTAAATTTTTATCATTTTCAATTTTTTTTTTATAAACATGAATAGGCCTGGGAGTAAACATCGATTGATCGAATGGTTCGATTGGCATGCCGCCAATCACCAATCGATTAGCAAAATATACACTAATCGAATGTTCGGCAGATCCCGATTATGACGTTGGCATAACTCTAATACCCGAGTAATAATAATAAAATGACAAGAAAACAATGATGACAGCTGTTTTTTACAGGTTTAAAAATTATGTTACCGAGGTAATGTTTCAAAAATTATCAATGATTGTATCACATTCACAGTTACATACCAACATGATAGCGCTCCGAAAATGTTAATCCCACCCGACCTTGCCCTCATACACAAAATAAGTCATTGTGTGCGTGCACAATAATAAGTAAACACATAACCAGCTCACTTGAGCTGATTGGACCTTCGGATAGCCAATGAAACTGTGGGAAACAAAGAAGCGGAAGGCATGTGGTTCCCTTTATTATCAGGAAAGGTCATGACTTCAGAAATAAATTGACCCCTCCCCCATCTGTGTGTGTGTGCGTGTGAGGGAAAGAGAGAGGGAAGGATAGGGGGTGGGAGCCGGAGAATTTCTTTCATGTTTCAGAACAATGCAACATTTTCTATATCCCCCTCAACCAATGAAAACTACATTCCAACACGCGCCCGCCTTCACCAGTACTTTCTCGACTAGTCTCCAAAAATAGACCCAGTTATACATGTGGGTTCAAATGATAAAAAATCGTAATTTTGAAAGGTATTTCAAATGAAATATTTTTTTTTAATACATGTGTAGCATCATGGGCAGTGCCACAACTGGAGGCGGGGACATGGTGTGGGCAAGGGATGAAATTTTTCAAGTGAAATGCTCCACCTGGGCTCAGTCTCAAAGAATATACTTCATGAATGAGTTGTTTACATCTTTGGACTCGGCGGGGCTGATTCATTTATATGCAGGGGTGTGGCACTTGGAGGGATGCATGCATAATACCAGGGTACCAGTATTGATTTAGGAAAGATTTTCATTGGAACAATAAACTGAAAGATTTAATCTCATTTCATGAAGTTTCTTTTGATATAAAAAATCATGGAGAAGGGGGAAAAGGGCCTCATTTATGCTAAACATGTGACTTTGATGGAGATTTCTTCATGGGGGGGGGTGGGGTCACCATAAAGTACCGGTAGGTGAACTATTGTGACTTAAAAGACGTGATTCCCGACGAACAATCGAATCATTCAATTATTTTTCCAGGAAATAATCGAATGGTAATAATAACAATCGTCCCAGGCCTAAACATGAATATATATTTTTTCCTTATAAAATGTGGGGACATTTTAAGCTTAACTCAGTTAAAAAGTGTAGTTGAATTACGTATTGCTGTAATCGGATGTACATTTAATTGAAAAGACATAAATTAATTCCTTGTGACTGACAAAGTAATGGTAAAGTATATATATTCCACCTTCTGAAATTTCCATAATAATATAAAAGATAAATAAATAAGAGATGAAGGAATGAAGGTGAAAAAAAACAAAAAAGATAAAAATTCAAACCAAATCAACGCATGTTCCCTGATTGATGTTCCGGAAATGGTTGGTAAGGAAAGTTGAAACAGGAAGTCCAAACAACCTGCTCTCGGTTGCTATTATACAGGTAAAATTCGTATTCCAAACTTGAAACGTTTTTCCATTGTCAATATTTTCTTAAAAGTGGTTTAATCTGGCCAATTACTGAAAATGAAATGATAAATTATCAGTTCCGTCTTAGTTCTGACGATCAACGCAGAGTGATTTCACAACACTAAAATACGCAGTACAGTCCCATGTACTCATTTTCGTGTTAGAAATATGTTTGAAGTCACGTAGCGTCGATCTTTCTGGACCAAGAATGGACTGATATTTTATCTTTTTAAAGTAATTCATTGACCAGATTTTAACACTTTTCAGGAAATAGGGACTTTCTAAAACACTCATATTCTTTGGAATGTGAATTTTACCGGTATAATAACAGTTGAGTGGAGGTTGTTTGTCTACTATTTCGACATTCCCGATCAACACTTTCCAATTTGAGAAGCTGCGTTGCAATGACATCGTAATCGATCATGATCATAGCTACATGAAATAATCGTGAAAAAAATATTCTGATCTTTGTAATTCTATTTCTGTCCTGATTCTCTCGTTAACAATATTTTTTTCTTTTGATATTTTTTTATTTTCATTTTAAAAATGAAAGTAGAATTGACTTATTTTTTGTTTATTAAAACAAAAGAAAGTTCAACAATTATCTTAACTATTCTTTTTAGAAACAAAATTTATTATTAATACATGACAGTTCAGCCTAGAGATTACATGTTTGTAGGTCGGCGATCTTTATTTTTATATGTTAAATTTAATTTGGCATTTATTGCCGAACTCCGAACCGAACCAAAGTTCGGAAAAAAATTGCCGAACCCTGCCGAACCGAACCCGAACATGCCGCCTGACTTGCAGCACTATTCTAAATCTCGAGATGACAATGTTCAAAGTAGCTATGTCATAGTGGCTATAAATAAATGGCTGTCATCATTCATTAGGCAAACTGCTTTATATCACTCTCTAAACACACACCAATGTCAACTTCAAACTTGAAATCACCCATTGTTGAATCAGCTTGTTTGAACAAGGAGAACCAATATGCGTATTTTGTCTGCATATTAACGAGCTGATGTCTGCACATTTGTCTCCATGCCTCCTATTTATCTTCCTATACATTTGGATATATCTTTTCGTTTCTATTTCTGTTGCTTGCTCTGCTCTCTCCGTCTTTCTTCTGACTCCTCTCTCCCCTCTTTATCACGATTCCTCTCTTTCTCTCTCCCTTTCCTTTCCTTGTTTACCTTTTCTCTTTCAAGTTTTTCTTCTGTAAAGTTCATCTTCTGTTTATACATGTACATTTACTTCTTTATTGTTTAACTATAGCAATATGTTTTATTTTCATAGGTCACGTAGTGTAAAATTACTGCAACAATTCAGAATCCTTGCTTACAATGTAATGTATTATACAATTATTTATATCGTACTACATGTAGGTATATAATATAATTTGTAGCTTCTTGATTTAGATTTTGATGAATGAATAATAAATTATTATTTTTATCTTTTGTTCATACCTTGAATTCTCAGTCGATGCTCTATCGGGTACTCCAACATTTCCAGTCAGATACATCGTGTATTATGTAGGCTGCAAGCTGCTTCAGGGAGGTGGTTTCGGTAAAGTATTTCTTATCTTCCTTGATTGTTATATATGACCTTTAAAAGTTCTACATTGTTCATTTGCACATATACATTAATGCATTTTGTTCACATTTCCTTGATGTAAGGATCAATAAATATAATTGTGAATGATGCTAATAGCAGTTTGATGATCTGGGGTTATGTGATTTATTTAGAAATTAAATTTCACAATTTACAGTGCATGTACATTTATGCATTAGATGCTCACTATTGGAATAAAAATCTTTTTGAATTCATAACTCTGTTTTTCTTTAAAAAAAATCATCAAACCTTCATCATTATTTTTCTATTTTATCTGCTTTTATGCTTTTATTAAAGTAAATTCCCTCTTTAATCTCTTATCTAGGTAGGTTAGTTCAATTATTGATTGTAGAAATATTGAATGTATTTCTTGCATGTTTGCATTATGTTGTCCTTGGTAGGTAGTTTGGGTTTACTGAGTAACATGAGATCTCTCCTATGGATTCGAGTGCAGCAGTACACCACTAAAGGCATCATGGTTCGTCTCTTTGAACATCTTCACCAGTGAGTATCATCTATTCAATATCATTTTCATTTCTTTTTTTCATTTTTATTCATTGATTTATTCAATTCCATTAAAATACATTGAGCATATAAAAAATAACAAGAACACATTAAGAAAAAAGAAACAACGATACATAGTAAGATGCAAGTAAGATAAAAAGGGCTAAGATTGCACAAGGCTATTTACAGTACATGTATAAAAATAAACATGAAATGGGATTTTAAAGCGTGTGCCACAGTGTAAAACCCTTTATCTTGAGCCAAATTTTCTTTAATCCTGTACTGCTAAGGTGGGGCTACATGGCAAGTTGGCACCACCTACAGTTAGCGGTTGGGCTTTTCTACATGTATAGGACACATGCACTGGATTACCACAAGGCATCAGTGCCTTATGCGAAAAGGGCACTTATTTTGGCATTAAGTCTTCAAATATTTAGAAGGGTATGAAGGCCAGGGTTCCCAGCCCATCAGGGAAATCAGGGAAAATTATTTTACTTTTTTCCAATCAAGGAAAAATCAGGAAATGTGGTTCTCTTGAAAAGCTGGGGAACCCTGAAGGCCATTCTAAGGGCATTTCAGGCCACTGCCTTGAGGGGCCGTGGTTTACTTTGAGCCCTGTAATCATCCCTCGGCTTTTTAATTGACTTTTAAGTTTATAGTTTGCAATAGTTATTGCATTTTTAAGTCAGTAACAAAAATCAAGTGGAAATAAAAATGTTTGAAACTATTAATGTTTTGTGCTATTTAAAGAATATAAAAATCATCTGTACAAATTAAGAATACTGGAAATTGTATATTCGTATGAGGTTGCATAAATTGCAGAATTTAGAGCTTGGAAATATACTTCTCTTTACAAAGTGAATTGAATTTACTGTATTGCCTTTTGATGGTTTGTAGAATTCATGATATCATATTTCTATTTCTCTCTGAAATTCATTTCAGTTTGCTATTAAATGGAGTTACCAAATTGACATGGTTCACCTCAACTTAAAAAAATCTACATTGTTATGATTAAATCCCCAGAGAACTATCTTTGAAATTATCCTTTATTATTCACTTTGTGTTGGTACTATCACTTCTGTCACAAAATTCAACAGGATTGCACTCTGCAATTCAGAAGTAATTTGTTTCAGCAAGACAGTATTTTCTAAACCAAAAATTGCATTAGGTGATAACATGCATTACTCTGTGTATCCCTGAACTATTTTATAGCTTAACAAAGGAAATAAAGAATCACAAATTGCAAATGGTTTTATATCCAAGCTCATATTTATGATAGATGACAAGCTTATCTGGGCCCCGTCTTAGAAAGAGTTGCAATTGATCCGATCAATCACAACTATGGACGGCCAGCAACGTCAACATCTATTTTGCATATTTGTTCAAAATATTTTCTAAATATGATGTATATTCATGCATTCATTGTTTTCTTGAAAATTGGCTGTGCTCTTCTTGGCATACAAAAGACATTGTGCAAATTTCCTGTTTAAAAATTTATGACACTGATGTATTTCCATAAAGAGATACGATTGATTCGTATCACTTATAAGAAGGGGCTCAGGAGGCTTTTTTGTTGAATAGTTTCTGTGCTTTGTTTATTATTATGATATTCATTTTATCTTTGTGTTTTAGTTTGTCCTTACGTTGGCATCTAAACAGAAAGACTGGTGAGGTACTTCGAATGATGGACAGAGGAACGACAAGCATCAATAGTTTACTCAGGTATGAAGAGCTGCCAAACCGTAATTGTCCAATTTTTGCAACCAAACTACGTTGCTACACTTTTTATTATTTGTTTAATTCAAACATTTTTTTTTTTTAGGGGGGGGGGTTGTATTTTATGGAGAACAATTATCTCTGTATGCCTCCAGTCTATTTCATAAGAATATACACAATTATAGGTAGTCGGATGATAGTAATTTTAGGTCACTAGACCAAGGTAAAAGGTCATGGGGGGTAATATTTCAAAATACATTTTCGGGGGCTGACTGAATACAGTTTTTCATTCCCAAAGGTTGGCAGGTTTGGGTTCAAGAGTCATGCTGACAAATTCTGTTTCGTTTGAAATTCCAAATTCAAATTAAAATTCAATTCGGTTTTAATAAACAATACTCATCAAAAAGTCCGAAGACTAACAATGTGAGTTGACATTTTAAAAAATACATAACAGAGAAATAAATAAATACATAACATACAGTGATCAGTAAAGAAGAAAAAAATATATATTATTGGAAAATCTCTTTTTTGTGATGATTTTTCATGTGAAATATATTGGAAATTCCAAATGAAATACTGAATTAACACAATTCTTTTAAAAGTCACATGCCACATGCTCCGGGTTCAGAAATGCATGTATGGGACAATACCTGAATGGGATTATACATTTTCACCTGTTATGATATGTTGAATACTAGAACGAGGGTATTTGAAGAGACATCCCTGGCAATGGAACAATTTTCTTCAGAAAAAAAATTGACTGATTTTGAAAGCTGTTTTTATTATTATTTTTTTTGTTTACCATGTACAGCTACATAGTGTTCAACATCCTACCAACCATTGCTGATATTGTTATAGCGGTAGTCTACTTCATCAGTGCTTTTAATGCCTGGTTTGGTCTTATCGTCTTCGTGGCTATGACTCTCTTCATCAGTAAGTTACAGTAAAACCTTGTAGTGTAATGAGGCAAAAATTGTAGGGTCAGACATGGCATATGGGACAAAATTTCTAAAAACCTGCCTCGGGAGTGAGCAAAAATTTTGACTGTTTTCATACAAAGATCTAATTGTGTCAAATTCGACATTATATTCAGAAAATAATAGATTTTCACCCCTTTTCATTTCCTTTTTTTTTCTCTCCGTTTTTTCTTGGTCATCATGACCCCCCCCTACCCCCATCTGTACGACAACACAAGTGAAACTTTAGATTGGGTTATGTGTCAGATGATGTGTGTGTGTGATATCCATCACTGTCAATTTGATGAAGTTGCATTTTATAGAATTTATATACTACAGGACATAAAGAGGAACTGCTCATCTGTGATGTCCCAAAGTAAAAAAAAGAAGAAAAAGAAATTGATAACTCTGATATTATTTGACAGATTTTCATCAAACCTTCACCAATAGTTTTCTCTGATTTTCTGCTTTTATTCAAGAATCCTAGTTATCATCAAGGTGAACTTCCCCTGTAACAAGATTTGTAAATTTGCATATTAGCAATTTTGAATCAAGTTCAGCAATAACCATCCGGGTTCATGTCATCTGTCTTTGATTTACAGTCGTCACCATTGCTGTGACTGAGTGGAGGACAAAATTCAGACGAGAGATGAACTTGAAGGACAACAAGATGAGACAAAAGGCCATAGACTCCTTGCTCAATTTTGAAACAGTGAGTTTTAGTTTGGGTTCAGACTAGTAATGATAACAATAAAGGGTTTTTAATTTGCACAGGTCACATATCCACCTTATTGGGTTCTCAAGGCTCTCCTATGGTACTCCGGCTAAGCACACCGCAGATTCTGGTGCTCACAGCTTTTTCAGGAATTACTTCCTGATGGTTCCCACGTACCTCACTTGGGCTGAGCATACGTAATCGTGGATCTATATCTTTCTCTGTTTCAAAATTAGGAGGCTAATGCACTGAGACAACGCTCCAGCATTGAGCAGTTTCAAAAGATTCTCGTCCAAGTCTTCAAGTTTGGGCGAGCTGTTTCACAATTATTCCAAGATGGGGCGGGGGTCATAATAAAAAACAGTGTGTTGAGTTTATCTTGAAGGTCACCTAATTTGTAGTTGCATGCCGTTTGTAACGCATCACATCATTATGGTACATGAGTTTGTAAAGTTTATCAATATTAATTTAGTATTATGTAAGGCACCCTTCAAAATAATTGCCGCTTGTGGTAATGATTTCAAAATTAAATTTACAGAATCTAATAAAATGACCACCCAAGTGTCAGTATGAATGAAAAAAAAGTGCCAATTGATTCTGGAAGAAATTAATATATAATCACTCAAAACTTAGCAACATAAGCCTGGTATTTCATCCAATTATCAGGTCTGTTTCCAAGCAATAATAATACACTGTCCCACATGTGCTTATCTGTGTTGGTTGTTTTTCAGCATGATCATTTTTCAGCTTAGAGTCCATGATTTCACAAAATTCAGTTAATGTACCAGTACCAGATCAAGATGTGGGATGATCATTTAATCTTAATCTTGGTTTTGAAGACTTTCTCATGAAATCAGTTTCTACTGTAACTACATTCACAATAATTCATTAATTTTAAAGTAACACCATCATAATCATCATAGTGCTGGGCTGCGTACTGCCTCTGAGGAGATGAATGTAATTTTTGTTTATTTTTATCTTTGTAGGTGAAATACTACAACAACGAGTCGTTTGAAGTTGGCATGTATGATGATTGCATCACTGATTATCAGGTCAGTCTTTTTCTATATCTCAAACCTTATTGTTTCTATTAAATAACTAATTATGTCCAAAGTAACAATCATGGTTTTGTTGGATTCTGACCTGGCGACTTTGAGCCAAGGAGGGGGGGGGGATTCAGTTTAGTTTTTGAGATTTTGCTGAGTGAGCATATGCCTTCACTGTAAATGTTTCTGTTTATCAAGTAGTGTCTGCTGAACGTTATCTACAGAGCCAAAACAAGCATTGTCAATAAATTTAGTAAAGTGTAATAAACTATATTGGGTAAAAATGTGTTCTTGCATAATTTAACGTTATAGTTAAAAACATACAAATAGTGCACATTTATGTGTGTGTCATTGCGATGCAGCCTATTGAGGGTATATGCATTATGCAAAAGCAGGAAGCCGTTACACCGCGTGCTTTTTCATGTAATTGCAAATACCCAAGATACCTGCATCGCAACTTACATCACAAATTTAAAAATGTGCATTTTTTGTCTCACCTGCGAAGCAAAGTGAGACTATAGGCGCCGCTTTTCCGACGGCGGCGGCGGCGGCGTCAACATCAAATCTTAACCTGAGGTTAAGTTTTTGAAATGACGTCATAACTTAGAAAGTATATGGACCTAGTTAATAAAACTTGGCCATAAGGTTAATCAAGTATTACTGAACATCCTATTAGAGTTTCATGTCACATGACCAAGGTCAAAGGTCATTTAGGGTCAATGAACTTAGACCATGTTGGAGGAATCAACATTGAAATCTTAACCTGAGGTTAAGTTTTTGAAATGTCATCATAACTTAGAAAATATATGGACCTAGTTCATGAAACTTGGACATAAGGTTAATCAAGTATCACTGAACATCCTGCATGAGTTTCACGTCACATGACCAAGGTCAAAGGTCATTTAGGGTCAATGAACTTTGGCGAATTGGGGATATCTGTTGAATTCCCATCATAACTTTGAAAGTTTATGGATCTGATTCATGAAACTTGGACATAATAGTAATCAAGCATCACTGAATATTTTGTGCAAGTTTCAGGTCTCATGATTGAGGTCAAAGGTCATTTAGGGTCAATGAACTTTGGCAGAATCGGGGGTATCTGTTGAATTACCATCATAACTTTGAAAGTTTATTAGTCTAGTTCATTAAACTTGGACATATGAGTAATCAAATATCACTGAACATCCTGTGCGCGTTTCAGGTCACATGACCAAGGTCAAAGGTCAATGAACTTTGGCCGAATTGGGTGTATCTGTTGAATTACCATCATAACTTTGAAAGTTTATGGATCTGATTCATGAAACTTGTACATAAGAGTAATCAAGTATCACTGAACATCCTGTTCGAGTTTCAGGTCACATGATCAATGTCAAAGGTCATGTAAGGTCAATGAACTTTGGCCATGTTGGGGTTTTTTGTTGAATAACCATCATATCTCTGTAAGTTTATTGGTCTAGTTCATAAAAAGTGGACATAAGAGTAACCATGTATCACTGAACATCTTGTGCGAGTTGGAGTAGTATTCAAAGTCAGCACTGCTGCTATATTGAACCGCGTGATGCAGGTGAGACGGCCAGAGGCATTCCACTTGTTGTTTTATAAAACTGGTCGATAGTATGACTTTGTAATGGGGAAGTTGTTTGAGTCCCCCCAAATTTTTTGAGGATCGCACAGATGAAGAGGTCACACCTGCTTTCTACTATGACATCACTGGCATATCAAAAGGTGTTTCGTCATCTGATCCTCACCGACAGTGGGAAGTAGTTTCTCCATCCTGATCGTAGTGCCACTTCTGCACAAGCACTTTGCTTCATCCTATTTCAGTATTGGGGTACATGTATATGAGCAAGGTGTTTTGATTTCTCAATGCCCCTCAAAATGAATTGTTTCTGTACAGGTGAGTGAATGGAAGTCGACTGCTTCATTATCACTACTGAACTCCGCTCAGAATCTTGTCGTCAATGCTGGTCTGTTGGTGGGATGTCTACTCTGTGCTCATATTGTCTATGAAGGCCAGCTCACGGTAAGTAAATCGCAGACAAACTGATAAAATACCAATTTTTTGAAGTCATTATTAAGTGTAAAAAAATGCAGCAAAAATTGTTTAGGTGGACTAGTTCCAGCGCAGGAAATACATGAGGGTGACAAGCAATTTTTCATGATGGCAAATGCACCCATCAACATCATGCGAACCGAAACATTGAATGTTTTGGGGCGACTGTTTTTTTCAATAGTGACCCCAATATACGCCACAAACAATATTCAAGAATACTTCGAAAAATCCATATTCTGTACCCACCAGTATGATATTCTCATTTATCATTCATTTGCTTGTTGCACAAAAGTGTAGCCCTTGAAATGAAAGAAATTTGCCCCCAAATTGAACAATTGCCCTAATGGGAATAATTAATTCCTATCCTGTCATACATGGAGCCCATACCTACCAAAATCATTGCTTTTTTTATAGATAACTGACCACTCGACTTAAAATGAAGCTCTGGCTATTCCCGTTTGACCCTAAGACCTGTATTCTGAAGTCTAGTTTAAGACTATGTGCTAACTTATGGGAAGCCAAAAATCTAAAATTTGGTTTACATTTATTGTATGTTTATTATGTTTAGTATTTTGTTTACTTTGCATTTATGATGAAAAAAATTTTTAGCTTATATTACCAGACAGTTACGAATGATTTGAATGTCAAAATGAGCCGATGAATTGAACAGCCACTAATAAAAAGTATGCCACAATTGGCATCCATAGATAAACCACAACTTTAAAGCAGAGTTAAATTTAAACCAGAGTTCAGGATATGGGCCCAAGGATTTGAATTATGATTGGATTAAGCAGTAGAATCAGTAAGTTCTGTGTTGAATCCTGGGCAAAATTACTACAAGCCTTTCAGACTTATTATAGCAATGATTTTTTTTTCAATCTACAGGCAGGAGACTACGTACTGTTCTCGTCATATATCATGCAGCTTTACAGCCCTCTTAATTTCTTTGGAACTTACTACAGGTAAGCGTCAAGGTCACATTAGGCCAAACACTTTAACTCTTTGTGCGCTGGGCCACGAACCCCTCTGTGCTGAATTATTTTCAGGGAAGGAAACAATAGGTGGCCCGAGTGCATTTGTGCGAAGTACGTGTGGAAAGGGTTAAAGATGTTTAATCTGGGTCATGGGGTCTTAATTGAGCAGTTCTTCAATGTTACAATATTGTTTTGTAACTTGGTTACTGAGGATGTGGCTCATAAAGCAGTTTTTACAATGTTATACATATACATGTATATGTACCTTTAATAGCCATCAGAAGGTTGGGCTTATATAGTTTTCATCGCTTGTGTGTTGTTCCTTTTCTTCCCGTAAAATGTTCATTGTTGATCAATTAACAGTTATTCTTTTCTTCAACAACTTCCCTTCAAATTATGACCAATCATTGATTGATTACTAGATACTGCAAACAAAGTAACTACTTTTCAGGTAGAGTTTACATTGGTCATTTGAACAATCAAGTAACCACAAGTGCTTACAGTGAACTTGTCAATAACACTATTGAACATGATTTGTAGATGGCTTCAAAGAATATACCCTCAGAAATAGTCTCAATTTGGTGTGTAAAACTTTACAAAAAGCTTTATCAAACAGCCTTGATCTTGTTTCTCTCTCTCTTGCCCAGAGCCAGAGTACCTGTGTTCAATCTTTTGATTCAGAGAAAGGTATACACTGTTGTTTTTATGTTTCCTTTCAGAATGATTCAACAAGCTTTCATCGACATGGAAAATATGATTGATCTTCTAGAAGAGAAACAAGAGGTAATACAAGGCCCTGTAACATAAAGCTTGGCAATTGATCATAGCGTTGATTATTACGATTGATCATGCACAGTAATTAATGCAATGGATGGTAGAATTCAGCCTCATGATCAATTACTAAGCGTTTTGTCACAGGACCAGGACCACTCAAATAACCCGGTCCAAGACATTTGTCTGGCGAAAATTGCTCCTTATATTTTTCAATCCTGGATTTAACACTACCCTATCCTAAACCAAACCCTTACCCTAACATAAAACCCTATTTCAACCTGAGCCCTAACCATGTTTCTTGGATGACACGCCCAGAGCAATTGTTGCCGGAGTAAAAGTTGTTGCACCCACAAAAATAACCATTTGCATTTGTTGTTGTTATTGTAACATGACCGTTTGTACACTTCCAAACTCAGTCTCCTATGCTCTCCTGTACATTCAAACTCTCCTTACTTTAATTAATTAAACTAAAATTATCAAACTGAAGATAGGGTGAACACAAAATAAATTAGAAGTTGACAAGATGAAGTCCAGATCAGCACTGACTTTACTTTCCAATCTTCTCTTCTGCCAATGTACCCACATTGGATAATCATAGAAATCAACCAATCAAATATAAGGAAAATGGTATGAACTATAAAATGAACTAACCCTATTTAAAAATAAGAACCAATCAGAGAATAGAGAAGGGTGATCATGAGTTAAACTGAATCCTAATGAGAATTAAACAATAAGACCATGTGGAGTGGAAAGCTAATGGAAAACCAGGAAGCATGACTGAGGGGAAACTGAATGAAAGAATGAAATGCAATGAACCTGTGTTGCTATGTGAGATGTATTGTGGAGATGGAATGAAAGATGAGATCATGACAATGTATGTGGATTGAGAGGATGGAAAGAAGGATGAGATGAGTTGGAATGGAAATAAACAAGTTGAATGTAAACAATAAAGTATGGAAAGCCAAATGTAAGAGTACAGATTAAATAGAACCAGCAAAATTTACTGTTACATAAGATTCCCTCTTCATTAAAAATGTCCTCATTTTTCAATATACACTCCAAAGTTTTTAAGTTTCGATTCATGTTTTCTTTCCGAACTTTTTTTTCTTGCTAGCATGAATTTTTTTTTAACGGGCAAAAAAATTAAGAGGATAAAAGAAAATAATGAAGGAACCTTAAATTTCAACTGTTCACAGTAATATCAAAAAGTCATTACTTTTGCAACAATCAGCAGAACTGACATATTTCCAAACCCAATCTATGTAATAATTGCTTTCTTTTATAACGGTCGTCACTAAACAGACGATTTCAAAAAAATGAAAAAAAAAATGTATATTCTGACTTCGATATTTCTTTCGAAGCGAAATAAGAATTATTTAAATCAGTATAAACTATTACCAATGGCCATCTGACTGTTGCAAAAGCACAAATAGTATACATGTACATTAATATAATATGTATCAGCATATTGTTGCTGCACGAGTATTTTCGAATATATAATTAGTTTTCTTTATTTTTATTTTTTTTTCAAACTCAATATACTTCTCGCAATATTTGTAAATTTAGATAAAATATCAATTTTTTTGTTCAAACATATATTGCTTTTTTTTCACTAGTATTCCAAACCAATATCCTTAAAAAAACTATGCTTGTCCAAAAGGAAAAAAAAATATACAACAAACTGCCGTAAGCGAAAATGGATCATGCATCAACAAACAATTACCAACTTTGCAACCAATCTAAGTTTCGTTTCGTGAACATTTTTTTTTTTTTTTTAAGATACAAATTGTCTTAACAAAATTGATGTCCATTCCATTTTCCAAACATACTGTGCCGTGTTTGATGGAATAGAGATAAAGTCTCTTTTTCTTTTTCTTTTTTTTTTGGTTTCATTATATTTCCAAAATCAAGTATCCATATTTGATATACAACAAAAACAATTATTTGCTTTTTTTGTGTGCAAAATCAAGTTAATCAATAGTATGGCTAGTTGCAAAAATGATATTTTCAAGAATATTCACATAAATATACTATAAATTGTGTAACTGAATACTTCAAGATCAAGATTTGAATCGTTCTTGTACGAAACAATCCAATCTTCAATATCATTGCATTTTTTTTTTTTTTTGAGAGTGACCGAGAGTAAATTTTCATGAAATCTACATCACAATCAAAAGTATTGCCAAAATCTTTTATCCTTTGATTTAAAGATATTTTTAAAACTAACCAATTGTTTTGCTACTTTCAGATAGATGTTATCTCAGTCAGAGGACATGAATGCATATATCATTCAAAGAAAACTGTTTTGCATATGTCATTCAAAGAAAACTGTTTTGCATTCAAAATTTGCCAAGACTTTTTTTTTTAAAGAAAAAAAATTCTGAAATGCAGTATCAACACATTCCTGGAGGGTAAATACAGTTTTCTTTGGAATGATGGAATGAAAGATGAGATCATGACAATGTATGTGGATTGAGAGGATGGAAAGAAGGATGAGATGAGTTGGAATGGAAATAAACAAGTTGAATGTAAACAATAAAGTATGGAAAGCCAAATGTAAGAGTACAGATTAAATAGAACCAGCAAAATTTAATGTTATATTATTCATTTACATGGAATGTAGTTGTAATTCAGGCCTTAGATCTGGTTTAGTCCCGACAAAGGATGGCAGACTCACTTTGCACTCCCAGAAATCACCCTCAACCCCTCACTCTATTTTACTCTATTCAGTGCATCCTCCCTCAACCCAACCCTCCTACTCTCACCCACCACTTGCTTCTTCCATGTCTTTTTGGTTGCCCCCTTACCCTCTGACCAGCCACCTCGAACTCAAGCACATTTCTCAAAATAGCATGAACATCCCTCCTCAACACATGGAGTGTACAACTAAAACCAAAAAGGAACGGTCAGTTTAAGGCCTTGTCACATCGTTCCGTGCAAGCCTTGCGTGAGTTGTGGGTGATTGCCCGCAACTCAACCGCAACAAAGTCACACGCAAGGCTTGCACAGAACGCTGTTAGGGCCATTAGATTTCTTGCTATAATAACATTTAATATAATATCAATAGATAGGTAGATTTAGTTTCAAAGTCATTAAGATGCTCATTGTCTCCAAATTTTGTATTGCATGTATCTGATACTAGAGGTAGGTTTAGTGTTAAAACCAATGGTATTGCAAGTATACATTATATGAATACATCCAAATTACAATCCATGCTGCCTAATAAATCTGCTCCACTCATTTTTGGGGGGGGGGTTGATGGCCCATTCCACGTAGATAACTGATTGATATTAGATATGTGTTGTTGACGAGTGGACAAGTCTCTGGACTTTGAACCACAAGGTCTGGGGTTCAAATCCCACTGCAGCACTCGTGTCCTTTGGCAAGGCATTTATCTACAATTGCCACTCTGCACCCAGGTGTAGTAAATGGGTATCAGGTAGGGAGCAAAATTCTTTGAATGTGCTAAGACAGCCCAGCTAAAGGAGGGGTAATAATAACATTTCCATGTCACGCAGGGCCTGCTGGGAGAACAGTTTTCAGAACTGAAGTAGCTACCGTGGGTAAATATGATATTATTATTATCATCATCATTACTATCAACGTGGAGCGTTGTGGCCCAGTGGATAAGTCTTCTGACTTTGAAACAGAGGGTCTTGGGTTCGAATCCCAGCCATGGCGTAATTTCCTTCAGCAAGAAATTAATCCACATCGTGCTGCACTCGACCAAGGTGAGGTGAATGGGTACCCGGCAGGATTATTTTCCCTGAATGCATGAGCGTCGAAAGGCAGCTCAAGCTAAAGCCGGGTTAATAATAATAATAACAACGCGCCTCGGAATAGAATATTTCTAGATAGATGGCGCTATATAAATGCCTATTATTATTATTATGATTATATTTTTGAGGTTGTAATTTGTTCTTTGAATATAGATAACTGATGATCCAGACGCCAAGGATCTAATAGTAAGGAAAGGAAAGGTGGAGTTTGACAATGTATCCTTCTTTTACAATGAACAGTAAGTAGATTCCGAGCATTGGCTTACCGATATTTTCTCATGCCATATATAATCCAGGGGAGGGGTGGAAGGTGGAGTTTGTCAACGTATCCTTCTTTTACAATGAACAGTAAGTAGATTCCGAGCACTGGCTTACCGATATGTTCTCATGCCATATATAGTCCAGGGGAGGGGTGGAAGGTGGAGTTTGACAACGTATCCTTCTTTTACAATGAACAGTAAGTAGATTCTTAGCATTATTGGCTTACCGATATGTTCTCCTGCCATGTATAGTCCAGGGGAGGGGGACTTATTTAGGCCCTCACATCTGATCAGCCCTTGAGCCCCAAAAGTCATTTTCATTCCCAAGGCATGTATTATTGTTATTATTATGATAATCCACATGAAGGGGCACTTTGGCCAACGAAAGAGCAGCACATTTCAATAAGGATATAATTGCAACTCTTGTAGCTCACAGAAATTCATTGGTCATGACATTGGAAGTAGTGATAAATCTGTCACTTTCTCTCTCTTTTTTACAGGAAGCCTATCTTGCGAAATGTTTCATTTACAGTTGAACCAGGCCAAGTGCTTGCCATTGTGAGTAAATAATATTGGTGATTATTTAGTGCATTGTGTACTGATGGATATAAAATACAGACATGATATTGTATGGAGATGGGTTGACATATAATACATATTTTGATTTGATTTGATTGATTCATTTATTTATCAACAATAATCATATGTTTACAGGTTATAATGAAACAAATCACATAAAAGTTGCACATATGAAACAGAATGGTAAATGGGACCAGCAATATCACAGGTGCTATTGTGGCCTAGACCCATCATATCACTAATGCAAATTTAAAAGAGCAAAAACAAAACAAAAATTAAATTATTGCAATGTACTCCTCGTAAAGGGTTATCAGAGCTTTGGAGGTGCTCTCTTGATTCTCGTAAGGTCTCAGTTGTCAGCATTCACTCAAATTGGCAACAATAATGATTTTCCTACTCTCGAAGTAAAGAAAAAAAATGGGTAAAAGTCACAATTATTGATTATTACTAAAGTTATGTAAAAAATTTCCATCTAGAATTTGTAAGAAGTTATTTTTATGGTTTTACATGGGAATAACGATCAAAATGGCTTATGATTTTTTTTTAATTCAAATTTCAGAAGTTATAGGCTTTATTATTTTAGATATGCAATGGCAGAAGCACAGTGGAGAGTCCATCTTGTTCATTGTTTGTGTTATTTTGTTCTGATGTAGGTTGGTCCGTCAGGAGCTGGTAAGAGCACAATCATCCGGCTTTTATTCAGATTCTATGAGGTACAAGGAGGTCAAATCAGACTAGATGGTCAAGACATTAGTAAGGTATCATTCCTTGTCTTTCACACATACTTTTTTTGCCAAATCAAACTAGATGGTCAAAATATAAGTAAGGTATCATTCCTTGTTTCACACATATCTTTTTTGCCAAATCAAACTAGATGGTCAAGATATTAGTAAGGTACCATTCCTTGTCTTTCACACATATCTTTTTTGCCAAATCAAACTAGATGGTCAAAATATTAGGCTGTTATTTTTCTTAACACCATCCCTTATGTTAGTGCCAAGTCTTTGGCTGTTTTGTTTAACTAGAGTCACATACAACAGACTACCACCTTCAACTCGAGTCACATTCTATTCACAATACACGCAGAGTGCATTAAGTCTATTGTTCAAACATGTATAGTGATGTGTGCATCGCATTGTACTGTGCATGCACAAAGCTTTTCTTTACGATAAACGAATCAAAAGCTATTGTGAGCTGAATTAACACAGCTCATGCAAGACCCGTTTTACTGTTGTACCTTGAAACCAATGTGGCGCAGGAGGGATTCCGTCAATGGCAGGCAAAGAGTTAATATATCTTTGCCTCAACACCATTTCACACTGATTTTCAAACATTGGTCTGGCTTGATAGCATTGATAAATTTCCTCCTTATGATTATGTCAATGTTTTTTTTCTCTCTCTTTGATTTACAGGTAGCACAAAGTTCTTTGAGAAAAGTCATAGGTGTGGTTCCACAAGACACTGTTCTGTTTAATAATGATATCAGGTTTGTATTATTTCAAAATTTGTTACCAACAACTTTATGATCGACAGGTGATCCTTTCTTGTGGCAAAAGATATTCACCAGATTTTCATTGGTTTTGATTTAGCTCCTAAAAAGGGTCACCAGTTGTTCTGACAGTCACTTGAAACTTCTGAACAGCTTTATGAAATACCCACCAGGCATGAAATTTATTTTTTTTGAATTGTCTAATAAAATTATCGCTCTCCATTATGTGACATTCCCCCCCAAAAACAACTTTTATTTCAGTGAAAGTTTTCCTACTGACGGGTGCTGCAAGCTTTTTTTGGCATATCAAGCATTATTTATTGTGACAATATATGAATAACATGCAATAACAGTTGTTACATAAGTTGTATTGTGTATTCTGAATTGTATGCTGTTTTGAAACTCTAGAAAACCATAGGATTTATGTTTTTGCTTTTGCATTCCTATGCCTCTGTCCACTGTATGTGGATGTGTGCGTGCGTGTGTGTGTGTGTGGGGGGGTGCATTATGCTTTTAGATATCTGTCTATTCATCCTTCCCATTCATGTTCTTTTTGGATCACAAGGTCAAAGGTCACAATTGTCATTAAATACCTGAAAATACCTATTTCTCACAACAATGGACGAACCTTTTGAGTGACCACTTTCTAAATTAGATAATGTATGTAAACATGAGTGGGGACGATCTGAGCAGTCTTTGGGGTCACATGGCCAAAAGTAAAAGCACACAAAAGTGATTATATGAAATTTGTAGAAGCTTATAAGTGTGGAGTATATTCCTGCTTTGGCTATTCAAAAGACCCCAAAATATCTTGTCATGAACTGGAATATGAATTGTCTCCAAGACAATAAAATGGTGTATAATGAATGAATGAAAGTTGCACACGTAATGGTAGAAACTGTAGCAGATATTTGCAAGGATTATAGATTTTGAACTTTTCTTGGTAGAAGTGAAAGTGAATTAGACAAGAAAATTAAGGTAAAAATACTTGAAAGAATGCAATACAAGCGGGGTAAGAAATAATTTTCATATTTTAAGGGGCCATCTTTTTTTAAAAATTGGGATGACTGCAGAATATTTGGGACAATTTCTTTCATTTTATGGGCTAGTTTTTAGGGGCAACAAGCAGTTGTGCAGTAAAAGCAAATATCACTATTCTGCCAGATAGAATATTGATCTTCTACATAATATTGAATATTGCTTGTGACAGATTTGGGCGACTCTTGAAAGAATGGTCACCCCATAGCATGCATTTGGGGAATCTTGGGGCGATTTAGGCGGTTGTGAGGGCAAAATCGCCTCCTACCCTCCTTTTTTCCCTGAATTAAATACATTTTGCTGCTCCTTCTTCAGGTATAATATCCGATACGGCAAAGTGCAATGCGAAACAGAAGAGGTGGAGGAAGCAGCCAGGGCAGCTGATATACATACAAGGATCGAATCTTTCCCGGAAGGCAAGTATAGAAAATAGCATGTTATCATTTTTAAGGATGTAAATATATCTAATCAAAGGAATAATTATTCTTTAGATGATAAAGACAAGTAATGAAATATTCATTTTTCTCCAACAATACCACAAGGATAACACAGCAACTACCTCACGCTGTGTTTCCCGTGTGGTATTGTTCAAGAATGATGAATATCTCATTATTTGCCTTCATCATCCAATGAATACTCATTCCTTTGATTTGATATCTAATACATGGAATAGCTTGAACCCAGATTAATAAGGGCACTTTGGTGGTCTAGTGGTTATGACACTGGTCTAGTAATCCAGAGGCCATGGGTTCGAATCTCAACCGGACTGCCTGTGAATTTTTCATAGGCAGGCATCACGCAGCAGTTGTTGTGTTACCCTTGAGGTATTGTTGGAGAAAAATGAATATCTCATTACTTGTGAATATTTCTATAAAGCGCTTAAAGACGCTGTTGCAATGTATTAAGCACTAAATGAAAGTGGAATATTATTATTATTAAATTTAAGTCACTGGAAAATTGCCACTTGGTCTAGAGCTGATCTGTCAATCTTCCTTTGATCTCACCCCACTTGGTCTTCTCCTACTAGTACTTTGTACAACCAGTCTTTGTATCCATTTTGGTCTACGCCCTTCAATTATTTGGTTACCATCTCTTCAAACCAGATTCTCTCATATTATGTTGTCTGATTGCTCCCCTGGGCCCCGTCTTACAAAGAGTTACAATTGATCCTATCAATCTCAACTGCATGGAAATCCATCCATACCATAATTTCTACAGAAAATTTGCACAATCTCCTGAATCTTGAGAACAATGAATGCATGAATATACATCATATCTAGAAAATATTTTGAAGAAATTTGTATTTTAGATGTTGACATTGCTGGCCGTCCATAGTTGTGGTTGATTGAATCACTTGCTACTCATTGTAAGACGGGCCCTAGTCAGTCAGAATCCTATTGTATTGTATATGTTAGAGTTTATTTCATAATGTAAAATGAGGCTAGTAAAGGCCTGGTTGGAGCGGTCGTGGAGCGGTAGGGAAAGAGGGTCGAATTGCGTTTTCAAAATTGGGGAAAAAAATCGAAAACATAAAAAAACAATCGAAATCGAAAATGGTGAACGGTAGCGAGCGGTGATGATTTTTTTCTCTCCGCTCCACGACCGCTCCAACAACGCTCGGGCGCTGTGACCATGCCTTTAATGATTGAATCTTAATGCATGTTACTTATATATATATGAAAAAAAAGTGTATTTCATAATGTAAAATGCTACTATCAAATGATTGAATGTTAACAGATGGTTATGATAGAGTTTATTTTATAATGTAAAAGGATGCTATTGAATGATTGAATTCACACTACACGTACATTGATGATAGAGAGTATATCTCAATGTAAAACAATGGTTTGAATGATTGAATCTTTACATGGTGTATGTTATAGTTTATCCCATTATGTGAAGTGATGCTATTGAATTATTGAATAAATGGTGGATGATTTTATTTGTAAAATGCTGCTATTTTGTTTCAGGTTATGATACTGTGGTAGGTGAGAGAGGTCTTAAATTGAGTGGCGGTGAGAAACAGAGAGTCGCTATTGCTAGAACCATACTCAAAGCTCCTGATTTTGTACTATTAGATGAGGTATGTATTTGAAACGGGGAAAAAATAACATGGGGATTCGGGCGATTTTGCCCTCGAACTGCCCTAAAGAGCCCTTGAAAATTAAAAAGAGCCGCTGAAATTACCAGTCTACTAACCGAGTGCCAATTTAAGTTTAAAGGAAACCAAGACCCAAGATGAGAAGCAATCTTATTGGAAAGAGTAAAATAAGAGGAACAATTTAAAGCAAGTTTCATCAAAATCGGTTGTGAAATAATTAAGTTATGGATGTTTAAAAAGTCTTGTACATTCTATGGGATCCTCAAATTGGCAAACATGCTTCAAAATGGCTGATTTTGTGGACAACTCTCCATTTGTTTTGCACACAATTTTTCAGATTTTCCCTATTATCTTTAAAATTGCATATTGCCTCATTCTGAGCATGATATACGTCATAGGAAAATGTAATTCACACCACATATGTCAAGTTCAGGAGGAGATGATGTGAAATATGTAGAATAAAGGGGGAAATCTGAAAATTTGTGTACAAAACAAATGGAGGGTTGTCCACAAAATCAGCCATTTTAAAGATTGTTTGTCAATTTCAGGATCGCCATAGAAAGTACAAGACATTTTAAATGTCCATAACTTGCCTATTTCATAACCGATTTTGATGAAACTTATTCCTCTTGTTTTACTCTTTCCAATAAGATTGCATCTCTTCTTGGGTTTTGGTTTCCATTAATGATCTTATTTTAAAAAACCCAAAATTTAAAAAAAAAATCTGATTTGCTTCGAACTATTTTTTTGTCACGATTCGGCGTATACCCATACCTTACCTTATAATAACATTTTCCCTTAGGCCACTTCTGCATTGGACACGAAGACAGAACGTAACATCCAGATGTCGTTATCAAATATATGCGAGGGGAGAACAACCATCGTGGTTGCTCATCGGCTCTCGACTATCATTAATGCTGATAAGATCCTCGTGCTACAGGACGGTATCATCATAGAGAATGGAAGGTAAGAAGGATTGCGCATACATTCGTAATTCCGAAGTTTCGGATATTCCGAAGGTCCGTTATTCCGAAGGTACGTATTTCGGAAGGTTCGTAATCCTGAAGGTTCGTTAGTCCGAAAACGAAGTGAGGTTCGTATTTCCGAAGATTCGTTAATCTGAAAACGAAATGAGGTTTGTAATTCCGAAGGTTCGTAAGTCCGAAAACGAACTGATTAACAAACCTTATTTTGTTTTCGGACTAACAAACCTTATTTCGTTTTCTGTTTAACGAACCTTCGGAACATCGAACCTTATTTCTTTTTCGGATTAACAAACCTTCGGAATAACGCCTCAAATGTTTGGAGTAACGAACCCTTTTACGTATTCGGATTAACAAACATCGAGGTATAGGCAATTTACGTGTTGCGGAATTACGAACCTTAGGAAAAAAGAACCTTCGGAATGACAAAGTGTAACCATAGGATTGATGGTGTGAATTTGGACATTGGATGTGTATCTCAAGCAAAATCAAAATTAAACAAATGAATATTATGTGATTATATTATCAACACATGTTCTTGATCTTGTCAATTAATAAATTGTGGAGAGTAAACTATTCAACCTGTTGTTCTTTTGATTGGATTCGAGTGCTTGGAATATTGTTGGGTGCCTAAGCGCAGGTGGATCTGTTCACCCGTTGCAATGGTGGTGTGTGGATCACATGCTTTGGATGTTGCTATGTCGGGCATTCAATGGTGTGACATAGTAACAGCTTTTGTGTGCAATCTGTATACTGCCTGGTATGTTTTGGTTCTCAGCGGGTGGATGGAGACTTTTGTGTCCGGGCGTTCATGGTTCGAGTGGTTGAGTCTGATTCCATTTTGAAAGTGGTGTAGCCATTTTTGTGCATCTAATTCGGTTGCACCATTTTCCATTGTTGTGTTAACTATATTTTCTTAATCTGTTTTTTTTTATGTTAGACATGTTTTTTTTCATATTTCTATCTTTTAGTCAGCTTGATATTTCCATTTTGTGAAATCTGTACATAGGGTATATTTTCTAATGGAATATAAATAAATGAAAGAAAATAGTAGAAGTAAACGTAAATTTTTACTGTATGTGCAGTTCAGTTGAGAAATCTGTGTGGAGCTATTGTCTTAATTGAAAAGGAGCTTTTTTCTCCTAACATTTTCAAAACCAAAGAATTCTGATCAGAAATGAACAATGCTGAAATAATATCTTATTGTTTTGATAGGCATTAAGAGCTATTAGAAATAGAGTTTATGCTGATATGTGGAACGATACTTTAATAATATCTTGTTTTGACAGGCATGAAGAGATATTAGAAATGAATAGAGTTTATGCTGATATGTGGAACGATACTTTATTGTTTTGACAGGCATGAAGAGCTGTTAGAAATGAATGGAGTTTATGCTGATATGTGGCAACAGCAGCTACAGGCAGAGGAAGATGGTGGGGCCAAAGGAAGCAGCGAAAATCTTGATGCTCCAAAGTAGTAAATGGCAAACACAAATCTCAACGTGGTCTCCTTATTGGGTGATTTCAAGCGTGGTATTGGTCTTCAAAGCTTAATTGAAAGCCAATCACAGCTGGTCATTCAGCATCAATTGTATTCTTGGTTCTATGTATTGTTTTGTACTAGCATTCTGTTCAAGCATGTGATTTAACTTCTATGAGTGCATGCTGAAAAGCTCTAATATGTCGGTTTTTGATGCTGTTTTCCTATTTTTCAGCACCAAACAATTATTCCTTTGATTGACTTTGTTTTCCCTTGCTCTGACACCTTAATAGTTTACAGAAAATAATCACATTATTGATATCTCGGCTCCTTGTTAGATTGTCCTAGGACCATGCGGCTTTATTTAAAGTGTGAGAATTTGCATGATACAAAAAAAGAGGTAAACTCCATGCTTGAAATCACTCATTAGTTTTGAATGTAAGACAATCCATTAATGTATTCATTGAGGTGATCAAACTGTGTTACTCGAGCAACCAGCTGTGTGGAAATTGTTTAATACCTTCAGCAAGAAATTTATCCACGCTTTGCTGCATTCAACCCAGGTGAGGTAAATGGGTACCGGCAGGAAATTATTCCTTAAAAAGCTGTGTGCACCTGAATAAGTAGCCTAGCTCAGCTGGGTAGTTATAATAGCAGGGCCCGCAGAGAGAACATTTTTCGGAACTGAAGTGGCTATCCTGGGTGAATATACCGTCATTATTACATTAATACTGATCGATCTTATTGCCAAATCATCATTTCCTGTGTAAGGGCTGTATGTGCATTCATGTAGCCATAGCTACACTGTAATTGCATTGGCAGTGTTTGAGGAAGGGGGTCATCTAGCTGGTTCTCCTTCTATTGATTTTCACAAAAGACGAAATGGAGCTAATTTTCTATGAGTTATCTGTGCAAATATTATGAACGGGTGACTCTAACTGAATTTAATAGTATGAATCCCTTACCAGCAATTTGCTGTGAAAAAGATCATTGCACGAAAAACTATAATATGTCATACTTTTTAGATACTCTCTACCACTTTTTTTTTTACAAAATGCTGATGCCATGTACACTATTTATGAGGTTTGTAAGGTCTTGATGAGAAATGCACCTCTCCCCATCCACTGATGCCATTATCTTTGTTTGCTGAATTATTGTGAATACCATATGATTGCATTCTCACTGCATATTTTACATTGATATCACTATTGGTACATGTATATCATATTAGCCAGGGAAAACATTACACGGGGGTTTGGGCCGACCCCCCCCCCTCACTCACCGCTGAGATACTCAAAAAAGCCCTGGAAAATCCTCCATTCACTGCAATGTTAAAGCTTATCCAATGTTACAGATATCTGTACTAAGCTGTGAAAACAGTGTTTCCACTTTGAAGGAAATTACCTACTCGAATTCCGGGAAATCCAGACGTTTTCAGGTAATTTCCGGGAAATGAAAAAAATTCCAGGAAATTCCGGGAAATCCGAAAATTATGACATACAAATACTAAAATCTCCAAATAATCAAGGAATAAAAACTAAAAACTTATTTTCTTGACTATTTTAAAGTTTTCCCATTTTCTTACATGGCTTGCCATGACACTTGATATGTCAGCTCTAATAGACTAACGTTAGGTATTAGCAACGTATTGCATGACACACACACACACAGGCACACATACACTCATGTTGCCATACCCAGTGCACAAAGAAACTGATAGGTGGCATGGCTAAACCTTTATTAGTCTGTCGTGTGTATTGGATCTGTTTTACGCACAGGGGATCATGGGATGTAACGTTAGAATTGTAGCTCAAAACTTTTAAAACGAAAATTTGAAGATTCCAGGAAATGCCAAGTAATTCCAGGAAATTTTGGATTCAATTCCAGGAAATGATTTTTTGAGCTGTGGAAACACTGTGTGAAAAGTAGCCCCTAAAAGTTTTTTTTTCTTAGCTTTATACATTCTAAAGTCTAATAAGCTGAATTAAGAACCTTGAGAAATCTCTCTTTTTTGTAATATATCAGAGTAGATGTGTGTACCATTTAGACAGGGTTTGTCAAAATTATACCTCTTTCTATGTCATAATAAACTGATAAAGCTGTTTTATTTTTTTTCTGTCGTTAACTCTACATTTATTTATAACTTCACAACCGCATGCTGAGTAGACCTAATAATTATCTGTTAGTCCTTTTGAAATAAAGGGGACACAAATAGCCAAATAGAAAATTTAGAAACAAAGGGAGCCCAGATGGCAATTTTCTTAGGTTTAGCTATAAATACATGTATTATGTAATTCTCAAATATAAAGGGGGCATGTGGCCCTTGTGTCCCCACGCTGATTTCCTACAGCTAATGTGTAGTTAAAGGAAAAGTCCACCCCAACAAATAGTTGATATGATTGAAAAAAGAAAAATCCAACAAACACAACACTGAAAATTTAATCGATATCGGATGTAAAATAAGAAAGTTATGGCATTTTTAAGTTTCACTTAATTTCGCAAAACAGGTATATTATGCTTGTCTGATTTTTTTTCTATGGATCCAAATCAACATTTTTGTGAGTTGCACTTGACCTTTTAATTTCAGCTTGCTTTGAAACCTGCAGTAGATACTTGAGCCTGCACATAGGAACACAATGGCCTGAATTCACGAAGGTGGTGTGTTATTTGCCATGGTTAGTGCACTTTTAATGCATTATTTTTCAGTGTATGTGTGTATATGAAAAGCTGTTTGTTTCCGTTTTGAGAAACAAATGGGAAAAACAGGTACAAACACAAAATATGTGCCTGAAATATCTCTACATTTTTCGTGTTTGTAATTGCCTTTCATATTTATATATGTATATCTATAAAGCTGGTTCAAGGATGTAGTTGAAGCTTTGCATGGTCGTATGAACAATCGCAGAAGCGGTTTACGCTTGTGTAAAGTCGGAGAAAGGCCCACGATTAAAGGGGATTGAAGTAGAAGTGAAATGGAGAGACGAGAAAATGGAAGTTAGAAAGTAAATATGTTTTGGAATGGAGTGTAATCCATAAAAAGACTAAACCAGAAGGAGTGGAAAGCTCGAGTAGTAGGCAGGATGCGAGGCTTGAGTAGAAGGCTGGTTGAGTTGGTGAGGTGAGAGTAGATAAGAGAAGGCTCTTACAAACTATAGTTTTCAGCAAAGCTGGGAGTCTTCTCTCTTGTGCCCCTGCTCTACAACTTCACCTGCAGTTTCCAGCCAGCCTTCTCCCATCCACTGAAGCCTCATGAATCAAACAATAATGCTTGAAATGTTTGTTTCTGACCATTTGAATTCAGGCCTATGCCTCTAACTTCATGTGGATATAAGGAATGCGAAACAAATTCACGAGTTGCAGTTTTTGCTATGCCAACAATTAAGTTCTTTTATTCACTCTCCAAATTTTCGGTAGACCTCTACCTTCTTCAGGGAAGATTCGTGAATTGTGACAAGTTTGAATGACAGTTGTTTTTATTAAAGAGTGCGCGATCTCAGCGGGACTACCTTCTACCTTCTCTACCTTCTTCCCTGAAGAAGGTAGAGGTCTACCGAAAATTTGGAGAGTGAATAAAAGAACTTAATTGTTGGCATTGCAAAAACTTCATTACTCGTGAATTTGTTTCGCATTCCTGATTTCTTAATATTGCCAATACGTTGAAAACCAAGATGTTCATGTGGATATAGATACAGATGTAGTTCTGTAGAAAATGTGCTGTTTTATAGTCAACTAATAGTGTGTACATGTATTATTGATTACCGGTACTTATGTATATTTTGATTGATTTTATACGTGTAAAGATTTGATTGTAATTATTTGCAAGTTGATAAGATATGATGTGATGATTGCTTTGTTTTGATCACTAAGAGTGAATCATATATTATTTCTTGTTCTTTCCATAAAAAAGAGATGTGTGTTTATTAAATTCTACAGCTTTCCGCTGTCACAAACTATAGTATTCAGAAAATGTTGGAGTACAGCAAATTGGCACTTAAAGTGCAAGGTGGTAAATGGAATAGTGCAAAAGGTAAGAGGTGTAAGCTTATTTACATCATTTGTTTTATGGAATGGGGCTGTTGTGTGAATACTGTACATCATTTGTTTTATACAATGGGTCTGTTCTATGCATACACATGTATGTTGGACAAATTTATAACAATCCTATGATATTCAAGAATCAAACAAACAATCAAAAAGTTATGGTGCAATCTTTCTTTATTGGCATTAGTGTATAGAGGTTAGAGTAAGGAAGGGGCCGGAGTCAAACTGCTTTCCTTTTGGTGCCATAATTGACACCACCATGGAGTTATCCGCTAATTTGCGTCTGTTAATCTAGGTAGTTAGATGAAATAACACATAAATTGAAGGGTTTAATTTTTTTTTAAGCAACAGAACATTGTATCTCTGCAACTGTCCTCTGTCACTTTTAATGACTTCTTATTAATGGTCAAATGAGTAATGTGTTTCATAAGCAAATGCACACTTTTGTAACTTTATATTTTCTCAACTTCAACACAAAAAAAAAGAATATTGGAACATGCACAATCGTGCAATATGACAAGACATTGAAATGTGCCCAAATGATTGGAACATACCGGTACTGAAATATTGAGTATCTGTAAAAATCTCATTTTCATTTGATTGACTCTCGTGCCCAAATTATGAGATGGGTATAGTGCTAAATTTGAGAATCTAGTTCTGTGTCCTATTTCTAACACAACCATTCATGAGCTTTGTCATTCATATTGCAATATAACCACTTTGTCTGTACTTTGAAACTGGTACCAGACTTCCGAAGGGCTTGCGGCATGGAAGTTTAAAGCCAAGTGGAATAGTATATTATGAATACCATTGTTGGCTTTAGAACCTGTCAGTGCGTCTTGCATAAGTTAAGAGTTACAGCTCCTTCCTAACGATTCTCTGGTGTATCCCAACAGTATACTGGGCTGAGGTCCTATTTCATAAATACTTGTTATGATAAGGAGTGCACAATTTGGATAATAATTTTGCTTTCAGCCAATCATTCCGAAGGATTTCAGAAGCTTTTAACCATTATTGCTAATTTGTTATTATGACAAGTTTTATGAAATGGGCCCCAGTTGTGTGTGCATCATAATGTGATTTTTTTTCCCAGTAACATTGACATTCATTGGCATTCTTGGTTTGTATATATGCATAACCATACCATACACAGTTTAACACCCATGATATGTTTTTCTTCCTGTGCATTATATTCCTATCGTGCATTGGCACAAAATGTAAAAGTACAAATGCGACTTTAAGACCATATGTATATTAAAGAAGGCATCATGCCCTCCTTTACATGCAATATACTACTTATTGGAATGGGTTTGCGTTTCACTTGTTTTCAATAGCAGATGGGTGTGTTGTTTGAAATGCATTTTGTTTATTATCGCAATATTAATGATTCCCAAATTAATGGACTAATTTGATGGGAACATACATGTACAGTACATCTTGAGAGATTGTGATAAAATTTTGAGACAACTTAACATTTTCAGTGACTACAAATATGAATAAAATATGGCCTGCGAAATCTTCAAAGATGATTCCCACTTGCATTCATTATCTTTTTATTTGTCTCCTGTTAGCCAAGTTGAAGAGGACAGAGGTAGTCATTATTTAAGATGAAGCATTTTTGAATAAGTAGATTGTATTGAAAATTGTTAATATGGCCATCCTGTTTTCATGCAAGATTGTAGTATCTAAACTAGATTTTGAGTGGTCATTCTTGATTTGACATTGAAATGTCAAACTCTTGATGTGTAATATATATGCACCAGATTACCAAAATTTTAAAGGGGAAGTTCACCCTGACAAAAAAACTTATTGTATAAGTAGCAGAAAAAACAAAAATATATTGCCAAAGGTTTGATAAAAAAATCCATCAAAGAATTCATAAGTAATTAGAATTTTAATTATTTGATATGCGATGTCATATGCGAGCAGCATCTCTACATAGCGAATGCTTAAAAAACAATGAAATTCCATTTTCTTAGAAAAAGTTTTTTACTGTACCTTTTGTGTATCAATAGACAAATCATTTCGCACCCGGTAATGATAAGAAAACAAAAATAAGTCGTCAGGAACCATTAAAAAAGTGGAATTCATGCATTTTATATTACTTGACATCATGGGCAGCTGCTCATTTATGACGTCACAAATCCCAAACTTCAGATTTTTTAATAATTTCTCGGTATTTATTGGATTTGGCAATTTTTTTCTGCTATTTTTCAACAAAACTTCTCCAGGGTGAACTTCCCCTTTAAATAGAAGTAGTTCAAAATGATATTTATACTATTAGTAGCATTCGAAGAAGAGGAAGAGGAAGGAGGCAAAGAAGAGAAGGAGGAGGAGAAACAAGCAGAGCAGGAGAAGAAGATTGAATGCTTTGACCAATCCTTTTTAAGGGGGAATGGATAGCAGAACGCTCTTGACAAAGCCCATAAATCCTTAAAACCAAAGCACATACTGTATGTACTGAAAAAATTAGTATCACACATTTATTTTGACCGGCCTCTTGGCTGATCTTGATAAGATTCTAAGTAATTTGCAGGATCCTTTAAAACACATTTCATTTGATGCCCTTATATATATGTTTTACGGCATACACTTTCATGAAACATAATTATCAATTGGAATCGTTAGAGCAATGGGGGGGGGATATAATATTTCGTAAATTTCCTTTCAGGCGTCATATAGCAGGGTCTATTTCAGTAAAAACATCCTTGCATGGATTAACAAATAATAGATGATCTGTTTTGGACAATTAACGCCCCCCAAATGTCTGTGTCCCAAACATAGACTGCCAAACATAGGCATACACGCAAAGGTAGGCATAAAACCATGAAAACTATAAACCTTTGTCTTTACCGATGCCATCGTAAATAAAAATGCAACTGTGGAATTAGGGCATTTCGTAATTGAATTTCATATTTAATCCCCATGTTCTATAAACATTCAAATCTGTACAGACACGTCTGTGTTCACGAAGTCATATTCTTTCCTTCTTAAAAAGAACTTTCCACTTGGCTCCTGAGCTTTGGAAGGGAGCAGAGCTAGGAAAACTGGGGTATCGGCGCCCTCTACGGCAGAAATCTTGATGGCTCCGTAGCTGTGTGCCGGCAGGTCAGCTGTCATGTCGGTGTTGACAAATCCAGGGCAACACTAAAACAACAAGATGGGAGGCAGTGATGATACTAGTCGTACATGCCTTGATGACTATGATAAGCAATGTCAATAATAATGATAATACAGATAAAATGTTTGTTCTAGGAGGTTGATTCGTCTTTTGCTTCGTAAAAAGAGCACTTCAGTCACTGCTTGAGGAACGCCACCTTCCCCCATAGATATAAAGTCACAAGAATCCCTCAGGTAGGACCAATTTATTCAAGTGCCCGTTGCAGGTGGGCTCTTGTTGAGGAACTCTCAAGATTCCCTCACCAAGGACCGATCTGTTCTCCACCTGTTGCAGTAGGACTCTCAAGAAAGGAAGCTTCCCCCTTTTGATGACTATTTGGATGTAAGCTCACATGAATCCCTCACCCGTAAGGACGTACCGATCTATTCCGGCGCCAATTGCAGGGGGGGCATCAAGAAAGGAAGCTTCCTTCCTGCTTAATGTCAAACTGGACAACAACAATAGCTGTGTGATCTCCCATAATTGTTTTATTTTTACTTACTGCATTGAGTAGTATTCCATGCCTGGATTCATCCTGCGCTATGTTTTCAGCTTGTATTTTGGAAAGTAAGATCACACCGAGTTTGCCAACTCCATAAGACCACTCACCCCATCCCCCTTCCCTTGTTACATTTAGTTTTGCAGTGTCTGAGAATGAAAAGTTTGTAGATGGTGATAATCAATTGTTTTATTTTCACATTTCCGAAGGTGAATGATGGTCTATTTTTGTTAAGGGGGGAGGGGACCAATTCACTTTCAGTGAATTGAAACTCGCAACTTCTTTTGAACTGCGCTTGCCTAACAAGGCAGCACGTGTCTTATTCCAACCGATGAAGAACGAATTTTCCAAAATCTGTAATAAAGGCTTTTGACTGCATCTGTGTTAATGTCTACCATAGCAATATGTTGCGTCGCAATATCAAAACATCATAATTAGTAAGACAATGATCAGCGACATTTCATTGAATGCTTCTAGCTCTTTATTTCCCTCAATTTGTAATCTGAAAGTTAAAAAAGGGTAAAAATGTCCCTACCCTCAAAATGTTACACTTTAAAGCCCGACACACATGCAACACTCTTCTAAGCCAAATGAACCGTTAACTTATTCCCACTGAGATGACCTCCAATTAATGTATAGACGAGAGTGAAATGACACACAACTTAGTAAAATGACACGTTGTATTTGAGTCATATCATATGACATAGGCCTTATTTTTTATGTGTGCATGTGTTTGAATATGTAATGAGACACAGAAACAAAGACCTATATATACATGTATGTTCATGTAAATTGACTCATATTAATCATGAAGGGGGTCACTAACATACATCAGTCACTTGACCTTGAAAAGTTTTAGGGTATGTAATCTAATTAGACTTACTCAAGATATTCGTTCATGAGATCGATAACGTCCTGCTCTTCTTTAACCTTTCTAAATCTATTCCTGATTTCTCCATTCATTTCATCCCTAAACACCATGTAACCTGCTGTACTGGCCACATTCACAATCCTAGGTGATATTACAACAAAAAAGGAAAATGAAATGAAATTAATTCAAATTTAATTCAATTCATAATTTAATCCGAACTATATTATATCAAACAAGACATCTGTTTCCAACGAAACATGTGAAATCTTCGTGTTAGAGTCACTTGGCATTGCAAGAAGCTTGTCGAATTGTAAATAAACCACTGGTTGATGCTTTGGCAATGGGAATACTTCAGGAAATAGAAAGAGTTAGTTAAAGTTCTCCAATGGTGAACGGGGACCCTTATTCCTTTCTAGACTCTAGGCATTATGCGCTTTATGTATGATTCGATCAAGCAAGCTACGTCTGAAAGTGAACCGTTTGGCTGTTTTCAATAAAATGTTAATTGCACTGAACAATTGGATTTAGGTAAACTGAAATGTGTCTAAACTGTCAATAGTAAAATCTATTTATTTTCAAGAATAACGTACCTTCCGTTAGAACGAACCAAAGGAAAGAGACTCCTGCAGACATTTAGAAGTCCGAAGAAATTCGTGTCCATAACCTGGCATGACTTTTCATAGAATGCAATGTTTTCTCTCTGTAAGCGAGGTAAAAAAATAATTTCAGATTAATTATAACAAAGCATAAACTGAACAAAAAGTATATAATTAAAAATAAAAGAAATAAACAATGCACAAAATTATAGTGCCGTCTGACAAGGTATCCCGGTACAAAATAGCAGTGTCAAATAGTGTGCTACCAAAGGTGACCCATAGTAACATTAAAGTGTGTTCTACAAGAGTGTGTTCCTCAGTATGTTCCACAATGAGACTGAAGTATGTTCTTCAGTGAGTTCCAAGGTGTATTCTAGAATAATTTTCCCCAGTGTGTCTCACAGTGAGTTCCAGCATGAACCAAATAAAGACCAAGTTTGTTCCACAAGTGTGTTCAACAGTGAGACCAAACAAGTGTGTTCCTCAGTATGTCCTAGAGTGTGTTCCTTGGCGTGTCCAAGAGAGCATTCCACAAATATGTCCACATGTGTGTCCCACAGTGCATTCCAGTTTGAACCAGATTGAGACCAAAGTGTGTTCCACAAGTGCATTCCTCAGTGTGTTCAAGAGTGTGATCTACAAGGATGTTCCCCAGTGTGTCTCACGTACCACTTTGATACCAAAATGTGTTCCACAAGACTGTCCCACAGTGAGAACAAGTTTTCCATAAGTGTGTTCCTCAGTGTGGTCTTGAATGATTTTTCCCAGTGTATCTCACAGGGCGTTCCAGTGTGAACCACACTGAGACCAAAGTGAGGTTCCTCAGTCAGGTGTGTCCAACAATGAGGCCAAACAAGTGACCTCCTCAGTGTGTCCAACAGCGACACCAAACAAGTGACCTCCTCAGTGTGTCCCAGAGTGCGTTTCACAAGTGTGTTCCCCATTGTACGACACAATGTACACTCCCGTGTGAACACAGTGAGACCAAAGTGTGCCCACAAGTGTGTTACCCAATGTGTCCCACAGGCCTAATTGAGACCAAATTATGTTCCTCAATTTGCCCCACAGTGAGACAAAAGTGTGTTCGTCAGTGTGTCCCAGAATGTGTTCCACAAGTGTGTTCCACAAGTGTGTTCCTCAGTGTGTCTCACAGTGCGTTCCAGTGTGAACCACATTGAGACCTAAGTATGTTCCACAAGTGTGCCCACAGTGAGACCAAGGTGTGTTTCACAGGTGTGTTCCTCAGTGTATTCCAGATTGTGTTCTACAAGTTTGGTACCCAGTGTGTCTCACAGTGCGTTCCAATGTGAACCACATTGAGACCAAAGTGTGTTCCACGAGTGTGTTCTTCGGTGTGCCCAACAGTGTGTTCCTCAAGTGTGTCCCAGTGTATCTTACAGTGCGTTCCACAATATTTCTCAAATTGTGTGCCTCAGTGTATTCCACATAGTATCCGACAGTGAGTCTACAGTATGTTCCACAGTGTGTTATACAGGCTGTCCCGCTGTATGCTTCACATGTGTGTTCCCAAGTATGTCCCACGGTGTGTCCGACAGTTTATTACAAATTGTGACCCACAGCGTCCTCTACAGAGTGTCACAGTAAGTCCACAGTATGTTCGACAGTATATCCCATAGTGTGGTTCACAGCGTGTCCCACTGCATTCAGTCGTATTTCATGATTTCATACACAATTAAAATTACGTTTTAAACAATTTTTTTGTTAAATACATAGTCGCAAGGCGTCGTAACGGCATGTCAGATTTTGCCAAAAGGATCAAGACTTTAAAAATGATAGGTCTGAGAGCGACGAAGTCACAAATGATGCGCGCTGGAGTAATCGCGAAATTTGTCGTGGGGGGTCCATTCAACTCCTCCCCGTTCGAGGTTAAAATAGGAGACATTCCAAGCTGGAAAGAAGGCAGTGTCACACAATGGACTATGTTAAAATGTGCTTCACACTATCAAAATGTCCAAATTTGACGTTGAAAGAAAATCTCACAGTTTTGACCCTTCAACAGACAGATTGTTCACAGTGTGTACACAGAATTGTCCATGTGAAAATACATATAACACACTTTTAAATAACTTTAACGGTGTAAAGGCGATTTCACACTATGAACACACTTTGTGCCACAATTTGGGACACGTACATTGTTGAACAATGTGGGGAAACCCCGGGGGGAAACACTTTGGATTACACTGTTAAGGCCTGGTCACACCGCCCGAGAGTTGTTGGAGCGGGCGTGGAGCGGAGAGAAAAAATCATCACCGCTCGCTACCGTTCACCATTTTCGATTTCGATTGTTTTTTTTTGTTTTCGATTTTTTCCCCAATTTTGTGAGCGAAATTCGACCCTCTCTCCCTACCGCTCCAACAACGCTCGGGCGGTGTGACCAGGCCTTTACAGTCGTACTTATTGGGTTCGCATTTTTTTAACATGTGCACACGTTGGTATCAATAATGTGAAAAAGAATTTTCTATTAATTGATGCAAGATAAAAGAGAAATGTAGACGAAAATGCCTTGGTAAAGGGCCGTGCCGTGAATCGAACCTCAGATTTTCATAGTGCAGTCGGGAGCCTTAGACCATTCGGCTACGGCACCTCACAGTATAGGCCTGTAAGACAACACGTCATATTCGTTCACACAGCAAAAATTTGTTAAACGCGCTCATCCAATTTCAACAAAAGATATGATGAACGCTCATTTGCTCATGAATCCACTGTTGAATAAACTCCCAAATTCCCTGAAAGCAATAACTAATTCAGCTGACAAATTTAAAACTTACTAAATAAACCTCAATTCAACAAAGTGAACTCACCAACATAACTTTTTTTAATTGTCTATTTCCTGAAGCACATTCAGACATAAATATATATATAGTCCCTATTACGTGTTGTGCGATATGTTATAACTGACTGTTATTACTATCTCGAAAACGATTAATGGTTTATCACAGAATCTATTTTCTTTCGATAAAGTGCTTCTCTTAAGCCAGAGCCTACGCCAACCTACAGATGGATCGATGCCAGCATTGTTGATAAGAACATCGATCCCGCCGTACTCCTTCTCCAGGTGATCCCGAAGTGTATCGATACTACTCTGGTCAGTGACGTCAAGAAGATGAAACCTAGGATTGAGTCCCTCTTTCTGAAGGAGCTCTACGGCTGCTCGGCCACGCCCTTCATTACGCGCCGTCAGGTAAACGACGCCATTTTGTCCAAAATGGTGGCACAGTGATCTAACGATTTCCAGACCAATACCTTTGTTTGAGCCTGTAACCTGCATCGATATCAAATGAAAACATGAATTATTTCGAGACGTCTAATTGGAGGATTGATGCTGCCTGACTCAGGTAATTTCTGACAACGTTCGGTAAAATTGTCTTAGTTGAAATCTATGATTTGATACTTTTCAAATGGGAGTGTAACAAGAGGTCACTCCTGAGACATTGCCCGAACAATATAGGCTCGACGCTTGGAATTAATTACGCCAGTGGAACTGGGTGAAAAAATTACCAGAATAAGACGTTTGAACTTTGTGAAAGATTACAGTGCATGGGTGATATATTAGTTTATGACAGATGGCTGGTCGAATGTAAATACATACTTCACGAGGCTTACGACCTTTTTGTGGAGGATTTGTAAGAACACTAATATACAATAACACACACACACAAACGGCAGTCGTACATTCGTATATTTTATGCGGCGAAAGTGCACAAAACGTTCGTTTGAATGTTCGGGAGCTTCGCCAATTGGTTGCTTTCAAAACAAATTAAAACTTCATCCTTAATTTGATACCTCAATCACAAGAAATCGGCAAGAAGGTACTTTTATTTAGAATAATGCTTGGATTTTCATTCTAAATAAAAGTAAAGATGTTTTGCTATCCTTTCTTCAAATAATTTTTAATTACGCATGCATGAATAAGGATACTTCTTGAGTTATACTAGGTAAAAGAAGAGACAACACTTTACAAAGATAGGTAGTTTGCCTATTGTATTGGTGAATATGTTATTATAAAGATAATTCTCGGTTTCGTTTAGATTTTCTGGGACTCGCTGTATAATTAAATACATTTTAACTCGAGTAGGGGAAGGCGGGGTAAGTTGAGCATCGGGGCAAGTTGAGCCACCAGCCCCAGGCCAATAATAAATGAGTCAGACATTGTGGTGGTGTCATGTATTGATGACCCATAGCAAAACCCCTAACCCCACCACATTGTTTCCAACTTTGAAACACAAAATAGTTTTTTAGAGGGAAAAATATGAATTTCAGCCAAAAAAGTAAAAAAGAGTGTGAAATAGATAAGTGCTTTATAAACACACACGTCTTTAAATATAATAAAGACATGATAACAACATTATTAGTCCAGGTATGGATCTTCATTCTTGTCATAGTCTTTTATATGATGGATGCATAATGAATGTGTGGATACAAAATTATTGCACTAAGTTCGGACTGGGGTAAGTTGAGCCAAACAGCATGGGGCAAGTTGAGCCATGGTAATTCCTATGGTGATGTATCTTAAAAAACAAACAAACCATAAAAATCGATTGAAATGCAGGCTAAAAGGAGCAAATTTACATGACTGCTCTTTTTCTTTTACAGGATGTTAGTATTTATAGAGAATTAGCAAGTGAAAAGACTTTAAACAAAAAAATGACATGCTGGTTCTCCCCCATACATTTTGTCTATAGTTTTTGTGGCTCAACTTACCCCAGAAGGTGGCTCAAACTTACCCCATATATGTTGCAAGTTGAGCCATTTGACATCGTTTTTTTTCAAAGGTCACAATGACTTTCAGTGTGGGGATAGAAAGTTATATATAGGTGGAAAATATTTCAGAAGAATCAAATTTCAAGGCAACGTACTTATTTCGACAAGATTATTAATCATATCGATTCTAACATGCAAAAAGCAAAAACTGTCACAACTTACCCCGCCTTCCCCTACGCTTTTTTCCCTTTCGATTTCTTGATGGATGAAAATATACGTACACAGGTCAGGTCACGATATTGATCAGAATATACTCACCACTGCAACTTGGACTGACATAATCTCTTACAGCTGGTTCCTCTCTGACTCTGAGAGCGAACAACGCAATCTGTCACCTCATATCAAACGATTTTCAAATTCCAGAACGTCCAAGGGGTATATGAACTTAACCTTAAAACAAACACAAGAAGAACACTCCAAGCAGGACTGTGGACCGTCCGGTACGATATTCCATGATTCACGTACTTTAGACCTCACGTTGAAAATGAGTAGCGTGCCGTTAAAGAAGTAGGGAAAGGTGGGTGTTGGTAAATATAGGCCTATTTAAAATGTCCATCAAAAGATAAATAACAGCTGGGAGGTCTTTGTTGAACAATGATTGGTTAACCAGAATAGTAGTTCCGTCATAAGTTTCGTAGCTGACGAAAATTTGAAAATAAACGAAACCAAGATGTGGCGATGATTTATCTTAACTTAATCAACAATACAACAGACATTTGTAAAATACAGCTTAGATTCACTAATTTTTAGCTGGTATAACATAATATTTCGCATTCAAGCATGAGTGAGCAAAAACAACTTAAAGAAAGGATACCAACAAATAATTTAGCGGGGGGGGGGGTCTGAATTTCAAGAAAATGACTATAAGAGATTCATTATCTGGTTTTCATGCCCAAACCCTATAAAATGGTCAAAAATAACAAATTTATTTCATATGAAAAAAGAAGACTCTAGGCTTCTCAATGATATTTAATTTTCTAATTGTATTTGTGATTTAATGTTATGATAGATCATCAATAAATCTCGGTTTCGTTTTTTTGTGGGACGCATATCAGAACCCGTAAACGCAGCTACTTTTATTCAAATGCACTTTTTAGATGTATGTTGATGTGTATATAGGGACCCCTGCCACAAACAGGTGCTATGATAGCGACTCTTGCTGGAATATCACCTTTCGGTGGGAGAGCCAATCCGAAATCAGAATTTTTACTGTTGTCATAGTAATTGATATTTTTCATCAAGATGTCTAACAATTGGGTCCCAGATTTCCTCCTCTTTATCATATTGACACAGGGTCGCCGTCAATGTTAACATCATTCACACTCGTATTATCAGACCATCGTTATTTTAAACACAGCCAATTGGTCAAGGTCGAGGAGGAGAAAATAAACGATTAGAATAATTTATCGCTAATAATATAATAAGAAAAGGTTTTCTTAGTACACGGATGACATTTTCATGAAGGACAAAGGGAGTGAGTGATAAGAAAGAGCACACTAGCAGAACAAGATTCGAAAAAAAATCCGATTTTAACGTAAACAGGAGACGTCAAAAAGGGCTAGAACTGTGTATTGACATGAAGATATTAACCATACAGCTAGTATGTGAAAAGTCTTTTTATCTCAGTCTTGACCTTTGAGTGTACTCTTAATACATTTGCCAAAGGAATAGGCCCATGGCGAAAAAAGAAAGAATGATGAAATACAAAATAAGAAATATTGTTAACAATGTTATAGGGGCAGTATAGATTGGATTAGAACTGGTTAAAATAGAATTGGTCATTAACGTTTATAAGGGCATCTTCTTTATTGATTTATTAGTTTAATCTCTGATGAAATAACGAATAAAATTATATATGATAAGTGATAAAATACCACCGATCAGTGACGAAAGATATCTAAAAAAGAAATTCTCCATATTTATTTTTTTACACACTGGCAAGGGTTGACATAGTAACAAACAAACATAAGTAATCAGTCCGAAGCATTTTGTTGGGGGGGGGGTATACCAGCTAAATTTGCCAACTACTATGACGACAGCGCAAACGTGCGCGCTTGCGAGCACAGGGGGGGGGGGGGCTGATGGGGATGTGCCCCGAATGGCGTATTGTGGGGGGGGGGGGGCACCAGCAAAAATCTCGAGTCACATTTTTGTATTATTTAACTCCAACTTTGGATATTCACCCCACCCCATATTCTTTACCTAGTCCTGCATCTCCTTATTTTGCAAACCTAGTGTGTACGTCAAATCGTCAATGATTGTTGTATAATTAATTTAATTTGTATCTTATAGCTCGATCTTTGTTGTCCTTTGTATTCTCCTGACTGATAGGACCGGAACCTGTGTAAATGTACTTGGATTTGCCAACTGGTAGTCTTTACTTTGTAAGTCTACATTCTGTAACCTTTGAAGGGACATGTAATACTTCTATCGGGCTCTTCCTTCCTTTATTTATTTCTTTCTTTTTTTCTTTCTTTATATCTTTCTTACTTACTTTCTTTCTTCCTTTCTTTCTTTCTTTATATCTTTCTTCCTTTCTTTCTTTCTTTCTTTCTTTCTTTCTTTCTTTCCATCTTTCTTTCTTTCTTTCTTTTACTTTTTCTCCTCTATCCTCCGTTTTGCCAACTGGTAAATGAATTTGCCCACTGCCTAGCTACGGCCCTGCAAGTAATACAAACTATAATATAATAAACATTGATGATTTATTAAGCAATGGAGATTTTAGATTTATTTCCGTCATCATGGTCATAAAATACATCAAAATACAAAGTGCAACTATCGATGGAGGAATATTAACGAAATGATAAAATATAATGATCATTTGACTAATGCAATAATGATACAGATAAAAACACACATGGAAACAATTAGTTAAAGGCAGTGAGGGTAATAGAAAGAAAATAACATAAAAAGGTGAAAGACAAGAAGGCGTGACGAAAGACTGAATGACAGAAATGAAATGAAAGTAAACTTCTATACACATTTTCATCAAGTTGCATTTTTGCTGGAAAGGAGACATACATTGACATAAAATTACATTAACTATCGTTGCACCAGCATTACGAAGTAGGTATTTGATGAAGCACGGAGAGGATTGGATAGTGTCTCATTTTAGTTTCGTTTGCATATTGTGGCAAACCTGTACCATCGGATAAAATATTGGTACATCGGACGGACATAATTTTAAGCAAATAAAAAAGGGTAAATTACATAACCTTGAGGGACACCCCTGAATCCGTCATTATGGGAGATACAATGATGTTTTAAACAGCCGATAAGAGAAGAGAGAGATGGGATACAGAAAGATAAAAGATAAATAGAAGCAAAGCCAATTTGAATATTCCTAGTTTTAACGTTTTGATGTTCTGGGAAACCTTAGAAATTTAGTAAATCAACTGCACTAACACAGTGATTGCAATTAATAATAAATTAAATTTCAACTGCACTGCGGCAGCTTCGACGACACAACCAGTATAATCAGATCGGCCCGACGTAGCAGCAATGGTTAACGCTACCATCGCATCCCGTTCATCGGTGCTCGGTAGTAGATCTACGTAGGCATAGCCATCCTCATTGACTACCACCGATGACCCTGAGCAACCTGTAGCCGTGGGCTCCCCGGTGATCAGATTGCAGTAGGTGCCGGGTGGAAGACCGGTCTGCAGAGTCTCCGATTGGCGAATTCTTTCGTTGTTGAGCGCGAAGAAGGCTTTGTCGCCACGAGAAAACGCGATGAAGTTATCCCCGTTGTCCCACCAGTTTTCAACCGGTTCGTCTCCGGCAACATTACGGAAACATACCATATTTCGAATCTCCCTCCATCGGTGCTCGCAAATCCACCCACCATCGCACATCCCTTCTGCGTTGATGACGACGTTGTTAGTATTCCCTGAAGTGTCGGATGGGGGTCCCTGGTCGCTGTGTTCGAAGACATACCCGCTGAAGATTCGCGCGGTGCCGTAATTCCACGCCAAACCGAACGCGATCCCGATCTTGTACTCGCGTGGCTCTTGAAACGAAAGGATATCACCTCCACCGCCGTGATTGCGTTGGTTGTCATGGTTTTCTACGAAGATAATTGCACTCTCACTCGGCATCATCCCCCAGCTTGGATCAAAACCGAAATTTTGGAACCGATCAGCCGGGACAGAGGCGCGACCGAGTAAAGCCATCTGGTCGCAGAATTTAAACTCCGTGACATCGCCAGTTTCGAAGTACTCGCTAGGTTTGATGGCCTCGTTGCTGAATCGGTCAATGACCTCTTGATAGATGTAAGGTCTTCCTCCAAACGTACAGTCATGGAGACTACAAGAAAGAAAAAAAATGCTTTACCAGAGTTTGTCTTAACAATATAGTGATTAAAATAGCACAAAATATATTCCCTGAGGTCAGTAGACGTAAAAATAACAATAACATTGAATCCACCTTCCCTCAATTTAGAAATCTCGCATAAACTAAAAATATGAGAAATATGAAAATAAAACTAGATAGCAAATGGGTTATTCTTTTCTCAGTTTACAACCAACTGTAACTACACATGGCTTGGTAATGACACTTGCTATTGACGTGCCAATGACGATAGCCAGAGGGTAGGGCAGTCACGATTTCCGACGGAGCTTGATTGTTCGTCGGTTTGAGAACAATGCGAAATTAGGCTTTCCTACACTCTTTTGCGTCCGAACGCTATCTTCCTGATTTTCCATGACATTATCAACTAAAACAGCGTCTGTACTCACCCTGCGATTAAGAAAATCCTGTCAGTGCTTTATTTCATTAGGGCGTCAATCCATTTTCGAATGGAGGGGAAAAATGAAAGCGCGCCGAAATTTGACAATTCTGATTGTTTAATAGTATTTTTATTTCTAAGTTTTTTTTATGCTTTCCAATTCTTTTTAAAATATATATTTGCATTCCATACTATGATTTTTTGTAAGTCCTCTGACAGACACTCCAAATCATCATACAACTCCCGACGTAGATCGCAACTGCTTTAGACCCCGTCAAAGCCTATGGGCTTGTCGGAGGCTGCATTTTTTTTCTTTTACTGACGTTTAGGTAACAGCGTCAAACTTTAACAAAAAACTGCAGCCTCCACCTAGATTATACGCTAGGCCTCGTGAAGTCTCCTATTCTGGTTCGGTCATTTAACTTTCATATTCTCGCACCATATTGTCCAGCGTATGCCGGAATTGAACCACGTCCAGAGATGAACTGAATCCAAGCCGGCGTCCGTCCGGCGAAAAAAAAGGGAGGGGGTATTACACAGGTCAAGTTGCCTCCGACGCAGGCCTCAGTCCTTTTTCGACGTACAGAATATACATTGCTACCCTAAAAGAATCTACGATTTAACTTTAAGCACTTACCGATTGGCCACATCATCTAATTCAGCGGGATACATGTGTTTAGCAGCATCAATTCTAAACCCTGCCACGCCCATGTCAATCATTTTATTAAGATACTCCACAACCTGGAGAGATGAGGATGGAAGAAAGGAGATGATTAAGCACATGGTATAATTTAGAGATTCATTTACACATTAATTCACCCATCCATCGATTCCTTCATTTATTTAGCCATCTACCAATCCATTTGTTAATTGATAAGCTTATTCATTCATTCGATGGATTTACTTGATATATATATATATATTTTTTTTTTTTGGGGGGGGGCAATAATCGACGTGATATGTTTCTTCATTTATGTTATATATTATTATTATCCATAGTGAGATATATTATATTTCTACTCATTAACTTTTTCTGATTTACTGATGTGGCCATGATGAAATAATTCATATCTTCAGTATTGAGTCATTAATTAATCAACTCATTCATTCCTTGTTTGACTAGCCATAGAATCATCTATTCATTTCATCATTTTAATATTCGTCATGTTCTTTTATAATCTTTGCCACATAGACATATCCGTATAATGCCTTTTCGTCCAGATTATGCCTTTCGTTATCTCTTTGGGAAATAAATCTAATTAATTTATAAACTTTAAATATATATAGATTTTCAACTCTCACCTTGTCCCTTCCATAATAATTGTTCAGTTCCCCGTAATGTATATCAGCCAACGCAAGGAGGTTGCAGTAACGCATTTGGACTGTATCGTTGACGTCATGAATGCCGCCATCTTCGGTGGGACACAGTCCAAGTTTGACGTTGAAGTCACCCTCATCAAACGGCACCTTCGGAAAGACATAACCTCCTGTGTTTAATAAAAAGATGAATACAAATGTAGAGGCATGATTCATAAGAATAAAAAGAAATTTGCATGAAAAATGTAACAACATATTTACATTCTAACGAATTCACTAAAGGATGCCCCCAACAATTTCGTACAAGAACCGGATAGTCGCTTACAAACCTTATGAGGATTAAAGACCCAGATCACATAGTGTAGTAGGCAATTGGTTGAACTTTTTTTTGCAGAGTTTATATGCATTTTATGGGGTTATCATGGGGTTTCTTAGGTTGTGATGAAAGCCCCTTTAATTCCCCTTTTATTGTTGCTCAACGCTCCTGTGATGATAACATTTTATGTATGTGTCTCTCCTAGAACTGTGGCGATGTGGATGGTATAAGATACGAAAACGCATTTTAGTGGATGCATTTTGCGATTTCAACCTTACCGATCAAACTGAAACAACTGCACTTTTTGTCGGGGGGGGGGGGGGGGGGTATAAGATCATAAGCCAAGCATGGAATGGCATGCAAACTTGAGGATGCCAAGTTTGTTATTTATTTCATCCAAAATGTATTTGTGATTAAAGACAGGTAAACAAACGTCGATATCGGTTTCATTTTTTTTCAGGGACGCAGTCGGTGATTTCAAGTCCAGTGTTGGCCTTGGTGTTAATGTTGAAATCTTGATTCCTTCCCCATGCTTCAAAACTCATCAAGGGTTTTTAAAACTGATCCAGATCACATTATTGACATCTCAACAACTAGTGAGTGACTTTTTCGGGACTATCTTCATTTTATGTTTGGTGTTATAATCGTGGTAAAATTGATCTAACACCAACACCATAGGGTTTCAAGGTCAACACTGAACTTGAAATCACCTATGTATAGTACGATCCCCAAGCATAGAATGGTCAAAAGGTACTGATGAGTAGACCAATGGTTATTTCAAACGTCGTCATCGAAGTCGTCGACGTCATCATCGCCCCTACCTCCTGCCATGTGGTTGATGACGGCATCGACGTAGATACGGACATCGACGGCCAGACAACGTGTAACCATGTCGGCGAACTCCTCGGGGGTTCCACTCCTACTTATCAGCTGGTAGCCTATGGGCTGGTATCGCTCCCACCACGGGTAGTCATACTCGGAGTAGGGGTTGTCGGCGAATACGAGATGCTCGCTGGGAGGTGACACCTGGACACCGGCGAACTTGTGAGGTCCTAAGAATCTTGATTGATAAAGAGAGACGGTGAGAAAGAGACCACTGCGCGGCCATGACGCCCGCATTACGCACACCCAGCTGGCGCTACGTCCAAATAGACGAAGATACAACAAGAACAGCAATTTGCTGGATGTAGTCAGAACGTAGCGGGAACCGCTTCGTCGCAGCATGGACCGCTTTTGTGCGCAACAGCGCAAAATAAACGTAGTGGAAACTTCATAAAACCCTGGCGCCAACGTAGCATGCGCTTGACAAGAAAAATGCCCAAAAATGAATGCGAATGGCGGCAGCGCAGTAGACATGGACAGAGTTGTTGCTCGTTCTTTCGTTTCAACCACGTCTATGCTACGTCGTTGGAGCTCTTAGTGGATCCTAGGGAGGGCCTTGCTGCGTCATTACTACGCATTGTCCAGACGGCGCTCCTGCTACGTGGACTTTGGACATGTTCGAAGTCCGCGTAGCGGAAAGTGGGTCTCTGGAGATCACGTGGATTATGCCACGTCAATGGCAGTTCTCGCTACGCTCTCAGTGCGCTGGAGCAGTTCCTATTGCGTCATGGCGATTTTTCGTTGACGTAGCGAAAACTGCATGGACGTAGCGTTGGTGTATAGGCCCTAGGCGGTAGTAAAGCCATAGTCTACCCATTCCGGTACTCACAGCTTTTTGAGGAATTATTTCCTGCCGGTACCCATCTACCTCACCTGGGTAGAGTTCAGAACAATAAGGGTAAATTTCTTGCGGAAGGAAAACACGCCACGGCTGGGAATCGAACCCATGTCCCTCAGATTGAAAGACGATAGACTTGACCAGCAAACCACTACGCTCCACACGATTATGACGTCATAGCATGTACGTACTCATAGGCGGCGGAAGCGGGGGGGGGGGACGTGCCCCCCCTAAATTTTTGTTTAAAAAACTTTTTTTTTTTTTTTTTTTGCTTGTCAAATTGTTTTCCTGCGTCCCCCCCCCAAATTCACGTGGACCCCTCCTGTTTGTTGTCTCCCCTAAAATTTAGGTTGATGACCTTTTTTTTTTTGCTTGTCGATTTTTTTTTGTGTCCATCCTAAAATTTCAGGAGGACACCCCTAAATTTTTTGGCTTCCGCCGCCAATGTACGTACTATACGGTCTGGGGAGCGTTTCATCATCATTATAGTCCGACACGTTGTCAGACCTGACAACTTTTCTTGACGTTGATTGGCTAAGAAGCATTGTTACTATGGTAACTGTCGGATAAAATGGGTGTGTCCGATAAAACTTCCGACAAATCCTTACATGTAACGCCCCCTGGTGTTTATTTTGTTACCTTTCACATTCTTCGGCGATGTCCGTCCACTTCCATTCGAATAGATGTACGATCACCGTTCGCCCATCAGCAAAGTTTGGTTCAGTGATAGAACTAAAGACCCCAGTCGTCAGCAATGACAGGACGACACACAAGACCGTTTTCCCTGTAATGAATGTTAGGTGTGGAAATTATTTGAACATCGCCATCATCATCATCATTCTAATCATTGTCATCATCGTAATCATCCTCATCATGGTCATCATCATCATCATCATCGCCATCGTTATCATCATCACCATGGTCATCACCATATTAGTCAAGCTTATTACCAGTCATCATCATCATCGTCATCATCACCATCGACAGCAGCATATTTTTCATCATTTATATCGTCGTCATTACATGAACGTGAACATCATCCCCTTTTATTATCATTATCCTAATCACTTTTTAAAAAAATCGTAATCGTTATAATCGTATAGATAGAACAAAAGGATCTTAAGTAGGAAAATGAAAAAGAATGGGTAAATTTCAGTCTTTTAGACGGACCGTTTATTCATTAATGCAGCCTATTCACTGTTATCATGGTTATGATAAAGATACACGTACAAATTGCCGGTGATATACTTACCATATAACATAATTGAATCTTGATCTCCTTATTCCGGAAAATTGTTATAGCGATATCCTTCATAACCTGTATTCCTCAGTCGTGGTAACGATACTCAAAACTACTAAGATATTAGACCTACTAACGATTAGAATTAATTAGATAGTATGTTTCAGACCAATCACATCATCTTTCTGAAGCTTATAATGGCAAGGCCATTGGCATCGAGTCTTATGAAACGGGACCAGGGTTTCCTTTTGTTATGAGTGTCCACTTTTATGACACTGTTCTCATAATACGCCCCTTTCAAGTAAATAAGCATTACCCAGTTACCCTGTTAGGTGTAATAAATAAACATACCTGCGACTTTGGGTCAATGTTCTTTTTAAAGAAACAAATTAATGGTTTGTCACGTATGTTAATGCCATAAAATGAACATTGACTTTGGGTCAATGTTCTTTTTAAAGAAAACAAATTAATGGTTTGTCACGTATGTTAATGCCATAAAATGATGTGAACCTCATTGTCAGAACAACTTTTTCTCATTAAGAGAGGTTTTTATGAAATTGCACCTTGTACAGTTTTGAGGGTGGATTTAGTCAGAATATTGTTGACAGTAAGAACTGTAAGATCATGATCACTGCTTTCAAATCACTTTTCATGGTTTTTTATTGTCTAATTATGAAGATGATGATTATTATTATTGTTATCATCATTATTATAATAATTTTTTTATTTTTTCTATTATTATTACTTGTTTTTTTCGAGGGTGTCCTGACGTTTAACTGCCCTATGGAGGATGAAAGAAACTAAAAAAGTGAAAATTTCAAGATTACCAAAGGATCATGGGTATAGGGCAGACGGAAAAATGAATATTTCAAAAATAAGAAATAGGACATTGTGTACATAAATATTTGAAAACGGCCACACACAAAACACTTCATAATGGCGTCGTGTGCCCGTGATATCAGCTTTATCGGACACTAAATTTTGCAATAGAAAGCAACTGATAATGGACAATGAACGAAAAAAAATAATGACGTTCAAATGCAATGATGAAGAAAAAGGATTGATGAAAATAAATAAAAGTGGACAGGTGTAAAAAAAAAATGCGTACTTTGTTACTTCTATTACGTTTCTCCGCAATTGATTGAATAATGTAAGGGTTTATCCGATGAAATGTAATTGTCCCTTAATTTGGGTATTTTTCGGAACTGCCTTGAATATCACATCAATATATACTTGTCAGTCAAGGGCGTACGGAATGGGGCGGGTACTTTGGTAAATATACTTTATCAAATTCTACATAATTCTTGGAAAATGTTATGTAAGATGCCTCTGCAACAAAAATGTCGCAATTACCTGGTAAATTGCAATCGCATTGCATAATCTTCTAAACCAAATAAATTGAAAAAAAGAACTAATCAGGAGACTTATTTCATATAGGCCTATCCAATCCATCGCAGACCTTTTTCAAAAAGAAAAAGAACAAGGAAAACACCTGCCCATGCACCTAACCATCTCCATCCTTTTGTTACCTTGCTTACTTTAATATGCTTTCGAAAATCTTGCAGATATTTTTGCTCACTGGAATTAGGTTGGACAAAAATAAGAAAAAAAAGAGAGACAGTGAGGGAGAGAGAGAGAGAGACGGAGGGGGGGGGGGGTGGATGGGGGAATCCGATGATCTGGCCTATATTTTTGAGGAAAATATTCAATTCGGCTCAAAGAAAAGTTACCCCCTCAACTTTCAAATTTCCCTCGCAAAGTAAACGTGTTTTTTAAAAATATCTTTTATGTATCATTTTACGATATCATATCTCTAACAATAATTATGATAATGATTACTGTTTTTTTACGATGTGATTATCATCATGTTCGATTTAGGATACATATAGGATTCAAATAAAGCGATGAAACACGTAAAGGTTGTCTTACATGTGTGTCTATTCCATTAAACGTTAGAAGTGAACATGACAAAGACATTAAGGAAAAACAAAAAATGTGATTCAAAAATTGAAGAACAAAGTATACGATTAAATAATGTCTAAATTTCTACCATTCAAGATGGGCGAAAGCTTGCCACATAACTGTAAAGATTGGTAAAGATGTAAACGAATTTATCTTCCCCAACCGATTAAGTTTTCTCTATCGAAATATACAATGTTTGAGAGAGTTAAAAACCAATTCTACTTCAACACTTTATAGTCGATTTGACAGTCTCATAGGCTCAATACACCAACCTAGAAATGTTCTTTCCGATGAAGTTTTTTTCTTGATTCGTGTTCCTAAGGGGTCCTAGAACAAATTCAGCTTGGTTGCCAAAAGTTGCCGTTTGGGCAATTTTGCTAATTTGCATAAATCCAAAATGGCCGCCAGATGCCATCTTGAAAACCTAACTTTTGAACCCCTGTCCACAAAATGATGAGTAATAACTCGTTTTAGGGGTTTAGAGATGTGTAGAATCGATTTCTGTGATCATTTTTGCAATATAAGGTCATCTTCAGGTCAAATCCAAGATGGCCGCCAGATGCCACTTTGAAATCTTGAAAAATTGACTTTTGATCCCCTTGCCCCAGAATGACGAGTAATACCTGTGTTTAGGGGTTTTGGGGTGTGCAGAATCTCTTTCTGCTTTCTATTTTGCAATATAATGTTATCTTCAGGTAGATCCAAGATGGCCGCCATATGACGCGATCTTGAAATATTAACTTTTGAACCCTTTGCCCCAGAATCATGAATAATAACTCTATTCGTGAGTCATTTGGTATGTTGATACAGTTCATGCTGTAATTTGCATAAAGGATAATCTTAAGATCAAATCCAAGATGGCCGCCAACCGCCATCTTGAAAAATTACTTTCCGAGGCTTATACGTGTTAGAACCAATGTAAAGTGATTTCAGTGAGAATACTCATTTCTTTTATCAATTCTCAAGTTTTTGTCCGGGTAATAATAGCAGGGCCCGCTGGGAGAACAGTTTTCGGAACTGAAGTGGCTACCCTGGGTAAATATACCTTTATTATTATTATTATTATTATAATCATGAATAATCCCTCTTTTCGTGAGTTATTTGGTGTGTTGATTCCATTTCTATTAATAATTTTGCAATATAGGATCATCTTCATGTCAAATAATCCAACATGGCCACTAAACGCCATATTAAGAAATAAAACTACATTACTTCCGAGACTATTGAACCTTGAAGAAGTGCTCTCCCTAATAAGGTTGTTGTTATGTATTGGAGCTCATGTAAAGGGATTTCAGTGAGAATGATTCGTTTCTTTTAATCATTCCAATTTTAGCCTTTGAGACAGTCAGAAATCCTGATAGACTCAAGACACCGACTGTCCTCCAGATATGTTTATCAACAGCACACGCTCGTCTGGTTGTGGTGGACTCCTCACCTACCTTGGACCGACTATATGTCTCTTGCCCCCTTTCACAGGAAAAATCTGTCACAGTCATGGCCAAGCTCCTGCACGGAAGTAAGTCCTGGAAAACTTACGCCGGCCAAGAAAAGTGACTAAACACCTTCCATGTCGGCTGCCTCGGACGTATCATGCAGGTTAAGTGGCAGGACAAAGTGAAAAATACAGAGGCCCTTCAGCTGACGTGCTGGCATCAAAAGCTTATTCTCGCTCCTAAGTCAAGGGCACCTTAGGTGGTTGGGGCATGTTTGCCGCATGAAACCTTGGCGAATCCCTTCTTGGATTCGCCAATCTAAGGTGAGCTGTGTGATTGGTCTAACCCCATCGATAGATCACACCTCCGTTATAAAGACACCTGCAAACGTGACATAAATCTTGCCGGCATAGACACTAACACTTATGAAGGTATAGATGATAGTTGCCATTCTATTGAGAACTACTAAGTACAGGGGTCAAGACGTCAGAAAATAATCGGAATGCTAAATTGGCAGACCAAAGACCGAGGAGGAAGGCTAGGGCAGCATCTCTATATAAACGTGTCTCCGCGCCATCCTCCTTCATCTGTAAAAATTTGCTCTAGAGACTGCCACTCTAGAGTGGAGCTCTATAGTCACTCTCGAAAATGTAAGGCCTAGCGCTACACCATCGTCTTTTAAGGCGAACTGATGTCTACTTATCATTGGACACATTGATTTAGAAAAAAAAATTATTGATAAAACACTTTCAATTCAAATAAGACCCTAAAACCCTCTTCAGTACAAAGGTATGGATGGACCTTAAAAAAATAAAAATACACTCGAAATGGATCATAGCCCAAACCTAAAGAGGATTCATTCTAAGTTGAGCAATTAATGTTAAAATCTGACATCTAAGAAGTAACTTTACCTTGACCTGAACTTGAGAATTAATAAAAGAAATGAGTATTCTTACTGAAATCCCTTTACATGAGCTCTGACACGTATAAGTCTCGGACAGTAATTTTTCAAAATGGCGGTTGGCGGCCATCTTGGATTTGATCTTAAGATTATCCTTTGTGCAAAATAACTGCATGAATTGAATCAACATACAAAATGACTCATTAATAGAGTTATTATTCATGATTCTGGTGCAAAGGGTTCAACAATTGATATTTCAAGATGGCGTCATATGGCGGCCATCTTGGATTTGACCTGAAGATGACATTATATTGCAAAATAGAACGCAGAAATGGATTCTGCACACCCCAAAAGCCCTAAATAGAGGTATTACTCGTCATTCTGGGGCAAGGGGAACAAAAGTCAATTTTTCAAGATGGCGTCTGGCGACCATCTTGGATTTGACCTGAACATGACCTTATATTGCAAAAATGATCACAGAAATTGGTTATACACATCTCTAAACCCCTAAAACGAGTCATTACTCATCATTTTGTGGACAGGGGTTCAAAAGTTAGGTTTTCAAGATGGCATCTGGCGGCCATTTTGGATTTATGCAAATTAGCAAAATTGCCCAAACGGCAACTTTGGGCAACAAAGCTGAATTTGTTCTAGGACCCCATAGGAACACGAATCAAGAAAAAAACTTCATCGGAAAGAACATTTCTAGGTTCGGAAAATGTCAAATCGACTATTACAAATAGCTAAGAAATGATGCACCATGAAAATTGTGACACATTGGATTTTCTGAGAAGTAAATGCGTTTTGACTAGGTAAAGTGATGTGTCGAGTCAGATTTATAGTTGTAAAGCGAAATGTATATAATTTTACAATAGATAAGTAAATTATTTTCTCTAAGACGTTTCTTCAAATACTGGCGTCCAGAGGGGAGGGGGTACCTACTGATAACACCCGCCTCTCATTACTGGACATTTGCATTCTTTGGCCTGTTGTTTTCCCTATTGCCTATGCCGGAAGGTTGTTCGATAATGTGAAAGCGAGCGAAGCAATTAAGAAAAGAGGTGGAATTTGGTGAAATGTGGACGCGTCGTGGTGTAGCGGGTTCTGACTCTCGCCTTGCAATCAGAGGGTCATGTGTTCGAATCCCACACGGCCTAGCGTCCTTTGGCAAAGTGTTAATCCACACTTTGCCACTCTCCACACAGGTGTTAAATGGGTACCCGGTAGGATGCGAAAGCCTATTTAGTATGCCTAGCAATTAAGTCTTCCTAACGACCGCCCTGTAACAAGTACATTCAAACCTGTTAAAAGCTAACTGTTGTGTTTCCCTTAGGTGGTCAATATAGACACCTTTTACTGCACCGGCTATTCCTCACTGCTCTTGCAAAACAGGCTTATAAAATCCTTTCTAAAACGGGAGTTAACGATGATGTAAACGAACACATTAATAACGTGGTTGACAAGTCGAAGATGGTACAATAATATCCATATACTCTCTCCCAAGTATGAACTTCGAACTGATGTCATCACGGCTAAAGGCATGTTCTCGAAGACAGCCACGGGTAAAGATGTAACAAAAAATATAGCAGTTGTGATTAGGAGCATTCGGGTCATTGCATCTTTGCGAGGCCGTCTGATTGGTCCACCCCGGGAAGTCCCGAGTTTGGAGAAGCTCCTTTTCAAAGACGTGCCGTGGATTTCCGGTTGGTGTTTTCTTGTTTCTTGATTACCATTGAATAGTTGAACCCGAGAGTCTCTGAACTTGAAATTACGGTGGGCGATTTTTCCAGGTCCTACGGAACTCTTCTTGTTGTTAGACTTTCTAAGTATAGAGGACGAAGTCTTCTGGCTAGATGACGCTTCCGATTCATCCAGGAACTGGCCATATGAAATTGTGATTCCATTAGTTGGGAGACCCTTTTCAGAATTGTTCACATCGAGTACAGCATCACTACCCTGACTGTGGCACCGAGCAACATTCGGCCCAACAAAGCTCCTATGGCTGCCAATTTCGCTTACTGAACAACTCGGTCCTCGTGGTGGTGATAAGGTTTTTTCGGAATAAACTCCTGGCGACAAACTTGTCGTAATGACCTCAGACGACGGTTCTTTTGCCAATGTATTCTTTGGAATGTTTTCTGCAACTCCATCATCATACCCACTAAGAATGTCAGCGGTTGAGCAAGCATTTTTATGTTCCGAAACTGTCTCTTTCCTGTTTTCGGAAAAGATGCTTCGGTTGGAAAGAGCCCACAGGGACTTTGACTTTTCATCAACCGTTCGTTCGTCCAGTCCTCTATTGTTAGTTCCAACTTTCGTGTGGTGCTTGATTTTCAAGTAGATCCTTGAATACATCACTGTACATATCAAGGTAGCAGAACAAAATACGATATTATAATTAATTCCATTAGCTAACGAGAACCACCGAGGTCCTGCATAGACGCAAGCCGTTTTATCGGAGATAACGATCGAGTTTCCAAATAACAGAAACGGTATTTGGCACACTATAGAAAAGATGGTGCAAATGGAAATGGATACGATGGTGATCTTTAACGAAGGGCGTTTGTTGAGTGGCCGGTGCACAATGAAATACCGATCGCAGGAGAGAAATGTAGTCAAGATGACTGACGTCAATGCCCCCGATCGGCGCAGATACATGACATATTTACAGGAACTGTCTGATCGGAGACTGGAATCGATCGTCCAAACAGTGACAGCGATTAAACCCGATGATGTTAGAAGATCCGCTACCGCTAGCGCCGTGATCAGATAATCGGTTGAAATTTTGCGAACCTTCTTTACGCCATAGATATGAATAATGACTAGGTTTCCCCGGTATACCAGTCAGCACATACGTAACAAGGATTATGATCTCGATTATGGTCCTGGCATCCATTGTGGTTCCTTTGTCATTCGAATTTCCCACCAACACATTGATTTCGCTAAAAGGTGCTAAGTTCTTCTTGAACGTATTCAAACAATGGAACAAAGAAAGATATCCGGATTGCACAGTATATTCGAGTCCAAATATGTTTCGAATAATGAACCGAAAATGAGTCTGGATACGTTTAGGACATTTTACAGTGAAGCGAATGAGCGACAATCTACATGATTTATAAGCATGTCTCGCATTAACATGTTCTTTTGACTACTCCTCGGAGAAATCATTCTGTTTTGAGATTATATATACCCAATGGATTTCCTTCAAATTGAGGAAGATCGCGCGACTACTTAGTTCTCAAACTTCTCAATTTCATCTGCCAATTTCTTGAAAAAAAACCCAATCAAATAAATCGAATGAAATAATTCGATGCGTTGTGTTTCTCTTTGTAAGTAAAAGTACAAATCCAATCCTACTTGTCAAATCACGGATATTTATTTCTTCTAAATGTTCGTGTCAATCATTCGTTTGTTTTACCGACATCCTCCAGAATGCAAGCTTGATTTCAGCCTGAAAGTTCACCTGCAAAGAAAGTACACCAGTTCAATTTTTTTGGGAGATTGTTTTTATACCTATAATCGTCTACGGCAAAGAAACTTGAAGTTTTTTAAATTAGGTTTTTATTTTCATTACTATTTTTAGGCGGTAATGCATATTAAGTACCTTCTTGGTTTGTTATCAATTTCATAACCACGACATTCATTTGGTAAAAATTCAATTCTTTTCTGCTAGTTTTGTTTTCGTTCATTTTGCATTTGTAACCACTAAAATATGCATTTTCTCTAAATAGAGAGTGGGGCCGGGAGTTGGGGGGCTGGGGGATGATTTCACTGAGGAAACTATGATTTGCGAAGGTTTACAATCATACATATCCAGGCAACATTAATTTTCTCACAGAATTGCTCAAATAAGCAATCAAGAAGAAGAGAGACCCTCGCTATTTTTCAAAATGATAATTCAGTATATTTCTATTATTATTATACTTTTTTTGCTTTTCAAGTTTTTCAAGTTCGGATATAGTTTTAGATACTCCTAATATCATGAATATTATACTGGTACGCCATGAAATAATGCTAGATTCCAAGGTCAAAAGTATGCTATTTAATGTAAGGTAAGTGGCCGTGAGTTTTTTGTTAAAGTTACCTTTCTTCGTAATTGCGATTATGTTTTGTTTATATCTTAGGTTCAGATAGTCATCATGATTATAGGAAGAATGAATACATTATACATTGAATATTTGATTTTAAAGGAGTGTCAAAGGATATGTTATGTATTAGCGAGGGAACGTGGATTTCATTCATAGTAGCAAGGAGAATGGTCCATATGTCCGCATTGTACGTGGTGCCGCCGGGTGAAATGTGTACCACTTGGAACTATTTCTATACATGAATGATTATACGAATATCGTTGATCATTTTAGTGGTCATTCGGCTTGTTGGCTCATGGGGTAATCTCTGGTGTGCCTTGGGTATTTATTCATTTATTTATTTATTTAGTATTTTTAACCGTATTAGACATCTGAGCAGGGCAACTTTGAAACATTGTTGTCTGCTTAAGACTGTGATCAAATGGCCGGTCAATAAAAACATTCCAATTGTTCATCCACGGGCCCAATTTATTGCCCGCTCAGGAAAGTCAATGAGAAAATGCGTGGAAATGTAGCGGGCAAGAAAAGGCAGCGCTAACATCCGGGTATTCTACGCGCTTTTGTACGCGTCCTTGAACCGCGCAGTGCTATACGTACATACAATACTGTGTCCCAAGGCCAGGGACACGTCATTACAATTACGTCACAATGGGAAACTAGATTCTCACTCTAATAATTTAAAATATCTAAATTTTAACGATTTTTTGCTCTAGATGTCTGATTTGGTTAATAATAGCAATATTGACTGGCCTGGGGCGAAAGGACATATATTGCCCTCACTAAATTGATATCACCCTCGTCTACGACTCGGGCGATATAAATCTAGTTTGGGCGATATGTGTCGTATCGCCCCGAGGCAGTCTATATACAATACAAATGAAAAATACAAATCCTGAACATAAACAGATGGAAATTTCAAGTATAAATCTAATAACAGTAAATTGTGTGTGAAATTGAGAACAATAATTTAACCCAGAGCTACAAGTAGAAAGTAATAGGGGAAAGAAAGATAGAAGGTAAGGGTGAGTTGAGGTAAAAAAAGAACACAGCAGGGAACTAGAGCGGGAGCAGAAGGCACGTCACCATTTACACTATAATGCAATATTATAGTCTAAAAATATTATTCTTGCCTATATATTAAAATGGGTGTATCTATACCTCCAGTATAACGATGTAAAGGAAGATTTCGACGTGGAGTTTTTAACTTCATTAGGAAGTTGATTCGACAGGCACGCACCGTGGTGGGTGAAGGCTCTTACCAGCTTTGGTGCGTGCCCTTGGAACCAAGATTCCACGGTTCAATGCATTTCATATATGATGGGAATGGACAGAACTAAATTTCGGGAACAAAGCTGAGAGGTAATCTGGGACTTCCCCCTGTATGGAATTAAACATAGTTTTGCACATTTGAAATCGCCATCGTTCTTTAAGTGGTACCCAATTTAATCTTCCAAACACTACTGCAGTAGGTGCATTAAAGTCTACCTGTAAGACCAGTCGAACCATTCGTTTGTGCTGTTTTATCAAAGTGTCCTTTAAGTTTTGGTTACAGTTGGTCCAGGCGTTGCAACAGTATTCAAAATGCGGTAAAACTAATGAATTTGCTAATAGTTTATCACTTGAAACTGTCATGTACTTCCGTAATCTAGAAAAAAGTGCAAGTCTAGACCCAACTTTTTTACTGGTTTCGTTTACATGAGTTCGCCACGTGAGTTGTTCATCAAAATATACTCCGAGATATTTAAACTTCGACACTCTTTCAATTCTATGTTGTTCAATGACGAGGTTTAGATCATAATTCTTGAGTCTTTGCTGGGTTCCAAAAAGCATGTACTGGGTTTGTGTTAGATTGAGTAGCAAATGACTATGAATTAACCAACGATTCACATTGTGTAGATCTTCATTCATGACAGATTCAATTTCTTGAGTATGTGTACCACTATATATGAGAGCTGCATCATCTGCGTACAACACGATTTCACACTTCTTTACAACCTTGGTAATATCGTTTACCATGATTGAGAATAAGAGTGGCCCCAAGATAGACCCTTTGGGAACCCCACTACTCACTTCTACAATTTCAGATAATACCCCCTTTACACATGTTCGTTGAGTTCTGCCTTTCAGGTATGAACTGAACCACTCAAGTTCCTATCCTTTAATACCATAAACAGAAAGTTTCTCCAGTAATAGATCGTGGCCGACGGAATCAAATGCTTTCCTGAGATCCAGGAAAACTACACCAGTCAGTCGACCACGATCCATCTCTTTGTACAGGCGATCCGTAACATAGGTAAGCACAGTGTGGGTTGAATGATGCTTCCGAAAGCCAGACTGCTCCTTTTTTAGTATGTTATTTTCACTACAGTAATCATGGAGCTGTGTATGCATTAACCTTTCGAAAACTTTCATGACTATCGGTAAGACTGATATTGGCCTAAAATTGTTAGGGTTGTGCCTGTCTCCACCTTTGTGTAAGGCAGTAACTTTGGCTTCTTTCCATTCATTTAGTATACAACCAGATTTAATTGAGCTGATAAATCTTGTCAAATGAACGTAAATGACTGGGGCAGCCGATTTCAAGAGTTTGACATTCAACCCATTGCTTCCGGGTATCTTCTCGTTCACTAAATTTAAGCTTTTTGGGTGTGCTTTTTGTTTTTGTTTTTAATTGATTTGATATATTTTTACTTTAAGTGTGTATGGTTTTGTAATTTTGCTAATTTGTTGTATATTGTATTGAGTTTATTTAAAAATCAATAAATACATGACCGCAATCCCTCCCCCAAACAACAAACAAACAAATAAGCAAAAAAACCCCCAAACAAACAAATAGAAACATTGTATATTATTGCCGGGAATGGCGCCTTCATTCGGGGTTGATCCTACAAATTTATTGTAAGGTTATTTTATTATAAGTTTCTTAACAATTATTGTATTCACCCTACATCTCTATTCTATACTTGTACTGTAATAGTACTCTGTTGCACTCACTTTTTAATTGATTTATTTACAAAAAAGTTTTGGACGCCCTGATAATTATCATTGTGAAATAAAGTTCTTATTTGAAACCCGATTTTCGACGCTGATTTTCCCTTCGTACAGCGGTGTATTTAGTTTGATGAAAACTAGTATTTTGGCAAGTCCTCGAGCGATCTCATATCAATCCATTGTATAGCTAAGTTTATGTGAAGTGAGCATGTCTTTTAATCTTATCAATATTTGTTTGGAAATCACATCATAATCGTAGCTTGTATATCTTGTTTTGTCTACTTTATTTACCAAATTAACTATCTCTGTTTAGATAACACTGATATTAAGTCATCCCTTGCCACATTCCTTGTTGGGGAGAGGGGAGGATAAGTAGGTAGGGTTATTTTATCATCATTATTGTTATTATTTTGTCTTTTTTTGTAACCAATTTGTGTTTACGTGACTTGCAATCACTTGTAATGTAATCATTTTTAAATTTTGTAATTGACTTTAACTTGTTATGATAAAAACAGAATTATATAGAAAAAGAAATGAGCGTGCGTCAGTATTTTATTCTCTTACCATCAAATTATTTTTGCATTCACAACGCAGACGCTTTCAACAACGCACCAATCCTTTTGAAATTGCAAGACAAATCACAATGGACAGCTGAGAGGTTTTTGTCGAAAGTTGGGGGACCAGGGGTCCGTTGCAGAAAGAGTTGCGTTTAAACGCAAGTCAAAAAATCATTCGCAAGTCCCAAATGCGCGCTGTTGATTGGTTGAAAATCAAGTTACGCATGAACTTTAGAGTAGTGATTGATTGCAACTCTTTCTGCAACGGACCCCAGGAAAACAGACCGTCCGGAGATTCGGACCGGACGAAAAGTTGCGAATATGTCGTTTGTCTAGATTCCAGGACGACACGGTTGTTTCGATTCACCGATTCTCAAGAAAGACTGTTTTGTCATTGAAGGGCTTTGAACAAAAGATTTTCTGCGTAAAAGAAAGCTTCTCCGTAGAGATTGCGAAAATGCCCTATTACTCGACCGGCACGATGCGCAAAGCCGTTTCGTACTGGGCAAGGCAGCCTGTGACAGTATGTACAACAAAACTGAAAATATTGATCTTTTATTTGACTGATATTAACACATGGTCTGAAATAAAAGTTACTGGAAATGGAAAAAAAACTTTGACAAGAAGTTGAAGAATATGTAAAGATTTGAGGCAGTGATAATCATATAAAGTAATAAAAACTTCATTTACCTTATTGCAACAGAAAAGGATGGAATATTCATATCAAGTTATTCAGTATAATTACATGCATGACAGTAAGAATTTTAATAATTTACGGTGTTTTTCAATGCATTGAGGTACGTGCATGTTTTATATGACAAGGGAGCGAATTAAACAAGACGGCAGCAACATATTCAAAAGATTTTCTTTTATAATCTGCCCTTCGGCAGGGTATTTAAAGGGTACTTGTTAACATCTCACTGCATTTCATTTCGATGTGAACGTTCCCTTTTACTTCAGCTACATTATTCCAAAAGGGAATCTCTTGCATCAAGCACATATGACAGAGCCAGTTTTCAATGAGTATTCTGAATCAGAAGTCTATTTATATGAACCCATGGGAACACCCAGTATATAGAAAGCCCTTTGGTTCTTTTTTTTTTACCGACTTACTGCAAATAGAACATGGGTATTAAATCACCATTAATGTCTGTGTTAAGGCTTGCGTGGAACATTAATGTCACTCTAAGTAGGTACATGCAATAAGAAATAACTCGCAATGTGATGCAATGACATTTAACCAGTAACGTGTACGAGCTTTAATTTATGGTGTTGTATACTGCTTCCTTGTCATGATACGGTAGCATCAACAATTTTCGGCATTACTCCTATGTGTTTAAGACCGCATGCATGATTTTCATTACAGATCAAGCATGCGATCCTAAACACATAGGAGTAATCCCGAAAATTTGTTTACAAATGATAATTTCCTCCTATTAAAGCATCGTTATTTACTATCTGTTGTCCACGGCGGACTGCATTTGCATATTAATGAGTCAGAAAGAAGAGGATCGAGGGTATTAGAATTCCAGTTCATCGTGATTTAGCAGTGAACCAGAATAGCCTGGTGGTTGAGTTGCTGCCCGGAAAGCAGTAGATGGCAGGTTTGAATCACACTGGTTCCAATTTTTTTTTCTGACTTATGATTTTCATTACAGATCAAGCATGCGACCATAAACACATAGGGGTTATGCCGAAAATTTGTTTACAAATCATAATTTCCTCATATTAAAGCCTATTTATTTACTATCTATTGTCCACGGCGGACAGCTTTGCATATTAATGAGTCAGAAAGAAGAGGATCGAGGGTATTAGAATTCCAGTTCATCGTGATTTAGCCGTGAACCAGAATAGCCTGGGGGTTAATACCTTGGTCACATTTGCTCTACGGCGGCCGTACGGCGAGTCGGAAACAGTCGTTTTATTAATTTTTATTCTAAACACCTATATGTAGTTGGACAAAAAATGTTAAAACGGCTGTTTTCAACTCGCCGTACGGCCGCCGTAGAACAAATGTGACCATGGTATAAGTCAATGCCCGGAAAGCAGTAGGTGGCAGGTTCGAATCCCTCTGGTTTTAATTTTTTCTGACTTATGATTTTCATTACAGATCAAGCATGCGATCTTAAACACATATGAGTAATGCCGAAAATTTGTTTACAAATTATGACTTCTTCCTATTAAAGCCTCTGTATTTACTTGTTTGTTCAAAAGGTGAAAACTCTACAATAAAGGAATTATCATTGGAGTAGCACAGGGCAGTGTTCTTACTCCTGTTCTATTTCTGTTATTTATAAACGATATACTAAAATGTCTTCATTGTGTTTTAACTATGTTCTATGCTGATGATGTAGTTATTAATGTTACTTGTGACAATATACAGAATGTATTTTTACAAAACGGAGGAAATAAATTCCTTTAATTTCCGTGGCTTGCACGTGCAGCTCTTGTCTACAAGCTAAATATAGCTAGCTTTTTTGTGCTCAACATCTTGGTTAAATATGCATTCTAAACTCAGTAATCTGAAATATTTCCATTATTTTTTTTAATGAACTGCACTAAATTCCAAGATTCAAGATTTATTAAAACATATGATCGCAACTTGTTAAGCTGAATTGACAATTATTTTTACAAAAAACATAAAAATACACATAAAATCAGCAAAAAACAAAGTTACAAAATAATCAAGAAATTTCAAAAGCAATAACGGTATAATCATAATTATAATAAAGTTTTGGAAAGCTTTGAAAAAGTATATATGTTGGAAAATTAATTCACTCCTTGGGAGAGTTTCATCAACATTTTCATCCGACAAGTTGTCAGATCTGACAACTTTACTTGATTCTGATTGACTTAAAATCACTGTTACTATGGTAACTGTCACATAAAACACGACTTGTCGGATCAAGTCCTTTCATGAAACGCTCCCTAGAATATAAAATTGTGATGTAATATGGGTTTAGAGAAGAATTAAAAGGAAATCTATTGTAAGGGCATTAAGTAAATTCAGTACTGACAATCGCAAATGAGAAAAGAGCAACAAAATTACTTTCTAATGTTAGAGTAACATGGGGACATTAGGGGAAATAAATCGGGAGAAAATCACATTTTTTTTCGTTCATTCTTTCCAGGCGCAGATCAAAAAGAAAAGTCAGCCAAGGGGGGGGGGGCGGCACAAGGGGAACTTGCCCCCCCTTTGACGGACTTTTTTTTGGCTATCGTAGGCGGATACACATTTTTCTTTTTAAATCTTAGGGCGGAACCTTTTTTTTGTTTGGTCATCGTTAGTACTCCAATAGGGAATTCTCATTCATATCAAAGATGGCGTTTACCTAGTTAAGAATAATGGAACTGATACCGCCATCTTAGACATGGACCTCATTTCAGGTGCATTTAATGTTAACGTATGTATGGGTGTATGTATGTATGTAGGGCACCATATACAGGGGGGGGGGGGTGGTTAATGCGCGACCGGATCAAATATTTTTTGGGGCCCCTCTTATTGGCGGAAGCTGGATCCGCCCCTGGTTCTTTCCGTAAAAATATGGAATTATAATAAGACAATACACAGAAGAAGTCTTTCTCTGTAATGAAACTGCTATAACAGAGGTGTGTTTTTTAAACCTACCAGCTAGAAAAAAAACTTTAGCATTTAAAATACTGATAAAAATGGTTAAGCCCCCCCCCCGTTTTTACAGCCTGGATTCAAACAGCATTCCGCAAACTCCGCACGCTCAAATGGAAGTATAGGTGTTCTCTGTTAGGAATAAAAGAAATCTACTACCAATGAAAAAGTTGTGACATTTTCTACTGTAAACAATATTTCGGTAAAGCATCTTCTGCTCAAGTAATTTTCCAATTAGGAAATTTCGGAGGTATTGTACTTTATTTTTGAAGTTTTTCTCAATAACCGATGATGTGAATGAAATGAACGGCAAGTATCTAATTCATTACTGCCACTCATCATGCTTATGGCACTTAGGATCGTTCAAAATTGAATAGTTAGTGGCTTTTACGTGACGTGTGCTAATGGCAACCAGTCAGCCGCGCTCAACCACATTGCAATGGCAATCGATGACACTGCTATGGAGAAGGGGATATGAAGAGGGATAGAGAGAATTAAAAAGAGTAGGAAGGAGAGAGAGGGAGAGAGAAAAGGGAAGAAAAGGACAGGGGAGGGGGAGGAGGCGGGGAGATACATAGGGAGAGGGGGCAGATAGGATGAGAAATAGAGGGAGGTGGGTGATACAAAAGGTGAGGGGGCTAAATCGAGTGATATAGGAAGAGGTGACGACAAGGAGGTAGGTGGAATAATAATAATACATTTTTTATAGCGCCTTTTCTAATACAAGGTACAAAGCGCATTATTATAATAAGTGACACACGTGTTGCATCCTGGATAAGAGTAGTAATTCATCACTTTATTAACATTCAAATCGTTAAAAAAAACCCGAATAAAATATATACAAACAGAAGAAAGGACCGCCCAGGACATATCTGAGTAACAGAACAAGCATGGCATACATAAATAACAGATTATATAAACATATTAGCATATACAATACATCACTATCATTACCCCGAATCAAAATATTAAAACACGCATGAAATTATCATAAAGAAGTACAGTACGTAGAAGAAAAATGAGAACTTAAAGCAGTTGAGAAAAGAGAGGTGGATATAAAAGAAGGGAGAGATAGTACGTACACGGGTGAAATAAAAAAAATAGAAGTGAGAGAAGGAATGAGAAGTGGGGGAGGGGTAAAAGAGAGAGAAAGAAAGAAAGAGGTGGAGGGGATGTGTGTGAGAGAGAGAGAGAGAAAAAAAAAGAACATGTGACTTCCAGGGCATTACATAAATTCAAATGATTGTACATATACCCGGACACAAGCAAATGGCCAGATTACAACGTTTCTTCCTTCATCGGATACATATAAATGTGTATTTTTTCCCCTTCCACACACCATACACTCCTAGACCAAAAAAAATTATATTATTCGGCTATCAGACAATAAATAGGTATAGATTTGGTGCTGCTCAAACTCGTTGAAGGTACTGGTACATATTAGTTTTGAAAGGACTTATCCTCGCGCACAACATAATTGATAGCCTTCCCGGACGCATTATTTTTCCCCCCTTCCAATTCGCGATATGTTCTCACTGAAAAAAATATGGAAAACATTTTAAAAGAACATTTTGAAATTAAGAATCCATATGAAAAATGATAGTACTAGTACTATTTTCATGTACCCCGTACCGTATGGCGGCTGAATATTATTGATCACCGTTGAATCAAGAAATAAAAAATAATCTAGTCGGGTTTCTACAAAAAAAAATGAAAGCCACTTAAGTGAAGATTACTTCATGTTTTTCATCTGAGACGCATTTCGGATTTTGGTTGATTGCTGGAATTTGGAGAGCTTATTACTTGGGTTTGGAGAGCTAAGGTGCAGGTAAGAATCACTACTTTAATGAATAATTCATCATTTATTATATTTATTAGAAACAATGATGGTATATAGGTTAATGGGACTTTCACGTGTTTGCACTAAGATCAACCCAATTGTTGGTTAGGAATTTGCAAGTTTGTTGAGGAAAATTTCTCAGAATACTGTAGTAGTAGTAGTAGCAGCAGCAGCAGTAGTATTCAAATTGTATAGATATATTGATTTGAAATAACACATGGCTGGGGGAAAGGCTGAATTACATGAAGTTTGATTATTGAAAATAATTCAAATTTGATTACGCATTTACACTTTAAAGAGGATTGGTCAAATGATCCTTCTCTTGGTTAATATGACTGAGTCCGACTGATAGATCTGGTCAAAATCAATCCAATTCCTGGTAGATTTTGACCAATGATTTGACTGATTTTGACATTTTGTCTCGGTCGGACACATGTCAACCAAAAGAAATGTCAATTTGAACAATTCCTTTTTAGAGTGTGCATTTGGAGAGTCGAACAATAGTTTACGAGACTTATGGTTTGAATTTCCCCCGTAAAATATCCTTGTACTGAATACTTTTTTAAGAGTGCCGTAGTATGATAATTGTATTTTTTGAGCAGTTGAAATACAAGAGTTGTGATCATTTCCTTCCCCTATCATTTAACCTGGACAGTACCAAATCAATGGACGAACGTACGGCGGCATTGTTCTTCCTGTTTGCAATGGTGTTCTCCACCATGTCGGCTCCCATCTTTGAAGAAGCTGACAGTGATAGTAAGGAAACTGATTGAAATGGATTCCAACCCAAATAGAAAGGCGTGATTAATAATTTGAAGATTAATGTATAGGGGGATGTTTGAACAATATTGGACAAACATTAACAAAGTAAAGATTTTTTTAAAAAAAGTTGTACAATAGTTGGTTATCAGTACACCCATTGGAGACTACAAATTGATGATGTCATATAGTGTGCATGGCAAGGGCTATACTATTCCTTGTGCTCCAATAGACCCTTATGGCTAAAAACCTTTTTTATCTTCAAAAGTTCAGTTCAAATTATATCTTTTTTCATAATAACATATAACAATTGGTTTAATATATATGTGGCGGATATTAGTTGGATAGAAAGTGAAATGTCACACGTGGAGGGGGAGGAATGTTTGTGACGGAGAATGATCAAAACATGCAAAATGAAGAAGAAGAGGAAGAAGATAATGCGGATAACATATCGCCGTAATCTAAAAACAGGAACAGTTAGTGTGGCACGCTTTTCAAGGTTTCCTTGCTCTTGAAGGTAGTATATATTAAAATACCGATGTAGAGACAATAACAACAACAACAAACAAAAAAAATCTTATTTCAATTTTCCCTACATTGAGTTTTTGTCAATTCTGTAACGGGAATCTGATTAAAGAAATCATTGTCATCATGTTCAGTGAATGGCATGAGAACTTGGTTAGTTATCCCAGTCACTGATTCAACATGATAGGGAAGATTATATTGGATCATGGAATAAAACATGTTTAATTTGATATTTTTGACCTGCCACCCCCAAAACAAAAGAAGGTACCAAAAGTTAATTTTCAAATATTTTAGTGAGCTTGAAGAAGCACTTCCTAAGCCTGAAAATCATATATAACTCGTCAAAACCGATCAACAATAAATTGAACGCAGAATAAATTCACTGAGAGCGTTGAGCTTAAGATGAGTACAATGTGCATTATAGAAGCAGTGCACAAAAATGGTGTCAATTTTCTTTTTAGTCCTGTCCATAGCCCTACGCACCAGGATGGGGGGGGGGTGGGCAGTTTCCCCCTGAAATCTAGAAAACTTACGTTGCTTTACTGAAAACTTTCAGAAAAGTCACTAAAAGTGTGCATACAAATTTTCAGGTTCACTGTGCAAAAGCGCCCTATTCATTTATCAATTCAATTTATCCATTTCACATCTTTACACAGGTTAATCAATTAAGCTGTACATGATAAAAAAAAACATTAGCAAAGATGAAAAGCTGGTTACATTTGGGCCCCGTTAATTAAAATACATACAAATTATAATCGTAAAATATATACATGCATGACAAAAATAGACAAGAAATAAGGTTAAATAAATCCCAACCCTCTCTTCCCTCATCACATTCATTAGAAACACACATACACACGGAATCACCCAACCCACACACCCACTCATTCCCTCTCATACGAAGACACATACACAGTCTACTTACTTGTGACATATAACAAGTCACTGTAACATTATAGGATCACACACTGGCATAAGCGAAAACTATGAATACCATGACAAGCTCGGTCTCTCGCTTTTGAATTTCTTTGATTTTTTAAAACGCGTCCAAACACCCCCACATTCCCTCTCATATTAAGACACATACTCAGTCTCCTTACTTGTAACATATAACAAGTTATTTTAACATTAGGATTACATATTCACATGAGCGAAAACTACCTATAAATACAATGACAAGCGCGGTCTCTTCGCTCCCTCGCGTTTAAATTTCTTTGATTTTTGTAACGCGTCTTGCCACATAGGAAAAAGAGTCTGCGTACGAACATGATCTTGACTTTTATTCAGCTGTACAGCCTAAAATTCTAACAAGATGAAGGATAAGAGTTAGTCTTTCAAATAAATTTATTTTCGTTTCCTCTCCTCTGCTTCTTGAAGACCAAATTGCTATTTTGGCTATTTTCAGAAAAACTTCTATGGTGACTTAGTGTTTGTTTTTGGGATGGCAGGTCAGTGGTCACATTTGATTTAGAGTCTGGGACAAAATAGGTGAATTACTGAAATGATATTTTTGTAATCACAAGGGTGGCTTGTTCCGTGGCGACCATTGGCGTTTACTGAACCCAAATGCTTCTACAAAGATGAGTGCCTCAACATCGACGGTAAGTGTTCTAAAGTCATAAAAAGCAGCCAATATATAAAAAAATTCTAGAGTTGAGTGTTATACATCTGATAGCGATACATAAGAAAAAAAATAGCAACAACATTTTAATAACAGCTATAACATAACAACGTGGACTCACGAGTCTAATATTACTAGATTACCATCTCGACTTCTTTTCACGAATTTTACTCAAATAAAACATATTTATCGCTTTATTTCATTGAAAATGTTCTTCAAATGAGATTTTGATATTTTTGTTCATGAAATATAAACAATGAGATATTAACATACTCATTGGATAGTTCATAATATCATATCTTTTCATTTCTAAAGGTAATGAGAAATGCAAAAAGATATATTGCTGCCGCTTCCTAAGGGACACTGAGAAACCAACTTGTAAGAGTAAGTATCTTCTATCTGAACACGATAGAGTGTATTTGCATTGCATGAAATGTAGTCAGGATGAAAATATTATCTTTTTTATTGATCAAGATCAAATATTTGCTGATTTGGTGAAACAGTTTTGCAAATGCGCCTCTGTCCCTGCAGGCTGTACTTCATTCACTAGTTGACATTTAAAAATAAAATGAAATTTGCCTAATGCACAGCAGTCATGATTCTTTTTTTATAATCCAAATAACGATTCAGAACAGGGCATTCAATGAGCCTAAAAGACCACGAATCTGTATTATCTCCACTTTATGATGTGGTTTGCTTGCTCTGTGGCAATATTTAACTTAAGAAATTGGACTGGTTTAGTCATTTGATGCCTCGTAGAATATTACAATTTCTTTGACATTTATCAAAGTTCACAAAAATGGTACTAAAATGCAAAAAAGGAGGTCCACCATTGTTTCCTACTTAAGCAAAGAAAATGTGCATTCATTTAATTTACCAATCCATTGCGTGTGATCATATTCGCATTTTTAAATGTCACACATGCATACACCACGCACGCTTGCCCTAAACCGAACTCTTTTTCACGAAACGATATTAAAGTCATCAAGGTTTTTTTTCCAAAAATGATTTCAATCATATCATTTTCTTCCCCAAAATGATATTTAGAATTTATAAGGGGCTGTAATCTACCAGCTCGGTTTCCCCTGCTGTTTCATTAAAAATATTTTTGGAGCCCCCTCTGGATCGATTATTTCACATTTAGTTTGTACGACTATAATTACATTGTTCTATTGTAACGACGTTTCCTTTACATATGAAAATGGAAATACTTGTAAAGGAAATGCTATGACAAGAAATTTTTTCTAGAGGATATATACAGATTTTTAAGAAAAAAAATCACCTATTAGCCAATTACATTTTAGTACAACTATGTCATTTGAAAACAGTAAACCCTTCGAAGAGTTCACTTGCAAAAGGGGTTAGGTCCATTTTTCATAAATTTTTTTTGGGGGGTCTCAATGAATAGATTTTTAGTAGCTCTATAAGATAATACCAAAGTTTAAATTCCCATTAAAAAAACATGAAAAAGTTAATGAAAGTGGCAAAGAAAAATCACCTTTTTAATCAAAATAGATTGGATTCCTTTCAGTTTTCTTGCAAAAGGGGTAGGTCCACAATGCTGAATTTTGAAAGAATATATAGAGAAAAGGTGAAGACGGGTAGATTTCTTTTATACCCAATTTTATGTTCACATGATGGGGTAGTACATCATGAAAATTTAGTTTCTCATAAGAATATTGCAGTAAGTGGGAATAAAAAACATGGTTTTTATCGGAACGGTCCAAAGTGGACCTAACACCTTTTGCAACTAAACCCTTCTAGAAACTCTTATCTGTTCCTAAAAAGACCCCCTGCCCGAATTGCAATAAAAAATAGGGTTTTGGAAAATAAAATGAATATACTTGTTACATTGCACATTTTATTCATAGTTTGTATCCATTATTCTCCCTTGCAGCTTCCGAAAATGAGACTTAATCAGGTTCTCTCTGAGGGTTTATTGATGTACTAGCACCAAACATGCACAGTAACGGAGCGGTCTTCTGAAATATTTTTAACGCTACGATGGATTTCTTTAGAATTTCAATTTTTTCTTCTTCTTACTCATAACATGTCATATCACGTTTTCATCTGCTTCTGATGCTTAAACCAGACTTAATAAGAAACAGTTTCATTAAATATTAATAATGACTAGCTTCATTCCTCACAGAGAACGGAATCTTATGAGATTAGATAAGTATCAGAAGATGTCTACTTTCGTGCATTTTAAATAAAAGTTTGGCTCCATATGATTTCTTATTCCCTTGGTGTACAGTTGTCAAGGGCAGGGAGTAGGAGGGCATTAGGAGATAATCATAAATAGTTGTACTGGAGGTTGAAAGTACTGGAAGATGGTAAATCAATAGTAATTGGCATACACGTTACAATCATTCTGTTTTATTTTTTCGTCAAAAATGATATATGATACATTATGCTCTTGAATCAGTTATTTGATATTTTTTAGATTTTTTTAGGAGTTGCAGACGTGCATCAAACCAATATACACATGTCAAAAATGAAATACTTGATATTTTTTTTTATAAACAACGTGAAAACCACAGTATCATAATTACTGTACGTATATATATGAATGATAAAGAGCAAGCTATTGCATGAATAAAAAAAATCGGAAAATTTTAATCCATCACTTGTTATTTAAATGCCTTGATTATTTGAAGGAGTGATGGCTTAGCCATGCTGGTTGCAGAAATACAGGCGTAGCCAGCCATCTTGCTGAAAGAACGTGTAATTCATTGGCGCGCCGCCGCGCCGCTCTGGATACGTTCTGTATGCCCCCTACGGGAAAAAATGTAGAAGGGCGAGTTAATTTTTAGTTAACAGTGGTTCACCATTCAAACGTATTTCGGATCTAAATGGTCAGGCGCCTCTGACATGATTGAATAGTAAACCTTCAATGTTTTAAACAATTGCTTGCAGATTATTTCATGCAAGTATACAATTTGTAGAGTTGTACAGTGCGTATCAAAAAAAGTTTACACTTAGAAAAACTCCTGTAAAATTATACATTTTTAATATCCTGAAGATGTTTCCACATTTTAACATTGGTACAGGTCCATTTAAGCAAATGGCGATATAACTGTCGAAAAATATTTCCGCTTGAGTGAGCACCACTTACTTTTGTAAAGTTAGTGAAAAATGATTTGCGCAGAACTTTGAAATAGTTATGCGAATAAAAGTAAGCCTTGATCATGAAGAACACGTGGAATTTAGCTATTAAAATTGATTTGAAGATATATTTTACCTTTTTTAACTTGTTTCCTTGCCCAAAACACTTCGAAGAGTGCATTGCGCGCCACCCCACTCCCCCACACACCGAGGCCATCATCGTCACGATATTTGCTTTACACTGAGCTGTAATTTACATGATATGGCTAGGGCTTGATTTTAATTTTGTTAATCATTGTCAAGCCTGGGAAAAGTGTGGAGAAACAAGTATTAAATGAAAAATGAAACGTAAACCCACTTTAAATGATAAAAACTTCGTGATAAATGCTGGAGATGTCTGATATAAACTTTTGTTCAGATTCAGTTATGTCTTCAGATCCAGCTGGCACAAAAAGGGTAAAGGTTGTGCTTACTAAGTGTTTAAATTTCAATTTGGGTGGCAAAATTGTTACATAATGCTTGAATGTATCCGTTTTATTTCAATTGACTAAAAGTGCAAGGGAAATGTATGAGAAATGTTTCACAGGGTAAGTTTGATTTCGCCCTTTCCCCTTGACACAGCGTGAAAACGAGCATTTCTGCGCAAACAGATTTCTGCGAGCTTCACAAAAATGGACAGTGCTCACTCAAGTGTAATATTCTGTCAAAACTTTTACTTTCATTGGATAGATGAGACCCAAACCCAAGATTATATGTGAAAAAATTACTCACATGTTGTATATTTTTTAATTCCCAGGACTTTTTCAAAGTGTAAACTTTTTTTTGATACGCACTGTATAGTAATTCATATGAAAACCCTGAATGTTAACATTACACATTTGATGAAAGATCAATATTCCATTTTTTTTCGCAAAATAGGTGAAATATGTTATTCTTGAGAGAATATGTACATGCCTCTCGAGTTAATTAATTTTTCGGTGATAGAATGTCATTCTATTTTTCAGTGTTCCAATAGTTGTTGATTGTTTTAGATTTATGCAAAATTAAATTTTCGAAAAATAAAATAATCATGTTCAGTTCAGTCTTTAGATCGTTTGACACCCTGCTGAATAATAACTTTCGTAATTCAAAATTAAATTATACAAAGAACAACAAACAACATTCTTCAGCAAGTTCATAATCTGTAAAGTCCCCCAAACCAGTGTTCTTTTTATCAAAATCTCCATCAGGTTCACTGTCAGACATCTAGACGCCACCAGAAATAACAGTTGCCGTGTTTGTGTCATCCACACTCCCGTCACGTTTGATCCGAAACAATTTCCTTAAACCCTTCTGAAACCTGTGGTACTTGAAAGTGTATATGAATGGATTTACACACATGTTCAAGAAAGCCAGGTAAACAGTGAAGTAAAACAACTGTCCGTCGAAATCAAGTTCCCCTCCTAGATTGAAATAGAGGTAGGTGAGGGTATTAGGCGTCAGACATATGGCGTAGGTGATACTGACAACCAGGAGAGTCTTGATGACATTCTTTCGAGCCTTGAGGCGGTAGTTTGGCTGCTGCGTTGGTTGCTGATGGTTGTTGGGTCTGCTTGTGGCAGGTGGACAAGGAGCGATATCTTCCACCCTCTGCCGGAGTACCTTTGCAATGTTGATATAAACAAAAGCCATGATGACGAGAGGGATGATGAACTGGATTGTGCAAGAGAAGACACCTAAGAATGCTTGCACGAAAAAGCTGTCATAGTGAATTATGCATTGTCCATCGGAGTACCTATTGACCGCAGCCCAGTAGGTCTCGTATCCGAACCCCAACAGCCAGGGAATGGAGACCATAGCTGCAGCACGGCGGTAGCTGAACACACTGCGGTACCTGATTGGATGCACGACCGCAAAGTACCTCTCTATCGTCACCATGACAAGGTTAAATGTGGAGCTGATCAGGGTTCCCCAGAAGACATAGCCGGAGTTCCATACAGAACAGACAAAGATTGCGGCCCATTCCGGTGAAGGGAGGGGTGGACGTGGGGCCAAGTAAGATGCTAGAAGGAGAATCGAAGTCGTCATGTCAATCACAGATTGGTTGACGATGAATAGGTTGGTGATAGTACGAAGTTCCCGAACTCCTATCATTACGACGAGTACAAGACCATTCCCAATTATTCCCATCGTTCCCAATATACCGTAGATTGTTTTGGAAACGACGTCTGACACCCCTTCATCAGATCCTTCCGGTGAGTCTGTCGACGAGTTACGCATTTTGCTCAGCGAAATTGCAACAGGTTGAAAACAAAAATCCTCGTAACTGATAAAAAGTGCACTTCAAGCGAAGGTCTGATATCAGATACGAATGTACACAACCTATAATTCTAATTTGAACGCGTAATCAAGATCAGCAAAATATATCAGTATGCAAAATATGTTAGGTGTACTCCCAGGCTGTCAGATGGATAAATCTCTTTCCCCATTTCCATTTCTGATGTCCATTAGTTCACAATGTGGATCTTCTGTCAACAATCAGCGAGACACTAATAGCGGAAGAGTCTTCGCAAAGGGAGACAGAGGGATATTATCATCTTAATGTCACTCTACCATTAAACGTCCTTCCCACGATTTCACGGTGAAAGGTGCAATTATTCACAATCTAATACTCAAGTCATCTTTGATTCCTGGTTCTTTGATCGATGAATTGGATTTTAAAGGCAGTTGATAGCATGCGCTCTAATGTCCGCTCTCGATTTAACCAGTCGAGTATTACAGCATCATGAATTCAAGGGGAATTAGAAAAGAGATGATTTGACACGTTACAGGATATGATGAATATATATCGCTGTACTTTCTTTTTGAATCCCACATTCATGAATTCGCCCTCAAGGCCACAATCTCCATGGTTCAAACTTGCTTTTAGGCGCAAAACCCCAGATACCTATGTTACCACTTTGGCTTAACTGCGGAGTTTAAACGATAATATTGTAAGAAAACCAAAAACCCAGATCCCCTTGTCACCCCTTTGGCTTAATTGCGGAATTTCAAAGCTAATATTCCATATATTCATGAAAACACGTTCTTTCAAGACAGATTTGTTTTAAAGTTTTCTTGTAGAATTATGAAATCTCTTTCAGCAAATAAGACAATTGACGAAGAAGGCTTGCTTTGATTCAACTTAATAAGTGATAAGAATAATATGGTTCTTGTGCGCGCGCGCACACTCACACACAAAAGAAAAACGTTATCAAATTATCCATTCCTTTTTTTTCTTTACGTCCACCCGATACAGAATAATACAACTCTCCATAATGAAAGAAAAAAAATAAAGCCATTAAGTAAGAAACGCAAGCCGACCAAATACAAGATATCGCCTTGAATCGTTTTTATCATTCTGAATAGACGCTATAGTCTTTATGAAGAAAATAGAGAGAAAAAAGATGCAAATTCTAAGTTGAATAGCCAGGGAAAAATAGAGGATGATACCAACAGATTCCATTAGTGAAGGGAAGGTTTTCTAAATCATTCAAGCTATCATCGGTCATGCCCATCTAAAGGAATATTCAGCGCATTAGAATTTAGTAGATTACGTAGTCATTCACCTTGATGCAGCGCAATAAACGATCCTGGTGATACGAAACATGCGAAAACAAAGACAAATTTGATACAATATTTTTACGTCCATCCAAAGCAAGTATACTCTTGATGCTTTGATATCGTGTTTTCATGGGTCTTGATATGTGATTCTCCTTTCTTTCTTGCTATCTCTTCATCCGTCTCGCAGTTCCAAACACGTTTTAATTGATGCATCATTTAAAATTAGTTTTAGATTTGGATTTCACAGTTAATTGTCCTAAAGATATTGCTTCCAGATTCCCCCCAAACCCTGTCGCATGAAATGTAACAATGAATTAAGTTGTGAGATGCACTGTGACACAACTGTTGTGACTAAGAATATTCGTATATTTGCTGATAGATGGGGTACGTGTGTGTGAGGGTGTTTGGGTATGGGGATGTGTGTGGGAGAGAGAGAGAGGATGTCCTTACAGCTCACATGGGCAGCCGAGTACTTACACTCTGAACTTAATATTCAAACGAGCACACTAAGCGAACCGAGGACGTCCTCAGTTCGCGGATCGTTGAAAATGGTACGCATAGAGGGTGTATGTGCTTGTCTACCTTTATGATGTGTGTGTGTGTGCCGTGTGGACGTGTGCACGCGGATGAGGGAGATAATCATTTCGATCATAGTTCCATGCACTCAGTTTTGTGTACCCAGTAAAACAATGGTGCATCGCTTTAAAGCCCCCTCACACCTAACCGAATGTAGGCGGACGCAAGGTGACGAACGGGAAAAATGCACGAAATGCACGCGAATTCAACGAATTCAAATAAAATTTTTGTCAAATCATGCGATCAGTATAACTATTGTCAAATTTTATCGAAGAACGGTAAGCAAAGGATATCGATTTTTCGGTTCATCTCTTTGAGTAAATTGCAGCCGAAGGCGAGCGAAGGGTTGATATAACAAAAATGGTTTGATGTGGCGTGCGATTAGAAACGAAGACGAGGGACTCGATCGGCCGTTCTTGTACTTTGTCGTCACAGTCGTGTTGCTTCGTTAAGGGTTCTTTCGAGATCGGTCCACTTTGGCAAAAGCGTAACGAGGGACTATGCGCAACAATTACACACGAACGATTACCGCAGACTAAATAAGAGACTAAATGTGAATTCAAACAGATGAACTACGATTTTTCAATTCGTCGGGAAATTTTAAACATGTTTAAAATTTCCACGCGAATTTGAATAATCGCAACTTCAGGAGGTGTACGAACCCAAACACGAAGGGTAAATATGATTTACTATCAGTTACCATTGAAAACGATTTCCAAAAAAATGCCTTTCGCCAGCCATCGCAAGGCATATTTCAGGCAATTCGGTTAGGTGTGAGGGGGCTTGAAGGCGTATAACGATGGTTTTTGGGGATATTATCCGTAGTTTTATACGCTATTTAGTTTGTGTAAGACTACTAAAACTTGTGTGAAAATTAAGAGAAAGAAAGGGTGCAATGCAAATGTTTGTCAATCCATAAAGACCTTATTTGGGGTTCCATTTTATTCATTTGTATATTCGTTGGTTTTCAAAAGGCTGTGAATCAATCTACAAACTGTGTGTTCAGGGGAAACATTTACACGCAAGGCCACCATTTACTGACATTTTAATTGAATAATAGATTCACATCCATGACACAATTATTTTCGAACTGCTTTAAAACGGGGGGGGGGGGGGGGGGGGGTGTTCGCAAACGTTTGACGCACAGTTTTCATCAGGGGGGGGGGGTCTATTCTATACAGGAACCATGACTTGTGATCTCTTGGTCACTATCATTGGCGACTAAAAAGAGCTCCAGTGATAGATCTACCGTTTGCAAATGTTTAAGACTGTTTTGCGAACCGTAGCAACTGTTTGCGGAAATATAGATTCGCAATAGATTATAAACATGTTAAAAATTTATTTGCGACAAGAAAAACTGTTTGCAACCATGAAACCTGCTTGCAAACTTTCTGGCAACCCTTTTTCGAATTCGCTATATGTTCGCAAAATTCACCCCATATTGAGATAATCAGTTACAACTTTATAACCAAAGAACTACTCCCTGTCAGAGCGGTAATTGTTTATACTTTCCCCTCTAATGTACAGAAAATCGAGAGAGAAAAGCACATTATTATGTTAACAGACTTGATAACCAGGGAGGGGGGGGGGGGGGAGTGCCTGAGAGTCGCTCTCCCGTTGGCCTGCTACTCGTCCACCCGTGTTTAAACAACCTGAATAATCTTAAATTTTATACAGTAAGTAGGGTAAAATCATTTATTTAGATAGAGTGTCCTTCTGGTCTAAAACATGTAATATAATAATTATAATACACCCGTTAATTTGTACAATTCACAGCAACAATGACGCTCTCACTATTTGATTCAAGAATCATTTCCTAGCAAAGAAAAAACGTTGAAAAGACTACTTTATGTGCCGATTGCCAGCGGAATCTGTCTGAGATATCCCTGTTACCAGTTTCAAAACCGTATACCTACTTGATATTTATTTATCCGTTTTTTTATATTCACCAAACCCCGAAATAAGCTTTAATATACTCAACACAATAATGTTCCAGCGAAAGGGTAATTTTGTGATAGTGTAGCGGCCGAGCAAGGATATTGGCTATTTTCCCAATACAAAGTGAACATTTTGAACTCGCAAGAGGAAATGAGAAAAATAATAACTTGTACAGACGTGCATTTTCAAGCTAAAATACAGTTTCCAAGACAACGCCGTATTGATGTTTTTGTAAGCAAAAAAGAACTTAAGAAAGAAAATTTTCTCTCTCGGCAGAAAACACAATTGGGCTTTTATCGTGAAGCGAGAAATTCGCAAAATTTAAAGAGCTTACATTTCCTATACTTAATCAGTATTTAAGATGATACTGAAGAACTTAGATTTTATTTCGAAGGGTTAATAGGGGTATAGGGTCAGTGATATAAATGGGCGAGAGGACATTTCCTTTTCTCTCTCTTTCTCGGTTATAAATAAGGGTTGGGAACAGTTCTTTCCTCTCCCTACACTGTAAAAAATATTGGGTAAAATTTTAACCAGCTCGAGGGTAACTCCAACCTAATTTGCGGCAGTATTTTACCCAATGCGGGAAGCATATTGTCTAGCAAGGTTAATAGTTAAGCAGCAATGACTTTAGAATGGGAAAAAAATTCATCACACTGGATAAATAAAAATGCTCAAAAGAAATGCCCAGAGTTGGTTAGACTCATAATTACCCCCATGGAGCATTTTTACCAATATATTTACAGTGCGCTTTATGCGCACGCCATACTGCTTTGTAGTGAAAATAATTCATGGGTTTTAGTTTAAAAAAATAATACACATAGTAACAAAGACACAGTAAAACCAAAAGATGATTATGCAAATTTTCATTCACATTTATTGCACATTGACGATAGCGTATGTTCGCAATCACTAGCAAGGCTCTTTCAACAACGCACCAATCCTTTTGAAGTGCAAATCAAATCACAATGAACAACTGAGAGCTTTTTGTCGAAAGTTGGTGGACTGGGACAGCAGATCGTCCGAAGGTAAGGACCGGACAAAAAAATGCAAATGTGTGGTTCGACGGCACTGCAATTTTAATTCCCTGATTTCGACAAAGGCTGGTTTGGTATAAAGGGCTTTTAACAAAAGATCACGAGAGTTATAGAAAGAATCTGCGAAGTGATTGTTAAAATGCTCAATAATAGCCGCGAGGAAGAATTTAAACATTTCCTCCAGGTTCATATGACTCCCAGCCTTTTCCAATATTTTACGGTGTTTTGATAGGGTCGTCAAACAAGATACAGGTTTCCCTGAAGTCATGTAGATTTATATAATAATAATAATGATAATAGCTGGATTAATCAAGCGCTTTTTGCCAGAGGATACAAAGCGCTGCTATCATTACCCCGGCTTTAGCTCGAGCTACCATCACCGGTGCTCAGTGCCGGCATGCAAGGAATTACTCCTGCCGGGTACCCATTCACCTCACTTGGGTCGAGTGCAGCTCAGTGTGGATAAGTTTCTTGCTGAAGGAAAACACGCCATGGTTACGAGTCGAACCCACGACCCTTTGTTTCAAAGGCGAGAGTCAGAACCACTAGACCACGACGCACCCAATCTAATAAGTGTACTTTTAACGCCAATTTCACATTTCCAATTTCCAGATTACTTTCGTCATCCCTTCAGAAAGCTGAAGTTATTATCATTACTGAGTATCAAAATTATACTTTAATTGCCACAAAACACACACACATACCCAAACAAATAAGAAAATTGACATTAACCATGTTTAGTTATTATAACAATATGAACTGGAGTCCACACATGTAGGTAATGACATAGGTCACCGTTTAAAAGAAAAAAAACCCCTAAAAATACATATTCCGGTCCTGAAATTCAACTTTGTGGGTTATTTCAGTTAGAGTTGAAGTAAAAATATCCATCCACGCTTAATTTCAGACAATAATAATATTTTAGAGAAAGATAATTTACCAGAAAAATAGAGATCTTTCAAATATGCACCATAATTACACACATGTACACATAATATTTTGTTATGATATTTCCCATATTTGCCTCCGTTCGTTGGGGTTACATAACCTTAATTGCACTTGAGATCCGGCCTCTGTACCAGTCATGTACATACATCGGTCGCTGAGGGCGTTGTAAACAAGACCACTAGACTAGAAAGAAAATGTAAAGAACAAACATGACATTTAGTGAAACTGTGTTGTCAATGTAGGCTCTACATTATCCTCTGTGACCAGCCTACCCAGAACCCAAATTAAGCAGCCGAAAAATGAATTACGAGTTTTTTTGTGAGCTTGAAAAGCACACCCTAAGCAGAACATGTCAAAATTGATCAGAATTCTTGACGAAACTTCCAAGCAGTCCCCTTTTTTGTTGGAGAAGAACGTTAAAACATCATACCTTCACAGTCCATTTTTGTGAGTCAGGTGGATCCCCCGTTGGGCTACAAGGGTTGAGAAGGACGTGCGTACCGACACTGTTAGCTTCTAAACACAACTCATCGTTTCTAATCTCACCAGTCTTAGTTTCCTCGAAGTACTGCGTAGATAGAAAATAAAGAGGACGAACATTTAAAGTGAGTACTGCATGGTATAGTATTGACTAACGCCACCATTTTATGATCTTTCTGCTGTCTCTAAAAGAACCGCCAGTCTTGACATTTCAAGCACATAATACAGGTGGTGGTAATCTTATTACGTGATGGAAATGGCATTTAAGCATATTCCGAACATGATATTTTACAGTATGTTAATTTAAACATATTGCGCTGTGCCTATCATGAATATTGTAACATTTAGTTACATTTTAAACGAATTTTCGAAAATTTTAAACAATGTTTCTCAGAGGTGGGGGGGGGCACACTCAATGAACCCATAATTTATAAAATAACTTTGAGTGAACTGCAAAGACAATTTCGACGTTCCTTTGAAAGTAATTGCATCACGACTTCGATTTTCAAAACTTTCTGAGAGTTGCATTTTAAAATAACTTTGAGTCTGGGTTAAGATCCCAGATCTTCTGTGACAGTTAAGTAATTTCTTCAAAAAGACTCGAGGAGAACAATAAATGACAGATGAAATAAGAATAAAACAAGGAAATATGACAATACCTCGTTACCACCGAGTTTATGACAATGCCAGCCGATGAGATTCTTGAAAGGTTGTCCATTCTGGTCGTTAGAGTCTATGCACAATTTCGTTCCAACATTTTGAAACTACTTCAAGGAAATAAAGATGAATATGACGATAAATCATAAAGATTATTGAATCAAACTTGTAATCAAAATCATCAAAATCAAAACAGTGATTCAAAGGTCCGTATTCTGAAGTAAGGTTTAACTTAGACCACGGTCTGACTCTGTCCTTATTCATCATTTCCAGACAATGATGAACAACTTGAGTGTCAAATGAGTTAATAAATTGGATGTGCACTCTTAGGGATTTGTGCCCCAATTGGCTATCAATAGTTAAGCCGCGACTTTAAAACAGAGTTTAGAATGAGTTGAGAATACGGATCTATTATGTTTTATAGGAACATAATGTGGGATACAGCTCCGTGAATGTAGCCGAGCCTGGATAAAACTAGAACTAAATTTTCCACTTGCTATGCCTTTGATTCAATTAAGACAGGCAAATGGAACTAATTCGTATTTTCAAGAACTGGAGAAACACATTTGCAGTTTGACTGCAAGGTATCAAGTAAATAAGGACCAATTATGCTACTGTTTCTTTCTAAAATCGCCAGTTTTGCCACAACCCTGAGGCGGATCCGGGATTTATCAAAATGGGGGGGGGGTGGGGGGTTGTACTTCAAAATGATAAGCAAATGAAAGGTATAGGGACTCAAGCCTTAGAACAGCGCCTGACTGACACTGACACTCCTTCTGTAATAATGATTTCACACTTCTTATTCTGAAGCAACAATAAGCTCATCATAGTATTACAGATACGGGCCTAATTCTAGGGCCTATAGGCCTACGTATGTAATTTTTGTATTTTGATGAAAGTCTTCAAGCTTCAAACTCACCTGTACGGTGCTACGAAGAACATATGACGGAGATGGGATGTAGAGTTCAGGATAAACGTTTTTCAAGTACCAGTCAAAGTCTTTACAGCCCAGAGACTTTCTGAGCTTTTTCCTCTCAGAGACATCTCCGAAATCACGATTCATGAGCATGGGATGTCGATCGTAGAAATGTTTCTTGTAATCGTCTGTCCATACCTAACAGAAAATTATTTTAATATAAGACACCTCGCCTCTCTGATAAAAGTTGGCGCCTTACAGTTACGTGGAAAAAGGGTAATGGTTTGCATAAAATTGAGAAACGGAAATAAAGAAATGTGCTTTTATACACACTAAGAAATAAAGGTTCAAAATTGAACCCCGAAAGGTTGATGCAAAATCAGACCCTATGGGTTAAAAAATATTATTATTATCATTATTATGTTTTTTATTTAGTTATTATTATCATTTTATTTGTATTTGGGAGTAGCCAATTGATTAAACTCTGTATAACTCGGTAATTATTCTGAATACCACCAAAACACTGATACCCTCTTATTATGCACGGTGATAAGTATAATTTTAGGCAATTCATTTTTACCGGAGAAAGGCAGTGTGCGTCAGTTCGATAAACTAGCTAGCTTAAATTTTCACTATCATAATAATTAATAATGATACATGCTCTTCAGCTATTCTAAATGACAGTTGGATTTGGAGGAGTAGGTGTGTAACTAATTAGTTTATAATCACTTTGTGAGATAAATAAGACTCACGTTTGTTTAGTGAAATCACAAAATTATGGACCAAACAATGATAAAAAAGCATTAAGAATGAAAAGAGAAAGCTGAAGAAATTGATACTTGCCTCTACAACTCTCATCGAGTTATGTTCTACTATATCAATCGGGTTTTGATCTAGGAAGGAATATGGCGACGTATCTCTGTACACGTGACCAACTCGTGAACAAGGTATCATCTCAATCGACCCACCGCACATCCATATCTAAAAGAGTTTAACATTGGACAAACAAGACGAAAAGTTTTGATAAATTTTTTAATGTAGTGTAAAAAAAACTACTTATTTGAAATAACAATTATTTTTCCTTGCTGATAGGAACCTATTTGTTAGAAAGAACCTTCAGTTTTTAAAAGCTGCTGCCAAATTCAGGTCTAATATTCTATTTTTTGCCGAGAACATCACAAGTCCAAATCTATTTTTCTTCTTATTACTTGTACCACAATAACCCCCCTTAACAGATACGTATATATATATTGTTCGTTTTACTGTCGGTAGTATCTCATTCCTTTTAATATTTTGGTTATTTTTTATAGAGATGTCATGTCTATATTATGTTTATACTACATCATGCGATACTTAAGTTTTTTTGGGGTTACCCTGTACCCGTAGGTCCAGCATATCGCGGTAGATCTTTTCTATTTCAAAACCAACTAACTCAAACCCCTTTCCTTGAACGACATATTCTCACCTTCAGAGATGCTTCGAGATTCTCTCCTCCCCATACCTCCATACCTGGATCGAACCCCCCAAGCTTCAAGAAGAATGCTCGATCCATTGTGAGAAGTCCCCCTGGCATAGTAGGCGTTCTGGTTGGAAGATCGTAATGATACGGACAGACGCAGAGAATAAAACTCTTAATAATAAAGGCATTTTTTAATCGTCGTCCTCAGAAAAAAAAATTACCCACCCCCTTCAAACTTGTATCCACCCTCAGACCAACACACACACGCACCCACACACATTTCATTAACCCGCGCAACTGTACAACTGCAGCTGAATCGACATAATGCACGGCGGCAAAAACTGTGGTGTTAACCGGTGTACATAGAGGACCACACCAGTTATTTTATACCGGTGTAAAATTGATGGTGTTAGTTTTACACCTATAGGTGTTATTACAACACCTATGGTTGTTACATTTACACTCTTTGGTGTTATTTTTAATCTCTAGGGTGTAATTTTAACACCTCAGGATGTGGTCCTCTATTAACACCAATTGGTGTCAGTTTTAACACCACAGTTTTTACAGTGTGCCCCTGTGCGTGGGCCTCGTTCAGTGGGGGTGGGTGTGTGTGAGTATGTATAATTATGTAGGTGATAATGATCACATTCAAATTAAAAAAGGCAAATTTACCCCGAAATTTTTTTTATTTGAATAAAAAAAGAAGAATTGCATAAGCCTAGCGCTTGAAAATCGATTAAAATCAGATGTAAAGTAAGAAGTAAATGACATTTTAAACTTTCGATTAATTTCGCAAAACAGTATGCATGTAAAGTGAATATCCTGGTCGTTATAGAGACGAGGGAACTAATGACGTCACCCACTCCTTATTTCTTTTGCATTTCACTATAAAAAAATATGGGGTTATTTCGATTTTGTCCACAATGTGCTGAAATTGACAATCCCATTAACATGCACGGTCCTGTTGAATAATAGTCTGCTGGTAGGGGTATAGGCAACGTGCTTAAGTAAATGAAATAAAATGAAATTAAGTGAATCGCTACTATTGTAATTTACTCTAAATTTATGAAGAGCCTACAAGAAAAAAATGTAGCATTACTCAATCAATTTAAATAAGCCAGTAATTCCCCTAATGCTTAAAACTGTATTGTGAAAGAAAACGGAAAAAAATGTCATAACTTTCTTATTTCACATCCAATTTTGATGAAATTTTCAGGTTGATTGTTTTTGTTTTTCGTATTTGAAATTCAAATCAACTTTCTAATGAGGCTGGGTTGCCCTTCAAGTTATATAATATTCATTTCGGCATAAAATGATATCTACAAATATATATATAAATATACATACAGAACAGATAGCATTTGATTAATGATAATATCAACAAATACACTAACCAATGCGCGAGGGGAACCACTGAATAAAAGTTCAATATCGATACTATCCTAAATCGTTGTTCTGCTAAAATAAAAATCAAACAAACTCTTATTTAAACACCCTATTACATCTTATATAAAGCAATCAAAAGGAAAAAATAAAAAGGAACCATGCAAACTCGTACAGATTTTTGCTTTTTTCGCTACTTTTTTTTTGTTCCATAACGGTTTCCTCCTCTTACTTTATAGGAGACACCTTTGATGGTCTTTCATCGTAGTTAGGTACGGTCTTCCATCTGTATTCAAATCTCCAGTTGAACCCTCCTCGTTGTAAAGGATCTGGTACGATCTTGTAGTTGAAGGTGTCTTTGTTGATCTCATCGACCACGGGGACGGCTGCGATGGTTCTGTCAGACGCGAGACGGGCGAGGAGAGGCTCTAACCACCCGATATTAACCTGAAATGGACCAGATTTGAGGTAATCCTGAGCAAGCCTAGGTTCCCATTGTCATTCTTACTCATGGACCAGGCCCGATTTGGGGACCCGAGGGCCGTTTCATAAATCTGTTCGTAAGATTAAGAGCGACTTAACGAACGACTGGTGAACCTTTCTTACGCGCTTAACCATCGTCAATGTATATACCATTTACAACAAGAAAGGATCACCAGTCATTCTTAAAGTCGCTCTTAACTTACGAACAGCTTTATGAAACACTCACCAGTTTCAAGATCGACAACTATTGTGACATTATGGCAACTGCCATACTAACATGGACGAGCAGTCATTCACAATCAAGGTTTCCATGGTAGTTACCATAATGGCAAAGTTACAATAGTTGTATAAAGTCTTTACGGAGCCGTCCCATGATCCGCTCAAGGATTAAAAGTCGGCTTCGCTCTTCCTTGGAAAGCCATTGGGGAGTAATGCTAGCACGCACCAAAGCATTGTCCGTCAAATCACAACGAAAACCTGCAGGAAAGTCTTTGTCGAGAATTAATGAATCGGAACAGTACTTTCATCCGAAGTATCGGAGCTGACGAAAGATTGCAAATACGCAATTTATCCACACAGTAAAAACGCTGTTTAAGATTTTATACAACGCTGTTTACTATGAACCTTACAGTATTTGTTAAACCGTTTAAACAATCATGTTTAATTTATTGACAATTAGATATTGAAAATTTAACTTTGTTGCTTAAGATTGAAACAGTTATTTAATCTGTTAAAATAATTACTCTAAGGTTCATATAGTAAACAGCGTTGTATAATTTTTTTTACTGTGCAGGGTCACGGCTGCTGTTTCGATTCACCGACCCTCGACAAAGACGTCATTTTCGTGAAAGGCATTTGACAATAGATTCTCTACGTTCCAGAAAGCGTCTGCATATCTATATCCGAAATAAAGGTATCCGTGTTTCATTTATATGAATCAGTCATGCAATCTAAAGTTTGATTGAAATGAACAGGATTTATTTCATATTGAAAGACGGGCAGCTAGAAAGTTTATTGAATTTCGTAATATGTAACATATTAGATTCCTACTATTTTTTTACTGAAATTTTACTAAAATGTCATCAATGTATCGTGATATATTTTATTTCAGTCTTGTCATGTAGAGGCGTTGTGGCTCAGCGGACTTTGAACCACGAGGTACCTCTTGGGTACCCAGGAGGAAGCACACTGCAAAAACTCTGGTGTTGATTAAACACCAGCCCGGAATCTATTACGTTCACACCAGAGAAGTGTTAAACATCACCAGTTTCGTTTTGGTTTAACACCAGATAGGTGTTTATACAATACCGGAGTTTTTGCAGTGTAATATGCTCATGCGTCAGATCAGGGCAGCCATGCTAAAGTACGGGTAACAGTATTAAGCGCTATGTAAGCGCAATGTATTATGTTGAATGTTAATATCATTATTCAATCAAAACTTACCTCAACATGGGAATCTAGGAATGTAAACGTTTCGCCCTCTGATGTTTCGACCCCCAGCATGCGAGCCTTGATGAGGCCGAGTCGTTTTTCCGATCGCAAAATTTTGATCCTCATTGAATGGATTTGTGATATGTAATCCTCAAGCGGCTCTTTGAGATGATCTGATAGAATATAAAAGCAAATCATAGGAATTATTGCTTTACCGCCTTTCACTTGATCAAGATTTCACATTTATTTTTATTTTATTTTAATTTGATTTCATGTTTTACATTCCACCAAATATACATAAATCTTGAACAAACAAGAACATAATGAAAATAATTGCATTCACTGTTTAACAAAGTTATTGAATTGAGTAACGTGAAATATGAGGAAGCCATTAAAATGCACAGCTAATAGTCATAGGTTCCAAGAAAAAAAAACATGATTAAAAAAATTCTTATGAATGCGTATGCGTATGAATAATTAAAGAGATGTATACTTTGATATATTTCTAATGACTATCGAACTTGAAAGTCAAATTGTTGATTGCAGGTTAGCCCTAACTAACATAATCTCGTAAAGTTTGAGTAAAATATACTCCAATTCTGACGAATTAGCCTAAAACATCTGACACACCTCCCATGGGCCATATACGCATATAATCCCTCAACAAATTTGTAAGATTCGAATACATGACATAAGGGTCGAGCTCCAATGGGTGAGAAACAAAGGTTTTGTTTTATACGGCCCTCTATATTTTTCTTAAGTCATTGGCTTCCAGTATTGAATTCCGTATTCTAAGAAATGACATGAGTTTATTGTAATCATCTTTTATTAATATTACCCGTTTACCACTGTAAGCTCATTACTTTTTTTCAATATTAGTATTTATGCTCTATTATTTGTATATATTTGAATATGTTACCATGTTTTATATTGTTTGTTCACGAAGGGCCGCAACGAAAACCAGCTTGTTGCTGATTAAGCTACCCTTCTTTTAAATATTTGAAATAAATAAATAAATAAATGACTTTTGTTATTTGTTATCATTGATTTGAATTTCTGTATTTCTGATTTGTATGTTGAACATTGAAAAGGAAATGAATGACGTTTCTCTAAATATGTCGTATATTCTTACCTCTTTCTTTTTCTTTTCTCAGCGCTTTGAAAATTTTGTATAAAGCTCTTTTAAATTATTTTGGTATTATTATCATTATTAAATCAAATGGACCAAAACAATAAAAAAAATGTTTAAGGGAAAAAATATATAAACATGGCATTTCTCTTTACATTTTCCTTAACCGGCCAAAGTAACTCTACAAAGTTCAGTAAAAATAACAAGACTTCAGTTTGATTGTGGAGTATCCTTAACTCTTAGTTAAAAACAGAGAGAGAGAGAGAGGGAGAGAGAGGGACAGAGAGAGAGAGGGGGGGGGGTACGGAATTTAGAAAATAAAATCAGATAATTGAATCCTACACACATTTTAATTTTCCGAATTCCCCCTTTAACGATGATGTTATAAACTGTTTAGAGCAAATAACTTTTAAAATCTTATTTAGATATGACTATCCCTTCTCTGCTGTTGAATCTCGCATATAAATTGACATGGATTGAAATTTAGTATGGAGCATAGAATACACTTAATCGTCTAAATTTAGATAATCTTCTTTTGCATTTGAATTTAATTTCCGATGGAATGATGAATTATTCAAATCAATCTTCTTCAAGAGATTTATAGATTAGGCCTCCTACTCTACACTCCTAAAAATACATAGTTCTAGCGGCTAGCCTAATTCGTGCAACGCTATAGCCTTCCATGAAATTGAATAATCAGATATGCATTTCCCCTTTTGATATTACATTTATTTGTTTGCAAAAAAAATGTTGTGCAGTACCTTTTGGGAAGGGAATGTAATTTTTTTGCACTTAATAAAATGTCATCTTCGTTGGATTCGTGATAAAATGGATAAAAGCAATCATGGAGGAGAAAAGTGACAGAGGAAATTTAAAGAAAGATTGAGAAGCAGACATCGAAGAAGAAGCGGAAGGTTCAGAAAGAAGGAGATTGAAGAAAAAGTACAAGAAGAAGAAAATGCAGAAAAGAATGTGAATAATAAGAAGACTGAAGGAGAAGAAGAAAAAAAATAACATAAGAAGAAGAAAAAAAAGAATAAGAAGAAAACACGAACAAGAACAGAAGAAGAGGAAGCTATAAGAGCTATAAGAGAACGAAGAACTAGTAGTGATGATGCTTGAATATAAGATATGAGGAGAGTGGAAGCAATTCAGTGAAGCTGTTTATTACGAACCCATAGTGCTTGCATCATCGAGAAGAATAATTTCCTTGATCAACCGAAGAGGGCTCCTGTCAATGATGCTATTAACTGTTCTCAATAGTGTTGACCATGCCTCGTTGTGAAAGCAAATAATGATGGATGTCATTGGCAGATCGTGAGGATAAGTGATGTTCTTGCACCTTTGTGGAGGAATCAAGTAAATATCAAGAAATTAAATCATGGCAATCACGTAACATTTTTGACAATTACTGTGTTCTGAGGGGAGTCGAATGTTGGCAAGACGAGGCCGTGTAAATAAGATCCGCCGGAACAGACTTGTCCCTTAAATAACCATTAATGTTGGCTTCTGGTGAATTAAATCATGAGATCGAAATGTTTAAACATAAAAAGTAAAATGAACATGATGAAAGAGTAAATGCAAATCCTGCACAAACAAAAGTGAAATTAGAAATCATATAACTAAGAGAGAAAAAAAATATATGTTTAATATGCTTTCTTCATGAGGTACGACTTTAAATTAGATTGAAATGAAGTGATATTTGGGATACAACGGAGGGAAGCTTGAAGTGTGTTCCAAAGACGTGGGGCAGAGCTTGAAAAGGACCTTATCACCAAAAAGTTTAGTTTTCGCTTTTTTGACTGCTACGAAATTTTGATTTGCAGAACGAAGGGACCTACTGGGAGTATATGCCTGGATTAATTCGGAGAGATATTTTGGAGCATGTCCATGAAGAGATTTGAATAAACAATGAAAAATTCAGAGAGCCAAAAAAAGGGCGCTCAATCTTTTTGTATTGCCAATCAACGATTGTCAAGCAGAAGTGCTGTAAAGTAAAATTTGCCCTTTCTTTCATAGATAATGAACACATTCTTACTCTTCATAGCGGCCATCCATCAGTGTCCTATGAAGTGAAATCTTACTGCTGACTAGTTCATTAAATGAATGTTTCTTGTATCTCGTCTCCTCGACTTTCTTTCCTTCACCGAAGAGTGCGAGCTTCACTCCTGCACCTCCGTCCCCAAGTTTCCTCACATCAGCGGCCGGTTTGTTATCAAATGTTGGAGCTAGAGTTGATTTTCGATGCTTTTCATCTGATAGGGCCTCATGTGCTCCGTCTTTTAATCAAGAAAAAAACAACAACCTCCAGGTTAACATGAGAATGACAATTCAGAAGAGCGTGCAAAAAATAAAGAGGTAGATGATGATGTCAACGGTGGGGATGATGAAGATGTCGTTGATGATGACGATGATTATAACCACGATTATGGAATCAGTGTTGATGATGGAAATGATGTCAATGATGGTGATGATGACGATGATAACGATGATGGTGATGATGATGACTGTGATGTCAATGTTGACGGTGATGACTGTGATTATAATGATGATGATAATGTTGATGTGGTGATGATGCTAATTACGATGACGATGATGACTGTGATTACGATGATGATGATGTTAATGATGATGACTATGATTACGATGATGATGACGACGATGATGATGATGATGAAAATGTTGATGGGGTGATGATGGTGAGAACGATGATGATGATGACTGTAATTACGATGATGATGGTGATGATGATGTGAATGATGATGATCGATGATGATGATGACTTTGATTGCGATGATGATGATGATAATGTTGAATGATGGTGATTACGATGATGCTGATGATGGTGGTTATAGTGATCAGATGACACATGTCATGATAGTCTTAATACTTACACTGAATCATCATTTCATATTTATTTGAAAGTTTGATTTCATGCTATTGATCATGGTCAGAAGTCATATATAATTATGGAAAACCCAATACGCATGGAAATTAGTTTCTTATCACGTCTTACTCTAAAAACTAGATAATTGAAACTGGTTGTTATTAAAAGGAAGAAAAATACATATAATCAGGGATTTACATATCCTACGTCTCAGTAAAGACCTAGATAAAAATTTAATCAACAAAGTTAAATAAGTTAAAAGAAATGAAATATGAGACCTTCTATACCGTTGCCATGGTTGCGATCGCGTCATAATTAGAGTGTCCATTTATCTACCTTCTTTGTTTAATCTCTCTTAAAAAAAGAGAGACAGACAATGAATCATGGCAAAGTTAAACATACATGAACATCTTTTTCGAAAAGTCTAGAGATTGATAATCTACAATGTGAAAATATTTTATTTATGTTGTACATTTTGATGGAATTAATTCCCCTGACATTTTAATGAGAGAAGCGTGAAGTTCATTAGGATATCATTCAAATGAATTTACGAACACTGTGTCGTATATTGACAACAAAACAGTGCCTGGAGCAAACGCTGACATTATATACCCTTTCTAACTTGTAACTGTCTTGTTTTTCATCGCACGTGCCACAAACAAAGCAGACAGTACTTGCTTGCAAAACAACGATAGATTTTGTGTGTGTCTGTGGATTGATTTCCAGTTATGCACATCTATAAAGGCTTTTCATTTCATTCAAAGAATTAAAAGGAATAAAAAACATATTTTCCCAATCCAAATTAATTGCATGTTAAGAGTGAAGACATCAGCATTTGCTGTTTGTTCGTTTGTGTGTATAATTCTGCATTTCTACCGCCCCCTGGAGTAACCCTTGAGGACATTTACCCATTTACGGTACTACCAATTAGGTGAATTTACCAGATATAGTGAGGGGGGGGGGGGGGTTAGAGAGAGGGGGAGGGAGAGAGAAAGGGGAGACGATACAGATAAATCGAACATCGAGAAAGGGAAGAACAAACGTGAGGTAAAGACAGAAGGGTATCAAAAATGGGAGAGGGGCAATTCCTCTGAAATCGATTAGCTTACCCGCCATTTTCCTTCGCAAGCCATCCATTACCTTCTCGTTTGGTATTCCGAACACGTCATCACCTCGAAGGAGATCGAACTTCCGACGATCGACGTCGACATTGACCTCGCCTTGGAAAGGTAAATGGTTATTACGAAGCTTTGACTTTGGTTTGTCATTCGTTGTCTCGTACCCCTTGTCATCATCTGAAGCGTATCTGGTTTACAATATTGAAATTAAATGCTACAGTTAGGCCTACTGTTTAAAAGACTGATTACACTGGAATTGGCATTCTTAGTATTGAGCATTATCATGTTGAGTTCACAGACTTGCTTCGTCTGACTACTTCGACTTACTAGTGGCATAACGAGTCAAAAGTTTTGAGGGGTCAGAATATTTTTACGTTGGATATTTTTGCGAGCAAGCGAAAAATGAATTTTATGATACCTTATAACATAATACTGAAGAAAATTTCATATTTCGTCCTTCCCTTTTTGTTTGTTTCTATCTTACCTTTTTCTCTGTTTTTGGGAGGAAGGTGGGGTGGGTTGCAGTGCCTCAAACCCCTACCCTTTTTGTACGCCCGTGGGTGTGCAAGTACTACTACTACTACTACTACTACTACTACTACTACTACTACTACTACTACTACTACTACTACTACTACTACTACTACTACTACTACTACTACTACTACTACTACTACTACTACTACTACTACTACTACTACTACTACTGCTGCTGCTACTACTACTACTACTACTACTACTACTACTACTACTACTACTACTACTACTACTACTACTACTACTCCTGCTACTCCTACTACTCCTCCTCCTCTCTCCTACTACTACTACTACTACTGCTACCACCACTACCATGCTACTACTACTACTACCAATACCACTGCTACTACTACTACTACTACTACTACTACTACATTTACTACTACGTTTACTACTACCATTACTGCTACCATTGTTCCTATGTGTCTCCTTTTACCATCACGCATCACTAACATCTTCATCATCATTATTACCATCAATCACATTCAGAACATTCTCCCTCCTCTTTCCTCTGCACCTTCTTCTCCTTCACCTGGTTTTCTTTCCACCCCCTCCTCATCACCAGTCCTTATTATGTCTCACACCTCATTACCTCATTCATGTCAATACGTAACTTACTCGAGGTGACCGGCGACATCTCGCCTGTTGTCGACCGTCGACAGGTGAAAATCATCCTCGTGGTTCAAGTGGTGTACCACAAATAACATATTGGCAACAATGCAGACCACCGCAGTTGCCACCAACAGGTAGGTGGCGCAGTTTTTCCTTGAATGTTTGCTCCTCATTGCGTGTTTCCAATGTTCCCCTGTATCATTTATCGGGCCACTGCCGATTTCAAATTGCCAAGTAGGGTCGAGTTCGATTCTAGTTTGATGAAAACGGCCCAATTCCGTCGATCATGTCAGGGTTTTCATCATCTTGCAAAAAAGCGTTCACCCGCGGACGGGATTCACCTAAAATAGAAGGTAATCATGATTAAAAATAGCAGTTACAGTTTACAGCTCATTGGCATCCTGTCCCCAACTCTGCATTACTCGTAGAACTTGGAAATGAACTTACATGTAATTGTGACAATTACCGATGCATCAGGGTAAACATCTATACCTGCCTTCGTTTATATCTGGTTTAGGTAAAGGTTAATCAATCCATTTTGCTGACGGTGCTACCGTCAATATCGGGGGGGGGGGGGGGGTAGTCTGGTATGCAAACCAATCAATCTAGTTAAGGGTCTGAATTGCAGCCTAATCATGCCTTGTGTACTAAAGGCCAACAGCAAGTTTTGTATGTGCTAGTCTTTGCGTGGAGACACACTCGTTGATAAAAGTCTCAATCAGGGTCTGTGCCTGCAGACTAATCGGGGGGGGGGGGGGGGTTAGAGAGGGAAATGTGGAATCGAACAGTAGCAGAACAAGGATTTGTTTAGAGGGGGGGGGGCAAGTGGAGGGAACAAATGAGAGGGAGCAAGTGAAAATGTATTTAAAGTGACAGCATATACATAGTATTTACAAATTACTCTCCATTTTTTCTTAATCACTCAAAATTTCGGGGGGGGGGGGGGTGCAACTGGTTGCAGATACCCCAATTGCCCCCTCTCTTGATGCAGCCACTAGCAAAGAGAGGGGTGGGCCGGGGAAAGTGAAAGAAGGAAAGGGAGAGAGAGAGCGAGAGGAAAGGAGAGTGAGAGAGAGGGAGAGAGATGGAGGATACGTTATCATAATTGTGATAGTTCTCGATTTATCATAAATTGGCATCGCTCTTCTTTCAAACAGTTGTTCACTGTCGCAGCTGTTATCATCTGTGAGTATAATCATTAGCATATCACCTACTCTAAACATGATACCTCTCTGTGCAATGAGTATAATAGAGATACAAAGTAAGTTATGGGCATGCGACGAAAGAGGTTATGACACAATTTAAGAAAAAACAACATAACATTAATTCATGTTGAATACGTAGGCATCCTGATGCTAAACGCACGCAACAGACAACCGTAATATTCATATTGGGTTCGGAACTGTGGTGGGAAAAATGGCCAAGTGGTCTAAGATGGATGACTGTACATGGAGAGTCCGGAGTTCGAATCCCGGCTGCGGCACCCATGCCCGGCAATGCTCTTTTATCCTGCATTCAAATAAATGAAAGCTATAGGCATTCTTGGTAAAAAACAAAACAAACAAAAACACAGATAAACGAAAAAGACCCGAATTCGACCAGGAGTGATCATCTGGGACTCTGAGGAACAGAAACAACTTCAGTCGTTTAGAAATACATTTAGCTCAGTTGGTGTGACTACCACATCAGACCCGGACCTCGATTAAAAAATTGAACTTGGTTTAAAATGGGGGAATTTGACATAATGTACTTAAAAGCCACCACACGTTTTTACCTATATGTAAAAGTTGCCCCCCCCAAAAAAAAAAAATCACCCCAACAGCCCACATTGCAAACTGGTTCTTAAACCCAAATTTTCGATTGTGTCTTTTCGACTTTGGGCTTTCCAGTTTGCGTCATAAAAAAAGAAATATCTATCATCGCAAAGCAAATAAAATGAAGATAATCTTTTCTTATACCTGAATTTGGAAGGACATCGTCCTCTAAACTAAAAAAATGCACTATTAAGGACTGTTCTATTCTTGTCACTCTGAAAAGAATATTCTATATACTTATTTTTTTGACATCTGCTTTATTTTCGTTGAAACAGGATCCTTCACATATTCAACAGATGTTTTCGTCGTAAGAAACCGTGATATCTTGTGGAATTGAAAACAATCCTGCTGCCACGAGCTTTGTGTGATAATACACACAGGTTCACTCATTACGAGGTCGGGTAAAGGTTTTTATCCGAACACGAAAATGACGTCAAATCTGACGATTTGTCTTACCTTCTACCCCTATTGTCATGACTGTAGGACAATTATTCATTCCCCCCACTTTGTTACCATAGATATACACTCTACAAATATCGGTAAAAAATGATATGTGGGGGTATTTATGTGTCCAACCAACAATGAGCATTTTTATTTATCCAGTGTGATGAAAATTTTGCCCATTCTAAAGTAAATGCTGCTTATATTTTTTTAAGCTTACTGGACAATATGCTTTCCGCATTGGGTAAAATACTGCCCCAAATTGGTTGGACATATAATTACCCTCGTGCTGGTTAACATTTTACCCAATTTGCCCGATTTTGTAGTAAAATATATTATCATTGGAAACAAACTCTTGGATTTTACTATAATTGTTTTGGCATTTAATATTTTAATGCCCAAAATATATGTTATCACTACAGCTCCTACGAAACTTCCTTTTTTTGTATAACAGTATAGGAAATGTTATTGTTAGTAACAAAACTCCCTGATTTGAATAGGTTTTTTAAACTTTAATCGTGAAATCACCCTTTACATAGAACAAACTTTATTTCCGCCATTTTTGTCACCCGGCCTTGAAATATAATTGTTTTGTAACGGAAATATTTTGTTTGGAACAATCCTCTTATTAGTGCTTTGTAACCGAAAGGACAATGCACTATGTCAAATGCCTATTGGAAAGGAAACTCAAGAGATTGTGATTGTATATTTTTGGCGTTAATAATGTGAACGCCCAAAATGTATATTATGTCACTAGAGTTCAAAGGAAATAACCGTCGTTTGCATTGACAAGAATATTGTTTCGGACAGGAGACCGGTGAACTCCCAAATCATAAAGGTTTTACACTCAACTCAAATAATAATGGTTATTATATTTGTGCTATACACAAAAGTATCACAGCGCTTACAATTGTCAGATATAGAATGTAAATATAAATCTTAATCTTAACAAAAAATATATAAAAATTGTGTTCATTAAATTGAATCACCTATTTGTATTCTCAGCTGCACCAGGTGAGGCCTGGTGGCTTCTTCCTTGCTGCTCCGTTCACCAACAGTTTAAGGGACAAGCCCGGTCAGCACATCATTCACAGGAGCTCTAGTATAGCACTCGAGGCCACCAGGCCCCAGATGGGTCAGCCAGTCAAACCAAACATGGATAGCAGAAATTATTTTAAAAATACATCTATGAATATAATATACTAGATATTTGGGAAAAGATATGACTTTAGTTGTCGTTTGAAAGATGATATGGTCGGTGTTGTTCGGGTAGAAGGGAGTGTCTAGATCCGGCTTTACTAAACCTTTTGTCTGCTATGGATAGGTTTGTTCTAGGCGTAATGAGTTTGGTGGTATCAATAATGGAACGTAGATGAGCAACTGTGTTTACAAGATAAGAAGGACCAGTACTATTAACTAATATGTAAATGTAGAAACAGATTTTTTGACATGACACACGTTTCGAAAAAGGGAGTCAGTGGAGTTCCATAATCAAAGGAAATGTACACTCTAAAAACAAACCAGTCAAAAATGACTGGTTAATAGGGTCAGCTGGGAGCAACTATTATTCTAGTCATATTTGACTATTTTCTAGTCATATTTTACCAGAACAGAGTTATTTCTGACTACAATATATGTCAGAAATGTGAATATCAGTGATTGCCATATCAGTTGCTCCCAGCTGACTACTTGTCTAGTCAATTTGACTGATTTGTTTTAAGAGTGTACACAGCAAGAACTGTTGTGTTAACCGGTGTACATAGAGGACCACACCAGTTATTTTACACCGGTGTTAAATTGGTGGTGGATAGTTTTACACCTATAGGTGTTATTACAACACCTATGGTTGTTACATTTACACTCTTTGGTGTTATGTTTAATCTCTAGAGTGTTATTTTAACACCTCAGGGTGTGGTCCTCTATTAACACCAATCGATGTCAGTTTTAACACCACGGTTTTTACAGTGTACAGTATGTACTATGCGACCAACTGAAGCCACTAAGCGTACAGCACGATTCTGGAATATGCAAATAATGTACTGATACATTTATTCACCTGGTACAGTATATATGAATAATAATGTGTATCGGATGGAATTGCCCTAAACAATGGTTAATAATCCCAATAGTCGTGCACTGTAAAAACTGTGGTGTTAAAAATGACACCAATTGGTGTTAATAGAGGACCACACCCCAGTGAGGTGTTAAAATTACACCCTAAAGATTGAACATAACACCAAAGAGTGTAAATGTAACAACCAAAGGTGTTGTAATAACACCTATCATGCCTATAGGTGTAAAACTAACACCACCAATTTAACACCGGTGTAAAATAACTGGTGTGGTCCTATATGTACACCGGTCAACACCACAGTTTTTGCTGTGTGGCATATACCCAAATTGTGTTTATGTGTGCGCGTGGGGGGGGGGTGGATGGGCACACTTATGAAAGAGAAATGAAATTTAAAAGAATGTGTAGAAAATATGCCACGTTTAAGATAGACACGTTGTGAAGCAGGCCATATGGTAATCCCAGGTATCATATCAGGGTCCCGTCTTACAAAGTTGCGATTGATCCGATCGACCACAGCTATGGAAAGCCAGCAACACCAAACTTTAATGCATATATTTGCTTTAAAAAATACCGAGATATGATGTCGTGGGCGAGTGGTTATGACTCTCGTTTTTCAATCTGAGGGACGTGGGTTCGATTCCAAGCCATGGCGTGTTTTCCTTCAGCAAAAAATGTACGCACACTGTGCTGCTCCCAACCCAGGTGTGGTAAATGGGTACCCTGCAGGATTAATTCATCGGACGAGTCAGCGCCTTTTTGGCATCACAGCTAAAACAGGGATTAATAATATAGGGAAGAAAAAAAATCTTGAATGCTTCATCGCCTATATGGCATGACAGCTGAAGCCGCGGGGTTAATGATATCAGCGCTTTGTATCCTCAGTCAAAATGCGCATAATAAATCCAGCTATTTATCATTATTATTACAGTTATTATTATCATTATTATTATTATTCACGCATTCATCGTTGTCTTGACAATGCAGTGTGCTTGCTCATTTGTTTACAGAAGACATTGTGTAAATTTTCCTGTAGAAAAAAATCTGAAATTGATGGGTTTCCATACATCGTTGAGGTTGATTGGATCACTCACAACTTTTTGTAAGACCGGGCCCCAGGTGTGTTAAATGCCACGTTTACGATTACACTTATTCGACTTCAATAAAAAGGATGGCATGAAGGATGGAATTAAAGGATGGAAGAATTAATTAAGCAAGCTGTGAAAATGTCACCGATAGATAGGCTTATGAATTAAGAATGCTGAGTCATATTCCAATTTCCTACATAGAGTTATACGAACAATGAATAAGGAGCAGGAAGATTAATTTGTACCCTTATATATGTGAGAACCTAAGCTGCCGAAATAGGATATGAGGACTTAATTTCTCTATTTAACTCAATACATATGAAAATAAGTTAAACCAGTGTTACAGCCGAATATGCATCTCAATACATATAGTATTACGCTCTCAAGGGGGGGGGGGGGGTGTAAAGACGCGAAATTGTTAAAGCGGCAATTCGAAAATATTTGGAATACCAATCGGCTCAATCTTTGAGTGATCATTGGCACTGATTTAAGTATCAAATCCATATCTTATAAATCTTACAATCTATGATTCGGCTTCACAGTGCTATGACGGGCAGACATGCCCTTTAATATTGTAGGAGCTGATGGATGAAATTGTACAATAAATCGTGCACAAATAATGCATAATCAAAATTGATTAAATTATTTTCTAGTTCATTTTTTTTTATTTGGGGGGGGGTGGGTAAAAACAGAAGAAAATGTCGTCGGTGTTAAATCACTGGAGCCGATGAGCGGTGCAACAGCCCGACTCACAATGTGTCTAGTGTTTATTAATATATGTGTCAAATTCCAACACTTTCTGGTATATTAGGACATTCCAGGTAAAAACAGGTGCGAAAGGGTTTCAGCAATGGCGTAATGACCCCCCAAAATGGGAGGGGTCAGATATTGCGCATTGGGCAAAATTTATTTAAAAAAGTTGGGAGCAAGCACAATTTTCGACATTTTTATTACATAAATCCAATTTTGTGATGGATTTAGACACAATATTCAGATCATATTTTGCCTATCTCTCTTTTCCTTTCTTTCACTTTCCCTTTGTTTTTCTTGCTCGCGATTTTTTTTTTTGGGGGGAAGCTCCCCAAGCCCCATCTGCACATCACTGAGGGTCTGTATGTAGTTGTGTAAGGAACAAAACCGCTTCCCACAAAATAAGTGCCACTCGTGTTGCAGTGATCGAGACGCAAGATATATATCTTATTCTTAATCTTAGCATGGAGCTATGTATTAATAGCTCCATGATCTTAATAGTGTACATGAAAAAATATTCACTGCACGTATTCACTTTGAATGAAATATATATGCGAAGCATATGTATAATTACCTGTGAAAGTATAATGACGGTGTCTCTAATCGTTCATGATCAAAACAAAGTAAGAGCCAAACGATGATAGGCGTCCTTATTTTTTCCCCAGAATAGCGTCAAATGGTTTACGAATATCAAAATATAGTTTTAATAAAACCCAGCTCTCAGTTATCCGTTCGAATGTTCCAATAAGGTGTCCTGCATGTGTAAGCGCATAGCTGGATTGAGGGGCCGCGTAGTAATAATCTATGATATGCAGCCGAACGTAAGAGTCTCGAACGTAAATTAAGTTTACTAATAAGCGTAAACTGGTTAATAGGTCCCTTGGCACACGATGCCATTTGCGAAGGCTCCTCCCACCTCTCCCCTCTCTCTTTCACTCTCTCTCTATCATTGTCTATAACCCACATTTCTTACCCCTCTTATGTCACCTTTACCCATCAATCTCCATTTCTCACCCTGTCCAAAATTTTTCCGAGTCATATCACCATTCCCCCACCCCACCTCCCTACGTCGGCTTTACCACCCCAACACGACGATCCCTCCCTTTTGAACCGTTTCCCCTTGACACGCAAACCCTCTCCCCTTCTCCTTATTTCTCCCCACTTTCCTCTTTCAACTTTACTGCACCCCTTCCCCGTCGGTCGCCATTATTCGCACCCCCTTTCCCTTGATCCGCCCCTCTGTTTCTCCCCTCCTACTGTTAGGTGAACGAGACCGCAACATACATGGATACATAGACAGACACTGGCTAAAATAGGGCCGCATAGAGTGTGTCTAAAATAGTGAGCTCATAAGTTTGGCGCTCCAGATTCCCAAATTACGATCGACAAACAGGTGCTTTATGGTTAATTCATAGTTAAAGGATCTTCAAGTTGAATCCTTGTTAGTGAACATGACAAGACTCTGTTCCATTCTTTTCCGGAAACATTGCTCCCATAAAAACGAAAATGTGCAAATTACTACTTTTCCAAATCAAAATTTTGATCTTTTTACCAAAAACATAGATTTTGCTATATAATGAAGAAATGTCACTTTTCCTTTCCAAATAATTCATCTTCCTTCTATTTGTTCTAGGCCTTGAAACATATTATTATAGTTGTGACTTTTTTTTTTTGGGGGGGGGGGGGGGTGGCTCGCAGACCTCATACCCATTTCCCTACGGCCAAACCTAACACTTCTGTAAAGTAGATATAAAAGAAACTGTCGCATGACATGTGCATTTCAGGTCACCACGACAGAATCTACAAGTATATGAACGTATCGCATTTTTGTTTATTTTGATTTATCAAACATTTTCATGTACACCTACTATAAATTAAAACGCTGGGTATATATCAAATTCAATCTTACATTGGGTATAAACTTCGTCTATAACTACATCTTACACACAGAGGCCAGTATTCTGAAGTCGGGTTTAACTTAAACTCAGGTTTAAAGTTGTGGTCTAAGTATGGACAGCCAATTGTTACGTAATCACTAACAGTAGAGATAACATTTTTCAGCTCATTTGGCTTTCAAATCATTCATAATTGTCTAGGAAGTATAAATAGATGATTGTCTTAACCATCGATGAATCAGGAAAGAGCACATTAAGTATAAGGAACATACAACTTAATAAAAATTTTGATACTTTGGTCTCCCATACTTAAACCAAACTTTAAACCTGAGTTTAAGTTAAACCTGACTTCAGAATACGGGCCAGAGACATCATCTGGATATCCTGGATATTTCCATATGTTACTTTTTCAAAGGTCAAGTTTCTTTTAAAGCAGATTTTCAAGGCTTTGTGTTAATCCTTTCACATGCATTGCTGAGGTAAGTCGTTGATTATTTTGCGGCAAAGCTGCAATTATCTTCCCAACTCTTGTAATGGTTTGCTTGCAAAAGAACACACACACACAAACATCGCACATACACCCACAAAGAATAGCATTATGATGCGACTCGTTTCAATTTTACCTGTCTCCTTATTTGCAATACCTACATATCAATATTCCTGTTGTGTTGTCTCCCATGCGACACAGTACGTAATATCAATCAAGTCAGTGACAACTGTTTTGTTCCAGCACATGGCATCATTAGGGCGATGACGAATCGAATGATGTTACACACGTCACCAGTGGCGAGACAGAAGGCAGAAATCAAGAGAGAAATCGGAAGGGGGAGGGGTAGTATAAAGGGAGGGAGACGTTGATAGAGAGAGAGAGAGAGAGAGAGAGAGAGAGGGAGAGAGAGAGGGGGGTGGCTCATAACAATTAGATGTTCAAACAACCAAAATGTTGATTTTTTTTATTTATAGTTAGAATATTTTTTTTAATATGGTTTACGAAATGTTTAGTTTTTTTGTTAAGATATTGAGGTCCCCTGTCCCCTTGATGGCAAACAACAAGTTCTGTCGTTCTCCGTGCAAAATCTGAATAAAGAATCTTTAAAAAACGTCACTTTTACAATAGGTTGGGTGCCTTCCAATATTGAGAGATATTTATTAAATGCTATGCCAAGAACTTGCGATGAACGGGGTCTTGTTATTGAAAGAAAATTACCTTTAAATCCTGAATAAATGATATACATGTATACATATTTTAACCAGATGTTTCCATTTTTGTTAAAAAAAAGGAAAGCCTGCTTTGATCAACCTCACCATATGGATCTCTTTATATTTTACTGGTATTAATTCAGCATCATGATGTTTGATTCGTGAACATGTATTATACTTCCCATTAGTGGTTTTTATTACGATAGTTCTGAATAATCATTTCATTTTCGTATTTCTATAACGAAATAAGTATATAAAAATAGCAAATGAAGTACAATAGACACAATAGAAAACAACTGATCGGACAAATTAATATGGTATCATTGCAAATATATATAATAAATATAGATTAATTGATATTGCATTATTGCATAATATATATATATATATATATATATAAATATAAATAATATAAATATATCCAACCCACAATATGATAGAACGCAAAATAATCAGGTCAATTTTCCTGGGTTAGTTGATTTGGCTAAAAACAGACAAAAATCATGCGATCATAAACAAAACATTTCATTAAAATCAGAAGAAAAATAATAAAACGATATTTACAATTTTGCTTTATTCACAAAAGAAAGCTACGAACACATAAAGGAGCGAATGGTTTGATTGACTAACTTTCGTGGTTTTCTTTATGAAATAGGAAATATTTCAATAATTTTGCTTAATCAATGCTGTAACAAGATGACTTGAATACTCGTGATCAAGACAACCCACCGGAAATGTTGGAATTCAATACAAAATAATTAGAAATCGGAAAAACTTGAAGATTCATTTACTACAAAATAATTTGCATGTGATATCATCCACTATCTATATGGGTGCGTCGTGGTCTAGTGGTTCTGACTCGCCTTGGAAACAGAGGGTCATGGGTTCGAATGCTAGCTATGGTGTGTTTTCCTTCAGCAAAAAATTCTCCACACTGTGCTGCACTCGACCCAGGTGAGGTGAATGGGTTACCTGGCAGGATTATTTCCTTGAATGCACTGACCGCCGGTGATGGTAGCTCGAGCTAAAGCCGGGGTAATAATAGCAGCGCTTTGTATCCTCAGGCAAAAGCGCTTTATAAATCCAGCTATTATCTTTATTTTTATGATTATTTTTTATCATTATTATTCATATTATGAATTGCGATTTCAGGCGCTGTTTTGTGAAAAAAAGTGAAAATTCAAAATGCCATGATTTTCTTGTTTGACAACAAATTTGGATAACATTATTAGTCTTATACCTATTTGAATCCTCTCGATGTAGGAAAAATGAACTTGTTTTGGTGAGCTTGTCCGTTATCAAAGTGTAATTTTGGTCCAACTTTTCTACTGGTAGGCCTATATCCCCGTGCGTGGAGTGTTCGTGGCATTCCGAATTCATTACCGCAACCCCAAGAACCAAACATTGCAATGATTATGATCATATCTTGACAATTTCTAATGTACTGTATTATCTTTTTAATCAAAACATCCCTTTTTACAAGTACTCTGAATCAGATGACACTTTTTTTTCCAAGCGTTCTTGCCCGATGTGAGAAAAGCAATCAAAAATTCAGAAGGATTATCACACCTTCACTAGTATTTTAGTCACGCCTCTGAAGCGTCTGCTAATAGCACTCTAGTTAGTTGTCTTCTCAACCCCGCGCGCCTATAAAGAGTTTAGTTCCATAAGGAACTAGATCCATTTTCGGCCAAATTGATTCATTATTATGGTCCAAAGCGCTCACAAGAAAAACAACATGTTAAAGTATAAATTGAAATTAGAATAATATCTGTATGATTTTGAAGTATATGTATCTTAGAAATTCTGGAATCAAAATGCACATTATTGAACATTTTTTTAAGTTTGCAAAACTTGATTACAAATTCAATAATGAGCTAACTTGATTTAAAAAATAGGTTAAATTCCAAAACGAGCTAAAGCTACTATGTAACTCAGGATTCGTTGATTTAACCACATACCTAAAGTTATGCGTTTTTACTTTTAGACATAAGCTGCGTTAAGCGTTCAACATCGTGAGCGCAAATTTTGATGGAAATATGACGAGTTTGACTATTTGTATGGATATCTTTGGATGGAGCTCATATTGACATCAAACTCTCTGTATATTGACGCAACTACTCAACTGACACCCTCCGCACCTGATACTAATGGAAGGTATCGGACACAGATTGGATTTGAAAATTAATACGAAAAAACGATGTTTACCTGCGTTGATTCTTCTTGACTGAAGACAACCGAAGACAACCTCACCCAACACGACCACTCCGCGATATTTTCTACATACTTTAAAATGTTTCATCCGACGTTGAGTCACATAAATGATACTATTTTGATGTTGTCCAATGTCAAAGTATAAGATAAAGACATCAATGATTATGTTGAATTTCATGGCTGGAGCTACATGTAGCGAGCCCTCTCAATGTTCTTATGGGTATGGAATGGAAGCCTACTCCAAGCATTATGGAATTATCTACATCTGCTGATGACTCGATGCTTTTACTCCGAATTATATATTATGTTGTCAATTCGGCTCATTACACAAATTTTCCGGTTTGGCATATTCCGCATTACATGTATTTCTCAGATCCATACATCTCCCATTACTCACGTTATCAATATTTTTTAGCGATAATGTTGATATTTCAACAATAATTCCTGTTAATTATTTTTGCATTGATATAGAAAGCTTATATCTGGTTGGAAAATATGTCGTTTACTTTATCAAAACGGTGACTTCGCCGATTCCTTGATTCATCGAGACAATATTATGTCCTTAACTTTCATCTCACTTGAAGATATACATATAGATTTTATTAGACGAGGGAGATGGGAGGAGACGGGGTTTGTCGGCGTTAGGAGCAGGGGCCGCGCACGCGGAACGATTTTGAAAACGGGAAGGGGTGCGAGCGAAACGTGGGTATATGTGTGTGTGTGTGTATGTGTAGGGGGTGACCATGTATAATCAAAGTTGATTGTCCTTTCCATGTTTTTGTACATGGATCTGAAAGGAAACCAAACTCAAGAAGAGAAGTAATCTTATTGGAAAGAGTAAAATGAGAGGAACAATTAAAAAAAAAAGTTTCATCAAAATCAGTTATCAAATAAGCAAGTTATGGACGATTAAAAAGTCTTGTTGAACTTACTATGTGGATCCTCAAATTGGCAAACGTGCTTCAAAATGGCTGATTTTGTGGACAACTCTCCATTTGTTTTGTACACATATTTTCAGATTTTCAATTTTATTTGACATATTTCATATTATCTCCTCCTGACCTTGACATATATGGTGTGGATTATTTTCACCATGACATATGTTATGCTTAGGAGGCAAGATGTAATTTGAAAGATAATGAGGAAAATCTGAAAATCTGTGTACAAAACAAATGGAGAGTTGTCCACAAAATCAGCCATTTTGAAGCACGTTTGCCAATTTGAGGATGCCCGTAGACAGTACAACAAGAGTTTTCAAACTCCCATAACTTGCTTATTTCATAACCGATTTGATGAAACTTTTTTAATTGTTCCTCTCATTTCACTCGTTCCAATAAGATTACTTCTCTTCTTGGTTGTGGTTTCCTTTAATGTTCAAGGACTGACGTCCCGGTTGCGCGGCCCCTGATGAGAGCAGGTCTTATGGAATATGAGGGCATTTTAGAAGTCAGTTCGCAGTCGCTATTAATAACGCAGAAGTTCTTTTGTCAAAACCTCTCCATAACAAAGCAGCCTTTGTCGTCAGTCGGTGAATCAAAATAGCAGTGTCGTCCTGGACTCTGCAATTAGCCATTTTTCGTCCGGTCCGAATCTTAAGACGATGACCCTAATCTGTCAACTGTAATTTGACGGGCATTTCAATAGATCCTCAAAGTTGCAGGAAGCGTCTGCAATCTGGATGGTAAAATGTCGTCAAAATAAATATAAACAAATAAATGAAAAAAGTCTGTTTTAAAGGCTAAGCCCATATAAAAAATAAGTTGAATTCAATAAATAACAGAGATAAATCGAATTACGCTGGTCTTTACGAATCCACATTAAATCAAATCAAGTTTTGCATTACTAACAAAAAAAGGAAATATTTAATACGTCAAATGATAAAGTATGAAATATATAGTAGTGTTTGGTACAGTTGCGTCAACTCACCCAATTGCATAATGTAATTATCATCAGCATTGTTTTGTGAAAGTGAGAGAAAAAAATGAAAAGAGTCGTATATGTTATTTCATATACGACTTTGATGAAATTATCAATGTTGTGCTTTATTGATTTTCTCCTTTTATTCAGATCAAACTTTGTAAAGATAAACGTGATCTTTGAATTTCTTTTTACACTGTCTGTTACCTTGCAAAGGACATTCTCAACTGCAAGAAAAAACAATCAACAATCAATTGTATAGCGAAATCAAATTTCGGTTTTAATCTACAATCAACAATGCGCAAAATAAATTGATTGCTAAAATAGTATATGGTATACTGTCATAAAAATAATACATACATTCCTACATAAGTTGCAAGTAACACAAAACAGAACGACTGTTTGTAATGCTGTACAGACATAACATATTGAAGATTCTTTGAATTCATTATAGAAAATATAATCTTGCACTCTAATTCAAGACGTAAGGGCCACCAAGTGCATTATTATTAGCATGACTATCTGGATACACAAGGTGTCAAGAACATTAACGGAAAATGAAAATTATGGGAACAATTATGATAATAAAAACCATGGTAATTTGTATTTACAATTTTGATTTTGAATACATAATGATAATCTTCATGAAATTTGAATTCATAAGTAGCTTTTGAAATGTATCATCCATCATCAACATACCTGTCTATTCTTAAAAAAAATATTTAGTTATTATATTAACTATAATCTACGATTTACCGAAGAACAATCATCTTTTAAGTTTGATTGCATTGATTAATTGAAATTATGTTCTTTCACCCGTGTCATCCTCCGATTTACAATACTAACAAAGATTGCAGCCCTGTATTTCATGGTAAGTCAGGTCTTAACAACTACCCCGTACATACAATGTCACATCGTTAAGTACTCAAGGTCTAACATCTTGCGGTTTGTAGGGTCTGGTATTTTGTGTTTCATAAGGTCTAGGATCTTGCGGCGGTTCGTAAGGTCTTGGATCTTGAGGTGGCTCGTATGGTCTAGGATCTTGCGGCGGTTCGTAAGGTCTTGGATCTTGAGGTGGCTCGTATGGTCTCGTGTCTTGTGGCGGTTCGTAAGGTCTTGTATCCTGTGACGGTTCGTATGGTCTAGGATCTTGTGGCCGTTCGTAAGGTCTAGTATCTTGTGATGGTTCGTAAGGTCTTACATCTTGAGGTGGCTTGTATGGTCTAGTATCCTGAGGTGGTTGGTAAGGTCTTACATCTTGAGGTGGCTTGTATGGTCTAGTATCTTGTGGCGGCTCGTAAGGTCTTGTATCCTGTGGCGGTTCGTATGGTCTTACATCTTGAGGTGGTTCGTAAGGTCTAACATCTTGAGGTGGCTTGTATGGTCGATTATCTTGCGGCGGCTCGTAAGGTCTTGTATCCTGTAGCGGTTCATATGGTCTTACATCTTGAGGTGGTTCGTAAGGTCTAACATCTTGAGGTGGCTTGTATGGTCTATTATCTTGTGGCGATTCGTAAGGTCTAACATCTTGAGGTGGTTCGTAAGGTCTATTATCTTGCGGCGGCACGTAAGGTCTTGTATCCTGTGGAGGTTCGTATGGTCTAGTATCCTGAGGTGGTTGGTAAGGTCTTACATCTTGAGGTGGTTCGTAAGGTCTAACATCTTGAGGTGGTTCGTAAGGTCTAACATCTTGAGGTGGTTCGTAAGGTCTAACATCTTGAGGTGGTTCGTAAGGTCTAACATCTTGAGGTGGTTCGTAAGGTCGATTATCTTGCGGCGGCTCGTAAGGTCTTGTATCCTGTGGAGGTTCGTATGGTCTTGTATCTTGAGGTGGTACGTAAGGTCTAGTATCTTGCGGTGGCTCGTATGGTCTTGTATCCTGAGGTGGTTCGTATGGTCTTGTATCCTGTGGAGGTTCGTATGGTCTTGTATCCTGAGGTGGTTGGTAAGGTCTTGTATCCTCTGGCGGTTCGTAAGGTCTAACATCTTGAGGTGGTTCGTAGGGTCTAACATCTTGAGGTGGTTCGTAAGGTCTATTATCTTGCGGCGGCTCGTAAGGTCTTGTATCCTGTGGCGGCTCGTAAGGTCTTGTATCCTGTGGAGGTTCGTAAGGTCTAACATCTTGAGGTGGTTCGTAAGGTCTAACATCTTGAGGTGGTTCGTAAGGTCTATTATCTTGCGGCGGCTCGTAAGGTCTTGTATCCTGTGGCGGCTCGTAAGGTCTTGTATCCTGTGGAGGTTCGTAAGGTCTAACATCTTGAGGTGGTTCGTAAGGTCTAACATCTTGAGGTGGTTCGTAAGGTCTATTATCTTGCGGCGGCTCGTAAGGTCTTGTATCCTGTGGCGGCTCGTAAGGTCTTGTATCCTGTGGAGGTTCGTAAGGTCTAACATCTTGAGGTGGTTCGTAAGGTCTATTATCTTGCGGCGGCTCGTAAGGTCTCGTATCCTGTGGAGGTTCGTATGGTCTTGTATCCTGAGGTGGTTCGTAAGGTCTTGTATCCTGAGGCGGTTCGTAAGGCCTAACATCTTGAGGTGGTTCGTAAGGTCTAACATCTTGAGGTGGTTCGTAAGGTCTATTATCTTGCGGCGGCTCGTAAGGTCTCGTATCCTGTGGAGGTTCGTATGGTCTTGTATCCTGAGGTGGTTCGTAAGGTCTTGTATCCTGTGGCGGTTCGTAAGGCCTAACATCTTGAGGTGGTTCGTAAGGTCTAACATCTTGTGGTGGTTCGAAAGGTCTAATATCTTGAGGTGGTTTGTAGGGTTGGTCATCTTGTGGTGGTTCATAAGGTTGGGCTGTTTCTGTTTCGTAGGGTTGGATATCTTCTGGTTCATAAGGACGAACGGTTTCTGGCTCGTATGGTTTAACGTCTTGTGGCGGGATGTAAGGTCGGACGGTTTCTGGTTCGTCTTGTGGTTTATAAGACAAGGGTGTTTCTTGTTCATAGGTTATAACGTTTTCTGGTGTGTAAGGTCTGACATATTGTGGTTCAGAAGGTTGAACATATTGCGGTTCTTCTGGTTTATAAGACTCGTAAGGTTCTTCCGGTTCGTTAGGTCGTTTGGTTACTGGTTCATACGGTTGCACGTCTTCTGGTTTGTAAGGCTGAACATCTTGCGGCTGGTAAGGTTTGACATAGCTATCTACCACTTTCGGTGTGGTAGGCTCCGATTCATATGGTGCAGGATAAACTGGTGCTTGTGGTCTGTCACCCGCTGTTGCCTGTTGCTTGAGGATATCCACATCCTGTCTCAGTAGACGCGTATCTGTCTCAAGGCTCTTCAGTCGTGTTTCTATATCATCCACATCGTCTGTCAGGATTGCAACTGTTTTACAAAAAATAAAAGTCGTATAAACATGGCAGTGATTCGATCCGTTACTGCCGCGAAATATCACGCAATTGGAAATAATTACTTAAAACAGTCAATTTGTCTTAAACCATAGCTCCAATTAGGTAAACCCTTGTCTGTTCGCACTTTCTTGCACAGAAAGACTCGACAACCTGACTAACTGAAAAAGAATACTAAGAAGAAGAAAAAAACTATGACGTAACTTGCATGGGAAGGACTACCAAAGAAAATTTTCCACACTTTCTAGCCAAACCGCTATCCCTACCCTGGAAAATATCCCAGTTGCGACCTGGGGTCGTTTCATTGAAATGACCTGTCGGACGTTTTATCCGGCAATTACCATAGAAGCAGTGCTTCGTAGCTAGAAAAAGAGAAGATATTGAATATCATTCATTTTCTTTCCTAGAATGGTAGAAAGAGCTATCCCTAATTGGTTTATGATCATACCAAGGTATGTATCAATTAAGAACTCGATAGAAGAGACCTGCGGGTCATAGATATTCAGTTCGCTTCTCGCCACCCAGGCACAGGGGACGAAAAAGAATAAAATAACATACCAAATAAACACACTTACCTTCATTATTGATAATATCTAGGCCATCACGAAGAGTCTCAACAAAATTTGCCAGCTCTGCCAAACCTTGATAAAAGAATAAAAAACGTGTAAGAATAAAAAAACGTGTTTTTTTTCATTAAACGTCACTTGGTTAGCATAAACGTAGGATTTCATGAAGAATAAAACAGCTCGCCAGAAATCGTTTTTATTTTAATGAAGGGAGATGAGTGAAGCACACGGACATTTCAATGAAAACAATCTGTTAAAGAACAGTACGAACTGAAATATAATGCAGCGTTCATACAATAATTGTTTACCCATGGGGATGAATAAGTTCTTAAGTATGTTCTAGACCATATTCCATCATTTTGCAGCGCCGCAAATGAAATTAAATTAAAATTGTGACTCCATTGAAACTATCGGACTTCGAACGGGGGGGGGGGGGGGTGGCCCAAGCCGTTTTATGTGTCAAATATTAGAGTTAAGCAATGCAATTGACATTCTATTCAGTGTTGTTCGTAGTAATGGCCAGTAAAACACTGCAGCACTGTGCTGTCTGTGTTGTTTTCATTATATTGAATATATTGTACGAAAATACGGCCTTCAACATCGATCAAATTAAATACATGTAGAAAATACCTGTCAAAGGGTTAGAAGGAAGGAAGACGGTGGTACATGTTAGGCCGCACGCAGAGGGCGCCGGACAACATTTCATTGGTTCGGGGCAGTCTGTATCTTGAAAACAGTTGTCGACGCAGATATTGTTTCCTCCGTATGCGATGTTGGGATGTACGGGACATATGCCTGGTCTAGTATCTTATTAAAGGAGAGATCATAGAAAAAAAATCAAATTTGATAAAGGATTCTGCTGAAAATATTTGAAGTCTTTTAATGATTGTGGGAAGAGACAGAAAAGGGTATTACAGGGCTGAGCTATAGTGAAATACCAATCATGATGAACGGAAACGATAAACCAAGAAAAAACTTCAAAATTGTATGATAAAATGCCAATGGCGCTCATTGAAATCAGTGCTAAGATAGAATATCAAGTATTTTTCAAAACTATTGAAAAAGGGATCATTGAGTTTAGTAATAAAGATTAAAGCTGTACTCTCCAACATAATGCGAGCGCGAAGCCATTTCTTTCCTTGCAATTTGTGAGAGGTCCATATTCATATTTATCTTCGAACTCTTCCTCCTCCCATTTAACTCTCTTTATCTTGCTTCATGCTGTTTTGACCAAACTCACATATTGCAGCACAGTCATCCTCATCCCCTCCATCAGGACAATCGATGACGTCATTACACACTTGGTACAGAGGTATACAAGATCCGTCTCGACATCTGAAACCATCTTCAGAATTACACAGATCTGAGACGTGGATAGGTTTGATAAGGTACATGTAAGATATGATAACTTCCTTACGCTAATTGAACTAATGGAGTGAGGTATATGCCTTGGATATAAAAGAGACCATATATTTTTTTCATCGTTGCTACTGAAGAAAATCAAATTTTGCGAAATATTGGCATATCAACTGTCATAAACAAGTCGGGACAGAAAAGAAACAGTTCAAAATATTAACCATATTGTCTCCGTCTCCAGCAAAGGTCCCACTTGTGCATTACAAAGAACATTACTTGAGATCTTATCTGAAATTGTGTTGGGCAATGTTAAGCAGTGATTACTGACAACAATGGGCCAAGCATATAAAATCATTTGCTTGGCTTAGATGAATATTGTGTACAATACTCTAATCAGTGGAAATTAGACCATCAAGACACGGGATGATGACACCACATGGCAGTTGGCTCAAGCAAGGACCTATTACGTTCAAGTGAGCATGACGTGGCGATTGGACCAATGGGCGGAAATCCCAGGGGGGGGGGGACAGGGGGGACGTGTCCCCCTACTCAAAATAGTAGGGGGGGGGGACAAAATATCAAATGTCCCCCCCACTATTTTGGGTCTTTGGTGATGCTAAGAAATATATCACTCAAAATGGGAATAAAACGAGATGACTTTTTTTTTTGCTTGTCAAATATATTTTCGTCGAAATGACCTTAAATTTTAGATAATAGCCTCTTTTTTTGCTTATCAAATTTTCCAGACGCTTGTCCCCCTACCTTTTGGGAGAGATTTCCGCCCCTGATTGGACCACATTAATAGTTGATCGCGTGGATTTACCAACGATGGTATGAGACAATTCGTAAATTAGACCATCTGCTAGTAGAACAAATGATTACAAACCACCAAATCGCCCAACAATATTACATGAATTCGGTGTTGAAAATTCAGCTGATTCGGTGTATTGTCTATTTGAAATGCGATAAGTGTAATTCTGTATAACAGTGGATAGTGTTACATTGAGTCATAGCACCAGCACCGAAGTTGAGATTACTCGGGTGTATACTCACTAAATCCGCATCGTTCTACTGCTTCATCTGACTCATCGGGACAGTTAGCTCGATCATTGCAGACAAGCGCTGAATATATACAACTCCCATCGTCACACTGTAATAGAAGGTAAGCTATATGGCGTTATAATCCCATGGTATCATAATATTACCCGTTTTAAATATTTTAAAGATAATCAATTCTAGTTATATTTGCAATGTCAACATTCATATTTTATTTTGAAAATTATTAATTCAAGCCACTATGACAAAAGCAGTCGTCATCCAGTTATGTCATATGTCAGTTTGTCTCTTATTTTCCGATTTAGTTACTTCATGATAACTTTTCTTGTAAATACTTGTTGTATGTATTTAAATTTGTATCGGTGAGGAATGGTCTTTAGGAGGATAAAGAAAAAGATGTATCATTATTTGTATTAGCCTTCTATCATTGATATGTACTTTGTCTGTTCTTTGAAACCATACCTTGTATTGAAGAAATTCTGACCAAATTTAAGTTCAAACACTATCCTTAAAGTGCTCCTTTTAAGCTGATTATAGCTTGGTTGATAAAATCATCTCATATCCTTTTTGGTGAAGATCAACAATTGATATTCTTACCTCAAACTCATCAGGTTCACATGTAGAAACGATCCGACAGTTACCAGTTTGCTCATCTGCATCGCTATATGGACAGTCGGACTAGCAGGATGAAAAAGAATATTTCACAGAGTAACTGAAGTAATTGTTTCAGATAAGCATGATAATTCGGGAATTGTTCAGCAAACCGTTATCGTACGATACTCATTTATTGATGCATTTTTTTAAAGCATCGTCCATTTATTTATAGTGGTCTTCGATATGATATAGAACGCATCTTCTAGCTCACAGCAGAGTAAAAGATAAGTTTCATTTGGATGATCACCCGTTGAGAAGAGTTTTATTTTCGTATTATCGCACGAACAAAAAGCCTTATGGTTAATTTAGAATTATTTTAGCCTAGTGATTGGCCTATTTTCGTTGTCAGAGGGGCAACGGACACCAATGAAAAAATGGTTGTGAAAATTAACTAAAACATGCCGTCCACTACGCAATTTTGTTGCGATACAAACTAGTTCGAGCCTCCCTAAGATATAAAAGCAATTCCAAGTCCAAATCGTAAGGACGTCATCATCGGCTGTGACCTGAAACTTTTGAACTTTACTCTGACCACTGAGCTTACCGCAAAAAAAGTTTTATTATTCTTAACATTTGCCCGAACTTACAATGAAATATTCTTACTTCTTAGAACTTTTGAAGTTAGTGCAAAATTCGATGTATTAGACAAATCGCGTCTCATCGGATGGCATAGTATGCGCTTGACTTTAGTCTGGATATATCCACCTCTCCTCATCAGTTTTTAAAGTTTTTTTTAATAGTTTTGATGTGAGAACTAATAAAAATGCTTAGATCGACAATATTAATGAACATTTGGGTGGCGCCCTCTTAGTATTCATACCTTTCCGTTACAGAGGAGGTCACGTGATATGCAGGTACCATCCGGGCACTCAAAAAACAATGGCAGTCCACATACGATGGAGAGTGGGCTCGTTACAGGATACGGAGATTCAGTTGGTACAATTGGTAGCGAACAATCGCGTTCATCTTCCCCCTGGGAACAATGCGGGTATCCGTCACATATATTCGAAGCCGGTAAACACTGACCATCTCGGCATTCAAACTCAGATGCTAAGCAGTTAGTCAGAGGACATTCAATCTCGTCTTCCCCTCCGGAACAATGCGGGTATCCGTCACATATATCCGAAGCCGGTAAACACTGACCATCTCGGCATTCAAACTCGGATGCTAAGCAGTTAGTCAGAGGACATTCAATCTCGTCTTCCCCTCCGGAGCAATGCGGGTATCCGTCACATATATCCGAAGCCGGTAAACACTGACCATCTCGGCATTCAAACTCGGATGCTAAGCAGTTAGTCAGAGGACATTCAATCTCGTCGTCCCCTTCGGAACAATGCGGGTATCCGTCACATATATCCGAAGCCGGTAAACACTGACCATCTCGGCATTCAAACTCGGATGCTAAGCAGTTAGTCAGAGGACATTCAATCTCGTCGTCCCCTTCGGAACAATGTGGGTATCCGTCACATATATCCGAAGCCGGTAAACACTGACCGTCTCGGCATTCAAACTCCGATGCTAAGCAGTTAGTCAGAGGACATTCAATCTCGTCTTCCCCTCCGGAGCAATGCGGGTATCCGTCACATATATCCGAAGCCGGTAAACACTGACCATCTCGGCATTCAAACTCGGATGCTAAGCAGTTAGTCAGAGGACATTCAATCTCATCTTCCCCTCCGGAGCAATGCGGGTATCCGTCACATATATCCGAAGCCGGTAAACACTGACCGTCTCGGCATTCAAACTCTGAAGGCTGACAGTTCGTCACTGGACACCCAACTTCGTCTTCACCTGTGTTAAAAATATTAAAGGAAAAATTGTTAAGTATTTAGGTAAAACGTGATATACCATTTACTGAAATGTACTTGAAACTACTTCTAATTGTTCTTCGAGCTCTCCATTAGTCTTACAGTGACAAGATGTGTTATCCATATGAATTCTATACGACACGATTTATGCAAGGGTTATTCCTAGCTAGCCTTAACGCTTCCACATTTCATACATCATGAAAACTAATTCTGTTATAATGCAATAAATATTCCTCTGAAAAACTATTGATGAAAATGTTCACGGAATTAATATCTATTTTGCCGTGGTGATGGTGACGACTGTTATAGAACGCCTTTAATAGAAAATATCAAACGGGAAAAATGCTGCAGAAAATATCCATGTCGGGAAAGAATAAATTATGCCTAATTAAAATATGGATGTATAGCTCAAATAAAGAAAAAAAAGAAGTTGACGAGGAGTTTAATAGTGCTTTATATCATCATGCTATAAAGACAATTTAAGTGCACCTCTAAACATAATGAAGCGCTCCTGGTGTATTAAGACATATAATAATAATAATAGCCAATTTTTATAAAGCGCTTTTCCCAGAATGGCCCAAAGCGCCTTACAACACATTACCCTGGTCATTGGATTCATTTCAATCAAGCACGAAAAGTACACAATTTCCACTCCCTGGGGAGCATTCCTTGCATTCGTCGCAGCCACATTATGGCGCTGGCAAAATCAAACTTACAATATTTTTCGCCTCCTACCGGGTACCCATTTAGCACCTGGGTCGAGAGTGGCAAAGTGTGGATTAACGCCTTGCCAAAGGACGCTAGACCGTGGTGGGATTCGAACACACGACCCTCTGTTTACAAGGCGAGGGTCAGAACCACTACACCACGGCTCTTCCACGGCTCTTCCCGAACACGATAAAAAAAACCCACTGAACTAGTAAACACTCCTTCGCCAAATGGAGGAAACTAAAATAACAAATTTGATCCGCACACTTACCATTCACTGGACACTCTCTGATGCCATTGCATACTACAGCACACACCTGTCCATACATACACTTGACCGTCCCAGCTGCTTTGCATACAGGTATAGGATCAATGATTGGACATCTTGATTCATCGGACCCACCATCATCACAGTCAATCTACAAAAAAACAATATTGAAATTGTAAATAATAGAGTAATAGCACTTTGTGTATTAGGGACGCACCATTAGATACCGGGGGGGGGGGGGGGGGGCTGGAATCTTGGATTGATGCAATATTTTTTCCTTTCTTCTTTGAGTAAAGCTTTTTTTTCCTCAGTCCATTTTAATGCCCCTTTAAGATGATTTGTCAATGGACCAAGTTTCTTATTTTACTTTGATGTTGATTTTTTTTTTGCTCATACAGCAAGTCGATTTATTTTTGAAAAACTTCCAGCCCCACTATAGATATATAATGGTGCGTCCCTGAAGTTTGTCTTAATCTGTCTGCCACTTTCCCATCAAGGGCCTTTTGGGCTGGCGAAAACGTTTAAGACGACCAAACTTCATGTGCCGGCACAGATCCAATCAGAACCGACCTAAGTCTGGTTCAAATATGATACTAAGGCTTTTGCCTCCCTGTCCCCTTGTAATTTTTGTTTAAAGAAAGCCCTCCCCCTTCGCTGGTATAACTTTGATACGCCCCTGTGCTTGTCCGACTCCATTTGCTTACCACATTGTCACAGAACTTGGTATCCAGAATGCACGTCCCGCTGTCGCACTGGAATTCATTCGGACCGCATCCACAGTCCTCCTCGTCCTCTCCCGAAGGACAGTCCCGAATACGTCCGTCACAGCGCCACTCTTCAGGGATGCATTGCCCGGTATGGCAGCGGAACTCTTTCTTCTTGCAACAATCTTGGTTTTCATCTTCACCTGTACCAGAAGTGTAAAATAGGGGAGCAGACATCTAGTAATGGGAAAATTTTCAAACAATCGAAGCGTAGGAGCAAAAATATTGACATAATGATAAAAAATCTGATTTATAGATATATTTGATATAAGATGATTCATAATTATTTCACCCGTTTTTGGTTTTCCTTCCCTTCATTGTCTCCTTTTTACCCCCCCCCTTGGTCTTAAATATAGCCCAATAACTTTACCTCTCTGCCCACTGAACATTTTAATGTTTTGTTTAGTGTTTTTGTTTATGCAAAATATAATGTGTGTGCAGATTCATTAGCCTGAAAGGATTAATTTTTCTCTCAGATTGATACCTAAGGGACAGTTGTCAACTCCATCACAGACCCAATTTTTAGGTATACACGAATCGTCTCCACACTGGAACTGGTCGTCATCACAGTCCACAATGACGTTACAACCAACTGTCTCATCTTCGCCATGGGGACAATCACTCTAAGATATATAATATGAAATTACAAATGAAAAAAAATCTTAGTATTTTCATGAAGAGTATCAACGTATGACGTCATCTATTTTCCTTCTTGCATGTCAGCGATTGATTATTTTGGATTGAATATCATGAAATACCTCCAAAAATGCCCCGGCCAATTTTGTTGGAATCAGTCCGTTGGGGTCCAAGATATTACCTCGTGAATACATAATTAGCCCAATTGAAACCGATGTATTTTTGGTCCGTTTTGAAATGTTATGAACCAGACAAATAATAAATTGACATCTATGGTGTAATGTAAAAAAAAATGAAGTGCCAAAAAAGGCGCCTGATTGAGACCAAGACATTGCCTATAATTTTCAATGAGCCTAACCCAGGATACAAGTGCATTCATGTTGTATACCCAATATAATTGTGAATGATCTCACGTAAAAAAAACAAGCGCGTTGTTTTATGCCCATGATTGTAAGAATAATTTTATACAAGTTTTAACCAAGTTTAAATTTTAAACAAATTGTTTTAAAAAGTTAAAACATTTCTGCGTTTAAACAACTAATAGTGACGGGTCAAAGGAACGTGCTTTTTTATTTACTGTGTATCACATTCACATGATATTTTCCAAGAAACAAAGGAAACAGTCATTAATTAATGGCAACATTCATTAAAGATCAATAGATTTGTGAATTTATCACAACAATATAGAATGTAATGGCATATTGTACTGCACCGTCAAATAAATCAAGCAATCATGTGAAATTAATTAAAAACATGATCGCGCATATACATGCATGAAGATAACCATTATTATATATCCCCACCCAATCAATTCAAATGTCCGGCTTCCTTTTCTCATCAAGCTCTCAGTTTGCCACTTTATTCGTGATAAATTGTAATATATAGAGGTGTGATTCTAAATACTTGTCAGTACATTTATTTCCTTTATGTACCTGACCGTCGCAAACCCAAAGGCGGATGACACAAGAGCCGGTGTCACAGCGAAATTCGTCCCCCGGACAAACGTGTTCATCGCATCCTCGCTCGTCCTCCCCTCCCTGGCAGTCCTCAAGCATATCACACCGCCAGAAGGTTGGGATACACCGTCCACTCCGGCATTGGAAGCGATCAGCGCTGCACTGATTCATGCTACATTCCTCTTCATCCTATAAACACATTATTTTGAAAAAAAAGTATTACTCATTCCTCATAAAAAAAATTATCTGATCGATCCTTGCTTAAAGTACTCCCAATCCTAACCAAGATTCTACCAACCGAAATGGAAAGAAAAAATAATAACACATTCAAGTGGATTTTTCGGTTAAAAGTATATAACAATAACTTGTAATTAAAGGGGTACTCCGGTCTGAAAATATTTATATTTAAATGAATAGAGTAATATTCACAAAGCAAATTGCTGAAAATTTCATCAAAATCGGACAACAAATAACGATTTTTTTATTTTGAAGTTCAGCAATATCTTGTGAAAATAGTTATATGCACTTCATCGTGAATAATCATTAGATGGGCTGATGATGCCACATCCCCACTTTCCTTTTTTGTAGTCTTACATGAAATCATAATTGTTTAATGTTTTCATACATGTGTGAATAATGTATCTCCTTTATATTGAAGTTGCAGCAATGAATATCTATTGCACTAAATCAGCTGTCAATCCATTTTTTTTCAGTTCTTGGTAGAAAAAAATTGAATAAACCCAATTTCATTTAATAAAATAGAAAAGAACAAGTGGGGACATGACATCATTAATTTGCCAACTTTATATATATATATGAAGATATGTCTAAAAGTGTTACACCAGAATAATTCAAATCTTTAAAATGCTATAACTTTGTTATTCCTTTGCTGATTTTGATCACATTTTCAGTGTTTGTCTGATTTTCTTTATCTGTTAAAATCAGATTATTTTCCGCCCGGAGCATCCCTTTAAGGAAGCAGATCTGGATGCGAATTAGTTCAACCCTTTACAATAATTATAAGCTAAAGGTCATATACACTAAAGGCAATGACCACTCCAATACAGTAAACCACGAAGCTACTAGGTAGCTCCATGGTGTAATTGAAACTAGCAAACAAAAATTTTCTTCAATACAATTTGTGAATATGGGACAGATCTAGTATTAATCAGAAGGGGCGGGAGGGACCAGGTACAAAAACTGGAAAAAATCAGATGGATCAGGGGCAGGGGCGGAAATCTCTCCCAAGAGGTGGGGGGGGAGGGACAAGGGGCTGGAAAATTTGACAAGCAAAAAAAATGTTATCACCCCAAATTTAAGATCATTTCGACGAAAATAAATTTGACAAGCAAAAAAAAAAAGTTATCAACTCCAAAGTAAGGTCATCTCTTCCTAAAATACTTGTTTTATTTCGATTTTGAATGGTGTATTTCTTACCATCATAAAAGACCACAAATGTTAGGGAGGACATTTGATATTGTGTCCCCCTACTCTTTTGAGTAGGGGGGACACGTCCCCCAGGGATTTCCGCCCTTGATCAGGGGTGTCTTTTGCCCCCTCCCTGTCGGATCCGCTCCTGACTTACCATGCGATCACTGCAATCGTAAGATCCATCGCACACGAACTCGGCGAGGAGACACGACCCATCGGTACAGAGGAATCCTTCGCATTGGACTACCATACATGCATCATCCGTCTCGTCGTAGGCATCGAAGTCGCAATCATTGACGCCATCGCAGACCTCACCCAAAGGGATACATTCCTGACTCGTTGCACACCGGAACCCAGGGACATCGGATCCCGGTGGCATGCAATCTGACATATGAAAAAATTGAAAAATTGGGTTAAAAACCTTACTGAAACTATACCGTCTCAGGATATAAAAAAACAGCTATTATGTACAATTTATTATATTGAGATTTTCTTCAAGCTCTTTCTTGTTCATGTTATGTGTAGGGTTTGTCCTGGGATATCAATATTTTCTTTTAAATTTGTATTACCTTGATATTATGCTAATTTATTCAATCTGAATGTGATTTAGATATTTGCTGACGCCACTGTATACTGGTTTCTTTTTAAGCTGTCTCCTTATTCATACGTCAATTCTTGTGTTTTCCTCTGTATATCCATGTGTTTTATGAATGTAATGAGTTGAATTCAATAAAGGAGTGAATGAATTAAAAGTATCGAATGTTACATTGAATTGTGTGTTTTCGAGTTTATGAATAAATAGGATACAATCACAATGGGCCGCGAAACAGTTTTGAAGGGGGGGGGGGGGGATTGACCATGCGAAAATTTAATCAGAAGGTCATGTTTACGTTTTTGTACATGGTTTGGGAAAAAAAGTAAGGGAGGTGGGGGGGGGCAAAGCCCACCCAACCTTCACCGTTTCCGCGATCTCAGATTCATTTCACTTCAGTGAAAAGAGAGTGAAATAAGAGAGTGAAAACAATAGAAATTATCCAACCAGTGACAAAAGCCTCCTGAAAAACTGAACAACTATAGAAAATATGATAAATTGATAATCATGTCACTTCTCGACGCAATCATACAAAGAAACTCACTTCCGAATGCATTTCTCTTGCCAAGGTCGATCTCATTGCCGATGTCCATCGGTTGATCTCTCCAGATCTATAAAATTCAAAGATGGATCAATAAAACACAATTTACATGCAGACCTTCTTTTATTACTCTTCTACATTATTAAAGGAGAATGAAACCTTTGAAACGAAAAAGCTTGTGTCTGTGAAAACAGAAAAAATCAAAGAAACAAATCAACGAAAGTTTGAGAACAATTGAATGAGTAATAAGAAAGGTATGAGCATTTGAAGTTTAGATCATTAATGTAATGTTGATTCTCCAATTTGCAATGTGACAAAGATGTGTGATATCACATGTGAACAACTTTCCCATTGTTTTTGTATATATTTCACTTAAAATGCCTCTTCTGTCACATCTATCAGTATTCAGTAGATCATTAATTCTTTCTATAGAAGGGCTTCACAGATTTTCAAAGATTTTCGTTGATGTGACAATTGCGTAATCATTTTGTAAAATACAGCTCTCTAATTTCAACCTTTTCAATGATCTGTTCAAACATAGAATATAGACACCTCGGATTATTATGACAATGCATCAAGAATGGAAGTCATAATGAACACGTATAGAAAACAATGAATTCAATTATTTGATACGTATTAGGTCATATGAATAAAACTGTCATAACTACAACCTCTGGAAAGCTTCTTCTTGCTTACCGGTTGTTTCTTGGGTGAGCCTTTCCAACTTTCAGTCAATTCAACAGGCTTACTTAAAACGATGGAGATAGTGCACTGTAGAGCCATGAGAACGTGGAAGAGAGCCGCCATTTTCTTCTAAGATCAAAGAGGAAAATGGCAGCCGAAAAAATGACAAAACTATAGATTGCAATGTCCTTTTTTGAATCCTTCCCGCGCTCCTCATCCGACGGCGGTTTTTCTACCAAATCTGTGGAGGTTTTCCATTTAGCCGCGCCCTACAGCATACGTGAGGGTGTTATGCCAACTTAATTGGACGCTCATTCCTTACTCATTGTGTGTAGGTTCTTGCCCTTATTGTACCAGGTGTTACTGACATTGCACCGCATGCAAATGTAATTGTCTCTTTCATGCTAAGAATGCGCGGTGAATTGCTGAACGGTTGAATGCTTGACTGCGTCGTCTGTATAGTCGTCTACGAACACATGCACAGAACATGGTGAAAACGGTGATGGCAAGTTGGACGCTGCCATTTCCCGATCGAGTGTAACGTAATTTTACTAGAAGAATAAATTAATGATTCGTCTTTCTTGCAGCCATTTAGCTGTTGCATTCTGAACTTTAACCAATTAAGGGGAAAGAGTTTTCATGAGGAAAACCTTAAGGTCGATCGTTAGGCCAGCATGAAGTCACTGATATTTATATTTTCCTTGCTGATTCTGATCATTTGCTGTTACGGAATAGACGATTGCACCAGACCAAGGCGATTCTTGAGGCGTGGCACTCCGGTGAGATTCGACTTTAAAATTAAACGTGCTTATCCGTCATATTAAGCTTTATGTTACTAGTGTTCTTTTTATCAAATAAAACATAGTTAGAAAAGTATTTTTCTTTACACTTTTTCTCAAGACGAGTGATGAAAACATCTCACTCTACATGACTCTTACATTATAACCAATACCAATGACAAATCAAAGGTATTTATAATACCATGTTATACAACGACGTCAATAAAAGAAAGATCTTTGAGTAGAAGAAATAACCAGTTGTCTCACGATGTAACAAACGTAGTAGGAAAGATTTTTTTTTTACAAAATAACGAAATGTTGATTCCCAGATTATTTTAAATACTGATGAGTGTGATGTTGGTCTATTTCTCCAAACTTATAATTTTCTGGTTTAAAATTTCCTTTGCAGCTGGAAAATAAAAGATCAACAAAGTTACGAGTACTTCGTCATCTGGATAATGGTAAGTGTCTTAAAATGAAACATCAAATCCAGGAGGGGGGGGGGGACCTCAAAATGTGGATATTTCAGTTAATCGACTGAGTGTTATATAGATCTTATCATTAACTGGTTCTAAAAAAAATCATGCTCAGATTCAATTGGTATAATGATAAAAACAACTATTTTATGGAACAAGAAAATTGATATTCCTCTATATTCTTAAATCAATTATGACAGGGTACATAAAATATGGTTATTGGTTTCCTTCTTGACGATTAGCCATCTATACCATGATAGAATTGAATCCGCAGTACTTATACTTTTTGCAACATTCTGGTATTGGTTTGATACTATGATATTTATCTGAATATTACGAACTTTTCTTAATGGTTTCATATTTGTTGCAAAATATGTGTCGTTATAGATATCAGGTATGACTGCATTAACAAAGTTTCACTTTCTTTAGGCCTTAAAAGGAAGCTTCGGGCTGCAAATATTGATACATAAATAAAAATAGTAAAATTCCTAAAGCAAAACACTGAAAGATTCATCAAAATCTGATAACAAATAGTGAAGTTATTGAATTTTAAACTTTATCAATATATTGTAAAAACATTTATAGGCACGTCGTCATGAATATTCATTAGATGGACCGATGATGTCATATCCCCACTTACCTTTTTAAGTTATTAAATTAAATAATAATTGTTTAATTTTTTCATTCATGTGTGAAACATATGTCTCCCTTGTAATGAAATAGGTTGCAGCAATAAATATCTAATGCACTCAATCGGTTGTTATTCCAATATTTTTGGTTCTTGAAGGAAAAACAAATGATTAAACTTAATTTTATATAATGAAATACAAAATAACAAGAGAGGCAATGACATCAGTAGTTTGCCTACTGAATATTCATGAAGACATGCCTAAAACTTTTCACCGGAATAATGCAGAAAATGGCACAACTTTGTCATTCTTTACCTGATTTTGATCAAACTTTAAGTGTTTTGTTTTTCTGATATTTCGTAATCTTATTTCGTAATCATGTTACTTTTAGTCTGGAGTACCCCTTTCAGAATGAAAACTCGATAATGCTTATGATGACTCTGTGTAAAAATGGCAGCTCTAGGCAAAAATGGCAGAGGTAATAATGGCAGAGGTAAAAATGGCAGAGGTAAAATGGCAGAGGTATAAATGGCGGCGGTAGAAATAGCTGAGATAAAAATGGAAGAGGTTTTAAATGGCCAGTCTTAAACCCCCGTGGAAAAACTCCAAAAGTCCCTCTAAGTACAGTAGATTAATAGGAAAGGGTTTGAGAAGAAAATTGGAATTATAATGTTGGACTAATGGAAAGGGTAACATTTTAAAATCATACTGTTCATTTTCTGTACCAAATTGATAACACTAGAGTTGGCATTTTTTTTCCTGGACTAACATGCACGGCCTTCTCATGTTGAAGCACACTTTGGATCCCAAGTATTGTACTAAATTCATTAAAAGGGGAATTTACACTAACATATAGTTTATTGTAGAAATAGCAGAAAATAATTAAAATGATATTGATGAGGGTCTTAGCGAACCTTTAAATTTTAACGGTGATGTCATTTGCGAGCAGTTTTTCCCATATATGGTGTAATAAAAAATATGAATGAAATTTCATTTTCTGAAAAAAAGGAAAATGGTTATCATTGTACTTTAAGTACGTCAACATACAAATCATTTCACATCCGCTCCTGAAAGATATTTTAGCAATCATCAACCACTGATTAAAAATTGATAAGTATACATTTTTGGTGCATAGAATACAGTGCAGCTACTTTACAATGACGTCATAAATCAAAAACTCAAACTTCTAATAGCTTTCTTAATCTTTGATGGGTTTCCGCAAACCTTCACCACCAATATATTTTTCTGCTATTCTAACAGTTAACCAGTTTACTCAGAGTGTATTTCCCCTTCAAAACTGGTTGATAGAATGGTACCTAAGAAACACCTAAATCCCCAAATCACTACACATTTCAAAATTCATGCGGTAACCGTTACCATAGAAACTAGCTTTGGAACCTGACATCCACTTGGACTAGCTAGCTGCAATGAGGTATTGCTCTGAAAACCTGAACGCTAGTTGCTATTATATAATTTACATTAAACTATATATGTATCATATCAACATCTATTCGGATCTATTGTGATGTTGAAATATGAAAAGAATACTTTTATTACCGAACGTTTAATTTTTCTGTTATCCAAGTTTTGCAAGTGGCTCAAAGAAATCCTGAACTTGTCTATTTCAGTGTGTTAACGGTAGCGCACATTGGTGTTCACATTAAAATTCGTTTGGTATGTTGTGATGAAGTGCTGTTACATTACGATCTGGCCAACATAAATCCTTTCATCGCTCACTAATTGAAATCATTTTGGCATGAAAATGTTTGAGTTTAACCATATCAACGATAAAGTATAGACCTAAAATGGAAAAAAATCAAAATAACATCTAATCAGTTCATAATACTCATTTTGTTGATAGGAGTCTATCTATTACCTCTGATATTTTTACCTCTGCCATTTTACCTCTGCCATTTTTACCTCTGCCATTTTTACCTCTGCCATTTTTACCTTTGCCATTTTTACCTCTGCCATTTTTACCTCTGCCATTTTTACCTCTGCCATTTTTACCTCTGCCATTTTTACCTCTGCCATTTTTACCTCTGCCATTATTACCTCTGCCATTATTACCTCTGCCATTATTACCTCTGCCATTTTTACCTTTGCCATTTTTACCCGACACCCTTATGATAAGCAGGGATTTTAATGGCTAGAGCAAAAGAATGCTATCAAACCAATTGGTATGTGTTAAACAAAGGTTGTCATTGGTATTGGCAATCTAAAGCTTGCCTGAGTTACGTCTGATCTAGAAACAAGAAACACAAGATAAATATTATTCAGGTGTATTGTAGTTCATGCAATGAATCCTGATAAAAAATTAATCAAAGTAAATTTTTTTAGCATTTTTCCGCTCTGACACACTGCAGATTGGTTATTCTTTAGGACCAAAGATAAACGGTTAACTTAATATGACCATTGTTGAACACAGGAGCGGATCCATAATTTTCTAAGGGGAGGTGGCATTTTAACAGAAAAAAATAACAACCCCCCCCCAAATAAAAAAGGTGATTTATGTCAGGAATAATTTAAGGCAAAAAAGGGTCGTGACTACAAAATGGAGGTATTTTTTGGGGGGGGGGGACTTACGAGAGAAAAGTCATCACTTGAATATGAGCGGCATATTCCCATTACAATTATTTTCTATGACTCTTAAAGGCCGGGGGGAGGGGGCACGGGCCCAATGTGCCCCAACTGGATCCACCACTGATGGAACAAAACAAAATTAAACATTTAGGGTATTTTTTCTGGAAAAAAACAAACACACCTTACAGATGAGGTTGGTTGGGAGGTAGAATGCCCAAGATAGTCAAACTTTTACTTCTAGTCCAACCACTTGCTACCCTTACATTATCAGTCCATAACATACCGAGATATTTCTCAATCTAGTAATCGTGACTCCATCTTTTGCCATAGGACTAATCTGAAAGCAAGGATGAAAATGAGAATTCCAATGTTACCGTCGTATTCTTATGTCTAAGAAGGGTCTTGGATTATTATGTCAAAACCAAATGTGTTGTATACAAGAACACCTCTCATTTTTTCATACGTTCTTTCATTGCCACTTTTATAGTTTATGTTGTGTGTGTGTATACTGACTTCATCTGTTCGTTTGAATTTCTTTTAAATATCAAGTTCGATCAGCAAACTTTTCAGAGATTCAAATAACAACGAGACAGGGTTCACTGGTAAGTGTTTCAAATTTTCCCTCATCCCACTTCTTCTGATCGTTTGTTATCTTTGTTATCAGTACAGCTACCATCTTTGATGTAATCAGGACCCTACATTAAAATATGCAGGCATTCCCCCCTTAAAAAAAACAGATGAAACTAAGGTAAACAAGAACTATACATCATTTTCCATGATTTCAGTGATTTATTACCTACTGTGCATACAATTTGTGAAATATAAATGTCCAATAACGAACTGCTTAACAGCCCTTCTCACGATGACGATCATATGACCAAAGTGACTAATATGAAGAGAATGTTATTCAGATGACAATAACGGTCACCTGTTAGTGAATTCATAATACAATCGATGAATGTCCATCTCTTCATAGGTCAATGCCCGAAGATGCAATACCATAAGTCCATTAATATGCTAATATACTAATGAAAAATTTCACATTTTTTTTAATGGCTGCCACTTCATTAATTTCTTTGACAAGATCGGCGCTGCTTACCACCAAATCAAATTGTTAAGAATTGTTTGAAGTTTGTGGATAAGGTTTCTAAACATACTAAAGCTGGGTAGTAAAGTTTTTTTTTTGACACGTAGTTCAGGCCTTAGATGCTCATATTCATTTGTTCCCCCTCTTATAATGTTTTTCTTTCAGTCACCGAAACCACCCGCATACCCATTCCAATGTCCACCTCGATCATTTCAATGCGAGAATGGTAAATGTATCCCGTCTCGTCAAGTCTGTGATGGTCGTCTATACGATTGCCAAGGCGGAGAGGTAAGAAACTATTCCAGTCTCTTTATTAATCATGTTAAATGCATGGGGCAAAGAACTGTAAAAGGGTGCATAAAACTGAGGGTAGTGTATCCGGGATATGCCATTTAAAAAACACACCTTTTTTCTCATCAATTTTCAGGCAAGCAAAACAGCAACAGCAGAAGCAGCAGCAACAACAACAAAAGTGTGTGTGTGGGGGGGGGCAGTATCATTCTACAATTTTGTTTTGATTGGGTATGCATAGATCATTACACTCTTTTTAAGGCACCATTGACCCTTTATTTTTCAAGAGACACAAACAGTGAGGAAGAAAACTCAAAGAGGACAAAAGAAGGATGTACTATGGTATCAAAGGCAAAGTCTTTGACAATATCTTTTATTAACTTAGTAAATCTATCCAATTTTGGTGGTCATATCAGCCCCATCTTTCTTAAGCCATGTTAATTTACGATTTGAATTTCATTGATCAAATACATACTTTAGCTATATATAGCAGGGAACCCATACTAACAAGCTTTCCTTTCCAGTGGAATTCCCTCTTTTCATTTCTGTATATTATATTTTTGTGTTTTGCCTTGCATCGTAACTTTTGTTAAATGTTGGAATGAAAAAGAATAAATGCAATCAACCAACCGACCCACCAACCCTTTAACCAACCTTCTGAATGCCGCCCTGGCGTTTTGAACTAATTTAGGTTGTAATACTTCTTCATATTCTTAGGATGAAAGGAGTTGCTCGTTAAGCACCTGCCCCTCGAACATGACACGATGTCAGAGCGGTGAATGCATTCCTAATTACTGGCTATGTGATCTCATTGAAGACTGTTCGAATGGGGAAGACGAGCTCGGGTGTTCTAGAAAACGGTGCGACAATGACCAGTTCCGGTGCACAACAGGTAAATCATAATGATTCCGTCTATAAAATTTAATATACAAAATGCAGATATGGTATTAGACAATGGCCTTTAAGAGTTAGTAAAATCTAGGGATTCGCGGGGACTGGTTTTCCCGTTTTCGGGGGAGGGGGCGTGTCGTTTTTGTGGTTGGAATGTGGCGACCTTTTTGTAGTCTTTAACTTTTTTGTCCAATTTTCGATGAGGTAAAAGTCGATGCACTCTATGGTTACCAATCTTTTTTTTTGTCTACGAGAAACGAATTTTCGACAAATGAATGCCTTCCAATAAAGTAGAGATCATGTACAGCTGTAAGGGCCTGAAGAAAAATAAAGAAGGAAGAGATGATATTGTAGAAGTGTGCTGTAAATCGATATATTCGGAGTAATGTATCTTGTCTTTTACATGAAAGTCAGTGCCATACAGGGGCTTCGAACCCTCTTTCATGTCCCATGAATCACCGAACACTCCTCAACAACTTTTCTTTATCCATGAAGCGCAGAGTATGTTTATGTTCTTAACACCTACCTTTAAGTTATATCCATGTATACATTATGTGCATCAAAGTCGAATCATCCAGCCAAATACTGGAAGGAAGTGCATTTCATTAAAAGCGAACGAGGGAAAACACGGGCGGGTAGGTGCAGGAAATATATACGAATGAACCCTAAAGATTTTCAGAAAAAAATAAAGAGGTTGAAAAATAGAATATCGCTTATTTTTTCCTAGACCTTAATTGTATACACATGTTTACTGGTAGTGTACGCCAGGATCACATAGTATTTAAGATTTATGATGAGGGCTTATGCATTTTATAAAAACTTTTATCCCAAATACCCTTTTTTGTATTCCACAGGTTCCTGTATAGCAACAGAATGGGTGTGTGATGGCCACATAGACTGCCATGATGGGGAAGATGAACAGGCATGTCTTATAAAGACCTGCCCTCTGGGTCAGTTCAAGTGCAACAATGATGCTTGTGTGGACAATGTAAGATGTAATATTCATTCCTTTTTTTTGGGGGGGGGGGGCGTGTTATTAAATGTTGTGGGATCATGACGATATACCATGGTAAAAGAGGCAGCGTTGCCAAGGGGAGGGAAGGCGGGGGGATACTTTCCCGTTTTTTTTTTTAGGAAAAGAAACTAGGAAGATACATGTAAATCAAGAAAGAATATCCACAAAGATTAAGTTAAAAAAAACCCCCGACAGGTCGCGTACCTTCGAATCGAATAAGCAGAAGATGAGTAGGTGGACAGGTTTGAAGCAATACTTGTATTCAGAGTTGACCTGTTTATTTATCTGTCTTTTTTCTTCAAAGGTTCAAAGGTGTTTAATTCCCCTTTTTTCTTTGAACTATTCATGGTGATCTCATTACAGCCGCACAATCATCGAAGGCGGCATTCTATTTAAACTGTATTTACCAAAAAATAATAAAAGGTAACTCAAATAACTTGCGATTGGTTGCAAGAAGAGGTTAATTTCAAACCCTACTTCACAATTTCAAATTTCCCAATTGTTATTTGTTGAAAATCAGGTTACATTAGATTATGTGTTTGCTCGTATGTGGGAGTGGGTGTATGTATGTAAATTTGTATGTTTTCCCTTTTTTCATTTTAAATAAAATCATTCTGCAACGGCTCCCGATAAAAATATACATCTCTCTTGCAAAATTATATACTTGGATAATTCCATTTGCACAAACTATTTATTTTTAGGACATTTTTGATACTTTACTGATCAATGAATCTTTTGGATAAGCATTACGATTTGCCGGAAAATGTGACCAATATGATCGTATGTTACTTTATTACCAGCAATACGTGTGCGATGGAATCCACGATTGTTACTTTGGCGAGGAGGAACGCAACTGCGGAGGACTGAACATCAATGAACCGTGCGATGGCAGATACCAGTGCGATGACGGTCGATGTATTCAACCAGAATCGGTTTGTGATGGATCTTACGATTGCACGTCGGGCGAAGACGAGCAGGATTGCTTCTCATGCAGTACGTAACTTAGATTGGTAAAACACCAACCTTTACATTAGACTAGAAGAACACTGACAAAATTCTTTTAAGGACATCCCGCGAAGGGGAAGAAAATCATAGCCACAAGCCACTCCACATACCATTGCAATGTAACAATGCAATGAGACCATCTCAAAATAAGCCAATTCGTAGTTCCTTTCTGCGCATGATCAAAAGATTCTGCGCATGATCAGAGGAAGGTCATTTGTACTAAAGTGACATGGTGGTTTAAAATCTAATGAGATAAGCACCAACTTTGATGTCTTGATTATGCATATATTCTTTTGAATTGTGTTTTTTCATGTACATCCACAAAAAACAACAATGCGTCCACGAACGACTGGTATTTCACAGTTTGCCAAGTACATTGTGCAACATGCTATGATATGCATTCAAATAGGAATGCAACAAATACCTTCATAAAGTGTTCATTGGTGTGCTATTCTAGTCACCTGGTCCATTCAATTTCTTCATCCTGCTATGTAAGGCATGCTTACGTAATATCTTGCTTTGAAATCTGCCTATCATAATGAAAGAAATGAAAGGTCATTTGACCAAAATTGTCCCTGAAGTAACTACGAACTGGTCTATTCTCTAGCTATGTTTGCGTGTAAAATGGTTTGTGATGAAATGTATTTATTGGATATACCTGTTTACGTCTGATTGTAACAATCCGAAGCAGTCAATTCCGAACTCTCGAAACTTCGTCAGAGGCTACAATCAGTTTAACTTCGACACCAAGTTGTTTGAAATGCATGACTCCATAAAAGCGAAAGCAGCGTGTAACACTTTTCTTTCTTGTTGACTTTTTACAGGAAGTGGTGAGTTTCAATGTCCTGAAGGAAAATGTCTACCGCGATCAGCTCGTTGTGACTCTGACCAAGACTGTCGAAATGGTGAGTTATTTCTAAACATCAAATAATTGTCCGTGAATAAAACTTCTGTAGTTTTCAACGGAGAGGTATTGATACAAAATAATTTGTTTCCACTTCATGTAAAAGTTCAATATATTTTTTATTAATTAGCATGAATAAGCACGTAATAAAAAAAAGCACAATTTCATATAGTTTAAGAGTAAACTATTATCTTTGTCCGATCGGGTTTTATATTCTTACACTTTATTCTGCAGGAGAAGACGAAGAGAACTGTGTTGCAGTAGCTGCATGTCCTGGGAAGTTCGAATGCCCGTCAGATGGGCGATGTCTGGAGTTTAGTCTGGTGTGCAATGGAAGAAAGGAGTGTTCAGGAGGGGAGGATGAACTCAGATGTTCAAGTTCACCAACATGTCGCCATAACGAGATACGTTGCAGCGATGGCAATGGATTAAGGTGTGTTGTGGAAACAAGGATCTGTGACGGAACAAAAGACTGCCTCGATGGAACCGACGAGATGAACTGTCCTGTTGATGAGCCTGGAAGCTGTGGAGGCGACTTCCGGTGTAATGATGGCGAGTGCATCTCCAGGAGTCAAATCTGTGATCGCTTCATCGATTGCAGTCATGGTGAGGACGAGGATGACTGCGTGATGACGCAATGCGGTGGTGACTTTCAGTGCATGGATGGGACGTGTGTCCCAGCTTCTAGGATGTGTGACGGTAACATTGATTGTGCCCGTGGTGAAGACGAGCAATCATGTAGGGAACTTCCGCAATGTGATGTAGATGAAGATCTTAAAATGTGCAGTTCAGGACAGTGTGTCCCCGGTGTGGCATTTTGCGATGGATGGGTGGACTGTTACGATGCCGTTGACGAAGAAGGATGCCCGGAATTGCCAAGCTGTCGAGGATTTTTCTTCTGTCGCACTGATTACTGCCTCGATTCTTCCCGAGTATGTGATGGAAATTTGGATTGTATCGATGGCAGAGATGAGACTGAACTGTCTTGCTTCATTGGATCTGATTGTGCAGAAGGTTTTGAATGCAACGACGGAACTTGTACCGACATTAGTTCGGTTTGCGACGGAGCTCGAGACTGTTCTGAGGCTGAAGATGAGGAAAACTGTTTGCCCGGGTGCACTGCATTTGAATGTACTGACGGCACTTGTATACCCTTTTCGAGCCTTTGTGATGGTGACACTGACTGTGCTGCGGGAGAAGATGAATTAGATTGCCCTGAGGAATGCACTGGATTCACCTGTACAGATGGCTCGTGTATACCTACTCGGAATGTCTGCGATGGCCAAAGAAATTGCCCTAGAGGGGATGATGAAACAGACTGCCCAGTAGAGTGTTCAGGTTTTAAATGCACCGATGGAACATGTCTTGATCCCCAAAACGTCTGCGACGGTCGACGGGATTGTTCCAGAGGTGATGATGAAAATAATTGCCCAGCAACATGTAATGGGTTCGAATGTAGAGATGGATTATGCATTCCGGATTCGGCTATTTGTAATGGGCAAAGGGACTGTTCGAGAGGGGAGGACGAGGTTGATTGTCCTGATGATAGATGTTCAAGTGGATTCCGTTGTCGAAATGGAAGATGTGTCGATTCAAATCGAGTTTGTGATGGCTACAACGATTGTGGTGATAGTTCGGACGAGGAGAGGTACAACTGTGGAGCTGACAGATATGAGGATGACACCAATGAGGTTTATACCCAAGGATACTACACTTCAACAAGGTACTCCCAAAGTTATGAAGACTATGGCTGTCCGGGCCAATTCCAGTGCCGTGATGGTAGATGCATTCCTCAGAGCTACGTCTGCGATGCTCACCGTCATTGTACTGGCGGGGAGGATGAAGAGAATTGCCCCGTGCAGGATATATGCAATGGACAGTTTAGATGTCAGGAAGGTACTTGCATATCGAATGCAGCATTATGTGATGGAAAACGGAACTGTTACGGAGGTGAAGATGAAAGGAACTGCAACCTAATTTGCGAATTTCAGTGCAACACTGAGAACTGTATTCCAAAAATTGCTGTTTGCGATGGAGTTCGCGATTGTTATGGCAATGAAGACGAAGAAGGGTGTCCAGTAGTGGATCAATGCCTGAATCGGTTTAAATGCAATTCAGGGGAATGCATTTCACTGACGGCTACATGTGACGGTAAACCCGACTGTTATAGCGGGGAAGATGAAGATGGATGCCCTGTCATTGACAATTGTCCCTCACCTAGATTTCTATGTGATGACGGTGTCTGTGTTTCTCAAGATAAGATCTGTAACGGTGTTCGTGATTGTTATGGAGGGGAAGACGAGAGGAGCTGCAGCACCGTATGTGGATTCCAATGCAGCACAGGCAACTGCATTCCTTCCTCGGCTATTTGTGACGGCGTTCGAGATTGTTACGATGGTGAAGACGAGTCAACAAGACAGTGCCCCTTCACGAACCTTTGCAATGGATTCAGGTGTGGTGATGGTACATGCATCGACTCGAGTCAGGTTTGTGACGATTACAAAGACTGTCCCGATCGTTCTGATGAACAGAACTGTGAATCAGAAGAGGTCTGCCCGGGCAAATTTGATTGTCAGACCGGATTCTGCATTGAATTCAGATATGTCTGCAATGGAAGGCGAGACTGCTCAAACGGTCTAGATGAAAATTCCTGTCCAATAAACGAGGGATGTGACAGTGATGAGTATACCTGCTACAATGGCCATTGCGTCGATGATGACAAACGCTGTGACGGAATACCCGACTGCTCTGCAGGGGAAGATGAGACTGACTGTCCAGTAGGGTGTGGTAGCCAATTCGAGTGTAACAGAGGGAACTGTATACCTAGAACCTATGTCTGTAACGGAAGATCAGATTGTACCGATGGCGAAGATGAGGATAATTGTGATCAGTGTGAGTTCGCATGTAATGATGGTAGATGCATCGAGATCTCTAGAATCTGTGATAACATCCAAGACTGCTCGCAGGGGGAAGACGAATTGAACTGTCCTATTGTAGACGATAGTTGTCCAGGTGAGTTTAGCTGTCCTCCTGGATATTGTATTCCAAGAATAGCTGTTTGCGATGGAGTTCGAGATTGTTATGGAAATGAAGACGAAGAAGGATGTCCAATAGTAGATCGATGTTTGAATCAATTTAAATGCGATTCAGGCGAATGTATTCCACTGCTTGCTAAATGTGACGGCAAACCCGACTGTTATAACGGGGAAGATGAAGATGGATGCCCTGTCATTGACAATTGTCCCTCCCCTAGATTTCTATGTGATGACGGTATCTGTGTTTCTCAAGACAAGATCTGTAATGGTGTTCGTGATTGTTATGGAGGGGAAGACGAGAGGAGCTGCAACACCGTCTGTGGATTCCAATGCAGCACAGGCAACTGCATTCCTTCCTCGGCTATTTGTAATGGCGTTCGAGATTGTTACGATGGCGAAGACGAGTCAACGAGACAGTGCCCCTTCACGAACCTTTGCAATGGATTTAGGTGTGGTGATGGTACTTGCATCGACTCGAGTCAGGTTTGTGACGATTACAAAGACTGTCCCGATCGTTCTGATGAGCAAAACTGTGAATCAGATGAGGTCTGTCCTGGTAAATTTGATTGTCAGACCGGATTCTGCATTGAACTCAGATATGTCTGCGATGGAAGGCGAGACTGCTCGAACGGTTTAGATGAAAACTCATGTCCAATAAACGAGGGATGTGACAGTGATGAGTTTACCTGCTATAATGGCCATTGCATCGATGATGACAAACGCTGTGACGGAATACCCGACTGCTCTGCAGGGGAAGATGAGACTGACTGTCCAGTAGGGTGTGGTAGCCAATTTGAGTGTAACAGAGGGAACTGTATACCTAGAACCTACGTCTGTAACGGAAGATCAGATTGTACCGATGGCGAAGATGAGGATAATTGTGATCAGTGTGAGTTCGCTTGTAATGATGGTAGATGCATCGAGATCTCTCGAATCTGTGATAACATCCAAGACTGCTCGCAGGGGGAAGACGAATTGAACTGTCCTATTGTAGATGAGAATTGTCCAGGTGAGTTTCCCTGTCCTCCTGGATACTGTATTCCAATAATAGCTGTTTGCGATGGAGTTCGCGATTGTTATGGCAATGAAGATGAAGATGGGTGTCCAGTAGTGGATCAATGCCTGAATCAGTTTAAATGCAATTCAGGGGAATGCATTCCACTGGCGGCTAAATGTGACGGTAAACCAGACTGTTATAGCGGGGAAGATGAAGACGGATGCCCTGTCATTGACAATTGTCCCTCCCCTAGATTTCTATGTGATGACGGTATCTGTGTTTCTCAAGACAAGATCTGTAATGGTGTTCGTGATTGTTATGGAGGGGAAGACGAGAGGAGCTGCAACACCGTCTGTGGATTCCAATGCAGCACAGGCAACTGCATTCCTTCCTCGGCTATTTGTAATGGCGTTCGAGATTGTTACGATGGCGAAGACGAGTCAACGAGACAGTGCCCCTTCATGAACCTTTGCAATGGATTTAGGTGTGGTGATGGTACTTGCATCGACTCGAGTCAGGTTTGTGACGATTACAAAGACTGTCCCGATCGTTCTGATGAGCAAAACTGTGAATCAGATGAGGTCTGTCCTGGTAAATTTGATTGTCAGACCGGATTCTGCATTGAACTCAGATATGTCTGCGATGGAAGGCGAGACTGCTCAAACGGTTTAGATGAAAATTCCTGTCCAATAAACGACGGATGTGACAGTGATGAGTTTACCTGCTATAATGGCCATTGCATCGATGATGACAAACGCTGTGACGGAATACCCGACTGCTCTGCAGGGGAAGATGAGACTGACTGTCCAGTAGGGTGTGGTAGCCAATTTGAGTGTAACAGAGGGAACTGTATACCTAGAACCTACGTCTGTAACGGAAGATCAGATTGTACCGATGGCGAAGATGAGGATAATTGTGATCAGTGTGAGTTCGCTTGTAATGATGGTAGATGCATCGAGATTTCTAGAATATGTGATAATAGTCGAGACTGCTCGCAGGGGGAAGACGAATTGAACTGTCCTATTGTAGACGATAGTTGTCCAGGTGAGTTTAGCTGTCCTCCTGGATATTGTATTCCAAGAATAGCTGTTTGCGATGGAGTTCGAGATTGTTATGGAAATGAAGACGAAGAAGGATGTCCAATAGTAGATCGATGTTTGAATCAATTTAAATGCGATTCAGGCGAATGTATTCCACTGCTTGCTAAATGTGACGGCAAACCCGACTGTTATAACGGGGAAGATGAAGATGGATGCCCTGTCATTGACAATTGTCCCTCCCCTAGATTTCTATGTGATGACGGTATCTGTGTTTCTCAAGACAAGATCTGTAATGGTGTTCGTGATTGTTATGGAGGGGAAGACGAGAGGAGCTGCAACACCGTCTGTGGATTCCAATGCAGCACAGGCAACTGCATTCCTTCCTCGGCTATTTGTAATGGCGTTCGAGATTGTTACGATGGCGAAGACGAGTCAACAAGACAGTGCCCCTTCATGAACCTTTGCAATGGATTTAGGTGTGGTGATGGTACTTGCATCGACTCGAGTCAGGTTTGTGACGATTACAAAGACTGTCCAGATCGTTCTGATGAGCAAAACTGTGAATCAGATGAGGTCTGTCCTGGTAAATTTGATTGTCAGACCGGATTCTGCATTGAACTTAGATATGTCTGCGATGGAAGGCGAGACTGCTCAAACGGTTTAGATGAAAACTCCTGTCCAATAAACGAGGGATGTGACAGTGATGAGTTTACCTGCTATAATGGCCTTTGCATCGATGATGACAAACGCTGTGACGGAATACCCGACTGCTCTGCAGGGGAAGATGAGACTGACTGTCCAGTAGGGTGTGGTAGCCAATTTGAGTGTAACAGAGGGAACTGTATACCTAGAACCTACGTCTGTAACGGAAGATCAGATTGTACCGATGGCGAAGATGAGGATAATTGTGATCAGTGTGAGTTCGCTTGTAATGATGGTAGATGCATTGAGATTTCTAGAATATGTGATAATAGTCGAGACTGCTCGCAGGGGGAAGACGAATTGAACTGTCCTATTGTAGACGATAGTTGTCCAGGTGAGTTTAGCTGTCCTCCTGGATATTGTATTCCAAGAATAGCTGTTTGCGATGGAGTTCGAGATTGCTATGGAAATGAAGACGAAGAAGGATGTCCAATAGTGGATCGATGTTTGAATCAATTCAAATGCATTTCAGGCGAATGTATTCCACTGGCGGCTAAATGTGACGGTAAACCCGACTGTTATAGCGGGGAAGATGAAGATGGATGCCCTGTCATCGACAATTGTCCCTCACCTAGATTTCTATGTGATGACGGTATCTGTGTTTCTCAAGATAAGATCTGTAACGGTGTTCGTGATTGTTATGGAGGGGAAGACGAGACGAGCTGCAGCACTGTATGTGGATTCCAATGCAGCACAGGCAACTGCATTCCTTCCTCGGCTATTTGTGACGGCGTTCGAGATTGTTACGATGGTGAAGACGAGTCAACAAGACAGTGCCCCTTCACGAACCTTTGCAATGGATTTAGATGTGGTGATGGTACTTGCATCGACTCCAGTAAGATTTGTGACGATTACAAAGACTGTCCCGATCGTTCTGATGAGCAGAACTGTGAATCAGAAGAGGTCTGCCCGGGCAAATTTGATTGTCAGACTGGATTTTGCATCGAATTACGGTATATATGCGACGGAAGACAAGACTGTTCGAATGGTATCGATGAAAATTCATGTCCCATCAATGAAGGCTGTAACAGTGGACAGTTCACTTGTTATAATGGTCATTGCATTGACCGTGAGAGAACTTGTGATGGCATTCCGGATTGTCCTAGCAACGAGGATGAAGCCTCTTGTCCGGTTGCTCAAGACTGTCAAGGAGAGTTCAGATGCCGGAACGGAGAATGTATTCCTCTGGGGAACCGTTGCAACGGCCGTGACGATTGCTACCTTGGAGAGGATGAGGAAGCTTGTCCAATCACTGGATGCAGGAGTGATGAATTCAGGTGTCGCGATGGCCAGTGCATCTCTGGTGACTTCCGATGTGACGGATTTTACGAAGACTGTTCACATGGTGAAGATGAGAGAGACTGTGAACCGCAGAACACATGCGACCGAGACCAATTTCAGGTAATTATGAAGATGTGTATCCTGTACGTGCAAATTGATTTTTCACCAGTTACAACAACATAACGTCCAAACCTTGAAAACTAATACGTGATGAAAAATGTATATATTTGCTAAACATGATTTCAGATCAATAGACAAGGCAGCTATTTCTAAAATGGAAAGGCAACTAAGTAAAACTTCCCAGTTTTAACGCTCACCTTGTCCCTCCGAAACAAACACACACATGTACCCGTACCCTTAAAATTAAATCTGTTAATATTGCTTGATTTTGACCACCGCGATTATTTTTCAAATCATTCACTTGCGGGAAAGAATAAAGTGATCAGAATGTAAAGTTAGTTTTCAACAGGAATCCACTCATCAAACACAATACAAAAGCCCCAATCATTACGTAAGAAATAATTGAATTGAATAAAATATTAATTATCTACAAAGTCTATGGTGAAAAAAAATATTAGAATCTCACAACTACATGCCGATCCGATATGAAAACATCTCATGGTTTTATCAGAATACCGTAGAGTGTAGAATAGAGCCTTGAAAACTGAGGTGTGGAAAGTATTATCATTCTGAATGAAAAATTTTTGCCATTTTTATATTTACCCTAAGCCCATTAGCATTCTCTGGGAGAACATAGGAGTTCGATAATTCATTACGGGTAATAACAAACCAGAAAGAAATAATATGAACAACCAAAATATAATCACTCTGATAATATGCAAAATTTGGAAAACTGACATTCATATATAGTTCACAATACAAAACGATGCAAGATTACAACTTGTTCTAAATCGTCTTGTTTATGGACTTAACAAACTGTTTTCTAATTTATTTTGGCTAGTGCAACAATGGTGTTTGTATCTCATCCCAATGGCGCTGTGACGGTATGTACAGGGACTGTATGAAGGGAGAAGACGAAGAAAACTGCGGAGGTACTAATTTCATCGACTGTGGAAAGTCGGAATTCCGGTGTAACGACGGATCATGTATTCCAAAGGTATTACACATAAGACATAGCATGTCTAAAATTTACCTCCTTTTGTAGTTCTGACAACAAAAATAGCATATTTTTCTGGTTACTTTACATGGCCTTCTCTGCATTTATAAAGAATGTAGCATAAATCATTTATATAAAACGTCTGAACAAAGACATGGCATTTAACACATGGGCTCGTATTCTGAGGTCAGGTTTAACTTAGATCGTGGTCTAACTCTGCTAAAATGATGGAAAGCCAAAAATATCAAAATATTTACTTGGTATGCTTCTTTATGTTAACTGTGCTCTTTCCTAACTCATAAATGGTGAAGAAAGCTATCCTATTTCTCCTTCCGAAACAGTTAAGAATGATTTGAAAGAGAAAATGAGCTGATACATTAAAATAATACTGTTAGAGACTTTTACCAATATAGGTTATCCAAAGTTAAACCACAACTTTAAACCAGAGTTTAAATCAAACCCGACTTCAGAATACGCACCATGCTTTGATCAGAAAACTTTTGAAGTAAAATGACCTACCTCCCGAGCCAGGAGACCCCATGTAGAATAAATATGAGTCGAAATGACGCACTTTATGGAGTCACATGATATGTTTAACAACCTTAAAAATGCATCTGTGCGACACACGAAATGCATGTATTTCCAATAAGGTTGCTTCATTTGGCACACGAAGATACATAAAGTAAATATCGTGTAGCTCACTGTGTGTGTGTGTCATTTGACTGGCCTAAAAAGGGTCATGAAGGTGGGTTTGTAAAAATAAAGTGTGTCTATGCTGTGATTCATCAGTAGCAGCATCGCTTACCATCTTGACTTAAGAAATGTGTAAAGACGAATTCAAATTGATCAACAAGAAGAACTGACCGTGAACTGAATCCTAAACCGTGTGTTGCACAGTAACTATTTAACGGAAATAATATCCTTACCCTTAGCCAAACTATATTTTTTTCATCAGGATTACGTTTGCGACGGGCGTTACCAGGACTGTGAGGGTGGTGATGATGAATTAAGCTGTCCAAGTTCATGTGGCGCATACGAGTATGAGGTAATACCATAAAAGGTTGGCATAATAACAATAATGAAAATTATTCTTAAATCGACAATGTTTACGGAATACAGAGAGAGGAAAAAAAGTAGATGGGCAACATACCCCCATAGGTCTTTGTAGGATTTTCCTGAGAAGTGATTGGTTCCGTTCTCAATTTTAAATGAAATGTTGTAATGCTCTTAGTTACAATGGGTTGAGAAGTTCATGAAGCAGAATAAGAAAGGGAAAATGGGGTTTGCAAGGGCGCAGGCTGGTTTGAGCATGGGGAGGTGCACGTCCCGGAGAAGTGGAACTAAAGTGGTATGGGGGTGCACACCTTGGGGAGGTCATAGAGGTGGAACTAAACTTTGGAAAATCAGCTGTTGAAAGCAGAAGGGTATACATTTCGTTTTGCTTGCCAGTGTTGGAACTCCTCTGCCTCAGTTAAAGGCTGCATGTGCACCCCCAGCCTACGCCCTTAGTTTGGACATGGATCCTACTTTTTCTAGTAGGATCTATGGTTTGGACGTACAAAAATGTAGATAAATATATATTTAAAAAAAATATATAACTGAGTTACCCAAACACCTAGAGTATAAATATGCACTGCAGTTATGATATCTGGACATTAATTGAATAATTTGTCTGGTGGAGACCAGTCATCATAATAAACATTATGGAGCAGATTGATTGTTGTAGACTTTTATTTGTTGACAGTCATATTTTACCTCTACATCCCCAAAGTTCTTTATTTTCATTGTAAAGCCCTTCCTTTGGAAAGGAATTTTCATTTGCAGTCATTACCTAACGTTTATTTCCTTCTATATTTTCCAGTGTGAGTCGGGTGCTTGTGTTCCCGCCAGTCGAATGTGTGACGGGAGGAATAACTGTCCCTCAGGGTCTGACGAGATTCCCTTGAACTGTAATGATTTCCTAAACCTTGGTAAGTCAAAAGATGCAGAGGTCCTAGGTTGTTCCTTGACAAATTTTCATTGGATAATTTGTCAAAGTCCGCTTACAAAATCCGCTATCAGGAATGATTTCGACATTCCCAGGCTTAATGGTGACGGTTATTTTATCTCGCACCATCTTCATAGGTTTCTGCTCGTCATCCTACTAACGTTCACTTGCAGGAAAATCTAAATCCGTTACAAAGAAATGAACATGATTGGACTAAAAAGAAAAGAAGAATCTCCATTGATGCAGCCAAGCTATCTCCTTTTGGTTTTCCCAGTCTAACCCCCCTTTCATAATCACACCCACATCATACATGCCTGTCCTCTCAAATAAATTATTTCTAGCGTTCACATATTTTCATTTTAATTGATCCATAACTTGCTTCCCACTATGTCACTTTCTGTTCCTCTCGTCCCCTTCTCTCTCATGGCATTTTAAGTAACCTTAACATTCTCACTCTCTCACCCCTAGCCCCTCCCAAAATCTCAGTCACTTTAGCCTTCACTCTGATAACAATAATTGAAAACGAGGCAAAAGCAATTTTGTGTCTCGCCCACGTGTAAAAATAACCAGAAATATCGTGATTCGCGAGGGCATGCAACAGAATTGTATCAAAACTTCATTGTAATATGACTGGGATGGAATAACACTTGCCTTATTAAAGAGCCTTGCACATAAAATTTAATGTTGACCTAAAAATGACCTTTGACCTTATCATGTGACCTCCGACTGCAGCATAACATACAGGTCCCCCAAGTTCATCTACCATCCAAGTTTGGTTGAAAAGCACCTTACGGTTGCGGAGTTAGGTAAGGTTGACCTGAAAATGACCTTTGACCTTATCGTGTGACCTCCGACTGCAGCATAACATGCAGGTCCCCCAAGTCCATCTACCATCCAAGTTTGGTTGAAAAGCGACTTACGTTTGTAGAGTTAGGTGTCATTAGAGTCTTGCATGTAAACTTTAACGTTGACCTGAAAATGACATTTGACCTTACCATATGACCTCCGACTGCAGCGTATCATGCAGGTCCCCTAAGTCCATCTTCCATCCAAGTTTGGTTGAAAAGTGACCTACGATTGCGGAGTTAGGTGTCATAAGAGAGTCTTGCATGTAAACTTTAACGTTGACCTGAAAATGACCTTTGACCTTACCATGTGACCTCCGACTGCAGCATAGCATGCAGGTCCCCCAAGTCCATCTACCATCCAAGTTTGGTTGAAAAGCATCTTACGGTTGTGGAGTTATGTGTCATTAGATTTGTGACGGACGGACGACGGACGACATTTGGATCCCTAAGTCTCGCATTCACCTCTGGTGGGCGAGACAATAATATGAAAGAGTTGACTGGCAGTAAATGATTATTTTACTACCTTTTGATTACATTTTGACGAGATGACATTTGTAACCAAATCGACTAAGATTCTTGTGATTTTTGTCAATGATATATACATGTACCTTAATTGTTTTTTGTCACAAGCCAATATTTCTTCACGTAAACCTGATGGTTCTTTTGGCAGAGGATTGTGATCCGCACTATCAGTTCCGTTGCTATGCCGGTAACTGCATCTCTGTGTATGCTGTATGCGATGATTATAATGACTGCCTCGGAGGTGAAGACGAAGCATTGTGCCCAGGACAACAAGGTATGGTTTCAATAAGACAAGCACCACGCAGGGGTGGGGGGGGGGGGAGTTAAACCCAATAATATTTCTAGTGATTACAAACAACGACAGATGGCAGAAGTGCTGGGAAATGCAAGATTATTTGAAACATCGGTTAGGCCTTAAATATCCGAAGGTTTCATCAAGAGAAAACAAGAAGTTACCTTAACTTTCAGAGCGTCTTGCCCGCTCCCTTCCCCATGAAAATAGTCTGGTGTGGCCCCGCGGTACCAACAGCTTGTGTGTGAGAGAGACGTGGAGAATATGTGACATTACAGACAAGACGACGAAGTGAATACACTCAGGGGCCGCGGAACGGTTTTCAAAGTGGGGGGGGGGGAGGGGGGGCTGACCATGTTAAAAATCACAATCATATGGTCATTTTTACATTTTGTACACGGTTTTGGAAAAAAGTGGGGGAAGGCTGAAGCCCCCCAGCCCCCCCCCGGTTCCGCGGCCCCTGACACTTACGATATGAACGACTTATACTACATCAGAACAAATCAGGCACAAATACAATGTAGTCCAACCAGAGTGAATATTGTAACACAAATGCCAATGCCAATGGCATTAATCTAGAATATTTAACTTTAAACTCGGCTGTTTCATCATTTTCCCTCAGGGTCAAATGATGGACTCTCGTACGTACTCTCAGAATTGAACAGTGACTTGGATAATCTCGTCAATATTCTGGAAAATGGTACGTATTTTCAAAAATTTAATGAGCTTTTGCTTGTAGAATACCATGCGCTCTTTAAGCGATTCACAATTAAATATGAAATGGGTGATGGCAACGTTTTATCATTTCATATAATAAAGTAGAAAGAAGAAAGTTATACAAGAAAAATATATTTGTACCGAAATGAATAGTTTTAATGATACCAATATTTGATGACATATTAAAATGTAAAAAAGAAACCGGTATGGTTAATGAAGCTGATGCAATTACAAAGAAGCAATTGTCTTGCATATCAAAGCTTTGATATCAATTTTGAATAATTATATAATTTTTTTTTTTCAAGGTTACGATGGTACGACGTACAATGCAGGGGATATAACAAACACGCTGTATAACATCGAACAAACGTTAAATCGTGCAGGTATGTTTAATTAAGTGTCATGGGAACATGGCCCTGAGATGCTAGAGCATCCAAAAGGTTTTTCTAGGGGTGCTGCGTATGTTAAACACCATAGACAGCACCCCTGGAAATACGGTTGGTATGCTAAAACAAAAAAGGTTTTCATTCCGATTAGCATCTCTTAAAAAATCGCTCCCAGGCCCCTGCCTGGTAACGGGGAGGGATGTGTTGTCTTCGGCATTATTAAAATCCCAATTTAAAAGAGAGCAAGACAACTGGAGAACTGTTGAAAGGCTAAAACTGGGTTGATCTTTCAATGGTCTTTGAACTATTGCTGATCCCCAAGGTATTTTACAATCCAGGAATGATCTTTATATTACTTGGTCTCTGTGGTCTCCAAAAAATTGAAAAGGTTAAAAACAGCGGTGTTTCAGGAAAATAAATCTTGTAGTTTTTTATGGAATCTCTTAGCGGTCTGTCAGCGAACTGCCAAATGTTATACTTTGCCTTTCAATGCTCTTTCAAGAGTCTCTCATTTTTTTCGGATATCGGTGAAAGGCTGCCGAGAGATCACAAGGATAATTGAAAAACCTATGAAAGATGTGGATGGATATCGCGGTGACCAGCCACAGCAAAACAAACTATAAAGTTGCAAAGTCAAATAAAAGACGAAAAACAAAAGTTTCTTTGACGACTATTTTTTTTTCTGGACTTCTTGGAAGTTTCACCGAGGTAGCACAGTGTGCATATCTTATGATTGAGTGAACATCAAACACAAAATCCTGCTCTCTTCGTATTCTTTGTTTTTAGCCAATTCTCTTGTCTTTCAAATTCTCTGATCTACATCAATCATTTTATTTTTCTTCAGAGTATCTTACATTGCACGAGGAAGTTGAAAATGTTACAAGCACCAGCATGCCTGAGGAAAGTCCTCTTGATAGTCGTGACCAACATCTCCCAAATCTATCCAGCAAGAAGCGTTTCAAAGCCACCAAGAAGATCAAGGATGACTCGATCATAAATGACCTCAAAGAAGCCATAGCAGCCTCACGCAATTCCCATGACCCTGCAGAAAATGATTCTGATGACGGTGACCTTAATGCTATCAGAGACGATGATATCGAACATGATCTCGGAAACGATGCAGGGACGGGAACAACCCGGTCGGAGACAGGTCGACATCATCCAATCCTCCTGTCTCAAGATGCCCGGAAGAAACTTGACATCATAAGCAGCTTGAAGAATGAATTGTCCTTGAAGTTGAAAGAGAGAAGAATGAAGAGAAAAGAGGAAGGAATCCCTCTCAACACGGACCAGGGGGTAAGGTCGATGATGCGTTGCCTAGAAACGGGATGCTGAAGCGTATTACAGCACTGGAGAATGCTTTGCTCAATAGAAAGAGGAAAACATTGCGAAAACGATGAGTGTCATTTTTTCCTAGATATGACATCTTAAGACAGATACAATCCCCAGATGCCCGCATTCTGAAGTCAGGTTTAACTTAGACCGTGGTCTAACTCTGTGCTAAAATTATGGAAAGCCAAAAGTGTCATTTTTTTAAAATTAAGTTGTATGTTTCTTATGTTTACTGTGCTCTTTCCCGATTCATCGATGGTGAAGACAATCACCTATTCCTACTTCCTACATAATTATGAATGATTTGAGAGCCAAATGAGGTAAAATATTATATCTTTACTGATTTATGTAACAAATCGCTGTCCATACTTAAACCACAACTTTAAACCCAGGTTTAAGTTAAACCTAACTTCAGAATACGGGCCATGGCATTTAAAGACTCATATGAACAGGTCCGAGATGGAATGAAGATCAACATCATACATCCCCCCCCTAAATAGCTTAAAAAAGCATATTACTTCTGCTATAATTCGTAAGCACCCTTTCTTTGAGATGAGGATCATATTATTATTATGATATATAAATATTCCAGTATTGCATTTCATTCATGAAACTACTGAAAGTATTTTTGTTTATCCAAAAGTATTTGTGTTAGTTTTGTCCTACAAGTATTCACTGCATTTTTATATCATTTGCAATATACCTTATTTATTTAAAGATATTCAATCTGTGATAACCATTTTCATGGATGTGTACTTTTTAATTTATTAAAATTAAGTTTAATTTGCTAATGCATAGATAATTGCTAATTCATTGCAATTAATTTAATTGGAATGATTACTATGTCACATTGATAACATACTATGAGGAAAGTTTTATTTCTCAAAAATTTCTTTTTTATTATTAAAACAATGGAAGTCATTGAACTCAAAAGATCTTGTGGAAAACATGTAATTACTTTGTCGGTTTTATTATCAGAGGGGCGATTTGAGAATATAAAAAATGCAATTTGATATGAAAATTGTAAGCCAAATAATTGTCAATGCCAATTATAATTGAATTGAGATGAAAATTTTAAGGCTATGAACGCCTTTGCATGTAGGATAGTGATTTTCAACACCCATTGCAATTCAACCCCAACTTACCCATGCTATTTTGCGAGCTTTTAGCCTGGGGGGTGGGTGGGGCACCTAAAAGGCCCCCGCCAAGATCTCGGCTGCCGATCGCATGATCATGACGAAAATTTGCACAAAGGTACATAATGAAATAATAATAAATAATAATTATGTTTTATTTACCCAGGGTAGCCACTTCAGTTAGGAAACTGCTCTACCAGCGGGCCCTGCATAACATAACATGTTATTATTACCCTTCTCCAATCTAAATGCTGAGCGCCTAGCAAGAAGGCAGAAGGTCCCATTTTTATAAGTCTTTGGTGTGACTCGGCCGAGGATCGAACCCACGACCTCCCGTTCATGAGGTGGACGCTCTACCGCTGAGCCACCATACCCGGTGGCTCTACACCATTGCATAAGTTTATTGCACAAAATTCATTTTTTTTATATGAACTATGCTAATTTATTCATGAAATCGTACTCTTTGCTCTAATTCACTAAATAAGGCTCCTGGAAAGCTAATTTTTGGTAAATATATTCTTTATGCCATTCCAAATAACTATAAATGACAAAGAATTCGGTACCAAAATCAATTTCTTATGTACATTTATCTCTTTGTTTTTTGACACAAGTCATCGGGGGCATTATTTTAGTCATAAATAGCATCAAATTATATAACTGTTGTAAATAAAAGTGAGAATAATCACTGATTTATAAATTTTAAATGAAACAGATTTTATATTGACTTTGTACATGAATACGTTTTTGAGCAATTTTGGTCTGACATGCACCTACATAATGCTGCATAATTTCGCAATTGCGTGGTCTCAAATAATTCACAAGACTTGAAGGTGAAACGTTGGTAAGCAGCGAGGTAAAAAAATTCACACAGCGAATATATCACAGAAAATGTCAAGGGAGGAGGAGGCTGAAAATGGCTGCCCCCCCCGGTAAGTTAGGGTTAAGGGTCCAATTGGCTAAATTTAGACAATACCTTAGAATTTGCAACTTTCTTGCCAATATGCTAAGAGGTTGGCTCATGGATTGATTAAACGCTATGATTCCTATACATGCTGTATGATCTGGGATAGTGGTTGTCATAATCATAATACTTCGAAAATCAAGAAAAACTGGTTCCATATTTTTTGCTTATAACAAACTAATATGAACCAACTATCTACACCTATTAAAAATTAAACAACTCAAATTATTCTTACTATAAAAACTTGCATACAATGTATATAAAATTAAGATTTCTTTATTCAAAATTGCACAAAACATGTCACATACATGTATACTAGTATCAATATATAATATATATTTTAATATTGTGATAAATTTGAAGTACAAAATTACTGATAGAAATTTATTCATAATCTATACAAACAAGATAGCAACATTTATTCATTGTATGAAATTGTGTTTCCTCAAAGCTAATCCTTGGAGTCATTATAGACAAAATTACAAGGAATGAGCGAAAGCCACTGTATAAGGCTTAGTGCATTCACACAAAGTTTCAATAATAATAATACCAACATGCTTATATAGCGCATATCACTGCCAAATGCGTCCCTATGCGCTTCATTGGATATTATTACCCTGGCTTTAGCCCCGCAGCCTTTGGCACTATGGCACTATGTATCTTTCTTAGCAGTTTCCTCGCGTTTCCATTGTAATGCAAGGAGGAAATTAAATTATGAATTCAGATCTAATTCATATTCAATTGTACCTCTGACACCATGTGAGATTCTACTAATTACTGACATTGGGTAAAAAAAAATTTCCATTTGTTGTTAAAGGCCTGGGCCCTGTTGCATAAAAGTTACCATTATGGTAACTTTTTACAGTGCAATGGTAACTTGCATGGAATCCTTGATTTTGATTGGCTGGTAGTTACCTTTGGATGACAAAGTTACTGGAATAGTAACTGTTATGCAGCGGGGTCCTGGCTGAAACTTTCCGAAATGCCTCAGCTGAGTGATTTCTTTGTGGCGCTGGACATTGTTAATTCAATAGCCCGTTCAGAAGGTCAAGCTTACAAATGCAATAATAATAATAATAATAATAGCGGCATATTTACCCAGGGCAGCCACTTCAGTTCCGAAAAACTGTTCTCCCATAGGGCCCTGCTATTATTACCCCGGCTTTAGCACGGCTACCGGGTACCATTCACCTCACCTTGGTCGAGTGCAACGCAATGTGGATATATTTCTTGCTGCAGGAAATTGCGCCATGGCTGGAATTCGAACCCACGACCCTCTGTTTCAAAGTCCGAAGACTAATACACTGGGCCACAACGCTCCAATGCAAGACTAAAAAGAACCATATTTTTACTACCTGATTCATGCAATTAAACAATGGAAACTCTACCTGATGTCTAATGATGCAGTCATATTTTCTCTAAGGTGGCCATACAAGTAGAAAACACAGAATTTTCATTTAAACAGCCTATATGTAGCTGGTACGAAAAATGATGAAAACGGCCGTTTTGGACTCGCGATATACATGTAGCTGCCGTAGGGGAAAAGTGACTGAGCCACAAAAGATTCATTAATTCACCGATCATGACTAATTTGGAAGAACTCTTGGTGTCAGAGGCCAAAATGTTCAAATATTCAATCACTCCTCCCCTCTTTCGTTAATGATCATCACTGTATGACAATCCACATGTATATAAGCCTGCTGTTCAAACCCCCGAGTTAAGGGGTCTGAGTGCACAGCCTACAATGACTGTGTATAGAAAGCCCTATCGCTAGTCTTGTGTGAAGACCCACCTGGGGAGCGTTTCATGAAAGGACTTGTCGGACGTTTTATCCGACAAGTCCCATTTTATCCGACAGTTACCATAGTAACAGTACCTCTCAGCCAATCAACAGCAGAGAAAGATGTCAGATCTGACAACTTGTCGGATGAAAATGTTGATGAAACACTCTCCAGATGATCAAGGTCTCAAAAAGGGTCTATGCCTGCATACTACATGTACATGTATATCTCAACAGGACACTATTAACTTACCTATATTATGATTAGCTAAAATGAATCATCAACACAAAACATCATGAACTTTGGTCTCAAGTTAGCGTGTTTCTAATCAATGAGGTAGTAATGTAGAATTTGGTCAAAAATATAAATTGCAATAACAAACTTGACGAGTGTCATTGCGTCACAGTTTGCATTCTACATAGGTGATTGGTAACAGACGTGGATCTTTCCAGATTGAACAATAGCTTTAAGAGGCTTTAAGAGGTCCTAAAATGGTACTGTGGATCTGCACCTGATCAATAACATGGAGCATCAAGAGAGTCAAAAGCATTCAATATTATTATTATCAACAATTATCAAAATAAAATATATTCATTGGTCTAGAGAAAGCTTCTTTGTCAGAAGAAAGTACATTTTGATGAAAATATCAATTTTCTTTCAAAATAAGAATGTGTAGTCTCGTTCTTGAATGGAACTTTTGTATGACATATCAGAGACAAAGGAATGGGGGATTTGGAGAAGCTCCCAAATAACGACTCCCATGACCATCTCATAAGTCATACGCTATACTGAAGTGTGACGTCATCAATTTTCACTTTTTTGCATTTCAGCACTTTTTATACCATATGTTGGCAGAGCATGATGAAAAACCCACACGACCAAAATTTGGTGAGAATTGGTCCACGGGTGGCTTGAGATATACCAGTATAACCTCATGAATACATAATTAGCACCACAGAAGTCAATGCATTATTGGCCTTGTTCTACATTGTAAATGTTAGGAATCAGGTCAGGGGTAAAGAGTAATTGTGCAGTAAAAGTAAATATCATTCTTCTGCTACAATGAGAATATAATAATCTTGAATATTGTTGGAACAGATATTGGGGTGACTCTAGAAAGATTGGTAGCCCCAAAGCATACAATTTGGGGAATTTTACATGGTGATTTAGGCTGTCATGGGGGAGAAAATTGCCCAACGTCCTCATGTATTTCCTAAGCTGGTGCCTTTATACAGTGTAGCAGGATTCTGATAACAAAAATGAACAGACTTAGGATAAAGCACCAAAGGCATTGGAATTATTACCCACACTTGCTACCTTTGAAAGAGTGAAAATGCCCAAGGCGTTGTTGGGACTGTTTCCAAGGTACCTTGTGTGTATAATTCTTTCTAACGCCCTCCATGATCTGCAGTATTTGTTTCATTTCTTGCTACACCCCTTAGTTTTTGTCGTTCCCAAAACAGTTAAAGTAACAGGATTTTCTAATCATTGACTTAATAACAAAGGTATTTCAGGAGTAGATTAAACATGGAATATTTACTGGCATACTACAGTTTGCTGGCATGTGGATGATCTTCTGAAACCCTGTCTATGAGTAGCTGGCTAGGCTTCCAGTATGGGCTATTGGCTGTATGGGGGAAAATATGGCAAAGAGATACACTTCTTGAGATGTGTCACATAAATGGTATATACATTGATCTGCTTTGTACAGACCTGTGTATACCCTATTTTGATGATGTTACAGGTATTGGGGTCCATTGCAGAAAGTTGTGTTTAAATGCAAGTAAAAAAAATCAATCGCAACTTCGTAATGCGTGCTGTTGCGATTGATTGCAACTCTTTCTGCAACAGGCCCAAGGTATGTAATTTATTCAAATTTAATGAAAGAATGGTTGAATTAAGGGTTGAGGTTCATCACTGAAATAGGGCATGTCTCCTTAAAAGACCAAATCTATAAAATATTAAGTTATACATAATTAAGTAAGAAAACATATGAAAACAGCATTTCCTTGTCTCTATAAAACTACAGTAAACATCATTTAATTACTGGTGCCGCTAAAACAATCCTAATAAAGGTTCAATTCAATTTAATCCAATTTAATCCAATTTTGATATACAAAATAAAGAAATCAAGATTATTGATAAAAATGCAAAATTGCAGATGATTTTACATTTAAATAAACAAAATGTCATAGTCATGAAATAGAAAATGAATATAGTAAAACATTTTACATAAATATGTATAGATGCACATCACTAATTATATCACAATCAAAGGTACTTACGATGTTGAAAGTGATAATACAGTATTCTCTCCAATAGTTTAGGAAGGCCGACAATATTCTTAGCATAATACATAGGTCCTCCTGTGTGTCTTGGCCAACCATAGCCATACAACCTGTAAATGTTTGATGGAAATTAGAAGGAAAGAACAGTTTTTTGTTAAATCAAGGTTTAATAATAATAACAATATTGGTATATTTACCCAAGGTAGCCACTTCAGTTCCGAAAACTGTTCTCCCAGCGAACCCTGCTATTATTATTACCCCGGCTAAGCTAAGCTACCTATTCAGGTGTACACAGCTATTTGAGGTATTACTTCCTGTCGGTACCCATATACCTCATCTGTTTTTTTTCTGGGGGGGGGGGGTGAAAATATGACACATTAATATTTAATTAAATATTACAGCAGTCAGCTCCCATTTTGTTGCAAGCTCAATCAAAAAGCAACTTTTCTCCCTGTACCCTAATCGACTGGAGTTTGTAATCTATGCTAAATATACCAGAGGGACAGGGGCAAGATTCCACCCCCCCTAGATTAGACAGAATTTTTTTTTCTACTTAATTAAACCACCACTAAAAAGTTCCTGATGACGCCCCTAGTTGTCCTATGTTTTAAATGGAATGTTTCAAAGATACATTCTCTTACCAAACCATATCAATATCCTCATCAGAAGATGCTATCTGCTCTTCAAGGCACTTGAAGCCTTCGTTAATAAGACCATACAGGCACCGCTCAAGAATTTCCTGTTGAGACAACAATATTACTATACAGTTTAAATATGCCATTGGTGCCAACATGTTTCAGGTAACTTTAAGAAAGTCATCCCTCCATGTGGGATTTCACTGCAGCTATCTCAAATAATTTCCAAACCAGGGGGGTGTTTCACAAAGACTTAAGTACGACTTACGTTGCACTTAAATGCCGACGCATGCATGATATGCAACGCGCGATCTTATTGGTAGATACACATTAGTGGGCGTCCTCATGACAAGATCTGACCAATGCGGTCAAGCCTTTCATACCGTACGCAACTCGGTATTTAAGTGCGATTCTAAGTCATTCTTAAATCTTTGTGAAACAACCCCCAGACCTTGGTTCGTTCACACTGTCAATTTTGTGTTCTGTTCATTCTTTTGGTTTACTCTGATGAGTACAAGACGCACGCTTCAGTACGCCCTTTTTTTCAAGTTTATTCACAAGAAAACCTTCATAAATAATGAGACAAAATAAGTATATATCAGAAAACTCAAGACAACATATTCATACACATGACCTATTTCTACTAAAACATCCTGAAACCAAAGAAAATTAAAACAATTTGAATAGGTTAAGAAACAGACTTTGAGTAGACCTTCTTACCAGCAGGAAAATTCAAAGGCTATCAGGTATAAGAAATATATTTGTACATTTATTGCAAACAACATCCATAATTCAAAGCAGATTGGTTTTGTTTTCAAATATGTGTATTGACTCAGATTATTTGCTAATTAAGAACACTGTCCATGGCTGTTACATGTACATTATGAAGTATATGGAAGTATAAAAAATGGACGAATGTCTACAATTCATGTTTAACTTATTGCCTACCAAAACCAGGTATTCCCTATATAAAACCTAATGGAATATAAATAAAATTCAGAGGTCTATGGGTTAAAGTCTACCTGTGCTGGGATATGGCGTCTAGTGATCCCTGCCTTCTGAGACACATCCATTATCATCTGAGTGACCTCGGGATCAGCCTCTGGTTTACGACCACCTGGCTTGCCATAGTTGTAGAAACCCTTGCCTAGATGAGTGGGAGGAAACAAAATATTTTGACAGATTGACACAATAAATTCATCTGATTGGGGAAACACCATCATTTATACATTTTTAACTTCATCTTCTTCATTTTCTTCTTCCTGTGATGGACTGCAATCAACTTGCCGTTTGTTGTGTCATTGTCAAGGTGGTTGACATTGCATGTTGCCAAAGTGTTTCTATACTTTTCATTCATTCTTTCTTTCTTTTTTTGCGATGCTACACATAAAATATACTAAATACAGTGAATAAAAAAAAATCTAATGATTGGGTAAAGCTTACTCCCATCCTGGGTCAATTGACACAAAACAGCCAATGTCGCAGACCTTGACAACAAGCTTGAAGAGTATATTCCACTGCTCTATTTTGCTTTGAGCACTGCTGGGGAGTATTTCATGAAAGGACTTGTCAGACGTTTTATCTGACAAGTCCTATTTTATCCGACAGTTGCCATAGTAACAGTGCTTCTCAGCCAATCAAAATCAAGGAAAGTTGTCAGACCTGACAACTTGTCGGACAGAAATGTTGATGAAGCGCTCCCCAGGTCTGTATTCTCACTGGTCAACATCCATGTATTATGTTTTCTATTTTACCATGTTTGTTGCCCTATATGCATGTATTTCGTGTTATATATGGCTCTCGATATTTGTGTTCATGAGCGCAAAGTGGTCATATACCCTATAATACAGTGACAATGACAGCAGGTTTTCAATGCAAATCATTGACAAAAATGCTTAGGAACATACTCCCCTGTATCTGCTGTTGGGATTCATTCGGGGAATGGAAAGGAGTCAAATTGCATATTGTCCAGGTACACTAAACACGTTCATGGGACAGTTGATTCTGACTAACCTGTTTTTTGCCCGAGCCTTCCACTCTCCACCAGCCAATCTGAGAGAGGGCTGTAGCGTTCCCCTTTCCTGAGGAAATCGTCTTGTCCTTCCCGCTGGATGTAACCAAATTCCTTTCGACTCTTATAACCAATATCAAGACCTAGTATGAACAAAGCAGATTTAAAAGCAGTAGTAGCAGAAAGAAGGAGAGCAGCAGAAAGAGTAAAAAGACAAAGAAGATGAAAAAAAAACAAGGAAAAGTGAAGATCAGGAAGGGGGAAGGTGACAATGATATTGTTAATAAATAGCAATGATAATATCTATGAGGGTGATAATCCATCATGATCACAATGATCAAGAATAATGATGAGGATGAAAAGTGTGATGGTAACAATGATGGTAATGATGGTGATATTGATTACAGTTATAATCATGATCATGATGATGGAAATGATTATAATGATAATGATGATGAAAGTAATAATAATGGTCAGATGATCATAATGCATGTACTAATGATGATAATGCAATGATCATAATGATGACGATAATGAAGTGATAATGATAGAGATGGAGGAGTACGTGGTGACAAGTATTCCAGTGTCTAGTATTAAAAAAATGATAAATCCATAAATCCAAAATTTATTGTTCGAAATAGACAAGAAATGAAATACTCCCAAAATTTGCTTTGCCCAATTGATCGTGGGCCCGGCGGCCGCTGTGCAGTGCCAGTTCGACGAGGCTCTATCCCTTTAATCGTTGAACGCATAACAGGGTAGCAGCAACTCCCGTCTTTTAACGTCTTTTGGTCTGACGCGGCCGGGGTTTGAACCCCCGACCTCCAAGTGTGAGATGGACGCTCTACCAATTGAGCCAACACACCGGTTGGAGACGTGGGAGACCTACCTGCCAAGTCTCCCATTCGGCATAGACCCATAGCCAGACCAAAGTCCTCCAACGTCTGATCAACCTCATGAGGTAAAGCACCCTCTTCAAGCAAGAAGATTGCTTCTTTGGAGTACGGGGCTAGCATCCTGTTTCCAACAAATCCAGGACAGTTACCAACCAAGACTGATACCTAAATAGAAATGATAGAAGAAAGAAAAAGTAAGTCATCAGTTTTATTAAAAAAACACTCTTCAATACTTTCATCACTCTTATGAAGCAAATGCTTACCGATATTTAGAAACTAGTCACAACATAATCCTAAGAGGGTATTCATTTGTCTCGCAATCTGCTATGGTCAACAAGGAAATTCGTGATCACTTTCGCAAAAAGTGTTCACTGGCTTTCTAGGAAATTCGTGATCACTCTCGCAAAAAGTGTTCACTAGCTACAAGTTCACGAGCTTGTAAGCTAGTGAACACTTTGTGAGAGTGATCACGAATTTCCTTGTTGACCATAGTAGATTGCGAGACAAATGAATACCCTCTAGCGATTATTTCAATCCGCAATAATGAACCTATTTAGTATTAGTCACAACATGATATTTAATGTCTTTTGAATAACACAATACAGCCACCCAAGAACCAACAATAAGTCGCCCAAAATTAATTGATTGATCGGGTTTGGAAGAGAACAGTTGAAGCTTTTAAATTAATATCAAAATTGATCAACAATAACCTTTGCGATTATTTGATAGAATGCAGAGGAAATTCTTTGAGAGCTTAAAGTGATGAGCTCGCTGTGCAATCTTGGTGAAATTTCCCAGCAGTTATTACTAATGTCAAAGAAACTCTTGTATGTTTTATTTCATTCAACTTTACAACTTCAATGTTTTACAGTATCAAGAAGAATAATTGCTCTTTCAGATAAGCCAGTTCTCATGTTTACTTTTGGAGACCAACTTACTATTTTGGCCATTTACAGAGAACCTTCCCTGATGACTTGTTTGTTTTGGGGTGGCTGGTCACCATTGAAGGCAGTAGCTAGTTCAAAGGGGTAGTTTGATTAGTCTCACTTTTACTTTTTCGAAGACTACTTAATATTTTCAAATTCTCCTCAAAATGCAAGAATACAGTGAATATATACATCAACACAAAATTTTGATTTCATCCTCAATGCATGCCCAAAATAAGGAATAGAAATTAGAAGAAAAATGGATTCGAACATGAATCTCTCACCTTCTTCATGCGTTTTCCAAGATCCATGGCCGTTGCCATGGTTTCTGGTGAAGTGTCTTTGCCTCTGATATTCTCAAGAAGTTTCATGATGTGAGCAGGAGAAAAGAAATGCATCCCCATCACCTTATCTGGGCGAGTTGTTGCTGAAGCCATCTGCAATAGGAATGGAAATTTGAGTGATGATAAATTATGATACAAAATCAAACCGATGAATATGCATGCCTGGCATGGATGAGTGCCCCTCAAACAATCTTGAGCCAACTAAGCACTATCCTGCAGAAATTCCTAGGAATCATAGAATTAGACAAATTTACTGCTTTTGTACTATTATCAACTTTAATCACTGGTGTGCAGATGCTCCCCCTTCTTTCAAAATAATAGCTCCAATACCAACCAAAAAAAAAGGAGAAAGGAGAAATAGAAAGAGAAAATGAGTGAAATATAATATAATTTGCTGGATACTATGCAAAAACCTTTCACAAAACTTTCTTTTAAAGGGTCAGAAGTTGTTAGTTTTAAGAATTCTTCCCACTTGCGCTATTTTGTGCCCCTTTGAAATTGTTTTGTTCATTACACTACTGTTGTTAATGCTACTGCTGCTGCTACTACTACTACATCCTCTACTATTACAGTTTCATGCAAAGCACATTTTTACATAATTACCTCATCTATATCCAGTGTTGATGTGTTACTTGCAAGGACAGCGCTGGGCTTGCAGACACCGTCAAGTTTCTTGAAGATCTCCTTCTTCAAAGCCATGTTTTCAAAGACGGCCTCGACGACCACATCGACATCCTTCAGGTCGTCGTAACTCAAGGTCGGTCGTACCAATGAGAAGATCTGCTTGGCTTTGTCCTCGCTCATACGACCTTGCTTGACCCCGTGGGCTAGGAAGCCTTGTACCATCTTGAGTCCTTTATCAAGGTACTACGTTCATTGATGATAAAAAAATAATAATATTGTAACAGTGGAAGAACACAAGTATTCAATCATTGTACATGGTATCAAAGAAAGGATATGTGTGTAAAGGCCACCACACACCTTACGAATGGTCCAGGATATGATTTTTTGAACAAATCACATTTTGCTTATTTTCTGAAAATGTGAATGAAAGAATCATTTTATTTAAGGTTAAATTAACTTAAAGAATACTATTATAACAATTTGGGATGATTGCAAGCCATTATTTTGTAGTAAAGAGAAAATTAGTTTCAAATCATAGCCAGTCGTAAGATTGCTATGACGTCATTACGACTAGATATTAAATTAGATTTTATTATTATCAGAATGATAAAATAGTCACAGATTTGAACATAGGTTGATTTAAAACATTACACAGTAAGATATTCCATCTCTCCATAAAAGCATCAAATTCTACATGTTTTATTCTAAATCGGGTCGCAGACCAATCGTAAGGTGTGCGGCAGCCTTAAAGCTTATTTCAAAACGTTACTATTTTCATGCATAATCAAAACAAATAATGTAACAATGGAGGGACATAAATATCAACTTATTAGAAATGTAATTGACAGGAGATATGCATGTAAAGCTCATTTCATTTAATTTCATTGGGTGGGTACATCGTGGTTGAGGCACCTCGCCAAACGCCACAGCCGTGTCTTTTCTCCAGGAGTCCTGTAAGAAGCCTTTGATTATAAATCATCACATTCATAGAGTCCTTATAGCCGGATAACTGCTAAAAGACACGGCACAGAATTTTGACAAGTTGCGTTAGTGGTTGTGACCCATATTGCAATCAGAGTGTTGTTTTCAAGTTCCTACCATGAGTGTTTTCTGTCAGCAATAAATTTATCCATATTGTGCTGCTCTTGACCCAGGTGAGATAGATGAATGTGTACCTGGCAAAATCAATTCCTTGAATGTACAGAGCTATGGAATTAAGCGACAGCCCAATCTAAAGCCAGTGTAATAGCATGTGCACATTGTATCCTCTGGGAAAAGCAATATATGAATCCAGCTTTTATTCCTGCTATAATCAAAATATATTCAAATTTTGGATAGGAATAAGAAACAAATAAAGAAAAGGAGATAGAAGTGATTGAGGAGGTTACAGCAATAACAAGCAAAGGGGGCTTTGGAAAAGCTACATTGCAAATTTTTGGAGCCCCTTATGCTTGTTGTACTACATGTGTGAACTTATTTTTATGATTAATAAATTTCAGTCCTAACCTCTTGGTTTTGTTCTGTAAGATAGGTCGGGATACCGGCCAATACCATTGACATTGTGATGCCAACACCCATAGTCCCAGCACCAATCACAGCTGCCGATTTGACCTCTTGACCTTTGGCTGTCTTGTAGCTGGTAGATCCATCAGGGACGCTCCACTGATAAAAATAAGATGATAATAACAACCACAATGGTTATAAAAATAAGATAATGATAACAATTATTATAATTACAGTGAATATTATATCCCTTACTGAAACTTTGTTGCTATTTGATTGGTCGAGAGCTCTTCACGTGACTAATCATCATTTCACCAGAAAATGATAATCATCGAAGATCAAAATAGTTTGTGACGACAGAGTAGAATAGTGTTTTTTACTATCATGCGTCACACTGAAAACCACGCAATCACTCAGGCACAGTGCAAGACAGACTGCCTCTATCGGGCAAGTCTAGTGATGCAACGGCGTAGATGCTTTATCAGGGATTCGCTGAGGGCAGCGCAATCAACACAGGCAAAAATGCAATGCAAGCTGAATCACAAACTCTCCGATAACTAACTGTCAATGTGAAATCGCATCTTGTCTGTTTATAATGAATCTGCATGCTGAAAATGAAATCAATGATGGTCATCATTCGATCATCGAATGATTCGGGCTGTCTGATTTTAGTACAGCAAGGTTAGTTCACAACCTTCAAAACCGGTATTAAGTGGAAGTATCAGAAGATCGATCTCACTATTACAGCCGCCAAGCTGCGCCGCGCGACACCAGACCACCCTGATCGATCTTGGGAACCGACGATACCATGCGCAGTCTTCTCAGGAACCGGCTAGCTTTGTAGAATGATAAGCCAATGTTGCTTAAATTAGAGCTAAGCTGATCTAGATTTTGTCCAGATTATGGAGATGGGCCAATCAGGAATAGATTACCAATATTTTTCGTTCAAACTTTAATTATGGAAGGGATATAAAACAAAAATACCGGCCGTTTCTTGCGAAAGTGGAGGAGAAATATTTTATCTTTGGCTGGCCCTGCAATGTAACTATTTTCCCTCGTGCCTCGCGCCCCTCGGGAAAATAGTAATTGCCGAATGAACCTCGGATGAAAATATTTCCACTATACTTTCTCAAACCTGGTATATTTGTATACTAAGTATTACTTAGTAGATATAAATACTCTGTAGAACTGGTATGTATTGACAAAATCTACTAAAATGCATTACTAAAATGTGGACAGAAGGTTGTTATTCTACCTACAAATTGAAAAAAAAATAAACCAAATAATAATGATAACAGAAAAACATTGACAATGAAATGAAAGGTACCTTAGACACGGCCCTTTCCCCAAAGAAGGCATACTGCAGTGCCGGAGTTTGTTCCGAAACAGCCAGAAAAGTCTGAATATTTTTCTCCCTGGACGTGTGAATGGAAATAAAAAACAAACAAATGGAGAATGAAGTGAGAATGAAAACACTGATTACCTTGGACACTGCCCTCTCAGAAAAGAAGGCATATTGAAGAGCCCTCGACTGATCACCCAATCCAAGAAACTTTGAAATGTATCCCTCCCTGAAAATAAGATGATAACGAATAACATTTATGGGGCACTTTATACAGATGGTCACAAGCACACAGGTGACTAAGTAATAAAACATTGAACCGATTAATGACAAAAAAAACCCACCCTAGATCTTAATCAATGATATAACAAATTTCAAGGCTTCATCCTTTCAACAACGTCCTACAGTTACATGTATGTTTGTGTGCATCGATCCTCACAGTGAATCAACATAATAATAAATGCTTAAATCATGGCACAGCTGCGCAGATCATGATCAACTGATATTTCTGTGGCCTGCAATATCATTATCAATTGCAAATCTGGTGGGTGTTTCATAAAGCTGTTCGTAAGATAAGAGCGACTTTAAGAACGACTGGTGATCCTTTATTTTGGTAAACGGTATACACCATTGGCGATGGTTTAGCGTGTAAGAAAGGTTCACCAGTCGTTCTTAAAGTCGCTCTTAACTTACGAACAGCTTCATGAAACAGCCCTCTGATGTGTACCGTATGTAGCTGTATGCCCCTCTTTAGTTTTGCTACATTTTTAGTATACCTTTCTCTGCAATTCTAGATTTGGGTTTACCCCTTAAGTTGTCAGTGAACGGGGTAGCTAGAGGGCACTGGGTTCCGCATGATGATGGGCTGATGGATGGGTTGGGGTGAATGAAGCAGATGTGAATTATTATTCTTACATTGTACTTGTCCATGGTTCTTGTGTCGTATTTAAATCAATTTCTATAAAATCGAATTTTTACATTGTAAATGAGAACTGTTGCGAGGCTAGCGCCATGAGCGTCTACTGACAGTGTGTGCGCTCTACAAATATACACTATTATCATTAGAAAGAAGATGAATAAGACATGTAATTTGAATACATTGGAGAGTTATGAAAAATAATGAATTACCAACATACATGTAAATTCTTTGGGAATACTGCTGTCCAATGACAAAAGCAAGCAACTCTATGATTTTTTTTCTTAAAAATTGACCCTTTTCTTGATTTTGTACATTTTCTTTCTGCTCTTCATGATGTCAAATGAATTGGAATCACAAAGCACCTAATTTCTGAAATATAGACATTTCAAAACCAATCACATGAAATAAATCTATATATTACCACATAAAATAATGACACATTTTCCTCCTTTACTTTAAAAAAATCATTCCACAGAGTGGTAATGGGCAGACAGTTTAGTTCCATTACTAACTAAAGTGTACTTCTCATTCACTGAAAGGGAAAAATCAATCAATAAACAACTCTGTTCATACACCAATAGGAAAAAAATGATGTCATCACAACTGCACCTGTACATGAATTCAAATGAATTCATCAAAAAGGGTTTAAGATTGTAATGTTTTTAAATCAAATTCTCTTACATCTGGAGGCCTTCTTCAAACGAGCTTGCCTTGGTGGCGGCTTCAATGGCCTTCACACAGAAGAGAGGAGAGTACATGCCCCTGGCCTTGGCAGCAACCTTCTCATATGCAACTGCATCATAAGATAAAACATGCACAAAACATCAATAAAGAAAGGAAAATATCGACCCTGGAGTCTGGTAATGTATAATAAGCTGTCCATCCATATGGATCAGTGTTGGTACTTTACCTACATAACCATGTATTACTGGTAATCATATAGGTGCTCCAGCCCAGCGTATAGGCCACATTTTGCCAGCATTGGCCTCATGCCAATTTATGTATATGAAGTCTATGGCCCATATTCTTAACTCTGGTTTAAATTAAACCCTGGTTTAAAGTTGTGGTTTAACTATGGAGAGAAAATTGAAGCACAAATCCCTAACAGTACACATTCAAGTTATTAACTCGTATGACACCCAAATTGTTCATAATTTTCTGAGAATGATAACTGAAGTATTTTTCTTTATTATGAAAACAAAACGAAACAAAATAGTAAACATAAGAAATATAACAGTTTTCGAACTTTTGGCTTCCCATAATTTTAGCAGAGTGAGACCATGGTCTATAAACTTAAACCTGACTTCAGAATACGGGCCTCTGGGTTTTCTACATCCACTTTGTCTATTTTCTTTTGGAACAAGTGTATTGTATAGCAAATAGCAATTACACACAATTGGTAGTAGACCAAATGAGTTTAGAACATGAAGTATAAAACTATTCTTGCATTCCATATGAGTATAAACAATTCTACATACCTTTGAATACCATGGGCGTGGTCTCATCCACCTTGACGGGCATCTGACTGACACGCCTTGGTCCTACCGGGTCATTGGCTACACTCTCAGCAAAGGCCACACCCTCATCCAGGTAATCATCTTCCAGAACCTGCAAAGATAAATGAAGTTTTAATCTGATGTGCCACAGAAATTATTGCTCTTTGGGAATGCATAACAGAGTGCATAAAGAACTATTACGCAATAATTTTCTTGTGATGTAATGCCAATGAGCTGTTAAATTCTTGTATTTCAAAATTAAGCGCAGCTATGAAAATACAGGAGTTTAGAGTTTATGACATACAGGTACATGTAGGTAGCAACCTTCTTATGCCTACCTCTACAGTAAAACATTATCTGCTGCCCTCATTTTTTTTTTGTTGAGATATTAGGTTCTAAAAGACCATTGACCATATAGGGTTTTGCTCACCAGACATAGTGAATGATTAGTGTGGGAAGTCTCTTTAAAAAAATATATACATCATTACCAATCTTTTCTGAACCATACTATCTGAAGAGACCCATGGCAACACCATTGCTCTTTCTAATGAGCTCTTTCTCATTTCATAACAAACAAAATCTTATTAATAGGCCCTTGATTATCAACTCCTGGTAGGTTTTAAATTGGGTGGCTCTAACTAGTCTTTTATACAAAATTTAAAATAGACCGAACGGGATTTACTATTGTCTTGGTGTACAACCTAGAAATTCAACCACCTGTGTTATACACAACCTTTTACCAAAAATCTTTCCTGTTTCTAGGCTCTTTCAGTTGGAACCAACTGCCTGACCATATGAGGTTTTCAAAATCTGTTCACTCTTTCAAATACCAACTTAAACACATATAGACAAACCACATCGTTCATCTTAATCAGCATAACATCATTCACTATTCCATTGTCTGTCCTGTTCCTAAAATACACTTAATCTCAATTCCTATTCCTTTCTTGTTTTTCTGTTATTCCCTCACACTTCATTCCTTATATTTAAACAGTAAAACGTGTCATGTTTTTTTTTATCTCGATATATATTAGTGATGAAATGACCAAATGATGCGATATGTCTTCTGCTTGGTTTTTTATTCCAAACTTGAATTTACTAGTATTGTGTAATACATTGCCTTATGATTTAACAATCATTCATCTTTTTTTTTATAATAACGACAGTCCCCTGAGGAAGACCAGTTTTTAATGTTTGTATTTTGCATATAAATATTATGTATCTTGCCATTTGTATCTCCTAACATATTCTGGTATTTTTACTTTTTATTTGTTATTTTTTTCTCTATCTCATAATATCCTGTTACTATGTTTTTCATATATTGCATGTTTACGCAGATCAGGCCACCCTGTTGAAATATTTGAGAATAAATAAATAAATGAATAAATAAATAAGTAAATAAATAAATGAATAAGTATTCTACTACTCAATGGAGTTGAATAATACCTTGTCCACGATGCCCATTTTATAAGCCTCCTTGGCCGATATATGCCGTCCACTGGTGATCATGTCAATGGCATCAGGGATAGACATGACCCTCGGTACCTTCTGAGTCCCCGTAGCGCCTGGTACCAGACCAATGTGGACCTCTGGAAGACCAAGTCTAGGATTGAGAATACAACAGGAAATCACTAAATTGCAGTGCAGTCTATGGTATGTCTATCGATGTACTGTCTGTTAAAAAAAAATCATTTATTTGGTCCTTGGTCCTCTGGCTCCCAATCGCCCACCCCCATTAATTTGGTCTGTAAAATATGAAAACTCAAAAGAGATGCTGTGGATTCCTTGAGAGACTAAATGTGACTATTAAAGATCTGTATTATTACAGAGGCATTTTGTGAAGAGAAAAAATGTTTCTGGGTAATGAAATATTAGGTTGCATTGTTATCACATGATAACAAAACTAGTCCCTCAACATAAGAGTAAATCTATAGCCTCTGACACATATCAAAGTACACTGAGATTAAGATTAAATCATGCCTCTTCAATAGTAGAGAGCTCATAAACTTCATGAACACTCAGAGCAGAAAAAAATCACAATCAGGGGGGCGTTTCATGAAAGGACTTGTCAGACGTTTTATCCGACAAGTCCCATTTTATCCGATAATTACTATAGGAACAATGGCTCTCAGCCAATCAAAATCATGAAAAGATGTCAGATCTGAAAACTTATCGGATGAAAATATTGATGAAACGCTCCCCTGATGGTCATTTTTACGTTACACTGTTTTGGAAGAAAGTGGGGGCTGAAGCCCACCCAGCATCCCCCCCCCCGCTTCCGTGGCCCCTGGAGAGTAAAAAACAGTGATCTCGTAAAATTGGCTAAAATTACTTTCAAGCTCAAAGACAAGTCATATTTTGGATAGGTGACTGCAGATTTGTACTTACTTTCCAGCTTTATGTAAGAGTCTGTAATGGCATCCTAGAGCAAGCTCGACTCCACCTCCCAACGATGTCCCATGCATCACAGCTACTACAGGTTTGCTGCATGCCTCAACTGCTTTGGTTACCTCAATCAAGTTTGGTTCTGTAAAACAATAGTGATACAATCTTGGAATATGTACCAATACAATTCAATGCTAAAAACGGCCTTCAATAAGTGTAGGAACACAATGATTTTGGTCACAACCTCCTTTCTCAAAGCGTAGATCTTTTGATTATGGATTTCCATTTGTGTCATATGAGAAAGTGTCCAACGCTGAAAGCGAGGCTTTAAACATCGTAAAATTGCAGATTATGCAATGCAAGAAGTTAAAGGTCAAGTCCACTCCAGGAAAATGCTGACTTGAATAGAAAGAGAAAAATCAAACAAGCATGGTGCTGAAAATTTCATCAAAATCGGATGTAAAATAAGAAAGTTATGACATTTTAAAGTTTCGGTTACTTTTTACAAGAAAGTGATATGCACAACTAGGTGAGTCAGTCGATGATGTCCATCATTCCCTATTTCTTTTGTTTTTTATTGTTTGAATTATACAATATTTCATTTTTTATAGATTTGACAATAAGGACCAAATTGACTGAACCATATATAGACTTAAATTATGCTTATTCCACATGTTCAGGGAGGAATTAATCGTTTTATCACTTGACAATGAGGAGAAAATTAGAATATTTTATAAAATAGGTGTATTATTTCAGGCATCGCGATTTGCCAATTTGCGTCACATGACATCCAACCTTTTTGTGCACTGCACGGCAGTGCAAAAGGTGCGCAACGAAAATTGACATTAGGTATATGCTCAAGGAAACCAGTGCAGTAGAAGTGCCGAGAGAAGTCCAACAAAACTGTACTGTAACTTTTTAAGAATTTGTTTCTGTGTTGCTATTTTATAAACAAATAATGCACTTGCTCTGACGTGCATAAAGGTAAATGCAGAGAAAGCTTGGTTTCTTCAGATGGTGCACGCTGGGCACTCGCCGCAAGCAGCTTGTGCACGTACAGTGCGGCATCTGTCTAAAGAAACCTCGCGTGCTCTGCATTTCCACTGACGCACTCGACTGCATGCATTATTTGTATATCATATTTCATATAATAAAATACAAAAGAAATAGTGAGTGGGTGACGTCATAGTCTCCTCATTTGCATACCAGCCAGGATGTGCATATTTAACTGTTTTGTAAAATTAAGCGAAACTTTAAAATGTCATAACTTTCTTATTTTACATCCGATTTGATGAAATTTTCAGTGTTATGCTTGTTGGATTTTTCTCTTTTTTATTTAAAAATCAAATTTTTGTTGGGGTGGACTTGTCCGTTGAGAGAATTATTTTTCAACATAACAGCATGAGAAAACAGTTGAAATATTTGGACCAATCATCTGTTTGAAGTCTGTACTTCTATGTGAAGTTGGGGTGACTCAAATAGTTGTCTTTTAGTCAGAATCCTACTATCCTTCGCAGCATATTTGTTCATGAAGAAATTCAAATAGATGCGTTCAAAACTCCTACAACAAAAGATGCCGCTCTGACACGTGTTAGGGTGCCTTAACAGAACCAAGTCAACCTCTTTTTAACCTTAGCAAACCCAAACCTTACAGCATGGCCAAAATCAACTATTGGGCTTACAAAAGAAACCTTTTCCTACCAATCTGAGGTATATAATCTCCACAGTTGGTTGTAAACAGCCAAAACTAACGTTTAATATTCAAAGCTTTATCAGTTACCTTTGAACACCAGATCTGGATTGCCAAACTCAGTGATATCAGCGCCAGCAGAGAATGACCTGCCCGAACCACACAGGACGATGCTCTTCACTGATGCATCTTGCTCTGCTTCCTAGCACAGGGATTGGAAGGAGAAAAATGAAGTGAGCATAATGGATCAAAAGATATGGATTTTAACTCAGTAAACTGCATAGATTTTATTAGCCATGGGCCCTGTTGCTCAAAAGGATGAATTCTATTCAACCGTAAAATCACACACAAGTTCTACATGTGTGCTTCAGAATGGTTGAAAATTATGTTGAAATTGATTTTCTTTTGGTAGAAATTGTGTTTGATTGCAATTCTTTCTGCATTATGATTGATTACATGTACATGTAGGTGCAAAAATTGTATCTATTATAGGCATATTTCATAGGAAAAATAAAATCATTGGTCAACTTTAATGGTTACTAGAGATGCTAAGCTAGATCCTAACTCTTTTAAAACACAACCAACGTGTGGCTTCTTGGTGTATGAAGGTTTGCTAGCATTTACAGTTCGGTCCACCCAGACCTTTGCTACACTACACAGAGTCTACATAAAATTAGCTTGAATATGAAAGTCAATACAGTATTGTATGGATACCCTTTCACATACATAATTTGTATTGATTCTTGGTGCACTTGTTTGCACAGTTTTTAAAGTAGGGCACTTGACAAGCAATACAATAAACACACGTTCTTCCTGTAAGAGTATTTGAAAAGATTTCAAAATCAAATAAGACTTTCAAAGTGTCTCTAACCCACCCGCTCACCCGGCTCAAAAGCATGTGATAAATAGCCAAAGCTCTAAGATTTTCTTTCTGTATAAAACACCATATTTGTGTTGGTCTTCAAAAAAAAAAAAAAAATAAAAAAAATTCTTTTCTTCCACTATGTAGGGCCTACAGTGAACATATGGAGTCATGATATTCAAGAAATCACAAGAGACAAGAATTCTACAAGACCAATTTGATTGGTGAGAATTTCAATAGATCTTGTTTTACTCCACTTGTCTCCTCAATATGTGAATTTCTTTAATTGTAGGTAAATTTTTACTGAAATTTGATTGAAATAAATGAGTAATTAATTGTTATGCTTTCGTAAGCTTAACATTTGGGGGCTTTTGTTATGGAATTAATCCTACATTTGCTAGGCATTTCTTCGGATGTTCCATACAATCAGCACATTCCAGTCAATACTTTCTTTGATATATAAGTATGCCTTTAAATAGGGTATGTGTAGGAATTAAAAAAAAACATGTTGGGCCTTCTCGAGGGGAAGACTAGATCTCACCTTTATTGATTGAACAATTGAAGCTCTGGTTGGATAGCTGCGAGACAAGAAGAGATTGGGAAAGAAATGGGACATATTACTATTCTCAAATGAACAAAATCTTCAGTTACACTCATCTAATTTACCAGAAGAAACTTTTGGGAAAAATGTAACTTTGTTCAAAGGTCTTGAGGGACTAATACTACATGTACTGCACCTTAAAAACAAAATCAATTTGAACACAATCAAGATTAAATTACATCAACAGACTTAATTGAAATAGGCCTAGATGTATATCCATCCTCTCTGACCATGGCATCAGTCATTCAGTCTAACTTTTTATTTTAGTCACATATTGAAAAACAGAACGATTCCCTAAAATTCATGAACATGTATGATAAACTTTAGCATGAGTTTGTAAATTTCATACCACCATCATAAACATTTGAAATTCCTGAATACGATGATTGCTAGTTGTCAGTGTTACACCTACAATAAACCCAGATGACACTTTGTTGTGTTCGGGCTGCCGCATAAATTTTGCCACTAAGTCAGAGCAGAAGTTACTTACCTGAGAACATTGAGTGGTGGGTTTTTCAATGTGACAACAGCAACTTGTCCACGCTTCGAGAGAGTCGCCATTGCCTCAGCTGTCCTTACACTGCTTGATGTACACAGATTTGACTTGATGACGAGTTGAACCAAATTCTTCGCACGTAACATCGCGAATGAGCTGCAGGCGTCACTCAATGCACCGGGTAGTGGATGGCGGAATAGCCGACACAGTACCGTCTAGATCGGGATATATGCTGGTAGTTTTCAATGCAAATATCATAAAATTATGATTGACGATCATTAATCCAGAGATCAGCCGCTGATGTAAAATGCGTGTAACAATCCCCTGGTCAAGTAAGACACCGTAGTTTGAATTGTGAAGTGGCAAAGTCCAATTTTCCGGAGCCCGAAATTCGTATTGACGCTTCGCTCCTGAACTTTGCACATGGATAGCTAGCGCAGGTTAAGGTTCCGCACAAAACTCAGTCTAATTCAAAGAAGAACGCCAAAATAGACTTCCGAAAACAGGATATAAATAGTCCTGTACTTTCCAATTTCTCATGAAGAAAACCAATATTATATCATTTAATTCCATCTCACTTTTTTCAATCAATTTTCTTTTTTTTTTCATCAAGAAAAACTAATTTTATGAGACTGTTCTATTGTGTCTTTCAAGAGGTGAATTTAATAAGACTACATCTACAATGTGACAGTTGGTAAACAAACACGAACATTTAATTCCCAGGGATCAATTCAATGGCTCGAGGGGCGTGTCCGAGTCAGGCAGGCAATGGGCGTGTCAGGGGATTTCCCTTCTCGTGCTCAGGCATGACGTTGACGGTTGTGTTGCCCGACATTTCATTGCCGCAGAATGTACCGGGCAACTAACGTACTTGTGGACATACACATACCTTTAAACATGCTTTCATTTTTTTGACTGCCGGGATCGATCAATGTTTCATTGGACAAACAATGAGAAAGACGAAAGCATTTTAATGTAAAGAATACTGACACTGGCAATGTATTACGAAGATGGGACATGCCACTCACCAACATACATGTATTTCGACACGAGTGATGGGCAAAAATAAAAAATAAATAAATAAAATATCTCTTTAATTGCTCCATTTTGTGAAAACTGTATCCTCCCATGTCCAGATTACACTTATTATATATACTAATAGACTTTGGAAAATAGATTATATAAAGTGAAATATTTTCGAAAGTAAATGGGAACTTTCTAATGTCTGAATACGAGACATCATAAATCTTGGGTAATGCCAATTTGAGGATCTCTATCAATTAGTGATCTCAATGACCTCTTAATTAAATCATGGACCTAAGTCCATGGTTCAATCAATTTTTCTCAAAATGAGCCATTGATCTGTTGTGAACTGTTCAAATGCATATTGTTAAGGCCCCCCCCCCCCCCTCTCTCTCTCTAATGGGAGACAGGTTCAGAAATCGATAACTGAAAGAACACTACTGTGCTAAAAAGTACTGGCTTCTAAATATTTATTTCGTCATATTCCTAGCAGCTTTGTCAAGAAGTATATTTTTTCCGTTTGTCATGTTTGTCATTTGGAAAATATCATGTATGACTTGGAATGATCAAGCTTCAACAAACACGGCAAATGTTAAGTAATAATTCGAAGTCCATATTTTCCTAGATTAAAAATGCAAACCTCATTATCAAATCAACATGAATGATTCTCGAAACGAGATTTGGATGGAGGGGTGGTATAGCTATAGCTCATACACAGTCTATATTTTAGGCACATTGAAAATTATTTTTTCATCTCTTTGCTAAAGTTATTTCACTGCCTTATAAAACCTCCCTGAATAAGTTATCATTATTATCATAATTATAATTGTTGTTGGTGTTATTATTATTATTATTATGCATTTAATACTTTGCTCTGATCTCTAAGTTTTAGACATGACAACTCCATCTTCTTCAGTTTCCTTTCTTTCTCCATGTTCTCTCTTCTCCCTCTGGCATCCCATTTTTGTTTCTGTCACTTCCGTCTCGCTCTCTTCGTCTCGAGTCTCACATTCACCTCATTTTATTGATCCATGCTTTCTCTCTCGAGTCTCCTTTCTTTCTTTTTCACCATGCTCCTTTATTGGTCACGAATAATGTTATCATCGGGTGATAGAAAACTATTGGAGCGCCTCTGGCAGTCTCAACTGCATTACGCGATCCAATATAGCAACAGTGCTGACTTTGAATATCACTATCGAATGATTATTATATAATTCAAAACATCGTTCATATGATGATAAAATACTATGTTCATTTACCCTGAATGACATTTGACATTGAACATGTGACCTATAAGACTTGCGCAAGAGGATCAGTAATCCTCGATTACCTTTATGTCCACATTTCATGAAGTAGATCCTTAAAATTTCAATTCAACGAATACCCCCAACACGGCTAAGGTTCATTGACCTTGGTTATTTGACCTGAAACTCATACAGGACGTTCACTGATGCTTAATTATTCTTATGTCCAGGTTTCATGAACTAGACCCATATACATTCAGAGTCATGGCATTTAAAAAACCCCTTAAACTTGGTTAAGATTTCGTTTTGATTTCCCCAACATAATCTAAGTTCATTGACCCTAAATGACCTTTTACCTTTGTCATGTGACCTGAAACTCACAAAGAATGTTCGGTGATACTTGATTATACAGTTATGAACCAGATCCATAAACTTTGAAAGTTTTGAAGGAAATCAACAAATACCCCCGACATGGACAAAATTTTTATTGACCGTAAATGCCCTTTGACCTTGATCATGTGACCTGAAACTCAAACAGGATATTTAGTAATGCTTCATTACCCTTGCGTTCACGGTTTATGAACTAGGTTCATATACTTCCTAAGTTATGGTGACATATCAAAAACTTAACCTTCGGTTAAGATTTTGATGTTGATTCCCCCAACATGGTCTAATTCTTTGACCCTAAATGACCTTTGACCTGGGTCATGCAAACCTCAAACTATGGCAGGATGTTTAATAATACTGGGTGACCATTATGCCAAAGTTTCATGAACTAGGCCGATGTACTTTTTAGGTTATGACATTTCAAGAACTTAACCTTAGATTAAGATTTTAATGTTGACGCCGCCGGGAAAGTGGCGACTTCAGTCTCGCTCTGCTATGCAGGCGATACAAACAAAAATATATACATTTTTTTACACTGTTCCAAACGCGTGCTAGACATAAGGAGAGGGGGGGGGGGTATTGTGCAAATAGTTAGTGAGGCAAAGACAACGAAATGAAGAAGATGTCACACATTCATCTTCTCTCTTAAATGTTATTTTTTATTATAATTTAATCATAGATAAATAACAGGAAAAAACAGGAAAACACAAGATCCCTCAATACGTTTGCTGTCTAGTAGGTATTTGTACAAAATAAAACAAAACAATAGAATACAAATTTTCTATCACATATAAACCGTATGATAATATTGATATATAAATATATGCTTAGTCCGGATATACCAAATTATTCAATAAATTATGTTGACACAACTGGTTTATGATAGTTATACATAAACATGCAATATCAGATTGAAATACATTTGAAAGCAAAGTACTTTCTTATGGCTAAAACTGATGTATGGCGCAGAGAGCTAAAATTACGACACAAATATTTTTGCACGTACCACCCGAATTGTATTTGGACACGTAGCAGTAGTAAAAATACATCAGGAAATGTGGTAGTCTTCTGACACTCGTCTTTTAATCTTTCAATCAGAAGATTCTAATGCCAGGGCATGTTTTCCTCTCAGACTGAATGCTGAAATATGAGTGCTTTGATTAGCTGTAATTGTTCATTTAGTGGTGGTAACTGGTAAAGTAACGCCAGAAACAGTGGTAGTGACAATAAAATGTAGCGAAAGTAGTAGAATCGATTGTGGCGGTAAGGAGGGAGTTGGTGGAGGTAGTAGTGGTAGAAGAAGACGATGACGAAGGATAGTAGTAACAGTATAGTATTAGTATTAGTAGTAGAAATGGGAATACAAACATTGGTAGTCTAGTAGTAGAAATGAGAATAGTAAAAGTGGTAATAGTAGTAGTAGTAGTATAGTAGTAGATAGTAATAATAGTCGAAACTTTAGTACTAGCAGCAGCAGTAGTAGTAGTAGAAGTAGTAGTAGTAATAGTAGAAACAGTAATCGTCATAAAATAGTAGTAAAACTGGAAGTAGCAGTCGTAGTAATAGAAGGAGTAGTAGTATTAGTAGAATAATGGTAGAAGTACCTGTTGTAAAGTTATACTTGAAACAAAATTAGAAATGTATCGTATACGCAATGGTTGTAGTAGCAGTAGAAGAAGTAGTCATGGGAGTATAATACGTAGAAGTAGTCATGGTAGTAGTAGTTAAAGTTGCTGTTGCATTCGTATTTGACTTACCGATAGCACAAGGAATTAAACCTTACTGTCTGATCACTAACCTTAACTGGTGGTGTAATTACAAAACTAATATGGCCGGGTAACACGTTTAGTGAACTGGTGGTGATGGTTGTAGTAGTATATTGGTGGAAGTAGTGCTAAAAGTAAGATTAGGATGACGAGGAAGAGAAAGAGTGTCGCAAGAGCAGAAGTAACAGTAAGTAGCATGTAGTAATAGTTATAACAGACCTGTTGGTAGCAGCTAGTACTGTTAGTGATAGTTGTAACAAAAAAAAGAATAGCAGTAAATGGTGGAGGCGGCGGCAATTGTAAAAGTGATAAGGGGTGTATAGTGGTACTACTAGTAGTAATGGTATATTAGTACATTTTGCTAGTAAACGTAATATTAGTACAGGAAGGAGTAGAATAGTAGTTGTGGTAAAGTAATATTAGAAGAAGAAGTACATGTAGTAGCAGAAGAAAGGGATGAAGAAGAAGAAGGTGAAGAAGAAGAAGAAGAGGAAGAAGAAGTAGTATATAATGGCTGTGGTGGTAGTAGTAGTAATAGTATAGTAGTCATTAGTATAGGTATTATAGTACGAGTGGTTCTAGTAACCGCAGCAGTAGTGGTTGCAGGAGTAATGGTAGTCATGGAAATAATATTTTCAAAACGTAGTCATATAGTAATAGTATTAGTAGTAGCAGTAGTAGTAGTAGTAGTAATGATAATAGTAGTAGTAGTAGAAGTAGTAGTAGTAGTAGTATAGCATTTAGTAGAATAGGAAGTGTAAAAAAGTAGTAATACTATAAGGATGGGAGGAGTAGAAGTAGAATTAATATCGTCGGTAACGCTGTAATTGAAAAATGAAAGTGATTAATAGAGGGAGTTTATGCGATCTTGGTAGTTATAGTAGAAAGTGCAACAGTAGTATAAGTAGTATAATTTGTAGCAGTAGAAGTAATCTTGATAGAATAGCTGATGTTGATGTAGCAGTAGTGTAGTAGAAATAGCAGTAGAAGGCAGCAGTGGTAGTCATGACAGTAGTAGTAGTAGTAGTAGTAGTAGTAGTAGTAGAAGTATTAGTATTAGTAGTAGTAGTATATTAGCAGCAGCAGCAGTCATAGTAGTAGCGGTAATGGTGATAGTGGTAGTATAGTAGTTAAAGTAAAAAAAAATAGTAGATGTGATAGAAGTAGTAATAGAACTGAGATACTGTGGAAGTAATAGCATAAACATTACCAATGCAAATAGCATTAGTAATGTAGTGGCTTTAGTGATGATAGTAGACGTAGTAATAATAGTAGCAGTTGTAGTAGTATAATAGTAGTAGTAGTAGTAGTAGTAGTAGAAGTAGTAGTAAAAGTAGTAGAAGTAGTAGTAGAATAATGGTAGTAGCAGTTTGAATAGGAACATGAATTGTGGAAGTATAGTAATAGCATTAGTACGAGGGGTATGGTATTAGTATTAGTGGTGGTAAAAGTAGTATACTAGTAGTTCTAGCATAGTGCTGGTATTATATAAGAAGAATAATGGTAAAATATATCAGCAGTCATGGAGCAGCATGTAGCCGTTGTAGTAGAAAAAAAGTATAGTAGTAGTAATAGAAGCAGTGATAAGTAGTAAAAGTAGTAGTAGTAGAAGAAGAAGTAGCAGTAGTAGCAGAAAGAGTAGAAGCAGTAGTAAAATTATACACTGTTAGAAAATTTGAATAAAAGAAGTTCCTGCAGCTGAGTCTCGAGAACACCTGTAATCTTACCAGATTGCGTAATCTTACAGGAAATTGGTATTTGGTGTATGAAATCTTACATTTTTCCTTAAATCAAACACCCTTTCCCCTTTTTAATCACACCTGTTCTGTTAAATTGCAGAAAAATTCCTGTTTTATGAATATACAGAATGATTCTGTTATTACTTTCTGCAAAATCTTCTCTTTTTCTGTAAAATCACGGGTTTTTTAAACAGTGTAGTAGTATAAGTAGAAGTAGAAATAGTAATAGTAGTTGTAATAGTATTAGTCATGGTAGCAGTAGTAGTATAAATAATAATAGTAGTTGTAGTAGAAGTAGTAGTAGTAGTAGTAGTTATGGTAGAAGTAGCAGTAGTAGTAGCAGCAGTAGCAGCAGCAGCAGCAGCAGCAGTAGTAGAAGTAGTAGTAGTAGTAGTAGGAGTATTAGTAATTATAGCAGGAGTAGAGTAGCAGTCGTAGTTACAGCAGAGGTGAAAGTAATAGTTGTAATTTTAATTGAAATACTCGTGTTCGTCGTCGGCGCGCCGCGTCGTTATTGTAGAAATGCAGGTTCCAGGCTCGTTTGCAGAATTCAGAGCTTTCTCTCAGTTGTCTCTTCAATAAAGGGATGCAAATGGATGGACGTCAAAATTGTGTAAATCATATGTTCTTTCAAGAAGGTAAAACTTGTACAGAAACTAAACACTGAAAGGCACAATAAGAATGTTTAGTCGGAAATACATGAATGTCAATACAGTCCAACGATATCGGCTACGGTCTCGTTGATTGATCTACATGTAACATGTGTAAATACGTGATACATTTAAGTGATATTACAAAATTGATATAGTGTATTATTCAGTGAATAAAGGGTGATAAATACTATTCAGATTATAAAATGAACATATTAATCAATAATACATGGTACTCATTGTAGTTCAAAAGCAATAAACTACACGTCACTCCACCTAAAAGATCTTTGAAAATTGCATCTATACAGACATCCAATGTTTCATAAACTGCACCGAACGTACAAAATGGTTTTCTTACAAAATGTTTGAAATCATTTACAGTATTGTTAAAATCACAGGAGTATATTTACAAATTGAGGTTGAGAAGATGAGCATCCCGTGGCATAGTAATTCTATTGAATTGCTTGATTGATCGTGTATTAATTATTTCCACAGCAAAGCTTTCGCGTTTAACGTTAGTATTTTAAGGGAGTGATTCCGATTTGGTTAATTGACCCTCGAGATTGACATCTTGGCCCCGTTGCATAAAAGTTACTATATTTATTATGGTAACATTGTCATCCTATGGTCACTACCACGTGATAGCAAAGTTACCATAATCAATAGTGACTTTTATGGGACCCAGATGCCCATTCGTTGATCGTACGATGCCCCTACGATGTATTCACGAGCTATGTTCCTACGCTCGTGTAAAATTTGTATCGGAACTATACCCTATAAGGACGACGGAAATTATATAGTCATAGTACGCCATGTAAACGAGATAGATCAAAGACCTTACCATCCTTACAGCATGCACTAATTCTTAGAGGCATTGAAATCAGCATGCCCAAATCATAATCAGAAAGTTTCTACCTATTTTCAATTCAATGAGGTTGTTAGACTGTTACATCGAGTTAAATAAAACTAGACGCTGATTCCACGCATTTAACAGGCATTCGGTACCAATTTCGCTAAAGTTTTCATAGGATATCAGCCACAACCTAATCAGTGGCGTAGACAGGTCCTTAGACCTGGGGGGGGGGGGGATGATCCCTAGCTGGGTCATAATTATATATATATATATATATATATATATATTATATATATACATATATATATATATAATTAATATATAAATATAATATGAAAGAGTGAATATTGAGTGAAAAAAACCTCGGATATCACTGAGGCCATCCAAAATTTGCACTTTCATTCCAAAATCATTCATTTACTAATTCGCTCCTTAGAGACTGAAAATTTTCACCTTTCCTTTGCAAAGTAGCGGTTGAGGACATGGCCAGCAGGGAAAAGGGTCAGTGTATGTGTATAGGTAATTTCTTATTAATTCGTTTGAACAGTGTTAATGTGTTATGAAAGCAATTGCTCTGAAAGGGAGTGATTAAGCGACACTTTCTTAAATCTGTAATGAAATATTTTGAACTTATCTCCTTTGCAAATACATAATTATTATAAGGAAATGTACTTGGTGAAACTCTGAATAACGATCCTTAAATGTATATGACGACGCAAGACAGTTGTTATTACTTAAAACTTGCAAGTTGTAAATGCATATAAGATGACTGACTCTGAATAAAAGTCCACTTTTGATCATGTTTGTCATTGCTGTACGTTATGATTATTACTGCTATTATTATTGATTGATTTTAACTAGCATTCACTGCTTTATTACTGTATAGTTTTGCTTCTTCCCCCACAGAAACCTGGGGGGGGGGATGATTGTACACACCATCCCCCCCACCTAAAATTCTGGGGGGGATGCATCCCCCCCGCTATCTACGCCCCTGAACCTAATAATGTGAATAATGATAATCAGAATGATATCATTTAAAAAAGCGCAAGTTATAAAGTAATATTTTGGGTTCTTGATTTTTGTGTGTGCTCGAGTTGTAAGATTTCTTATCCTGGGACCTGAACTTATTGTCTAATCTATCTTAGGATTTGTCTCAATTCATCCATGCACATTTTCCGTGTATAAGACGGATAACTGATAGTACCCAAGGAGTATAGCTTTTCAATAAAAATTGCACTAAATCAACAACCTCTTCAGACTTTGACAAACTTTACACTCAAATCCAATCGCTAATGTCAACACAAACGAATATAGTGTTGTTGACAATTATTGTTCCCGACAATGATCTAACCCTGAAAAAAAAAACAATAAATATAAACATTTTCATATTCATATAAATATAAAACATTTGTATTTTTATATACATGTCCGTTCATTGCGCAACTTTCTGAAACATCTTCTAAAACAGTTTCATGATAAATTGAGGCACTATAACAATCAGTGTGCCATATTGACTCCGTGGTCACAATCGTGAATAACATTAACAATAAATATGCAAAATAGAAAGAAATTGTCTCCTGTTGTTTTAATCATCGCATGACTGTGATCATGATTGTGAGCTTCTGGAGCTTCGTGAGAACAAAGGCAATGCTACCGTCGAGTGCGTGTTCCCTGTGGAATGTCCCGACTTAAAATGCGCCATCGCGCGATCCTCCGTCATCACCTTACGACCACCGCTTTGCCGATACCGCCGCGAGTAACATCGGCACGAGTAACAGCACGAGCATTCCTTCCGAAAATAGCGCTGAAAGTTCCGGCCCATGAAGGAATACACGAACGGGTTAACGCAAGAGTTCGCGTAGGTCAGGAGGTGCGCGAAGACTTTGACTCCGTACATGAAGTTGGTCTGGGGAAAGTTGCGATCGAAACGGAACCAGAGGTTGACCACGTAGATGGGAAACCAACAGACTGCGAACACGATGACGACGCTCAACACCATCAGCGTTACCCGCCGCTTCTGTTTATGATTTCGACGATGATTCTGACTTTGACTGGCCTCTTCTTCGCCTGATAGAAAGAACAAACCGCAAACGTTATGTTGAGACTTTGTTTAATTCACTTAATAGGACACACGTTTTGTTTTTTAGAACGACCCAAACGATACAGAAAACTTAGAACGATACAGAAATCTAAGTGTTATACCAGAACTCCGATAGATAGGTCTCTATCCCATACCCAGGAGCAGGTGGCGACAAACCAAGTCAGTACAACTCGTGATCAGACGAAGAAAAGGAGTCATTAAAAAAAAAGGAGGTTTGCTCCTCCAAATTGTCAGATAATGACGTTCGTACTCAGCCGATCGGGCATTTTTTTTCTCACTGCTCCTCTATCTAGTGTTAGCACGAGTTGCGACGTATCATTAGACCCTCACCTTACAATATCTGGGGACTGGGGGACGTTTCATAAAGCTGTTCTTAAGTTAAGAGCGACTTTAAGAACGACTGGGGATCCATTCTTACGCGCTAAACAATCGCCAATGGTGTGTACTATTTTACAAGAAAGGATCACCAGTCGTTCTTAAAGTCGCTCTTTACTTACGAACAACTTTTTGAAAAACCCACCTGGTCGTGGCCTAAAATATCGCAAGGAATGTAATGGGATTTCTAGAACACATTCTTAGATAACCTGCACCCCTTGATCTCACTTTAGATGGAGCATGTACTTTGATGTATGGCAAGCCGTTTATCTCATAAAATGCGTAAAATTATATTAAATTTTCTCAACTAAAAAGTCATTTCATCGGAGAAAAGCGTTCCAGCGATAAACTGAAGTTATTGCATTCATGGGTCAAACGGCTTGCCATATGCATGTCAAATTGAAAACAATTGTTTAGAAGTTATGTTCTTAACCTACCTGGCAGGGCTGTTCTCCAAAGTGTTCTTAGCATGGACACATAACATACTACGATGATGACTAGGGGAATGACGTAGAGAAATATGACGGTGAAAAGACCATAGGCTGGATACATGTATTGTTTGTACGGCCAGTCCTCGTAGCAAACTGGTCCGAACTCGAACTGTTTGACGTCAAAATACACCGCAATTGGAATTGCGATTAACGCTGAAACTGGATATGAATAGAAAAATAATTTATACATCAGTTTGTTATGTTACGAAGCACCACATTAATGTTGGGTAGTCAGATGCCTGTTTCCTCAGGTTCCAAGCCCTTATCATGTTTACTGGAAACATTATGTTATTAAAGGTGTCAGAGTAGCGATTCATAGGATAGCGCCAGCTTTGTCGAAGTTGGGAGAGGTTTATGCCTATTGGAAATTGTTATTGTTATTAGAAAAAAAATCACAATTATCCCCGTTATGTCAACATTGAAGTCTCTATTCCTGACTTAATTTTTACAATAAAAAAAAAAATCTGCATTACATTACAAGTGTTCATGTGGGGGCAAAGTAGGCCTATACCTGAAATTACTTTCCTCTAACGATGGTGATATGAAATGAGCAGAGCTATCAAGTGACATTCATGTTGGATTTACTTTGATCCAATCAAATAAGAGAAACACAAGAAAAACGAAGGAATTCGGGCAACCATGAAGTCAAGAAAAGAGAGATGAATACGTGACACCAATTGTTAATCCATGACACGTAAGCATATAGAAAAAAATGAGTTGTAACTAGTTTAAAAAAACATATAATGGAAGATGACGAAATGAACATTTCAAATTGATCAAAATTAATATCAGTGAAATACCTCATTTATTTTGTTTTAAAACATAAATTTCAGGTAGCAAAGTTGATGAGTTATCTTTCTAGCAAAGTTCGTGTACAAAATTACAATTTCGAAGGACCCCATGGAAGAACAGTTATTAATAACAATAGAATGGGCCATCCTCCATTATGATCTGTACGTTATGTTGAATTGAGCATGCATATTTTTTTTTTAATATGGAAATAAATACAAACAAGCCCAGTGAATGTTTTACCTCGATACGAGGCAATACCGCAATGGCGGCGGAAGCCAGACATTTTAGGGGGATGGGCACCATCAATTTTTTTTTGACAGGCCCAAAAAACCAAAAAACCCAAAAAAATTAACACAAAATTACTAAGTTAACTTACTTCCCCATATACAACCACTGACAACGAGCACTCCCGATTGTGTTCTTGTCCCTAGTGAACGTAGAGGGCGCATGATTGCTTGGTATCTGTCGATGCTCATGGCTGTTAATGTCATACAAGTAGCTTGAGCTGTAACCTGAAGTGAACGAAGACAAAACATGATAACTGTGATCAGATGATAGTAATTAAAAAAAGTACAATAATAATCAAATTTATTTGCTTTGGTTTGCCTATGTCATTACCGTATGGAAACTATGGACTTCAAACATGATATAGCAAATAAAAATATCCCTCCAGATGTATTCGTCTTCACTGCTCATTACAATGTTCACGAATTACAACGGGAGATTTCAGGACGGCAGACTAAAGACGTCTTTTTATGATTCTGGTTTCTATTGTATCAAAGAACGTCGATGAAAACCCATACAAGCCCTATTCAACAATTGGAATTATATCGTGCACGCTCATTTCGATGTTTTCCCCCTTCTAAATGCAGTTTTGCTTGAAATGGATGCATTGGAAACAATTCAGACGGAATGGAGTAGCGTTCCCGCATGTGAAGACGGAAAACAAAACCGACGATGTTTTCTGAGTGACAGTTGCAAAAAGACAGTTGAAAGTAGCGCATTCCCATGGCAGGAGATCCAGCTCGAAGTTATGGTCTCGCGGAAGACACTGAATTCTTCAATGTTATTGATATCTTTTTTTATCCTCAGGAGTTTGGAAAACCTTACGGAAAATCCCGAAATTTCAAGTATTCAGTTTCATGCATGTTTGGTCCAAAGAATATTTCTTGAAATATTCACACTGATGATATCTACCAATCATAATAACAATTATTGTAATCATAATTGTTGTTATTATTATAAGGCCAATCATTATTGTCGTTTTATTAGTATGACATTAATAACACTACTACTACTACTACTACTACTACTACTACTACTACTACTACTACTACTACTACTACTACTACTACTACTACTACTACTACTAACTACTGCTACTACTACTACTACTACTACTACTACTACTACTACTACTACTACTATACTACTACTACTACTACTGCTACTACTACTACTATTACTACTACTACTTCTCCTACTCCTACTTCTACTACTCCGAACTACTCCTCCTCCTACTACTACTTCTACTACTGATACTAATAATGATAATAACAATTTATGAAAATCTAGCATGGAATATTTTTTTCACACAAAAGGTATGCAAACACAGTGTAAATGGGCAATAACCCCAAATAAAAACAAATACATATTTCTAAATGAATAGCCCTATACACCAGGTTCATACTAATCAAGGTCCGTTGTGTCTAAAAATAGGCGAACGGTCTGCTTTGCAGATGAAATATCTCGGTCACGTTGTAAGACTAAACTCATGAAATGTCCCGATATCTAGGGCTTAATCCTCTTTTATTCAATTAATTAAGTTTTCAAAATTTAAATCTGATATCGGTCGTGAACAAAAGAAATGAAACCTATGGGATGTACAAAACTTTATCTCAAAATGTTATTGGTTTCACAAATAGTGGAGAAAAATAAAGGAGCACAAAAATAAGAAACATACTAAACTTCGGTCATGTCGGTGGGCTGTTTAATAAACACCAAATTCATTAGTGGTCTAGTTTTCACGTCATGTCCAGCTCCTTGTTTTATCCCTGTACATCACTAGCTCATTCTCTCGCTCTCCTAAGGTTCATCACAGTTCAAATAATCTTGGCAATATTTCATACATGAATAGAGATATTAGTATTATGTCCAAGTTTCATGAATTAGATCCATAAACTTTCAAAGTGTTGACGGCGATTCAACAAAATACCCCCAACATGGCCAAAGTTTATTGACCCTAAATGACATTTGACTTAAGCCATGTGACCTGACACTCATGCAGGATATTTAGTAGTACTTGATTAGACTTTTGTCGAAGTTTCATGGATTATGTTCATATACTTCTTAAGTGATGATGACATTTCAAAACTTTTTGGTTAATATTTAAATGTTTACGACACCGTCTTCGCCTCCACCGCCGTCGGAAAAGCGGCGCCAATAGTCCCGCTCTGCGTTGCAGGCGAGACGAAAATGGGAATAAGATGATAATAATGATCTAATGCAAAACGTACACAAATATTAAAAAATAATCAACCTAATATAAAAAAAGAAATAAAAGTGAAATGAATATATAAACATGAATTGATAAACAAATTCTTTAAAATAGAATAATCAGCACATACCTGCATCATGTACATGACGAATTTACATATAAATCTTCCAAAGATCCAGTTATTCGTCGCATAAACAGCCGCTGTGAACGGTGCACAGCACACCAAAAACGCAATGTCCGTGATAGCTAAATTCATTATGTAGTAATTCGTTGCAGTTCTCATCTGAACATGACCGGATATGACGTAACACACGATGGCATTGCCGCTGACGCCGACAACGGTGATGATGCCGAAGAGCAAAGGCACAAGCCAGTTGGTGAGGGTGACGGTCGGCGTTCCGTCCTCGTCATCCGGTCCCGCCGTCCCCGATACCATCTCATCGTTGATGTATGGGAAGGTCACGTTCACACCAAGAGGTGGCGTAGTCGTCATCGTCGCTCTGTACCAAGAAATCAAATTAAATCGAAAGTAACGCAAAGGTCTTGCTAATTAGAGGAATATTGACTTCTCCGTCGAAACACGACGGGGAATCTTACCGACTGTTCCTAAGAGAGCGATTTCAAATTAAACAATTCCAATCTTTTATCTTTCTTCGTTCGGAAGCGGGAACATTATCGCACACCCTCATTGGTTTTCATGACATTTAGGAGTTTTCGCACCGTGACGGAGAACAGACTTTAGAACAGTAAATGTATTGAAAATGCCCGTCAAATGGCAATCAACAGCTGTGATGTGATGTGAGGTCTTTGTAAAAAAAATGGTGAATCAGAACAGCAGTTTCCTCCTAATTTTGGAGCTGACGAAAAATTGCAAATATATCGTTTGTCCTTAGTCCAGGACGAAACTGCTGCTTTGTTTCACAAATTTTCGACAAAGACTTATTGGTTGCTCTTTATCATGAAGGGCATGTGATTTTCTGTGTTCCTGAAAGCGTTCGGCCTCGTGGTGCAAAAACTCTATATCATTGAAATAGAACAAGGACCGGACGATGCAACATTGGCATACATTGGTTGCATAGAATTGTTTAATCATGTTGTGTATTGGGAATATTGTGGGGCGTGAATTCTCCCCCTTTTTATTCTGCTATTGTCAGATATGATTTTAGGAAGATTGTGCTCCAAAGCCCGGTTGCATAAAAGTGTAGCGCTAACTTTGCCATCAAATGCATGGAAATTAATATAGATAGTACGTTCCTTAACAAGGCCAAATTTTCTTACGTTCATAAAGTTAAAGGTTCAGATGATGAATTATATATGTATATTTCATTGAAAGCAGGGTTGAAAAAAAGGTGATATTTTGAGTAACAATAAATAAGCAGATACTTCAATACAGGGCTTTGTGGCCGGAAATGATTCATAAAGCTAATATTTGATAGGTTCATTAATCAAGTAATTTTTTCCATTTAAATTCAAATGGTTATGTAATTTATGAACATCCCCTGTAAAAAAAACTAAAAACAAAAACAAATAAAAATTCAGAGAACAAAAAATCAAATAAAAAGAGAGAGAGAGAGAAAAAAAGAGGGGGGGGGGGTGGGAGGAGAAAGGGTTTTGTAAGAAGACATATTTGTAAGAAGAAATATTATGTTTTCACAAAATAGCCGCTAATAACAATACGATTGAATTGTAATGATTCTAATGAAATGTCAAAGATGGAAACGAAAATACATTATTGTTACACCTAATAAAGCAAGAGTAGTACACAAAAGAAGGTGAATTCGATGACGTAAATCAACGTGACAAAACCAAATATAATATTACATTCTTTACATTTTCTTTAAAAAAACACAAAGACGACGTTAGAAAGCTTTTTGACAAACACACACGGGGCTGCACATTCTGAATGGCTAATCAACGGAGATGAAATCAGAAAGGAAAATTTCATTCACACTCATATGAAGTGAATATACATATCATGTTAAATTCATTTCCTGTCTTTTTCATATTTCAATATAGATGTGTCGATAATGAACAGATAATTTCCTCAGTCTAATCACATCATTTTAATCGAAGCATTATGAATTTCCAATAATTTCAAAATGCACTGATGGTTGCAACGAACGCAATCATTCCATTGTTGAAGTCAGAGAAAGGGCTGTCATTAAAACTGAAGAAGAGGAGAATGCGATATACGCAAATATTTTCAGTGGGTGGAATATTATTTAGTACAATTATATTCATGTCCTTTTCTTCTCTGTTATCGCAATAAAAGGAGAAAACAAAAAATTAAAAAAGCAGAAGAAATGTAACATTGATACATCCTGTTATTGCATCCTTTTTTTATTATTTACTACGAATATATATATCTTTTTAAGTTTCATTGCATCCGGTAACACGTATTGTCAAGATAAAATATACATTTTTTAAGATGAAGGTTTTAATCAAGGGAAGATGGAGAGTTGGGTGTAGGGAGAGATACATAATGAGAGTGGGGAGGGAAAGAGCAAGATATATAGATAGAGAGAAAGGGGGAGAATGACAGAACGAAAGCTAGAGAGAGAAAAGGAAGGACATGAAGAGTCAGAAATATACTTTGTCAACTGCATATATGTTTATATATTTCATTCTGTTCTTCCCCTTCAATTTGCTTTTACTATCAATTTTATATATCTCTCTTTTTAAAATACAACTTGGAAATTAAGAGGGTCTCCCTCCTGTCCCCCTTGGCGCCGCTCGCGCTTATTCGCCTGAGAGATGCCTCTCACCTCCATTCCCAACATCGGTGCTAAATTAAAAAGCTGCTTAAATTATCTTCACAGTAAATGAGTCAGTGCCCACATGTAATAGCTTTGAAATCAGTAAATTCATGGCCATTATGAGCCTCATAACGAGTAAAGGGCGCCCTTTTCCATTACAAGAAAATAATTGAGATGAGTAGAATTCCAGATGGGGTGGATTAAAAATGCATCTCGTCCAGGAGCGGTAACATTGGGATTCGTCGTCATGAGCTAGATGACAAGGGTTTTAACTCCAGGCCATTTGGCCGACTTTCTTTCTTTTATTTAAACGGACTCCTTATGATATTACATACATGGTAATTTACCTCCGAGCTGGACAAAAACAAGGGTTTTCGCAAATATGAATGGCACACCAACCACAACATCAGAACAAAACAAAATATTCGGGTATTCGATGAGATACAGCTTGACAATAATAGAGGTTATACGTATCCTCGGGTCCTTGTTTACAGTGATCTTTTATTTTCAAAGGCCGACCAATGATTTGGAAGAAAATGAGGTTTCCATTTTGGAACAATAGCAAGGACAAGAACAAGCGAGTATGCCCCAGCACAAGTGTGTGTGGTCAGTGTGTGTGTGTGAGAGAGAGAGAGGGGACGAGAGAGAGAGAGAGACAGAGGGAGGGGGGGGGGTAGGTGGAGTAGTTTTACATTAGAATGTTTAGCAAAGCCAAAGTTCTTGCTGTACTCTTCTTCTCGAAACAATCTCATTAAAAAACCCTGATTTTACAAAAAAATAAGGAGATTTTGCAGAAAGCAATAACAGAATCATTCTGTACATTCATAAAACAGGAATTTTTTTCTGCAATTTAACAAAACAGGTCTGTCTAAAAAGGGGAAAATTTGTAAAGTTCCTTACACCAAATACCAATTTCCTGTGATTTTACATCATATCATAATGTAAGATTACGCAATCTGGTAAGATTACAGGTGTTCTCGAGATTCTGCTGCAGAAACTTCATTCATTTTAAGGATAAATTTTATAGTTTATACAGTTTATATCATGTATATACATGTACCAAAGTCCTATCTCATTTCCTTGCCCCAAGCAAGAACAGCAAACCGTACATGTATATAAAAAGTATAGGAGCGCCTTGAGCACCTAACAAGGTGGATACGTGCGCAATATAAATATCCTATATTATTATTATCAAAAAATAAGTTAGAAGATTAAATGAGAAAGATGATTGTGTTCAAGTTCGCGCTCGGTATTGTCATAGCAGAGAGTTTTCGCTCACCGACGCGGAATGAATCCTGCAACGCAGCAAATGCATTGAAAATGCAAATCAAATCACAATGGAGTCTTTGTCGAGGGTCGGTGAATTGGAACAGCAATTTCGTCCGACGTTCCAGAACTGACTAAATAATCGCAAATAATGTGTCGTTTGTCCAGAGTCACGAACGAATCTACCGTTTCGATTAACCGACCCTCGACAAAGACTCCATTGTCATGAATGACATTTGACAATAGATTCTCTTCGTTTCAGAAAGCTGTTCCCAAAATTCCTTAAAAAAAAACCGATCGGATTTTCGACCGATTAGAATAGAGTCCAGTTTCGAAATGCATCCCCGCCTACGCTATTAGCAACCCCAGGGCCCAGGCTTCGGAAGTAGCAAATCAGCCCTCCTTGTCGATTCGCCCGTGCCTCTGGGGCATTCGACGTATTGTTTCGCGCAACCAAAACCAATACCGGACCATCAGACGTGTCTGAAGAAACACTTTACCCTTCAAAAGGGTCTGGAAGTGAGTATCTTGAAAAAAAGTTATAGATAAGATCAAATATGCCTGGGAAATATCCTCCCAGGTCCACACGATAGTAGGCTATCCAAACGAACAATCCCTTGGTGTAACGTCATTCTAAATTGATGAAAGGAGAGGCCTATTCTCCCCAAAACGACTGATTTAAATAAAGTGAAACACAATTATTGCACTACTCTGAAAAGTAAGCAATTTATGACGTTTTAAGATTTTCAAGACGTTTTCAAGAAGCCTTTACAGCACAACACAGTGACATGTAAAATTATGAGAGTTGATTTTTCTTACTCATCCAATATTTTTATTGTGTTTACTGTATGGAATGTACAATGTTGCAGTTTTTGCAGATATGAAAATAATGAAAGTTCCTCTCTATAACGTTACATGATTACAATTTAAACTATTCATGAAGGAATCAGTTCATTTCTCATAAAAATCATATATTTTCTGATAGGAAAAAAAAAACATTGACTAGGTGATGTCATCATGGTCTTTATTTACATGCTGAACAGAAGATGTGCGTAAATCTTTTTTGCAAAATTTAGCAAATCATTAGATATCACAACTTTCTCATTTATATATATACACAACAAAAAAAGTAAGTCCCCCCTAAATCAAACTGCTGTAACTTTTGAACCAAATAATTTTGAGATATGATATTTCATGGGTGGTTTTATACACTCATTAAGCAACTCCAGGGGAAAAATGAGATTGATCGGTTGAGTCATGCATGAGTAATTAAAGATTGAATTAAAAATGACCATTTTTGAAAGTCACAAGAGTCGTTTTTCAGATTGTGCAAATACAAAGTTGGGCAAAAATTGTTTTTAGGTGAACTTTATAGTGTTATGCTGTTTTACTATCCATCATTTAACCATTTCAGACCAAATTTTGATATCGTATGTTCATGGTTGAGTGAGCACGATGTATTGCAGGGGCCGCGGAAGCGGGGAGGGGGGGGGGGGCTGGGGGGCTTCAGCCCCCCCCACTTTTTTCCATAAGCAAGTACAAAAATGTAATACGATTGTGATTTTTGACATGGTCAGCCCCCCCCCCCCCCCACTTTAAAAACTGCTCTGCGGCCCCTGTATTGTGACGTGTCATCATAGGGTTTTGGGGGTATTATCTTTTACAGCTTGTCAGATCATGTTAAAATTTGAAAATGTTGATGGCTCCCCGATTATAGGCCCCTCCCCCATTTAAAATTCTGGATCCACCACTGATCTGTCCATACATTCAACTGATCCTGAGAAATTGTTAGGAAAAGAATACATTTATGCAGTATAAAGAGTATTCATTCCTAAATTTTCGAATGTGCTCGCTCAACCATGAAATGGCTAAAGTTCTGAAAGTGTTTGATGATAGAAATGATGGATGATAAAAACAACAGCAATTAAAGACACCTTTCAAACCAAATTTGCCCCCAATATTCACTTTATTACCCTTTAAAATGAGTCTGTGTCATTGAAAATACCAATTTTCCCACTTTGATGCGTGCTCACTCATCCATAAACAAGCAAATCGATTTCATTTTTGCACAGAATTCTGCCCATAGGTTGATAAACATTACTGCCAAACGACATTGCTAAAGACAGTCTTGAAAAAAAGTTCCACCATATTGAATAAGGGGTTTACGTATGCTTAAACATATGCACCCATAATGTACACAAGTCTATGAGAGAGGAAGTCAAAATTTTAACAAATATGAAATGAGGGTTTGTTTCATGGACGGTTTTTGTTACTTCTGCCAACAGTTATTTAATGAAACTTCGCACATGGCTTCAGAGTAACACTATCCAAAATGTGCACACACCAAAATAACCATTCGATTCGGTAGAGAGTGGGGCCAAGGCCTTGAACTTTCTTCTCATTTGCATAATTTTCGAATATTGTGTGCTCACTGATGCATTAAACATCGGGATTTTCATGAAAATCAAATCAAATGAACTGTGCAAGGAGTTGTGTGACAGATATCCATAGTTACAAATTGCAGTTTTTCCAATAACGTAAAAAAGAGCTAATCACATTCCACATGTTCATTCAAGCGTAAATGTTTAAGTTGACACCTTTGAATCATTGAAGCATGTTAATTGGTCATGAACATAACAAAAAAGTTGAGAAAAGATCATTTTCAGTTAGAAAAATGAAGCAATACTTGCCTACGATATTTGAAAATCGCATTTTTTGTTTCCAATAAATGTTCATTGAACCGTGAAACGGTGAATATTGTTGGAGATAGTCTTCCCCAAAATAACTGTCATCATATTCTAGCATTTTTTCTTGAAAAAAATGTGTAAAAATCCAATTATAGCAAATTTGGACTTGAGTTTATTCAACCGTGAAATTTAGCTTAAAAAGTTGTATCGTCTTTTAGAAAGTACCCTTTCCAAGCCTTCTGACTAGTTTTCATGATGAGAATGTGGAATTAGTTCCAATACAATGGAATCAAAGTCGTGATATTTTGCTTGTGACTTTTGAAAAGTGACATTTTTGCCTTCTGACGGTGCTCACTGAAGCATGACGTAAGATTCATCCACAACATTTACTCATAGGGTAGCTTATAAAATTACCTACACGCTCATGTAAAAATATATCAAAAACTCACATTGGTTCGGAAATTATTGATGTTTGTTTAGGGGGGGACTTACTTTTTTTGTTGTGTATATATCCGATTTGGATTAAATTTCAGTATTACCGGTGTTCTTCTTTCATTACATTTAAGAAAAATAATTTTTATAACAACTCGTATAATAGCATATCAAATCCAATACAATCCACGGAGTTATAGTGCGACAAAAGAACATAATGTTTCCAGTTTGTGCAAGAAATGTCTAAAATGGACCAAGGTCCCCTTCCTCCAACAGATTCAATGCCGACCCCGAGAACAATCAAAGTTGTAGAAACCTTTTTGGGGACAATTCCCTTCTGCTTAAAACATTCGTATAACTGCTTGTACAATGATCATCATGCAAATATCAATACATGAAGTTATTCGGCATATGACGTATAAAAATATGATAAATCAGTTAAAATATCAGCAAATGACCAATATGGAATGAAAAAAGAGAAATAAACGTGTATACTGATGACAAAAATGGCATGTACGTAAGAGCCGATATGAACGATCATTCAAATTGCTTCTCTCATTTCATGTATTTTTTAATTATTTTTTTCCAGAAGAAATTTTTGGGCACATGGAGTAAAGTAAAAAACAAAAGAATGTACACATACACACCTACACGCTCGCACAATCACCTCTAATGATCAAAGGCCCATCACTTGAGACTTTCCTTTCTTACCAAAATAAATATTTTGAATGATGCGATCAATAAGCAAGATCAGAGATAGTCTCTTTAGTCTCTGAACAGTCGTTAAAAAGTGGAATTAAAATCACTCAATCGACGCAGACACGACCCTATGAACGTCACTTGCGTGATTATCATTGGGTAAATGTCTGAGAGCCATAATATTAGATAGTTTAGGTTTCCAGGTTGGAGTTAAATGAATAAACCCCTGGAAATCAGGAGACTGATCTCCAATAAAAACAAGAAAATTACCGCTTGGCGTTGACCGACGACAATGGCTTACTTAATTGCTGAAAGGACAGATTCAAATTCATTACACAGCCGGAACTTGAATCTTGACATTACTTCGTGTATTTTTTTAAATCCTTAACTTGAGTAGGCCTTTGCACATCCTCGAGTCTCCCACAGGTGATCAAGAAAACATTAGAGACTTTTCGCATTTACGACGGAGACGCTCTTTGCAACCACCAGTTCCTTTGAAAATGCAAGTCAAATCCGAAAGGAGAGACGGAAGCTTTTGTCGAAAGTTGGCGGGCCGGGACAGCAAATCATCCGAAGATCTGCGCCTAACGAACAATTGCAAATATGTCGTTGTCCAGAGCCAAGAGACTGCCCTGCTGTCCTGGTATAGTGTTAGGAGCACGCAGATGTTGCAGCTGCTTGATTAGGGCCTATACTGGGAATAGTTAGCCTAAAAATGAGAGGTAACAAAAAAGTCACCACAACCAAGACAACCTTTAGATACCGAAGGGAGAAACACGGATTATTATGATACGCACTTCCATCGACTAGTGGATACCATGCGTGACCATTGGGTCTCGAAAAGCACCCTTAACACGTATTTTCATTTTTTCTGAAAATGCACCCCTTAACAAGTATTTGGCGTGTGAAACTCTACCCTTAACAAGTATTGGAAACAAAACAATCAGTGAAAGGAACCACTAAACAAGTACAGGAATATTTTATGTTGTGTCAAGGGTTCGTCGGTCTTCGGTTGTACCTTTACCCTTTACACACCATTTGGTTTATGGCCCCACCTTCCACACCTCGCGCAAATCGGACTCTGAACACGTACATTTTAATGTTTTATTATCCCAGCAAAATTTACCCCAAACACGTAGCTTTTCTAGCAAAATAGATTCCCCTTTTTCATTATTTTAGTGTTTTTTGACACAATTATCACGTTACGTACGTAACGTGCCCTATCTTGAAAAAGACATCCTTTTTACGTGTTTTTTCTTCTTTTGGTCGCGCATGGTATCCACTCGTCAATGCAAGTGCCCCCCCGGGCTTCAAACCCTATCGTGAAAAAAAACAAATCAATGCTTGCCATACTAAAATACCGATCGTGTTCAAAATAGTATGAGTAGCACGCAGATATTACAGATCTACCGTACGAGGAGTCATTAATCTGAGAATGAACAAGTTCAAAGAGTCATCACAAATTTGCCAACTCTTTGACCGTATCTGTAGGAGAAACGACAATTGTGATACGCCTCCCCACCATAAAGCAAAGCCAAAAAGGGAGGGGGAACACACCTTAAAGGTTAATTATTATTTTCCAACATTACTTTTTGCTTAGGCGTCCAATCATGACAATTGCCAATAATTTCTTTGTCGATTGTAGTTGGATCAAGATGAGCCTCGTATTACGTAATAATAGACGAGAATATCCTTTCTCATTCACAATATCATTGGTTATCAATTTCTGCCATACCGACAATGGGAGGCGGCGCTGCAAGAGAAGGGGGAGGGGACAACCAGTCGATTTGTCGAGTCTTGAAAAAAGAAAATTAAGAAAGGGAGGAAGAAAAAGGAGGGAAGAAGAGTATCACAATGAGAAGTTTAGGTCGTATAACTACCACTGTTACTTTGAGAATTAAAAAAATTAAAAAAATACGTTTTTGTCATCTTGCCTACCTCCTCTATGTTAATACCTCGAGGCCTCACCTGTTTACATTAATTAGCAACCTGACTTTACCAGCTGAAACATTCTTACTTAAATGCACGTAATGTGTGAATAACATATCCAAATACGATCTCAATGACGTCTTTGATCACTAAAAACATGGCTCGACATGAACACGAAAATAACTCTACAGACATAAAAGATCGCCAGAATAAAACAGATCCAACCGATCCCCGAAGCAAAGGAGTCTAGCTGTGATCTTGCATTCGTCCTCCCGCCTCGCCTGCAGCCCTTATCGGCAATCCATCTATTTTTTAATCCACTTAAACTTGTAACCGTGACATCATAATGTGGTCCGTGCTTCCTCTGCTATCGATCTCATCTTTGTCTATTGGTATCCGATGACGTTTGTAGTTATGCACGAAGTGTTTTTGAGATGCTTCGTGTTCCGGTGATACGTCAGTGATTTATGCTCAACAAGCGTCTGTTGTCATGGTCCTCCACCTACAAAATTCGATACGACCATGACAATACACAGCAAAAACTCTGGTGTTAACTGGTGTACATAGAGAACCACACCAGTTATTTTACACCGGTGTTAAATTGGTGGTGTTAGTTTTACACCTATAGGTGTTATTACAACACCTATGGTTGTTACATTTACACTCTTTGGTGTTATGTTCAATCTCTAGGGTGTTATTTTAACACCTCAGGGTGTGGTCCTCTATTAACACCCATTGGTGTCAGTTTTAACACCACAGTTTTTTACAGTGTAGCGTTATTTCGCATATTGACGCGCGGAAGATTAAAACAAATGAGAAAATGTATTGCAATGTGTCCTTATGACAAAGAACAAAAAGGGAGACCTTATCAAAAATTGGCGAATCAAAACAGCAGTTTTGTCACCGACTCTGAGCAAACTACATACATGTATTTGCAATTTTCAACAGCTTTGATACTTAGGCAGAAACTGATGTTCCGTTTCAACGATTTGAAGAAGTACCTCTCAGCTGTTCTTTGTCATTTGAAGAGCATTTCTGATGAATTTACTGTACTTTGGAATCCTCTGTACGCGGAGCGCAAACTCCATCATTCATCATCCTCTACAGTACAAACCCGACGTTATCGTGTGTACTCAAGTTCGAGCAAATGATGACAATTAAACCGCCAACACTAAAACGCACGCTGTCGTGTGTAATTAAGTTAACCGAGTTTTTACAGAGACGCGTATCATTCAACATGATTTAAGTCTAGACAGACCTTTAACGTCAGATATCACCATATGACGGGCTTGACTCGGGACTCGAACTGCTGCATCAATTTATCGTCACTTGGATTACCGGCCCCGCCTTACACACAGAGGAGTTGTCTGTACGTTTCATCTTTACAACCAATTGTATTTATTTTATTTTTTTTTACTTCGGATGGTTCTTTTCAGCCCTTAGAAATTCGAAGCATTCCCGTCTGTCTTTCTGAAAACTCAATCCATATTGATATTTTACATTACGTACATGACTTATGCATGATTCGTATTCATTTATCAATACGGCCCAATTCAAACTCTTTGAGATTGATATTTTTAAAGGTCACTGACTCCTCGGAACATCAATCAATACAGTTTCCTCAAGTTTACGATGTTAATGCATGACAAACCTGAACTGGAAGTGCTCTAATCGGGTAAGTCCTATTCAGCTTACAACAAAGTCCCTTTAGATATTCCCATTATTGATTTGTATAAAACAAAACAGTCAAATGTTTGGAAATAATATTGTCGACAAATAAAGAAGAATGAAACAGAAGTGCGAAATTCAAGTTAGTTGCTATGGGCAAACAATTATCACGAATATTATCCTTCGGGAGGAACAGCTGGTTCAAGTTGCTTCATCCTAAAGTAATACGTGTTTACCTTTTTACCAGAAGGATGATAAGTCTACGGTAATACAAAATCGAGGACGGATTTCACATATGCTTGTCTTGCTGTTTAAACAAATGCAACGTTGGAAGAGTTCCGATGGCATTCCTTGGATTTTTGCATGTTTACATCGTAAAAACCTGAATCTAAATACATTCATTCCATCAAACAATTTATTTGTAGATGTGCATGCTATCATTTACCCAACAAACAAAAATAATGCCAAGTGTCTATTTTGCTTTTTGATTGGAAAAATACGAATAACGATATCAAATTTTGTCTAAATTGGAATAGAAACACATGCACTAATTACGCATGTGAGTCGTAAACAGTTTATTCTATTATTGCGGAAAATAGAGCGAAAGCCACACACAATTGAAACAGTTCATAAATGTTCCGAAGAAATCATAGAAAAAAAATAGAAAGGTAGATTCAAAGATCAATGAGACAGGTATATAAATGCATATCATCACGACGCATAAAATAATGCATATTTTAATCAAATTTATACCATGATTATGATGCTTTCTCAGAAATTTGAGAAAAAACAACAAATGTATAGTTTAAAGGAGAATCCAGCCTTGGTCATAAAATGTTTTGTTGGAAATGAGAAAAATAAATAAAAACAGAATGGTGAAAACTTGAAAGAAATCGGACAAGCAGTAAGAAAGCCATGGCTGCTTTAAAATTGAGATCCCAAGACTAGATTCCAAATCGGCAACTGGGGAAAGCATATTACGATCAAGGGGCAAGGACAATTTTCAAATATCAACAACTCAATACAAACAATGATAGATGATACATATTTTCATATATAAGCATAAATAAATTGTAAAAATAATGCTCATATGATATGAGAGTATGAAAATCAGGATGAAAAACAATTATCAGTCCTTTAAAAGTTGTTAAAAAGAGTGTAAGCAATCTTTGACAATCACACAGCAAAAACTGTGGTGCTAACCGGTGTACATAGAAGACCACACCAGTTTTTTTTACACCGGTGTTAAATTGGCGGTGTTAGTTTTACACCTATAGGTGTTATTACAACACCTTTGGTTGTTACATTTACACTCTTTGGTGTTATGCTCATTCTTTAGGGTGTAATTTTAACACCTCAGGGTGTGGTCCTCTATTAACACCAATCGGTGTCAGTTTTAACACCACAGTTTTTACAGTGCAGAGATGAAGCATTGCAGGATAGAATAACATGTGATAATAGGATGTCCTTGGTGACCCGTATTGCAACCCCTGTTTCCCCCTATTCTTCATTTCCATTTTCACTCCCCTTCCTTTTACTACAACGTCTATCCGAAGAGGGTAATGGGGGTGGGGTGGTTTCAAAAAGATATAAGTATGACTAATGGGGTGTTGCAAGAAACTTGCGATCAATTGCAAGTCAATTTTAGTCCCCAAATCAATCATATATCTTGCAGTAATTGACAATTAGTGATTGATGGCTAATCTGCTCATTGAAACAAGAAGTTTAATCTGATTTGTTACAGCTAGTCTTGATCTATCAGTTGTACAATTGCAACAGAATATTTGCAATTGATCGCAAATATTTTCTTACAACACCCCCTTAGAGTCGCACTTAAATGCCGGCGCCTACATGAATGCGCGTCTTCTTGGCACAATCTGACAAATGCGGCCATGCCTTTTATAGCGCGCACATGTAGGCATTTTAAGTCATACTTGATTATTTGTGAAACACCCCCTGGTAATATAATATGTGTGGCTATAAGTTACGGCGGCATGACAACAATCATAGTTTCACCGAATAATACATTCACATCTGATCTAGATCCTTGCATTAAATGACACTTTTAAACCTAGTGATTAGTCCTTTATATCTCATCTGATGGATCGGTACCTTTTTTTTATCTGGATAACCTTCTACTATACATGATTAATTTGGTTATTGATTGACCAACTATCGCTCTTTGCGTAAAGTCAGTGTTTCCCACGTCCTACGTTTCACCCTCTGCTCTGTGTCTCTCACTTTATAAACTGGATGGTATAAATGTATTGTTTTTACTGGGCAATCTTCTACTTTTACATGAACTAAATTATGTAATTGATTTACCATTTATATTTGTGATATATCTTCTGAACATGTTACCGTTCTTTTTCCGCACTATTTAAACACACTTTATGGAAAACTGAAATTGTTTGTTTGACCAACTGAATGATCACCAGCTCGCCTATAAGGCAATGTACAAGGGATAATGTGATTCTTACTACATTTTCCGTACAAACCGTTCGACATGTGCCATGTTTATGACCCCCCTCCCCCCAAAAAAATTTAAAATATTGTATCACTTACCTTTCCAATGGAGTTCCATACTTCATCCCGAACATTGCCATATTTTTAAACTGTCCCTTTTAATACTTTGGAGAGGATGTCAGTGCAGGACGATGGTTATCACTCTTTTAACTTCACAGTCCAAGTTTTTCCTCACCACCCGTCAATAGTTGTGTTTCTCCAGGAATGGTTGGAGCCAAACTGGTGACATGGTCAGTTAAGCACAATACTTAATCAAGTTTTGACATTTAATCTCGAAGAGAGTAGGAGGTTAACATTAGCCCGCTAACTATGCTGATAAGAGCGTGATTATTATTTCCTTCTTTTAGTTTAAGGCGATAATAATTAATCTAGTTGCTAGAGAGATCACCAAGGCTTTAGGATGCACTTTTATAGAACTACTTAGGGCTCCATTCTTCTGTTAAAAAGAGGATGAACTCAATCCTGACCTAGTTTTGGAATATCAGGTTTCGACTTGAGCTGTAGATGACTTCTAAAAAGCATGCTCCGGTGCTGGACGCTTGTCTGGAATCCGATATCAGGGTACAAAGGCGGGTTGGAGCTAAAACAGACTGGTCACCTCTCTTTACTCCCTTTCATTTTCTATCTTAACCATCATCTGGCTCGATAAACATCTTCGCCATTTGCCAAAACATGTAAATAATACGAATTTAAAACATCCGTAAATCAAGAAGAGATTGTTATCCCAAGTATTCTTTTTCCTGCTATGTATTGGTTCTATGGGTACTTATTATTTGACAGAGGTATTGGTCAGTGAGTATTAAATCAAATGATTTTCGTCTTTTGTCAACTTGTACTCGATGAAACGTTTTCTTTTGACCGATTAACTCCTTCGTACGTCAACCTTATATGACCAAGCTAGATCGTTGTCGCCCATATAAACATTTTTACCTCGAATTCTCAAAACAAAATGCACAACAAAGGGACATTGTAATAAAAAAGGAAACTACCACAAATTCTGAACATTGGTATGCTTCTGAATGAAAATTAATAGAAAGTAAAATACAAAATGCAACGCTGAAAAACGTCTTCCTCCTATTAAAAGCCTTGCAAGGTTGGAAACAGAACATCATGCTTAGACGATTGCTGCAAATCTTAAACTCCTCACTCAAAATTCCGCAAGACAAAGGACACGACATTTATTTTGAAAAAGGTAAATTCCTTAACTGCTGTAGGTTATTCTTTATGTTCAAAGACCAACCGAATGTATACTACCAATCGCAATGAGGCAGGAAAAACGTCTTCCTCCTAAAAAGTCAAGTAAAGAAAGTAAGCCTGATGCAATGAGAACATCGCAAAAGTTCGCCAAGCGGCATACATCAGTTTCTGACCAAGTGACGAGACGAGATTGGCGCTTTTCTTTTCTCTTGGTGCTTACCTCAACGTATTCCTGACAGTAATAAATAAATGACCTAGATTCGGGGTTTTTTCATCTCAGAGGACGCATTTGTAAGACAGGCCGTTTAAAGAACCTTACCTCAAGCTAACTTCTGGCGGGAATTACATTACTAACTTCAAACTGTCTTCTTCTTTGGGTAACAAGAAAAGTGATCCACACTCTTCATAATCTTTAATACCTCGTTTTACCATAAAAATTGTAGTATGTCACCGGATCGCCATCTTTAGGCAAACTGGAACTCGATATTAGTGTGTGTAGGGAATCAAGCAACGCATAATGGTAGGAATGTGAATGAACAATATCACTATTAAGGTTGGTTGAAAGGCGATGCCTTTTCTCCTTTTTTTGCTATGAAAAATATCCCTGGACGCAAATGCGAAATACTTGTCTGAACAGAAACTCTTTATCATGTTTATGATTGAAACAACGAAGAGAAAAGATGATGAAAATAATGATAACAATGCAGGAAAATGACGTACTCCTTGTCATACCTTGCTGACGGGGATGAAAAAAAAATGGGGATGCTTAATAAAAGGCAAGACTTGGGACGGATGTGATAGAAACAGACTAAGACTGAAATAAAGAGCAACGGGAGAGACTAAGCAAGTGTAAATATGTGTGTGTGTGTGTGTGGGGGGGGGGCGTGGAGATGCGTGCATTGTGAGGGAGCTTGTGTGATCGGAGTGCGACAAGTGTGCGTGCTGTAAGGGTGCTTGTCTGTGGATAGAGAACAATTTGAGCGTGTGTGTTCGTGTGCGCATGTAAGTGTGTGGAGGTGCCGTGGTCTAAGGCGCCTGGCTATACATGGAAAGTCCGGGGTTCGATCCCCGGCCGCGGCATCTATGCCCGTGAGCAAAGCATGTAAAGTACAATGCTCTTTTATCCTTCTTTTCAATAAATGGAAATGCTATATGCATTATTGGTAACTTGGTGTGCACTTGTTTTTAGTGTATGCTGTGCGTAAGTGTGAAGGTGAGGTGGGCGTGCTGATGTATGCGCACAACAGTATAAATACGAGAGCAGTGGCATCAGCGAGCTGTGAGGAGAGAGGGCGAAAATGTTCTTTTCTCTCTCTTTCCCCAAAATGCTCCATGCGAATACTCTTTTCCCAATTGTGATTAACCCCATTAGGTTCATAAATAGCAAACACAGCCGGCGGAGATAGGCCTCCTGCTCATCTTCCCATTACTCTTCGCACCTACCCTTTTATGATCCTAACTGCACAATTCTCACCTTCTCAAAGCGGGATCAGCATTCAATGACTTATCATCGCTTTCGGGTTTCAGACAGCATGCCCCACTGGTTGCTACCAAGAAGATTCGATCAAAATGATCGATTAAAGCTTGGGGTTCGGACAATTTCTAGAAAGCAGAAATACAAACGCGCTTGGTCTACAATCTAATCATTCGGTGTATGTATATCTTTCTGAACATGCATTCAAGAAAAAAAACGAGAACACCCTTTTCTTCACCCAATAAGTGGATGGTCTATTTTTTCGCTTCGCGGGGAAAACGATTTTGCCTGTCATCTCTGTGAATTCTTTTTTTGTTCTTGTTAAATCGCAATATGTTTGTCCCTATATGAGATGATAATAAAGAGCGAAAGATTAAACGTAACCACTATATGCCACTAGACTAACACGCATGGGCGGAAATACCAGGGGGACAGGGGGGACGCGTCCCCCGCCCAAAAAAGTAAGGAGACACAATGTCAAGTGTCCCCCTACTATTTTTTGTATTTTATAACGGAAAGAAATACATCATCCAAAAAATAAATAAAACATGTATTTTGGACGAGATGACCTTACTTTTGGGGTGATTACCTTCTCTTGTTTTTGCTTGTCAAAATTGGTCGAAATTACCTTAAATTTGGGTGATACCTTTTTTTGCTCGTCAAATTTTCCGGCCTCTGGTCCCCCTACCCGTGGGGAGAGATTTCCGCCCTTGCTAACACATTTTTGACTTCACTCATTTATCCCATAATTACAACATGAAAGTTAATATAATTTAATTGGTAAAGAATAGAGTATGGATACCAATAGTATGCTATTATTAGTACCGGGCCCAAGAGGCTTTCCGGCTGGACACTGCACGTTGTTGGAAGTAAATCTTAAAATCGATAATTGCCACTAGCTTAAGTTAAGATGACAAGTATATTATGACCAAGTTCAAATCAAACATTTCAAATTACACATGTATAACATTCAGTAAGATTTACAGTAATAGACAGTTGTCAAGAAACGATCATTTGTCTGGAATAAGTTTCTAAAGAAGGAGTAGACCAACGGAAAAAAAATCGCCATTGTGACATTTCAATCGAGAAAAAAATCCGTTAACGGTCCATACAAATGGTGCCACCACGCATAGATCTTACTGATTTTAATGTCTGCATACCACAACCAAATACTAAACTGGGTGAAACAAAACGTTTTCTGCGAGGATGAATAATGCTTTTTGCCTCCACGAGCAGACAGAGATTGGGTTAGTAACTCGTTAATGTCAATTATGTTTATTCTGGTTACATGTGTATATTTAGCACGCCATTGGCCAACCTCATTTCCAGAAATGTCTTAAGGGGATTCTAAATTAGATTAATGGAATGTCGCTGTGCACGGAATGTGGTTTTATTCATGAATGCTAATTTACTGCTTTAATGGCCTCACGTAAATCACAGATGGTCCCTAAATTATATTTTATGTGAAACAGTCGACTTCAATTACGCTTCTTTAAATAAAAACATCTCTTTTTTGTTACGAGACAGAAGCTAAACATGGTATAAAAGGGGAATGAACATGACCATGGACATACGCAGGGGGGGGGGGCAAGACATTTCTAAAACCTAACTCGTCCAATCAACCTAAAACCGCAACGGATACCTGCATTTCAATCGAAATAGTGGGGGGGGGGCAGTTCCGTGATCAACACGGTCACTTTGCAGGAAAATGGGAAATTAGAATAACTTATGCTAAAAGGGGAAGAAAGTGAAAAAAAGAGAAAAGGAATGAAGATAAAAGCGAAGACGAAGAAAATGAAAATTAAATAGAAGAAACAGAAGAAGGTGATTAGAAGGTAAACGATTATAATAAAAAAAGAAAAGTTTCCGGAAGAGAAGAGGGGCGGGGATGAGTGGAGGACAGACATGCACACATAGGATAAAGAGAGAGGGAGCGAAAAAGATAGCAACGAAAGTCTGAAAGACATATGACACAAATAACATCCAATATGGACAAAGACAGTAACGAGTAGCACACTTAAACAAAGTAGGTTACGAGGTATGTTACATATACAGTGTAAATTATACCTTACCATTCCAGCTATCTCTCTTAAGATATAAGTGGCATTGCGGAAAAAAAATCTTCAGATTCTAACACTTCACACAATATTCTAGGACAAAGGTTATTGAAAACGAGAAAATGTGTGTATAAATAAAATACGACGAATCCAATGCACAGCCACGGTTACAATCTGGCACTCCACCAATCCAGCGGTTCGTCTACGAGTTTCATCACTCTCATGAAGATTTGCTTTCCCATATGCTACTCAATAAGGAGATAACATGTGTTAAATATGTGTTTCAATCATCAATTCGATGTGGTAAATTTCGAAGAATAATGCATTTCAGTATAAATGCGGCTCCCGATCATATTTACAGACCAAGCACAGTATGCACCTATTTTTTTTGCGCATGCTAAATTTAGGTGATTCAAATCACGTTGAGATGGTTATGGACAGAATAGTAACTTCTCTATCTCCGCAAGCTATAATTAAGTAAGAAAGAAATAAAACAAAAAGAAGGGAACAAAATAAATGATGGACTTAAACAAACGAATGAAAGGATCAACAAGAAACTTATGATGTCATCCACTTGACACACTTCATACACTATTGCAACACTTTGCTGATTAATATCAAGAAAAACTTTTCATTTTATCTTTATTCACGTAAGGCATCAAGTACCTCTTCATGGTCAAAATCTGAAAATATCCTTAGCTCTAGATGGGATTTCAACAGCAATATTAATAACACCATCTTACAATCTCATGGCCTCCGATTAATCTATTCTACTTGATACACTAATCCAATATACAATGCTGATTAAAATCAACAAATTCTGCCTCATAAAATATTTTTTTTCATGACGCAATGATAAGGGCACAATGATAAAGGCGGTATGTCAAAAAGAGTTTTGTAAACTCTTATTTCCCGGCAATACATATTAAACTTATCTAAATAAAGTTTTAAACAGTAAACATATTGGAGTATCATTTAAATTCCAATATTGAAAAAGTGTAGCGGTATTTATTTTTCTCTTCTTAAGTGGTTAAATTCTAAGTTTTAATTCGAGAACGTTACTTTGGCGCCTCTCTTGTTTAGGCCTACCCTTGTTAAAGTTTTTTTTAATCCTGCCTTTTAAAATGCCTCATGAACACTTGATTTCTAGACCTACATGTAGTGATCGCCTGTAAGAGGAAGCTGGAGCCAAAGATTATATCCTGACATTTTCTCCCAACGCCATGCCTGAAAAAAATATGTAAATTCAATAAAATATGTTCATAGAGTTGACCTCGCGACAGGTCACTGACTATAAATAACAATAATTATATACAGTGCGTCCCGCAAAAAAAAACGAAACCAAGATTTATCGATGATTTTCATAACTTAATCACAAATACAATAGACAAATTACCTACCAATTTAAAGCTTAGAATTACTGACATTATTTCTCATTCACGCATGAGTGAGCAAAAACAATTCGAAAAGGAGATTCAAAAAAGAAAACCACATTTTTAAAAAGTTCAATATCAAAAACAAAGTTCTGGTTATTTGAAATAAGGCTTGAATTTCAATAATTTCATAAAATGAAGAGGTTTTACAGGCTAGCGTTTAAACTCACTCGACGCTCCGGTTTCTTGGCGATCAGCCATGCATTAATTCTTTTGTTACCATGCGATAGCTTCTGTGGGAAACTGGTGAAAACACGTTTATTTAATGAAATTATGGAAATATAAGCATTGTTTCGAGGGATCGTTACTTTGTTATTTCTTGACCATTTTTGTGATTAAGGTATCAAATAAAAGAACAGATATTGAACGTTTTAGTCATGTGACTTTACAAAAAAAATCAGATACCCCCGCCATATGAGTTTTTGGCATCCTTTCTTTGAATTGTTTTTAGTCACTCATGCATCTAAGTAATATCAGATGAAAGACGAGATTCTAAGTTTTACGTTGTTAGGTCATTTGTATATTTCCTGATTAAGTTATGATAAATCATCACTAAATCTCGGTTTCGTTATTTTCTGGGACGCACTATATATAAATATGTATATTTCGTTTTTGTAACATTTCCTGATATCGATTATGCATGCAAAAACACAAATAGAGAAAACGGAGAAGACTATTCAAATCGTGATTCTCTAAGTAAATAAGACTTTTTGGATACCCGTCCTGACCTATAATTGCTGACACGAACATCTGAAGTCCACCATCGGGTAACTTCCCCTTAATAAAGAACTCTTCATTGCTCGTTGACCGAACTTCAAACGAGCTCAAGTCCTTTCTCTGATTCTATAGATATCATGTTTCACTGGATAAAAAAACGAATTCATTTACCACCGGAGTAGTAGTTATATCAAACGGACAAAAAGGTCTAGGACGTCTTCCTATACCGAGTATAGTGATGCTTTATCTCTTTTATTGAAAGCTTTAAATCGATACTTTATGATCTGCTTTAAATAGATAAAAATAGGCTATAAAAATGAAATAAAGGATTTATACAGCACACGTGCTCAAGGCACTTCTATATTTTCACGGACCATACCAAATCAGGTGCCCAAAGTTTTTTGAGGAATTACTTCCTACTGGTACCCATTTACCTCACTCGGATTGATCGCCGCAGAATGTGGGGCATTTTTTGTTGTTGAAGGAAAACACGGTATGGATTGGAATCGAAGCCACGTCCCTCATATTGAGAGACGAGAATCTTAATCACTAGACCCCGATGCCCCTAACTTTGATAACGATTCAATTTCAGTGTTCAATACATTAAAAAAGTACCTTGATCATGCTGATGAATAAATTAATTTATCTTGCATTATCTGATTGTCGTTGGGGCTAGATGGATAATCACATGTCATTTAAGGGGTCTGGTAAATTGGTCGAATAACATTATTCCAGTAGGTTGCGAAGAATTTACAAAATCATAGACCGATGAAGTCGCTTACTTTGTCTAAACACTATCGACATTCTATCTCAAAATAAGTGTTTCGAAATGAATAATCAAATATTGCCGGGACGGAATTTATTTTCCGTTTATTTCATTTTAGCAGCCAAAAATTATAATAATCCGCTTTTATATAGCGCTTAATACATCGGAACGACGTGTCTAACCGCTTTACAGATATATTATTACCCCGGTCATCGGATTCAATCAGTCATTCCCGCACACGTGTGCACATCCTCCACTCCCTTGGGAGTATTCCAGTCAGTCGCCGGTGAGGCGCACACAGTACTGGACAAGCTACAATGACTTTCACATCCTACCAGGTACCCATTTAGCACATTTATTCAATCTGGGTCAAGAGTGGCAAAGTGTGGAATAACGCCTTGCCAAAGGACGCCAGACCGCAGTGGGATTCGAACACACGACCCTCTGTTTACAAGGCGAGGGTCAGAGCCACTACACAACGGCTCCTCCACCTTTGGCACCTTTAAAAATAAAATTAATCAATCATCCAGAAAGTAAAACGGATTGATAAACATCGTCAGAGAATGCTTAAATTTGAAGAGAAAATGACGAGTTTTTGGAAAGAGCCTAATAAGTCTCTTGGTAATCTGCACGATATACGATAAGGTTCACGTCTACGCACAGTCACACAACGAAACAAGTTTCTATCGATCGACACTGCGTTGTTCGATAGAACGGAGGTATTTCGATCGGCCTACAGTCAAGCTCGTTGGTGTGAGTGTGGGACTGCAACTTAATCAGGTCATGACCATGACAATGATATCCCGGGATTAATATCGATACCTCCTCAAGACCATGATCGATTTCACAGACTTGCAGCATGTTCTGGACATAGCCTACCGCCTCTAATCATGCGTATTATTTCACGGAGCCCGTGAACAATTCTGCAGGCACTTTAATTAAAGGTATCTGCAATGGCAGGAGGATACAAACATACCCATACCTATCCCTATACACAACAAAGCATGATATGTAAGACCTTGCGAAATTAGTGAGTTTTCGCAACTAAAAAGGGAATATATTATATAACATAGTAAACCTATTGAAAATGCCCGTCAGGCAATGGACAGCATACAGGTCTTTGTCGGAAATTGGTGAATCAGGACCCCAGATCATCTTAAGATTTAGAGGTTACAAAAATTGCTTGTCCGAACACTGCTGTTTTGATTTATCAATTTTCGACACTTGCGTCTTTGTCATGAAGGGCCAGTAGCGGACCGTGACCCGGAGGCGCGTTTCCGTTTTACACCCTGGCGAAGGCATTTTCCGGAAAAGTAGCCAAAAAGCGACTAGTGAAGAGTCTACACACGTCGCTGGTTGCATGCAGCGTGCGACACAGGCGAGTCCACCACCGCATGCAATTTGCACAGTTACTGATCTCGGCACTTCATGTACAGAGAGAGCGGCAGTCAGGAGTGAAATCCGAACATGCTTTTGCAGTCTCGTTGTTTATGATAGTTTTTTTTTATAAAAATAAATTTTTAACTAAATGAATAGAATGACAGACAAAATCAAAATAAACAGATACTTATAATGGAAAGACAAATTGAAGTTTGATGGATTGATACACTTAGAAGCTGCCGAAAGATAGATAGAAGACTGAAATAAATAGAGACAAGATAGACGGATAGATAGATAGAAATAGAGAGAGAGAGGTGGATAGATAGATAGATAGAGAGAGAGAGAGATGTCGTAGATAGAAATATGGACGGACAAAGAGAGAGAGAGAAAATGCTAGAGAGGGAGAGATTGAGAGACAGATAGATAGATGTTAGATAGATAGAAAGATAAAGAATGAGAGAGAAAGAGAAGATAGACAAATTAACAGATAGATAGATAGATATATAGATAGTAGAGAAAGACAGACAGATGGATAGATAAATAGAGATAGATAGATGTTAGATAGATAAAGAGGGAGAGAGACAAATAATATTAACAAATTAACAGATAGATAAGTTAAAAAATAGATAGATAAATAGATAGAGAGAATAAGAGAAAGACAGACAGATGGATAGATAGATAGATAGAGAGAGATATTAAATAGATAATTAAAGAATGAGAGAGACAGAGAAGATTATTAACAAATTAACAGATAGATGAGATACTCTAGTTAAAAAATAGATAAATAGAGAGAAATAGAGAAAGACAGACAGATGGATAGAGAGATAGATAGAGAATTTGAGAGATAGATAGATGTCAGATAGATCAAGAATGAGAGAGAAGAGCGACAAATTAACAGATAGATACTGTAGTTACATAGGTAGGTAGAGAGAGAGAGAAATAGAGAAAGACAGACAGATGGATGGATAGAGAGATTTGAGATAGATAGATGTTAGATAAAGAATGAGAGAGACAGAGAAGATTATTAGATAGATAGATACTGCAGTTACATAGATAGATAGAGATAGAATTTGAGAGATAGATATATAGACAGATAGAGAGAAAGACAGACATCAGCAAGTCGGCAAGGCAAATGATCAAACCTGGAAAGTATAAGCTCATGCAGCTGCATTTGCAAGACAGTACGGTATGTTCTGCGGATAACTTCGGTGCGGACTTTGGATCGCGCGCCCAGCTGATAATGTAAACAAACGTAGACGTAGACTCTTCGCTAGTCGCTTTTTAGCTACTTTTCCGGAAAATGCCTTCGCCAGGGTGTAAAACGGAAACGCGCGACCCGGAGGAGACAAAGCAATGGGGGGGGGGGGGCGCACTGCATTGTTTGTGAACAATGCCGTGCCCCCCCCCAATGGTTTGAGTCAGCGGGGTCACGGTCCGCCACTGTAAAGGGCTTTGACAATGTCTTGACAACAGCGTAGTGCTTGCCAAACTTCCATAATAATGATGATAAATTCCCTAAAACACAAACGTAAGAACATGGGTTCGAAACCACACTAAATAGGTATCATAATAAGCCCAGGACACACTATGCGATCTCATGTTTTTTTCATAAATCGCATTTCGCATTGAATTTGTTATTTCCAAGAGCAAAAGTCTTTTTTTTAAGTTCGGCACAATAAAGGGAAAGTATAATCATAATTTTGCATTGCGGCAAGCCCTCTGTTCTGAGTAAGGTCCAAATCGGCTTCAAGTTGCTTGCGATGACGTCATTACAATTTGGAACGAACTCGACTGAATACCGATTTCAATAGTCCTATCCTATCACAATTCTGAAATCTGATTGCTACCTCGTTCTCACTGTTGCGCGATCATTTAATAAGAAAGCCACGATTGGCCTTTCGTTAGTGGTCGCGATTTTTTTAACCCATTCAAAATTTTCCTACCATCAATGCGATTGCCACGACTGATCTGATACGATCTGACAGGATCACTACGATTACTCCAAGAGTAATTACGCTTTTGGAATCGTGACGCAAATCGTGACAGAGGGAACTAGGTTTAAATAATGTTATTAGCTGGGATGTTCATTTCAGCGGTCTGAAGACTACAAAGGGAGTATTAAAACGAGAAAGGTAACTTCATTCTAGAATATAGAAATCAAGCGTATTGGTATATTTGTAATAGGAGTAGAAGCAGATAATTACAGATACTGTATGTCATTGTTATTAGTGAAAAAACAAGTATTTCTATTATCATTGCCATCGTCGTTTTCACCACCATGATCATCACCAACACGACATTGGTGCAAATGTCTTTATAATCGTAATGTTGTTGTTGCGTCCCATCACTGAAACATCGCCGTTATAGCATTCCATAAAAATATTTGATATAACAAAAATGAGACAAAGAATGTGACTGCAGACCCACATAAAAGATTAAGGTCAATTCTTGAGATATGTTTCTTCCTCAGCCATTTTGAGAATATATCATTTCTATTTGGTCGAGCAATTGGTCTGAAATGAGGTTCCGATAGAACATTTATTAAAGTCATTACTCCCTGTCACAATACTGGGTCTGCAGAATTGGAGTATTCCGCCAGATAAATTGTATTTATCTACTTTCAGCCTTCTCAGGTAACCGGAAAATCATTGCAATGTCTCGAAAATTAGCTTTTAACAATGTTTGACGTGACAGCGCTTAGAGGAAGAGAGAGGGAGAGGTACAAGGAGAAGAACACGGGGAAGGACGTTTGAGAGGACAAAGAGAGGAAGAGTAAGAGAGAAATAAAGCGAGAAAGAAAGAGAGAGGGGAAGAGGGGGAGAGAGAAAAGAGAGGATGAATATACATAGTACAATTTGCAATAACGAGTCCAAAGTAGGTAACACGTTAAGAAATATCAATTATCTGTTATTTTAGACGCTCAGTAACAACAAATATCAAATTGTATTGAAACACGATGGGATGAATATTTCAAGCTCACATTTGGTAGTTCATTCGATGATCAGAATACATCTGAAACATTCCATTTATTTTCTACATTAATGAGGCGTTATTGGTTACCCATCAAGGTCTTATTAAGTAATGGACTGAACACGTTTAATACGGCCTTGGGAAATTTTCCACAAAAGTATATTTGTGTAACAAGTTTCTCTCTCATACGCCGGTAAGAAGTTACTATAACGCATTGACTTTCATTTAGAAAGCATGCGCTCTATTATATTCTGACAATATTAATTAGAGTTATTGACCTACGCATCCTTTGCATGTTGTGAATTTTGAACGGATGAATAATTACAAAAGAAGCAAGTTGAACTACAAAATGGAACAAATATAACAACTTCTTAATGGAATTTATTGACAGAATATGCGAATTACAATAATATCCCTTGACCTATCCATGCAATTACGGAGACGAAGGGTAATTAATGCCGTACGTGCCTTGAATAATACAGGTACGTGCTATATTTGGAGGCAATCAAAATATATTCATTTTGTCATCACTAAACACACATAAGTGCAAAATTGGGGAATGAATGGCGGAGAGAAGCCAATCAGAGTAAATCTTGACTTACGTGTCTTCATATACGATTGCAGAAACCTTTCAGGGAAAATAGCGTACAAGGAGATAGTATGATATAAAGAAAAAAAATCATTATGGTCAGGAAAAAGTTGAATGGCTCTTGGGTAGTCCTGTGGGTCGTTTCATAAAGCTGTTCGTAAGTTAAGAACGACTTTAAGAACGACTGGTGATCCTTTCTTACGCGCTAAACCATCGCCAATGAACATCAGTTGTTCTTAAAGTCGCTCTTAACTTACGAACAGCTTTATGAAACACCTACCCGATGGGAGGGAAGTACCTTAATGAAGGACAAATATCTAACGTTAAAGGCACAACTTTAACAAAGAATCATATGAAAACGGCCTCCAAAAACTTCAACTTTAATAGTGTATTGATTGAGAGCCTCATAATGGATTTTTAGTAATCACAAGTCGGAGATAACAGCAATATATTTGCTTAAATGCCCGTTTTGAACATGATTCTCTTCGTTCTCTATTTTATGACCTCATTTTTTTAGTAATTAGAGTTTAAAGAGCATCGTCTAATTTTGAAAAGGGTAAATGATCATTGGTCTCCTTCTGGTTATGAAGAATATTGTGTTTGTCTGTACCACTGTAAACAAATATTTTGCCATCTCACTCTTGCTATTGTGCATGCAGTTAGTCTGACCAATTTGGACGTACATCCCATATGTTGAACTATTTGACATGCCTCCAGGATATTGGAACAAGGATGTTTTTGAATAAACATAATCTGTACAATATTCTTACATTACTGCCTTCAGCAAAACTGGTAAAATCCTTTCATAATGTGACAAAATTTATGAATATTCAGGCTGATCGATGATTAGGCTAGTGGAATATCATCTATAATGAAAATCATACATCGATTAATCATTTCGAACTTTTAATTTTCACAATACCGTATTGTCACATCTCTTAGCTGATGTATCATTACCGCACAGCCATATAATAAAATCTGTTTGTTCTTAAAAAGCTAAATTATATTTGGAAATAATATCTACTGCAATCGTCGTATTTTGTTTTCCAGTTCCATGTCAAATCATAAGCTTTACAGGGTTATACACAAAATTTGTAGATTTATTTGGAAGAGTCTGGCTGCCATTTGGATGTCACGAAAACAAGGGAAAAAGGTGGTCGTCGTATGACGGACAGATCTCGATTAACAAAGCCGAACACTTTCAGGTGTTCTAGGCATTCTATAATCTTATTCCGAACCAGACCCTCTATATACTAATTGTTTGCTGCATGGTCCAAGATATTAATTCTGCTAAAAACGTTGTTAATACGTCCCAAGAATGCACACGAAAAAGATTTAATGGGCATTGTGTACCCACTGGCCTTCCACGAATGCTATTTGATTGAGAGGATGGAGGTATAACTAGAGCAAAGAGTTGGGAGTAGATACTCCCAACTCCTTGGTTAGACCGTATATTTGGTTGTTGTGACACGAATGTGGTCATTTTAACAACCCCTCAGTGTAATAATAATAATATCACTAACATGCTTATACCTATATCACTGTCAAATGCGTCCCTATGCGCTTAATTAGATAATAATACCCTGGCTTTAGCCCCGCAGCCTTTTACAGCGCGGTGGTATTTCATGGAATAAACACCTTCCATGTACCCATTTACCTCATCTGGGTCGAGTGCAGCACAATGTGGAAAGTTTCTTTCCGAAGGAAAGTTTGCTATGGCTGGGATTCGAACCAACGACCCTCTGTTTCAAAGAAGAGTAATCCACTGGACGACAACAATCCACATGAGCTGAATGATTGGGAAATGGCAGTGAGAGAGTGTGCTGATACAACCTAAAGAGGCGACGACGAGCTTATCCCCGGATCTGCAGATTTCAAGAAACAGTAGACTCCGCATTTTCGATGTACAATTTCGAGCCTGACAAGAAATCCTGGAACGTCGACCAAAGGTACAATGCCCTTTCGGGTTAGAAAAATGCAAACAATTATCGATTTCACTACGGAGAGGAAATAGAGAAAATGTGAGCGTTTCCTCGAACCTGAAGATAGGTTAAGTTGGCATGCAAGTCTGAGCTCTAAAGATGAAAGGTGAAAAGGTATCGCCCTGAGATGAAGAAACCTTTCGAGACTTTGTTCTACCTCCCTTTTTACAGGTCTGTCAAAATCACACTTCCTCTCTCTATCTCTCCCTCACACACACACACCCACCAACACCTCCATTCTGTTCTTCTCGTTCGCTTTATATCTTTCTCTTCCTTTTACCTTCTGACATAAACATTTATTTCTATTCTCTGAATCATTTGGAAGTTTGTACAATTCACTCCTTATCAGTGAAAACAAGTCGTGCCATTCAGGTTCACATTATCGTTAGAGATCTACAACTTTTGTCCGGACGATCTCTCTCCGTCGTTCTCACTTCCCCTCTTTATTTATGTAATAGGTTACTATATATATTGCTTTATTTGTATTTTCTACTCTCCACTCTTCATCCTTTCTTGGAAAGTTTCATGATCAAGATGGTATATTTCTATTCCAATTTTCCCTTAGATTATAAAGATTAAGATTCTATGAAACATGGGTAATATCTCCTACAAAATTTAACGTGGGGACGTCGTGGTCTAGTGGTCATGACTCTCGTCTTTCAATCTGAGGAACGTGGGTTCGATTCCCAGCAATGGTGCGTTTTCCTTCAGCAAGAAATTTACCCATGTGTTGAACTCAATCCAGGAGAGGTGAATGGGCAGGAAGAATTCATCGATTGCCAGGGAGCCTGTAGGCAGTACGGCTGTAACCGGGTTAACAATAATAATAATATTATTGTGATTCGCAGTTGAGTATACACACTTAGAAATTGCGCAATATAAATCTATTATTATTATCATTAACATAAAAGGAATCTAATCAAGTAGTCCTTCTTGTCATTGTTTTTCATCATGAGGCCTCACTCTCTTTCTTATTACAGAGGACTCACTGTACAAAATGAATGTAAATTGTTATTCGGATTAGAGAAGGATATCTTACGGCGCCATATTCCCATGTCAAGCCACTTATATATCTGTAAAGCGGTTAGAGACGTCGCTCCGATGTATTAAGCGTTATATAAAAGCGGATTATTACCATCATTATTACTACAAATGACAATACCTCTGAACATGTTAATTCAAATGTCCTCCTTTGTCATCAGTTTTCATTGAGACGCATGTATGAACGTAATAAAAAGCAATCACACCCTCATTGTCAATGTCAATATCTGACCACATGCCCATGCTGACGTCACACTTACACAACCAACTCCATGCCAACCGACAGTATGCCATTCGTAGTAATGTAACATATTTAGTCCGTCTGGGTTCATTCTCGACGGTGTGACTGTGCCATATGAAGGATTTTCACAGCATACCTCGCCTTTGTCATCGAGAGTCAATAACTTCGGCTCGGCATCCGTTACACGATAGGTAAACAACAGAGTAGACGGATGAACGAAGTTGCAGGTGTGTTTAAGCCACCGAGTAAAATGGATTGGAAAAGAAGAGGATATGATTTGCTCCGTTGAAACCGCTTCCGAGATGCCGGAGAGGGATCATGGACAGATGGATTCAGGGAAGTTGAGGAATGGGAACGGGAAACGAAAAGGGGAACGTTTAAGAAAGAGTCAAAAACAAAACTTCAGAATTAAAAGCAATTTCAGTTTAAGTTAATGTGGGCTTTTTTTCTTTATAGTTGTGCGCATAAAACGCAGCACTTTCAGCAAAAAAAAATGCAAAGAGCTGCGAAATACTTAGTTTCATAATTGTTTGCGTTATACATAGCCTAATATATGTCTATAGGTCTATCGCTATCTTAAAAAAAATATTAGCATCTATGTGCTTTTTCATTTTCATAGAAATATCTCTATGAACAGGGCCCCGTGCATAAATGTTACCACTATGGTTTGCGTCCAATGGTAACTTGCCTGGAATCCTTGATTCTGATTGGCAGTTGATCAGCGTTGCCATGGTGGTTACTCTTGGATGCGATGGGGCCATGTTCAATAAGGCAGAAGAATTCAAAACACTTGCCGTATTTGTTCCTGCGACAACTGCTCGCGTGGAAAAATCTGCAGATTTATCCAAAGGAAAAGCTATTAACCACAAGTCAACAACACTAATGCTACTCTGAATCCTAACCATAAACCTTACAATATTCATTACTAGAAAACTTCACACAACCCGAACCATAACCCAATCTGGAAAGAAATTAAGACAGGAGCGATCGTCGCAGGATTGCAACTTCGGGGCCCCGTTGCACAAAAAAGTTACCATTATGGTAAATTTGCCATCCAATGGTAACTTGCATAGAATCCTTGATTGCGATTGGCTGTTGGTCAGCGATACCATGGTAGTTAGCATCGGATGGCAAAGTTACCATAATGACAACTTTTATGAAACGGGGCCCGGGTCATTGAACAGCCGCACGTATTTCAACGACGAGAGCAGATGACAGGCATTAAGAGCTTCTCCTATACAACCCAGTCAAGTCGCTTACACAAAGGTTATGGTCTGCTCGACGATGGATGGCATCTGGGTAAATGCAAACTTGCACCCCAATATTCATCGCTAACCAGATTTCTTTCTCGCTTTGCTTATTTTCTTTGGACTATGAAAACATACTTGCAACAACTCACTGCGCTGCCGGCTGGAGCTTGTATTGTTCATCTTGTAAGATGATTCGCCCTTTACATGTACATCTAGCGCCTTCTCGTCAGGTTATTCGTGTACATATACCGAGTTACCCAAATCCAAACGTTATCATTCATGAGATATTTCATGCTGTACAAACATGGTTAAAGCTGTACATAGTTCAATCAATATTTTGAAGGTTATCTCAGTGGCGCCGTTCTCACAAGAAATAGTAAAAAATGATCATTGATGGTTTAATGGGCAATAAATTCTACTTATTAAAACACTATCCACACTTGCAGAAGGCTCTGCATCATTTTTTTGTGTAAAGGGGGATGCTTCGTATTTAAAGTTTTTACGGTTTTACGAACCGGAAAGCAAAAAAAAAATTGATAACAAAAATGAATAAAATTCGATCAAATTCATTCGCATTCTGTTTTGGGTGAAACATGCAGATCTTAGAATTTTTTTTCTTTTAAAACAAATTTAGTGCAAATTTCATTTGATATTGCTGGAAAGAGTCATAGCCATACTTTTTCAAAAAACAAAAAGTAAGTTTCACGATCATGAATAATTGAGTTTGCAAGAAACTTTATGAAGCTGCCTTTGGTCTTGTTTGGGATCACATCGCAAGCATCGCGCGTAATTCATACGTCACCTTAGTCATGTTGGTTATCTACTGCAAGTAGTAACACAAGGAAGACAAGAAATACTTCTGAGATCACAGTGGTGAATGTCTAAAATCTTCGCCGGAGGTACATAATTTTTGAATGAACTCAAATCTTGTTACAGGCATAAAAGATTTGGAGACACCTGCTCGGAATCTGTTGGAATGCAAAACGCCGTCAAATTGACGGAGTCGATCTCTCTAGTCTTGTGTAAAAGATGCAGTAAGACCCCACCTTTCGATTAAATGGAAAATGAGAGGGCAAAAGGTGATCAATACTCTTTCATATCTTATGTATCTTCAAAAGTCTCTATAATCAGGAGTATGAGTAGATACTTAGAGCACTTATTCCTGCCTCATTAGTCCGCTGGTATAGCCAACAGAAATGAAGTTTTAAAAGCATAGATTATGTGACTTACATGTAAAGGATTTTTCTTGTTAAAACATGAGTTAGCAAAGTGCTTTGGATTCCCATATTTGAGTATATGATGCAAATCATGATTGACCTTTCTGTCTGAGGCCCATTTTTTGTAGTTAATGAATATGAATATAACATATTGCAATATAATACAAAGCAACAGTTCTTTGGTGGTTTGGTTTCTGGAAAGTTTTTAACCGTATTTTAGCTTGTGTTCCTTCTGTATCACATTATTCTGTTGACCTGAAACTCGTGGCCATTGGCGTGGGAGGTCTGTACAGATGACGACAAACCCATGGTCTAAAAACACCATTAGACAAATCCAGGACTGGGGATAAGTTCTAATTTCAGCAGGCTGCTTGAATATATTAATCGTCTGATAGCTAGATAGAAATAAGAATGACCCAAGTCCAAGATAGTTTAATTCAATTAAATCAATGCAAAATATAAAATTATTGTTTATTTTGTTACAATGTTTTTTTTCATATATATCTTGCGCATATTCGTGTGGAATTTGAGGATATAAATTACACCCAATATAGACTTGTGTACATGTATAAGCAACAAATTTTAATATGTATCACAATTCTTCAAAGCAAGTACCATTCCTACAGAGATGCCTTGTGTATCAGATGCAAAAATGTAGTTTTGAGCGTTTACATTGATTCAATAGTGTAACTTACTTATAATTGTATCATTCCTTGGTTATTGTACTTTACTTCAAAATCATACTGAAAATGATCTTAGGAAGATATGAACACATTTTAACAGATTTGATTAAGAAACGCGCATTGCATTTGTAATATAATGTTCTTTTCAACTGGATGTCAGGTTGAACCTACTGGAAATAACACAGATTTCCACAGTGTGTTCACAGAGTGGAACACAATGTGAAATCACCTTCAATAGTGTGAATCGCTATATATTTCCCCATACCCATTTCACAGTGAGAGCCGAAGTGGAGTTAGTCTGGAGTCCAGGAGGAGTTACTCCACTCTGGAGGGCAATATGAAAATTCTGAGATTAGTTTGATCCGGATTCAAAGCGGAGTACTCAACCCACTTCGAGAAGAGTGTTACAAACGGAGTTTCTCCGCACCGGAAATGCGGTATGCTCTTATCGCTGTGATCTCGCCACACGTATGGCGCGAACTCGCTTGGAAACCATGGCAACGACTGCGGATACAACGCGGCGGTGATTGCCAATATGAAAGGGGGTTTAAAGTCGGTCCGCAGTACAAGCGTACACATGTATAAACTCAATCCGGAGTTATTCCGGAGTAACTCCACTTCGCCTTCAACACGCTGTGAACAGTCACACCGTCTAGGTGTCCACAGTGTGAATACATCTTCACACTGCTGAACTTTAGCATCTTTACAGTGTGAATTACATCTTCACATAGTCCACCATGTGAACACAATGTGTGGCAATGTGTTCCTTTCAGCTGGGGATTAACACAGGGAATACCTGTAATATTCCATCGCAATCGCGGTTGATTTTCAGAGAGGGATGGAGGGGGCGAGCAAGCAACGGTTATACTTCCGTCTTTTCAACCAACTTCGGTTTATGTCTACCTTTTAAAATAATATCTTGTGTCTTAATCATGTGCTTTCATTTTCTTGAATGTGTGTAAAGTACTAATAGAAAGTTCGTAAGAGCGTGATATAGATGGTAAAAAGTGAATTAAAAAGAGTATGAACGTGTTACGAGTGGGTGGATTGGCCAGATGTTGCTATGTCAGAAAATTGCTCTGGGGACATTTTTGAACCGTTAGAATTCAACAATTAGGTCGTCTATCTCTCGGAAATAAGACCACGTTCGTAAGGTTTTAACAAAGTTATTTTCCTTTTCCACTAAAAGACGTGATACCCTTACTGCCCAATCAATTTCGTGTTGTGACGTGTATGATGAATACGGGAGGGGCGCCACAACTTACAAAGTAACATAGGCCTCATGCTGCTCTCGCTCTCTCACTTTCTCTATTACTATTCAGCTGAGACGAGTTTTCATATTTCATTAAGGATCTGCGAACGTATGTGAGATTTATCGACAGTCAAACTTCAGGTATAAGGAGATTCAGCTATGACCTTTCCTCGAATATTAGTATAATACGTGTGTACTTTCAAGGATGAGGCAAGGAATTAACCTTTATGCTCGCATCTATGCATGTTTGTTATTGGCTCAATAAGCTTTGTTTTTATTTGTGTGATGTTTCCTACCAATCACAATTCCTGTCTGATCGAAGTATTCATCATTCTCAAAGACGCAACCTTTAGATCACCATAGGTTCCTAGAACTAATGGGTTAATCTGTAGTGGGCTAATGTGCACGCCTCAGGGAGTGATTTCTTAACATGAGTAAAGAGCCTCCCTAACACTGATTACTTATTTAATAGAAACGTCTTGAATAATAGCAATCATAAATCAAAATGAAGTACGAGCATAATGACACTAGGGTGAAAATAATGTGTTTAGAGCCGCTCTACGGCGGAAAATAGGATGGAAATATATATATATATATATATATATATATATATATATATATATGTATAGATATATATATATATATATATACATACATACCTACATATATATATATATACATGTATCGAATTTCTTGCGCGTGGTTATCATCATTCACATCATGTATTATGGCACCGGACGATCCTAGTAGATTGACACACTAGAGCTTGGGATTTGGTTTCCTATTTTATATATAAAGATCTTCACATGGTTCCTTATGACATGTATAATACGTTGTAGTGTTAGAAAGGCACCCTCAAAGTACAGATGAAACGAATCACCACGTGGACCAAAAGCTGTGACATGTATGTGACCTCACTTGCAGAGAATGTGCAATGTTTGCCTCGCATAAATTAATGTTCTGGTATAATGAGTCCCATACATTTGTTGAATGGTAGTTTTCAGTCAAAAATAAAGTCAGTCAAAATAGAGAATATCATATACTAAAAAATATATTCCATGATTATATCTATCTAATCATTATTACATGTATATGCTCACAAACATTAAAATTTAACAAAATATTGATGCTAGTAACCATTGGCATTATGGATGCATTCAGACATTTCGAACACAAAACATAGAGTCGATGATAAATAAACTGGTTAAAACACAATTTGAAATAAATAGAATGTACATATACATGTAGTATAGGTCATTCAAAAATGATTGAAGCAGTTCCTATATCTTAAGTATGTATAGTTATTTTTTTGTAGATTGACACCTTTTTATGTTGTTTTTTTCTTTTTTCTTTTCATATATCCTGTTTAATTCTTTATCTTATTGTTTCTCATACCTTGCTTTATCATTGTTTTTAGCGAGAAAGAAATAAATGCAAATTGAAAAAAAATAATTGAACTTTCCTAAATGTAAGACAAATGTCAATTTCATTGAGATTAATTTGTTTGCTTTGTGAAGTTTACAAAACGTCACTATAAAACAAACATCTCATACAAATAATTATCATTACTGTCATAATCACAATCAATATTGTAGTGATTATTGATACTGGTTCATATTACACTATGAATTAGATTAATTACGATTACCATTAATATCATATTAACACTAATATTCTTCCCCTCCTTCTGCATCTACTACTACGATTATAATTCCCCCTCTTACCTTAATGAAAATTCCCAATAAGCAGCCCCTTGCACAATTAAAGGACAAGTCAACCCCAACAAAAACTTGATTTGAATAAAAAGAGAAAAATTCAACAAGCATAACACTGAAAATTTCATCAAAATCGGATGTAAAATAAGAAAGTTATGACATTTTAAAGTTTTGCTTCATTTCACAAAACAGTTATATGCACATCTCAGTCGGTATGCAAATGAGGGAACTGATGACATCACTCACTCACTATTTCTTTTGTATTTTATTATATGAAATATAAAATATTTTGATTTTCTCGTCATTGTCATGTGAAATGAAGTTTCATTCCTCCCTGAACACGTGGAATTCCATTATTTTAACATTTTGTGCTTCAGGCAAGGAGGTCCTAATCATCAAATTCGTAAAAATTTAAAAAATATTGTATAACTCAAACAATACAAAACAAAAGAAATAGTGAGTGAGTGACAGCATCGACTCTCTCATTTGGATGTAACTGGCTCGTTCATATAACTATTTTGTTAAAAGTAAGCGAAACTTTGAAATGTCATATCTTTCTTATTTTACATCAGATTTTGATGAAATTTTCAGCATTGTGCTTGTCTGATTTTTCTCTGTTGATTCAAATCAACATTTTTCAGAGGTGGACTTGACCTTTAACCATGGCATGCATGTTCCTCCATCAGGATGGCCTCGCAAATGCCCTCAAAAATCACAGCGCAATTTGCCGGAATTAACACATCGGGGTGTCGGACTGCAAAAGCACTCTAGCCCGTCGCAAGAAACTCCGCCTCTCATATATCCGATGCGTCCGATCTTCTACACTGTTAGAAAAAATAAAAGAAGTTCCTGCAGCAGAGTCTCGAGAACACCTGTAATCTTACCGAATTGCGTAATCTTACAGGAATCTTACAAATTTCCTTGAATAAAACACCCTTTTCCCCTTTTTAAACAGACCTGTTCTGTTAAATTGCAGAAAAATTCTTGTTTTATGAATTTACAGAATGATTCTGTTATTGCTTTCTACAAAATCTTCTGTTTATTTTCTGTAAAATCACGGGTTTTTTACCAATTTCCTGTAAGATTACGCAATTCGGTAAGATTACAGGTGTTCTCGAGACTCTGCTGCAGGAACTTCTTTTATTTTTTCTAACAGTGTACTCAGTGCGGGATATTTTTCCTTCCCTTACCCTTCTTCTCCAAACGATGAAGTGCCAGCAACTGTGGCGTGACAGGGGAAATGGTGCGGCTAGGGTCAAGACCCTGTTTTTCTAATTCAGCAAATGATTGCATATATTACGTAGAATTGTTCTCTCTGATTCCACATCATTTCGTTTTCTAAAAAAAATCACCTCCAGTAGAATTGTGGTAAAGGTGGTTACAGCAGCTGATTCCATGAATTACTTATTTTTTGAGTCGGAAGTCTACGAGTTTTTTTTTTTTTTTTGGGGGGGGGGGTTTATAGGTTCCTTACTGAAAATGCCAACAAATTAGCATGATGGGAATAAATTGATGTACATACTATGACCAATCGATTTTCCTCATTTTGTTACTGTATCGTCAATCATTCCATCATTGGGAAGATTGATTATCCATTGATATCTTAGATGTTATGCTTCCCCCATCCTGTTAAGGATAATTTTAGGCTGAAGAATTATTTTGTAGGAAATACGTTTCTATCCCCCGCCTTCTCTAAATATCCAATAAGCGCTTCATTTGTAATATCAAAATCTAGAAAATGCCCTGCGGATATTTTGATATAGCATTGCTCCTATGTACAGGTGTACATTAAAGGTAAATACCAGTTTTGGTAACGATATCAAAATGAGTTCGTACAGAATCCAATGAAATGACCACCAAAGTGTCTGTTTGTATAAATAACGAATATGTGCCAAAGGATTCTGGAAGAAATTGTGTACTAGTAATTGCTGAGAAATTAGCAAATAAGCGCAGGATTCGAGTCAAGCGCCGGCACGACAGTCAAAGCAATAATAATACACTGTCCCACGTGCGCTTATCTGTGTTGGGGATCTTCAGTGTGAATATTTTTCAGCGTAGATTTCAAGATTTCACAAAGTTTAGTTTATGTGACTGTACCAGATCTAGATCCTCGATGATATACTGACAATTAAGCCTGGTTTTACAGACTTTCTCATGAAATCAGTGTTTACTGCAACTACTGGCAATTTTCTTTAACATTGTCACTACAAATACCACATAACATCATCATAGGCCATTCAAAGGTAAACATTAGAAGAGTTATCTTATCGTTTGATCTTCGTAAAAGATGAATGGTTATTGGTGGAAAAAGATTGCCCAAGACCCTAAAATGATTGCTGTAAGAAAATTTTTTTGGAGATAATTACGAGAAATTAAGTGTAATTTTGATTAGTATTATCAATATAATAATTTAAAAAATGGCAATATTTATCATTATTATGATCATCACCACCACCACCATCACCAACCACGACCAACCATCACATGATGATTATTATGTTATTCATTAGCTTTTGCACATAATTTATCAAAATCATCATCATAAATATCAATTTCATAATCATCATCGTCATCATCATCATCATCATCAACAACAATAACATCATCCTTATACTCACCACATAGCCTCACTACCATGTATTATCATCGTCATCACGACCTCATACATCGAAATCATCTTTATTGTTATCACCAGGGGCCCGTTTAATAAAGATTTACAATTGTTGTAACTTTGCCATTATGGCAACTACCATGGCAACCTGGAATTTGATTGGCTGCTGAGCCCTGTTGCCATGGTAATTGCCATAAAGGCAAAGTTGTTACATTTGTTGCAAGTCCTTCATGAAAAGGTTCCCTGACCTAACCACTTGAAGAGAATACGATAGTATCCCTGATATTATTATTCACATTACTGTTGATAAGGTGAATATATATCATAGCTGAAAGATGAAGTATTACCAAATTATCGCGTGACGAATAGACAAGCTCTTTGACTCCGCAAAGGTCTGCCTCGATTCAATTTATCTTCAACTACCTACATGATATTTTCGATGGTATTCTAAAGCCTTTATACATGTGATTTATATTTCCCTTGGCACTGGCTTAGCTTACTGTGCTTACTCAAGAATATTCATAGCAAATTTCAGCGCTTCATATCAGTTCAACCTTTACTTGTACATGCAGTTTAGAATTTGTCTTGTCTTGTTTTTCTTTAAAGTTCTCCTTTGGGTATCTTGTTTGATGCATTAGACTCTAAGCGTCAGGAAGAAATCTTGTTTTGCTTCGAGCACTAACAGCATCCTAGAATCTTATAGTTATTTTCCATCTTGAAGATGGTCTATCTCCTTTGCGATTCACTGTAATTAATCTTTATTCAGCTGTGCTAAAAAAATAAAAACTCGCCCGAGAACTTATTCAAATTAGTGATTGGATCTTTTCACGTTAACAGAATAAAAAAATTAAAACGATGCCTTTTTGAAAATGTCATACTTTTCGAATGCGAAATGTGGACAATCATAACTGTCATCATTTCACAAGAGAGAACAATAATTTAAGCTTGCACTTTGTAAGGTTTCGTTTGAATTGAACAAAAAAACTTAAAGGATTGCAAATGAATGGAAAGGAACCACACACCCACACAAAATATCCCCGTAAGAGCCTTTGGCCTATTATTTTGAAGAGATTCGTGGACGTTGCATTCAAGTTTCATAGAATGTAATTGTCCCCCCTTTTAATTTATTATCAAACACGACGACAAAATATTCCCTAGTTATTATCCGATCTTTTTTAAAGATAGAAACATCCAAGAGACACTCAAGCCATATTCATTGGCATCAAGGGTGAACTAGAAAAAAGAACCACATCAAACAAAGTAATCTGGTGAAAAAAAACCTTCGTTTCGTTAATTTTTTTGAGTATTATAAGCTAAAAGTTACTTAACATTTAGTTTTTATGGAGTGAGTTTTACCACTTTGAATTTAGTGTATCAATCGGATAAATTTAATTATATTCAGACTCTCGCCTTTCAAAGATAGGGTCGTGGGTCCGAATCCTAACCATAGCGTGTTTTCCTTCAGCAAGAAATTTATCAGCAATGTGCTGCACTGGACCCAGGTGAGGTGAATGGGTACCCAGCAGGATTAATTCCTTGCATGCACTGAGCGCCGGTGATGGCAGCTCGAGCTAAAGCCGGGGTAATAATAGCAGCGCTTTGTATCCTCAGGCAAAAGGCGCTTTATAAATACCGCTATTATTATTATTATTATTATTATTAACAGGAATATGATGGCGTGGTAAAATATTAAGCATGATTATGTTCCAAGGATTATTGGGGGTGTACTCAAGAAAGCATACGCGATCCCCATATCCCTGATACTGTGTAGACCTCTTTAAAATAATTCAACCTACAACAACGAGGACCTTAATAAAGGATTTATACTGACAGCGGGAAATGCGATATAGCCCCACCAACAAAACTGGATTGAGTAGTCTTTTCATCAACAAAGAATACAAGAAAATCCGATAAGTCATCAAAATGGAGTGAAGATCACACTGTAAAGATAAATGTATCATTTACCTAATTGCGCCGTTTATCCGTTTCGGATGTCGTATGTCAATGAAGTGTCCTCAAATCTTAAAACAGGTAAATCGCATTCTTAATGTCATTCCGATTCCACTATCTGGTAATTGACTGCACGCCTGAGGTTAAACGGTTGAACACAATAAGGAGCACTAAATAAAAGCCTTAGTCACACCAACGAAACTGGTTCCAAACCGACCGATGGTATACCATTAGTAGTAACGCAATAGTTTGAATCGGTTTGGCCAGTGTGACTTTACTATTATCCTGGGATGAAATGAAGGTGACACGACATTTGCTCCTGTGAAAATTGCTCCGTGCATAATTTCGTTTAAGATGTACACAGCAAAAACTGCGTTGTTAACCGGTGTAGAGGATCATACCAATTATTTTACACCGGTGTTAAATTGGTGGTGTTAGTTTTACACCTATAGGTGTTATTACAACACCTTTGGTTGCTACATTTACACTCTTTGGTGTTATGTTCAATCACTAGGGTGTAATGTTAATACCTGAGGGTGTGGTCCTCTATTAACACAATTTGGTGTCAGTTTTAACACCACAGTTTTTACAGTGTAGGATTAGCCGGTTAGGGTTATGGTTGTAATGGGGTTTTAAGGCTAGGTGTAAGGTAGGGCATAGTGATAAACACAGGGTTGAAGTTGGTAATGCGATTGGTGTGGGGAATTTAGACTGGAGGAATTGTCGTCGGAGCAAATGTCATGGAACCGAATTGAAAGATCCATGATAAAGTAAATGAGAGAAACGGAACAAAGGCAGAGGGGGAGAGGGGGGGAGGCACTCGATTAGTTATATGATTTGGTTGTGAGCTCCTTTAAGTGTTAAAATAAAATGCAAAATCCATTTTACTCGTAAGCGGTAGAATACAATCGATTACAAATCGATAACAGACGTAAAAAGACAAGGAGGATAGAATAGGAAAATGAAAAAAATAATAACGATTTTCTGAAGACTCGAGAAATAGAGAAGACGGGTATATATGTGAAGAAACGTAAATGTCGAAGCAATTTCGAGAGAAAATATTGGGAATAGTAAGGAATAAATGGGAAAGGGGAGATGGGAAATATGGGCGGGACACTTGGGGAAAAGAAAAGATTCACTATATTGATAACCGAATTCAATATTATTATTATCATTTTGTTTTATTTTTATACGTTATACGTTTCAATAACTTTGTGATATACGAAGAGATCTGGATTTACCTTGTTTCATTCGTTTCGGTGACAAAATCATGTAAGTTATTCCGAGGTGATGGAAACTGACCAGATACCCAGATAGGAGCCGACTTCAGTATCTTCCTGAGGATAAAAGCAAAGTGAAAGATGAAGCTTTGAACAAATTGTGAAGGATTGTATTATGAAGGTAATAATTCCTTGGATATTTCCATTAAGACATGTAAAGTCATTTCATGTTGATTTCCTACCGTCTATGCACCTGGTTAAGCAGAAATCCTAAAGACCTCTTTCTTTTTAGTCTGACATGTAATTTTAAATTAATTACTCTTTTTTTTGCATTTTTGAGATAAGTTGTAAAAAATTAAGCCCTGGATAGGTGCATTGGAGATTACACTGTTAGAAAAAATAGAAGAAGTTCCTGCAGCAGAGTCTCGAGAACACCTGTAATCTTACCGAATTGCGTAATCTTACAGGAAATTGGTATTTGATGTATGGAATCTTACAAATTTCCTTGAATAAAACACCCTTTTCCCCTTTTTTAAACAGACCTGTTCTGTTAAATTGCAGAAAAATTCTTGTTTTATGAATTTACAGAATGATTATTACGCAATTCGGTAAGATTACAGGTGTTCTCGAGACTCTGCTGCAGGAACTTCTTTTATTTTTTCTAACAGTGTATATTAAAAGGAGAGTTAACAATATCCAAGTCCTTGAGAAGAGCACAAAGACGTTGTAATCATATTGTGATATGCGCTGTACAATAATTGAATATTACTATAATTATTTATAGTAGTAGTAGTAGAAGAAGTAGATGTACTATTATTATCATCAGCATGATCAGTAGTAGTAGAAGCTGCCTGAAGTAGTGGTAGAAGTAGAATTTATTGCTTAAATATTGTTGCAAAAATAAAGTGACGTCTGTGTGTGTTTACTTTTATCTATAAGGGCTGTATACCCCAAAGTTCAAGGTATTGTGAAAAGGAACTTTGTCATGTTCAGCAATGTCTTTCACTTCAAGCAAGGAATGAAAGCACTGCATGGGGGATTTGATTTTGTGCCGTCCTTTAAAAGGATCTTTTGCAACTGCAACGGGAACATATTACAGTATTTAATGTACTGGAAATGCCTGCCACATGACACTGTTAAAAAATATTAGTAATCTTACAAAGAAAAATCGTAAATTTACAGGATGTTTACCTTTTAAAAACAGACGACACAATGATTTAACAAACCAAACGTGTTTATGCAGTGATATGTAACGTAGAATTACAAGTTAAATGTGAACAAAGTAAAATATAATAATACCAACGAACTATCGTGTTTTTACGTTGGTTGCAGTGCATCTATCGTATAAATAATGTTCGTATTTGTAAATTAAAGGCGATTTTCATCGATAATTAAATGGATGTAAAAAGTGTGTCTTTTTTTTTATTTTCACATTTGTCCATTTTTATTTCAATTTTACAGCCCATCGTCATTTAGCAGTTCATAATTATATAAACTGTAAAATATTGGGTAAAATTTTAGCCATCACGAGGGTAAATATGTGTCCAACCAACGTAGGCAGTATTTTACCCAATGTAGGAAGCATATTGCCCAGTAAGGTTAAAAAAGAAGCAGCAATTACTTTAGAATGGGCAAAATTTTCATCACACTGGAATGCCCAAAAGAAAATGCCCAATGTTGGTTGGACATTATAGTTACCCTCATGAAACATTTTTAACCAATGTCTCTTTAGAGTGTACTGTTTGTGAGTCCCAGCTGTCGATAATAATTACTGTTTTTTACAGTTTTATTTTTAACAGTGTAGAACAACCGTGAGTTCTTTGTAAAAAAAATTGTAAACCAGAATAGCAGTTTCGTCTTAAGGACCAGAGCTGACGGTCCAGGACGAAAATGCTGATTCGATTCACCGATTTCGACAAAGACTTTGTGGTTGTGTTTATCATGAAGTCAATTTGACAATATATTTTTTATATGTTCTTGAATCATTCCGTCGTGCGTCGTTTAAGCGAAAACTCCTTATTGTCTCAATCTCTTATGCAGTTTTATCGGCCATGTTTCATGTTTTGTAAAGCAGAACTTTTCTGGTGTCATTTCTGGTGCAGTGGATTCATCTGGTGTTACGGTTACTATGACAAGTACTTTTCACACTGATCACTGTCAATACTTCAATATGAATAATCTTTCCAAGGGATCTTTTAACAGGCACCGCACTTGCCGTGTGGTAAATCAACGGTCAATTAACCATGTTCACAGAAAGTTTCATAAAGAAAAAAATGTGAAATAAAGCTTTACGATTAGAAATCTGTTTTCAAAATCAATTCGTTTTTGGAATTCGTGTCTCCGCCTAACTTCCCTGTCTCCTCTTCTCTTGTTTTCTTCCATCTCATATTCCTCGTATTTTTTGTTGTTCCTCTCTTTCTTTATGTTGTTCTGAAGGCTTCTATTTCTTTACCAATTTCTTATTCTCTTATTTTATACTTGTCATCCTCTGTCCTTCTTCAGATCCTCTATCTTTCTTCAAATTCTTCTAGATCGGAATCTCAATCTCCCTTTCTTTCTTTCTTTCTTTCTTTCGTCTTCCTCTACTTCCCTTTACTGTTCATGTCATTGTTGTGCAAATAAAAGCCCTGGGATCTTCTTAATGCTGCCCTAGGTCCAGATAGATAGTAATGCCCTTCAGGTTTGGATGAAGCCTAACCCATATTGACATGCGCATTCTAATCAGAAACACCCTTCTTCGGGGAAGATTTAATGGATAGCATTACGGTATACAGCTTGTCAGTTTCAATAACACAGAAGCAACACAGATCATTGAAAATCTGCTAAGTGATCCCCTTTTTATTTTTTTTCATTCTTTTAAGAGTGGCACCATGTTGATTTCGATACAATAGTGACATAAAATAACCTTCATTTCAAATTATTCTGCGAGTTCTCTGTTTTTCATGTCTCAATTCCTTCCAAGGATTCAGACTTTCCGCAATAAATGTTCAAGGATGAAACATTTCAGTGTTACCATGTCAAAAATACCGAACAGATTCAAAAGAGTCTTTATTCCAACGTGGATATATCTTCACCCTAACTCTCCAAACATGGGGCACTACATACTACATGGATACAGTGTGTGGACCAACTTGGGCTAGAAAGTGAGGGCGTGCCCCTCTCCCTTTGTGTGCCTCCAGAATTAGCTGAAATTAGGATAAATTGTCTCCTGCGAATCGAAGTTGACGTAAATGGAAAAGGAGGATTGGAATTTCTTTCGGATAAATGTCAGCAATGTCAATGCAGTTTACACACTATTGATAATTTAAAGGAACATGACACTCATGTAAACGCAAGGTAGACATGGAAGATGGTGAAAATCAGGGAGAAAGTGCCACTGGCGTAATCATTCAGAGCTAACTATCAAGATTCTTCATGTTCATTGTTTTTGCGTTGGTGTATGTTACCGAACTCGTTTTAATTTCACACATACATGTACATCACTTAGAGCTATAGCATATGTGGTATGCTTGAAATTAGTGGGGCTTGACCGCGTTGAGCAAGTGTGTTTCAAAACATGTGAGGGTGTGTCACATTGTGTGAGTGTGCGGGAATGCGTTTGTGCATTTGTATGTGAGAGGATTGGATGAAAATAGAGAGAGTGTGTGTTCATCGGTGTGTGTAGGAATGTCAATGACCAGGACTAATGAGAAGAGCTTACACACAGAATAGAAATGGCAATTTTTTTCCGGGGGGGGGGGTGTTACCACATGAAAATTAAGTGTGACTTTAAGTCATGCTTAGTGGTGACGCACACATGATTATTTAACACGCAATCTTATTAACATGCATCCTCGTAGCGCGCGTCCTCGTAGCATGACTGGACCAATGCGGTGATGCCTTTTAATCGACACGCAACTGAACATTCAAGTTTGACTCTAAGTCATACTCAACTCTTTTCGAAATACCCCCAGGAATGACAGTAACGAAAATAACAACATTCTGACACACAAATTAGAGAGAGGGAGAGAGAGGGCAAAGAAATCACTTGTATATATCTGTATAGATAAATGCCTACTATAACATGCATTGTATGCCAGTATTATCTATGATTTGAATCATGATTGGTAAACAAAACAAAACAAAATATTTATATTTAAATGGCGCCTATGGAAAGGTATTCATTCGACGGAAAGAAGATCTGTTTTAAGCTCTGCGTTTCGTTATAGCTCATGGAGTATCAAATTCACGAGTTTCATGCCAGAAAGAGGCGAGTATTGATAACTTGTTTTATTAAGTAATTATCAAATTTCCACCTCTTTGAGGGGAGACTAATTCCAAAATTAATTGTATTGTTAAGTCTAGCATAAACGAACATTTCCTTCATTTAAGTCAATTTGTAACCGAGACCTATAAATTTAGAAGACCTTATACTGTACACACGAGCGAATGACATGCTTTGGACTTATTATGAAATTAAAACCACCAGGGTGAGTTATCGACATGCGTTAACGTCAGCGGTAGCAAAAAACGTTTACTCTGTAAGGCAAAACGTACAAGCTAGACTTAAGGAACCAGAGACGTTTCGTGTTGCAATGTTTTCATTTTGGATTCCTTAGAGGTAACTTTTACGACCACCGTAGCTTACACAATATGGACTCACATTTTTGAGAGTGACACGCGCTAAGTGTACGCAAACAAACTCTTTACATTATAGGAGGGATATATATGATCCTCTCAACTGTTCAAAGAGTTAAAAAAAGCTTCCTGGGTCATATTTTCCTAAAATTTGCAACATAATTAAAGGGTTTATATTTGGCTCTCAACGTCACCCACCCCTTCACTTCGCATTCTCAAATGGTAACTTCAATCAGACTGCGATTAAACATCGATTTTAAAGAGGCCTACAAGATCTTGTTGCTATTACGAAAAACTTTCTTGTTTTGTTTAACATTCATCCTTTTATAATATTAAAGGCGCTGAATGCAGGTACTATATTCGACCAGCAAAAGTTATTCAGCAAAGGGTCCACGTAATTATGATCAGTTCAATTTAATTCAATTAAATTTACGATTAACCCACAATGGAGTAATCACTGTGCTTGTAGATTACTCGGGGGTATAGGGGCTGTGTGAAGTTGCAAAATAAAATCCACAAAGTAGAAAGAATCAATAAAATATCATATCTGAAAATCCACTAAAAACTTTCTTCCAATCTAAGCGTATCGTAACATAATCTACGAATGTTGCGAAAAGTCTGGGGAAATCACGTACCCCGTTTTTAGTTTAAAAATATGTAAATTATTTGGGTTTTGCTTAAAAAGAAACAAATCAAATAGGAATATCAGTCTATTTTTTTTTAAATTTTCTAAATGTATCTACACAAATATTCATTCCCAGAATACATTTACACACAAAAACTTCTATATGCATTTGTATACATCCGTTTATATGTCTAGTGTACAAAAATATCCAGGAAAATACATAATGCAAATGCTACCCTAAAGAAAACATACTGTATTAAACGACGATTATCGCGAGATTCTTTCATCGTTATCGTCATCCGGCATTTCTGCATCCCATGCCCAAACACTCCAGTCCACATTCACCAATCCACACCATTCCCCTTGGCATGTTTGGTGTTACATCTGCCTACCGCACGTTTGGACATATCTACTTATCCGTAAATTTATCGAAAGTAATTTCGAAGATAGTCAACGCTTGACAAGACAGCAAACGTGATTCCTAAAAACAGAATTCGATAAAGTTGCAAATAACGAGACGGGCACGCATGAACCACCATTGATTTTCTCTATCTATACTGCAAGGTGAGAGCGTTACTTAACCTTCAGTTGATACATTCTACAAAAAAAATAGTCTGCATTTCGAGACTTTGTATGTGATGTTACACAAACTCAGCTCTATGGCGTCTCGAAAGTTGAGACAAGTCTGAGGGCAGTGCATGTCTTTAAGTCATTGAAGTCGATTCTTCTATTTTACGTTGCATTAAAGATCAGACACTCTTTTCTCCATGTGGCACATCGCACAGAATATTCTCTAAAGTAAGGGAAGTACATGCCACTCCCGACACCTTCCGACACCCACAGCCTAATCCATTCAAAATAGTGAATGATTATCAACGGGAATACCGAGTGTCACTGCGTGTTAATGGCCACTTAAGAAGGCTAGGTTTAATGTGCATGAACTTGATTACCGCATGTCACCATACTCCTAATCCGACTCACCAGCTCAATGGCGCCATTTTGGTGAAGCTATGATAAAAAACCAAAACGAACAAGAAGAATGTGAAGAATACGAGACATAAGCACGTACCATACTTTGATAATGAATGTATTTCCGAGTCTAAACAAGTAAGAAAACTCTGGACATGAACGTTGAATGAACCTTAACACTTTTATATAACTGGCATAATTGCATTTATCTTCTTTTGACGCAAATTTGAGCCAACTTCACAATCAATGTCGCTCAAGTGGATGACGCCAGGAAGCTTAAAAATGATTTCATATATTGTATATGGCGCTTACAATCCCACATTCGTGATGCGAAAGACTAAAAAAATTTCTTCGAATGGAACTTCATTTGTATAATTTCCATATACCTCAACATCATGAATTTTGAGAAAGTGGATTGCATTTTGAATATTTGAAAGGTGCATATTTCTGTATCCATGTTTTGTCTGCTTTCAGTGCAGTCTTTTCGTATAATAATAAATAATAATATCTGGATTTATAAAGCGCTTTTTGCCTGAGGATACAAAGCGCTGCTATTATTACCCCCGGCTTTAGCTCGAGCTACCATCACCGGCGCTCAGTGCATTCACGGAAATAATCCTGCCGGTTACCCATTCACATCACCTGGGTCGAGTGCAGCACAGTGTGGATAAACTTCTTGCTTAAGGAAAACACGTCATGGCTAGGAATCGAACCCACGACCCTCTGTTTTAAAGGCGAGAGTCAGAACCACTAGACCACGGCGCTCTTTTTGCGCATTGCTATATTTAATTGAAACAATTGGGTATTTTGAAATCGACTGCTTCGTTACTGTACAACCCTACCCAGTTTATACCATAACTATGTTACACCATCAACATCATCAATGTCGTAGCCGTCAATTTCATATTTCTTTCTTTGTTTCTTTCTCTGTTATTGTTTCATCATTGTCATAATTATTCACAATCATAGTTCTGCATGCAACAACCACATAAATTACATACAAGTGATATCGCCATCACCCGCTCTCTCGCTCTATCTCACATCACATACACACACATAAACTGTCTCTGTATATAAATATGTCTCGACAGTATACTTTCTCTTCTTTGAAACCTTATATTTGTATACGTTGCATGTTAGGATGCTTCAGAATAAGTGTATGCATGTCCTTCTGGTAACCCACACCCAAGAGGGTTGCGAGATTACATCCCTTATTCTTTGACATTCATCCAAAAATGATCAACCTAATCACTTCTAGGTGGATCCTTTTACACTAATCAATTTAATCGATTCAATCACACGAACTGCTAGGGGACGATCTCATCACATTACCATCTCCAAAATGTTATTTTTATAGGGCAGACGGAAGGCTTTGCCCCTCAAGGTCGTTGTCATCTCAAGATCAATAGAGATGAAACACAATGCGTGTCCTACAGCTTGAGTGTGGTTTTCACGGGGCGTGCGAACGTTTTGCAAAAGAAGTGGATTTCAAAGAAATGGCGCGGTCCAAATTATGCAGGAATTTGTTTCTCCGAATATCTTGCAGCAATGCAGTCGAAACCCGATCTTGCGCATTTTTTGTGAAGTTTTAAGACGTATATTCGAAAATCGCATGTAAATTTGCTGGAATCTAGCTAACTGTATTGACATGAAAAATTTAAGATTTTTCCAAGAATCACTGACAAAATAATCAGGTACTAACGCTCCGTTGCTTGCTTGATGTAATCTGCAAAGAGTTGTGGCGGATCAAAGAGTACTTTGGGAAAGTCACGAACGCCTTTAACAGGTAAGTTCGTAAGTAGTAGGAAAGGCGTCCTGTACGCCGGGCTGTAATAATTAAATGAATAGTCGCGAGGAAGAAGCGCGCGTGAAAAAAATCAACCTTCATAATGACAATACAAAGAAGATAATACCACCTCAATCCATTTTAACTTCCATTTCATATCTTTTTCCTTACCTCGGTCGTGGAACTTATGTACGCCATTTGATCGCCAATAAACTACATTTGCAATGCGGACAACTTTCCAAATATCTTTTCACCTCTTCCCGCAAACCTATTTCGTGTAAAGCTTTACGGTTGGATTTTGACATTTTTGTATGCTTTTGTGTCTTTGAAACCGCTTTCGTGTGTCCGTGAAAACCACACAAGTGCTTGGTATGAGTGCATAGAATGATTTACATGACTTGAAGAGCTTTTTCTGTTTTCGCGGGCAATTGATAAAGTGGTCTTTCTCTGCTTACCACGTCGTCTCATGGCTCTTGCGTTTCTGTCTGTCTGGAAGGCCTCTGGTGGGTAGGTACTTGACAATAATTATATCAGCTGCTGCTCGAAATCAGTCAGAGTCTCCAGCATTGTTTCTCAGCCTTAGGTTTGGTGTCTTAGTAAGAGGCAAATGACTTTGGTTGTGCCGCCCAGTTTCGATAAACCGAGCCAGACGTCCAACAGTAAACGTTACATATACCCACGAACTTTTGTATTACATCAATATTCGGGAATCACTGGCTGATCCTTCTAATGCCACAAATTCTCAATAAGAATGTTAGATACCTTCATCGAATCTGTTATTCGCCACATTCGCCTTCGGGTCATTTACGTAATGACTGTGATAACGTCTCGAGTAAAACATGAAGAAAAAATCGGAACATTAACAGATGGAAAAGAATCAGAATCTAAAATCGCTGTCAAAAATGTCACAAAAGAAAGGTATGAAGTACTTCCAATTACTTGTACGTATAAAGTAGGGGTATCTTCTTTGCTAATAACACAAGACCACAGGCTATTAACCACAAGTTTCGGGGTTCAAAAGCCCACCGCAGCATTCACGTTTGAAAACTTGCCACTTTTCACTCAGGGGTAGTAACCATTGTAACCGGGTACCCGATAGGAATCAATTCCTTGAATGTTCAAGAACCTATTCATGGTGTAATGCTAAAGCCGGGGTTATTATGCTGCCGCTCTCAGAAATATTCTATTAGAAACTAAATAAATGTTGCATTTCATTTTCATTATCAAAACACAAATGAGTCGATTAATCAAGAACTGTGGGTCCATATCAGTCCCCTTCTATTGTTTGTTTGTTTATTTCCGTATATAAAATAACAAATACAAAGTACATATAATACATACAAACACATGAGATGAAGAGGTCAATGTTAAGATAAAGTAATAACATGTAAGGAATAAAGGAAATTATGCGGCTGGTAGTCCATATTCAGCTGCAATAATGTACTGCTGCTGGTCTTCCATTGAGCCAGTTTACTTGCAAAAGGCTATTATTACCATAATGTAAAGGAAGCTGACAATCAGACATAAAAAGGAAATCATTAAAACAAAGAAATATCCTATAGCTTGCACCTATCACCCCGGTACAAATTACTGATTTAATTTTATTTAGCACAGGTATGGTTCAAAGATGTATTTTAAAAAGAATTTAAAGTTGTGACATTACGCACCCACAAAGGGATCCTGTTGAATTCAGAGGAAGCTCGGTATTAAATAGAAAAGATCTTTTACAACTATTGGTTCTAGGTCTGGGTAGATATATATCATTTTCATTTCTCAGAGGGTAAGGAGTACCTTTTGTATGAGACGTATTTTTCATATATTCAGTTGACATGTTGTTATTAATCTTAGACATGAATAATATCAAGTGAGTATACCGTCTCTTTTGAATAGTGTCCCAACCAAGAATAGAATGAATTTGAGAGGTTGAAGTGTGTGAATATGCGTCAATTTTCAAGATTATTCTTCCAGCTCTATTTTGATTTTTTTAAAGTTGGCCAAGTAGACATTCGTTTGCAAATTGATAGATAATGTGACCATAATCAAAATGAGGTAAAATTATTTAGTTATATATTAACTTTAATTCTGACAATTTACAAAATGCCTTAGCCGTGCAATATAACCAATCATTCTAACCAGGTTTTTACATAAATAATTTATGTGATAGTCCCACTGGATGTTTTCATCCACAAAAACACCTAGATACTTAATGTTTTTCACTTGAGTCAATAACTGACAATCAATTTTCATTTTAGGCGTTCCAATCAACATGCTTACAGTTTTATCATAGTTTATTTTCAAATTATTCCTGTTCATCAAGGCAGATAGACTTTCTAGTTCCTTATTAAGGACAAATTCGATAAGTATATTATATTTATCTGTCGTCAGCACAAAGGTGTGAGGTGCACTCTTACATACAGAAATTAGATCTATAAATACAATGAAAAGTAAGGGTCCAAGGAGAGATCCCTGGGGTACTCACTTAGAAATGACCATTTCTTTTCATAAAATTCCATTAATGGATGTACGCATTCTTCTATTAGTCAAATGACTTTTAAAACAATGCAATTGACCACCAGATATACCAATATTTTTAAGTTTGGATAAGAGAATTGCATGATCGACCAGGTCGAAAGCCTTTTGGAGGTCTATAAAAATAGGAATAGGAACAATTTTGGCTACTTTCCATTTCTCAGGTGCAACACCATGACATAAAGATTTATTTATCAAGAAAGTAATAGGTTCAATTAAAACTGAGATTGATCTTTGGATATATATACAGAAATACCATCTAGACCAACAGACTTTCCATTTTTCAAATTATGAACCCTTTTCAACACATCGCTTTCAGAGACTGGCGATAATTGAAAGTTTTTATGCAGAGTGGACGCTCAAGGTGCACATTTGTTGACTCATCAGCAATTTCTAACAACACACTAGCAAAGTGATTGTTAAAACCATTAGCCACTTCATTTGACAGTGCTTTAGGAAAAGTTGTTGTTTTTGCCCATAACGGATTTTTCAAGAGTCATTTCTATTTGTTGCATTTGATAATTTGTCACAATAATATTTACGTTTAGATTTCTGGATAACAAAAGTGACCTTATTTTTCAGAGTTTTATACAATTCCCATAAATCATTATCGTTTTTAGCTTTGTCCTATTATTTAACTTTATCTCTTTCTTTCATTCAAGACAAAATCTCATTATTCATCCAAGGAGAAAATTGGAAATGTCAAAAATAGGAGGAATGTCATTTTTTCATTAAATCCCCAAAAATACAAATCGTCAGATGTGTCATGAATTATGGGATTATGCATTTTACATGAACCTGTGATTAGAAAATCTGATGCAGCCAAAAGTACTTTCAATAGGGAAAAGGTGTATGCAAAGGATAAAGTGACCGGGGCTATTGTGCCAAATTTCCCTCGACAGTATGTCCTACGTGCCACCTGCCTTGAAATTGATATGACTATATGCCCACGCGATATTAACTATTAAGTTCCATAACAACAGGGCAGAAATTAAAGAGAAATAATTGCGGAGTTTGAATGTTCATGATCTAAAAGCAAAACGGGAAACGTGAAAAAAAAATGAAGACCGTTAAAACCCATAGTTTTTATCATAGCGATACACGTGTCCACTAGCAAGTTGGAGGGGGAGGGAGTACGTGATGGGCTATTACCCACATAATTATCAAAAGTCACATTTTTTAATGAAACCATGAAATAATGCATGTATCTTTAAAAATTATTACATCGATATTTCCTCTAATGGACCGTGCTTCCAGCGGTTAATCAAAATAATATTAATAACAACAGAAGTAAGGTGCTATTTATCATTTTTCATTTCGAAATGGTTAAGAAGTACGTGAGGGCTATTAACAAAAGACACAATCATTAAATGAAAACATATTTCAAATTTGAAAATACAGATATCAATGCGTGCATAATTTGGAAATTAACATTTAAAGTGGCATATTTATACATGGACTTTCTTGGATAAACTCTTATTACAACACGAATTATTTTATGTCAACAAGTTTTTATCTTAAGTGGTATAGCTATAGCCAAAGGCACTCATTACATTAAAAAATATCGTCGAATGTTATTCAACCACAATAGTGTGTTTGTAGTAATACCAACATTTCATTATCGCTCTCACCTAAGACATCTGAGCCTCGAGACGTTTCAACAGAGGAACGTAATACAATGAAATTCGGATTTCCTCTTTCGATAAAGACGATTAAATGAAGCTATCAAGAAAGCTATAAGCCGACAGGTGTTTGGCCTGAATTGAGGCAATCTAGATCATTGCCTTGCCCTTTTCTTACCTGTTCCCGAACCAGGTAATTCAAAGCCAATCGAGGCTTCTCCCCGAAGCGGTTGACATTACAACATTTGGGGCAAGAAATGTACCGAAAATTGGAAATTAGGTCAGACTCCAGGTGTGGGAGATGTGAATACTCCGGACTGCCCGGGCTATTAGATGGTTTGATTTCGTTGACGGTGGCGGATTTCTTTTTTATGCAGCCGCATCCATCAGGGTAAGGTAGTAGGTAAGGGCAAGCCGCAAACTGTCTTTTGGCATCAAAACTCTGCCAAAAGCGACACGTATTTGAACAGGAGGGAGTTTATGAATGACAATATAATTTCATGGTATAGGCTGTAGGTTTTCTTTGGGACAATTAGTACTTCTTGATGCACATCATTAAAGTATCGATTTTGGGAAAAAGCATACTTCAAACTGCTCACCCCTGTCGTTTCTCGATATTCTGCGATTGAACGCAGGGGGTGACACTTGTAGGCAAGGGTTTACGATTTGCACGTAAGCGATTGTCAGTTTCATGCACTTATAATACGAGGAAAAATAAACATTTATAAATGACTCCGCCTCTCAACATTTTCAAATAGTGATCACACCTGGATCAGACTTATAAATCGCTGAAGGGACATGGCGCTTGTATTAATCATTGTAATGGAATGGAGAATAGGAAGATAAACCTGCTAGCCCTATCTTGTTGCCAAACTGTAAGAAAAAACTAATGAACGTTCTCATCCATCTTGGCTGGGTAAGGAGAAAATCAATACTACCGATTTGGAGTGGAGCAAAGAATCTTCCTATATTTTCTTTAGGAAGAAAGATTCTTATATTGAGAGTTATGGAGGGATAAAGGACATTTCTTTGGTTTCACTGATTCTAGATTAGGAAGATGATTAAGATGGTATCATTTCGGGAATGGCTCGGAAGAAAGGAATATGAGAATGCGACGGACAATGGTTATGGGGGTTAATCGGCAGTCGTTATGCAAAAGGGAACGCAGACAGATTTAGACTCATTTATAGAGATCGAGTACGTGCAGTACCAACTTTGAGAGTTCCCGCTTCTTTTCATCTTCTGTCTTCAGTTGCCTACCATAACATAATCACCTGCCTGCGCATTGGAAAGGCTGGTGAGGAAACAATTGAACCCCAATTTAGGTTGTATAATAATAACTTGCAAACTACAATGGTACCTCATATTTGCTAATAAAACATAATTGAGATTTTCATATAGCCCCCTCCTTTGTACAATTTCGATAAAACCAAGAATACTACACGTTGATCCATGGAATTGTATATCTGTATTCAAAAGGCATTGAATTCCCGTTTCTAATCCGTCCCTTGCGGAATGCTACAGGCGAATGCCCCCGTTTAAGAAAGGCACTGAGTGAAAGTCCCACTTCAGTTCGCGGTGCATCAGATGCATAAGTCAAGACTTCCTGGTGTAGCCTATACTTGATTTTAACTGCAGAATATACAAACCATTTTACATTCATAATTGCTAAGTCGACCTTCGTATTTCTGATGCATCCTATTTTCTACTGTAATGATTAATTGAAATCTAACCATGAACCAGATCCAAGGCTAACGAAATCAATTCACCGGAAGATATCTTTAAAAAGGAAACATGAATTGTTTCCCTCGGTGGCGGTCTTCCATTGTGGCAGTTCGACTGTCGACGGGAGTGTAATCCATATCCTTATATTCTTTTCCCCAGGAGATTCCCCATTTTCAAAAAATGAAAAAAGAAAGAAAGAAATGATGTCACCTTCTTTCGGTCTTACCGCCAAAATGGTCTCTTAAACCATAAAGAGAATGCTATCGTCCGCATGTCGTGATGGCGGATTCGGTGGTTTCGCAAAGGATGGCTGATTGCTTGGGTGTTGCGGAAAATGCATGTAAGAGCGGTAGGATCCATGGTAAGAAGGAGTAAATCCCCTCATACGCTAATGATCAAGGGGGGATGATGTAGGAGTTGAAAATACAATGATAACCTTAAATATAAGTGAGAGCGGTATTTTTTCTCCCAAGGGTGGGACAATACACCACATGATACACTTTTTTGATACATAGTTATGCAGAAAGACATTTTGCACGTGACTCAAGGGTGAAACAAACTCCAAGGCAATGGTTGCTCGCAGGAAACGTGCGTAGTGGAAAAGTGTGCCTATATTTGACCCTCTCCTTTCCCATTGCTTTTTTACAAAGAGTGAAAGTTATGACCGGGAAATATTGTGACCCTTAGTATGTGGGGGGGGGGGGGTAAAGAAAAAAAGGGGTGTCATGTGGGCAAAAGATTGGTCAATCCTTAATCCGTCACTGCTCCATTACGATCAATCATAATGATGGTCTATCATACCCTTGATATGTACACTTGATTCAGATGGAAAACATCATTCATAATTTATTTTTAACCAAAATCTCGAGGCAATATATTGATATTTTCCTGATTTAGAAAACTGTAGGGTAGCTTACAATCTTAGACAGGTATAGGTCATTTGGTGCATAATGATTGATACGGTGCCTCCGAGCAAGCAATTAAAATATGTTGGATCTAAAGAGCATCAAGTTTTAGGTTAAGATGTAAGAAATCGTCTGTAAATAATCCGATCCTCGTGTTTTAATCTCTCTAAGCAAACTCCATGCATTATATATTTCACAATCACAAGGCGTATGAATTTCGACACGTGGGGAGAATGATCGAAGCGCATTTTTTTTTTCATTTTATAATCCATGATTTCAAACGCTCAAAGGATTCACCTAGAAATGAGATACATCGACTGTTGCTAATTCGTCTCATCCCCCTTGATAACTCGCTCAGGAGTGAATCCTGAATACGTTATGAAATTTGACAAATGAGGTGCAATCTGATTCCGGCACCACAGGGAATAATTTCCGTGGACAGACCTCTTTATGGAAAATCTTAGAGTTCACTTTCATGAATGATTGATAGTTAGTTTGGTAATAGCCTAGCCTATCATCATTTATTAATGAGAAATGCTATACCTCTACTACACCGGAAGGGTCCGAAAGTTAAAATAGAGAGGAAAAAGAAACACGATCGGACTCATTTGATAAGACAATAATGAAATATACCCATTGGTTTAGTCAGAGTAAATGTACAAAGGTGATAGAAAGTTAGTGACCCCCTTCCCACCAGACAATCAACATATTTAAAGGTGTTCCAAGTTCTGTCATGTTATATATATTTCATTGTGAAGTCAGGCGATAAATATTTCATTCAATAATTTTTTTTTCTGGTCTCGCTAAACATTGTATTGTTTGTGTTTATATTCAACACTCAGCATGTTTGAGTGCTATTTCTGGTGCAGGGGTTCTTAACTTTCTAGCATCACTGTACATGGCATAATTACCTTATACTACAACCGGAAAAAAACGATCAGAAGTAAAGTGAAGTAACAAAAATAGGAAAATTTCAAATGAGGTAAATATGAAATTCGGGTTATATATTTTAAGAAATAAAGATTCTAAAGAAACCTTCTGCACCAATGATATAATTAGGTCACTCTTAATTCCTATAAGAAATGTGACAAATATTCAATTTGACAACAATCTTTTCATTATCTTTTGACATGTTTCTAGTAATGTCATGTCAAAGTTTTGTAAATATTCAATTCTTTTTCAAGTGCCCTGAAAATAAAGGAAAAGGAATTCTAAGCTGATTAGATTGTCTGAGAGTGCAAACGGACAAAACTGGACGAATTGAACATCCATCTAGTACATTTTTATCATGGAATTTCCATTTTCTGCCTGCGTCTTTGCCCGTCCATTTTTCTTTTTTTTAATGAATGAATGGGTTATGAGCAATAATGCAATGTATCGAGGGAAATCATTGTCGCAAAGTATGAAGAGAAGCGTGTCAAACTTGAGATGACGTATCAACTGATGAAGTTCAAACGTTGCGCGGCTGGTTATACCTCAAGAGCGACAACCGACCGTTTCAACTTCTTCTCTTAAATATTTTTTTAGGGGGGGGGGGGATGAATACGACTTGGGACAAATTTGTTCGAATACTTGAAAACAAAATGAAACGCAAACTACCGCTGGCTATGCCCTCTCCAGTCCAAGAAGTATTTTATGAATGTATTTATTATAAAAAATATCCTGGAAATATAGAAAGCAAATAATATGGCCCTTGCTGTTAGAAACTTTAAAGTATCCTAAAATTTTTTAAATTGGTTTCAAGTATTTTTTTCTGGCGAATATTGGGAAAAGGTTAATACATATGGGAATACGGGCAATTGTGTCATGTATTTTCGAGAGATTAGATTTTTTTCATTTAAGCAATGATTGATTATGTTATGAATATGTGAGCAACCGATCAGATAATTAAGGAAGATTTATAACATGCACCAAGGAGAAGTGGGTGCCCTCCCCCCGATTTCCATAACTTCCTTAAAAGAAGGTACGTGGTACACCTGCATGTCATGCCAGTAATCAAGTTGTGGGGGATATCCATGGAATCGAACTGAATTAACATAATGCGACCAAATTTTATAACTCACTTATAATTATGCGAGTATTTCATTCAAATTATTTTCTACCTTACAATTTTGGTGTTATATAAATATATTATCAAAGATGATCAGATAATGCCTTTTTTCCCCTAGAAAAAACCCTTGCGAGTTATGGGTTATTATAGGTGAAGACGTTTATAAACATTCTGAATAAATTTCACCTAAAGGAGCTGTAACGTGACTTGAACTGAATGACATTGTATATTTGCTAACACAGAAATGATAACTCAAATCGAAACAATTTAATTACTATATTAAGCCACCAGGCGTGTCACGTGCCTATTCAAAGATGATATTATGACGTCCTGGCCAGAAGATGATTGATTAAAAGCTATATCATGTAAAAACCCGGTGACCTTTTGATTTTTTGTCTAAACAAAATGTTGGAAGGTGTAAACTATGATATTTGCTTGCATATTTGTGAGCAAAAAAAAAATACTTTCGATTTTCAGGGTTATTGCTTGAAGCCGTAGAGCAAAATCCAATTCATTAGTCCCTACGTCTGAGAGCACTTTTCATATCGAATTCGACATGCTATGTCGCGTGTAATATACTTTTATTGTCTCTTGTTTAACGACACTTTTTTTTATTTTCCTTTTTTGTATTAGATCATGTTACTATTCAAAGTTGAAACTCAGATCGACTAGATTAATGTATATCGATTGCCTTGACCAAGAAAGAAAGAAACTTTATAAGAGTTAAAATTGATTTGGGGGAATAATCTCTCATGTGAGTTTGGAAATCTTTTTAAGTGATTATTTGTTTTGCGCATCATTCGAGTAGAGTTGTTTATTAGTTCGAATCACAAAAGATTTTGACATGTCATTTTTCGTCATTTCAGCTCCAACAGATTCAATATAATGTGAGGCGTGTGGTTCCCACTCATGAAAACGTTTGTTTAGTTTAGTTCTGTCAGAGGGAATAAGAAAGAGTTCTGTGAAGCCTGCCTGAATATCGTTATACATCTGGGGCCTGTCTTAAAAAGATCTATGGGAATCCATCGGTGCCATATTTTTTTGTACAGGGACTTTGCAAAATGTCCTTTGCAAACAAAGGAGAACACACCAAATTGTCAAGAAATCAATGATTTCATGGAAATACATTCATACCTAGAAGATCTTTCGAACAAAATTGCATTTTATATGTTCACTTTGCTGGCTTTCCATAGTTGAGATTTATCGGATCAATCACAAGTCTTTGTAAGACTGGTTCACTGCTACCATCCTGCCTGTGGAGAATCTACAGGTAGGACTATATTGCATGCCAATGCTGTATTGAGCACACACTTAAAAAATCATTAAAATATCACTTTTGTGATCAAAATTATTACTTTCCATACAGTTGCAATTCGATTTTCATTAGTAGCTTATAAGGATTTTTGTATTGACCAGAGCGCTCAAAACTTGAATTTTGGGCATATTTTTGTGTACGCCCTCTATTGGTGGAAAGTAATATGGCAAGAAAATTTTCATTTTTCAAGCTCTATTTTTATTTAATAAAGAAAAAAATAATTTAAAGAATCTAATTTACTTAAGAGCCAAGTTAAATAATGAAAAGCTGCAATGGAAACTGACACTGTAAAAAAATCAAGCATTTTGTAAAAAAGAAAAAGAGAAAACAATCCAAACATTGCCAACCTTATGTTGCCACACATAGATATGTAACTGAGAAAAGGGTTATATATTTATTTGATTTTATTTATTTTATTCAAATATATTTATTCAGGATGATAAGATCAGTTAAAAACTGTTTTACATCATGGACCTGAAATCACACCCTTGTTCATTGAATGAGTGGACGGCCCCTGGCGTTCTATAGCAAGAAGGTAATTTATGAATAATTTGTTAAAGATAAATTCCAGTTTTGGTAACGATCTCAAAATGACTTTCTACAGAATCTAATATAATGACCATCCAAGTGTCTGTTTGTATGAATAAAAAAATATGTGCCAAAGGATTCTGAAAGAAATTGTGTAATTGCTGAGAAATAAGCAAAATAAGCGCGGATTCGGTCACTTCCGTCGGGTCTTTACTCCAGCAATAATAATACACTGTCCCACTTGTGCCTATCTATGTTGGTGATATTCAGTGTGAACATTTTTCAGCGTAGATTTCAAGATTCCACAAAGTTAAGTTTATGTAACTGTACCAGATCTAGATCCTCGATGATATTCTGACAATTAAGCCTTGTTGTACAGACTTTCTCATGAAATCAGTGTTTACTGCAACTACTGGCATTTCTCTTTAAATATGAAAAATTGTTTCAGAGCTCAATGAAATCTACAACATCTGAAATACCGCATTGTATTCTACAACATCTGAGACACTGGATTGTTTCAACAAATAACGTGTTCTGATGATTTCAAGAATGTATAGGTAATGGAATATAGGTAAAAGTGTTTTTCGCTAATAATAACGTGACTGGAATACCTATTCGCTCTGAATGGAAATTCGTACACATTAACCTAAATCCTACTTTGCAAATTAATATCAATGTCCATTCAGCAATGCTGAGCTCTGCCCTGGATGGCAAGAACAACAACAAACCTTCCCGATTTAGGCTTGAGTTCGTTTGATCCAAGCGCCGCCACGAATTCTACAAAGTCATCAGCGGAAATGGAAATGTGGATACACATTCACATTCAGGTGATGATTATAATGGAAAGTAAGTATGAGGATGATGGAAAAGGGATTTCCTGGATTTGAGGCACCTCCTATGAAATTCAAATTCAGCACGACGATTTCCGATCGCTGGAAATTCAAATCCGTGAAACTAGAAACCACAATCCTTCGCAGTTAACACACTTATTCCATTCATTCTGGTTCGCATGAACGTTCACGATCTTCGATCGAATTTGGATAAAATGAGAAAGAAAAAAGTGACAGAAAAAAAGACACCCGCCAAAACCATATCTTAGATCTGTTACTCAATCATAATCATGATAACGTTGTAAGGGAATTCGTTTCAAACATGTTTCAAAACTTCTTTTGGAGACAAAGTGAGTGTTTAGTTGAAAATATGTTGCCAATCTGCTTATTACTGCATCGACTTTTTTTTCATCCAATACACCACCATTTTAACCATGCACCTGTGTGGACGTAATAAGAGAAAGATTATTATGATATTTGAAGGTGTGCAAAGTGGTATGAGCATGTCCTAGGCTCATCTTATGAACCATCGCGGAAGTGGTTAAAGGATAAAGATAAAAGTGGACAGAGGTAAAAGTAAAATGTGGCAGCGTTATTAACAGAGCTTTTTATAAAGGACTTCACTCTAATCCCGAAGAAATGCTCTACTTCCTAACTTCCAATTTATCGCGTCTCCATTTCACTTCTACCTTTGTCCACTTTTTTCCCAGTTCTCTCAGGATTGACACATGGTGTCCCGTAAACCACTTCCGCGATTATAGATTAATTCATGAGAAAATATGATTCGAATCCCGAACCCCATTATTTGGTGCTTTATCCACTGGCCTTCATGAAATCCCGGCATTAATCCAACACACCCTCTTGATGTCTTCCTAGAATCAAGTACCATGCGCACTGTCGCACTTCCTGTGATGTCGAGGGTGTATCAGAAAATGTTCTTTTGATGTTGTCTGTGTGCGTCTGAGCTCAGCTGCCACAATGAAAAATTTTGATTGGATTAGTTTTTTTTTCTCCTTTTGAGAGACGGCTGGTGGCTGATACATGCCAGACGATCACATTCTCACGCTTTACCAAGATTTTATGTCGCTTGATGCCAGCCGAAGAGTGCAAAGTCATATACCCTACTCGAGAGCGATTGTATTGTATTGTACGTACTCCACGCATACATGTAACACTTCGATCGAGGCGCCATTTAAGAGAACTTTTCTTCTTTTTTTTGGTTTGTTTTACCGGTTTTCGAAATGTTTGATCAAGAAGAGTAGCACAGAACATAAATCTGAAATGTCAATGTAAATGTAATAGTCAGTTTGTTTTAACAGTATATAATGGCATTTGCAATAATAAAAAAATTGATTGTAGATGTTAAGCATATTATGTTACACCCTTGACTGATACACTGATTTTATTTTTGCCTAGTGACTGGTGAACTAAATTTTCAGATCTTGAATCATAACTTTTATGCAACATTATTATCACGTGACATTAGGTTGGACAACAAACAATATTTGAATGGGACAATACTTGCTCAAGTTTACTCATAATATGATATGCCGTCATGATTATCTTTATTTTAAATTAACATCCCTTATTTAAATGAATTATTTCATACAGTCATTGTAAACAGGCACATGCACGTTGCGCAAAGAGAACGCTTTCTCTTACAATGGCGCATTTAGGTTTTCGTATGGGTTTCGCCCCTCCACCTCCCCGTCCAATTGTTATCAGAAAATACATCAGTTCTGGGGAGCGTTTTATGAAAGGACTTGTCGGACGTTTTATCCGACAAGTCCTGTTTTATCCGACAGTTACTATAGTGACAGTGCTTCTCAACCAATCAGAATCCAGGAAAGTTGTCAGATCTGACAACATGTCGGACGAAAATATTGATGAAACGCCCCCCCCCCCCGGGAGGATTAGATTTGCAAGGAGGAAAATGACACAGTTATGACATGATTCGGTGGACATAATGAAAGAAACTAACCTGAATTCATTAATAGATGATCGATTTTCTCTCCTTAAATTCATGACCTTCCCAATTCCTAAACCAATTTTATGTGAATCGTTGATAACGTTGGGGACAATGCCCATGACGGGAAAAGGAGACTACCGGGTTCGCAGAGAGCAAGAATCCATCTCTGATGGGTCTCGGTGAGTGTAACACACACCGCATCGACGGCGTCGTAATCGCACTCGACCAGCGCTTCAACATAGTTCACGGGTACTTTGGGGGTGTCATGATACATCTGACAGATAACGTGATGGGATATTCTAAGGCACTACATGTCAAGCGGATGAAACAGATGACCTGAATTGCCTTCAGCTGCGAGTTAAAGACGGGTGTATCGCTCGTGAATTTCCGCTACGGTCACACAAACGAAACCTATCCAAAACCGACCAACGATATGTAGTAGGAAGCACGCTAACAAATTTGATCGTTCTGGAATTGGTTTCCAAGGTGTGACTCTTACCACTTCTTTAGTTGAAATGCTTCACTTGGATGAATTTCGTTTCCGTTTTTCAGATTTATAAGGATTTTACTTCTTTCTAGTTAATCACTCTAAAAAAAATTTTACCCAATATTGGGTAAAATGGGAACATGCATGTTGGTTGGGTAAAATTATATCCAATATTTTGTAAATCCTACGCAAAGTTGCGCTGAAATAGCCCAATATGGGGTTAAAGAATACCCAGCAAACATGCATGTTCCCTTTCTACTCAATATTGGGTAAAATTTAACTCAGTGTTTTTAGAGTGTAGTTTATTATTTTAAGTTTAATAGTATGTCCGATTATAAGTGATATCCAATTAATTTTCGACATTTTGTTCTAAATTTCTTGCTATTCAGTATAACCCACCCCCTGTTGCACCCCCCAAAAAAGGGGGGGGGAAGAGAGGAAACCTCTGTCTCCGTAATTCCCATGTCTATCGGGCATGCCGAACTCTTTTACACAGTACGATCGAGAAAAGAATGCCAATTAATTTCCCCGTCAAGATATATAGTTCGAGTGGAGTAATTCTGATGAAGCATAAAAACTTTGGGTCACATCGATCGGGCACACTTTAAGGAAAATGAAGACAATAAATATACTGATGCTAAGAACAAATCATGTCTTACTTCAAATCGCTTATAATAACTAAATACTGCAGCTCGCCTAATTTTAACATCCAATTAAGAAAATCATTTAATAGAAAATACAATATGTCCTTTAAAAGTGTTGAGTAGATCGCTCGACCGGAAAGGCGCAGAATGCATTTCTGTTCCTTGCTAATTGTTCTAATGCATTTATTCCGTCACCTAATGATCTCCTGCTGATATTTCTCAGCAGGAATTAGAATGTCATCAGATGTGGCCTACTTATAAACGAATTTCTCCAAGGCAGTGAAATGGAAAATCAATTATAAAACACTTACGAAATGATTATTTAAAAGTTATTGTATTTATGAAATTATGATCGTACCATCTTCTGCTAAAGAAATAAATCATGGTCAAATTTTGCTCACTTTTAATTATAAGCACTTAAGTATAACTAACTCAGGAAAGTTTGTTATTTTCCTTTTTTTTCTATTTAAAACGCTTGGTTATAGACCCGACTTGACTGGAGCGTAGTGGGCTTAAGCCTTGGTTACTCTTTCAAATGTTTAAACATGTTGTAAGATTTCGATTGGACAATAATGTGTGTATATGGAAAAGGAAAGTTGATTGAAAAAAAAACAGATACACCATCATTGTCATCAATTTAGACAGTACTGGATATGTCAATAATCACTGCTTTATTCAAATGCTTTGATGTTTTGAAACATTACCTTTAAGAAAAATAAAGACATTATCGTCCAACACGAAATTGCACACTTTCAGGTCTTCTGAGTAAATTAAATTTGTTTTGCTCATGGGAGACTAGAGAGATGGGTATTAGCAAACATATCTAAACATTCAAGTAGTGAGAAAATCAAATTATCGTCACTAAATATATAATTCAATTTGATAATTGCTGCATCTGTCTTAAAAAATATCGTAAATTCCTTTAAATTCGTTTGACAGTTCTAGAACGAATTACGCTATTGCAGTTAAATGTAACTTAAAACCGAAGACCAAGTCCTTACTATATTACTGTAATTGGTTCAACATTAATTTGCACTTCAATTTTCCGTCTAGCGTTTTATTACTTCTTTTTTTTCTGGCAACTCTGAAAAGAAAGTCAACGATACGTGATATTGAATAATTATTTGCAATGATTTTCGTATGATTATCAAATCAGTCTTCCATATCATTACATTTCATATAAGAGTGAAAATAAAAAAAATCGAATGAATCATACCTGTTTAGCTGAGCTTAATAATGTCCTGTTAGCTCTATCTTAACGAAAGTCGGTGAATGAATTTAAACGCCTTGTCCCAAATGAATCAACGGTTGCATCACTTTAAAGAAGTAAACGGTGCAAATTCCCGGTGATTGTTGTTACCAAAAAATCAAAAGGAACTTTCTCTTGGTTTTCTCTCTCCTCAGGCAGACGATCAAAGCCTTGCACGACTGAAAGAGGAGTTACAAGAATGGCGCGAAACCGTCTACACTCCACAATCTGTGTGAAAGAGAAGAAAATGAGGTCAAGTAATGCCATTGATATTCAATTAGATGATGTGATATACCGGCGACGCACTGGCAACTTAAGCTATCTGGTGATGTTTGTAGAAGGATAGCATGATCCTTTTTCTGCTTATGATACTGTAAAGGATACAAGACACATGAGAAGGATTAAGTGGCTTAATGTACTTCAGGGTTCACTGATGTCAAAACATGGATTGAGCACCCGATCAATCAAGGTTAGAGGTGAGGTTGAATAGGCTTGTTTGGCTTGCGATCACGGCGATACTCGTTCTTACGACGCAAGACGAACTCGGAACATAGAGAAATAAATTGTCAAGTGCCCTTCATGACAATGAGGTCTTTAGTGGAAGTTGGATTAAATTTCGTCTTGTTTCGTCTTGGAGTCTGGACGAACGATATGTTCGCAATTTTCTGTCAGCTCCGAAACTGAGGACGATCTGCTGTTCCGGTTCAACAATTGTCGACAAAGGCCTCTCAGCTGTTCATTGTGATTCCAAATACATTTGCTCTGTTTTTTAATTTGTTAAGCGAGGTGGTGCGAAAACTCACAATTGCTAAATCAAGTACGATCAAGTCGATCGCTTGTCTGCACATCTTTTCTGAAGCTGCTTTTGTCAAATCAAATAAAGAGAACGGTATTCAGTTTCATAGATATTTTTTAAAGGTGTAATCGTTGTGACTGTTGGTCAGGCATCAATGAATTTTCTATAAAGTGTGACACATATTACATTCAAATCATCTGTATTCATGTGTACGATTAAATTATTTGAAATTAAGAACAATGATAGATTCATATACAGATCTATCGTTACGTTCAAATATGAAATGAACATACATTTCTTAACATGATTCACTAGGTCGAAAAACATTTCGAACAATCAGTTAAATAACAGCAAAGCTGATATCATGAAATTAGTCTGATGCACGTTGGATACCTATTTGAGAAATAGCATAGTTTTCTTCGAGACATTTATATCACATTTTATTTTACTCCACTTCAGAAGTAGTTCATCTCTAAAAGGGTGAAGTCAGCCCTGATTTGTTACATGGAGATTACGGTGAAATTCCAAGGTTACATTATATGGCACGAGTTGTTGAGCTTGACTGCACAGAGTGCACATTAGAGCATAATCCCATTCCTTGACAGTGGTAAGTCTGTGGATTTGGCAGGACTGACTAGGAAAAACAACGTATTAGCGATGCTAGGGAGGATGTTAATGGAAGAGCGGATTTTGATGGGAGAACATGCTGAATTGAGTTGTCAGCGGGACCTATTAAAATACCAGTTGATGCGCAATGCATCAATGGATGTCAAGATTTATCATTACCAAATCTCGGGCAAAAGGGGGTGGCTTATTGAAAGAAGGTTCCATCCAAGAAACGAGGTGGTATTCTTGTCTCTGTCTCTGCAGTTGAATAATACTGCATGTGACGCCCAAGATTATGAATAATAAAACTTGCTTAATACTTACTTTGTCAGAAGTCTCTAAGCGCTCTACAGTATATGCAGCATAATTACCCAGGCTTTAGCAGTGCAGCTGTTACGCGCACTGCGATTCAAGGAATAAATTCCTGCCAGGTACCCATTTACCTCACCTGGGTTGAGTGCAGCACATTGTGGATCAATTTCTGGCTGAAGGAAATTACGCCATGGTTGGGATTCGAACCCACGGCCCTCTGTGTCAGAGTCCGGAGACTAATCCACTATGCCACAACGCTCCGCAGAAGTGTGCTGGATCTGGAGTTCTGCAACTCTGTAACTTTCGTCCTACTTTAAAATTGAATAAGAGAAGGGCCTAGGTTCATCTATTGATCAAAGTGAGTCGCACACGGGCAAATTATTGAATATACAAGAGCCCGTCATCGGTGTAACAAGATGAGCGAAAAACAAATATCCATTCGGCATGCATGTATATAAGCTAAATTCGTATAAATTATCTTGAATATTTACTCAAAATCGGAGACGTGGATAACAATAAATTAGTTAAATAAGCTAGTTTCGAAAAAGCGAGAATAATCATTTATATAACTTAAGTCAGCTGATAGAGTCAGCTAATAGATCATTTATGTTGATTGTAGATGAAACCAATTGAGTAAATCCACGACGATGGCTTAGAAATGACCAAAAACTTATCTTGCAAATGCAGTCACCTACACGGAAATCTAGACTATAGCAAGCTTTAGTTTCTATGTGTCTGAGATCTAGATGGAACAATGTCATCATGCACGTAAGTCACATTCGTTTTACATAATTCAATAATATCGATAAGCCTCGAAGGAGCATTTGAATTACTAGATGGATTCTCTCAGAAACAGCACAGAACGGCGGAAGCCATCCCTGAGCATGCTACTTGAAGAAGTAACTTTCGACAGAGAGATATGATTAAATGCTTGAACAAAATTAGTACCTCGCTCGTATTATGGCATGTATCGAGTTGTAGCTTTACTTCAGATGAGATTCCGAGTAACATTCGCCTACCTTTACAAGTCTGGCATGAAGATGAGGATCAACGTACATCGACAAAGAATCAACGGGCAGCAGCAATTGATCGCAAACACTAAGTCTAATGTCAATCGATTGTAGGGCACAATTATTATTTTCTCCAGGATATAAATTTAGATAACTTGACAAAGAAGTCGTAAAAGTACTTGTAGTAGTAGTAGTAGTAGTAAAAAAGGAGGCTTTGTAGAAAGAGGAGTAGTAAAAGTATTCGTAGGATTAGTAGAAGAAGTAGTGGAAGTATTTGTATTATTATTAGTAGTAGCAGTATAGCAGTATAGTAGAAGAAGTAGTAGTAGTAATAGTAGAAGTAGTAGTAGTAGTAGTAGTAGTAGTAGAAGTAGTGGTGGTGGTGGTGGTAGTAGCGGACGAAGTAGTAGTAGGATATTTTGCGGTGGTGATGTTAGTAGTAGTAGAATAATAATAATAACAAGAATACTAGTAGTAGAACAGGTAGTACTTTATTGTAATCAAGTTTAGTATTGATGCTGCATATTATGGCCCGTATTCTGAAGTCGAGTTTAACTTAAACTCAGGTTTAAAGTTGTGATTTAAGTATGGATAGCCAATTGTTACCTAAATCACTACAGTAGAGATATCATATTTCAGCTCATTTGCTTCTCAAATCATCCATAATTGTCTAGAAAGTATGAATAGATGATTGTCTTCCCCATTGAAGAATCAAGAAAGAGCACAGTAAACATAAGAAACATACAACTTAATAAAAATATTGATACTTTTGCCTTCCCATAATTTTAGCACAGAGTTAGACCATGATCTAAGTTAAACCTGACTTCAGAATACGGGCCTCTGAGTTTTAATCCACAAACGCGATCTACGGTAGATGTGAACATTTATTCACTATTTTTTAACTGCTGAATCTAGTGACCATAAAAGGTGTTCATCATTAGTATTAACGATTGTGTCTCTTTTTTAATTAATATTTTTACCACTAATATTATCAGCTCGTCGGGTGTCATTTTTTGAGATATTATTATAATGTTTACAATTATTAGCACTGTCACCAATACATTGCTACCATCAATATTAACGTCATCACTATAACCATCATCCTCACTATTACTATCATTATTTTCACCGTCATCATCATTTCTGTAATAGTTAAATTATCCATAACATTATTATCATAACTATAATTATCAAGTGATCAAAGTTATCTACGGTAGATATGGACTAATCCAGCCTATTCGTTAAATATCTTTAAAAAAATCTGTAACTGTACATAGTATTCGTATTCGTAGTGCACAAAGCACAGGTTTGATTTTGCCCAGAGTTTGAACAGAAATGGGCAAACAAAGTTTTTCTTTTGCTGGTGCATTCATTTGGAACAATCTACCTGATTTTTAAAGAATTGCTAAATCCGAATCCTCATTTAGTCTTTTATTTTTGGCGTTATAATATTCTTAATTTATAAACTGACCCTTTGTGTTGTTTTTTTCTTTACAGTTTGTTCGTTTCAACTTACGTTGTACACTTTTTGTACCCATGTTTGTTATATGTTTGTATTTTTGTTGTATAGGGCCTCCAAGGACAACCGTATATCAATTACTGATGGAGCCACCCTACTAAAAAGACTTTTAAATAAATAAATAAATACATGGACTCTATCAAGAAAATCAAACTATAGATGCAGCATGACAGTATCCATTGACAGCATTGAACTTTATATCATCTTAATTTGGGGTGCCCCCTAAAATCATTCCTCACAAATGAATGCCAGTTGAATAAAGCAAGACCAACATGTATGGTAGCCCCCACCCTCTTGTTATCAGTTAGACTGTAGGCGAAGTAAGGAGTTTTAGCTTGTCACGGATTTTAGAATTACCCATAGTTCCCTCCAACCCCCTTGCAATCCTTGTCCCACCTGGGATTGGTGCCATAATCTATCGTTTATAATCGATAAGAGGTGTATATTGTAATTTTTTTTAATAGAATGAAGGGGTTGATGATTGTCTAATCTACACTGAATGAACTTCAAGATTTTATTATCAAATTATGATGTCGCTGGCCTTGTATATTTGGGATTTATTTGAATAAATCCTAAATAATTATACATTGGGTATCTGGTATTTTCGTTGCAATGACGATAATTTACTGGGATCCTCGTTGTAAACTTCCTTTATGCTGAATGCCAGATAATGAATCAGATGCGTGGTTTCGAGATCCAGTTTTTAATGGAGCTTTAAAAAAGCAAGTGAAGGAAAAATATGTCATGTTACATCAACAACGTCATTATGATCACCATCAAACAACATCGTTATTCAGTATCATCATTGTCATAATCATCAGCATCATTCACATAGATTTCATTCCCGATGATGCATTAAAAACTATGCAGTAACATAATCAAGTCACATTATTATATGTTATCTTAATACTTGTCACAAATTTTCACCAGATTACCTATCCAAGGAAAAAAGAAATGTTCAAAAATTATAAATTTATAAAGGATAGTTTGCAACTCCACTATCAAGGGAAAAATATGCTAAACTTAGTCTTATGTTTTTTTTTGTTATGTGAACAAGTAGAATTCTTAACATAAGAAGAAAAAAGTAAAAATATCACAAGGGATTGGGAAATTGTATTTACAATCAAATTTCATTTGAACCGGATTTCTCCGAGACAATGCAATTTGGATGCGGAAATTAAATTCGACTGAAAGCATATAACTTGAAATCACAAATATATTTCATTAGGTCGAAACAAGTCCAGCATAGTCTCGAATATTATTGAATCAATGAGAGGTCAAATTCTTATATTAATATCGCTCTCGATGGGCTATTTGAGTGACGTAATTGTTCACGAGAGTACCCATACGTCCATTAATGATTCATACTATTATGGTGGAGACCTACTTCATTTGATGAAATTAATTTCATTGAGAAGTCGACCCTGGGGATACAAATAAAATTAAACTAATCTTAAGTATTTAGAGTCACTCTTTCTTACATAGTTAATGCTGTAAACGTACATTGTAGTTCCGGAGAGCCTGAGCATGTATTACCAAATTATGTGACGGTGGTAAAAAAAATATCCTGATTTTCAGTTCGTCATGTTCCGCCTCATAATCCACACAGCTACAGTGTCACCATTAGCCCTTCAAGCTCCATTAAAACTAATCCAAAACGTTAATGTAGCAGAATAGATAATGACATAAACAATATTTTCCCCTAATTGGTTTTGCATTTCGATAGCCTATCCCGAACATGGTGGAGCCGAGCTCCGGCGGTTGGTAATCAAGTGACGGTCCTTGTTTAATTTTGTTACTTCCAAGATTCGAAGAGGTCAAGGGGAAAGCTAACGACTTGTGACTCAATTAGAAGTCATATTAAAGAGGTATGCTCTCAGCTGGGTATTCGTGCGTGGCTAGAAGTTATTTTCTGCCATATAGCCGACTGCTTTACATTGTATTTTATAATACCAAGGGCATGAATATATAGCATTGTATAAGAGAATAGTGGGTTCGTGTCTGCCAATATCTCTTTTTATGTTGCCCCATCCCCTCTATTCCCTTTTCTTTTCTTTTTTTCTCTTTGTGTCGTGTTCACGATAATGGGTAGTTACCCGATTTATATTCCACATATTAAATTTCATTAAAATGTAACAGGGAAATAAATGTGGACCTGTTATTATAACACATTGATGATACAAACTTCTTTTTTTTTTTTAAAAAAAGACAAGTGCACACCTAGTTACCAGTAATGCATATAGCATTTCCATTTATTTGAAAGCAGGATAAAAGAGCATTGTAGATTAAATGCCTTGCTCACGGGCATAGGTGCCGCGGCCGGGAATCGAACCCTGGACTTTCCACGTATAGCCAGGCGCCTTAGACCACTCGGCCACGGCATCTCCACAAACACACTTATCCTCGCACACACACACACACACATTATCCTGACACATCTTCTCCAGGCAGGGGGATGAAGCAAACGACGTTGTATAGAGTTTGTAAACCACATTGATAACACCAGCTATGATTAAATTTCATGCAGCTTCTATTTGCAGCCTAGTGATGTGACACAGTGCAAAGCAAAATGATAAATTGATGTCTGTAAAATATACACTGTAGAAACTGTGGTGTTAAAACTGACACCAATTGGTGTTAATAGAGGACCACACCCTGAGGTGTTAAAATGACACCCTAGAGATTGAACATAACACGGAAAAGAGTGTAAATGTAACAACCATACGTGTTGTAATAACACCTATAGGTGTAAAAATAACACCATCAATTTAACACCGGTGTAAAATAACTGGTGTGGTCCTCTATGTACACCGGTTAGCACAGTTTTTGCTGTGTACAACTGACGAAAAGGAAAGGGGTAATACTATTTTTGAATGCGTTCTGGGAGATCTTGCCTACTGCAATTAGAACTGCTAAAACTGTGACAAAGGTATCCATTATTACACATACCTCATTGTAATAGCTTTTTTCCGGGAGATTATTGAAATGTTAGTGTTAGATAAGGCATAGGAAAAAAACATATGAAGGTATACATTTTTATATGATAAGTTAAACATCATTTCTGATGTGGATATTACGGTAGATTGGACTTGTTCCTTAAGTCACATCCTATCCTATATTTTGAAGAATTGTTTTCATTTGTGTCTTACATTGTGTTGCGTCTTTGCTTGAAATGAAACTGCCTGAAATGAAATGATACTGGAGATGTTTATGATAGTTCAGGCTTACATTTAAGAATAAAAGAAACATAAATAACCTGAGACAAAAGAAGATTGATAAATTTGCAAAGTTCGTACTGGGGGTACAGGTCAACGCCCTCTTTAATCAACAAGGATGTGATGCTATCAAAACAAAACTGGAAACGGATTCGACATAGAACCTCACACAAGCCACGAGCTAGGGTGTATAAAGTAATCGCCAAAGGCCAAATGAAATAATCAATGTCAACATACAGTGGTAAAATTCCATGTATTGGGTAGAAAAGTAAAGGACTTGTAAAGAATCCTTTATCATGAGAGAATCCTTTCTTGAGTAACCTTGGATGGCAAACTGGAACTGGCGCCACTCGATCCATCAATATCTTAAAGGTGTCGGATGATCGCTTCTATGGGTATCAATCAATTAAGGAACGTGTAAGAGTTGGAATCAAGAAGAGAAGCTAGCTGGTGTGTCAAGTTTTTGGTGCCAGGGTTTTTTTTAATCACAGAACTTCCGTAGGCAACTTATATAACTTTCTAAAAATGAACAGATGAAGCAACAAGAGATTATCATGATAAGAATACTTTAATGGGGTGTGCTTTTATTCTAATAAAGAATTACGGTTAGATCGAAAATCATGCTGCCGCATAAATGTCACTGTCACACTAAAAGAAACATCGATTCCAAACCGATTGCTGGTACTCGATTGAAAAAAAAAAACACGTTACAGTTTCTGTCAGTCTGAAGTTGGTTTCGACGATGTGACAGAGGAGGAATTTACATGGCGATGATGGTAAAGACGCTGAAAACAATCCTATTCTCAGGCACGTAGTATTGTTATTGCCCTTCGGAAGGCAGATAAATTGAATTAGTTGTTAATTAAAGGCACCTTAGATTGGATAGCAGCCTCTACCACAAGGAGGCAATGTCACAGAAACGGGTTTCCACTGCCGATCGGAATGCTGCTACAGTCACAACGAAACCGAATCAACAGTATGGCATTAGAAATAACGTAAACGCTTCGGTCGGTCTAGAGTCGACATGACTGTACCATATTGACTAACATTAGACGCATGCATTGCTTCTCTCGGTACAATAGAATCATCACTGACTCTACCTCAAGCAATTTCTCAAGATTCGACCATGGAGCTACTAAAAGGCTTGAGGGGAGTCCAAACGTCTAAAACGTGTCGTGGTCTGTTTCTTAATAACATCGATCTTTCGAGTTTGACCATGGAATTATTCACTTTGCTTCAACCACGCGGATATCATTTTAAGGGAAGGTGTCTTGTGACCAACCGTTACTTGATGATTCCGGTCGTGACCTTGGAGGCAAACGATATGAGGTGGAGGACTCAACCTGAGGGCCCTCACTGACTATCCTACTCTGCGTTCTTCTTACAGTACTGTTTACTATGGATTATTGAGAATAGGTACCCCTTTCATCTTACCGAATAACCAGAGGGATTGAATGAAAACTCGCCTCAGCTGTTGAAGATAAACGCTAAGAGTATACCGGAACTTCATACCGAATAGATATTGCTCACTAATATAAACACCGTTGAAAACGGCTCTTGGAAATGTGTTTTTCTTTTTTTATGGGGGGGTGGACAAACTGAATTTCATTAAAAACAACCCAGTCGTGATACCACACAGAATTAATGTATTATAAAAGAGAGACGATTATATCATTACAGGTTTTATCTAATGTTCTGAATAGTTAGAAAGGTTAGATTGAAAGTATTGTAAGTAAAAAGATATGAATCTCTTAAAATCACTGTATCTTCAAAACCTGTCGGACAGTCCGATGGCTAAATCTGGCCTTGAAATATGCTAACCAATTTTTTTTTCTCCGCGCAGAGTAATTACCACTCGCCTTGATTTTTTTTAAAGTATCCCTTCAGTTAGATAGAAATCTTCTTGCAAACCATCGCAAGACATCGCCGAACAGACAAAACAATAGCTGTTTTTGTAACCCTAGTACTCCGAGTCCAGTCTTCAAGGCTAACCAGCTAGAAATTGGCAAGACTTCTCTCTTCGAACTGTTACTGTATGTCGCTTTGGGACTACATTGCTTGTTGTTTTGAGCAACTCGTATTTGATTATGTTGTAACAGCAACCGTGCATTATCTAATATGAACTTGAATTGGCCTTTATATTGGTGTCGCGTTAGACAACAATCGGTCTGATAGCTCCCGATGAGCGAAAAACGAAGATTAGATCGTTACATTTGGGTGATTATATACAGAAAGATGGAGGATTCAAACATATCCAAATACGTCACTGCTCTGAGTTCATTTTGTATTGTTGCAGCTCGTAGCTAAGAAAGCAAAATAACAACTGAGGGATAGGCCCACATATCATTCTGATAATTAATGCTGTTTATATAGTAGACCTAATGATTTATGATGCTATATATTTTCTCCTTATTAACACTGCGTATTTAGCAGACGACATTTATTTCAGATGGGTTTATTCCACACCAATGATCAAAACAGGACTAACGTCATAATGATCACACTTTGGAGCAGGCGTTGTATCGGTCATGGTGCTCATTAGGAATTGTAATGAAGTTTTCGTTGGTCATGTGTTGTGTTTACTAAATACGTATATAAACTGCAAATTTGTTAGTAATTAACAATACCAACGATCTCAGAAAGTCCTCTTTAAAAAGAAATCGTATACAAAACAATTCATTTTTTTCTTATCAAAGGGAGAATTATGAATATCGATATCTTTACATAGCCTTAAATGGAACACTAGAATGTGTGATCAAATTCCGTAAAAGGACATTCTCATTTTTGATAAATCCTGATATATCAGCCACGTGGGGACACATTTTACTCGAGAAAAAAAAGTATGCCTCCCATTATGGCGTACTAAGCCAAAAATTTCAGGGATCCTAACATGGCGAATGAGGCAACATTTTATCTTTTTAATAGGATTTTTTTAATGCATACAATTCAGTGACTAATATCATACATCACCCTTTTTTTAGTTTTTATAATTTTTATCGATTTTGTCTTTATTTGTCTTAATCTTGATTTTTTTTCTTGGGGAGGTGTGGGCGTGGTCCTGACCGGCACCCCATCTGTACACCAGAGATCTTTCAATAAACTAAACTATACAAAAAAAGATCTAATACATTTTGCCGCATGAGTATGATGAAATATAAACAATAAAAAAGTAAACTTTTTGAGAGAATCATCCGAGAATTTCCGTTTAAACGCAATCAACCATTATGGTTAGGTGGGCATTTCATCCCTCTCTCTCTCTCTCTCTTTCAGTTGAAGAAAAAAACATTTCACCATTTTATTCTTTTACTTTACTCAAACTTATCTTATCCAGTTTATCAGGGGCGCGTCCATGGTTTTTAGAAAGGGGGGGGGGGCATGTGCAGGAAAACTCTGACAAACCAAAAAAAAGAAAGAAAATGGAACAGTTTTTGATTACGTGGTTATGTCAATTTACAACTAAAATATGTTTATGGCTATCGGGTGGGGTGGGAGGACAAGGGACATTGCAGTATATATCTTAGTGTTCTTATTGTGTAGATGGGTAAAATAAAGTTCCTCGTTGCTTTCTAAAGAAGAAGAGTCCTTCCGAAAAAAGGTTACCATAGTTTCGCTATGCCAACAATATCAATCATGGAGGCCATCAGTCTATCACCTTTTTTTTGTAATATGGTGGTGGTGATTCAGGTATGAAATTAGGTATTACTTAAAATATGATCCCTATCCTCGGTTACAAGTGCGAGATTTTGGAAAAAAAAATGTTTTTCAGAATAGTAACAAAAGTCTACAGTAACTGTCAACGTCAAAGAAGAATAAATATTGGGATCTAACTGGGATTCCCAAGCACGATGAATAACTGTTAAGCAATTGTTGGGGAGGTTTGGAATTAGTGGTATTCACTCATGGTGATCATACACAACTAACAATCTCATGATTACATCATGACGTCAAACAAAAGATGTATAATTGCTGTATAATTATTCTTTTGTTTCTACATAATTTGTGGCAGGTCTGACGCACGGATATAACGCATTCATTGACTGGTGATGTAAAAGGATTAATGAATAACAAGATTCTACTGGCCTTACTGCGCTATGAATATTTTTATCAGAAAATTGCAGCTAGGCAAGAGTTGGTAGTATTATACTGACATGCGATACAACGAATCAAATGAACAACATGAACGAGATGCGAATCATACTTATTCTCAACGTCATGAACGTAAAGTGTAATTATAATTAGCACAACCTATAGTGGTTTTATACAGCCCCCTCTCTCCCTCTCACACACACAAACACCCACCCACACATACACACAACCTTTATGTCTTTGTTTCCCTTTCTCCTTATGTCTCTCTCTCTCTTTTGAATATATTTAGCTCTTCACCCTTGTTCTTCCGTTCCCCCTTCCCCTATCTCTCTCCCTCCCTGTCTCTCTTTGCTGATTTATTGTATTAGATGTTCAATACTGCATCTTCATCATGAAGGAGAACTTGTGTATGAAAAATGAAACAATTATTGTTTCATATTACAACATACGAAAAATTAAAGTGGGGGCTTGACATATTCAGCCCACCTATGAATATTCGTCATAATTGTGACGACGTGCACATAAATGTTTTCACAAAATATTGCTTAACTTTAAAATTCAATGACTTTGCTATTTGTCATCAGATTTTTATGAAATTTTCATCACTCTGCTTTATGAATTTACTTAAACAATTTATATTTTCAGCCCAGAATACCTCTTTAACATCATTGCACAAAAGAATTAGCATTTCGAGTGTCTACAATAATAACAATAGCTAGATTAATGAAGCGCTTTTTGCCAGAGGATACAAAGCGCTGCTATTATTACCCCGGCTTTAGCTCGAGCTACCATCATCGGCGCTCAGTGCATGCAAGGAATAACTCCTGCCGGGTACCCATTCACCTCACCTGGGTCGAGTGCAGCAAAGTGTGGATAAATTTCTTGCAAAAGGAAAACACGCCATGATGGCCCATTTATATCCTAAGAGGGCAAACCATACACTGCTAGAATATTTCTCCTTAAAAAAATCCTGCAGCAGAGTCTCAAGAACACCTGCTCTCCCACTGCACTATAGTGTAATACATATGTGATCTTACATGCATGTGTAAAATTACAGAAAATTGGTATTTGATGTAACTTTACAATATTGGTAAAAAACGGTTTTCCCCATTTTTAGAACAGACCTGTCCTGTAAAATTGTAGAAAAAAAATCCTGTTACAACAATAAATCTACAAAGTGTTTTGGTTATTTCTTAAAGTGTTTTTTTTTTACTATTTTTCTGTCTAATCTTTTGTCTATTCTATTAATGTAAATACTTAATTCATAAGCACTTCATTATTGCACCCATGTAACAAAATTTCCTTTTTAACCTTCCCCCACCACCCTTAAAAAAAAAGAGACAAAATTACACAAAACAAAACCAAAAGAAACGAAAAAAAAACCCACCTCATAACTTTCCCGGGAAAGACGCCATATTCATCCCTTCGGTGAAACTGTACGCCTGCATGTATCAAGTGTCAAGTTAACAGGGATCTTTCATTAAATGTTCGATATCTTTGTTTATCTTCCTTTTGGCCTAAATCCTTCAGCGAGCACATATCCAACATTCTCTTACAATCATTGTATTTGTAATAATAGTATCCCGTAATTAGTAACCATCTGGAATAAAATTATTGGAAATGGTTTTTAAACTGATTTGAGTAGGTATGGGTGTCAACATTTACCAAAAAAAGTTAGGAGGAATACGGGTTGGGGAAAGTGCTTTTTTTAAGGTCAAAGGTCAATTACCTTTTCATATATACTGTACAATGGTATCTCTGAGATGGAAAGGCGCAGGTTGGTGATAATGGTGTCAAAATGCACAAATTCTTACCAAAATATGAAATAAAATAAAATTAAGTACCCAGAATGCACATTTAACAAAAACTTTCAAGGTCAAAGCCTTTGAAAGGTCAATGACCTTTTTTACATTATAAACCATATACGGTATAATGGTATCTCTGAGATGAAAAGGCGCAGGTTGATGATCTTGGTGTCAAAATGCACGGATTCTTACAAGAAGATCAAATAAAGTCAAATCAAGTACATACAATACTCATTCACCAATGAAATTCAAGAACAAAGCCTTTCAAAGGTCAATGACCTTTTCATTATATACCATATACGGTATAATGGTATCTCTGAGATGGAAAGGCGCAGGTTAGTGATCTTGGTGTCAAATGCAGAGGTTCTTACAGGAAGAAGATCAAATAAAATGAAATTAAGTACCCAGAATGCACATTAATCCATAAAGTTCAAGGTAAAAGGTCAATGACCTTTTTACATAGGCTATATATCGTATGATGGTATCTCTGAGATAAAACGCTGCATGTTGGTGATTTTGGTGTGAAAACACAATTTTTGCAAGAACAATTTTTGCAAGAAGATAAAAAGACACAAAGTAATAATAAAGAATTAACCTTCACCTTTGATATCCAAAGTCAAAGGTCAAAAGTTAATAAATATTTATATATCCATTCATGATTCCACCCAAAAAAGAAATTAATCCATTACATTCACATTTTATTCGTGAATAATAGAAAGAAAGGTAGCTATGAAAACTTGGATGTTTAATAATTTCACTCTGAAATAAGGATAAATAATGGCCATGGAAAATATATTTAGGGGTTAGAGGTCAATCAACTATGTCAATAACGGCGGAGAATTTAAGTAAATAGGTCGATAACTTGGTTGTGGCATGTAGGTATATAGTGATTCTGATGGGGAAAAGACTGACCTGCCTGGAAAATTAACAGAAATTTAATAGTTGACTTCTTGACCAATGATGATGTCAAAATACAAGTTCGAGGTGAAATTGGGATCAAATAGCACTTTAATATATATATTGTAGTGATGCATTGCCAAAAGTGTAAAAAAAATAATGTATGATATAATTTGAAATGGTGAAGTTGTCTAAAGTAGCAGCATTATATATGCATTTTAGAAATCTAAATCAAGGTACTAATTTCTCTGTAGCAATAGGTCACTAACCTCAAATGCTACAATCAATACTATATACTATAACTTAATCTTTAAATGGAAAGGATAGGCATCATCCAAGAACATTTTCATATAGCCAAGGACAAGGACAAAAATAGCCAATGAAGAATTAAAATAAGGCAATCATTAGAGCTGCAGCTTCTGACATAGTAAATGAAGTTAAGTGTCTCATTTTCAGCAAAGAGTAATCAAACTCTTGAAAACCTTCTGACATTTTAAGAACTTTGATCTGGCCCATTCAATGAAAACCTAATGTTCTGTCAAGGGATATCAGACCAGGATCTATATTATTACTGATATGTTGCACAGCTTGATCCTCAAGAACTGGAAGTGGTGCTGTAGGAGTTTTGTTAGGTTGATGGATGTGTACTTGTAAGCTATTATCTCCTTTTGAATTTCATTATTGTATGCCTAATTTGTGCATGATAACAATCAGTTGTTCTGGACCAAATACATGATCCTTGTACAAACTGATACCATAGTAGAAATAGCATCATGGGTGACGTACGGCAGCTAGAGAGCAGATATGAAGTTTTGTCCTGCAGCATCAGCATCTCAAGAGATTCTGGCAGCTCGCAATGAGAGGTAATTAATAGTAATAATACGGGAATTCATCTTTATTGAAGTTGAGATATATGCCATTCAATATGACAAAAACTGCAGCTCCAATGATGGCCCTCATTTCATCTTCATCGTCATCCCTCTGCTGTTTGGAAATGCTCTCAGATGATGCTAGCTGTGACATGAGATTTAGACCTATGAAGTAAGTGGACTATCGTTGGAGAGAAAAAAAGACACGACAACCTTGATTAAGATTTTATGATGCATCAAATGCTGCTACTTAAGATAAATATCATTTCAAATTGTATTCTCGATTTCATTTATCGTTTTTTCATTGCTTTTGGCAATGCATCGCAGTATATGACGAAGTGTTATTTGGTTATCAACTTTTTAAACTTAATTTCCACTGATATTTTGGAAAAAGTTCATAGACCTCTGACCCTTAAATACATTCTCTATGACCTTCATTACTTCAGACTGAAATCGTGAAACGTGCATGTTTTCATTACAAATTAGCCATCTTTATTTACATTATCACAAATAAAATATGAACACATAGGATATATATATATATATATATATGTATATGTGTGTGTGTGTGTGTGTATGTATATATATATATATATACATATATATTGTGTTTTATCTCAGAGATACCATTATCATTATCTTATGTTAAAAAATGACCTTTGTCCTTGATTTTTTAAGGTGACTGTGAATTCTCGATGCTTAATTTTATTTTATTTAATCTTCCTGTAAGAATCTGTGTATTTTGACACCAAGAACACCAACCTTTGCCGTTTTATCTTAGAGATACCATTATATAATATGGTATATAATGTATAAAAGGTCATTGACCTTTGGCCTTAAATTTTATGGGTGAATGTGCATTCTAGGTACTTAATTTTATTTCATTTGATCTTCTGGTCAGAATCTGTGCATTTGACACCATGATCACCAACCTGTGCCTTTTCATCTCAGAGATACTATTATACAGTATGGTATATATAATGTAAAAAGGTCATTGACCTTTTAAAAGCTTTGACCTTGAACTTTATTGGTGAATGTCCATTCTATATACTTGATTTTATTTATTTGATATTCTGGTAAGAATTTGTGCATTTTGACACCATTATCACCAACCTGCGCCTTTCCATCTCAGAGATACCATTATACAGTATATATGAAAAGGTCATTGACCTTTGACCTTGAAAAAAAGCACTTTCCCCAACCCGTATTCCTCCTAACTTTTTTTTGGTAAATGTTGACACCCATACCTACTCAAATCAGTCAAAAAACCATTTCCAATAATTTTATTCCAGATTGGCTACTTTGGGGTCTAATTTAGGGATACTATAAAGTTGTGGTGGAGAGAAATACAACTCTTAACATTACGTTGCCATTCTTTACAAATTTCTCTGCGTCCATCATCGTTAGAACCCTTTAAAAAAAATCTAAAGCATTGAATACAATCGAGTGGAAATGGGGTTTTTGGAACACATGCATGTCAAAGCCCGACATAGGTTTAAAATAAAAACGATAACGGGTAAGCATGCATTAATAAATTCGAAAACAAATATTATATTTAAAGCTTTATCGTTTTTATTCTAAACTTATGTCAGAATTCAACATGCATGTGTTCCAAAAACCCAATTTTCATTCGTTGGTTTTCAACCATAGCAAAACGACACATTCGCTTTTACCCTTTTTCGCAAACTGCAAGCAAAGAATCAAATGCAATTTTATCATTAATTTAACGACTAACAACTGATTATAAAACCTTCATGTGAGTGCAATTTGATGCAACGCGCCCTGGGACTACCATTATGCCATAAAGAAAACACCCTTTTGACTAGACATCGCTCATGAAGCATGGTGTCGATAACATTCGGATCAATAATGAATCTAAGGTCGCAACTTTCATATGGAAGTACAGGAATGTTCTGTCGCTGCATTTTGCCGAAGTGCCAAGCAATTTGTGCTCAACAACAGTTTCCGATCTGCAGGATGTTCGACAATAATGCCGAATGAGTAGAACTAAATAAGTTTCCCGCTTCCTTACTTTATTCATCGAAGATATAATTTTTTTTTATTCGAAACGGAGATTTTGAGTGGAGGCTCTGTATTTTCTTCTTTCCGGCAAGGGTACTAAGATGTAAATACTAAGCAAACTGCCCTGAAAATAAATGTATGTTTAAATAACCTATTTTCCTCTTTATCTCCTTCGCATATATTCGTGCTTATCAAGTGACCATGCTAACGTACTGATCTGGAATGGTATCCTCTTCCATCCCCCCTCCTTTTTATGTGTGCATGTGTGCGTGCGTGTGTATATGTGTGTGTGTCTGTCTCACCTACGACACATCCGTTTTGTCCACGCAAGACAGCACGAAACCGTTTCTTTCTCTTTACATCACATCTCTGTAGATCTCACCATCTTTATCTCCATGTACCCATTTGCACCCGCTATATATTTGCAAGTATCTATTAATTTGTCGTCTCTTTTCCCCCATCTACCTTCTATTACATCCATTCATTTTTCAATTGTTTCTTCATTAGGCATTTGATTTCTTTTTTGCTTTCTCCACCTTGTCCATATATCTGGCCTGAATGAATATTTCTCCTCTCTGTCTAATCTCCCTCTCCCTCTATCCCTCTCCTCTCCCCATCTCTCTCTATCTGGCCTTCTATTTCTCACTCTCTCTATCTATCCCTCTTTCCATTTCTCTCTCTGTATCATTCCCCATTATGAACGCAATACTCTGCACTTTCAGCTGCTCACTTCCACCTCCCTCTCCTTTCTCTTCATCCGTGTCTATGTATCCACTCCACTTGTAAAGCGCCATCACCTCACTCTTAAAACGGACCTCTTTATAAGCTAGGAGGATGTACAATTGTTCCGCAAACGTACAGCACCGATCCCAGGAGAGTAATTGCCCCCGTTGGCACAGAGGTGAGATCTTTGGGTATAGTAAGCGAATCCTCAGTGAATAAAAAATGAGCATTTACTCGTCAGGGCGTTAAGCTTGCTCCTCCTTCCTCACATACCCCTCCCAACCCCGTGGTAATCACTCCCAGGGTATGTTCCCATGGCGGTAGTTGATACCAGGGTATCGTCCGGTGGGAACGTTTCTAGTACCTCAAGCATAACTACGAAAGGGACATTGGATTCCTTTATCATATTAATGCAAATATCGTCATGAACATATTGTATTCCCTAATATTTGTAAAAGTAATTCATTTTGTTGATCTGCACTATGTACACATAATATCATGAATGAAAATTAAAATCAATAGAAAACATTGGATTTTCTATCGGTTTCAATTGAAAAAAAGGACAATAAATGTTTATCAAGAATAAATGTAAAAATAACAGACGCGAAAAGCATTTCAAAGTGCATAATAATAACCGAGTATGTATTATAAAACTTGTTTATTTCCACGATAAGATAGGCCTTTTCAACAAAAGCTATACGGGGAAACGATTTCATCTATTGAGTACAATATCACGTCAACAGGTTCAACACTTTCCTTGTAATATACTATTTTAAGAAGAGTGAACATCGTGCTAATTTAAACACTTTGTCAGCTCTTAATGTTTTACTGCGCATGTTATTAGATGGTCCTTCTTAATACGTTGAAAATGAAAAAAAAATGGAATGAATGAAAAGAAAAACAGTTCTTGCATATGGAGTCTAAGTTGTTAGGCGTTGTTTCCTAAGTTAGCGACAGTTCACAATAAGCGAACGAAAAAATACCCACAGTTGTTGACCGTTCTACTCTCAATTGGGTAGAATATCTTCAATAACATGGATCGAGGGACCCTTTATCATTTGGGAGGAACTTCTGGCTTTCCAAACACGTCAAAGATTGAATTTCCGTGACATCACACCCGAAAGCACTGTTAAGCTTCTTCGTTTAGTAACGGGAATGTTGTGATAACCTGATTCACAGTTTTTTTTATCACTATCTGAGGTACCATACTGTTTCAACTCTGTGAATCTTTTTACCTGAGATCTTGAGGCTTCATGTTTTCCTTTTTTTTGGGGGGGTGAAGTTTTGAAAGGAGGAGTAAGATTCATTCGGATGGTTTGTAAAATCGCCTTTCCGATGTAAAAACAGAATGCTGTAATGATATGTTTGAATCCCTGGAAGGGATTAAATTTTAGAACTCGGAAATCTGGGGACCGTTTCATCAACATTTTTGTCTGACAAGTTGTCAGATCTGACATCTTTCCTTGATTCTAATTGGCGGAGAGGCACTGTTACTATAATAACTGTCGGATAAAATGGGACTTGTCGGATAAAACGTCCGACAAGTCCTTTCATGAAACGCTCCCCTGATGGATGAATAAAAAAAATGAAACAAGTGTCAACACATATACTCAGTTTTGGTAGATCTTATAAATGTGTTTTAATATTGTTACATATAAGAAGAATTGTAAGAGCAATTACATTCATTTATTTAGTTATTTCCTCTTTAAGGATATTTATAGCATAGACTGATCTAGAAAGTTTCATTACAGATTTGTTGGACATTAGTAATCTTTGCATAATCTTTGTTATCCCTGGAATGTCCCAAGAGAGAAAAAGACAGACTGCTAAACAATATATTGCTTCACAATAGACTTGTATTGGAAGTGGAAATGAACAATAGGCTTAGCTATTTTGTTGACATGATAATTTCACTGAGGTAATTCAAGAGTCTTCTGGAATTTGTCTGCTCCTGAAAGGAGAATGTTTTTTAAAAGAAAATACTAGAACCTTCCATAATAGTAAATATTAGAAGTCTCTAGAATAGTGAATAATTTGTATATAAACTGGCAGTTTCTTCAAGATCATCATCATATCAGATCAGAACTCAGAGTTTCACGCCAGACTTTATGTCAGAGCCGAGTTAATTTCCACCTGGAACATTTATCTTCTGTGGAATTATTTACCCGCCATCAATGAACTGTTTGCAGTTATTTTGAGAGAGGAATTCTCAGTTCTCATCGAGATCATCAACTTGTTTAATGAACGCTTTTCAGCCCATGGATTGCTGAAATTGATTGTTAATCATCATCAACATCGTCTTCACGGGCATTTCAACTCGTTACAGTGACTCTTGTTATTCATCGTGCTTCAACAATTGTTTCATCGTCGCCATTAATTTACGGATCCTTCGCCAACCAACTTGGATTAAATACTGGATTTTACTTTGGATTATTGTCGCAGTCTCAAGAGACGTAAGATCAATATTATTTATGTTTTATTAATGATTGTTAATGTATAATGAATTTTCTGTAAAAAAGGGAAATTAAATTTCAAATTATATTATTGTTATTTGTTGCAGTATCGTAACAATATTCTAGTATGTAGTATCCGTCATCATAATGACGTATCACGGGGAAAAAAGAATTTATTTATAGTATGTTAGGTCTTCGTGGTCATAGGCTAGAAACATTTATTAGCTAAACAACTATAGATATTGATATATGAAACGACTGAAAAACAAAAGTTGTTAGAAGTATCACAGATTGTGAATGTGTGATTTGTTTCTTTGGAAACACGACAAAAATACAGTGAAATGAACTTTTTTAATCAAAGCGTAGCACATTTTTTATTGTACTTCACTGATTTAGAATTATGCTGCAAAAAATGTGTCTGAAAAGTATTTGTATCGTGAAACGGGAAGACTAGAAAAATACAATAAAATACTGTGAATTTTAATGAGTTAATCATTGCCACGAACTCGCAAGAAATATGATGAAGCCGAGCATTTCAGCAGTTTGGTTTAAAAGTCTAGTTCCGCTTTTTTTCAAATGTCACATTATCCATCGTGACCATGCTTCGCAAGGACCAGTCAATAAGGTTACCAGACAGAACATGAATTAAACAAGAAACACCGGAAAATCATATCACATAGGAATAGAATGAATTACCACAGGAAATCAAAATATAAATGAGATTGATGAAAGCTACATGGCATCAAGTAACTCTATTCGAGACAGCTGCAGGGAAAATGTTTGATCACGGCATCGTTAAAAAAAAACTTTACAGGAATGAATCAGCTTGCAGCAATCTGCAATCAATAATGTAGGTCCAATTGCAAGTTTTTAAGTTAATTAGGATTTTTTTTATTCATTGTAAATTTCAACTACATGTTTGTGCAGGTCTTCTTCTTGCCACCAAAATATGGATAAGTTAAAAACGAGTTGAATTGTTTATCTATATCAATCTAAATTGGACATTTTGAACTTGTTTTTACTTGATTGCAAATGTGAAAAACGGAATTACTTAACATTAAAATAAAAAAATACATAACAATTCGATATCATTCGTATCATCAACATAAAGAGAACCAAAGTATACATTTATGCGGGTGCATTTTTGTTAAGTTTTACTCTATTGATTTTAACACTAAAACCGCTGACATTTTCCGCGCCATACCCCTGCACAAAATTTATTGACCGCGCCGTTCGCCGAATTTTTAATTTGAGATCTTGCGCATCTTTTGAGAACAAATTTACGATGCCCGGGTACGCGGTTGCAAAATGACGCAACAGTATCTCAGAACATGTTAGACCCTAAATGACACCTAACATTATTTTGTGTAAAAAGTCAATGTTCATTGAGTTTTCTCATCTTATTGATAAAAATATGATTACTTTCACTTTCATCAACTAAAATAAATTGATGTTACCAAAATTACGCTTGAAAGAGGTTCTGCTATAAATTTAGCGAAAAAAGGTTCGAAAAACAAAGAAATATGTAAGAAATTCATAAAACAATGACAACATAAGAAATTTATTTTCTAACCAGGATTTTTTTCACTTGTAATTGTTAGCAATTGTGTGAAGAATATTTACACCCAAATTTAGCATTCTATGAGCTTTTCTCTTAGTAAATTGATTCACCCCCACCCCCGGACAAGGAACACCAAAAAACTTGCATTTTAATATCACTTGTTCGTCTTTTTGGGGGGAGGGGGAATGGTGTTTTCAGCAGTTCAACCACAAGAACCGTAATTTGCGCTCGTCAAAAAGGCTTTATGAAACAAAAATGATCAATATTCTGACCCAAACCTAGAATTATGATATACAAGTAATTGGCCCAACCGATGGGGCGACCACGAGAACGACTGAGCAAGAATACAGAGGGTATGTAAGAGAGAAAGAAAGGCAAATAGAAAGAAAGGCAGAGAGAGAGAGTGGGGGGGGGGAAGAGAACGAGTGGGGGAGATTAGAAATACTGAATGGGGATTCAACGGAAGGATTGCGGTTCACTGGAAATGCGAGGGTGAAAAAAGATGGGTGAAGAAGTCTGGGAATTGTAGTTTTGTTTGTAACCGATTTTTGTTCCACTAACGGCAAAAGATTTCATCAATAATTTTATAAAATAAAGTCCCTTATCAAATGCCGTCCATTGGGAAGGTATATCTTGTCAAATGAATAAAGAACATAGGAGAGGATACATTTCAGAAAGGCTCAAGGCAGATTAGATTGGCTTACACAACGAATGTGCAATGTTTTTTTTATAAAGAAATAAAATATTGAGTCCTAGTTAATTTAAGGTGGATGTACGGAGGTTTGCAAAAAAAATATATTTAGTCAAAGACCAAATGTCAGGATAACATATTATATGCATCACATCGATACATTTCATCAAGGTTTATTCCGGTTCTAACTACTTTTAAAACACAACTTTAAGTATAATTATCAGCAGGAAGCATAAAAAGTTTCGGCGCCGGTAAAGGTGTCTTACTCAATATTAATAAAACACCAGTTCAACTCGTATTATTCTGTTCCATGTGCAATACATAAGAAAAAAAATGAAAGGTATATTTAAAATGAAAAGTATTTGGTATTCTATAATCTTAAGACACTACCCTTTTTACTCCATGTCGCTCCCATTCGCTTCCTTCCTGTATTTTTTTTTAAAATCTCATTATTAATCTGAACACATTTCTATATATCTTGTTTTTATAAAGCTACGAAATACTTAAGAAATTGTTTGAAAGACTTGAAATAGAACATGGTCAAGGCAAATTTCACATAGTCATCAATATTCTGAAGGAGGGGTTGGGTATGTGACCTCTTTAAGATTAAAAAAAATAAAACGCTCACTGCTCTGGGAAATAAATTGCGCGCTACTCAAAATGGATTCACTTTAAAGCTTGAAAATTTACGCTGTATTTGGAACAAAGCTGTGATTGAATCCAAACAAAATATCAAGGAGGTGAAAATATAGGATTTAAGAGCCACTTCCGATAAATAAGTCTCAAATTTCAATGGGAAAATGGTCTTATGTCCTTGCCTTTTTTCCCCATGATTTGGCGAGCATTTCAAAACAATAGCTACTTCGAATATGCGCTATTCTCCATTACCTGTCAAAAAAGACGTAAAATGCAAAAATCCATCCAATGCCTACTTATTGAACAAAGCAAATAAAATACAATCTGAAACATATTGAACGTGTTGAAATGTTCAAAGAAATCATGCGCTGCAAAATTCATAAAGGCATACACTTGTATCAGCGCGCGAAGGTATGGTATTAAGTATATGTTGGAGTGTGTGTGATTCAATATGTGGGTGTGCCGTTTGGTGGATTACCACGAAAATGTGAACGTGGGTGGGGGTGTGGGAACGTGTAGGATATGTCGTCTAGTATTGTATCTTGTGTACTAAAGATTGTATTTTGCATCTGATTTTGCATGTCTCTCCAGTCTTTATATTAATGTCATGGAACCCAGTCATGAAAAAGATTTTTAAAAATATCACAAATATAATTTTATCAAATCATAAAATGGGCAGGAAAATGAGACAAAATCTGCCTTTCTTGATTTTGTATAGTATCAGGGTCAGCGACATCTAAACGTGGTGGCGGCAACTGCCCCATGACATGGAATTTTACCCAAAAAAGAAAAAAAAGGGGGGAAAATCAAATATAAAAAAAAATAAAAAGAGAGCTGGCTCGCTTGCTCACTACAATACTACGGTAATTATTTCACGGACTTTCCAAAATTACGCCATGCTTAGGTAATCTTTACCTTCCACTTCCCCCAATTTAGAAATGTCACCGCCTCTGAACAGTGCTGAAACAATATAAGACATACTCCGGCCTCTAGTTCCGATCATTGTCATTTTTCTTCCTCTGTTTTAAAGCTCCTGTCAATTTTCAAATCCTGACTTAAAGGTCGCGTGTCGATCTCGTTTACAGAACTTTTTTCATCATGTTTAAATCCTGTCTGTATTCTTAACTCAGGTGGATGAAATGCCTTTCCCGTATGATTTAATTTGTTATCCCTCATCGTAATGTGCTCTATCTATATACTTAACATGGCATACGAAACCCTTTTCCCCACCCATCCCTTATTTGTCCCTCTCTCTATATTGGCGTGTTTTAATCCAATCTGTATTTCCAACTTAAGACAAAACGACTTTCTTATAATATTTTCTTCCTTATCCTTCATCGTAGAGAGGAAAACTGATCACATTTTTGGAAAGTTATATGATGATGGGTAAACGACAAATTTGCCCCACCCACCATTCATTTTCGTTGAATCCTATAGGTCGGTGAGCACGATGCCTCCCACCCCGATCCTCGGCGTATGAAACCTTTATTCTTGGACACACAGAGACGAATCCACAAGAAAATTTCGTTTTTAACCTTGCACAAGAGAGTGAATTTTGATATCATGGATCAGCGCGACGCCATATGACTTTTTGTACACTCTTAAAATGTTGGGCAACATACTGCCCACACAACAATCGGTAAACAAATTTATCCAGCCCTGGGTAGTTTTCAACCAATACCGCGTAGTTTTTACCCAAAGCACAAATTATTGGTTTAAAACAACCCGGAATTGGATAAAGTTTTAACCGATTGTTGTGTGGGCAGTATTTTGCCCATTTGTTAAGAGTGTGGTGCCAATATTACTCACTTGTAATCTTTTTAAAAAGTGATAGAAAACTAAGTTGATGAAATGATTACTGTTATTCCAATCGATCTGAATAAATAGTCGGGCTAGATTCGCTTGATTAAAGCTTTTAAAATTTGCACATTAGAAAAATTTAACAAACGAAAAATATCTAGTAAAAAGTAGAAGTAAAAAATAACATTCGCAACTTTTCAGACTGAACATATAAATATCAAGATGCAAAAGAATCCATGTAGTCCGGTATTTAATAAAATGCAATGCTTTTGTCTCCATAGGCCTTCTTTCATCCGTGATATCTCAACGTGAAGCATATCACTACACATACTTAAATCATTTTTCCAACTGTGTATTATGTAATGGCCCAGTCCTACTGCACTTACGGATGCAAAGCGGATGTAAAACTTAAAATCATCTTGCCACCCGTTGGAAAACGCTCTGCATCCGTTGTGTACTCATATACGTGTTAAATACGCTCTATCCATCGAGCATCCGTTTCTGGAGAGGATAGGTAATCGCCCGGCAGATCTGCGAGACCATCGACTGATCTCTGACCGGCCAGAGGCCGGCGACAGCCGTTGATCCAACGAGTTCAGTTTTTGACCAAAATTGTTCGATGGCGACCGCTCGATTGCGTCGGCGCCAGGACGGCGTCCGCCCGGGCACCGAGCGTATTCAGGGCTGCGAGTGAAAAGTGAGTAGGCGCCGCCAGAATTTTAACTCCGCACTAAATCTTGAGCGGCGACCGAGCGATGCCCAAAGAACCAAAAGCGTCCGAGCAGTGATCGGCTGACGACCCACCGAATCCCGGGCGGTCCCCCACCGGCCACCGGCAAATTTTTAAGTAATCGCCCGTCCGATCTTGTATTCGCGGCGAGATCATCGACGGATCTCTGACCTCTCGATAGCTGTTGATTCAACGATTTCAATTTTCGACCTAAATCGTTCGATGACGACCGCTCGATTACGTCGGCACTCGGACTGCGACCAACCGTGCACCGAGCGTATTTCGGGCGGCCAGTTAGAATTGAGCAGGCACCGCCAGAATTTTGACTCCGCGCTAAGTCTGGGCGGCCGCATTTCTGTGCCCGGGCGAAATTGGCTAAAAATTCGCCACCCGGCCACCGAGCAGGCTAAATTTTTAAGTTGTGTACAATTCCAAAAAATAGCCTGCTCGGCTAAAAACTCGCCGCCCGATCGCCGAGCAGGCTTAATTTGGAGTTGTGATCTTAGCCTGAGGCTAAGATCACAAGGCGGTCGACTTCTACAAAAATCGTTCGGCGATGCCTAAATTCCAGCGGCGCCCGAGCTGTCTACTAAATCGGTCGGTCGCCGCTCTCCTTTATGACCTTAGCCTAACATGCAAATTTTCAATTGGAGAAATTGTCGCCGGAGTAAAATGCCATTGAAAACACACAAACACACTCTCTCATACCTACATTTATATGGGTATCGAACGACCCCTCATGTGCAAAAGCGGGACCACTATCAATACCACTGGGTTACGACACCTCTACTTATTTTTCTTTTTACTTATACAAGCAAATCATCGATACCGGAGACTTTGAAACGGAGCTCTTCAATGAACCACTGTTATTTTGAAGTCAAAATTTTGTTCCTGGGTTTCTTTTCTTTCTCTCTGATGGCCTTTTATTGAATTACACAACAGGTGTCTGTTTCACTGATTTGAAAGCTATACATTACACTGCCTAACGTTGCTATTCTCAGTTACATGTAGGTCAGCTCAGCAAAATCGGATAAAATTTACAAATCTTACGAATACAGCTTGGGGGTAAATGGTACCATCGACTGCTGCCGTCGCCCCCAGTCGTAAGAGGTCCGTGTTTCGGAAAGGAAGATAAAAATAAGATTGGAGAGGTCCTGACAAAATCAATACGGTAAATAGCATGTGCATAATACCAGAGAGGTTAGATTATTATACAAGCCTTCTTGATACTTGCGGGTACAAAATGTACAAAATAGAGGCGTCTTTCATTTCTATGGTCTAACTAGAGCAAGGCAATTGAATTATTGAAATATCAAAAAGTTCTTAATTGCAATGGAACAATATCTTAATAAACAATAAACTATTTATAAAAATACAGCCATGGTTTGGAAAAAGAATTGGTCATCCACCTAAATGAAAAAACAAATTTTGAATACTTTCCCTTTCACATGACACAAAAATTAGTTTACGATTTACCCGTTTGTCATTTTGATGTCATGTTATGTTACATCTATCGCGCCTTAGTAACTACACGCTTTTTGTCATGTCAGTATTTACAAAATAATGTAGCTATTTTTACATTTGAAATATTTAGTGATTCTATTAATTTGAATACTTTTTGTCGGTCTGGAGTCGGCTTCGCCGGTGTGACTATCATTACAATGTATTTTCTATGGAATAAAGAAATGAGTCGTATAATCAGCTTTCTCATTTGCATATTCGACTGACGTTTGCATATAAATGTCTTTGAATTTAATAACTTATTTCAGTACTAGTATTATTCTTTATTCATTTTTGTGAATTATGTTTTCAGGCCCAAATTGGTTATATGATATTGGGAAAGTAGTTTATTCTTCAAGTGGATTCATAAGCTTCGTCTCACCCTAAGTAAAATGCCTGAACCCACGGTCTAAGATTTGTATTCACTAACATTGGGCGCACAGAAAGGGGGTGGGCGTGGACCCCCAAGAGGTCCCGGACAATGAATGAATGGAGGAAGGTGTAGGGAGGAAAATTGTGAAATTGTGAAATAGTACCATTTTCGGAGGATTATTCCGAAATCATTCATAAAATTAGTCTTTTTTTATCTGATAAGGCCATTTTTTAACTCGCTCGAAATTCGCTCTCTCAAAGCTTTTCAGAAACTTGTCCCGTATGCCATGACCACTTCCACTTTATTGGCCCATTGTGCCAGTTATCTGGTGTAGGCCTATACTGTATTTCTGATGTCATGTGAGATTGTATCCAAGATCTTTCTGAAAGGTCAAATTATGTTTGTTGGTCGATTAATGATCAATGATGATGTTGTTTTTTTACGTTATGGGTTTATATGAATTCATTTCAATTATCATGATTATGCATGTGCAGTATTACTGCAATGGTGATCATGGTAATGTGAACGTGTGAATTAGTGCTCTGAAAAAAAAAACCCGAATCGATCAACTTGTTCATTGCCGGATTATATAAATCAATATCCGAATAGAACCCCGGGCTATAAAACAAGACTACAAGTGGGGGAACGTGTACAAGAGGATGTAAGCAAGCAATGAGATGGATATAGACGAGGAAAGGATGATAAAACTCTTATGTCATTGATTCATCCTCTTGATAGGGATGTTGACAACGATTCATCCCATAATCACGGTTATTTAACTTATATGGTCGTGTTACCTAAAATACGTCCTGGTTTTTATTGTGGAGGGCTTGGGGAATGTTTTCAATTACCTAAACTACGACTTCCACGCCGGATGGGTTTCGAGAGAATAGCGAGGACCTGGGGCATCCCCGGTAGGCCTCAAATCGTATAGAACCTGGGGAGACATTGATGATTAATTACCGGTATCCTTCATTGGTTCATGAACGTGAATGTGATGTAAGGGATGTCGATGTTTATGGCATGGATACCTTTTTTCTCTCCAGAATTAATGAAGGAAGACAAAGTTCTTCCCAGAAGACTTGGAGGGTTTTCAATCTTCCACCTCGAGGGCCCTCCAGGATAAGAAGTGTGTCCCATTCATCTAAGTCCCATTTAACTATTGTCTGACGTCATTCATACTCTCTTGCAATATTTTTGCCCAACGGGTGGGGCGGCAATATCTTGGCAGGGGATGTGACAATTTGCCTTCATATGAGATGCGCAATCATCATGATTGTTGCTAATAAACACAGAAAACAAACATGCATATACCTTATTGCCTGTGTCCACTTACTGTATTGCAATATAGAAATATTAACAGATACAAAACTTGACAGGGGAACATGTAACCCAATAATATTGCTTCGTCAGTGGTTTATGTATTTGCTTTTCTTGTAGACGATCATCATCATGATGCACGTGTTGATGAGTTAGAGTACCAATTTTGTACGGCGCCATTAAAATGGTTAAAACCAGTGAAAGGTGCAGGATCCTACAAGGGAAAAGGTTAGCCTTTTTAATGTCTAGTAGAAATATGGAATTCGAGTGAAGTTCTTGAAGTATTCCTTGACGTCACTTTTAAAAAGAGATAATGGAAGTGAGGTCATTGGAAAACGAGTGATAGAGACCCAACGAGATGTCTGTCAAGGGATGTTTCTATAAAAAAAAAAGGTTAGACCAAGACCTTGGCCTCAAATAGTGACAAATTACGCCTGCAGTTGCATCTACATTTAAACGATTGCATATCTTTGTGCATCAAGGAACGGGAATGACAGAGATGCAAAATAAGAGGTCAAAACAAATGAGTCTCGATTCGCGACGAAAGTAATTAATGATGTAAACAATAGACCTTTCCTTATTTTTCTTCTCTTTGACTACTACCGAAATGGAATAAGATGGGGTATAATGCTTATCCGAAAGGATGTGTAACCTTGTAGTGGTCAACAGAAAATGGCAATCTGTATGATCCTCCATAAAATTGCCTTTGTTTGGTAATTTTCTTTCTTTATTTTACCAATCCGTTTATCTTAATTGTGCGTATTTGAGATGACCGATCTTTTCAGAAATACACTTTGCATATACCAAAGAAAGAAAGCAAAATAAAGATGGCTTAGCGCTGACAGGTATTTCCATTTCAAATGATTATGAAAAAAAGTATTATAATACTTCCTAGAGGCGCTTTGTTCATTTTCTTCCATCAGAGAGTGAACGACTACAAATGCAACTAAATACCTGAACGTTCTTTTCTTGCTGATGGAAAGAAATAGCTCTTTAATTCTCTCATATAAAGTGAATTTCCCCTCCCTGATGACAAAGAAAAGGAAGGTAATAGAAACCAAGCAAAGATGAGGCTCACGTAATCCCTGGAACCATTTCTGCAACCCAATCTTGATGGATGATATATTTTTCGGTTACTGAGGTATAAAAAGATGAAACTGGTTTAATTGAAAAGCTTAGTTATTCTTATTACAAATACGTGTCATTTGCTGTGATTATGTTATCACGGAATGTGCAGTTACCCTGAATATAGGGGAAAGTGAGAAGTGGAATGTTGCAAAATGTAATGTTTTCTAACCAGAGTATCTCTTTTTTTTACCATGCAGGCGGGTGACGGTAAATGTTTGGGAAAAGTGTAAGTGGAGGGTGGTGCTATTTTAATGAATAAAATTTGTTTGAATGCTATTCGGGTGGTCATTGACAAATAATTGATGAAGGCTAGAAAGTTGAATTGTGCGTATTGTGCCCTTTCATTAAAGATTTTCCTTCATTAGTGTGTATTTCGGGTAAACAAATTTTGCAACATTCATGTTTAGTGTTGTTGCATATTTATCATGTCTGCGCATTCCATGATATAACATAAGCATTACAAATGACACATGATTGTAAAGAGAAATATTCATTCTTTTCAATAATACCACTGTTACGTAATGATGATGGCACACTAAGACATTTATCACCGCTCAATCTTGAGTTGCATAACTTTTTTGATGGGTTAATGTATTGATCAGTTGCATTATTATAGGGATTACTAACATGAGTAAAAGGAGAAGAAGATATGAAGAGTTTAGTTGCAAAAGGGGTTAGGTCCACTGTGGACCATTCCGAGAAAAAAAACACATGTTTTTATTCTCACTTATTGCAATATTCTTATAAGAAACTAAATTTTCATGATGTACTACCCTATCATGTGAACATAACATTGGGTACAAAGCAATTTACGTGTCTTTATTTTTTTCTATATATTAGAAAATATCATTTTGGACCTAACCCCTTTTGCCAGCAAACTGAAATAGATCCAATCTATTTTGATTAAAAAAATGATTTTTCTTTGCCAATTTTATTCACATTTTCATTTGAAATTCAAATTTTCTTTGGTATCATCAAAGCGACTAAAACTTTAGAGGTTTAGAGACAGAGAACAATACAATTTATGAAAAATGGACCTAATCCCTTTTGACAAATGAGCACTTCAGAAGAGTTTGGTTGCAAAAGGGTTAGGTCCACTCCAAGAAAATCTTTTTTTTTCCTATATCGCAATATTCTATATTCTATAAAACCCTACCATAAGAACATAAAATTGGGTATAAAAGAAATCTACCGGTCTTCATGTTCTGAAAATATTCTTTTCCCCAAAAAATCTGTGTGGACCTAACCCCTTTTGCAACAAATTTTTTTTTGCCATTTTAGTTCACTTTTTAATGGAAATTTCAGCTTTTCTTTGGTATCATCTCAGAGCTACTAAAAATGTATACATTGAGACATAAAAATCAAATTTGACGAAAAGTTGACCGAACCCCTTTTGCAAGTGAGCTCTTCATATAAAGATATAAGGCACGAGCAATCTTTTAAAAAAATAACATGATGGTCAAGCTTCCCCCACTCGAACTTCACTTATCATTATATAGCTCAATATGAGACTTGTCATCCGCACCCCACCCCCTCTAACACGTATGGTCACACCCACACCCCAACACAGAGAAACACTCCCCGCCCCCATCACTACTCCCATAATGATTGTGCATTGGGCCTATATTCATTTTGCAACAAAATATGATTATTATAGAATGCTTTCAGGCATTAGCATCATACGGTTTTTATCATCAACCTCTGTTACAATGAACATGTTGTTATTTGAATAGCTAAAGGTCTAATAACAAGATATGAACATAGTAACTTTACATTTGTTTAAAAAAATAAATGTACACCTAATTAGCCCCCCCCCCCCTTCTAGGCGTTTGTCTCTAAGATGACAAACTACAAATGTGCATGAAAAAAAAAAAACCGGATCTAAGGCCTTCGGGAATTTACTCTTTATTTGCCAGCTGGGTATTGGCGCCTCACCACTTTGCAAACATAAGATGAAAACAATGATCCGACTCCTGTAACGCGGCTGATGTGTTATTTGTGTATACAAGAGATCAGGTCAAAATGAGTTGAAAAACAAAAAAGTAAAAAGAATCATATCGTAAGTTATCATCGCATCCGTCATATAAGAGATCAGGTCAAAATGAATAGAAAAACACAAAAAAGTACTCATATTGAACCTTTGGCTCATGTTGCAAGTACTGACAACTTTGTAAAGTCAGTTTCTGATGCCTGTAAAGTATATATTGAGGATAAATGGAAAAAGTGTATTTTTGATGATGTAAGGAGAAAAACAAATACAAAAAACAGTGATCGGGGAACTTACAACATCGGAACTTTAAGAAATCAGTTTCCACTTCAAGCTATACTATTCAGTGCCAAAATAGATCAAATAGACGTACACTTGCATTGTTTAGATGTGGTTGTGCTCAAATTTCAATTGAAACTGGTCGTTATAAAAGTATACCTTATGAAGAACGTTTCTGTATCATTTTGTTATTTGGATAATGTTGAAGATGAGTTCCATTGTTTTATGATTTGTCCTGCCAATGAAATTTACAGATTGCCACTACTCAATACTACCTCACACATTTTCCCTGAGTTCAATGATTTAACCACTTACCAACAATTCATTTTTATCATGTCTTCTGATACACTGTTCGTAAAGAAATAATAATTCATTCAAGAAATAATATTTGACTTCTACCTTTTTTTGTGTGTGTGTTATTGATTCCTGAAATGTTAAGTTTACTTTGTGAATACCATACGATTTCCTTTTTCCTTTAATTGTATGACTTTTATACATTTTGATGTCGTCCCTCATAGGCCTTCTCAGGCCGGCCGTCGGTTTTGACGGGTGTGATTTTTTTTAATAAAGAACAATAAACTAAACTAAACTAAACTATAATTATAAAGTTTTTATTCATCTTATAATTTTCATTCATTACGCTTTAATAATCTAATCTTTTGAGGTTCTTACATAATCGAAATAAGGAGATGATATGAAATATATTGTTAATCTGTACTTAAAGATTTAATTGATTATAAACGCACTCCATACAGTATACACTTTTACTGTCAAAAATAGATAAATATATATTTTAATTCTTTTTTACTATTCGTCCGAATATTTTCCAGGTATAGTTTAAAAAACATATCATATAAAAAGATTTATGGGAAGTAAAACACAAGAATACAAGTTCAATTTATGTTTTATTATAATCAATTTAGAGGAGTAACATTTGACATGGTACGTTTATGCAGGTCCATGGTGTATAGTCATATAGCAAAATCCCGAAATCAAACACATGTGTAAACATTTCTTACATCATTCGATACATTCAATGGCTAACAAGTATTTGAATCACAATCACTTGAACTATTCGTAAAGATTCGGTAAAAAGAAAAAGAATCATATAATCAACTTCATAACATGCTCTAATCAAACTAGGTTGACGTGTGATCATGGGTTTTCATGTTTTACAGAAAATGTTTGTGGAGCATTGTGGTCCAGTGGATTAGTCTTCTAACTTTGAAACAGAGGGCCGTTGGTTCAAATCTCAGCCATGACATAATTTCCTTCAGCAAGAATTTCATCTTTATTGTGCTTCACTCAACCCAGGTGAGAAGAATGTGTACCTGGTAGGAATTTATTCTTTGAAATACCACCGGGGCTATAAAGCCAGGGTAATAATATCTAAGTCCTTTGGAAGCGCATAGGGACGTTATGACATAATGTGATATGCACTAAACAACAATTGAGTTATTGCATGAATAATGTATTATGTATAATATATGATTATAGAAACTAATAAACATTCCCTTGAGACAATGTTGTTACGCGTGTACTGGTGCTTAAGTCGTAATATTTACCAATAAGATCCCTCGATGACATTTCACAAGTCAAATTTCATTTCATGAATACTTGAAATTGCGTACATTGATTTCATTTTACTACGCATTTTATGTCAATGCAATCAAATTTAGGGGAAAATGGAAGAGTTTTATGACGATGTTGAACTTTGGATCTAAGAATTAACGAGGCCTTGGTGAGAATTTGATTTACGAGGACTTTGAAACATGTCTGTATTTATAACTCAGGTGTTTTGGCAATTATTTAAAACTGAAAGAGTATACAAATACTTTTTTCGTTCGAAATAGTATTTCTAGGCATATTGTGTTTGTTTTCGATTTTAAGTAACTATCATTTTCAATTAGAACAAATTTATTGGGTGTTGTTTTGGAATGAAGGCGTTAAATTATAATTTAAGAAAATACTTTGAATATAAAACATGAAGTTCGCAGACATTTCCGTGTTTACTGTTTCTGTTTTTGGAAAAGTATGAAAAAATGTATTGAACATTTTCTTGCTTATTATATTTCTACATTCTATTCTATTAGGTTTCACTGTTTAAATACGATTTGTAAGAGGAAAATATATTCTTACCTTGGCTGGATGTTCCGAGGCACAAACAGCTATACCGCGAACGAATATTGAAGACGTACCAACGATCACACAATCATGAAAGTTTTGACTCGCTTTAGTAACATCCACTCACTAAGAGAACTTTGGACGCATTGAATATTTGTAACAATACATGCCGAGACCGCCTCCCTCGGCGTTTGTAAGTAGCCTAATAAAAAGTCAACGTCACGACACTTCAGTAGACAAGATCGAAGGAGTGTGCGCCGCAGTGTGTGCGTGAGAAGTATGCGCGTGGGGAGGGTACGTGAGTGTGTGTGTGTGATACTGCTATTGATAGAGGACGCCAAATCACACGAGACCGGGGAAGCTCGTACGCGTGAATGGGAATCGGTAAACCAGCACTAGTTGAATTGGTAGGAGACGAGTTATTTGGAAGAGTATGCGTCTTTTTTTAGAAAGCAGCCATGTACCGCAGGGTTTTCGCTCTTCTAAACCGCGGATTTTTTTTTCAACCAGATTATATTCAATAAAGTAATGTCCTGTTTAATCTTACATTAATCAAAATACCATTATAAAAGTTTAATGCAGTTTTTCAATCTACATTCGTACCATTTTTACCTAAGATTCGTAAACACAATTTAAAGATACTGTGGGGATTTCTTTTTAAGAAACACTCATGATTTCCTTCCTAGATGAATACAGAACATGCTTAAAGCTAACTTTCATGAAATATGCACTAGCTTTTACAGGTCTTCTTTACCCGACTACCACAAATCAATTTGCACTGGGGATAGTAAATGGTGTTAATTTTTTACCTGATTGCTAAGAAAGCATGAATGCTTGTAGGTAACCAGAGGACCGACGGCTTGAGGTCCTCTCTGAGGGGCCCGGTAATGAGGATAAATGTCTTACCACTAGAGCACCAAGTTGGAATCGAACTGGGGTCACCGGAATCCGAACCCACGCTCTACCCACTGAGCTATCGCGCCTTCTATCGTGACAAGAAAAATAAAACAAACTGAAATCTCAGCTTCAATCACGGCTCTAATCTATGAAACACTCAAACGAAGTTCGTATGGTTGTTTGATGTAATCAGAATTGCTTTGAGGTATACGAGACAATGGGTAGTACAATATATCATTCTTTTTCTATTACAATGCCAATTACAGTAAATCAATAAGAGAATAATCTAAAGACCTATACATCACATAAAAAAGTGACTAAAACAAATATATTCAATCAAAATCATACTGTAGTCCGTAGAGGGTCCTTCGATACAGTTTTAATTTATGACATTTGATGGCAAGTTTTGAATTCCTTAAGGACTTTCTTCTAAACGTGTGACAATATAAATCAATTTTTTTGCACAGGCACTCTGGTTTAATCTGAGCATTTGTGTACTTAAACGTTGGTGTTTATTTAAGGACTGTCACAACAGGAGCGATATTATTTATCTGGATTGCTGTGATCAATCTACTGATTTCATCCGCAAGATCCATCCGTTAACTGACAGGATGCATTTCACTCAGATTCCCGGGGAGCATTTCATGTAACAAATAGTCGGATATGCTCAGCGACAAACGTTATAAGCTACCAAAATCATTGCATCTGATTGGCCGAGACTAAATTCAACAGTGAGATGCTTCATGAAGATCCTCCTGGTGGAATAAACTCGCTTTCGAAGGTATCCTTACCGTTCTTATATTGGACGGCAATTTATTTTTTTTTGTATATCGTATAGATATTACTTTCCAAAGACTCAATGCTCATGCTATTATTATGCACAGGTCTTTTCCCAGATTTAATCATTGGCTGTATAATTGTTTCATTATCTCATCTAATCTATATCCATGTTTATTTCTACTACGCGTTGGAATCCCCTTAGCAAAGATAATCGTTCGAATTAAATGCGAGGTATTCACTACTTATCATGAAATATAAAAAATGAATACAAAGATGAAGAGTGTTTGTTCATTCTTTGCTCTGACGATGTATAAACAAATTGAATCCTTAACAACTTAATGTTACTTCCTTCTGTATTCTGCGATTTGCAGGTGGTTGTATCCTCGAAATCTGATGTTTTACAGTTGTATTCTAAACCCTGAAAGCATTTAATGTATTATCATAATTTTATCAGGACCTCCCTTCCTATTATGGTAGGAAATGTCGAAAAATAAACCAACACATGAAATATGCCAGGGGTTTCGAATTAGTCAGGGAGGTCTTTCTGAGAGGCGCCGTTGATGTCGTCGCTTAGAAATGGTTCTTTGAACAAATGTTTGTGCCAACGGATCATTTACTTCTACGTGGAAGAGAGAAGGGTTCTCCACTCACTGTCCTGTCTTTGCGACACGGAGATGTTTTTACGTGGATGCTTTGGGCATCCGATAAAAACACAGGTCTTAAAAGCTTAGTGCTCCAAGGAAAGATATCACTTCAAAGAGACCAAATATTCCAAGCCAATCTCACGTTCATCATTCCTTTCATGTTCTCAGAGGTTGTAAGCGATACGACATCCCAACGGGTCCATTTGGGCGGATTGTAGGACCTCCATTGTATTTCAACAAACTTCATATATTATTAGAACTCATATCGCTGTCAATCTCGTTTTAAAATGAGAACAGCTGATTTGCGTCACGGTACCCATGTGAACATGGATAAGAGTAGTGACTTTAAAGACTGCCAATATTTATCCTTTAATCGTTATTACTCAGAAATAATATGCTTTGATTTGCATTTTTCTTCGACAAACACTGATTTTCCGTTACCAAAAATAGAGCGGCATGCAGTAATGCATAACATTTTTACAAATTTACTCACACAAAAAACAAAACAATATACGTAAAGTAATACACATTCCGACCTTCAATAGAAACGAGCTCGAAGACCTTTTTTTTCCTTGCATGTCAATTTTCTGGGCGGACGAATTTGCCCCCCCCCGTGAAAAATCATAGGTTGATATCAAAATCAACCTTACGTCCTACTATCAGCGCACTTAAGAATGTCGAAATTGTTTAGCAAAATTGTGTAAGAGACAGGCTCCATTTTTTCAGATTTCGTGGCAGCTTTAAATTAGATAAATGCAATACATAGCTTGCTTTACAACCACCATACTGGATTGATCCTAGTCACATTAAGTTGATTCGAATTCACTTGTACATAATTGTACATTCAAAGAAAGATGGTATACGTTAATCTACTTATTTACTAAAATTTACTCAATTTACTCAATAATCAATAGGCAGTGTTGTTCTTTATGCTGAGGGGGTGGGGGCTTTTTTTAAGCACGAAAGCGAACTTCTCGTCTGGCATCATTTAAACTTAGATGTGATAAAACAAATATTAGACTCCACTTTGCCACTTATCTATACTTGAAAAAATACAGTCAGGTATATCCTGCTCAGGGGAAGATCCAGGATTTTCCAAAGGGGGGAGGCAAATTTTCCCCAAGAAAAATTTAACGATAAAAAAATTTCGTCCACTAAAAAAAATTCATGGAAAAAAAGGTCTTTATTCTAAAGGGGTGGGGGGATGGGACACATTTTATCGGTATATCCTAACAAATATGGGACCTACCAACCCAAAACCACCAATACATCGCCAGGTAAGGTTCTCTGTAAATAGCCAAAATAGTAAGATTGTCTTAAAAAACCAGAAATTATAAAAAAATAGCTTACCTGAAAGAACAAATTTTTTCTTCATACCCAGAAAATCTGAAGTCATGAAGTTTAATAAAAGGAAAGATACAAGATTTTCTTAGACATTACTTTTTCGGACTGCTTGGAAGTTTCACTGAGATTACACAGTATGCACATCTCATGCTTGAGTGTTCAAATCTTGTTTTCTCCTTAATAAGCTCTCGCTGAATTTCCTCTGCATTCAAGCAAGTACTACAGTGCGTATCAATACAAACGGGACAGTGTTGAAAGGTTTATCGTTTTTTTTTCAAATTATGATGTCTATATTTTGGTGTTAATAGATGTTCTGAAGTCTTATCTTTAAAATGCCGTTTCAAAAACATATAATATTTGTTCATGCTTGAGCGAACATAGAACCTTTTTTAGGTGGTTTGGGCCAAATTGCAGAAAATTAGAAATAATAATCAGACTTGGTAATGAGCAGGCTCCTCGTAATGTTTTCATTATTTTTGCTATTATTTCGAATACTTTCAAAATAAGCTTTTTTGCAGACAATGAAAGGATTTGAATAAATTACAAGCCCTCCCATTAATATATGTAGTGCAAAAGCCGTTACTTGGGTTGACAAAAAATAAGTATGAAGGAATATACTCACTGCTGTTAGATATGTCTATCATAAGATGGCCCCTGAACCTTGAGACTCGCCTGATCTACCAAGCCAATATCTACCAAGTGTGAACATAACTTATATACAGAAATAATGGGAGCAAGTTGAACAAAAACGGAACATTTTTGTAATAAACCATCAGGCTAACAGACCAACTGGAAAAGTAATTACAAGGTCTCTGCAAAATCTCTTTCAGGTGAAAGAAAAATAAATAGATTTGTATGCGTTTTGGCAGCATTAAAAAATAATGAAAAGGTACATTAGGAGGAATCTGCAGATTAGCAATACTGACGATCGTATTTCTCATTTTCTGCAATTTGGGGGAAAGTCTTTTCATGAACCCCCACGGAAACGTTCGGTTTTCGCTGAAGCACGAATGAAACCTACATTTCTAAATGGCATTTGAAAGATAAGAATTCAGAAGTCAGAACATCCATGAACATCAAAATATAGAGATCATAATTTGATTTTGACAAACTCTTCAAAACTGTCTCGTTTTTATTGATACGCACTGTAGTAATGGTTATTGTTGGTCAATTTTAACATACATGTATTATACAGTGCCTTTTAAAAAAAAGGTTTACACTTAGAAAAAAATCCTGTAAAATTATACATTTGTAATATCTTGATAATTTTTCCACATTTTAACATTGGTACAGATCCATTTAAGCAAATGACGATATAACTGTCGAAAAATATTTCTGCTTGAGTGAGCACCACTTACTTTTGAAAGTTAGTGAAAAATGATTTGCTAGTAAAATTTATTTGAAGATATCGTTTATCGTTTTAACTTGTTTCCCTTGCCCAAAACACTTCGAAGAGTGCATTGTGCCCCACCCCAATACCCCACACTCCGAGGCCATGATCGTGACGATATTTGCTTTACATTGAGCTGTGATTTACATGAAATGGCTTAGGCCACTTTCATTTTGTTAATCATTGTCATGCTTGGAAAAAGTGTGGAGAAACAAGTATTAAATGAAAAATGAAATGTAAACCAACTTTAAATGATAAAAACTTAGTGAAAAAATGCTGAAGATGTCTGATATAAACTTTTGTTCAGATTTAGTTATGTCCTCAGATCCAGCTGGCACAAAAAGGGTAAAGGTTGTGCTTACTAAGTGTTGAAATTTCAATTTGGGTGACAACATTGTTACAAAATGCTTGAATGTATCCATTTATTACAATTGACAAAAAGGGCAATGGGAAATGTAGAAATGTATGAGAAATGTTTCGCAGGGTAAGTTTGATTTCGCCCTTTTCCCTTGACACAGCATGAAAACAAGCATTTCTGCGCAAACAGATTTCTGCGAGCTTTACAAAAATGGACAGTGCTCACTCAAGTGTAACATTCTGTCAAAACTTTGAATTTCATTGGATAGATGAGACCCAAACCCAATATTATATGTGAAAAAATTACCCATATGTTGTATATTTTTTTATTCCCAGGACTTTATCAAAGTGTAAACTTTTTTTGATACGCACTGTATATCAGTTTAAAGCTTAGGGAATGAATTTTGCACGCTCAATAAATATATCAATATTAATTTTGGTCGACTTATTGCTATTTTGTTTTTGGGTGGCAGGTGACATATACATATAATATGATAAAAAGGCACCATATTTCACAAAACATTTGTGTTCATATAATATTTTAATGAACTACTGTATTATTTTACAGATCCTATTTAGAAAAAAAAATCCCGCAAATATTTGAAAGTTATCTAAACCCTATACATGAAACATTTAGCTAGTTCGTGATGAATATTCATGTGCAATGCATTAAAAAAGGACGTTAAGCAAATAATGTATGCAAATGCATTCAACATGAACATATTAATTTATTACTAGTTTTTAGATCAATTTCATAAGTTTAGAAGATAAATTTGATTGCCGCTAATTATAATCACTTGAATTTTATTTACTCTATCATGAACTTAAAATAGGAGGCGAATCGATAAACATTTTTGTTAGTAAGACTATTGAAATACTCCCATGACTGCATTGCTTTAAAAGTAAAATAAACATTAGAAAACTAATACGAACGAGCAGATTTGTGTTTTAGTAAGGAAAATCATACCTGAAATGCAGTAATTGTGCTTTAATCCAATGGGCTGAAAATCATGTGTCATTTCTCCGAGGTGAGTATAAATTACTCGCAATTAATAGAAATAATGTAAGCCTATATCGTTGTCCACTGATTAAGACACAAACTGCAACCACGGAATGGTAACTTTATCACTTCTATTTGATTGGAAACTGATTCTCACTCATCTGCTTTATTGTTGTTTTTTATTACTTGTTTTGGTTCGAACTAGTTGGATATCTTCATGAGGTACATCTTTAATCGAAATTGGAATTAAAAGATTGTTTATATATGACACTATCATTTAAGAATAAGACCACGTGAATACACGCTATACACTTACACTGCGGTCATGCACCTTGCTACCGGAGTAGATGAGACTTATCTGGTTGGTTATTGCGTAGGTGTGCGTTGGATAGGGTGCCTCGGTAGGTGTGCACTTGCACCTCCTTCCAACTGAGGACTTTCACATGAACTTCACATTTGAAAACGTGAAACACACTTAACCAAGGACGTACTCGTTTTGCCAAATCATGTGATGTCACTTGTACACGTAGAGGTAAAATTCAAATTTCATCGACCACAATTAAAAAAATAAGATGTCACCGCTTGCGTTCGGTCCTCGCTTTACCAGATCCATATACTGAAACTGAAATTCTCATGTATATGTAGTTAAATAAATTGCGGAAGAAAAGGAATCTACTCGATTTCACCGTATCCCTGTGTAAGAAATCTGTCAATGAAACTGCAAAAAAAACGTTCTTGCAAGGTTCTGATTATGTTGCACTATAAGCATGAATAGAATTTGAATAGGGAATTAATCAAATGAAAGAACAAAAAGTTATTTATTCAAGATAATTATTCATGTCACGTATAATTTCAAGCAACCGAAGAGAATGAATTATGTGATTGCATGGGAAAAGAGCACCCAATGACTCAATAGAATATAATGAAAAGTTTGGGAAGCTAAAAAAAAATATTCTATTTTTTTAATGGGGGGGGGGGGCTTGGGGCACAAACATGGCCAGTGAAAACCGAAAGAGTTTGATTCATCTTTAACCGTTATTAAACCTTAATCACGGTGGTTTGTGGTTGGTCAGTCAACATTACAGTAAACAGTTCCCTAATATACGTTTTCATCAGAGTTGCATTTAAATTAACGAAAGGACGTTCAAATTCGAAATATTTTGTCAACTCTCTGCACACAGGGTTCATTTTCATTTATTCAGCATTCAATTCCGTTCTATTATCATTCCTTTGAATTTTGAAGAAATTCAATTTAGAGAGAAATTCGTTCAAATTAATAACCCAAAGTTGTCATTTAATTTCGCGACGACGAACTGATCGTTTAATTTCGCCTAAAATATACGTCCAAATTGAGTGGGTACAGGGGCGGATTCAGAATTTCCCAAGGGGGGGGGGCACAATTTGACTAGCAAGAAAAAAATATTTTTAACCAGAGAATATAGTAGAGCGGATTAGCCGAACAATTGTGCAAATTTTGACTAAAGCATGAAACTTTCACAAGTATTAGTATATGCCGTAAGATTTATTTTAAAGATGGGAAGTAAATTTTAAAATGCCATTTTGTCGGCGAAAAAAAAACAACAATTGTGTGACAATAGAATTAGATTGAATTACGTATTTGGCTATTTAAATGTTGATCTCATAGGTCATTCAAATTAGTTGCAAATTGAATTATTACATCATTAAATCGGTTGAAATTTTGACGAAAATTGGACGGGAAAGCCCATATTATCATCGCGGCCTTTTTTCCGCCTCCTGAACGCAGGTCGTATTACCGATATTTGATTACTTGTGATCTCGACTGAAGCACCACGCGCACGACCCAATTGAAAGGAGGTGTTTGCTTTTGATGTCTAAAGATTCCGTGACATCTATTTAAAAACCACTTGACAATGAGAACTTGTATACAACTTCTATTCGATTCCGGTGACACAGATTAAAGAAGGTGACCACTAGCTGGATTTGAATCTTTTAATATATGAAAATCCATAACCACATATTTTAATGCCATATCTCTATCTATAGCCTATCTATCCTCTTGAATTTCGATAGAATTTGTGACACTATTTTGAATGCATGTACATATTCATTCAATATGTTTTTCATTGTTTACGATTATTTCTCTTATCTCTCTAAATCCATGCCTTCCATTTTATTACACAAATAGTACATTTGGGGTGTTTATCATGTTTATATTCATAACCCATTATGGATTATTGTCATTTCTTGGGGGAGTAATTTTCTTAACGGAATGGCCCATAAATGTCGTAAATTTTCTTGTATTTACGCCCTTTGATTTAAATTTCATGTTCGCATTTCTGATGGATGGCACCTTCGTGGATCAAACCAAATAAATTTAAAACAAACAGACATGAACGTTATTTCTTGTATTTTAGCATGTATTTGTCTGCACTCTCAAGTCAAAGCCAAGATATCATTCTTATATTTGGTCAAATTAGATACTAGTTCTTTTTAAAGCCAAAGGCAACTATTTGGCACATGATACAAATAAAGGAAGATTTTCTTAATCAGCAATTAATTAGTATTCATGTTTAAACTATCCATTATCCAAAATTGATTTTAAAGATAAATTCCAGTTTAGGTAACGATCTCAAAATGACTTTTTACATAATCTAATATAGTTACCACCCAAGCGTCTGTTTGTATGAATAAAAAATATGTGCCAAAGGATTCTGGAAGAAATTGTGTAATTGCTGAGAAATAAGCAAAATAAGCACGGATTCGGTCACTTCCGTCGGGTCTTTATTCCAGCAATAATTATACACTGTCCCACGTGTGCCTATCTGTGTTGGTGATCTTCAGTATGAACGTTTTCAAGCGTAGATTTCAAGATTTCACAAAGTTCAGTTTATGTAAATGTACAAGATCAAGATCTTCGACGATATAGTGACAATTAAGCCTGGTTTTACAGACTTTCTCATGAAATCAGTGTTTACTGCAACTACTGGTATTTCTCTTTAAACAACTTTGTAGATACGTTATATTCAGAATAATAGGCTTTTACTATGTTCTTTCGAAATTGGAACGCTAATAGCACAATTTCAATATCTTTCAAGTCGGCGATCTTGCTACAAAACACTATGAAATGAATAGAATATTGATAGAAACCAACATTTGATATTTAATTCCGTTACAGGTATTGTGGTATGAATGTTGTTCACAGTGTCGGGAAACCATGTACCATTTCAATAGGGAAATTATCAAATGACTGCAAGGTATAAATGTTGCATATTGGGCAAGGAACTTAAAGGAAGACAGAAAGGGTATTTTGTCTTAAGTCTTAAGTGGATGATGTATGCTGAGTTTGAATTGCGAAAGAAAACAAAATGTTACAGAGTGAAATTCATAGGCCTATACTGAACCACTTCATACCATTCATGTACATCTCTCAATATTGGTTTGTTTCTCCGCGAAGTTGTGTGCATTTTGTAAATTGAGCCAGAACTCTATCAAACGCATTTCTTCGACACGTGTCATCTAGTCCAATTAAATTAGTTTGTGCAGGATTGGCGGCGATGAGATGTTGTTCGGAAATGAGACGAGGGAGGAAGCTATGGAGGTCAATGTAGGTTGAACAACCTTCAAGATATCATAGTCCCAGGTATAGAGATCCTTGCTGGTGCTCCCTAAACATGCTAAATTTTGGTACAGTGTCACACCAACGAAACCGACTCCGGCCCGATGGTATGCCATTGGAAATAACATACATATAAAGGCGACCGCACACCTTATACGATTGGTCTACGACCCGATTTCAGAATAAAATGTATTAGAATTTGATGCTATAACATTGAGACTTGGAATATCTTACTGTGTAATGTTCTAAATCATAGTACGAATACCCATGGTCAAATTTGTGACTATATGCTATCATCTTTCTTAGAATAAAAGCGAATTTGATATCTGACGTCATAGCAGTCGTACGATTGGCTACGATTTGAAACTATTTTGGCCTTTACTCCAAATAAAGGCTTTCAATCTTTCGAAATGTTTATATTAGTATTCTTTTAATTAATTTATACCTCAAATAAAATGATATGTACCTCTTACATTTTCAAAGTGGGATTTGTTCCAAAATCGGATCGCGAACAGTCGCAAGATGTGCGCTGGCCTTAATAGCTTTTGTCGGTCTCAACTCGGTTTGGCCGTTGTGACTGCGGATGAAAAGCTGAGACTATGCTTTAAAATGAGTAAAATGAGTAGACTTCCATTCTATTAAGGTGTTTCGAAGGAAAAACACGCTTTTAAATGAGCTAAAAAGCTTACATTCAAGTTCAAATTTATTCAAACCAATCAAGAACAAAAGACATATGACATACATGTAGTTTAACAAAAATGAGAATACATGATAGGTTTGGGACCCCATAGAAGCAGAGCTTGTGAGAGGGGCCCCTTATAAAGTACATTACAACAATAATGAGATGAAAAAAATATTTACAATGATAATCTAAAGAGTAAATAAGAAAATACATACAAACACAACACGCACACACACACGCACACACACACATATGGTTTATCAAGAATCAATTTAAGATATTTTGTAATCTTTCAAATAAATATTTTCGACATGAATTTTTAAATATGGGCAGTGTTGGATGGATCTAAAGTTTTGTGGTAACTTATTCCATTCTTTTGTACAAACTATCACAAAAGAATTCAAAGCAGTATTTGTTCTTGCAAGTGGCTGGTGGATAAGATTTTTCTGCCGTGTATTGTACAAATGGACATTTGAGTTAACAACAAATGCATCTTTTAAAAATGAACAGTTTTGAGAGGATTGTGATTTGTACATAAATATCAAGCATGTCTTTTAATTAAGCATGTCTTTTTAATTCTACAGATTCATAAAGGCAATATTCTCAATTTCATTGCATTTAAATGTTTTGTCAAGAAACAAAGGGATAGTGAATTATTATGTCAGCCAAAAGAAAATAACATTGACATTTACATCTATTTTAAGAAATGGCGTTTCACCTTTTAAACTTTCGGGTCCATTTTTCGTATTATATTTTCATTATTATTTATACATACTTTGACATTCTATGTTATTTACTTCGTGTATTTAGCATCTCGTTTAACGTCTTTATCTCCCTTCACTATAACAATTTGAGATTATATAACTGTCTTTATAATATTTTACCTGCCGTTGACACGGTTGATCTACTGTTATACAAACATTGTTGATATGTATATATTTATGGCCTCCCATTCTTTGATTTCTGTAACTTTGCTACTTTTTAAGTAATTCTTTGATTTTGTAATTATTCTATCATTCGCCAATCAGGCTACATGTAATTGTTCGTAAATTTTGTGATTTGATATTGATTTCCTAATAAAACAATCATTAAAAATATTCTGCAGATTCAATTCAATAGGGCACTGTCAAGTCGAAACTAAGATCCGATTTTATCGACGTTCCTAGTGGATTAAACATTATTAATCCTTATTTGCGAAATTAGAATACAATGATCACTGAGTATGAAACTACGCACTAATATCCAAGGGTCTAGTTTTTAAATCCATATCGTTTGTGAAAAGTGACCAGTCCAAAATTTCGGAAGTGAAAATAAAGCTAAAGGATTTCAATTGAAATCTGTTGAGATTTAAATGTTAATTCTTTAAGATTAAAAATGAATCCAATGTCCGGTTGGTCACTGATCACAGTCGAACTGGGTTAATTCTTAATTTTTAAGTCCTTAAATTAACCTTAGAGTGTAAGGTTGATCTAGTTTGACTTTTTATTGAAAATTATAGGTGGCTTTAATATGAAGTTGATAACGGGATGACGTCACTCAGATCAAGGTGGATAAATCTCTGTTACGAGATTAGTTTCAGTCACTCGTTCAGATCAACTACAAATTCATATCATCTTTATCTAATAAGACGTTCTGAAAGGAAGCATCACATGATTATTATCAATTGTATCTTAGAATCCAAAGCCTTCTTCTCCTTTTATCCATTCAACTGCTTCATGACTTTCATACAACCATGAATACTTTAGTTCGAGCTACAGAGCTGTTACAGTACACTGTGAATGGCCATTGTTCTGGAGCTCGCTGCTTAACGGCTTTCATATAAAATTCCCTACTGGCAGTTGCAAAAAAGGTGATAAAAAAATCGAGGGACACATACCAAGCATCCTCTGAAGAGTCGTCATTTTTTTTCATATCACCTTTAGGGGCCAACAATCTGTTCGTTCTGCACTTTCCTCGTTTTACATTGATTTTTTTTTTTTTTTGGGGGGGGGCTGTATGTCAAAAGTTATGAAGCATCCGATGATTTATACTTTCCTGTGTAAACTCTCTTTTGTTGGGGGGATTAAATAAATTTCTTTTTGGTTTTACAAAAATTATCAACATATTTATCTCTATTTATTCTTCGGTACTTGCCGCATCCATACCATATACTGAATTTTATTTTAACGATTGATATTTCTTGGGTATGTGCGTTTTAACAAGCCTTTGTATAGCTTTTTGTGCATGCCCAATTTCCATTCATCATTTTGTTCATCTATATTTTTATATAAATATGTGCCAACCATAATCTTATCATCACCATTTATTTCAGTTATGTTCTGTTGATACGTTTTGCTTCGTTTTAAGTTATTCATATTTTCTTTTTGTATGGATAATTTTGTTCTCATTTTGTTCTTGTTAATGAATTTGAAATAAATACTGAATTGAAATAATTGAATATCACGCACTGAATATGTTCGTTTTAATAATAGCTATAACTTAATTTTGAGTATTTTTATAACGACATTTATTTTGCAACTGAGGCAAAAATGGTGTCTACAGTGCATTTACATACAAATCAATCCCGCGGCAGTCGTTGCAGTGAAGTTTTAAGGATAACATCCGTTTTAAAATGACATTTGAGCATGCCATTTTAGTAGTGATACGATGTTTTCGCTTCGTGAAATAACGTGCATCTGTCAAAATAGCACAAAGACGACGATTCAATTCTGAGAATGAAGGGTTTATTTTTAGAGTTATCGTGTTTTTTCGCTTTATTTTGGATTTAAAGTGTTTTCTCGCTAAGAATCTGACGCCGCTGCTATGAAAAGTCTTATACAAATTTACACTGTTCTATATAGTTTGAAACAAATCAATTTTTCATAAACATATTTAATAACATATATTATTTCATATATTCCCTAAACATTTCTTTACAATATTAAACATTCATTTATAAACGGAGACTTGAATGAAAAGTTCTTGCAATAGGCTTTTGCAGACCCCAGTCGACTATTGTTATCTACGACTGGGACCCAAATTGTAACGTCACCAAACAAAAGCGTGACCCAGCAATGGTTCGAACCTCGAATATCTGCCTCAGTTCGAAACTTCCCCCATATAGCTTGGATTACAAGCGCGCCAGAAAACCCACGATTCATAAATTATCCTAAAAACTTAGAAAGAAGCTTTATTGGATGAAATGGATAAAGAAAATCAATAAAAGGTGTTGACTTACGTAATCATACACCTCAATCCATATTTTGACCTAGTTGTTAAATAAAGGATATAGATATGATGGATGTTCAACCTGTTGTGGTTTGTCACCAAAGGATAACAAAGATTTGACAAGGAGAGAAGAGTCACAATATATACCGCCTTACAAGCGACAGCAAGACTTGGGACCATCTAATCGATCAGCAATGCCCTAAGGCATGATGGGATTGCGTGTGTGTCAATTTGAGAATGTATAATGTAGGTCCACCCCTTGGCAGTCTTACATGTATGTAAATGTACATAGTGTTCTTATTGAGTTTAATGTAACAACTGATACAGTATCAAATCCATTGTCCACTGTAGAAACATAGAAATAAACTTGTGAAATGCGAGGGTTTTTTTTCAAAATAACGTTTCAATTCAAAAGGTAAAAATACGTCAGATGGATGGTTACAAAATGAGGCCGCGCAAATCCATACAACATTTTATAACAAAGGTCAAATGATTTTCTTCATTATACATAGCCCTTTTTGACCCATTTGGCGGGAGGTCAGGTTTACATTATAAAGAAAAATATTGTAATATTATTTGTTTGTCCAAGCAGAAAGATGTACCAACACAAATTTTACATGGTGAAGACAGATGAATGATTTTTAAATAATTTTATCAAAAGGAGTTCAGTAATGCTAAAATGTTAATTCAGAAATACAAAGCAATATTGCGAGATTTAGAGTACGCACACGCACATAAACCCCATGCATTATTTTTCAACGATATCATTCAAATAATTTGCATGAACTCAAGGTAAATAATTAAGTGAAATATCCAAAAATTAACTTGATATTAACAAGAATCCACAAAAAATATTTACCATAAACTGAATCAAATAAAAATGGAATGAAATGCCTATAAAATATATCATTACACTTCGAAAACTAAACTGACCCCTACCTTCTATGTAACCCTGATTATTATTTTTATGAAAATCAATATTCATAAATGATCTGCAGAAAAACGAAGCTGCATCTCAAATTGTTTCATGAGGTTAGGGAAGGGGAAATGGAAAACTAGTACAAATTTACACCCCAAATCTAAAATTCACACCAAGATCCACTCGCACCACTAGACACGTGCATGCACACACACACATACCTACAGCGTTATATACACACACAAGCGCGCGCTCGGTATACCAAAATGCAAAATCTGAGCCTAAATCATAACTTCCTTTCTTTTACATAACATTTGAATCGCTAAGTCTTTGAGTTGGTGAAGTTAAATAATGAAATGAAATTCATGTTTGCCCCTTTTGGCCACTCGATATTATAATCCCGCGTAACTCGACTAATATTCAAGATTCGTGTATTTCAAGAAATAAGTAGGCATTTTCGTCGCCTTGGAAAATAACATTTTTCTGATTAGTATTGTTCCTACAAAGGTAGATTCGGAGCAACAACCTTATTACTTTAAAGAGAGAGAGAGAGACCAAACCACCTCATCGAATTCACTAACAATTACATGCTCCTAAAGGTGGTGTTACACCTTGGCGTTTTAGACAGCGTATGCCCGACGTATCAAAATTTCTCTAAAACGTCGGCATACGCTGAACTTTGATTTTTTTAACTCTGGGCGTATACTTAGCGTATTCATAACGAGTTGGACGTATACATAACGTATAAGTAACTTATTTCGAACGCTTCGTTAAATTATAAATAACGTATTCTACCGAATGTTTAGCGTATTGCTGACACAACTTATGCCCTACGATAGCCTAACTTACGCATAGCGCGCGGCAGCGTATCGCTGACGAACACGTGTTGTAGCCTATAAAAAGGCTGCCGCTCGACTATTCAAATCATAACCGCACGATACATCACCGTATCAACACCACCGCCATGCCGAAGAAAACTCCTGTGAACCCCACCTTTATATACCAATTCCTATAAACGTTGTCAATACGCCATTATACGGTAGCTGTAAGTAATAAACACGTTCAGTAAGTTTTGTGGTCGTCCGGAGCACGTCTTCATACGTCAATATACGTTGGAGTTAAGTTACACATACGTTCAAAGCACGTTACTCATAGGTTAGAAGTAAGTTTTAGGGTACGCTGGACATTATCTCGACGTACATCGACTTATGAGTAACTTACGAGTAACGTGTGTCAACGTGTATCAACGATCGCGTAACTTGCCTACAACTTATGGCCCGCGTATGCGGGACGTATGAGCCATACGCTGGCATACGTCGAAAAATTTTGTGCTTGCACAACATTTTTCGACGACCTCGCCGTATGACGACGTATACCAGCGTGTTTTAGCGTACTCTAAACCAGTGGCGTAACTACGGGGGGGCATGGGGGGCACGTGCCCCCCCAATCGGCTGGCCAAAAAAAAAAAAAAAAAAACGGGGAAAAGGAGAAAAAGAGGGAAAAGGGAGGAGAAACGTAGTGGGGAAAGAAGAGATTATTGTTCATTATAATGTTATATTATATTATGTTATATGTTATATTACATAAGAAGCATTTTTTCATTACTTTATGAAACATTATTTGTTTCATTGTTCCTGGTGCTCGCATAGACTGTTTAACGAGATATATAATCCTGTTGTACTAAAACCTCCCGTTTTCAAATCAATATACACAAATATATTTCCTCGCAATTCGAGTTATTATTTATGTAGTGACATATTCTTCTTTTTCATGACTACTTAAAGTGATTGCCCTATTTTAGGTCTTAATATAAAACATTTCCTGTCTGTGCTAACGTTCGCATTAGTGGATTTGTGACATTTCTGCTCTTCATGAACTCCTTAAATCAGTCCTTAAAATGTCAATTTTTCTGATCTGAATATCAAAAATTTTCAGCTCGCGCTTCGCGCTCGCATCATTTGGCTAGTGAAATACGTAGGGTCTTAGTGAATTCCTACAAACAAGCCTTAGAATGCCCCTCTTCAGGTCGGAATATCCTAAATTTTCAGCTCGCGCTCGCAGTATTTGATTAGTGAGATGCTTATGATACTCATGATTACAATGATGACTTCAAAAAGTACTTCATGTGCTTAGATGTAATTGTAACAAAATCGGCAAGCGCTTGGCACTGGTATTAGATGACATGTATACTCTTAATGGATTTACAAAAAGCATAGTCCTTAAAATATCCATGTTTGGGGGTCAATAAGTACAAAAGTTTCAGCTCGCGCTCGCATCATTTGGTTAGTGAAATACATACGGTCTTAGGAAATACATACAAACAAGCCTTAGAATGCCCCTCTTCAGGTCTAAATTTCCCAAATTTTCATCCCGCGCTTCGCGCTTGCAGTATTTGATTAGTAAAATGCGGATGATAATCATGATTACAATGACTACAAAAGGTGCTTCATGACTGTGTTTAGATGTAATTCTAACAAAATCAGCAAAGGATGGCACTAGAATTAGATGACTGTGGTGAGATATTTATACTCTTAATGGATTCTGAAATATATTCCTTAAAATTTCTCTATTTAGGGTCAATATATAAAAAAAAAATTAGCTCGCACTTCGCGCTCGCATTGTTTGTTTAGCAACACAGTTACATATTGTAATTACAACAAATTTGCTTAAAATGTCCCTTTTTAACTCTGAATATCAAAAATTTTCAGCTCGCGCTTCGCGCTCGCATTATTTTAATCAGTGAGATACATATCCGTTTAATGGCACTGCATGTCCTTAAAATATATCTATTAGGTCAGAATACCTGACAACTGAGCGCGCGCTCCCTAAGTGACTCGAAATTTTTACTGGTGCCCCCCAATGCCGTGACCCACGGTACGCCACTGCTCTAAACGTATGCAAAACTTACCCGTAACGTATTCGACGTACGCCAGCGTATTCGCCAAATTCCTCATACGTCGGGCATACGCTGTCTAAAACGCCAAGGTGTGACAGCGCCCTTATTGCTTGCACATCAACGTTCGTCATAATTGCAATTCCATACCACCAGGAATCTCCGTGAGATGAAGGCTCATTGTGCAACATTATTTTTATTATTCGGGCGTATTACAATTATGAGCCCGTTAATGAGGCAATACAAACGCTATCAAGGAAGAACCATCTGGGGGTCCTCACTGTGACGGTAGTGTGCAGGGTTGTTCATTAATACATTGGTCACATTTGTTCTACGGCGGCAGTGCGGCGAGTCGAAAACAGTCGTTTTATTCATTTGTATTCAAACCACCTATATGAAGCTGGTACAAAAAATGTTAAAACAGCTCTTTTCGATTTGCCGTACGGCCGCCGTAGAACAAATGTGACTAAGGTATTAAGAACAACTCCGACTTGACATCGATGATGCTCCTCGACTCGATCTACCAGTGAATAGTTCAATCCTATTCATATTATCCTCATCATGGTCATGAGATAAGCATGCCAGGATAGGGTGTAATTGATGGTAAATCTTAAGGATCTCATTTTCGGTTTGTTTTGGCAAGATCGACCACTGCCAGAAAATCTACATAATAATAATAATGATATTCCACATTTATATATCGCTTAACACATCGATACGACGTCTCTAAGCGCTTTACAGATATATTATTCCCTACCCCGGTCATGGGATCCTTGCATGCCCGCATACAATGTATGCACCTTCTCTACTCCCTGGGGAGCATTCCAACAAGAGATCCAAGACTCAATTGCTAGGCATACTACATAGGCTTTCTTATCCTACCGGGTACCCATTTAACACCTGGGTGGAAAGTGGCAAATTGTGGATTTACGCCTTGCCAAAGGACGCTAGGCCATGGCGGGAATCAAACAAACGACCCTCTGATTACAAGGCGAGGGTCAGAACCGCTACACCACGGCGCTTCCACATAAACATGCCCCCCCCCCCTAATTAGGCATGTGATTAATCGAGATAGATATCTTTCCATGAGGTTGTGGAGATTGTTTTACGCCTGGGTATCAAACCCACTATTTTTTCGAATACCCTTTTAATATTGAAATTTGCATGTATGTAGTGCTATAGCTAATCCTATTTGCGGGCGGAGGTGGATCCGTTAAATTGGGCGAATCTACGGGCTCACAGAATCTGGCCACATCCACAGATATAAAGCGGTTTGTATAGAGGAAGAGAAATAAAAGTACCGAAATAAAGTACCGAAGAAAGTGTAGATAAAATGAGTATATCCATCTCCATATCTCCATGTTCTGATTACATTATTAGGTGAGATACACCAATAAGAGTCAAAAGTGATAATTATTGATTTTAAGGTGGTCCGTCATAAGCAACCCTACAGCGTTTCCTTATGTTTTTGATATATGTTTAATAAGGGTAGGATTAGATGCAATAGTGGGTCTTTGGTTCATGGGAATGCATAGTGGTAATATATAGTATGCCCCAGAATAAAGGAAACCAAGATTTCAAACGTAAGCATATTTTTTTATTCATGAATTGACATCATCATAAAGTTCAGATTTCAACCTCAACCCTTACATGTATCTCTCTATATTTTTCTTTATAATTATTCCGTTATCACCCCCATATACTGATGTTGATCTTCATTGCTTAAGATTCAGGATGTAGACACAATGTAGCATTATCTGCTAACCCTTTCTGTTTTTTTAGGTGTGCGTGTGTTGTTTTCTTCTTCTCTTGTTTTCTTTCATTCTACCATATCTAACAAGTTCATTGTCCTATTGAGTTAACAATTCATGATCATGCATAAATTAACGTCCGTAAACATTGTGCATGCTTCCAGAGGCATTGTTCAATCCACCGTGAAACGTTGATTTAAAGCTCGAGTAACCAATCGCATTATGGGTAAATTCAGAGTGCAATGAACACCTCTTGGGATCGATCAATATTACGATCAACCTCGACACCACAATGTAACAGCCACACCAATGAAACAAATACCAAAACGACCGATGTTATGGGATTGGACATACCGCAACGGGCGTGATAGGCATATGGTTCCGTTTCACTGTTGTACACTCTGAACTACAGGGATTTAAAATAAGTCCAGATAGACTGTAGTTAGGGACCAATTGATTTCTGGATTTAGTTTTAATCCTAAAGACTTAAATTTAAATCTCAAATGATTTGAATTTAATTTTTTCGAGATTTAAAAATGAATCTTAAGGATTCAAACTAAATCCGGAATTCGATTGGTCCCTAACTACAGTCCATGTGAACTTATTTTAAATCCCTGTAATTTAGAGTGAAACTGTGTCATAAAGACGAGCCGATGAACGCCCACCATAATTCCAATAGCCTAAATGATGCAAAGGTTAATATATATACGCATTTCAAGGACAATGACAAAGTAATTAATTATTCTGAAAAAATGTGAGATTTTGACACGTTAGAAATCCAAAAGGCAGACAGATTAAAGGAAGACGTCGTTTGATTATCAGTCTTTTACTCACATGACATTATCCCAGTTGTTTGTTAAGAACTTGTAAAGGCCTGGTCACACCACCCGAGCGTTGTTGGAGCGGTCGTGGAGCGGAGAGAAAAAAAAAACATCACTCGCTACCGTTCACCATTTTCGATTTCGATTTTTTTTCGATTTTTCCCGAATTTTGTGAGCGAAATTCGACCCTCTCTCCCTACCGCTCCACGACCGCTCCAACAACGCTCGGGCGGTGTGACCAGGCCTTAATGTCATGTGCATTCAAACATTTATTTTTAAACAATGTTTTCCTCTCAAATGGGTCTTATTTCTTATCGACAATGTATACAATGTATTTATAATGCTATGTCAAACATGCAAAAATATATCTTGCTCTTTTATGTTGTTAATTTAAATTTCAATATAAGGTCCTTCGGATTGTGAACATTTCCTATCGACATGACCAGTTCGCCTTTACAAGTTTATCTTATAGGTCAAAGTTCCGGGGGTGCCATTGACCGACCCTCGTAATTTTTTTCAACTGATCCTAACATTAAGACTAAAAGCAAAATTAAGAGAGTGCATTCTCTCGCGTAACTTAAGTGTATAACTTTTTTTTCTTATCTGAGGAAAAAGAAACCTCTACCAAACGTTCACATTCCTGCACTCTTAAAACAAATCAGTCAAATCGACTAGACCAGTAGTCAGTTGGGAGCAACTGATATGGCAATCACTGATATTCACATTTCTAGTCAGAAATAACTCTTTTCTAGTACAATATGACTAAAAAATAGTCAAATATGACTAGAATAACAGTTGCACCCAGCTGACCCTATTAACTAGTCATATTTGACTGATTAGTTTTCCAGTGTGGCTACAGTACGGAGAGAAAAATATTAGTGAGTCTGTGATTCCACACATTTCCTGTCCATTACATATTTCGTTTTCTTGTTTTTTACTATAAGACATATTAAAATTACAAATGAATTCGATGAAATTCAAGTGATATTATTGTGTGATGTCATTAACATGATGTTTGACAAACTGCAAAAGATATGCATATTTTATCTATTTGCTTTACTTTTGCTGAACAAAATAATTGATGTTGCCTTTAAATCACTGTGGAGGCTGTAAATACTGTTGATATTTATCTATCTATCTATCTGTCTATCTATCTATCTATCTATCTATCTATATATATATATATACAGTGCGTCCCACAAAAAACGAAACCAAGATTTATCATAACTTAATCACAAATACAATAGACAAATGACCTACCACTTTAAAGCTTAGAATCTTTTCTTTCATCTGAAATTACTTAAATTATTTCGCATTCACGCATGGGTGAGCAAAAACAATTTGAAAAGGGGATTCCAAAAAGTCACTTGGCGGGCCGTATCTGGGTTTTAAAAAGAAAACCACATTTCTAAAAATTTTAACAATATCTGCTCTTTAATTTGATACCTCAATTACAGAAAATGGTCAAGGAATAACAAAGTTCTGGTTATTTGAAATAAGGCTTGAATTTTGATAATTTCATACAATGAAGTGGTTTTACAGGCTAGCGTTCAAACTCACTCGACGCTCCATTTTGTTGACGATGAGCCATGCATTAACACTTTTGTTAACGTGCGATAGCTTCTGTGGGAAACCGGTGAAAACACGTTTATTTAATGAAATTGTGGAAATACAAGCATCGTTTCGAGGGATCATAACTTGTTTACCTCTTGACCATTTTTTGTGATTAAGGTATCAAATAAAAGAGCAGATGTTGAACTTTTTAGTCATGTGACTTTTAAAAAAAATTAGATACCCCGCCAAATGAGTTTTTGGCATCCTTTATTTGAATTATTTTTGCTCACTCATGCGTGAATGAGGAATAATCTAAGTAGTATCAGATGAAAGTCAGAGGAGATTCTAAGCTTTACGTTGATAGGTCATTTGTCTATTTTATTTATGATTAAGTTATGATAAATCATCACGAATTCTCGGTTTCGTTTTTTCTGGGACGCAATGTATATACATATATATTAGTGAGAGAGGTGTTCATTGTACTTTACAAGTACGAAATGATAATTCATATCTCAAGTAAAGTTCGTGATGTCTACTTTTTATCCTTCCAAGTATATGAACTTTAAAAAGGGAAGAAAGTACAGGCACTGGCGATGATCGTAAAGATCCATCATTTTAAAAAGGCATGAAAGGTGACATCGTCGCAAATACGTGATCTTCTAGCGGGTTGCTCTTTTAAACTGCCCAGAAATCTTTTTAGTTTTTCTTATACGAAAACATTAATTTATCTCCTCGTAAATATGCAATGACCCTCCAGAGAGTACACGTTGTTTAATGGGTATGATAGACACCAATAATAGTACATTTCCTGGCATGTGAGAATTATATGTTGCAAAAAAATGACGTTCCATAAAGCTGATTTATGAGGTTATATACGTGCTTTTAGTTACGATTGGTATATGACGAGACATAAAGAGAATAGTATGTTTGTATTTCAACTCGGGACATAACACATTGCTCTGATATTAACAGGTGACAATCTGGGTAATATTTCTTATTTATTTATTTATTCATTCATTCATTCATTCACGTCTTATATCCTCTGGGTAGCCCTTTCCATTAGCAAACTGATTTACACACTAAAAAAACCTGCCTGTATATAATCCAAGCTTTACGTAATGTATTTTAAAAAACAGTAAAATCAAATATTCAAATGCACTCGACCCAGGTGAGGTAAATGGGTACCGGCAGTAAGTAATTCCTAAAAAAGCTGTGCGCACCATAATCGGTAGACTAGCTTAGCCGGGGTAATATAGGATCGCCTTGAGCACCTAGCAAGGTGGATACGTGCGCTATACAAATCCTATATATTATTATTATTGCTATTATTATTCTCAAATAAATTTCAACTAAATTCCATAGCATTTGGCTCACAAGTTTCAAGTTGCCGTGTATGTGATCCATAATTTTGGTTTTGTCAACCTTTTCATTTTCGTGATGGTGGGGATAAACTTTCTTTTGGGGAGGGGGAGGGGGCTTTCATGAAAGAGTTACTAGTCTAAGGGAGTATTCCATCCTGAAAATAATGTGATTTGAAGAGATTTACAAAAAGGCAAACAAAACACTGAACATTTTGAACAAAGTCAGAATAGGAATTAATAATTTACATGTATGATATTTCAAGATTAACGTTATATCGGTTAAACAGTTCTAGGTATGTCTTCATGAATATTCAATGAGCAATCTGAAGATTTCACGTCCCAACTTGTTCCTTTGTGTTTATTTAATAACAAAATAATTTTACTATTTGTTGTCTCTATGATTGTTATGTTTTAGGTGCTGGAGCCTGGCGAGTACACATGCCATTAATAGGAATGTGGAGGCATGCTCTTGCTGTTATCTAGGGCATTCCTCCTTATTTCATTTCATTGTTGCTTTTCGGGCTCTAGTACCTCACACAAATCTAAGTTATTTTTGTGCTATATTATGTTAAGCATTACAAACATTCAGTCCGGCATGGGTATTCAAATTCTTCCCAATACCAGTCTTTATTTCTTTTACTGTATCTTGCCTGGCGTTACATACTTTTTAGAATAATGTTTGTCAATGTGTTTTATTTGAATTTTAATAATGTGTAATTTTATATATTGAATGTGCAATATTTTCTCAACGGTTTTTCCATGAGGGCTCGCATGCCTCTGGGCAATAGTACTGAATTTTACGTTTGCGAGCCCTGGCCCATGGAAAAAACGTTTTCTTACTCTTTTCTTTTTCATTTCTACTTTATCTATATTTAATTATTCAATTTCAAATTGTATTTATGTATTACATTGTACAATTTTTTTATGTTTTTATGGCCAAATAAATAATAATAATTGTCAACTGATAAAGTGCAAATTGATATTGATTCTACGGAAGCCTACGTTAAAGGGGAATACAGCCTTGGCCATAAAATATTGTGTTGGGAAGGAGAAAAATAAATCAAACAGAATGGTGAAAGTTTGAAAGAAATCAGACAAGTAATAAGAAAGTTAGAGTTGCTTTAAAATTGAGATCACTAATACCATGTAGATTTCAAATTGGCAACTGTGTGAGTAAATTATGACAAGGGGCAAGGACAACTTTCCCATAGGCCATGTACTTTATTATCAGGGATTTGTGGTTTTCTCCTAAGTACCGATTCCCCTGGGGCAGTAATCTAAATATAACCCAGGTAGTATATTGTTTTATGTCCTCATGAAAGAAAAATATAATTTGAAATAAAACTTTTGGGAAAAATGACATTTTAGCCATAATATGTATTGGAGTACATGGAAGAGTAGGCCTTGCCTTACATCACTATGACATCACACATGCGGCCAATTTGAAGTCTCCATGGGTATAGTGATTACCAATATTTACAACTTTTAAAAATTCATAACTTTCTTTTCGTTTGTCCAATATTGTTTATCACCTTGTCTGATATTTCTTTTCCTGACAAAAACAAGTTTTTATTTGGGTTGGATTCCCCTACGTTAATCCTTTTAAACTTAACAAGGTCCCTCCTTTCCCTAATTGCTATCGTTTCCGGTACCGCTTAAGTTGCCTAAAATTCATAATCTTTACTTGTAATAGAAAACGACAAAAACATGTCAAAAATGAAAAAAATGAGAATTTGGGGAAACCCTGAATTTCAAAAGTTCATCGCTTTCCATGAAAGTCCTTGAAGGTCGTTCTAATTACAAATAACTCGATTCTGAAAACAAATCGAAGTAATCACTTGACAAGCTAAAACATGTGAAAATAGTGGCGAAGTAATTGTTGTCTCCGCAGGGGGCACTTATCTGGCGTGGAAGATGTCATAATTCCAGGCTCAGCTGGATACATACACTTCTGACGCTTGGCTCATCACATGCAAGAATGAGAAAGTGCCCCCCCCCCCCTTCATTGCCCTGGGAAGCGGGAGCACTGGGGTGTGTTATTGACAATAGGCAGCTCCCCCTGGATATGCTAATAAAAAAATAACCGAAATCCTATTCATTTTGCATTGAAAAACTTTTTTTTCCTGTCCAAATTTGTGGGACCCTTATCATCTTCATTTTGTGGCGAAACCATTGATTTTTTCCTCGTTAAATGTAGGGGACCAAAATAACTTCAATGAAGTAGTGAAAATGTATATAGGAAAATATAAACCAGTACCCCCTGTTAAAATTCCTTCCCAGGTCTTTGCAACCCACCCCCCCCCCTTCCCCTTCCCCCGCGATCCAGAGAAATATATTTGTTTGTGCTGTTTAATAATACATTATTAAACGATTCTGTGTATTTATTGGCGAGGGCCAGAGTAAAAAATAGAGGTTTCGTTCCACTGATGATTTTATATCAATTAAGTATGTTAGAATTTTTTAAGGCAATTACTTCATTTTCCTTGATTTCAATTTTCAATTTAGGAGAAAAACGTAAATTACTGCTGTTTTACTCAAAATCTCAGCAAAATAACTTTTCATCACTCGTATTAAAATGAAGTGTCATATGAAACTTTTTTGCTGCGATTGAATGTCAAATACATTATATCAAATTCCACGCAGACGAATTATAATTTCTTCAAAATGGCGGTCAATATTCTGACGCCTTCTTGGATTTGGAAATTTTCGCAACAATTCATTCTCTTGAATGTTGTTCGACTTACTTGTTGCTTGAAAATAAGCATGGTCTACTTCGTTTGTGAGGATGATGGCACGAACTAATAAATTGAATTAAAGAATAAGCTTGGTATTTGGCTTTGGACTTCGCACTTGGCAGTCATCAATGCCTCTCGCGTATCACTTTTTGAGGATTAAAAAAATGTAATCCTGCGGGTATAAAATTAGATTTTATATTTAAATTAGAGTTTATATTTAAATGTCCCTTCTAAAACGAAGGATTGCTTAGATTACCCCGAGTGAAATGGAATGTCCTTAGGTTTGTTCATACCTAAGTATACTGCTCATTCGTAAAATAAAGTGAAAACTGGACCCCCTCCCCGGCCACCAGACATTTGGGATTCGGACGACGGAAATGTCCTTCAAACGCCTATCATGCCTATAGCGGAGATGGAAGGAAATAAAGGGTAATTTGAAGCAGGACCACCATCAAGGACAAAACTTACAGAAAAAGGCTGAGCTGATCCTGAATGCTCAGTGGCGAAGTGTGTAGGTTTGAAAAAGCCATGAACACAATGTAGGCCCGAGACGAATAATTATTTTCAATATTTTCTTTTCTCAATTATGTAGTCCAGTCGGATCTTGACAGATTTCCGATAACCCCATTTACTTTAAGGATCTCTAAAAACCATTCATTTTTTTATGTGTTAATGACTCTTTGATTTTTTTTTGCGTGTTTCCTTTATATCAAATTCCGTACCAGGGCAGGGCTCCGTGAAATATAGATGGGCAGTTGATCGTGATGCTGATATCTACTGATTGCATTGATTTCCGCCGGTCAAAAATCAGTCGTAAAAAAAACATTTCACAGGCCCTTATTTAATAGCAGAAAATGAGAATTTAATTAATTCATGCTCACTTGTTTTCATTTTGTTCAGAGCCCCGTCCTACAAAGAGTTACGATTGATCCAATCAATTGTGACTCTATGGAAATCCATCAGTGTCATAATTTGTTTTCAACAAGAATTTGCAAAATGTCCTTTTTAAACAAATTAGGAGAACACTACAAATTGTCAAGAAGTCAATGAATTTATAAATGTACATCATGTCTCGGAAATATTTGACCAAATTTGCATTTTAAATGTTGACATTGCTGGCCATCCATAGTTATGGTTGATCGGATCAACCGCACCTCTTTGCAAGATGGGACCCTGATACATTTGTGAGCAAGAGCAGTCCCCTGAAATGCGCCCCTTGGCAATGACAGGGTTTTGCTAAAACAAATAAATCTATTTATAAGAATGGTAGTGTTTGGGGAGCCCCCCCCCCCCCATACACACAACATTCATTCAATGGACAGGGCTACGATATAATCGTGTTCTCTGTTACTACTCCCTGTGTGGTGAAATAAGACTGGCAATGTTAGGCTTTTCATTTTTTTCGCGTTCTCAGGGGACAAATGCTTGGTTTTTGGAAATTGTTAGTTTCCTTTACAGCTATTCATCATATAACTTGGCTCTTAAATAAATTGATTTTTTAAAAATACTTTTCTAATTAAAAAAATATTATAAAAATTTTTCTTGCAATTTTACTTTCCACCAATAGGGGGCGTACTAAAAATTATGCCCAAAATTCAAGATTTTGAGCGATCTGGTGATCAGAAAACAATTATGATCCACAGGTTACTAATGAAAAATAAATTGCAACTGTATGGAAATTAATATTTTTGGTTACAAAAGTGATATTTCAATGAACGTTTTAAATGTTTGCTCTGTTCTTCTTGGCATATCATAGATCTAGATCTTCATGTAGATTCCCGACAGGCAGGGTGGTAGCGGTGAACATGTGCCCCACATCAACAATAAAGAAACAAACCAAAATGACAATCATTTTTTTCCAGTAAATTATAAAATAGGAATATGCTATTGGTATACTTACGCATGATGGGTCTTTGATTCTCAGCTTGAGTCGCATCATGCTCACAAAATTCTGCCCAACATCATTGAAACAAATTCAATTTGTCCGTAAGTCTACCATGTCACTTCTAAAAACGATTGCTGCCATTCCACGATCCTTTATTATGTTTCATGAATGTCGTTTCAATCCCTTGTTTGCGGGCATGAAGAAAAAATCCGGCCGAGAATAGGCCAACTTTGGTTCGCTGATCACGTCACCTTGCCAATGGCGGGGTATTTGAAAACTGCGCGTGCGAGACGGAGAAGTGTATCGGTCATCTGAATCGCTGCGGCGCCGTCAATGTCGGCCTAAAGTTGAGTAGCGTAAGGCTCAGCCGACAGCAGATGGATAATATGCCGGTAGAATTATTCTTCCCGGAAAAAACCTGCCTGTCGTAGTCCTCAAAATGAGTCAAACATCATCACTAAATCGGAGATCAGTGTTCTCTAAGCCATATCAAATATCATATACTATGGCAGATTACACCAGATGGCAAAATTTCTTGTGAATCAACAGAAGAAAATCTGCATCGACAAAAACAATTATTCAGATTTAAAAAAAGAGCGCCCTCTTATTTGAATACAATTATTTTCCCTCGGTGTATCTACATCTTCTGTACAACAATGATGATGACAACGATGATGATGATGACATTATGGAGCGTATTAATTTTGGAGGTAATTTCTTTCCGGCCGGATAGGTAGGTGCACAGCAGAGCGGATCCAGAATTTATGAAAGGGGGGGTGCACATTTTCCCGAGGAAAATATGACAAGAAAAAAAAGATAAATATCTAAAAGTTTTTCACCAAATAATGAAGGTCTTCTACTACTCGTACTGCTACGAGGCCTAGTATACTACTCCAATTCGTCCACGTAACATTGGACATAAAAAAGGTCGTCACTTTTGTATGAACAACATACAGTGACTTTGAAAGGGGGGGGGGGTGGACACTAAGAACGACATATTTAGGCCTACATTACAAACTTTGATTAGTGCTCTCAGAAGGGGGGAGGGGCACGGACCGGATGTTTCCCCCTGCCTGGATCCGCCACTGGTGCACAGTGTTCACTCCGTACCCCTAAACCCCTTTTCGTTGCCTCTCTCTTTAGTACATTCATTTTAAAGTTCCGAACATTGGAATTGAAAAAAAGTAAATATGTAAAATACTCGGATAAACGACTGCCAAATGTTGGGTAGATGCTTACTCAACATTGTGTAACATTTACTCAGCATTAGGCTTTACCCAACAAACAGACATACATGTCCCCTTTTAACGCAATATCGCAATTTTTAATTAATTAATTTGTTTTTTTCTTTTTCCAGAGTAAGGCTTTAATATCCACACAATATCAGCAATTGAAAAAAAAACAGCTTTGGTTGTGAATTATTCTAACACACACTTTCACTACACTTAGAAATTCAGCATTTTCATAATAACAATACAAAATACATTTTGAGTCAGCATTGTTGCGGCCTATCCACATATTTTCTTTAAAACAGTAACCCCCCCCCCAAAAAAAAAGAAAGAAGTAAAAGTATTTCGAAGATCCATTTCCCCCATCCTCCCCCTTCCCTAACTGTATTCTCTTTCTCTTTTTATTGATTTACTTTTTGTTATTCATTTGTCTTTGAATTTCTCTATTTATTTGTTATTTATCTATCACTTATTTATCTATTCATTTTATTATCATTTTCTCTCTTTTTGTTTGGGGGAGGTCATATTGGCGCCATTTATGATAACCTATGTGGGGTGGATTCGTAATATGGAGGGTCTCGCCGTATAAAAAAAATTAACATGCTTTGGCGCGAATGATGTTCCGGCAAGGAAGGAAATTGAGATAGACATGTAAATATACAATTTGTGTTGTTAGACTTGTCTTTGCTGATGATGATTTGCTCTGTGAATAGGGACGATGATTGTGTTGATGATGACGTTCAGACGCTGATGCAGTTGCTGCTGCTGATGGTGATGCCAGTAATGATGTAATGATGATGACAATAATGGTGATGATGGCTATGATGGCGTCATTACGGTGACGACGTCGGTGATGATGATGATGCTAGTAATGATGCTGATGATGATGGCGACATGTCGATGATCATGATGATAATTATGATGCTAATAAAGATGATGTAACTGATGATGAAGAGGAAGGGTGGAAGTGAGATGTCTTATAAATATAGAAAAGTATAAAGAGGTAGCTGGTATAGTCCGGCGATTAACCTATAAAAAAATGTAGTAATTATTACACCATCTATGGCCAAAGATTTGAATTATATCGCATAAATATCAAAGAACTTTATATCATACCCAACAAGATATCCATCACTCATCGCAAGATTTATTTTGCCCAAAGGACAGAAGTAAATGATTTAGATGTAGGCCTATACCTCGGGTGTAGCAGCTGGTTGTCAACGATAGTAATTGGTTGCATGCAAATCTTGTGATAAAATGGCTCTCAATAGAAATCATTATCATCGCATTGGACCTTCTTCCGTGATATACATTTTTAAACGATACGTGACCAAACGAGGACTTTTCTTTCAAAGAGATTTAAAAAATGTTAAAATGAAGCCTAGGCATTATTTTGCTGATGGTGTTTCGTCATATCAAGAATCGTCTTACTTGTGTTTGTCTGGGGGTGTCTGGAAAACGAAGACCGAAGACCGAAGACCGGGGACACGTATCACACTCGTGTGAAAGCGTTTGTAGTTCACGCACGAAGCGTGTACAAAGCAGTGCAAAGTGTGTACAAAACACGTGCGCGGGTTAGAATGGACTTTGGACCTTGCCCCCTACACATGTTCTCCCATTGACATAACGCATGTCCCCGGTCTTCGATCTTCGTTTTCCAGACCTGTTGTTGGGTGTCTGGAAAACGAAGACAGAAGACCGGGGCCATCGCATCCGTCTAGCCAAAATAAACCATTATTATATTCAGATCAAATTCAGGAATATTCTGATATTGGATATGTAATGAATTATGATTGGTTAATGATTAATTGTATGGATATCGTAATGTGAATGATAATTGATTGAGCAATATATCGCGCTCAGCTCAGCTGGCATTACAATTTTATACCATTGACATAACGCATGTCCCCGGTCTTCGATCTTCGTTTTCCAGACCTGTTGTTGGGTGTCTGGAAAACGAAGACAGAAGACCGGGGCCATCGCATCCGTCTAGCTAAAATAAACCATTATTATATTCAGATCAAATTCAGGAATATTCTGATATTGGATATGTTATGAATTATGATTGGTTAATGATTGATTGTATGGATATCGTAATGTGAATGATAATTGATTGAGCAATATATCGCGCTCAGCTCAGCTGGCATTAAAATTTTATACCATTGACATAACGCATGTCCCGGTCTTCGATCTTCGTTTTCCAGACCTGTTGTTGGGTGTCTGGAAAACGAAGACAGAAGACCGGGGCCATCGCATCCGTCTAGCTAAAATAAACCATTATTATATTCAGATCAAATTCAGGAATATTCTGATATTGGATATGTAATGAATTATGATTGGTTAATGATTGATTGTATGGATATCGTAATGTGAATGATAATTGATTGAGCAATATATCGCGCTCAGCTCAGCTGGCATTACAATTTTATACCATTGACATAACGCATGTCCCCGGTCTTCGATCTTCGTTTTCCAGACCTGTTGTTGGGTGTCTGGAAAACGAAGACAGAAGACCGGGGCCATCGCATCCGTCTAGCTAAAATAAACCATTATTATATTCAGATCAAATTCAGGAATATTCTGATATTGGATATGTTATGAATTATGATTGGTTAATGATTAATTGTATGGATATCGTAATGTGAATGATAATTGATTGAGCAATATATCGCGCTCAGCTCAGCTGGCATTAAAATTTTATACCATTGACATAACGCATGTCCCCGGTCTTCGATCTTCGTTTTCCAGACCTGTTGTTGGGTGTCTGGAAAACGAAGACAGAAGACCGGGGCCATCGCATCCGTCTATCTAAAATAAACCATTATTATATTCAGATCAAATTCAGGAATATTCTGATATTGGATATGTAGTCAGTTATGATTGGTTGATAAGTTAATGATTAATTGTAAGGATATCGTTATCAGCTAGGGCATAATTAATACATAACAATTATAACGTACAATACACCTCATACTGCGCAATCACGTACTAAGCAGTCTCAACTTTACTGCCGTTTGCAACTACCATTGACATTACGCGTGTCCCCGGTCTTCCGTCTTCGTTTTCCAGACCTGTTGTTGGGTGTCTGGAAAACGAAGACAGAAGACCGGGGATCGCATCCGTCTAGCTAATATAAACCATTATTATATTCAGATCAAATTCAGGAATATTCTGATATTGGATATGTGATCAGTTATGATTGGTTGATAAGTTAATGATTAATATTGTATGGATATCGTGATGTGAATGATAATTGATTGAGCAATATATCGCGCTCAGCTCAGCTGTCATGAAAATTTTACTACCATTGACATAACACATGTCCCCGGTCTTCGATCTTCGTTTTCCAAACCTGTTGTTGGGTGTCTGGAAAACGAAGACAGAAGACCGGGGATCGCATCCGTCTAGCTAAAATAAACCATTATTATATTCAGATCAAATTCAGGAATATTCTGATATTGGATATGTAGTCAGTTATGATTGGTTGATAAGTTAATGATTAATTGTAAGGATATCGTTATCAGCTAGGGCATAATTAATACATAACAATTATAACGTACAGTACACCTCATACTGCGCAATCACGTACAAGCTAGCAGTCTCAACTTAACTGCCGTTTGCAACTACCATTGACATTACGCGTGTCCCCGGTCTTCCGTCTTCGTTTTCCAGACCTGTTGTTGGGTGTCTGGAAAACGAAGACAGAAGACCGGGGATCGCATCCGTCTAGCTAAAATAAACCATTATTATATTCAGATCAAATTCAGGAATATTCTGATATTGGATATGTAGTCAGTTATGATTGGTTGATAAGTTAATGATTAATTGTAAGGATATCGTTATCAGCTAGGGCATAATTAATACATAACAATTATAACGTACAATACACCTCATACTGCGCAATCACGTACTAGCAGTCTCAACTTAACTGCCGTTTGCAACTACCATTGACATTACGCGTGTCCCCGGTCTTCCGTCTTCGTTTTCCAGACCTGTTGTTGGGTGTCTGGAAAACGAAGACAGAAGACCGGGGCCATCGCATCCGTCTAGCTAAAATAAACCATTATTATATTCAGATCAAATTCTGATATTGGATATGTAATCATAATTGGCTGATAAGTTAATGATTAATGTTATGGATATCGTGATGTGAATGATAATTGATTGAGCAATATATCGCACTCAGCTCAGCTGGCATTAAAATTTTACTACCGGGGACATAACGCACGTCCCCGGTCTTCGATCTTCGTTTTCCAGACCTGTTGTTGGGTGTCTGGAAAACGAAGACTGAAGACCGGGGATTTTGTCTAGCTAATTACCACTTATAGCGTGCTATACGGACACGTTTTCGTGCAATTGTACTTCGTTTTCTTCAAGTCGACTTATAAAAACTGTTGCCATGACTAGATACGATATCTCGCCAAGTCGACTTATAAAAGGTCATAAAATTATTATAGCCTATGTGGACCCGGGGGGGGGGGGGCACTCGACCAAAACTGGGTGTGCCGCGGGCGAGGCAAAAAACTATGCCTTGGAGCGGCTTTCTTTGATCTTTTTTCTTAATAAGACGAAAATGCTATGCCTTGGAACGGAAATTCGAGTGTAAAAATGGGGGTCCCCTCCGCGGCACATACACACTATGCATTGTATACTTAGTGCCACCCCCCCCCCCGGATGTCGATGGCATGATTAAGTTTCTCGCCATGTTGATGGCACTTAAAACATGTAAAAGGGATGGTCCGGGCTGAAAATATTTATATTTTAATACATAGAGTAGAATTCACTGAGCAATGTGCCGAAAATTTTATCAAAAATCGGATAACAAGTAATATTAAGTTATTGAAATTTAAAGTTTAGCAATATATTGTGAAAACAGTCGTCTTGAATATTCATTAGGTGGGCTGATATTGTCACATCTCCACTTTCCGTTTTCCTATGTTATTAAATATAATCATAATTTTTACATTATTTTATACTTGTGCGAATAATATGTCTCCCTTATAATGAAATAAGTTGCAGCAATAAATATTTGTTGCACTAAATCAGTTGCCAATCCAATTTTTCTAGTTCTTGGATGAAAAAATTTGAATAAACCTAATTTCACATACTAAAATACAAAAGAACAAGTGGAAATGTGACATCATCAGCCAACCTAATGAATATTCATGACGACTGTTTTCACAAAATATTGCTAAATTTTAAAATTCAATAACTTTGTTATCCGATTTTGATGAAATTTTCCGTATTTTACTCAGTGAATTATACTCTATTCAATAAGATATACATACTTTCACCCCGGACCATCCCTTTAAAAGCTCCGTATAAAATAAACCTAATTGTAATAGAAAGCAATGTCATGGACCTAAGACAGGTGGGAAGCGCGCCCTTGTAGAATGTTTTCCATACGGTCGGCGAACATGAAACACGAGTGCGTCGCACGCATACTACTTTGCGGTTAAACCCGAGACGTTCCCACGCGTACATTTCGAGACATCAACATTCAGTCTGTCAGTACGCGTTTTGAAAAAATATACCCTGTTTACACGTGCATCGGCTTTTGGTTCAGAACCAAAAGCCGATGCAGAATTGGCATTTGGTCTAATTGCACCGCAGAATCGGCTAACCCTCTCTAGGAATCGACATTTGGATCTCTTAGTCTCGCATTTAAACAATGAGAGAGGGAAAGAGAATAAAGAAACAAGAGGAGAAAGGAAAAGGGACATAATAATTGGAGTGAACAAATAATCATCCTGAAATAGGGCCTACTAATAAACAAGTGAGGAAGGGGTTAGAAATAAAGAGATGGCAAAGTGAAACGGAAATTTTAGGCGGGAAAGGGAAGGAAAAGAGCCAAAAATAAACGGGATGCGAAAATGCTAACATAAAATCTGAATAGAAAACAGAAAAAACAAGAGGAAAAAGAAAGAAATTAAAGAACACAACAGTGGCTGTCTCAGGGGGGGGGGGGGCTGGGAGCCCCCTCCCTGAGATTTGGTGTGCCCCCCCCCCTGAAAAAAAATTGGCAGAGCAAAAAAAGGGAGAAAGAAGAAAAGATAAAAGGAAAAGAAGAAGAAAAGATAAGTGGAAAATAAGAGGAGGAAGACGAGTGAATGAAGTAATGTGAGGGAAGACTTGCCAAAAAGAATCTTTCATGGTACTATAAAAAATCTTTGCTTGCGCTTGGCGCCAGGATTGCCTGTTCGATGAGATTCATATCTTGCTCAATACATGTAGGCTGATATTGAGCAAGTTTTGAATTTATTATACAAAACATAATTAGCTCGGACATCGAGCTTTCAATATTTTTTTCATTCACAAATTTAAGTGCTCTGTAAAATGTCCGTTTTATTGTCTACATATCAGCATTTTTTTAAAGCTCACGCTGCGTGGTCACATTGTTTGATTTGCCAAGTTCCTATTGTCCATAATGTTCCATTAAAGAATGTATTCAGAGTGCCCAGATTCTAGGTCTAAATCTAAAACATGCGCGATAGCCTGCATGTTCTTTATTTAAAATCTATTTAAATTATCCAGTTTCACATCATATCAAAAATTGTCTGCTCGCGCTTCACGATCGCATTAGTAATGATACCCAATCATGCCAATTAACTATATCTTATTTATGATTTACAAAATATGAATAGTGTCCCGCTTTTAGGTCTGAAATCTCTTCTTTTTTCCTCTCGCGCTTCGCGCTCGCATCCATTGTTTCGTTACATACCTATCCCTTTTATTGATACAAAAAGTAATTACCATTCTTTTAGGTCGGAATGTTAAAAAAATGCTTTATTGAAATATATACCGTCTTCGTGGGTACCTATAAACAGTCCTTAACAGGTCCCTTTTCGATAATGCTAGGACAGTTAATAACAATTTCTGCTCGCGCTTTGCGCTTGCAGTAATTATCTAGTTACATACGCATCTTGTTCAGGTTCACAAACATTGCCCAGAATAGTCAATTTTCAGGTTAAAATATATACATGCGATTCCAAAAATTTTCAGAATTTGTTTAGAAAAAACACTGTTTTTGATTATGTCATATTCTTTACAATTGTTTACAATTTAGTAATTTTGGTACTTAATTTCCTTCTTTAATGTTGCTTTCACCCAAGAGTAAAACACAAAAAACACCTTGTAATTTTACCATTTAGGGCCTAAATGGTAAAATTACAAGGTGTTCTTGTTTGTACTATCTTTGCATAAAGTTTTTGAGCTTGCTGGAATGTGCACCAATCGTTTCATAATTTTTAGCTTCTTATTAGTTGAATTGTTTTAAAATAACAGGATTACAAGTCCTACTTGACAGTGTTAGTGTTGATAGATGCGTTATCGACTTTCAATATATTTTTACCTATAAAGGTGTCTTTTTACGTTTTATCTATTTGCCTGATTTCTTTCCTGAAATTGAACCCGAAATAAATATTCAAAAAATGAGATCAATTGGAATCGGAGATATTCAGCATTTGTGATTATTATGACTAATCGTGTTCAATTGATCTATGAAAACTTAGTATGAGGGCCAGTTTACACATTTTCTGATGAATATATGCATAGCCAAACGGGAGATTTCGGGTGCAAGACCCCCCCCCCCCCATTTTTTATGATGCAGAAGGCGCCGCTAAAGAAAAAAAAACGGAAAAAAGAAGAAAGTGAGAGAAAAGGAAAAAGAGCAATATCAAACAGCAAGAAAAAATTATCAAGGTAAGATAAAGTAGAAAATATTTCGAAAAACCTGTGCCACCGACCAAAACTTAAAAAGGGTCCCGCTTCTAACATTGATGCTGGAGAGAAGGGATGATTTTATGGGGGTAATTGTCCTCAGGCAGGGGAAATTGTCCGGGGGATAATTGTCCTCGGGGGTTATTGTCCAGTGGGTAATTGTCCTCGTGGATAATTGTCCGGGGGGTAAGTGTCCTCGGGGGCTTATTGTCCGGGGGTAGTTGTTCGGGGGTAGTTGTCCGGGGGGAATTGTCCGGGGGTGATTGTCCACGGGGTAGTAGTCCGGGGTAGTTAAATTGTCCGGGGGGTAATTGTCCTCGGGGGGTAATTGTCCGGGGGGTAATTGTCCTAGAACCATTCACACAAATAACCATAACTTATCTGCAGCCAATCATGGCAGATGACGTATCCAAGATCAAAATATTCTTGAATGGTGCTGAATGATAGGCCTATCTTAGCTAGACAAAATTATACGCGATCCCCGGTCTTCTGTCTTCGTTTTCCAGACACCCAACAACAGGTCTGGAAAACGAAGACGGAAGACCGGGGACACGCGTAATGTCAATGGTAGTTGCAAACGGCAGTTAAGTTGAGACTGCTTGTACGTGATTGCGCAGTATGAGGTGTATTGTACGTTATAATTGTTATGTATTAATTATGCCCTAGCTGATAACGATATCCTTGCAATTAATCATTAACTTATCAACCAATCATAACTGACTACATGATATCAGAATATTCCTGAATTTGATCTGAATATAATAATGGTTTATTTTAGCTAGACGGATGCGATCCCCGGTCTTCTGTCTTCGTTTTCCAGACACCCAACAACATGTCTGGAAAACGAAGACGGAAGACCGGGGACACGCGTAATGTCAATGGTAGTAAAATTTTAATGCCAGCTGAGCTGAGCGCGATATATTGCTCAATCAATTATCATTCACATCACGATATCCATACAATATTAATCATTAACTTATCAACCAATCTAACTGATCCAATATCAGAATATTCCTGAATTTGATCTGAATATAATAATGGTTTATTTTAGCTAGACGGATGCGGTCCCGGTCTTCTGTCTTCGTTTTCCAGACACCCAACAACAGGTCTGGAAAACGAAGACGGAAGACCGGGGACACGCGTAATGTCAATGGTAGTTGCAAACGGCAGTTAAGTTGAGACTGCTTGTACGTGATTGCGCAGTATGAGGTGTATTGTACGTTATAATTGTTATGTATTAATTATGCCCTAGCTGATAACGATATCCTTACAATTAATCATTAACTTATCAACCAATCATAACTGACTACATATCCAATATCAGAATATTCCTGAATTTGATCTGAATATAATAATGGTTTATTTTAGCTAGACGGATGCGATCCCCGGTCTTCTGTCTTCGTTTTCCAGACACCCAACAACAGGTCTGGAAAACGAAGACGGAAGACCGGGGACACGCGTAATGTCAATGGTAGTAAAATTTTAATGCCAGCTGAGCTGAGCGCGATATATTGCTCAATCAATTATCATTCACATCACGATATCCATACAATATTAATCATTAACTTATCAACCAATCATAACTGATCACATATCCAATATCAGAATATTCCTGAATTTGATCTGAATATAATAATGGTTTATTTTAGCTAGACGGATGCGGTCCCCGGTCTTCTGTCTTCGTTTTCCAGACACCCAACAACAGGTCTGGAAAACGAAAACGGAAGACCGGGGACACGCGTAATGTCAATGGTAGTTGCAAACGCCGGTGCAAACGGCAGTTTAGTTGAGACTGCTTGTACGTGATTGCGCAGTATGAGGTGTATTGTACGTTATAATTGTTATGTATTAATTATGCCCTAGCTGATAACGATATCCTTACAATTAATCATTAACTTATCAACCAATCATAACTGACTACATATCCAATATCAGAATATTCCTGAATTTGATCTGAATATAATAATGGTTTATTTTAGCTAGACGGATGCGATCCCCGGTCTTCTGTCTTCGTTTTCCAGACACCCAACAACAGGTTTGGAAAACGAAGATCGAAGACCGGGGACATGTGTTATGTCAATGGTAGTAAAATTTTAATGCCAGCTGAGCTGAGCGCGATTATTGCTCAATCAATTATCATTCACATCACGATATCCATACAATATTAATCATTAACTTATCAACCAATCATAACTGATCACATATCCAATATCAGAATATTCCTGAATTTGATCTGAATATAATAATGGTTTATTTTAGCTAGACGGATGCGATCCCCGGTCTTCTGTCTTCGTTTTCCAGACACCCAACAACAGGTCTGGAAAACGAAGATCGAAGACCGGGGACATGCGTTATGTCAATGGGAGAACATTGTGTAGGGGGCAAGGTCCAAAGTCCATTCTAACCTGCGCACGTGTTTTGTACACACTTTGCACTGCTTTGTACACACTTCGTGCGTGAACTACAAACGCTTTCACACGAGTGTGATACGTGTCCCCGGTCTTCGGTCTTCGGTCTTCGTTTTCCAGACACCCGTTTGTCTGGCTCTTAATCAAAGAATGTCCAGTCCTGCTCTGTAAGATAAAACCTACCGGAGAACTGAGACCATATTGCCTTGATCGCTTTCTTTTTCTTTTCTTCAAAATATCCATTGCGTAAAGCCTTAAACAACGGATTTTGTTTTCGTTCTAAGATAATGATAGACATGTCCGTACTAGTTTTTACTTTTGACGATAGTGTCTTTTTTGTTGGGGGGTTGTTTTGTTTTAGTTGACGATCAACTTCATTTCTCTGTTAATTTTGTCGCTGTTGTTGCTATTATTTTCAGTTGTACTACTGATTCGAAAAAGAAGTACTTCTTGTAGTAGGAGTAGTAATAGTAGTAGTAGTAGTAGTAGTAGTAGTAGTAGTAGTAGTAGTAGTAGTAGTAGTAGTAATAGTAGCAGCAGCAACAACAGTTGTTGTATTGGTACTTATGCTTCATATTTCGTAATGGCAAAATAGGAAATTTTAATAATTCGGTGTTCAATCACATCTAACTGAACTTTAGATCATGATAATTCAGAATTAAATTGCGCGTGAAACATCTCGTACTCGGTAGCCATTCGTGCAAATCGGTATATCACGAAGTTCAAAGCCAACGACCGTATATCTTGTCCTCCTCATTGCGCACCAAGATCCAATCAGGGGCCTGTTGCAGAAAGAGTTGCAATCAATCGCAACTCTAAAAATCAGCGTAACTTGATTTTCAACCAATCAACAGCGCGCATTCTAGACTTGCGATTGATTTTTTGGCTTGCGTTTAAACGCAACTCTTTCTGCAACGGGCCCCAGAACTCGTAATAAAGGTCCGCAGCATGATCAAATCAGGTCACAACACCAAACAGGATCGGCTGCAGAAATCACTTTAATCCTAAGCATTGGCTACTTGGATTCCCTGTCATAGAACCGCCTTGCATCCACTAGAAACTAGGTTGAAATTAGTCGTGACCATATACCCCCAACTGTTAGGCCTATTTCGACAAATTATGTTTCATTCAGTAATTCTATTGCAGTTTTACTGAGAGGAATATCGCCAATAAGGAAGCAATAAAAATCCAATCCATTCATCTAGTGTAATGACAATTTCCACCGAAGCTATTTTTGTTGGCTGTTGATATATGAAGTTGTTGACATGCAGAATAAAGCCGCAAAGCTTATAGGACGAAAGAAATAAGACAGGAATATAACGGCAAGACCTTTTTAATTAATACAATAAAACATTTAGGCCTAGACAGAGAGAAATGGCCAGGGGCATTAATAGTGATGACAATTATTCTTGTTATTATTGTTGCCGTTATTATCATTACTATTACTATTTGTCATAAATTTAGTTGTATGAAATCTCTATTACCATTAGAAGCTTTGTATAAAGTAAGTAATACATGTTGTAATTTTTACTTCGTATTCTTCTTATACACAATAGCTGTCCAGTGGAGGAAGAGGACTCCAGGGGGGCGTTTCATCAATATTTTCGTCCGACAAGTTGTCAGATCTGACAACTTTCATGGATTCTGATTGGTTGAGAAGTACTGTTACTATAGTAACTGTCGGATAAAACAGGACTTGTCGGATAAAGCGTCCGACAAGTCCTTTCATGGAACGGACTCCAGATCTTCGGTAGTGCACAGCTCTGGTAGAAGGGGGCAGACCAGAAGGTGTTGCATCGGCTGATCCTCGATCCCCATAATCGCAAGCACTGTCCCCATCTTTGTTGCAGCCCCCATTTTTGCATACTATTACACATGTATGTATACCACTAAAAGTGTTTGATATCATTGTTCCAGCTACCCGTAGCTGATTCAATCAGTGCTGCACTAACATATTTTTTTATTATTGTCCACTTCTTGGGATTTTTTTCAGCAAGTGCATCACGTTTATTAATTTGGAGATAGACAGTTTTAAAAAGATACCACATTTTCAAACACGTCACTGTAGCAACAAGCGATTTTTGTAAAAGTTCTTAAACTTTTTACCAATTACTCAAACTTATTTAAACAACAGCTGTTGAGTGACCGGTTTTAATAAACAACACGTTTAGATTTTAAGCAGCTTTTTACAGTGTACATAAGTTTTTTTTTTCATGTTCATGAAGCAGATTCATTATCACAAACTACCAATAGTACTGCAAGTGTTTAAGTGCCATCTCTTTTCTCTAATGTCCAATAAAATAGTCATGAATTTCAAATAAGATACTGAAGCATGTCTGTGAAAATATACAAAAGCGTTGAATTTTTCAATATCGGTTGAAGTCAACAACTCTCCTTATAATGTTCAAGGTGCCAAAATGAAACAAAAAAAGCACCCTGGTTTTGTCCACCATTATTGTTGTCCACTATTACCACTTCCGTATATTACACGCCACAGTTCGCTGGTTCTTTCCTGCAATGCTCATCGGATGATTTTTCATCTTTGATTACCCTGCCTCCGGCCCCAGCGAAAGTTGATTCCCGAATAACCTACAACGGAAAATAAAACGCAGTGATGAGTTATGCTAGCTCACTAGTTCTGGTGCACATTTCATATCAGGTCCATTCAGGGGGTTGGTAATGTACGCTTAAAAGGAGCGCAACTACCCCATTACAATAATTAAAATAAGACACTTTGTACATCGATGTTCTAATCCACGCGACACAATCCAATTCGAAAATCAGTGTGGGAAGCAGAATTCTAAAGTAAATTGATTTGAATCATCATTAAGCCCCTATGTATTTCATTAATTGTTACCCGCCCCCTTTTCCGACAACCTTGGTTTTGAGATTTGCTTCGGGATTGCCATTTCTTGATAATCATTATAGAATATACATGATGAAAGAAAGGTTTGGATTGGATGTCGATGTTTTGGTTTGGTGACTTCTTCTTACTTCCTTTTCTTTCTTCCGTTCGGTTTTCTTTCGTGTCAAAGAAATAACTGATCCATGTGTGCCCAAATGAATCTTTAAAGATACTTTGAAAACAACCCTAGTCATTTAAGACCTGCATTGAAGCTCCACACCACTTTAAGGGCAATCAGGCGCCCGTCGAACAGACAATATGGGTGTGTGTTAACATTTCAATGCTAATGGTTAAGCAGTAATATCTGAACCTCTTTTAACTGAAATGAAAATATTTTCATTACTTACGACACTAGAATTACATAAACAATTTAATTATCATTGCATGTGGTGTATTTTGATGTTCTGATTGATAATTTCATTTAATGTACTTTATGAAAATTAAAAAATCCTTTTACCGCAGTTTTTGTCAATTCACCATGATTGTCACAGTGAGTTAAAAAAACATCTAACAAAAATTACTGTTTTGTCAAAATCACCTCAATCTTTGTACTATAGAAATCCGGCGAAATAATGTAAGTAATATATTTAAGCAGGCTTTTTGATTATTGTATAATGTAGTCAATTGTGTCTGTATTGTAATACTGATTGATATCTAGATGAATTAACGTTACTTCCCTACATGGCACCTATGTACCATCATCTTTTTTTCCCCATGTATTCACTTGTGATTATTTTGCATGTTCTGTTTGTTTTTTTCCTTGTGTAATTTGCTTGTCTGTTATATTGTAAATATTTGTTTACAGGGCCCCCTGGAAAACAGTACAAGACTACTGATTGGGTTACCCTGTATAAATAAAACGAAATAAATAAATGTCTCAAAAAAGTAAATCCTTTTTTTAAAGTAATTTGTTAGATATAAGAATGGTAAGAGCAATTGCATTCATTTGATTTAGTTATTTCCCCTTTAATGATATTCATAGCATAGAATGATTAAGAATGTTCCAGAAGGCTCTATAGTACAAATTTGTTAGACATGATTAATCTTTGAATAATCTTTGTTATTTCTGGAATTTACAAACAATAGAGAATGTAGACAAAAGACTTCTAGTGGTAATGGAAATTAACAATAGGATTAGCTAGTTGTTTACAATTGTTAATTTCACCGAGGTCATTCCAGAGTCTTCAAGAATTCGATTGCTCCAGAAAGAAGAATGTTCTTGAGAAGCTTCCAGAATAGTGAATACTAGAAGCCTCCAGAATAGTGAATAGTTTGTATATAAGCTGGCATTTTTTTCAAGGAGATCATCATTACATCATATCAGATCAGAACTCAGAGTTTCACGCCAGACTTTATGTCAACGCATACTTTATTTCCACCTGGAATATTTATCTTCTGTGGAATTATTTACCCGCCATCATTGAACTGTTTGCAGTTATTTTGAGAGAGGAATTCTCAGTTCTCATCGAGATCATCAACATGTTTAATGAACGCTTTTCAACCCATGCATGGATTGCTGAAATTGACTGTTCACGGACATTTCAGCTCGTTACAGTGACTCTGGTTATTCATCGTGCTTCAACATCAGTTTTATCATCGCCATCATTGTGAAATTTAATTTACGGAATCTTCGCCAAACAACTTGGATTTAAATTTGGATTATAACCAGCACTTCAAGAGATGTAAAACAATTATTATTTTTTTATTTGTTTAATGTATAATCAATTTCCTGTAATAAAAGAAAGGGAAATCAAATTCAAAACTTAATATTTATTGTTATTTGCTGCAGTATCGTAACAAATTTAAAACAAATTACCTACCCTTTCGTTTTCATGCATTTACAGTAAATCGAATTTTATAATATTAATGACATTATAACTATTTTTCAATATCTAGTTATCAAATATATTCATGTATAGGTTATTCATAAAATTTAATGACATTCAAGGATTGGTATCATTGTTTTGCTGGTATTAACTCCCGAGTATCCCATAAAAGCTTGCGTATGACTTTATCTTTTTTTAATTTCTTACATTTTTGATGGAATAAATGGAGCAATTCGTTAATTGGAATTATTTTTCTTGCATTTTTCGATGTCTTGGTCATTCAAGATCTAATGGTATCTGGCAAAATTTAATTTGTTTCTTGGGAAAACATATTTTAGCATTTGTGATTCAGGCCGTCGTCAACATCAAGCAGGTCGCTCATGACGACGGTCTCCTGCGTTCTGAAATTTAGTTAAATAATATTTTTCATATACTTTTTTTTATATTCAGAAAGAGACTGTAAATGATACGTGTGTCTAAAATGTATGTAAAATCTATGTAATAATTGATTATGTTGAACATGTGGAACGCAGAAAAAAATTTCAAGCAAACAAAGCAAACAAGAAAATCGTAATCCTGTATATGCTTCGATTCCTTCAAATACATGCCTCTCTTTTTCTCTTCCAGTTCTTTCCCCAACTCTCCATCCCTTGTTTTATATATATATATACCCCCCTCTCTCTCTCTCTGGGCGTTATGGCGTGCGCCTGTAATCCAAGCTGTGGGGAAGTTACAAATTGATGCAGATGTTCGAGGTTCGAGGAACTTCGAGCCCTGGTCACGTCTTTCGGATGGTGACGTTAAAGGTCGGTCCCAGACGTAAATAATCATATCTGATTGATACACGTCTGACAAAACTCAAATACACACACACTCTCTTTCTATATTATGTCTGTCTGTCTCTCCCATCTTCTCTCCTTCCCCCGCCATCCATAATCCCCCTCACTATCAAAATGGGAGAAAATCTCTTATTCAAGCGCTATTTCCATCCATCTACTTCTCTGTCTCTCTCTCTCTCTTTCTTCTCTCTTCATTCTTTATTTTGTTCTTCCTTTTAGATATCATCCCCTCCCCCTTGGCCTGTCCTTATTCCTCTCTTTTATTTAACACCTTGTCTGTATCTTAATAAGGGCCGGATCCGAGAGATGTGCATTAATACACATGGATGAGATTGACCCCTTCATCTCAGGAGAAATCTGAATTCAGACCACGGATGGTGACTTCTTCTCTGCTTCCAGTGCCACCACCCCTGTCTCGGTTCCTCAGCTCCGGGGGATGCTGGGCCAGGGCGTGTGGCTCCATCATGCGATCCGAGAGGCGGGAAATCCTTTGATCTCTCTCCAGGTCGCCCTGGAATGCCCTTTTTCTCCTGGAAATCCACCAGGCATGAAGCAATTCTTCTTCATTCCCCTTTGACTCTACGACAGGTACGTATCCTCCAACCATATTCCTCACATCGGTTCTTTAATTACAAACTGAATAATGGATATACACCTGTGTGTGTCTGATGATAGAAGCCGGGGATAATTATTTCTTGCACAGTAGAGCTGATGGAATGGGGATAAAGGACTGATATTATCTTAGGTGCGGTCGTAACGCGGCCCATTAGACATGATTAAAACTCATTGGGACACGTTGTATCCACTCGAAGCTACGACATGTTTGGTTTAATGCCCCTTCACGAACTTATAATGTAGGCTTATATGATTTATATACGGATATGACTTCAAATGTGGGGGAAAATAAATGACAAAGGTCGTTCACTTACGGAATGAGCTTTCTCTCCATAAAGGACTAGTGTTAAAAGGGGGCATCGGTCTGATATAGTTTGTGCATCGTCCCTGGAGCAAATTAACCAGAAACTCGAACCCTCGAAAAATGGTTTGGATATACATTGCAGAAAAACGTAAAACAAAATCGATATAAAAAAAACATTAGAAGTATCTGAGCCGACTGAGCGAAGAAAGAACTGAGAAGCAGGCCATTGAAATATGCTTTCTTTCTACTTTTGCTACCTTTTGTCGTTCATATTTAGAGAAATTACGAAATATATTTCAGTCATGGTTTAAATATGGGGCCGCACTACAGAGTGCATAGTAACAACTCCCATCCCACCCCCCTCCTACACACACCGACGTACACAGTCACACTCTGATTTTCAAAGTTCTGAACAAACATTTTAGAAAAATATGGAAAAGGGGGAAAGCAAACATAAAGGAGAATAAAGCAAAGATTATATGGACCGGAGTCACTTCGTCATATGCACTGCAAAGTATACCCTATTCATATTATTTTCATCTTGAAAAAATAAATCGAGAGTCGCCTTCATTTAATCTCGATGTCTCAAATCTTTTAATTTTCTTTTCTATCAATTTTCTCTTTTTTGTTTGTGCCATGTATTAATGGGTCAATGTCAAGTGCACGGACATCACGGTTCAAGGTTGAATACGAATTTTAAACGTCGCCTTTATTGCCGAACGTGATTTGATGATACCTGATGAAGTGAGTACGTGAGGAGTTCTTAAACAGACGATTAGGCAGGTCATGATCCGTGACGCATCGGATAGGTTTTACGCGCATGATTGTAAAACCACTCGATGGAACGAAGGACGCCACCTCGTTTTATCTAATAGAAATTAGAATGACCTACATTATGAAACAGGTCATTGACAGGAAGGATCAGGTAGCGAATACAACGCCATAATTGGTAAAAGATAGTCAGATTGGAGTCATCTGTCAAGATTGAATGACGCCGTCACGCCGCTACTTATAGTTTACTCTATACTGTACTGTTATAGACACTGAATAGGTGATTTCTCCCCCCCTCCTCCTTATATAAAAAAAATGTATGAGGGAGTTTCGTCTCGATGATCCTTGAACTTACTAGAACTAAAATATAAATAATAATAAGTGTTAATACTACTTTGATTATTATAATGTTGCCTTCTTAAATCAAGAGAATTGAAGGCAAAAAATCTGGGCAAACTCTCTTTGAAAGGTGACTAGAGAGCGAGCGAGCGAAAGTAAATATAAATATAATTGCGCGATATAAAATATTGACATAATGTTCCAAAAATAAAACCACATTTTCTTTTCTTCCTTTTCCACATATTTTTTTCTGTCTCTCCATCTCACCCCCTCCCCACTCTTTTTTTTATGGTGGGATTTTTGATAACCCTAATTTTTCAACCAAGACACAGATTACATCACCCTTATGTAAATGACTTTCCCCTCCCCTATAACGAAATACTGGCGGAACCCATGCCATTTTCTCTGACAGGAATAAAGAAAAATGTTTCTTTAACCTACACAGTTGTAACGCCACTGCCCTGGTACAAGAGCAAGAGAAGGGAAAAGGGAAATCGACCCTTGATTTAGAGACAGAGATTCATTGAATGTCGGTAATAAACTAAAGCCAGACATTTGATGATAACATAAATGTCACTTTGATTAAGATGCCTGCATGTACCAGAGAGACGATAATAACGTAAATTAGCTGCCAGACCCTGTACGGTATGAACTGTAATTTGTGTGTTTGTGTGTATCAGTGGGAAAGTTCAGTGTCTCATTGATAGAACGATAATGATTTTCGACAAACATTTCAAATCATTATTTTTTTCTCTCGTTATCGTTATCACGTTTATTTGTCTTTTTTGTATAATTATTTTCGTGAATCGTGCAATATTTTTGATTTTGTCATATTGTATTGTATTCTTAATTATTTTTATCTGTGTTGTCCCATAGTTGTTATTTTCAATCAACATTTGAATTTGACAAATCGCGCCCACGAGAAGAGGTCAGTATCTTTTACCATTTTTTATGATCCCCACGATAATACGAAAATTGAATACGTAGAAATAAACATTGTAAAGAGTGATTTTATGCTGCATAAATTCGACTTACAAAATACTCGAAAATGGGAAAGGAAATTATTTATACGGGGGAAAACACTTTTACTTTAAGTGAGGAATGATTGTTGCAATTTGTGGACCAATAAGCATCTTCATTTCTCGAATTTACACTAATGATTTTCAGAATATGAATGTGCATTTCAATTTGTTTCTCATCAATCTTCATATTTGATTTCATTTGGTCCGCGAAATGTGAAGGTCAATTTCTGGCGGATTTTGATTTTTGCTCTTGGCATCCAGTGCGTCCCCCCCCCCTCACCGCCCCTCTCTCTCTTTGTCTCTCTTCCCATCTCCACTCCCCATCCCCTCTAATTCTCTATTCCTCTCTTTATCTATTTCTCTCTTTTCGTATCATTCTCTTTCTCTGTCTCGCCCTTCAGCATTCTCTTCTTTGTTTTTCGTGTAATATTGTCTCTTGTATTTGCTCCTTTCAAACTTAATGATATAGCCTGTGTCAAAGTATCTTTATGTAGGACCCCCAAAGAAATTGTTACTAACGAGTTCGATTGTATGTATTTCAAGTTCCATACTAAACAAGATCAACTTTTCTTGCGCGCAAATAGACATGCAATCTGCTATGATGTGATATGAGCCATAAACGTACTAAATATTGGTAATCTGATTAAATCAAAAACTTGATTTGAATAAAAAGAGAAAAAATTCAACAAGCACAACACTGAAAATTTCATCAAAATCGGATGTAAAATAAGAAAGTTATGACATTTCAAAGTTTCGCTTCATTTCACAAAAACAGTTATATGAACGAGCCAGCTACATCCAAATGAGAGAGTCGATGATGTCATTCACTCACTATTTCTTTTGTTTTTTATTGTTTGAAATATGAAATATTTTGATTTTCTCGTCATTGTCATGTGAAATGAAGTTTCATTCCTCCCTGAACACGTGGAATTTCATCATTTTTAACATTTTGTGCTTCAGGCAAGGAGGTCCTTATTGTCAAATTCGTAAAAATTGAAATATTGTATAATTCAAACAAAAAAACACAAAAGAAATAGTGAGTGAGTGACATCATCGACTCTCTCATTTGGATGTAACTGGCTCGTTCATATAACTATTTTGTTAAAAACAAGCGAAACTTTAAAATGTCATAACTTTCTTATTTTACATCCGATTTTGATGAAATCTTCAGCATTGTGCTTGTCTGATTTTTTCTTTTGATTCAAATCAACATTTTTCTGAGGTGGACTTGACCTTTAATAATAATCATAATTACCTCTCATAAAACGCTTTTTCAAAAGTTACAAAGAGATATATTAAATTACAAAACCAAATACAGTAGGCAAAAAATAAATAAAAGTATGCGAGATGAAAGAACGGTTCTAGGACAATTACGCCCCGGACAACTACCCCCGGACAACTACCCCCCACACAATTACCCGGGACAACTACCCCCGGACAATTACCCCGGGACAACTACCCCGGACAATTACCCCCGGACAATTACCCACCCGGACAACCCCCCCCCCCAGACAACTACCCCCCGGACAATTACACCAGAAGATCCGCCTTCTTTCCAGCATCAATGTTAGAATTGAGCACAGGTTTTCGAAATATTTCATATTTTATCTTACGTTAATAACTTTTTCTTTCTCTTTTATATTGCTCTTTCTCCTGTTCTCTCACTTTCTTCTTTTTTCCCTTTTGTTTGTTTAGCGGCGCCTTCTGCATCGTGAAAAATGGGGGAGGGGGCTTCTACCCGAAACCTCCCGTTTGGCTATGCATATATACATCAGCAAATGTGTAAAGTGGCCCTCATACAAGTTTTCATAGAAATATTCAACACGATTAGTCATAATAATCACAAATGCTGAATATCTCTGATTCCAACTGATCTGATTTGTAAAAATATTTATTTTGGATTTAATTTCAGGAAAGAAATCAGGCAAATATATTAAACGTAAAAAGACACCTTCATAGGTAGAAATATTTAAAGTCGATGACGCAACTATCAACACTATAACACTGTCAAGTAGGACCTATAAACCTGTTATTTTAAAACAATTCAACTAACAAGAGAATTATGAAACAATTGGTGCACATTCCAGATTAAGATGTGGCTTTATAACTTATTACAGTAAGCTAAAAAAAAACTTTGTGCAAAGATTACCCCCCGGACAACTACCCCGGACAATTACCCCCCCCGGACAACTACATGTACCCCTCGGACAACTACCCCCCGGACAATTACCTCCAGGACAATAACCCCCTAGACAAAGGGAGTGCACAGAGTCATAGATCCAGGGGGCTGAGGGGCTCACCCCCCCCCCTCCCATTGGCGGAGGAAAAAATGAAAAAAGAAGGGAAAGAAAGAAAAAAAGAAAAAGAAGGGGAAAGAAAGGAGGGAAAAGAAGAGGTAAAATAAGATGAGGGAGACGAGTGGAAAAAAAGGTCAGGGAAAGACTTGGAAAATGATTAAAAAATATATTTCGTACTCGCTTCGCGCTTACATAGCCTGTTTGATACATATCTTGCTAAATAGGCTGATATGTAGCTTAAAATATCAAGATTTGAAGTCGATATACAAAGCATATATCAGCTCGGACATTATTCATTACTTTTTTTTACAATTTGATTTTTTAAGTGATCTGTTTAATGTCAAGATTGTTTTATGGTGTGAATATAACTTGCAGCTTGCATGCGCTATGCGCTCGCATAATTTGATTTGCCAAATTATATAACAAACTACTTAAAACCCCCCTTTTATGACAGTTTACCAAAAATTTCGTCTCACGATTTGCGCTCGCATTTTTGTTAAAAATATATCAACTCACAAATCCTATTCATGATTACAAAAGTGCTTAAAATATCCAGTTTTCAGGCCTCAGTGTCAACACATTTCACTCACTCATTAGGCTTATTACATTAATAAATATGATAATAAAAATTTCATGAATTCTTAATGACTAAATTGTTCCTTTTCAGAAAAGAATATCGACAATATCACAGTTTCATATGTTTCATATCGCGCTTAGGAAGAGGAATAAGAAAGTTGTCACCAGTTTCATATGATGACAAAATGTCCTTAGACCTAGAATGTCCAGGTCCTAGGTCAAAATACTAATGAAGATATCAGCTTGCGCTTCACACTCGCATCATTTATTAAGTGCTTTCCACATCCACTTCACCATTTTCATACCGGAATATCAAGTATTTTCCGCTCGCGCTTCGCGCTCGCATTATTGATTTTCGTGATAAATATATCAGAATGCCCAGATTCTAAAACACGCGCACAATATTGAGATATGCAGCTTCATCTTTATTCAAAACGTGCTAAAAGTGTCTAGATTCAGATCAGATCGCTCTTTGCGCTCGCATAATTAATGTAGGAAAACAAAAAATTACCCATCCTTTTTCATGATTTACAAAACATGATTAGAGTGTCCCATTTTTAGGTCTGAAATCTCAATTTTTTTTCTGCTCGCGCTTCGCGTTCGCATCAATTGTTTGGTTTTATACCTATACTGTTAATGATTACAAAAAGTGCTAAAAAATGCCCTTTTTAGATCAGAATTTCACCAGAAATTCAGCTCTTGCTTCGCGCTCACATTAGTTCATAGTTTAAATATGTATCGTTTTAATGGCTAAATGAAAGACCTTCTTAATAATAATGATAAAAATAATAATAATCAAATCTTAGATTAATTATGATAATGAATCAAATAGTAAATGGTTGTAAAATGATTGTATTACAATGATGACTGATTTGGCAATAACGTATGTATGTATTTACCCCAGGCATGTGATTTTTTTTCTCCACATTTGTGTTTCTAATTCCCGTTTCTCATTATGTTGTAATTTTCATGTATATTTTTGTATTTGTCTGAAAATCTGTAATTCGGCCTTTGGGCCGCGAATGATTTTTTGTTCAAATAAACCATTTCTATTCTATTCTAATATGGGTCTTTTAAGGACAATATATTTGATGTTCCCCGAAAGAAGAGCCAGTCAATATTTTATTATCATCCAAATCAGATATCTGAAGCAAAAATCATTATAATGGTGATATTTCTATTCAAAATAGTTCTATTGTGTCATGTTAATATAAGAGTCTAGGCTCTGCACTTTACCAATATGACGTACTTGCAAGCGCTCTGATCCAGTGATGTCTTTATTATGACGTATATTGTTGGTGCGCAGATCCTTATGAAGCGTATCTCTTTATATTCATCCTCAAATGCCCGGATGTGAGACTAGGGAAAATACAAAGGTGTATTTTGCGTCGTCTCTGCATGCAAAGTAAATATGCGCATTGAGATCGAGGAAAATACAAATAATATACCTATCCCTTCCCGATATTTATGAATCTAGGGCAATACGGTTTTGTAAATGACCAGCTCAGATGTCTGATACGGGTAATAATTATATATTGACTGGCCTTGAGGGAGTTACCAAATATATTTCCCAAACTAGTCTCATATGGGTCTAGTGAGGGAAATATTTTTGGTATCTCCCGAAAGTAACGCCAGTCAATATTATTATTATTACCTTTTCAACTCTTTCTGGTACATTAAATTAACATATTGATAGATTACATAACTAAATTGTTGGACTTACCTTGGTCAAGCCCTTAGTGTCAATTCTGCACTTTACCATTATGACGTACTTACAAGCGCTCGGATCCAGCGTTGTCTTTATTATGACGTATATTGTTGGTGCGCGGATCCTTATGAAGCGTATCTCTTTATACGCATCCACAAATGCGCTGGGGATTGATGAGCTCGGAATACGGATATTATGGACCGCTAATTATTGTACGTAGGTGGAGTAGGAAAATTACTCTTTTCGGGGAGGAGGGGTGTTCGAATATTATGGTCACTCGTCATTAATCTGATCGCTGACCGAGCCATTGTGACGTAGTTTATGTTGAGTTAATCAGTTAGACAGACAAAATACGCGTTTATATCATGTCTCCAAAATGCCTCATTCAGGTAATAATTATATAATATTGACTAGCCTTGAGGGGAACATCAAATATCTTGCCAGCAAATGAATCATATTGGCCCGAGTCTTTAGACGAGGGCAATATGGGTCATTTAAGGGCAATATATTTGATGTTCCCCGAAAGAAGAGCTAGTCAATATTTTTATTATCATCCAAATCAGATATCTAGAGCAAAAATCATGATAATGGGGATATTTCTTTTAAAAATAGAGTTCTATTGTGTCATGTTAATATCGGTCTAGGCTCTGCACTTTACCATTATGACGTACTTGCAAGCGCTCGGATCCAGCGTTGTCTTTATTATGACGTATATTGTTGGTGCGCGGATCCTGAAGCGTATCTCTTTATTATAAGCATATTAAAATGCCCGGATGTAAGACCACGGAAAATACAAAGGTATATTTTGTGTCGTCTCTACATGCAAAGCAAATATGCGCATTGAGACCGAGGAAAATACAAACAATATACCTACCCTTCCCGATATTCAGAAAATGTAGGGCAATACAGTTTTGTAAATGACCAGCTCAGACAGGCGCGCCGGAACACTTTCAGTTTTGGGGGGGGGAGCAAAATCCCGAAGGGGGCACAATATTTTTGACAGCGTGAGATACCGAAGCGATCGAGGGGGAGAGGGCGTGGGACCCCCCCCCCCCCGTACGATAAGGACTTTGTGTAAAAATGGAGTTTAAAAGTTGCGTTTCTAAGAGAATTCAAAAATAAATTTCTTGAGAATTAAACATAGAATTCACTACGAAAGACTATACTCAGAGTTTATGAGAACCTATAAAATCTACGCGCAAAACGATCGCTTAATTCGGAATGTGGTTTTCGTGTCTGATCAATTAAATTACGTAATACGCTTATATTGACTCAAAATACCAGAAATTACATTTTTCATGCAATATCCTTTCAGAAATATTTATTTATGTACATTTACATACACGGACGACGCGAGAGAGCACAATTATCATAAGTTTCAAGGAGTGTATTAAGCAGAAGAAGCGTAACAACAGAAACAAAATACATTCTAATGAATGTCTTTTTAAATTCAAAATGTCATACTGTTCTGACGTGGCAGACGACGATAAGCACTTAAATCCCCATTCTATTTAAATCATTTCTGACCTCAGCATTGGAGAGAGTCCCTGATTATCCATGCATAGACAAAACGTTTCATATTTTGTAACTGGAGGAAAAAGAAATATGACCTGCTTAATTATTGTCTAACAATTTAAAACTTTTCTGAAAATTGAAAACATTACTCGATTTATGTGTTTCCTTTGGCATGTTTTGTATGGCTGGGAAGCACTTTTGGATGACCCCCTTCAAAATCTTTTTTTTTCTTTACATATTTTCTGGGGAAAATGTGACCATAACTAGGACATGATGAATATCAAATTCCAGGAAATATTCATTTGTAAATAATCATGAACTAACAAACTACGGCAGTTCATAATGTACATTATGTAACATTATTTAGAAGAAAACAATTACATTCCAACAGCGGATGTGGTTGACGGTACACCATATGGAGTTTTCGAAAAAAAAGTGGATAGAGGAAGAAGTGAAATTGATAGGAGGAAGTAGACAGTTGATAGTCGAGTAATTTTTTGTTCAAACGAGCGTAGTCCTGATAAAGACAGTAAACCAGAAAAGGTTGAAGAAGAGGCTTGATTAGTTGATAGAGGTACTCCTGCTCTGCACTCCATTCGCCGACTCAAGCTAGCATCTTCTCATTTATCCAATAAGCAACTACTCAATCCTCTTTAAACTATTCGGTTTTACAGCTATTTCCAGATTCCATATGTTGCTCGAGTAACTAGCGTTCACGGGCGTTGGTGATATCGGGTCCGGGGAGCGTTTCATGACTTGTAGGACGTTTTATCCGACAAGTCATGTTTTATCCGACAGTTACTATGGTAACAATGCTTCTCAACCAATCAGAATACAGGAAACTTGTCAGATCTTACAACTTGTCGGACGAAAATATTGATGAAACACCACCCCGGTCTGAGCGTTTCTGGGCGACCGCGCGTTTGTTAGCCGACACAGCCAGCATGCAAATTTTTTAGTCTGAAATGTATTCATTAATAGGCCCCCATTCCACAGAACGGAGACCATTGAAAGACCACTGAAAGACTTAAAATTGGTGAGGTCTTACAGCGGTTTTCAAGATCAATGAAATTTGTCATCTCTGTGGAATGGCTCAGAAAGACCCCTCAAAGAACTCTGAAAGAATGATGGATATTTCTTGTCGTACTGGTCTTAGACTTGTCCTCTCGAGATCTTTCAATGGTCTTTCAGAGATCTTTTATGCAATAAGTGATCTTTCTGAATTCTTTCCATGGACTTTGCCTGGTCTTTCAATGGTCTTTCAATGATCCGCAAAAATCTTGAGAGACTGCCGAAAGATCAATGAAAGACTATGAAGACCTTTGAAAGTTCATCGAAAGACCGCTGAAAGATTGGTCAGGACTCGTGTAAGACCTCAAAGACCATTGTAGGTTCATTTAGAGACCTCTGAAAGATCAACCAAAATTCATGGTCTTTCAAAGGTCTTCCAGCGGTCTTGTTCTCTGTGGAATGGGGGTTTAAAAGGTTAAACGTTATCACACTGTAATAAGATGGAAAAGGGGCTTATCAAAGGTATGTTTCACAGAGGGACATGTTCGTCAAAAGACGCAAGGCTTACTAAGATGTGTAATTGCCCCGTCAGGGGCGAAATTTTTTCATTTTTGACAAAAGAAATGACAATTCTTAGGCAGAAAAGTGCCTTCATCGTTTACATTTGTCCTTAAATAATATAATTTTTCTACTTTTAGGGGGGCACATTGGGGGGGGGGGGGGGTGTTACACCCACAAATGTAATAATCGCCCACAAATGTAATAACGCCCACAAATGTAATAACACTTTACCCACAAATGTAATAACGCCCACAAATGTAATAACACTTTACCCACAAATGTAATAATTTCACCCACAAATGTAATAATGCACTTTACCCACAAATGTAATAATTTTTGATCGCCCACAAATGTAATAATGACTTTACCCACAAATGTAATAAATTTGAAGGGATTTTTGGCAAATCCGTTCTAAGCTAAAATCGTATAGTAATGCGTTCATTTAGCACAAACGTGCAAAGTCTCATTTCCCGACCCGGTTAATTAACAAATTATAATAAAAATCCGAAGTCTTTATTCCAGACCCGGTTGTTTCAAAAATAATAATATGAGCCCAAAGTCTTTATTCCAGACCCGGTTGTTTCAAAAATTATAATATAAATCCAAAGTCTTTATTCCAGACCCGGTTGTTTCGAAAATAATAATATGAGCCAAAAGTCTTTAGTCCAGACCTGGTTGTTTCAAAAATAATAATATGAGCCCAAAGTCTTTATTCCAGACCCGGTTGTTTCAAAAATTATAATATAAATCCAAAGTCTTTTTCCAGACCCTGTTGTTTCGAAAATAATAATATGAGCCCAAAGTCTTTATTCCAGACCCGGTTGTTTCAAAAATAATAATATGAGCCCAAAGTCTTTATTCCAGACCCGGTTGCTTAGAAAATAATAATATAAGTCCAAAGTCTTTATTCCAGACCCGGTTGTTTAGAAAATAATAATATAAGTCCAAAGTCTTTATTCCAGACCCTGTTGTTTCAAAAATTATAATATAAATCCAAAGTCTTTATTCCAGATCCGGTTGCTTAGAAAATAATAATATAAGTCCAAAGTCTTTATTCCAGACCCGGTTGTTTAGAAAATAATAATATAAGTCCAAAGTCTTTATTCCAGATCCGGTTGTTTAAAAAAATAATCATATGAGCCAAAAGTCTTTATTCCAGACCCGATTGTTTCAAAAATGATTATATAAGTCAAAAGTCTTTATCCCAGACCCGGTTGTTTAAAAAATAATAATGCAAGTCCAAAGTCTTTTTCCAGACCCTGTTGTTTCAAAAATCATGATATGAATCCACAATCTTTTTTCCAGACCCGGGTGTTTAAAAAAAAAATCATGATATAAATCCAAAGTCTTTTTTCCAGACCCGGTTATTTAACAAATTATAATTTTAGTCCCAAATGAGATACATTAATGATATTCCAGTGGAATGAAAATGAGAATCGAGCTTATTCTTTTCTCCAGACGCTAATGGTAAATTGAAAATCAAGCATAGTCTTTGCTCCAGACCCGGTAACTAAAAGCTGAAACTTTATAGTAATGTGTTTATATGGCACATAAATGCGAATTTTTTTTCCTGACCCGGTTAATTAAAAAATTATAATATAAGTCCAAAGTCTTTTTTCCAGACCCATTTATTTCAAAAATTATAATAATTATAAAAAAAACAAAGACCCACGATCCTATTTATGTTGAATAACATGGAAATGTAGCGTAGTCTTTCTGTCAGACCCAGTTATAAAAGTCATTAAAAACACAACAACAACAAAACAAAGACCCTGCAACCATTTAAGGTCAAGTCCACCTCAGAAAAATGTTGATTTGAATCAATAGAGGAAAATCAGACAAGCACAATGCTGAAATTTCATCAAAATCGGATGTAAAATAAGAAAGTTATGACATTTCAAAGTTTTGTTTATTTTTAACAAAATAGTTATATGAACGAGCCAGCTACATCCAAATGAGAGAGTCGATGATGTCACTCACTCACTCTTTCTTTTGGTTTTCATTGTTTGAATTATACATTATTTCAATTTTTACGAATTTGACGATTAGGACCTCCTTGCCTAAAGCACAAAATGTTAAAATAATAAATTTCCACGTGTTGCAGGGAGGAATGAAACTTCATTTCACATGACAATGACGAGAAAATAAAAATATTTCATATTTCATTTAAGAAAATACAAAAGAAATAGTGAGTGAGTGATGTCATCAGTTCCTCATTTGCATACCGACCGAGATGTGCATATAACTGTTTTGCGAAATGAAGCAAAAACATTAAAATGCCATAACTTTCTTATTTTACATCCGATTTTTATGAAATTTTCAGTGTTATGCTTGTTGATTTTTTTTCTTTTTATTCATATCAAGTTTTTGTTGGGGTGGACTTGTCCTTTAAAAAAAAATAATTTCTTGTATATTCCTTCCTTTTTTCTTTGAAAAAACCTAAATAACAAAACATTAAAATACATATGAAAAAACTGAGAAATAAGATATCAGTAAACAATAGGGGATTACTTCCCGAAAACGATAAAGTTGTTGATTGACGATCTATGATATATTATATAAAAGAAAAACATTCTAACAAGAGGGGATAACCATTCCATTCCATGTTTTTATTTGGCAATAAGTCATGATTGACTATTTTTGCCACCCACTGTATGAGAAGTAGGGTAACAATTTTATTTAGTATTATTTTTATTACTTCTTTTTGTCTCACCTGCATAGCAGAGTGAGACTATAGGCGCTGCTTTTCCGACGGCGACGGCGGCGGCGGCGTCAACATCAAATCTTAACCTAAGGTTAAGTTTTTGAAATGACATCATAACTTAGAAAGTATATAGACCTAGTTCATGAAACTTGGCCATGAGGTTAATCAAGTATTACTTAACATCCTGTTAGAGTTTCACGTCACATGACCAAGGTCAAAGGTCATTTAGGGTCAATGAACTTAGACCATGTTGGGGGAATCAACATCAAAATCTTAACCTGAGGTTAAGATTTTGAAATATCATCATAACTTAAGAAATATATAGACCTAGTTCATTAAACTTGGACATAAGGTTAATCATGTATTACCAAACATCCTGCATGAGTTTTATGTGACATGACCAAGGTCAAAGGTCATTTAGGGTCAATGAACTTTGGCCGATTTGGGGGTATCTGATGAATTACAATCAAAACTTAAAAAGGTTTTGGATCTGATTCATGAAACTTGGACATAATAGTAATCAAGTATCACTGAACATCCTGTGTGCATTTTAGGTCACATGGCCAAGGTCAAAGGTCAATGAACTTTGGCCATAATGGGGGTATCTGTTGAATTACCATCATAACTTTGCAAGTTTATTGATCTGACTTTTGAAACTTGGACATAAGAGTAATAAAGTATCACTGAATATCCTGTGCAAGTTTCAGGTCACATGATCAAGGTCAAAGGTCATGTGAGGTCAATGAAATTTGGCCACATTGGGGGTATTTGTTGAATTACCATCCTATCTCTGTAAGTGTATTGGTCTAGTTCATAAAACGTGGAAATAAGAGTAACCAAGTTTCACTGAACATCTTGTGCGAGTTATAGTAGTTTTCAAAGTCAGCACTGCTGCTATGTTGAATCGCGTGATGCAGGTGAGACGGTCAGAGGCATTCCACTTGTTTATTATTATTATTTCTTGTATATTCATTCCTTTTTTATGAAAAAAAAACAAAACCTTTAAATACATATAAAACAAAAAAACTGAGGAATAAGATATCAGCACACAATATGGGGATTACTTCCCGTAAACGATAAGGTTGTTGATCGACGATCTATGAGATATTATATAAAAGAAAATCATTCTAGCAAGAGGGGATAAAGTTTTAACAAGTTCTTCGGTACTTTAAATTTTCAGTGTACCAAGCACCATTTGTAATATATTCAGCATTTTTTTTATTAGTTACAATTCCAATAATCTCAGTGGCCTAAGATATATTTTCTGTGGTTATATTGACCCGTTAAGTAAAGAGAGAGAGAGAGAGAGGATTTATGTGATCAAGAAGTGATAAGATAGGAAAAAACTGATTTGAAATGACTGAGAGACAGGCAAAGAAAGAAGAGCCCCCTCCCACAACCGTACCAGAGTTACGGAGTTAGGCTGTCCCGTCGGTAGATTCAGGTCCATCAACATCTTGAGGTTTAATCTTTCCAGGGGGCAAACGTGTGTGGGTGTGTGTGTGTGTTTGAGTTTTGTCAGACGTGTCTCAATCAGATATGATTATTTACGTCTGGGACCGACCTTTAACGTCACCATCCGAAAGACGTGACAAGGGCTCGAACCTCGAACCTCTGCATCAATTTGTAACTTCCCCACATAGCTTTGATTACAGGCGTACGCCACAACGCCCAGTCTTTAAATATGGTGTAGTCTTTGCTCTAGACCCATGCAGTTATTTCAAATAGGAAATTATTAGAAACGATAAAAACAGACAAACAATATTAACAAAGACGCCACAATATCATTGATGTAGAATAACGATTTTGTTGTTGTTATTTTGGGTTTTTAAGGCGCGTACCATTCAGATCTGAATATTTACACCTTTTATTAATTTGACGTTTTTGTGGTATTCAATTCAATTCAATTTTATTCATTTCACTTCCATCAAAGAAAAACAAGTTGTATACCAACTTACGGTATGCCTTATCAAAGGGTTTTATAGTTTGGGAGATGCTGGTGTCTAAGTTTCTAGATTAATCTTTTGCTTAATTTGTATTTTAAGAGAACTGGATGTGGGGTAAAGACAACTCTCTAAACCCAAGCATTTTAACTGGGTTTAATTTTAAAGATTGGTCTTAGCTTTGCTTTTTCAATATTTGTTTATCTTATAAACAGCTGGGTCTAGACGAAGGTCTAAGCATAATGATAATGTTATTCAACAGGAATAAGAATATGACAAAGTCTTATGTTTTTAAGATTGTTTGAATTAATTTGTAAATGACTGGGTCTGGAATAGAGACAACGCTCTAAACATGTGCTTTTGTACTTGGTCTTAATTTGGAGGATTGTTGGTTCTTAGATTCGTTGTTGGGGGTTGGGTTTTATTGTTTTTTTATTCTTGAAATAATTGTGTCTGGAGGAAAGTCTACAATCGATCTCCATGTTATTCCACAGTAGTTAGATTATTGGGTATTTGTTTTAGACAATTTTATTTTTAAATAATAACCAAGTCTGGAAAATGGACGTTTTCTTTGCAAATGCATAATTACAATGTTTTGTAGGGGTCTTAGTATTATCATACAAAAGAATCTAGGTGTGGGGTACAGACATATTTTTTACTGGGTATAAATTTTAAAAATTGGTTTTAGATTTGATTTTGTTTTTTAATTAGTTTCTTAGATAACCTGGTCTGGAGGAAAGAGTACGTTTTACAACTCATGTTATTCCAAGAGAATATGATAGGGTCTTATGTAAGGAGATTTTTTTTCGTAATTTTTGTAATGATTAGGTCTGGATAAAGACAACATTCTAAACCTCTTTTTAAGAACATGTTCTTAGGTTCAAGGATTGCTTGGTATTAGATTTGGAGTTATTTATATTTTTACTCTTAGCCTTATTTTGAAAAACAAATGACTGGGTCTGGCTGAAAGACTACGCTATATGTCCATGTTATCCAGCATTAATAAGATTATGGGGTCTTTATACGGTTTTTGTTGTTGTTGTATTGTTATTTACAATTTTTGAATAACAAGGTTTGGAGAAAAGGCTAAGCTCGATTTTCTTTTTTTCCACTGGAATATCATTATGGTATCTTAGTTCGGACTTATATTATAATTTTTGAAATAACTGGGTCTGGAAAAAAGACTTTGGACTTACATTATAAGTTTTGAAACTACTGCGTCTGGAAAAAGACTGGACTTTTGTGCTATATGAAGGCATTACTATATAGGGTTTTAGTTTTTAGTTTTAAATAACCGGGTCTGGAGAAAAGACTATGCTTGATTCTCAATTTACTCATAGCGCGTATATTCACAATACGTTCAGTATAATTTAAAACAACAACAAAGACTTTGATTCCACCAGTTTTAATTAACTGGGTCTGGAGAGAAGGCTAGGCTCGATTCTCATTTTTATTCCACCGGAACATCATTATTGTATCTTAGTTTGGACTTATATCATAACATTTGAAACAATCGGGTCTGGAATAAAGACTTTGGACTTATATTATTATTTTTCAAACAACCAGGTCTGGAATAAAGACTTTGGATTTATATTATAATTTTTGAAACAACCGGGTCTGGTGAAAAGACTTTGGACTTATATTATCATTTTTGAAACAATCCGGTCTGGAATAAAGACTTTAGGCTCATATGATTATTTTTTAAACAACCGGGTCTGGAATAAAGACTTTGGGCTCATATTATTATTTTTGAAACAACCGGGTCTGGAATAAAGACTTTGGATTTATATTAAATTTTTGAAACAACCGGGTCTAAAATAAAGACTTTGGACTTATATTAATATTTTTTAAACAACCGGGTCTGGAATAAAGACTTTGGATTTATATTATAATTTTTGAAACAACCGGGTCTGGAGAAAAGACTTTGGACTTATATTATCATTTTTGAAACAATCGGGTCTGGAATAAAGACTTTGGATTTATGTTATAATTTTTTAAACAACCGGGTCTGGAATAAAGACTTTGGATTTATATTATAATTTTTGAAACAACCGGGTCTGGTGAAAAGACTTTGGACTTATATTATCATTTTTTAAACAATCGGGTCTGGAATAAAGACTTTAGGCTCATATGATTATTTTTTTAAACAATCGGGTCTGGAATAAAGACTTTAGGCTCATATGATTATTTTTTAAACAACCGGGTCTGGAATAAAGACTTTGGATTTATATTATAATTTTTGAAACAACCGGGTCTGGAATAAAGACTTTGGATTTATATTATAATTTGTTAATTAACCGGGTCAGAAAAGAGACTTTGCACTTTAGTGCTATATGAACGCATTACTATACGATTTTAGTTCAGAACGGATTTGCCAAAAATCCCTTCAAATTTATTACATTTGTGGGTAAAGTCATTATTACATTTGTGGGCGATCAAAAATTATTACATTTGTGGGTAAAGTGCATTATTACATTTGTGGTGAAATTATTACATTTGTGGGTAAAGTGTTATTACATTTGTGGGCGTTATTACATTTGTGGGTAAAGTGTTATTACATTTGTGGGCGTTATTACATTTGTGGGCGTTATTACATTTGTGGGTGCAACAGGGGGGGGGCAAAATCTCGTTTTGCCCCCCAAAAAATTTCTTTGGGGGGGGCAAGTGCCCCCCCCCCGCTTCCGGCGCCCTTGAGCTCAGATGTCTGATACGGGTGATAATGTTAATTATCTAAGGGGTGTATCTGTCCTTCACATTAAATACAAATCATTCTCCTTACCATATGCAGTGTATCTTTGCTTTTGGTATATTATGTCGCATACATTGGATATTCATTTGAATTGTCATCTTGTTTATGAATTTGCTTTGATATTATTGTTGAAAAGAAAATCCTTAACATTACTTGAAAATATGAAATTTCCAATATTCACTTTTTGACCTTTGAAATTTATGACATAAACTTTAGTCAAAATTTATACTCTTCCCTATAAAGCCTCTTTCTCTAACAACAAATTGATTTTAAAAAAATTGTAATTATTTGAACTTTTTAAACAAGTTTGTTATTATTTGTTAGAGAGCGAATTCACTATTCGGTGAGAAAGGGTATTTCCATTAAGCCTTTGACAAGTTTTTTTTTTCAAGTTTGTCCGTCATTTCCCTTCTATACATGCAGTGCTAGCGATCGATACTTTCGTATTTTATGACCGTTAAAGCCTTGTATCTCCAAATTGCACTCTTAAAAATGTTGGGCAACATGCTGTCCACACAACAATCGGTTAAAAGAAAATCAAACTCTGGGTAGTTTTCAACTTCAACCAATACGGTGTACTTGTCACCCAAAGCACACATTATTGGTTAAAACAGCCCAGAATTGGATAAAGCTTTAACCAATTGTCTTGTGGACAGTATGTTGCCCATCATTTTCTAGGAGTGTGCAAGATCTTGTTATTTCCTGTTTTCTACATCTTAATCCCCGCAAGGTTAGTAACCCTCTTATTGCATTATCATTAAAGTAGAGGAAAATAATAAAACGAACGGATTATCATTTATTATGCATGTGCAGATAATGAATTATGAAATTGATTTTTTTTTATAACTTGCTTTCCTTGATGACGTATATGAGACGTCTCCTTTAACGTAGGTCTCTTTATTAGTTATAAATTCGGATTAAATTCTATTTTTTCAATAGTTAATGCACATTCGCATTATATATTTAGTATATCTTGCCGTAGGAATTAATGTCGGCCGATCGCGCATGGTCGGCGAACGACGCGTTCCCAACCGAATTCTGGTGATATTTTTTTCAGACTAGTCTGGTATCATAGGACGTGTGTGCGTTAGGGTGGGTGAGTGCGTGTCCGTGTGGTGGAGCTTATGGCCCGAATTCACAAAGGTGGTTTTGAAAACCCACGGTTGAGTCCATGGTTTATGCAGATATCCTGTATAAATTACGCCTAATTTAGCGCGTATCGGGCGCGTGTATAAAAAATGTCCAATGCTGATGCGCGCTTTTGTCACAGTGCGCCAAATTGACGCCTGTTGCCGTAGTTATCTACGCTATTTTATTAACGAGTCCACTGTTTGAAGAGTGGACCCATGAATAACAAGTGGAATGCCTCTGGCCGTCTCACCTGCATCACGCGATTCAACATAGCAGCAGTGCTGACTTTGAAAACTACTATAACTCGCACAAGATGTTCAGTGACACTTGGTTACTCTATTTCCACGTTTCATGAACTAGACCAATACACTTTACCAGGGGCGTCGATCCATTTTTCAGATGGGGGGGGGGCAAAATCATGAATCAACGTTCTAAAGGCGCTCTATCACACAAAACGAAGAAACTCACCCACCCACACATAGGCCTATATATATATATATGACTCATGAGAAAGAGACACATATCTCACCCTCACCAACAATGCGAGCGCGAAGCGCGAGCTGAAATTTTTTAGTATGACATGAAAACAGGAAGTTTAGGTTTCTTTGTATTAACTCACTAGAGAACGAGCTGAAATTTCTTTATATTTTGACCTGAAAGCTTGATATTCTAAGCATTTTTGGTACCAATGATTGAGATGGTTATCTAGAAGAACAATAGTTGCGAGCGCAAAGCGCGAGCTGAAAATTTTGATATTTCGATCTGGAAAAAAAAGACAGATTATTGGACGCTTTTGATAAAGAACAAGATATATATCCAACAAAAGATTATTGCAAATCGAACCGGGAGTTCTTTTGATGTTTAGAACTGAAAACGGGACATTCTATTCACCTATTTAATCATGAAAAGTATGGGGTTTTGGTACAAAAATGATGCGAGTGCGAACTGAAAAGCTTTATATTCCAATCTGAAAAGCACACATTTTGAGCACGATTTTAAATCAAAATCGAGTTGGTATTTCAATCTCACTTGCTGATTTAAGTGTAGCATTACAATCATATTTTTTAGTTGCACATGCGGAATTATTGAGGATCGACGCCTCTGTGTATACAACCCGACTGGGAATATCTTTTTTCTTCCTAATGCATGATGATAAAATGCAGATTCTGACCAATTAAGACTAGCACAAATTACAAACTGTGTGGCTTCTCGTGCACCATCGGGCTAACCGTCATTCCTTAGACGATTTATCTTGCCAGCATTTTACTCCCGTTTATTTTTCCACCCTTTTGAATTAATTGATTTATTAAAATTAATTTGCCCACCACTGGTGGGATGAAACACCCTATCAACAAAAGTTGTTTTTCGTTGGGGTCCTTTTATGCCATGTGTTAAAAATATCATATAAATAAACATTTCATTCTTTTTCATCTTGAACCTCCACCCATCTGTTTAAAAGTCCTGGAAAACAATATACACAAATTGCGAGGGAAACAAACTGATTGATGGCATACTATAATCATCATGATCAATCTTTTCATTTTTTCATCATCATTATTATAATTTTTCTACCCTAAATTATTGGGGGGATGATAATACAGGCCATCCCCCCCACTTGAAATATTGGGGGGGATATATCCCCCCCATCCCCCCCGTGATCGACACCCATGCACTTTACAGAGATAGGATGGTAATTCAACAAATATCCCCAATGTGGCCAAATTCATTGACCTCACACGACCTTTGACCTTGATCATGTGACCTGAAACTTGCACAGGATATTCAGTGATGCTTGATTACTCTTATGTCCAAGTTCCAAAAGTCAGATCAATAAACTTTTAAAGTTATGATGGTAATTCAACAAATTCAAGTGGAATGCCTCTGGCCGTCTCACCTGCATCACGCGATTCAACATAGCAGCAGTGCTGACTTTGAAAACTACTATGACTCGCACAAGATGTTCAGTGATACTTGGTTACTCTATTTCCACGTTTCATGAACTAGACCAATACACTTTACAGAGATGGTAATTCAACAAATATCCCCAATTCGGCCAAAGTTCATTGACCCTAAATGACCTTTGACCTAAATCATGTGACGTGAAACTCATGTAGGATGTTTGGTGATACTTTATTACTATTATGTCCAAGTTTCATGAATCAGATAAAAAAACTTTTAAATTTTTTATTGTAATTCAACAGATACCCCCAATCGGCCAAAGTTCATTGACCCTAAATGACCTTTGACCTTGGTCATGTGACGTGAAACTCATGTAGGATGTTTGGTGATACTTGATTAAGCTTATGGCCAAGTTTAATGAACTAGGTTCATATATTTTCTAAGTTATGATGACATTTCAAAAACTTAACCTCAGGTTAAGATTTTGATGTCGATTCCCCCAACATGGTCTAAGTTCATTGACCCTAAATGACCTTTGACCGTGGTCATGTGACAGAAACTCTTATAGGATGTTCAGTAATACTTGATTAACCTTATGGCCAAGTTTCTTTCTGAGTTATGATGTCATTTCAAAAACTTAACCTCAGGTTAAGATTTGATGTTGACGCCGCCGCCGCCGTCGGAAAAGCTGCGCCTTTGTCTCACTCTGCTATGCAGGTGAGACAAAAACAGTGGCCTCATGAATAAAATAGCGTAGATAACCACGGTAACAGGCGTCAATTTGGCGCACTGTGACAAAAGCGCGCATCAGCATTGGATATGTTTTATACACGCGCCCGATACGCGCTAAATTAGGCGTAATTAATACAAGAAATCTGCATAAACCATGGACTTAACCTTGGGTTTTCAAAACCACCTTTGTAAATTCGGGCCATGTATGTATTTGCTAACCTTGTGTAGTGCGGTGCCGCATCCACGATCTCGCGGTAAAAAGTAGGCCTACTACAAGGCACAATTTACAGTATATTACTCGCACACTCACGCACTAGAAAAAATTGTGGAGCTTTGTGCGCGCTTTACCTTTTGATCTTTCGAAGTACTTTTTTCTCTCCTCAAAACAGTGCATTGTAGCGCTATTTACCTATTGATATTCATTTTGTGCACACTGTGTTCTTAACAGTAGGAGGGTATAAAAAAAACACTGAAGTGTTAAGAACAGCAACAGTTGGTATCCCTATAATGACCACGGCCCTAGGGGTTAAAAATTACACCCTAGAGATTGAAGGTAATAGCAAAGTGTCAAAGTTACAACCAAGTGTAGAGTGGTATGATAAAGCCCATGGGTGTTGAACACAACACACCGGAGTAACATGACTGATGTGATCCCCAATTATACAACAGTCAACACCAACGATTTTTGTGGGGATTTTTTTGTCTGTGTTGGTGGGTATTCATAATCACATACCGTATCTGAATCTGTGGACACGCCTGTGGATTGCACGTGCAGCGAAAAGTCCGAAAATACTCATCATAACCCAATAATAGTATAATCAAATTGAAGATCCAGGTGAATAAAACAGAATGAGTGCAAAATATGCAAGCCCTAATAACCATCAAGGCTAGTTAGTGGTTTTGGCGCGCTAAAAATCAATTTCCAGACGGCATTTTCGGTTATTATCCTATCGATATTCCTACAATGCAAATATCGCCTTGCAAATTATCGCTTTCCGTACATCGCCTCCGGGTTATTCGTATGGAATGTTATCCTCTCCTTGGATCGAGTATGTTTGATATCGTAACATGATGTGCTGCTGGCTGAAGGCCGCCAAAAATGAAGAATGCATGATACTGGAAATTTCGACTGTTGTCCGAGAACATGAATTCCCTTATTTCATAATAATAATGAGACTTGTAAAGCGCCAAATCCACTCTGTAGAGTGCTCAAGGCGCATAAAGAGCTAAGAGTTAAATAACAAAATTTTTAGAAGATTTTTGAAAGTCTCGACAGAGGTACATTTTTTATGTCTTCAGGAAGGCTATTCCACAATAATGTCATATTTTGGGCTGTTTGAAAGTTTTTCTTTGCAGTTTTATTTATTCCGAGAATTGAATCCAGTCGTTTTTTTTGTTAGGATCATATTCAGGGGCCGCGGAAGCGGTCAGCCCCCCCCCCCCCCCACTTTGAAAACCGTTCCGTGGCCCCTCTATATATATATATTCATAGAGAACATTTTACAAAAGTATGCATCTGTATGCCCAATATTTATTACAGCTGAGGAAATAGAGGGATCAATCTAAAAAGCGAAGATGAATAAGATGGTTAGAGAAAATAAAAAGGTGTCATTTAGAAATGCTTTTAGTGATCGGTAGTGGGAGGGGTAAAATCATCTTCAAAATCTGAGGATAAAACGAATACAAAAGGGGAATAGTATGGAAGCTTAAAAGTGCCACCGAGATGTTGAGATAATTATCTCGGGAAGTCGACATCTTGATAGCAAAAGATAAGATGACGAGATCCCAGATCTCATCATGTCGACATCTTTTAGAAGAGATGATGAGATGACAAGATCCCGAATCTCATCATGTCAACATCTTTTAGAAGAGATGATGAGATGACAAGATCCCGGATCTCATCATGTCAACATCTTTAAGAAGAGATGATGAGATGACAAGATCCTGGATCTCATCATGTCAACATCTTTAAGAAGAAATGATGAGATGACAAGATCCCGGATCTCATCATGTTGACATCTTGTAGAAGAGATGATGAGATGACAAGATCCTGGATCTCATCATGTCAACATCTTTAAGAAGAGATGATGAGATGACAAGATCCCGGATCTCATCATGTTGACATCTTGTAGAAGAGATGATGAGATGACAAGATCCTGGATCTCATCATGTCAACATCTTTAAGAAGAGATGATGAGATGACAAGATCCCGGATCTCATCATGTTGACATCTTGTAGAAGAGATGATTAGATGACATGATCATGGATCGAAGATCTTGTCATCTGACCATTTCTTCTAAAAGATGTCGACATGACGAGATCCGGAATCTTGTCATCTCATCATCTCTTCTTAAAGATGTTGACATGATGAGATCCAGGATCTTGTCATCTCATCATCTCTTCTACAAGATGTCAACATGATGAGATCCGGGATCTTGTCATCTCATCATCTCTTCTTAAAGATGTTGACATGATGAGATCCAGGATCTTGTCATCTCATCATCTCTTCTAAAAGATGTTGACATGATGAGATCCGGGATCTTGTCATCTCATCATCTCTTCTTAAAGATGTTGACATGATGAGATCCAGGATCTTGTCATCTCATCATCTCTTCTACAAGATGTCAACATGATGAGATCCGGGATCTTGTCATCTCATCATCTCTTCCAAAAGATGTTGGCATGATGAGATCCAGGATCTTGTCATCTCATCATCTCTTCTACAAGATGTCAACATGATGAGATCTGGGATCTCGTCATCTTATCTTTTGCTATCAAGATGTCGACTTCCCGAGATAATTATCTCAACATCTCGGTGGCACTTTTAAGCTTCCAAAGAATAGAGAGACAAGTAGGGAGGGAAGGAACAGAGCTGCTTGACGGGGGGGAGGGGGTGACAGCCAACTAAGGTCTTCAAGTACATAAAAGAGGAGAAAATAAAGGGCGCCGGAAAAAAGGAGTGAGGAAAAGGACGATACAAAGAATAAGAGTATAAAGAGGAGAATTCGGGGCAGTGCAAATTCTGCAATACCCTTTTAATTCAAATGCTAAAAAATACCATGACATCACCTGTAATCCGTCCAGCTCCCACCTCCCCCACTAGCGTACTTAAGGGGGAAGGCAGGGGGGCAGACTGCCCCCCTGACGAGTCACAACTCATACAGGGGACGTATCCATGCCCCCTGACGAGTAAGAACTGATCTCCAAATTAACCTTTTTTCCCCTTTTGTGGGGGTGGTAAATTTTTTTTCGGGTAAGAAATCCAATATTTTTGGTTGAAGACCTTTTTTTTTGCTTGTCAATTTTTTTTCGCGGACGAAAAAAATTGCCCCCCCCTTTGGAAAATCCTAGGTAGGCCAGTGCCCTCCCCCTATATCATTTGAATTTTAAACTATCTTGACGCAACCATGGGGGATACATAATTAATTGTTAGAGCAGATTTTACCGAAAAAAACGATTGGTATGCAAGGCTTTTAAATATATTTCAATTCTTATCAAACTAGTTTTCATTTCAAATTTTATCCATTTCATAAAATGTTGATAAAGGTTCATTGCCCGTGCTCAGCAGATATAAGAGTTTCTGACTGCTCCCAAGTCTTAGCAAAAGATCCATAGTGATAGCAGGTATGACTGAATTAACGAATGGTCTGCAGTATTGAATATTTCAAATCTATTTTTATCCATTTCATAAATTTCGATACTGGTTCACTGTCCGTACTCAGCAGATATTAGCGTTTCCGACTGTGCCAAAGTTTTAACAAGAGCAGTTGTTTTGCTTCGTGATTTTGAATATCAAACTATTTTATTCCTTTCGTTGCAAAGCAATATTTTTTTTATAGCAAGAGGAAATGCATCTTCTTTCATAAGGGCGGAAAAAACATTAATTCTGCACTGCCGGAGACATAAAGGATTTTGTTTTAGGAATTAAATATTTGCCCGTGTTATTGAATTCCCCTGATCAAAACAATTAAATGTACACGAACGAGACAGTTAACTAGATTATTTCTTTTCTCTAAATGAGAACGAACGAGCCAAATTCTGACGCTTCTGACGCACAAAAAAGCTATTTTCTGTGATTTAGACAGTATCCCAAAAGAAATCACTCTATTTAATATTTTGATTATGTTTGTTTACTTTTATCATTTTTTTAGAACTTCAACTTTTTGGGAGCATGCCCCAAGCCCTTTATCTGTTCACCATTGAAGCGCTTAAATGTAATCAATCAATCAACACTAACAATATTTCATTTGGTTATTACGGGATCAATTGGGAATAATGAACACCTTGCAGTTTCATTCCGATACCCCCAAAATGTGGAGTTAGCCATTTCACCCCCCCCCCCCCATAGAAGGTGATATACCTCAGGAAAGCCTGAGTTCTCATAAAAGCAGACGCCCTTGACTGGGAAACTATCGATTGCACAAAGCGATCGATCGGAAGGGTGTGGATATCCAGCGAAACATACCGCGCGCTAAGAACACAAAGAATGTCGCACGCGTGTTGGTATATAGGAGATACTGTGTGATGTTCACAGACAACTGGCAAATGTGTCGATACATATTTCGATTAAAATGATGTGTATTTCACTTATGGTAGCGGTCACAATATTCATTCGACCCTAATCGAATACAATCACCACACAATTTTTTAAATAAACGTCTTATATTAGATTATTCTGGTACACGATGGGTAATTGATCAGTAATAATGATAATTGGCTAAATAGCATGATATTCTGACGACAGGCATTCGAAGAGACAGGTCTTTTTTCCAACGATAAATATCGACAGAAGTGGTCCCGAAGTTCCTATCTGTGCTGGCGATGTCAAGCACAAATTTGGATTTCCTAAGGATCTGGCTCGTGAAAATTTTGCTGAAATGGATTGATCAAAATATGATCAGTTATCATTATTGTTATCATCAAAATGTATGGTAATAATTATAGACTTAATTAATTTTGCTAGAAATACATCTTCTTGAAGCTATTGCTATCTTTGATTCCAACAAAAACGGAGGAATCGTACTTAAAATAAATGAACTTCAAAATAAGAGATGTTCTTTCAGCCTTTTTTTTGGCAGAGAGCATTCTTACATGTCTATCAAAGAAACGAGAACAATGCAACCAGCGTCCCGTAACACAAAGGTTAGCGATTGATCGTACGCTTGATTTTTACGATTGATCGTACATTCTAGTCAATGGAATCGATCGTAGAAAAATGTACAACGATCATTGCTAAGTTTTGTGTTACGGACCTCATATTGATCAAACTGATAGATTGAGAAAATGGAGGATAGTTAAGGGATAGATTTACTAATTGATATTGCTACAGGGGTTTGGTTTGGATCGATAAATTTTTTATTGAAAGCACTGCAGGGTTATAGTTTTTCAGTTCTTGGTATAAGGGCCTGTGTGAAAAATTATATTGATCGCCCCCGCCCCCTTATCACTTTTGTTTTTTCTCTCTCTCTCTCTCCCTCTGTTGTTTTCCTCATTGTTTTTCCTTCAATACCTCAATAACAATTCTTAAAGGACAAGTCCACCCCAACAAATAAATTCAACTAGCGTAAAACTGAAAATTTTATCAAAATCGGATGTAAAATAAGAAAGTTATGACATTTCAAAATTTCGCTTCATTTCACAAAAACAGTTATATGAACGAGCCAGCTACATCCAAATGAGAGAGTCGATGATGTCATTCACTCACTTTTTCTATTGTTTTTTATTGTTTGAAATATGAAATATTTTGATTTTCTCGTCATTGTCATGTAAAATGAAATTTCATTCCTCCCTGAACACGTGGAATTCCATTATTTTAACATTTTGTGCTTCAGGCAAGGAGGTCCTAATCGTCAAATTCGTAAAAATTGAAATATTGTATAATTCAAACAATAAAAAAACAAAAGAAGTAGTGAGTGAGTGACATCATCAACTCTCTCATTTGGATGTAACTGGCTCGTTCATATAACTATTTTGTTAAAAATAAGCGAAACTTTGAAATGTCATAACTTTCTTATTTTACATCCGATTTTGATGAAATCTTCAGCATTGTGCTTGTCTGATTTTTCTCTATTGATTCAAATCAACATTTTTCCTGAGGTGGACTTGACCTTTAACAAATATGCTGCTCTCGTTATCGCCCATTTTTATCCCTCTCTCCATTTCTTCTTTTTTTCCCCTCTCCCCCTCTCTCTCATCTGTAACACTATTTTTAATCAGGCCTTATGCTTGGCTTAATTTAATCACGTGACCGGAAGTTTATTTTGGTTAAGAACGGAAGTAACATTCCGGGCACTGGGACCGTTGATCAAATTCAGTGGTCCGATACTGACCAGTTCAAAGTATGGCAAAGTCATGACAATATAGGCCACATGAATAGATAACAAGCTATGTCTGATTATTAGGGAAAACAGTCTCTTTAGATGCCACCCAAGGTTTCTTATGAAACAGTTTGACGCCCCGCTAGCTACATGACATTACAAAGACTGAGCCTATAGAGCAAGCCATGGATAAAAAGTGGCAATGAATTACTGTACACGTATTTCTAATCGTATCCAGTGTCGGCACACCAGTGGCAGGGGGAAGGCCTCTACCCCTCCCCTATATCATGCCTATGTCTTTTTAAAGTGAAGGAAAATAAGGGTAAAAGACGGAAGAAACGGAAAAGGGGAAAATATATGTTTGTGTCGTCTCAATTTATATTACCTTTATAACTCTATTGAGAGAGAAAAAAGGTGGCGTTACCTTTAGGGCGTCGTCCCCCACAACCATGCACTTGTCTTTGTTTTGCGTCATTAGACGAAAACTCGTAATAACCAGCATCCACTCTCTTTATTTCCTGTCATAAATCGTATCTACCTCCAGGGAGAATCCAGTCTAGCGTCCTTAAAGGAGAATGAAACCATTGGAACAAGATAGCTTGTGTGAAAACAGAAAAATCAAAGAAACAGATCAACAAAAGTTTGAGACAAATCAGACAAATAATGAGAAAGTTATGAGCATTTGAATATTGCGATCACTAATGCTATGGAGATAGCAAATTGACAATACGACAAAGATGTGTGATGTCACTTGTGAACAACTTTCCCCATTACTTTAGTTTATATTTCACTTGAATTGCCTCTTTTATCATATCTATCCATAGATCATGTGTTCTTTCTACATTAGGGCATGTAATACATATTTTTTAAGAATACATCATGGATAAAGAGTTTGTATCATCATAAGAAAAAGCAAAAAGAGACATTTTGAGGGTATTTTATAGTCCACCAAAGGGAAAGTTGTTCATCAGTGACATCACACATCCTTGTCGCATTGCCAATGGGAGGATCTCCATGGCATTAGTGATTTGAATATTCAAATGCTCATAACTTTCTCATTATTTGTCCGATTTTTCTCAAACTTTCTTTATTCTTATTCTTTTATTTTTCTGTTTTTACACAGGCCTATTTGTTCCAAAGGTTTCATTCCCCTTTAAGCAAAACGTCAATCCATATTTTGTAATTCGACACCCAGATGTTAAATAGGTACCCGGTAGGATGCAAAAGATTAATGTAGAATGCCTATAGCAATTCAGTTTTGAAACTAGTGTTGGAGGATGAAATACTCCCCAGAGAGTGGAGAAAGCGCTTGCATTGTGTGCCTTCATGCAAAAATCCTTAGGCCGGGGTAATGAAATACACTGTATCTGTAAAGCCCTTGTGGAGACGTCCTCCCGATATATTAAGCGCCATATAAAAACGGATTACTATTATTGTCGTTAAATAACCGATCGTTTACCAGTTATTAGATCACTAGCGTATCTACGGGGGGGTGGCAGACTGCCCCCCCCCCCCGACGAGGCACAACGCATGCACAATGCAAGGGACGTATCCCTGCCCCTGACGAGTCACCGTGGCTCCCTCCTTTGAAGTAGGAGACCTTTTTTTTTGCTTGCTTGTTATTTTTTGGCGAACGATTTTGCCCCCCCCCCGTGGAAAATCCTAGGTACGCCACTGGTCTTAATGTGTGGGGGCAACGCTAAGATTTGACAAGCTTATCTTGTCATTACAAATCGTAGTTAATGCACGATCTACCAATATATCGTGTATTTTTCGGATATAATCTCCGTATGTAATCTCACTCATCTTTGTTAATTATCCAGTCATCCATGGTCCTTTTTTGGACAAGACTTTCTCAAGATCAACAAAGTTTACCGCGGTATTTGGTATACTTGTATCCAATTTGCATTAGATTAACTGACTCTGCAGCGGTAATCGGTGTCTTTAAAAAAAGTTTTCAATCCAAAATGCTGTAATGTGTAACCCTTAAAAAGTTCTCTTTTAAGGAATACTCGATCCCAGATGAACGTCATGTTTCCAAAACAGGCGTGTTATTATCACAGTGAGATTATGATTATGTAGTACTGACGCTGGAAGAATATTTAATGGTTGACATATTTTCTTCTGACGATATGACTTTAAATATTCATTATCAATTATTTGCGCTTAAGACAGAATGTATGATGGTAGCTACACGTCCTTTGTAGTGATTTGTATGGTAGTTGATAAAGCATACATTCATGAAAAGTGAAATATATCTCTAAAATGCTCTGAAACGTATCGACCTGGACGGTCAGTCACGGTAAAGTGACTAATTTGACTGCTGTGAACCGGGGTGATAGCGACTTTCAGCAATTGATACTGGTACAGTTTCTACAAGGTAGTAAATACATGTATATCGAAAATGCCCATCAAATCACAAAAGACAGTTCAGAGGTCTTTGTCATAAATTGGGAACCGGGATAGCTGATCGTCGTAAGATTCTGATCTTGCAAAAATGGCCAAGATGTTGCTTGCCCAGAATCCAAGTCGAAACTAGTGTTTTGATTCACCGAATTTTGAAAAAAAAACACTTTTAGATAAAGGGCTTTGTCAATAGATTTTTAACGTTGTTGAATTCGTCCCCTTTGTAATTCTGAGAACTTCCTATTGCGGTAAAAATTACGATGGTTACTCAATCGCCATTAACCAATTCTGACCTATGCTTATAACATTTGCGAGTGTGCATTACATATGTTACAGCTATTACGGTAAAACTGAAAGTTTTAAATGTATTTTCAAGACTCTATAAACATTATGTACATACAATTAGCTCAGTGGTTCTCACTACGCTCAAATACGTCAGTATTACGATCCCAAATGACCATTAACCACCGTCAGGATAAACACTCAACCGTTCATCTTACGTGAGGGGCGAATGAGTGACGTCGTTGACTGCAGTTAACATAATACTGAGAATGTGGTCAGACTACTATGATTTGTAACTATGTAATAAACCTACTACGGCTGAATTACGGCAGTACTATGGTCTAAAATTGTTCTTGACCGACCGTTACCGACATTTTTAACGTTGCGCTCTCGAACGATGAACTTAGGAATTGTAAGACTAGTGTAGTCTTAAGATCCGTATATTCTGGGTATCCTTTTGAATTCCGTATGCTGCTTTCCCAACTTAATTATAATGTTCCATTGAGAGACAGTGCCTCCTATTTTGTTTTAAAGAAGGTTTAGACCTGTTAGCATTTTGACAACCAAGTGGCTCACCCATCTAATGCTTGATGTGATCAGAAAGATCCGGGACCACTTGATGGCGCTAGCCACTTGGAACTCCAGACATGATCAATGACCTCAAAGTTGAAATATCCGTCACCTTGCAATCTGAATAGAGGTGCGAGTTTTGTGCATTTCCCGGCGACAGATATCATTGCATTGGTCAATGGTGTCAGAGTAAGAAAGAGAAGAGCGCCATCATCAAACATTAGCAAACTTGTAGAGTAGTTGATCTACTGAAGATGTGAAACTAGCCGCACTTGAAAATATGCAACCATAAGTGAAGTAGTTGATTCGATGTTTAGTCATGAACTCACTTCATTACCACTAATTAACATACAAGTAGGCATACGCCACCCCCTAGTTACCAACCGTTACCGACATTTGACCGTTGCGCTCTCGAACGATCAGCTTAGGAATTGTAAGATAAGCCTAGTGTAGTCTTAAGATCCGTGTATTCTGGGTATACGTTTGAATTCCATGTGCCGCTTTCCTACCTTATTGTGTTCTATTGAGAGTCGATGCCTCCTTTTTTTCGCAGAAGGTTCGAGAACTGTTATCATATTGAGCATACATTGGTTCAACCCTCTAATTCTTGAAGTGATCAGAAAAATCCGGGACCACTTGATGGCGCCATCCACTTAGAACTCCGGATTTGTTCAACGACTTCAAAGTTGAAATATCCGCCACCTGGCAATCTGAATAGAGGCGCGAGTTTTGTGCATTTCCCGGCGACAGATATCATTGCATTGGTCAATGGTGTCAGAGTAAGAAAGAGAAGAGCGCCATCATCAAACATTAGCAAACTTGTAGAGTAGTTGATCTATTGAAGATGTGAAACTAGCGTCACTTGAGAATAAGCAACCATAAGTGAAGTAGTTGATTCGATGTTTAGTCAGGAACTCACTTCCTTATTACTAATTAACATACAAGTATGCATACGCGAAACCGTGTGTGTGTGTGTGTTCGTGTGTCACTTAGAACTTCAGACATGATCAACGACCTCAAAGTTGAAATATCCGTCACCTTGCAATCTGAATAGAGGCGCGAGTTTTGTTCATTTCCCGGCGACAGATATCATTGCATTGGTCAATGGTGTCAGAGTAAGAAAGAGAAGAGCGCCATCATCAAACATTAGCAAACTTGTAGAGTAGTTGATCTATTGAAGATGTGAAACTAGCCCCACTTGAAAATATGCAACCATAAGTGAAGTCGTTGATTCGATGCTTTGATGTCATGAACTCACTTCCTTTCCACTAATTAACATACAAGTAGGCATACGCCACCCCCTCTCTCTCTTGTTTATGGCAACTCCGGTAGGAAATCGGCAGGAAAGCTTTTTGCTGTTAAATGCCAAACTGGTATATATATATAATTAATTACGTCTTGTTTAAAAGCTTAAAGACGACCGACATTACTCTCAGGCCTTTTTATCAAAGTGGAGACAATGGCTGAGTGGAGATTCGCACTCACAACCATGTGACTATGACTCCAATGCTCTAACCACTAGACCACACGACCCGTGTTTGTAACATGTTTGTACATATACTTGAACAGCCGTCATCTCAAAAATCAAGTTACTAAAAATGTTCCAACACTTAGTTATTTTCTCTCTAATCGTTTTCTAGAAAAGAAAAGGACGAGCATCAAGATTGTCAATGCCTTGGAAAGTGAGAGAGGGAAGTGCGCCGTCATCCTTCAGCAAGGTATGATGTTTGACTAAGGTAGATGTAAAACTAGTGCTGGTGAACTTACGTTGAATGTGGCGGCTATTTTTGGTGTGTTTTATTCTGATCAGCGTACAAATATAAAGCTACTCTTGCAGAAAATTATTCTTTAATAAAGGAAACAAAGAATATGGTGTATTAGAATAAATGAAAATTCGTGTTCAGTCTGTCTAAAGAAGATATGAAATTGGCGCTAGGAACAATTTATCATGATTTTGCTGGTGGACCCCCCCCCCCTCCCTGCCCCTTGTACATATTCAGTGGTGCTAAAAGGTTAAGTGAACCCCACCAAAAAATTAACAGTTTTCAAATGTTCAAGTTCAGCCATGTTTTAGATATTCAATAATTGTGAAGTCATGTGATAACATATTACATTCAACAAAGTTTGTTTGTTTCGGCTCGCCGAACATTGTAGTGTTGTTGTCTACGTTCAACATTTACCATGAAGGAGTGCATTTTTCGGTGGGGTTCACTAACATTTGAGCACAGCTGTACTTACGCCACAGGTACACAACCCCCCCCCCCGTGTCTGTCCCCTGACTCCCTCTCTCGGTCTCATTATATACATGTATCTACCTTTTTTTCTCTCTCTCTCTTCAATAATGAAAACCCACTGAATGTGAAGCACTACCATCGGTGAAAGAAATTCATTTATGCTACTTTCTGAAGAGACGTGTACATTTTAATTGATAATTTGAGTGCAACATCTATAAAATATATAAAAACACATCTTTTGAATATGTTTTTTTTTCAAACTGCAAATAATCGTGATGGCAATGACAGGAAGGATCCAGGATCGGCAAGAGGGTTACACTATGTAATTCCGAAGGTTCGTAATTCCGAAGGTTCTTTGTTCCGAAACACGTAAATTGCCTATACCTCGATGTTCGTTAATCCGAACATTTGTGGCGTTATTCCGAAGGTTCGTAAATCCGAAAACGAAATAAGGTTCGTTGTTCCGAAGGTTCGTTAATCCGAAAACGAAATAAGGTTCGTTAATCATTTCGTTTTCGGACTAACAAACCTTCGGAATTAAGAACCTTATTTCGTTTTCGGACTAACGAACCTTCGGAATTACGAATGTATGCGCGGCAAGAGTGAGTGAGGGGAGGAACCTTTGAAAATAACTCGATAATTGATGTAAAGGTTGTGTCACCTACTTCCCATACCCTGATCCGCTCAGGTTTGACCGGATTGACTTTCGTGTCCAAGACGAGAAGCTCAGGAAGGGAAGAGTTTAAATCGTCGTTCACACTATGAACAAAATGTGTGGAGCGTTGTGGCCCAGTGGATTAGTCTTCGGACATTGAAACAGTGGGCCATGGGTTGGAATCCCAGCCATGGCGTAATTTCCTTCAGCAAGAAACTGATCCACAATGTGCTGCACTCAACCCAGGTGAGGTAAATGGGTACCGGTAGGAAGTAATTCCTTAAAAAGCTGTGCGCTATGAACGCCCAGCTTAGCCGGGTAATATAGGAGCGCCTTGAGCACCTAACAAGGTGGATATGTGCGCAATATAAATACCCAATATTATTAAATATTATGATTAAGATATGGAATTAAAGGTGGAAGCTATGAAACTTATTTCACCACATATCTTTATTTTAATATACTCGTTTCTTAATTTGACTCTGTCGATGTTATGTATCTGATGTCCTCATTCTTTCAACCTGATCCTGTAGTACTCGGAAAACACTAGAATGTCAAAACAAAACTATTTATGGTTACCTAATGCATCTGTCACACTTTTACAGATGAATAATGTCGAAATTTGACATCCATTTATATTTTGAAGAATGAATTTCACATGCCCTTATAACATTTTAATCAAATTATCATCGTTGGTTGATGCTTGGGAAAATGGCTTATTATTATTTTCCTTGTTTTTTTGTCGACAGGTACTGATAGCGAAATTATATCGTACTTGAATTACTAGACATTTCTTCCCTTACTCTCTTTCTCTCACACACACTTTCTCCCCCTCACTTTACACACTCACACACTCTCCTCTCATCCTCTTTTTTCCCATCTCCCCCTCCCTCACTAACACACAATCTCTCTCCTTCTCTCTCTCTACCTCTCCACCACTCTCTCTCTCTCCCCCTCTCTCTCTGCTTCTCTTATATTCTCTCTACATTTGTATACGTTTATACGAGATCTATAAAATATCATAAATCATTTTCAAACAATTAATGGATATCTTATACCGTATATGAACAGATCATGCCATCAAAACCCAAAAGGGGAATAGGGACGTGAAACCCACCTTAACGCAACAGATGAAAAAAAAACCCAAATCAACATGCTTGACAATCGTTTCCCTTAACCTTCATAATGCGATAGACGCATAAAGAGACACCGTGTTTAATCTCCTTATTTTATAATCTCGTTTCATTTCCAGAACTGAATCCGTTTATATTTCAGGTTTTCTTGTTTGTATCTGGAAAACCGAATTCGATATTTTTTCCCTTCTGACTAACATGTGTTTGTTCGCACAATCTAATTTCTCTTGATTTTGTATTTGGTGTCACCTCGTTCATCATTCTTAATGTCTGGAAAATGTAACCATAGCATTTTTTAAATGAACCTTTTGTCGAATTCAGAATAATGAAACCGAATCCAAACCAATCGATTGTAATCCTTCAAAATATAAACATAAATAGCTTTGATCGGTCGTGTACCGGATTTGTTAGTGTGACCGCCACTATCGTCGAAACCATATTCCTCTGCCAAGTGCAAGGATTTTCCGAAATTAATTTTCTTTACCCATACATCGGAGATTCGTTCTCAATTTCATTATTCTTAAACCTTTAAATCTGTAGGGAAACATCTTAAAAGCGTGACCCACATTGTATAAGGGCCTTTAGTCTCGTTCTCTCTTTACAATTCTGTTGAACTTAATTCAGTGCACATAACGCTCACTTTGTGGTCATGTTGCGTTTAAAAGCAGAATAGGCAAAATACATCCGTAAAAATGAAGTTGAAAACAACTCTTAAGTTTATGGTAAGAATCATATGAAGAGTTGTCCACAAAATCTTTCAATTCTTATCAATTGAAAGGTCATCCTACAAGCTCTGCTTTTTAGTTGGTCTCCTTCTCTTTCGATTTCATATATTATTGTATTATAAAATGATTTAAATGTTATATTTTGTAAATATGTATATTGAACTATCATTGTAAATGTAAAGAGATTGGAAGAGAAAATAAATGAATTGAATTGAAAAATTCGTTTTGAGGTGAGGATCGACATCAATAATGAACTCTTATTTTAACGATCTCAATCACGTGAGTGGCTTTAATCTAATACAAAATTCTTCGAATTGCTTCATTTATTTTTTTCCATGTAGGCTTATTCATCAAAGAGTTCCAGTTCTCTTCATAACGGTCGATGTCCCCTTCGGAGGTCAGTATATCTACAAAAGCTGCACTGATGCATTTTCCTTATCCTAGATATCACTTTGTTATTCCCCGTCGTTTGTCAACCGGTAATGAACGGATACCAGTTCTGTTTCTCTTTGAAAGCTGGAGTATTACCCAATTTGGGCATTCAAAAGTTAAGTCGGATGCAAATCGAATAGCTTTCTTTGTTGTTATTGACTGATTGGTTAGATAGAAAACTAAAGATTCCAATGACCCCAGAAAAGTTCACTTCACCCTGCGTAATGTTATTGTTGTGGGCCAGTAAAAACACGGTGTATAATTTGTTTTATAGACATTAAAACGAAAAGGAATATTTTAGGAATTAAATGGGACAGAAAATGTAATGGGGAGAGTGGGAGATAGGAAGAGAGAGAGAGAAGGGGGTGGATAAAGAGAAACAGATTGAAAAGAGTAATGGGAGGGAAGTTTCTTTAGAGCGTTGTCAAAGAGTGAAATTGTCGGAGAAGAAAAAGGTGGGGAAAACCTAGATAGATCGTGTAAATACTCTCTTTCTCTCATTCTGATATCAGGATGGAACTCACTTTGTGTGGTCACTTTGAGAGGGTCAAAAAATGGCAGATGAAACAAAAGTTCAAAAAGTTGCGAGCAAAGCGAGCAAGCAATTATTGTTACCTTATTAAGACAAAAATATATTTTTTTAATAGCCTTTCACAAAATTTTCTTTTTTTTCACTATTTCTGTTACTTTTTTCCTCTTTTTCTTGTTTATAAGTTTTTCAGGGTTTGTTTACATTTGGACGCTTTAATTGTCGTTAAGCTATTAACAGAAGTAGAATTCATGTTCTATCAACAAGTTAATAAGCTGGGTTTAAAATGTTCCTTTGTATAAATAGAATGTGTACATTTGTCTGAATACATCTTAATATCACGGAAGTAATATCTAAAATTGTCAGCATGTCTTACATAGATTTTGCTCCAAAAGGACGCATGAAACAAATGAAATCATAATGACCATCATTACCACTATAAATAATTCATAATTATGCCGCAGAATAATCTGTAACATATTATAAAGAGGAATTTCGCATGTTGTGGTCAGGCAGATCCGTTAAATGATAATTCTGGATGTACATGTATATCTGTTTTCCAATGTTGTATAGCTACCCAGGGTTGGATTTTTTTAACCAGTTGTTATGTGGACAGTACACTCTAAATTCCAAGGATTTAAAATAAATCCAGATCGGCTGGGAATAGTGACCAGCCAAATTTTGAATTTGTTTTAAATCTTAAAGGACAAGTCCACCCCAACAAAAACTTGATTTGAATAAAAAGAGGAAAATTCAACAAGCTTAACACGGAAAATTTCATCAAAATCGGATGTAAAATAAGAAAGTTATGGCATTTAAAGTTTCGCTTATTTTCAACAAAATAGTTATAAGAACGAGCCAGTTACATCCAAATGAGAGAGTTGATGACATCACTCACTCACTATTTCTTTTGTATTTTATTATATGAAATATGAAATATTTTTATTTTCTCGTCATTGTCATGTGAAATGAAGTTTCATTCCTCCCTGAACACGTGGAATTCCATTATTTTAACATTTTGTGCTTCAGGCAATGAGGTCCTAATCATCAAATTCGTAAAAATTGAAATATTGTATAATTCAAACAATAAAAAAGAAAAGAAATAGTGAGTGAGTGACGTCATCGACTCTCTCATTTGGATGTAACTGGCTCGTTCATATAACTATTTTGTTGAAAATAAGCGAAACTTTAAAATGTCATAGTTTTCTTATTTTACATCCGATTTTCATGAAATTTTCAGCATTGCGCTCGTCTGATTTTCTCTATTGATTTAAATCAACATTTTTCTGAGGTGGACTTGACCTTTAAGGATTATGTCAAAAGATTTAAATCAAAATCTTGTAGATTTATATTTAAACCAACAAGGCTTAAATGTACATCTATTCGGCAGGTCACTATTCAGAGCCGATCTAGATTAATTTGAAATCATTGGAATTTAGAGTGTGTGTCGCCCAACATTTTAAGAGTGTAGGATCCTTGTTTCAGATTATTTTCTCATTTCCTTTTCATTTCAACCGTTTATGCATAAGCTGCACTGTTAGACGTTGACCATATTTTTTTTCTCGAAAGCCTTTCGGGAATATGGGAACAGAATAGTGTCGTTGTGGTTACGGTAATGGACTCGTCACATCTGCGGTTGTTTCGGCCAGAAGATGTAATTTAACCACACGCAAAGTGACCATTTCAATGAGGGATGATTGGGATGTATCTTGTTTAACTGAAAGTGAATTGAAGGAACTGATTGGCTTTCTGTGCCTACACTGCAAAAACTCCGGTGTTGATTTAACACCAGCCCGGACTCTATATATGTCCACACCAGAGAAGCATTGAAACAACACCAGTTTGGAATCAAACCGATGCTGTTTTAATACTAACTGGTGTTGTATAAACACCTATCTGGTGTTAGACCAAAACGAAACTGGTGTTGTTTAACACTTCTCTGGTGTGGACATATAGATTCCGGGCTGATGGTGTTCAATCAACACCAACATTTTTGCAGTGTGGTTAATATCCGCTGAAGATGTTTCCTGATAATGGAGTTCGAAACGTTACACATGACTTCTGACTTGAATAAGACGCGCACCGCACTAATAGCCAGAATTTCCCTCGTTTTCTACAACTACATAGCAAAACCGACTACTAAACACAATATAAGTGAGATTAATGTAATAGTTTTCATCGCTTTTCGACGGGATTTCTTTTCACATGACAAATTTGGGAGATGTTCGCATTATGACGTCACAAATTTAAAATTTTAAACATTCATAACTTTATTCTTTGATGGATTTTCCTCATGCCTTCATCAATATTTTTTCTCTATTTTTTCTGCTTTTATTAAGATTGTTAGGGTATACTAATTGTCAATGTGTACTTCCCTTTAAAATTACAAGGGTTGGTGGTTTAACAAAACGTTCACGTGGAATCCAAAAGGGGTGTTTTGGGTCTATAATACCATGTTCACATAGTGACTCGGCTCGGGGGTTCGACACGCGAGTTGTGCTCCAGAGAGGAGGGAAGATGAGTGGATTGGCGCTGATTAGAGATTGAGAGTCATGTGCCCTCTAAGTTAGCTTTGGGAAAGAGAACTTCCAAGCACCAAGGTCTAATCTGGACTATGTTTGACCCTTGAGGATTTAACACTCGAGCCGCGTCGTGTGTAAACACGGTATTAAAAACCCTCGTGTCGAATATGTACGTCACATACCATCAATTGGGGTGCTAGGGATTCGGGTGTTATGAGTGTAATTGTGTTTCTGGAAATGAAATAAGATAAAATAAATTATAATTAAATTTATCTGTTTATCATTAAAAATAATAAAAGCACCGAGTTGTGTTTGTGTGTTGGACTGAGAAATAAATGTGATAAGCAGAAGATAGAAACATAGAAAACGAGAAAGTTTATGACGAGAAAATGGGTTAGAAACATCCATCTCTCGAAGACTATTTTATGAGCAATGTCGTGGACGTTGGTGATTTCATTGAAATAGATCTCAGTGTATCGCATGCATATCGCGATCATGTTACGTTCTAGTTCTCGTTCTTACTGAACGGGATATCTTTACTTAAAACATGACAATATCGATCAGCCGATCCGGAAAATGGTACCTGATTGACAAGAGCTTCAAGGAATAGTTGGCCTTGTTTGTTGTCGGTAGCGTACCTAGGATTTTCCACGGGAGGGGGGGGGGCAAAACCGTCCGCCGAAAAATTTGACAAGCAAAAAAAAAAAGTTCCTCAATAAAAAAGGGCTTCAATCGTACCAGAAAAAAAATTGACAAGCAAAAAAAACAAAAAGTTTTCAACTCGTCGGGGGGGGGGGCAAAATAGGTATTCAAGCTCGTCAGGGGGGCAGGTATACGTCCTTTGCATGGGTTGTGACTCGTCAGGGGGGGGGGCAGACTGCCCCCCGGTATGTACGCTAGTGTTTGTTGTGCAAAAATGTGCACGGACTACACTCTAAAAATATTGGGTAAAAGTGATCCATGGGGGTAATTATTGTCTCTAAACAACATTTGGGCATTTTGATTTATCTAAAGTGATGACAATTTGGCCCATTCTAAAGTAATTGATGCCTATTTTTAACCTTACTGACAATATGCTTCCCGCATTGGGTGAGATCATGGACCTACTATTGCCCCAAATTCGTTGGACACATCATTACCCTCGTGGTGGTAAATTTTTTTCCCGATATGTTTTGTACAGTTTATCTAATTATATTGTACAGTAAGATTTTTTTTTCATACCATATATAACATGTGAGGAACTTTATCATAAAGATAAATGGGTACCGCCATGTATTTATTCCTCAAAAAGCTGGGCGCACCGGAATTGGTAGACTAACTTAGCCGGGTAATATTGGAACACCTTGAGCACCTAGCAAGATGAATACGTGCGCTATACAAATCCTATATTATTATTATTATTATTATTATTGTTACTATTATTGTTGTTACTATTATTATTATTACCAATATCATTATTATAATCATCATTATTATTGTTATTATTATTATCATTATGACTATTATCATTATAATTAAACCACAACTTAAGACCAGAATTTAGATTCTAACCAGATAAGGCGGTGAGTAAAATTCACATCGCAATTATTAACGCATAATGGTTACAAAAGTCGATTCCACTCTCTTTCATTGTACACAGGATACATCAAATCTTCAACAATTACCATCGTTATATTTTGGGGTACTTACATTGCTTTTAAATTTGATTTTTGCCATAGGCCAATCATAGCCATCCGGAATGTATCTCTGGAATTCAAGGGTGGATAACATTTTAAAACAATTCATTTGAATTTAGTCCACTTTGCTATAATTATGTTTTTTCCTCCTGATGCATTTCCATGAATCAATATACCATACTTTTTTTAAATACATGTATGTGTGACTAAAGTATACCTGTTGTCAAGAGGTTTGCTGCTGTTGATCTTTTTTTGAAAGTTTTTCTTTATCCTTATAACCTACCCAGTTTACTGTTATAAACTATTTTGGGTTCAGATAAATTTACTTTTTCTTCGGTTTTAAGTTCTACTTGTCAACTTAGGTGATGCATATACAGTCATTCACCTTAAAATAATCTTTTAAAAATACTTGCTATACCTTTTTGATAAACACCGGCTTGTTTTTGTTCGTAGATCCATTTGTATCTGGTTCGGAAATACGTTAATCTTTTAAAATCAATATCGAGGGGAAATGAGAATGTTTTGGATCGAGTGCGCAAAGATAAAAGGTCAGTAAGACCATTGATTGATGATATTTATCTCAATATTACCTTTCTACTTGAAGGGCCGCCAACGGGAAGAGGACCTTAAAGACCATTAAAAAATACCGAGAAACGATGTCTTAGCTTCAGTTTTTGCTTAAAGCGAGATAAGGCAGTTTTTGCACTTTGACGCAGAACACTTTCAATAACATGGAAAATACATTGTCAAATATTCTGCATGACTATGAGCAACCAAGTAGTCTTTGTCGAAAACTGGTGGAGAGCTATTGTGTATACTGGAGACGGGACAAACGACATTTTTTTTGTCAGTTCCGAAACATGGGATGAAAGGTTGTTCCGGTTCAACAATTTATGACAAAAAACTCCCAGTTGATCATTATGTCCTTGAAATTCGTTTTGCGTTAAGGTGTAAAAACTAGCTGTTACAACTTAAAAGCGTTTTTTTTCTACATGATTTTCTATGGACGGTTTCGACGTCCTGTAGTCGTTGGCACCAATACTGTCGAGATATGCGACGCGCTCTGTTGACCAAAATAATGCAATGCGCATGTGTAACATACAAACCCCATGTCATATCAGCTTTTGCATCGCAAATCAAAAGCTACCAAGTGATATCGTTGTCATTTGTGGAAGTAGAATGAAAAATTATATAAGATCATCTTATTTTCTCTGACCCGATACACATCACAAACAAATCTAAAGCAAACTTTATCAAGACACGACAGACGCATATGAGACATACTTGCTTTTATTCAAACCATACAGCGTATAGACACATTGTCAGATTATCATGAAATAAATATCAAGAATACTATATACATTTAGGAAATATATGCCGTTATAGACGTTTTATAGGCACCATTATAATATAGCCTTTAGTTACAATATCATCGCCTTAACACTTTGTTGCAGAGCATAATGAATGAATATTATCGTTTAGACATTACTTTTGCATAACTATTCAAGTAGTATGCTACCGGTGATTAACAAATGATAATAGATATGTCAATAATAAGAACAAGCTTGATATAGTGACATCATTGAAATAAGAAAATATTTCGTTTCAAAACATTCCTACTAATTTTATGATATTAGAATGTTACCGCCATATTCTTTTATTAGCCTCGTATGTGTAATTAGACTTAAGTAACATTTGAGGGGTTCCTTAATGCATTCTTAAACACTATTCACTGTTTTATGTCTTGAGCTCTTGCAAATAACACACCCCAACATAAACACACGCACACTCACACACCCTCACACACACACACAACTCACCCCTATCCTAGTCTGCAGGCAGAGACCCTGATTGGAATTTTGATCCACAAGTATGCCTCCACGCAAAGACTGGCATATACAAAACTTGCTGTAGCTGCACATCCAGACCCTTCAGTGGAGTGAATGGTTTGCACAGCAGACTACCCCTATCCTGTCACAGACCCACACGCACACACTCACCAAATCTGTATTATGATTTAAAACTGACTTTATTTTGTCAGAAAAACGGAAATTATAATATTCATACCGAAAATGTATATTTCTCAACCTCTTCCTCCCTTAATTATCATTGCTTATCACTTGGAAAGTTATTATCTATGCCCCCGCCCCTGTAATTACCTACACCTCTCCGGAACATGCATCTCCCTCTTTTGTTTTTACTTCCATTGGCGAATACTACACCTGTCCGACCACTCTGAGGAGTATGGACCTAGTTCTTCCTATATTCACTGTCAAAACTCTTCTCTTGGGACCATGGTCATTCTAAGTAGGTTAATGGACCTCGTTACGTTAAAGCTTTTCATCCCGGACATCCCCAGTGTCAACGTGTACGGTAACCTTACTCTTACTCATTAATCTCGCTATTACAGTAATAGCAGGTTAATACCTTCCTGTCTAGGGTGTCAAGAATCGACTTTTTGTATCGTGTTTTTAGGGTATAGTCCAGGATAGGCCCCATAGGAAATTGACCAAACCTTGTTTTTTTATATATACGATATTTTTTGATGGTTTCTTGTCAATTCGAGGGTGCTGATTACGAATCTGAATGATGCCACTCGTGTAACCTTGAGCATTTTCCGCAAATTGGCAAAATCCAATATGGCCGCCAAAATATGCAAATTACTCATGAAATTCATAAAATTGTCCGCACATTGGCTGTGAAATGCGTGAAATTGTGTGGCAGGAGTGAAATACAATCTTAAAAAATAATTTTTGACAAAATATTTATCTTCCTGATATTCAAAATGGCCGCCATAGGCCATTGTATACACTATCATGTACAATATGAATAGGGAAAACTAATTTTCACAAAAATGAGCACTAAATTGCAAAAATCGCGATGTATGAACGAAGTAATATATGCAAATCATCATTACTAATGAGATATATTACTTATTATGTCAAATATGGGAACATTGCTGTATTTCGATATCTAAAATAGCCGCCACTGGCCCAAAGAGTATTATGTACAATGGCAATGGCCGGGGCCAAAAAAATGAGAAGATTGAGCATTAAAATGCATATTACTAAGATAAACGAGTGGAATACTGACTAAAAACATAGTTGTAAATATGCCATTTATGTGGTAAATGCTGTATTTTGAAATTCAAAATGGCCGCCATAGCCCCTATCTTCATCATGTACAATGCGAATAGAGAAACTAATTTTCACACGAGTAAGAAACATAAAATGCATGTAATTGTGATCTATGAGTAAAATATTGTCTGACAACATGTTTTATAGCAAGACATATCATTTCTTTTGTCATGCATGAGATAAATACTGTATTATGAAATTCAAAATGGCCCCTATAGGCCCTAACAATATTATCTACAATGTGAATTGGGACATATAATTTTGTACGAATTTGGATTTGCTTGACTATGACATCCATATAATCCTGTTGTATGAGTAAAACGTTGTTTGAAAACATTTTTTTAATCATCGCATTTCTTCTTTCATATAAGTAATAAATACTGTATTTTGACATTCAAAATAACCTCTACAAGCCCTAACTAAATTATGTAACATGCGAACAGGGAAACTAATTTTCACAAGAGTAAAAATCATAAAATGCATATAACTGTGATGTATGGGTAAAGATATTGTCTTACATTATTTCTAACTAAATACATCACATATGGGTCGTGGACATGGTGGAGGTAATAAATGGTGTACTTTGAAATCCAAAATGGCTGCCATAGGTCCTAAAAGTATTGTGTACATTGTAACATGGGACATATAATTTTGACAGAATTTGGCTTTGCTTGACTCTAAATATTGCATATAATTGTGAATTGTGATGTAAAGGTGAATAATTGTCTAAAACCATGGTTTCTAACTAGATATATCATAATGTTGTGTAATTAAGGTGATAAATGCTGCACTTTTAAATTGAAAATGGCCACCATAGGCACTTATCGTATATTATATATATTTTGGGTGGAGACAAATCATGTTCACAAAAAGGGCATATGGCAGCCATTTTGAATGTTTAAATACAGTATTTATCACCTAAATTACATAAGATATGATATATTTTGTTATAAATAATGTTTTCAGACAACGTTCCACTCATACATCACCATTTGACCAAGCAAAGCCAAATTCTGTTCAAATGATTTGTTCCCATTCATATTGTGTATAATACCGTAAGGGACTGTAGCGGCCATTTTAACTTAAAAATAACCGTATTTATCACCTAACTAGCAGAATAAATGATATATCTTAATAGAAATTATGCTTTCAGACAATATTTTACTCATAGATCACTATTACGTGCATTTATGGTGCTCACTCCTGTGAATATTGGTTTCCCACTTTGCATTGTACATAATACGGTTAATGTCGATGGCGGCCATTTTGAAAGTCGAAATACAATATTTAACACAAACTTAAAACCTGAATGATATATTTCGTAAGAAAATAAGTTTTTAGACAGTATCCAATTAATATATGCATTTTAGCGCTCACTCTTGTGATTTCTTTTCTCCCATTTCACATTTCTGTATAATACTTTTAGGGCCTTTGGCAGCCATTTTGAATATCAGAATACATCATTCACCACATACATGGCATATTAGTAATATATTCCGTTAATAATTATGTTTATAGTCAGTATTCCAACTGTTTAATCTTCATAATAAGCATTTTAGTGATCACTCTTGAGAATTTTTTGGCCCCCATTGCCATTGTACGCAATACTGTTTGGGCCAGTGGCGGCTATTTTAGATATCAAAATACTGCAATTTTCCCATATATGACATTACAAATGCTATATCTCGTTAGTAATGGTGATTTGCATATATTACTTCGTTCATACATCGCGATTTTTTGCAGTTTAGTGCTCATTTTTGTGAAAATTAGTTTTCCCTATTCATATTGTACATGATAGTGTATACAATGGCCTATGGCGGCCATTTTGAATATCAGGAAAATATTTTTTTGTCAAAAATTATTTTTTAAGATTGTATTTCACTCCTGCCACACAATTTCACGCATTTCACAGCCAATGTGCGGACAATTTTATGATTTTCATGGGTAATTTGCATATTTTGGCGGCCATATTGGATTTTGCCAATTTGCGGAAAATGCTCAAGGTTACACGAGTGGCATCATTCAGATTCGTAATCAGCACCCTCGAATTGACAAGAAACCATCAAAAAATATTGTATATATAAAAAAACAAGGTTATGCCTCTTCTATCCTGGACTAGTAAGCGTGATGCGACATTCGATCGGGGTACGTGTTTGTTTCGTCGCGATAAATCTTTAACGCAGCTACATGATATGGGGGAAACAACCGGCGCCGTTTTGTTTGGTTATATCGCAGGTGTTTCAGAGTTCATCAAGCTACCCAGTAAGAATAGTGTTACACTACTTGTACAAAGTTTATTAAACCTTGTTCGCTCAAATGAACGTACGGATGCCTTTTTAAGAGTTTATGAAGTGTTTAAACAAACGCTTTTTAAGAGTTAAAGCCGTGGTGTAGTGGTTCTGACTCTCGCCTTGTAAACAGAGGGTCGTGTGTTCGAATCCCACCGCGGTCTAGCGTCCTTTGGCAAGGCGTTAATCCACACTTTTCCACTCTCGACCCAGGTGCTAAATGGGTACCCGGTAGCATGCGAAAGATATTGAATGTTTGATTTTGCCAGCGCCGTAATGTGGCTGCGATGAATGCAAGGAATGCTCCCCAGGGAGTGGAAATTGTGCACGTTTCGTGCTTGATTGAAATGAATCCAATGACCGGGGTAATAATATGCTGTAACGCGCTTTGGGCCATTCTGGGAAAAGCGCTTTATAAAAATTGGCTATTATTATTATTATTATTATAAACAATAAAGTTAAACTAATAAGCAATATATATTATATATTAACGATAATCAAGAGTGTTGTTTAAATCTTAAAAACTTCATTCAAACTTTAATCAGCATCCAGTCAATTCATATAGTAAAATGGTTTGAATGATGCGTTCTTTCTTTTTTTTTACATCTTAACCCAATATAATAATCATGGATTTCTAGAGAAGTGAAACCATAACTATAGTACGTCAACGCCTTTATAACTAATATCTTTAGTTAAATTCATAAGACAACATAATAACGAATAACAAAGATAAAGCAAATGAAATGCCTTTGACTCCAGTGGGCACAAATATTCCATCAAAATACTATTCATAGTAAGATAAGTTAATGGTTCCCATTAAGAGAGATTTAAATATATTGTGAGCATCGAATTTCTATACTCCATTTTATACAATTAATTAACATTAGAGGACTGAAAGTTAATATCAGAAAATTGTGTATGAGACAACTAAAAATACAAGCTGCATTATATGTAAACCGACTGCCAGGAGGATGATAATTTAGATAATAAACATTGATCGGTGCAAGCCCTGTAAAAGAAATGTAAAAACCCCGTTTAAAAATTTTAAGCACTTTGTTTAAACACGCCACTCTAACAATTTGTTACAATTTTTAAAGAATCATTTACATTTTTAAAAGATTTGACGAAAAAATTAAACAATAGTTGCTAGAGTACAGAAAGTAAACAAAGCGCTTAATATTTTAAACAATGTTTTTACAGTGTGAAAGATGTTCATTGGCAAGTCGATTAAACAAAATGATTGCACTTGTCTTCTTGATCTTTCGAGTTGTTCCCAAAAGCTCTCTTTCAGCACCAGAACTCAGTAAAAGAAATGTTTGTGTTGGATTGCTATTGTTAAAGAAGACACGTGATTGGTTTCATGGCAGTGCTATGAGCAAAATGTGCATGCAACAACGAACCGAATTGGTCATTGCAATTTTGAAAGCTTTGTATTATGCCGCCTAGAGAACATGGCGATATACCTCAATGACTAATTTCTTTTTAAATTGCTCGTCTTATCGACCAGTCAATTTTGGAGAATTCATGAAGTTATTTGAATATAATAACAATTATCAGACAAAAATATTTCTCAAAGTCATGTCGTAGATTGTAATACATCAAAGAAAAAAGCAAATTGGTACCGTGCATTTAAGATTATGAAGTTAACAACGAAAATGAATGGACGAAAGCAATCTCAAGAATTTGAATACGTCCATTTATACATTTGTGTATCTATAAGACAAATATGATAAATGACCACTTTACAAATTAAATGGGCACAACAAGTTTTAGTGATCACAGGGTTTTTAACCAAAGATTGCACATGTAAAATCAGTTGTGAGAATTTATCGCATTTCAGTGCATTTAGAATTAGGCTTTATCACGCGCAAAAAAAAGCAGCAATGGCTTATAGACTTTTCGCGTGCACAAAGAACTACTTTTCTGAGGATGCATGGTATTGTCAACATCTTGACCACTAGTTTTAAAATATCGGTCAAAATGCCCATGACATATTAAGAGAATTTCTTGATCATAAATAGGGCCTACATGCAGTCTTCACGGCCTGATGTTGAACTGTTATCTTACTATAACAGATCTAGTATTTTGAGTCCTTTCCCCATCTGCAACTCTTTGCTGCACCGTTGGAACCGGCTCAGCTCGCGTTGTGTTTCCGCTCCCTTCCTGCTTCTTGAAGCAGAGCGGGAACGCCTTCTTGAAATACCGCCGGAAGTTCTCTCCCATGAAAGCGTAGACAAAGGGATTCACGCAGGAATTGGCGTAGGACAGCGTATGGGCGAACACCTTGAAGAAATACGTTGCATTGTTCTTCGGGAATGTCCGGTCTAATCGAAACCACGTGGTGAAAATGTACAGGGGTAGCCAGCAGAGCGCGAAGAGTAACACGACCACCATGATCATCCGGGTTATCTTGCGTTTCTGCTGCAGCGCCATCACCGCCTGAGCGTTGTTAGTCTGCTCGCCAGGTGAGACGCGTTGCCATAGTTTCCTCAGCATGATGCTGTAGCAGACGCATATGATGATGAGAGGCACGACGTAGAGAGCGACCATGCCGTAGATGGCGTAGCCGGGGTAGAAGATCTCGGGGCGGGGCCACATTTCGATACAAACAAGGGTGTCACCAAACTTTGTGACGTCAAAATAGATTGCGGTAGGCACGGCTGCACACACGGAACCTTTACACAAAAGACAGAGGAATAAAATAAATGTAATATAACGGTCGATTCTTGGAAGATAGTCAACATTAGTTAAATCATAAAGGTCGAATGGAGAGAAAGTATAAAGGAATAACAAAGAGAGGATAGTGATATGACGAGGGGAATATGTATCCATACCTTGCTAAGGTAAAGTGGTTTGAGTATTCATGCTTATGAATGTTGGATATAAATGTGTGTTTCAGTAAGTGTGCGTGTTTCCAGGTATCCGATAGTGAGGGCGTGTGAGTGTGCTCGCGTGTGTGGTAGTCATCGTGTGTAGAAAAAAATGTGTTTGTGCATGCATGGGTGCATGTAGATGTATCGGGGTTGGTGTGTTTGTGTGTACGCGTCAGGATGTGCTTGAATGTATATGAATTTCTATGACGAGCTATCTTCTATCTACTGAAGATGTGAAGTCATTGGCGGTTTCAATTCACCTTAAGATAAGTAGGTGACCTCCAAATAAGAAAGGGGCCGCGAAAACGGGGGTGGGGGCCGGTTCGGTACCCCAACACTTTTTTTCCCAAAACAACAGAAAACGTAGAAATGACCATCTGATTGTGATTTTTTTTGGAATGGTCATCCCCCTTTCAAAATCGTTCCGCAGCCCCCTGCAAGATGTGCTCCGAAAAAGTCTCGTTACCTGTATAGTTCTTAAGTAAGGAATTCTCTTTTTTGTCACATCATGGGCACTGACGAAGTGTGTGACTTTACCTTTCATTTTTGAGAGCTATGCTCCTTTTAAAATCTGCGATTTTATTTCCACGGCATTTACTAAACCTTTTGTGATTACTCATAGACATATGAAATGACATAATATGGCGTTCAAATTAGAATGCTAAATATGGAAATATTTGGAGACGATTTTCTTTCTTCTGATTAAAGTTGTGATACATACAGGTAACAATGTTGAAAATGTATGATTATGTATCGTTGAAAATATTTTTTTCTGTCTCATGAGGGTATGGGATCTCTAAGGAAATAGGTGAAAAACAAAAACAAAATTCAAGCAACCTGTACAATATTTAAGTCCCTTGTGATAAATCATCAAATTAAGGTATGAGACACATTTCATATACTACCTTGTCGACCAGTCTGTGGATAGGTGTACCCTTTAATCGCCCTTTCCTAACAGCTGTGTTCCCCTCCATATTCCCTATATGATGCTATACAACCATTGCCCTGCTTTACGACCTCTAGATCAGCCCACCATTAAACTTGTATCTCCACTGGAGCAGGACCGAGGCAACATCGCTCTTATCATTGCATGTTCCCTCCTACTCGTATGTGTCCGGTCAAAATCCAATATCTGGTCGAGGCCTTTACTGGCCCCACGCCTTACGTATCTGAATACACACTGGCCTAGATTAGGGAAAGAAAACGAGGGTATGTTTACAATAGGGCACTTGAAATGACGGTTCATGGCGAAAGCGAGAAAGTAGGTGATTCCAAATTCACCACGAAAATACTTTGAAAGAGCGCAATTATTGAGGGCAAATCTGATGAGGTATGAGTGGAACGCCCCTGAAGGCATACTGAAGAGTGTTGAACGATTCTGAAGGTGAACGTGAAGAAATGTAAAAATCCGTGCGCTCAAAGACAGGAAGATCAGATCAAAATTTAGGCTTAAAATCCCACAATTAACACATAGGCCTAGTGTCAAATTTTAACCAGCATGACGTTTTGGGGGGGGGGGGGTTCTTGAAGGTAATTATGAATAGAATTTGCAGTATTTGAATGAAATTTAAATGAAATATATTCTTAGGTCTTGACTGACCTGTTTCCTGTAATCATAAAAGAAACTCTCTTTCTCTTCCTATAGATTTACCTATTCGTAGTCATACTTATATTCTGTGTTAAATCACAATTCTTATTATGGCCAAAAAATAAACGCTTTCAAACAAACAAGGTAAAAAAATTATTTTCATGGTGAACATTTCAAACTTCATGGCATCAAATTTGCTTTCACTTGCGGTCTAGGAAAATTAGGACCAATCAATAAAACTTTTGTATTAAAAAACAAAAATAAAAGGAAAACACGCAGATATGAAGAATGAAAAGTTATACTGAAATCATATCTGCAGACATGTCAGATCTCGCCATTTTGTAAAGTGCAGCCACTTTTACTTAACCACTACGCTGAGCGGTATCAGTCGTATCAGTGATTTGGGGTGAGGATTTGGAATTCGTATCAGCATCGACAGTCGAAACTTCGATACCCAATTGTACATCGCCTTCTCCGGAGATACGAGAGTCAAATAAACTGAGTGGTTGACAATGTTTGATTAATATTTCTCATACGGCTCCAGGTTCTTCCCCACCACCTTCCATTTCATCCGAGTATCACTCTCTATTCTCGACTATGTTCTATATTTCATTTTCCCTAAAGAAAAACAAGGGTCTAAACAAGAGAAAACAAATAGCAGGAACAATATAATGATCTGGACAAGGGCACGTTTCCCCGAAAAAGAATTTATCATATTGTAATCAAAGGCTACTTAAAATGATAATGATGACGAGCATGGAGAGGAAACTCGATAGCAGATCGGGCATGGATTGATTGACCCCCCCCCAAAAAGAAAAAAAGAGCGGGAGAGAAGATCAAGCGTTTTTTAAAAAAGGGTAACGAAGACATACTCTCTCCCATTTGGTGGAGGCGAACACGATTTTACGTGATGGGCACACGGAATAGGATAAAAGAAGAAAATAAAAATGCACAAATGTCTATGTTATGCAACTGTAATATATATTTTTTTCATCAAAGCTTAAAATTCACATAACGGCAGCCCCCCCCTTCACCTAACAAAAAATTAATAGACAAAAGTACAAACAAATACAAAAAATAATAAATATGTTAAACCAATGATTAAATAACCACAAAACATATCAATCTACTCGTCAAGGTAATCAAAATCGTCCATTATTGGGATTATTGTTATTTGCAACCCCCTTTGAAATTATGGCTTTTGATTTAAAATGATGAATAGTACAGTACAGCCAGACGTACGGGATCGACTCCAGACTGACCGATTGTATGGTAATTGTAACGTTATAGTTCTGGTTGGCCTGGATCCAATATTACCGGTGTGGCTTGGGCATTACACATAACATGATTGTGGCGAGAAAGAGTTGTATGCATCGGTTACGATTCGACCTCGAAGTGAGTAGCAAGTGTAGGATCTAGGGATTCGGGACAATCGATCAATAACATGAATAAAAAAGATAAAAGAAATAAAAAAAAGAAAAGAGAGGATGAACGATACCACAGGAGCGAACAAGCATGCGAATCCGTGGAATAACACTCTGTTACAAAGAAACCACACTTATCCATATTTATATTGATGTTTTAAAGGCCAATTCCGAAAGATTCCAAGCTTATGTATTCTAAGAATATGTTAGGACTTATGGTTTATTCAAGCGATTTTCTGTTGTTGAAAGTTATCTCAAGTGGCTGTACTTGCAATGATAATTATATTGATTGATCAAATAACGCAAACTCTTATATTTATTTATCTTTGTTTTAACATTTATTTTCGATAACTTCGCTCTTTCATTTTCTAGATTTGTTAGGATCCTCGTTGTAGGTATATCCTTGTTGCCACCGGCCAGCATAGATCAAATTTCACACCAAACATACATTGTTGATCAGAGCTGATTTACAGTCGCTTCGCTTCCATGGTTTATCGGGTTGGGATGGTGTGATAGCGACTATAATCTACGCTCTTTAAATCTACAAATTAACCTTTTGGGCGTATTGGTAACAACGTGATGAATTGTTAGATTTGTCCTGCTGTAAAACTGAATTGCATCCATGGATCTTTCTTTATTTTCAAGACCCCCACCATCCATACATAGGCGGCGGAAGCGGGGGGGGGGGGGGGACGGGGGAGACGTGTCCCCCCCCTAAATTTGAGGGGGGGGGGACGGTCCCGCCCTAAATTTGTTGTTGATGACCTTTTTTTTTTTTTTTTTGCTTGTCAATTTATTTTCCTACGTCCCCCCTAAAATTTTTGGGTTGAGAACCTTTTTTTTTTTTCTTGTCAAATTTTTTTTGGTTGTCCCCTCCTAAAATTTTTGGCTTCCGCCGCCAATGCATCCATAGCCCATCTCTCTCTCTCTGTCCGTCTCCCTCCCTTTCTCAATCTATATTTCTCTCCTTCAACTCTCTCCTTTTATTGTATTCCCCTTTTCTTTTTCCATTTCATTCTCTTCATTTATGTGTTTGTGCGCCTCTCCCCTCCCCCTCCCCTCTCTCTCTTATTATCTCTGTTTCTTTGAAATGATACTCTAGAACGCACACCTTACTAATTTCTCGAGGACGAGGGATATCACTAAAGAATGTTGGTTAGTCTCTTAGATCCAATCTGGATTTAGAAACACGAGCCCGGAGCGAAACCGACACTTTACGATACTGATCGTGAAATGTTGAACTTGGGTGAAAATTCAACTCACGTTGACGTAAGCTGCAGCCATCGAACTTCAGTTAAATTGCAGATTTCGGGGAATAATATGTACCAAATTAGTTTGTAATTGGAATGTTATCGTGTTTCTTCTTTTTTTTCTTTTTCTAATATCAGGGTACCGTTGCTTGAAAAAATACATAAAAATATATGCTTTCCATATCATTACAAGCTTTACACAGCAAAAACTGTGGTGTTAACCGGTGTACATAGATGACCACACCAGTTATTTTACACCGGCGTTAAATTGGTGGTGTTAGTTTTACACCTATAGGTGTTATTACAACATATTTGGTTGTTACATTTACACTCTTTGGTGTTATGTTCAATCTTTAGGGTGTAATTTTAACACCTAAGGGTGTGGTCCTCTATTAACACCAATTGGTGTCAGTTTTAACACCACAGTTTTTACAGTGTACTATCAAATTTTCATTAACTTTAAAGTAATTTTTTTTAAATTTGTTATAATGGCAAATTTTATGAAACGGGGGCCCTGTTCAAATGACTATTAGAGAGAGTTGTGAGGGGGTGGCACACTGTGGTGACTCAATGGTATTGTAATGGGAAGGAGGACAAAGTGGCTTTAAAGTGATATACCCTTTTCAAAGGGCCATAGGAACGATTTTTTAATAGATGGTGTTGGTTTGGAAGAGAGATTTAAACACCCCCCCCCCCCACAAAAAGAAAATTTCACTACAAAATGAAGGTGACTTTGGTTAAATTTCCACTTTTTAGCTGATTCCCTTTCGTTGTTTTTATTCCCTAATTCACCTTCTTGTCTTCACGACTAAAAACACATAGAAGCCGGTTGCCACCCTGATACCCCAGTTGCGCATTTGTGGTAAATACATAATTTTCCATTTTCTTTTTTTTGCGTAATGAGTTTCTCCCACAAGTAGAAAATTGTGCTGGGCCGAGAATATCTGATCTTACCTGCCCATATACAGACGTTGATGATTACAGCAGCTCGAGTTGTTCTGGTCTTCAACGATTGCAAGGGACGCACTATCGCTCGGTATCGATCAACACTCATTGCAGTCAATGTCAGGCAAGTTGCTTGGGCAGTGACCTGCAAAAGAAAAATAAACGAAAGGTAAGTTTAAAAATTTCAGTGAATTCATTTTTAAGGCATCAATTCACCGCAATAAACAGCACTCTAATTTAAATCAAAAACGAAAACTAAATGCAAAGTCTGTATAACATGTAAATCATCCGAGTTTATTACTAGATTAACACCTATTCATAACTTGGGCTTCGACTACGCTTCAGTACGATTTTTCAAATTTTCAGAGTTTATTTGTCACATCCCTCCAACATAATGCAGTTGAGGTAAATCGTATTCTATAACATCGTTGGTCTATCCCAGAAATAACATTTTTTATTCACACATATATATATACGATACAAATGTAACTTCCAAATGTGAGAGTGGCCACGAGCATCCAAGCGTTGGTATTCAAACGATTAAGAAATATGTGCGAACCAAATTATTGTAGAAAATGAGCATGTCTATGTATATGACTTCGTGTTGGCGATATGTGGCATACTCGACAAAAAAGTTTACGACGTAAACAAAAATGCCAAATATCACGAAGCATTAATTGATGTATTTGCATATAACCGTGATTTCAAATTAAAGGCTCTCTCGATTTTTTTTCTCGCTGCAATTACTAAGATTTAGTGTTAAACATCTCGACTCAGCCCAAGGCTCATGTGCTTATCAAGTCGCCACGCATTTGGCATCATTCTCAAGCTTAAATACCTCGTCAGCCTAATTAATGGAGCAGTCGTGCTCTCTTCTACATTACCTTGCATTTAATCTTAAAATGTTGAATGAAAATGGCTTGCAGGTAGAATGCATCGCGTCCGTTAATGATAAATATACAGCAATCATTCATGCATGTGGCAAAAACCACCGCGACAGCCGCCAGCAAGCTAGAATATTTATAGGTGAAGGAGAAGAATTGCGGATGAATTGTGTGATTTTTTTTCGACAGTGATTTGTATCATTATATATCGATAAATTATGGGGGTAAATGGGTAGAAGTCCTCTTTTTTTTCAATTTTCTGTTTCGATAGTTTTTAAATGGAAGCCCTTTTTTTAGCTTTCCAGATTTCTTTTTTTCCGTTGGGGGGGGAGTGGGGTTATCGCTGGTATTCAATGTAGCCTATGCTGTGACAAAAGACGCAATCTATATAATCACCTTAGGACATTGATCAAAAATTGATCTCATAAATTACAAAAGGAAAGATGGGGATGTTGATTGCATCATCCCGTCTTACAAAGAGTTACTCTTGATCTGATCAATTTGAACTATTATGGAGATCCATCTATGTCATAGTTTTGCTACAGGAAAATATCCTTTGTAAACAAAGAAAATCACATCTAATCGTCAAGATAATGATGAATGTATGAGTATACAAATTATCTAGTATTTTCTTTAAAAAAAACCATGTAGATGTTGGCATTGCAAGCTTTCCATAGTTATAGTTGATCGGATAAATTGAAAGTCCTTGTAAGACGGGGGTTAAGTCATTCAATGTATATTTTACGAGGTATTGTATAATATTGGCGATGGTGTGAATAGAGGTTTCAGTATCGGTATCGAAATTTAACCCCCAAAAAATAAGATTCGTTACTTCCAGAGATCCAAATTCCGTTTAGGTCATTTATTATAAAAATCTAACCAGTAATGAAGTAGAAAGATTCTCGTGGTTTATTATTCGACTTTTTGAAAGTGATAACGAGGTATGCATTTTAAAGAGAATTCTTGTGTTGCACAAGCATTACCAAAGTATTTTTTTCACTTCAATTCAATTTCAATTTATTTACCATTTTTAAAAATATACGTGCTTTCTTTGTTGATCTCAGCACATCTTAGATTTCTGAAAAATAGGGTTTACATGACAGATCGATTGAAATAAGAAATCTGACATGGCATCTAAAGTGTCCTTATCGTTCCTGTGGTAGGTGAATTTCAGGGGGTATGAAGTATCCCTTCAAGGGCGCCAGAAATCATCAAAAACACTGAAAACATAAAATCACGAATCGCAGAATTACAGGAATAATCAACTTTACAAACAGATAAACGGGTGAATACGGTCATCAAATTGTTTTAGCATGATTTAAGTCGTCTTTAGAAATCAAATGACAGCAAAAATAAAAACTTTGAACTTAATTTGCGTTTGTGCGCTATTGTGCATGGGTATGCGTGAGGTATGTGTTTGTGCCATGAAGATGCTAATTTTGTGTCATAAATCATGGGTTTGGATCTCACTGGCAATGAGGAGCATGAAACCTGAAATGTACATTCTACAGTGCTCCTAGTATACGTACATTGGACTAAGAATAAATATGTATTTGTGTTTTGATATTTTTCGCCTGATATTTAACACGAGTTTATTGTAATATGTTCATATTTATTTAACCTCAATGTATTTTGATATATTTAATTCATTAATTCAGTTATTTCATTATTATACATGTACATGTATTTTAATTGTTTTTTATATATATTTTTAGTTATAATTACTATGTTTATTTTTTCATTTTCTTTTCCTCTTTTTATTCCATATAATTGGTTGTTTTACAAGTTTTATTTACTTAGCTTTAAATTTATTCAGTTATTTATGTATTCATTATTTATCATTTATTTATTCATATTACTTCTGAGGGTGGTTCGTATGCGTCTGGAAGAGGACTGCAGACGACATCTATTACCATCCACTGAAGAGAATTGTTGTCGATTCAGATTAAGGCAACGATCGTTCAAATCCAGGCTTCGCCTTCCAAGAAAAGAATTACCCTTGATTGGGGATTTGGACAACAAAATGCTCCTCATTACTTCGACAGACAATCACCTCCCGCATTTCCTGTGAACATGGTTCCAATGAATAGACAACTAGAAAGTCGATAGCAGGTGGAAAACTGCCACATTTAGATGAAGGAAAAGAAGGAGAAGATGTATGAGGAGGAGGAGGAGATGAAGAAAAATGAGGAGAAGAAGGAGAAGATGATGATGATGCTTATGAAGAATAAGAAAAAGGTGGAGGAGGGGGAGACAAAGATATACAGTTCAAAAGGTTAAAATGACAGATAGAAAATATGAAGAAAAGGGCGATGCTATGGGAAGAAAAGAAAAAGTGGAATACATGTATAAAGAAAAAGAAGAAATATCAGAAAATGAAAAGGAAGAGCAAAATCAAGAAAAATAAGAAGGACTGACAAAATACGGACATTTTTCCAGGGAAAAAGCAGACATTATATTTATTGTTTGATGCATATTTTGCAAAAATAGATCTTTGTTTGATAACAACAACATGTATGTAATTTAAAGAATGTTTTCTGCATTTCTACCATGCCGCACATCAAAAGCTCAAATATGAATACGTGTTCAACCGTGACAAGTGAAAATAATTCAACGAGGCATTTCAGCGTCGACGTGACTGAACCAATTTATCGTGGCGCGTGCGGTGAATTAAGAATAATGATAGGGGGAATAGATTAGAATTAAAATTGTAAACAGTCAAACCTGTGTTAGTGTGTATAAGAACCTGTCTATAGCAGCCACCTGTCTATAAATGCCACATTCTGTGTTTCCCTTGGGTGGTCACTATAGACAGGTTTCACTGTAATAGGTAAGCAACTGAAGCTTTAAAGTGCAATTTACTTAACGAGATGGTAATATATTAAATCGATTTAACACCCTTATTTTATTGATATGTCGTCATTTTGATTTACTTTATCATTATTTATCACACGATGACGACATTATAACATTTTGGACTCTGAAAAAAAACGTATCTTCGACAACATTATCAAGCAGATTGCCCTTTAAGACTTTTCTTGACATTAACCACGCTAAACAGGGACCCATAGGTCTATAAAGTTAGTTTTCGTTCGAAAATATCTTGCGGACGTGGCGTTTTGAATATTAATGAAATCTCAAAATAGGAATGTCAGTGAGGCATTAACCGATGGATTAATAGAGTTTAATTGTTTAAAAAGCGCGGTACATGAATAATAATAATGATAAAATGAAAATGATATTAGTATGATTTGTTGTAATTGAGTCTGATCTTATTGGGTCTATAGTTCTGTTCAGTTATGAAGATATTTCAAAATCCAAATACCCCCCAGCTCCTTATTTCCTTCTTTGTTTTCTTAATAAATGAAATACATATCGACCATTGGGGTCCCAATCATCTCGTACAACTTGTGTTTTTAATGGACAATCAATTTGTGATTTGATTGATTTGTTAATTGATTGAATGATTGATTGATTGATCTGCATTCGACTGATATGGCATTTCAAATGCAAATACAAGCTAAAAAAAGATATTAAGAATAAGTTAAATTTCATTTGTAATTTCTTTTAGATAGACTCTTTTTGTGTTTTTTCCTCTTGTCAGCAGGATAATAAAAAGAAAATAGATTCGGCAGGTTATGACTATATTAGTAATTCAATAATATTCCGCCTTTCCTTTTCTTTCTGAGAGGGAGTTCCATACCGGTGCAGATTAAATGAAAATTGACATTTATTCAATAAATGCATGATAGAAGGGGCTACCTCAGGGCAATATTCAGCGTGGCTCATAACCACAACCTAACCTCGTCGATCATGTCGAGTGCTCAGCAATTGCCTAAGACATGGAAACTCTTGAAATCTCTTAACCACTCTGGTTTAAGAAAATGTGGTTGTTGTTCAAGTTAAAGTGATCATGATATTTGAGCTAACATGAATTTCATCAGGTCGTGGACTCCCCCATATGACGAAAGCCACGTTATATCTTGGTCCCTGCCGACCTGCTCGGAGCTTCAGACCGTTATGAAATGAAAACTGAGTAAAGTGGACGGGGTGTAAGACTTCCGCGAAGGAGAGACGCGAAGTGCCATCTGGGATATCAATGTCTGACTGCTTATAAAAAGTCATCAATCTTTTTTTCTGATCTGTCTCGAGTCTCGACTATTTGACGTGAAGATGAGTGGTGCAAACAAAAATTGAGCCTTCTGTTTAAAAGAAGGAACCTACGCCCCGGGCTTTATGTGCTGTTTGGCATCTCGATATGCACATATTTAACACAATGCATGCATTCGGGTGTTCACAAATAATGTTGCCCTCTGTTTTAGATGTAGGCTAATAAAATCAGAATAACACTCGATTTTTTAAAGCGACATTACAATAATGGAAGGTAGCAAGAGGTGAAAGTGATGACATGTAATTTTTCTCATGCTGATATTGTTCATGCTAAGGATAGGTTGATTCAAGAATTCGGTGAACTCATCTCCTCAGAAACAAAGAAAATCGTAAAGACTCTCAAAATCGATCAGAAGAAAAATAAATAACAGTTTGCGAGGATATCATTGATGCATTATCAGATATTGATGAGAATGGAGAATTTGGTCTTCTTTGTGCCGCTGTTAAATGGGCTAAGATTCCCAAGATAGATCCGGAGAGCATATCTGATTAGAGCGTTGCAGAAAGGCTTGCACAAATTGAAGCAAAGTTCATAGTTTTTTTTTAATTCACTCTCTGAGATTGAAGCACATCAAGTCAAAATGGATGACAGGGTAAATATACATGTAGATCAAGGTCAAAAGAGTACGAGAAGTCACTGAAAATAAACCACTTCTGTCAGAAATTGTGGCGCGTGGAAGTTCTACAACTACGCCTATGCGTCAGAAGCTAGCATCAAAGTCTGCAGGTGTTGTCAGAACATCCCAGCATGTAACGAGTAACTAAGGCAGTCATATTCAAATCAGAGGAGAGTGGAAAATCGGTTGAATGACAATCATGACAATAAAGATGGTTCCAGATTTACCACTGAGCGGCAGAAAAAATAGAAAGGAACAGACGACAAGGAAAATAAAATCATTTGTTCAAGTAACGCGAAAGACGTAAAAGGACTGAGATCTACTCTAAGACCCAATCGCGATTTTTTTCTCTTGTTTAGAGTACATAAATGAGATAGTGAGAAACAACTTCACAACTTCTTTAACTGAGTCATGAGGATGCGAGGTTCAATTCCTTCCACATCGTGATCTGTAAAGGCAACACGCTCACTGTGATCCGTCCTAGCTTCTGGCCAAGTGGGATAACATTAGAAGGTGGAGTATGAGATAGGAAAGAAAGCCTGAAGAAGACATTGAAAGCTGATCGGAAAACAACAATCAAACAAACACTGAACTCAATTTTAAGGACTCTATAAAAGACAGCTTAAAATTGCTACATGTAGTTAACTGCAAACATTTTAAGAACAATGGACCCAAATTTGATTTTATACACACTGCAAAAAGTCTGGTGTTGATTTAACACCAGCCCGGACTCTATATATTTCCACACCAGACAAGTGTTAAATAACACCAGTTTCGCTTTGGTCTGACACCAGATATATGTTTATACAACACAATTAGTATTAAAACAGCATCGGCTTGATTCCAGACTGGTGTTGTTTCAATACTTCTCTGGTGTGGACATATATACATGTAGATTCCGAGCTGGTGTTAAATCAACATCTGAGTTTTTGCAGTGCAGAAGCTTACGTGGCAAAATGATATCATCTTCTTCAAGAACATTGAATACATGAGCGCTAAAAGGCTGATATTACTAATAATAACAACGCGCCTCGGGATAGAATATTTCTAGATATATGGCGCTATCAAAATGCCTATTATTAGTAGTAGTAGTCGAAGTACTTCTAGGATTGATTATTTTTGGGCTTCCTCTGGGCTTAGTAAATTAATGAGAGGTTGTAGTATTGTCGATGAATATCTTTTTTCCCGATCATTGTCCTTTGTTGGTTGAATTTGATTTGAAAATTGATTACTTTGACTATAAGGAGAGTGAAGAGATCATATTAATAGTGTGAAATATAATTGGAAATAGCAGATATGAACTGTATTAACAAGTACAAGAAACTTCTTGATGAAAGACTGAGAAATTTAAAGTACGCGAAATCAATCTTAACATGCAAAATTACTGCTTTACTGAACAGGTAGAAGGTCTATCTGTGCCATGATGTTATTTGTGCATGTAAATCAGCTAAACCACTGAATAAGGAACGTGATTCAGGGAATAGTGGCAAAAGAATTCCCGGATGGAAAGAAATTGTTGAGCCTCTTAGGCGAGAAGCATTATATTGGCATCACAATTGGAAGGTATGTGGAAGACCCTCAATGGTCAAATTGCTAAAAAGCATATACTGTTAAGGGCTGAAAATGGCTGACGCTTTCAGTAAAAAAGAATTACAGAGATTTGTGGAAATGGGCTAAGAAAACAAAAGGAAGGATTTTTTGTACTTGTTGTGTTGACGGGTGTTAAGGGCGGGTAACATCCCCATCGATTTTCAAACTTGAAATTCAGTCTACGGGAAAGGGTAGTCCAGTCCCATCCCCACCCTCCTCTAGATAGACCAAATTCTCATAAAATCGCGGTCTGCTGTCAATATTGCATCGTGTCAAACAAACATTCACCCTGTTTTGACGAAAGTGGAGGATTTCACAAGCTTATTTCGGTATTCATATAGTTTTAAAAAGGAAACGAAAATGCCTCGTATTATGTTGGAAGAAAAACTAAACTTGAAACTGAAAGTTTAACATTATCTTTTCCGTCATATCTAATTCAGCACCAAATTTCTGACCCAACATTGCTGCCCACACTGAGATATCTTGGAGTAGTTTTCGCCCTTAATCAAACTCAAATGTCAATGCCATACCGTGTATGCCATGGGTATTTTTATTGTATAAAATCACGCCCAGACGAGAGATCTATTACACGAAATGAATACGTTAAGTGGCTTATTCGATGAAGCCCGGATCACAAACATGACTGGCTGGACCGGGGGGGTGAAATTATTTATAGACCTTTACCACATTCACCCTGAAAAGGACTGGTGAACTTAAAACATCAAACGTGTTGGTTGTTGGATATGTTTCCGACCGAAGAACACAGACAGGATCAAGCAATTTATTTGTTAAAATCTACCAGAATTCTGGCTAATATTGACTTAATATTGACAGGTTGGTCACTTTGGCCTCTTCTCATGTATAGAGACCACAAATTTTTCAACTTTTGATATTTCATGACTTTCTTATCGATAGTCTGATTTTACCCAAACTTTCATCATTCTCCTGTGATAATCGTTCCGTTTAAAGCAACTTCCCATCTTGGTATTCATTCCCATTTACGCTAGCTACATGTACGGTCACATCAACAAAATCTACTCCAAACCGGCCGATGGCACAGCATTGGTATTAGCTTTACGGTTCTTGTGGGTCTACAGTTTCTGTTTTTGTTTGTGGTAACTCCCGTAGGAACTCGGCAGGACAGCATTTTTTGCTGGTAAACGCCAAGCTGGCATATAACCAATTACCTCTAAAACGTTTTACGTCTAAGTTAATCAGTCATAGTGGCTGACGTTATAGACGACAGATATCACTCTCGGGCCTTTTTATCAAAGTGAAGACAATGGCAGAGTGGGGATTCGAACTCACAACCTTGCGATTATGAGTCCAATGCTCTAACCACTGGACCACACGACCCGTGAGCACTGCACAGCAAGAACGCTTTTTAAAATTTAAGCAATCCGTGCTGTTCAAACCTGTCAATCAAACAAATGTTCTTAAAAACCTTGGAATAACTTGTTTAAAATTTCAAACAACTGTTTAGTGTAAACAAAAAGGGTTTTTACTTGTTAACATTCAAACATGCTGTTCAAGCCTGTCACTATAACAACTATTGCTAAAACTTGTAAATAGCTAGTTAAAGTATAAACAACTGTAAACTTTAAAAGTTTTTGTAAACAACCTGTTTATTGAACAATTTTCTTTTAAAAATTGTTTAAAGTTTAATCAACTTGCTGATTTAAAACAATCCTTGTTAGAGTGACGGGCCCTTAAACAACATTTATGCAGTGTTGGATTTGTAAGTGGACATTTTAACCCTGCCTTACCTGCATCATGAAGAACACGAATTTGCACATAAACCTTCCAAACACCCACGTCGGGATAGCGTACACAATGGCCGTGAACGGTGCACAGCAGAGCAAAAAAGATACATCGGTGATCGCGAGATTGACGATGTAGTAATTCGTCACCGTCTTCATCTTTCCATGACGTACGATGACGTAGATGACGAGGAAGTTGCCCACGACCCCGATGAGGGTGATTAAAAAGAAGATGGCGGGAACGAGCCAGTTTTCGACGGAGAGTTGGTTCCCGGATGTGAATGCGGTGATCATCGGAGCGATGGAGGTGTTTTTATCGATAGTAGCCATGGTAAGTGAGAGGACCTTCTCTGGCTTGGTATCAAGACATTATGAAAGGCTATAAGAAAAAAACAAAGACAATACTATCTATCGGATGTACTTGAAAAATAATAATGTAATCAATTAGTTTGGCCAAAAAAAAATCAATATTCAATGCAAACAAAAATCCGTATCAAATGGAATGAAAAATGATACATGCTAGTGAAAGACGATAGATTTTATCTCAAACTCCATGACACTGTATGTTTTACCGAAAATCAAGCCTGGACGCAGTTTCTTCAGTATGGAAAAGGACTGTAACAAGCAAAAAAAAAGCCAACAAAAACAAATTTGGGAATATGGCATTTGATTAGATAGAACCCCTCTCATGTGACGTAAAAAAATGATGTTAAGAATAATCGTAACTCAGACATTAATTGTTGGGGATTTAGCAAACTTTTTCTTGTGTTTGATTTCACAAATAAACATTTCCTAACATTTTCTTCCTTTTCTCGAGAAAAACCTTGATGAACGGGGGCAAATTATTTTCAATACCCTATAGTGCTTGCGTTTGAAAAATAATCCAGGACTATACCGTCCAAGAATTAATCATCGATATTAATACCGTATACCCGCAGGTCCCAATTCACATAAAAACTGTCTTCACATAAACATGATGGTAAACAAACTTCATATCTACTGTAGATACCATGGCTTGTGCCATCACATCAGGTTGTCGGGTCGGGTATTTGAAACCCGAACCATTCGAGAAAAGGAACCGAAACTTCGGTTCCAGTTTACCCGACCATTCGAAAAAAAAGGGCACGTTAAATTTCCGAAAGGTATGGTCGATCCTGTTTACCCGATGTCTTGTCAAAATTTTCCAGCAAAATTCTCGAATGGTCGGGACCCAACATTTCAGGAATTTGATGGGCCCTTATCCTTATCTCGAATTGTCGGGTATACGCGATTGTCCAACCCTACGCGATAACCCGATGTGATGGCACTAGCATTGTCTTTTTTCACGCTAGACACAAAAAGGTCTTCTCGCGTTCGACGGAATCATGTTTTAAATACGATGAAAAACAATTTAAAGTGAATGATCTTTCTTAGGTTCACACTTTTCAGGTCGATCATTCATGTTAGCTCCACTACATTCAAATAGTAGTTCATTGTAACCAGGGACCCGTTTCATAAAGGCTTGATACAATAGCACATGCACAATTTCTATAACAAAGTCACTATCAGCCAATCAAATCGAATTATTTTAGTAGTCAAACTGATACCGCATATCTGTTTTTTGTTTATAAAAGGTTTTATAAAATTGGACCTAGTTCTTGATGTGTTGATACATTATAGTGCCTACCAAGGGTCAATTTCATTACACATCACTTTTGTGGCTAGGCGGTATGTCGGGCAAGCATGATATGGGCAAGCATGGTCATGACGGTGTGAAGGACGGACAATGTTGGTTCCTATTTTATTATTTGCTTCTATATTGTCGAGTAGGTAGATCTGTCAAACAATTCACTACCTAATCGAGAAACCAATTTTCATCTAATAAGACATCCTTATAACTTAAAGTGATTGGTTATCATTGGTTTGACTTTTAAAAAATCTGAGGTAGAAGATCACACTTGTCACCTGTGTCCGTGATATGTTCCAAAAATGAAGCCCAGAATAAATTGCATTCGAAAAGGATTATTTAGTGCTTCAAAAATTGAAATATAAAGTGACCGGAAACACCATCTTAATTTCATCCCGTACACTTATGTGTACTATTTAGGTGTCTATAAGACGTCTATTTACAAAATCGGGATTTGCCTTGAAGTTTTAGCTTTTTATTCTCAATAATGGTAGTTTTCAGGGTTTATTAGTTCTAATACATGCACTTGTGCACATGTTTCATCTTGGTTTGAGAATTTTTTAAAACGGCTACTCACAAAGTTAAACAATACCTTTAACGGAAATATGATCGTGAATTTCTTTGAAACTATTCTATACTTGTAAAACATCAATTTCCAACGTTGAATGAAACAATTTTTTTCTGATTAATAATTAAATATGTGTCTCGGTATTGCTTTCTATCAAAATGAATAAAATATGGGTATATATCGTATGTCTAACAAGAAAGGAAAGACACTTAATGTTTTTCTCCTTCTTTTTATGGTATCGATGACTTGCCCATCAGCAGATATTTCATAGCAATCAAGTGATATTGGTAAAAACTGACATTCAATCCTTGTCGGCTCTCACATTTCACATATTATCACAAGGGGATTTAATGTTCAGGATTTCACTTTCTTAAAGACGTTTTCAGACATTCTTTGTCCGACTAAATATTGAATGGGTTCACGAACACAACTTTTGGTTCCGTCGGGTAGACTCAATGTTCTGTTGTTGTTTTGCTTATGTCCCCTCTTTTTCCGAACTTAAGTTTTCCTCTCGAAAGTGATACAGGAATCCAATGCACCTATGATGACAATAGGCATTTATATAGCGCCATCTATCTAGAAATATTCTATTCTGAGGCGCGTTGTTATTGTTATTATCATTACTATTACTACCCCAGCTTTAGTTCGAGCTGACTTTCTCAGCGCCCATGCATTCAAGGAATTAATCCTTCCGGGTACCCATTTACCTCACCTGGGTTGAGTGCAGCACAATGTGGATAAATTTCTTGCTGAAGGAAACTACGCCATGGCTGGGAAAAAGGCAAGATTGGTCAACTTTTCTTCAGCTAAAGCAGAAAGTCCGAAACACTTCGCAGTTCACTCCCCATTTATCATATTAAGAACAACATCGCATTTTATTCGTCTTGCCCTCCCCCTCCACTTAAAATGAAGAGAGTGTTGCCTACATTTCTAAACATTTCTAAGTGTTTTTCTATGCACTCTATGTGGCAGTGGATGTACATCTCACCTCCCCCTCATCCCTGAAGCCATTCCAAAACAGATTCTTAACTCTTCTATGCAAATAATGGTTCAAATAATGGTTGGTAGAATGTCATGACTACCCCCCCCCCCCCTATAACTGACACTTAATTTTCTCCAAATGCACTTAACTTATCTATTCAAATCTTATGGATGGTTAAATATCATGACAGATCTGGTATCATAGGCAACATCATTTACGCATCCACTTGAATTGAAGTGTTAGCTGACGAGGGCATTGTACCAGCGTCAAATACACACAGGAATCGTTTAACTTGTATGGTAATCAACACCCTTTTGAACACGTCACGGGGTAGTGGTGTATCCAGATCACGTTGTTTGGGGTGTACTTTCACAGTGTGGCAGTCCGAGTGCAAAGGAACGGAGCAATGTGGGTCAAATGATTCGCAAAATCAAATTGAATTGACTTTATTGTGTTATTTTCTCTTCCCGTCCCAAATATAAAAACTTCATCATATAATATTTATATTGCTAAACATTTAATTGATTGTGATATAATATTAATAAACACCACAAAAAAAGAACAAGATGGTGAAAGCACCGCTCCTTGAGGTACACCCACCGGCAGTTATTGTGCATGAAAATAAAACCTTATTTCTACTCTATGGCAACCTGAAAACCGTATAGCATGTTAATACCACATTTTTGCATTTATAGGCTATAGAACATCATGGTTAAACACAATCAGAACATTTTAATATAAACCCAAGGCGCAACCATGGTATTTCATTTTTCACAAAATGCATCAAAAATTCAACAATACACTTATATGGCGACAAGAAGGAGCTGAGTAGAAGACAGAGGAACAGTCTGTCTTGTATTTTCGTTTCCTTTTTTAAATTTTATTACCCATAAACCCCTTTAAATCTATCTTACCCATTCCTTTCATGACTACCCCCTTCTCTGACTAATGCCTCTTTCTACTTCCCTTTCCACCACTCTCTTTACATTTTTTCTTCAAGTTTTCCATCTTTTAACTTTCATATATTAATTTCATATTAATTTCGGAGCGTTGTGGCCCAGTGGATTAGTCTCCGGACTCTGAAACAGAGGGTCGTGGGTTCGAATCCCAACCATGGCGTAATTTCCTTCAGCAAGAAATTGATCCACAATGTGCTGCACTCAACCCAGGTGAGGTAAATGAGTACCTGGCAGGAATTTATTCCTTGAAACGCAGCGCGCGTAACAGCTGCACTGCTAAAGCCAGGGTAATTATGCTGCATATACTGTACAGCGCTTAGAGACTTCTGACAAAGTATTAAGCGCTATATAAGCAAGTATAATTATTATTATTATTTTCATTCAGTGTTGAACCGGGTCTAAACATTGCAGTATTTCTTCAACTACAAGTTAGATTTAGATAATGATCCCTCAGCCGCCCCCTCCGCGAAATTATTTTCTAACCAAAGTTCCGGATCCCAATATGAATATTCATGACTTGCGTCTTCGGAATAAGAGTACACATTCGCGTGGATCTTTACAAAATTAATTGCGGTCTTCGTTAGCGTTCACGCTGCCACGAATGAATCAGCACCCTCAAATTACCGCTACCCATACATAAGCCTTAGGCTAAGATCTATTTCTCGATCCGATTCTTAAACACTTATCAAATTGCCATTATGACAAGACAAAATGCTGTAGGCTATAGGTCTCGCCTAGGCTAGCGCACTAATCTTTTCTCAATGATCTGGACCTGTCTAATGCTGACTAATGCCATGGTTAACTGAACTGGTTAATTCCCCAATTTACGTTTACTTACGTTGGACAATAAGTTTGGTAGCCTTGGTTTAATATATTTCGTCCGTAGTAAGAACTAGTCATAGATCTAAACAGATTTAGTTTAGATCTAGTCTATAGTCCCTGGATCTTGATAGACTCTGCTCTATGTGCCGCATTGAACGTATTCAAACGTCAGGCACAAATTAACGTTGAGTGAGCAGAACATGCATGTAAACTGTTAATGTAAACACGCGGATCTGCATAGGTATACTGGAATCGCGGAGTAAACTCTCTTGATCGACAAAATGTAATAGATCGATCTGCTATTTTCTTTACCATTTATTAAGTTTTTGATTTCCCGTGCTCGAAATCGGCAATTGTGTTACTAGTTCTATATTCGAACCAAGGCAGTAGCGTACGCAGGAAAAAAAAATCTTCAAAAAATATTAGGGGGGAGTTTCCATTCTTAGGGGGTTGCCTAAAAAGAAATTAAGGGGCGGTTGAACACCTGTGTACGCCACTATACGGACCTATTAAACCAAGGCTATCGAGCTCATTGGTCTAAGTTAACCGTCATTGGTATTAATCGGTCAAGATTTGAGATAAAATGCTAGCCTTGCCTAGCTTTTTTGTCTTGTCATAAATGGCAATTTAAAAAGTGTTTAAGAATTGGCTCTAGATATAGATCTAATTTGTACTCTTATTCCGAAAACGCAATTCACGAATATTCATATTGGAGTCCGAAACTGTGGTGGGAAAAATATTTCCCTCCGACTTCCCTATGGTAGAGTCACAACGGCAATACCGACCCCAGACCGACAAAAACGATTACGTTATTATATGTGATGATAAGACATATCTCACATATTCAATATTATATCAATACATAATCAATACTTAATAAATGATTCTAAAGGAAGGATACCAGCTCTAACTTTCATTAGAAAGTGTTACTCATTCTTCTTCCAGCTAAACTTCTGACGCACACACATTTTATGAGTTTCTTATTCACTACATTTCATGTTCTCCCCATAAAAGGCCAACTTCCCCAATTCAGAGTAAAGTTATGACGTACAGATTGTTTTGGTCAAGCGTCCTAGGTTGACCAACACATGTTTGGTTGTAAAGAGCCTAGACCAGACCAATATAAAAGGGGTTCACTTCTGAACCCAAATCAGAATGCACATTGGTTTACAGATTACTTTAGAGATTATTCCAGCATACAGACAGCTACAGAAGAGTTTATAACTAATACTGCACAATTTATATTATCTTCATCTTCAGAGTATAGTCACCATCAGACTTACTCATGTTCCTGTATTATTTGTTATCATCATCATCATCATCATCAACTTATTCATAATCTTCAATAAATGTATATATGAACTGTACAGGCTTTGTATTGCTTGGTCTCATTTAAGTCTGGTTGAAAGTAAAAGTGCAGTCGATCCAGCGACAACATCACAAATTTATTACTGCATACCATCGGTCGGTTTGGAGTTGCGGTTCCGTTAGTGTGTCTGTAAAATTTCCCCCACAGAAGTAGCGAAGGTGTCGAGACACTGTTCTCATTTTGCAATTCACTTCGTCACAATCCCTGTTAGGTGATTGGATTTGGAGTGCCTCCAAAGAGCTAGTAAGAGGAAACAATCATCTAACACGTTGATAATAAAGCCAAGGTGTACTTCAAACAGGAGAGGTATTTAATTTGTCGTCTCCACCTACTAAACTTCATCGTGTGCAATGGGTTAACCCCTAGGATATCAGATGAATTACAGCCCAGTGGAATTAATGTACATTAAGCTTGGCTGGCAGAGGGAGAAACTCCCAAACTAACATCCCGTCGATTTCAAATAAACATGCCGTTAGCTGACGGTTCATAGAACATCGGACACAGTGGCGGCACTAGGATTCTTAATATTGGGGGAAGGGGGGGTGGGGGCAAGTGGGACAAAACAAAATATGGGGGCAGAGGCGGACAAGACTTTACATTTTTATTCACTTCTCAAAGTTTCTGGAGCAAAGGGGGGGGGGTAGTAGGGTATACCCCCTCCGGTACTGCCATTGATCCATCATACTCGGGTAATATAATTTGGATAAACATCGAGAGGATAAAACATAATTCTCGAGTTGAACGATCAATCATACGGAAATTACTGAATTAAAGCATTGATACAGTATTAAGTTTCCTTACAGTTTGAAATCGAATTAGATTGAACTAAAATATCAATTTACAAAATGTTCGTATTTTGTTATCTTCGAGTGGAACCCAAATCGAATTACTTTTGCCAATTTCTATGAAAGACATACTGTCTCAACAGGTTCCCTTGCTTTGAAGATAATAATCATCCCTCGTCCGTGTTTAGTTTATTTCATAAGACCAAAACGAATATACTCTTCCACTAATCCCTCCGAAGGTCATCATCCTGCTTATCAGATTATGAATTAGTCTACATCTTATCGCCTGTAAAAACGCTTCAATCTTAATAAGTTTCTTGAAAGCTGAATACTCATTATCAAAAGAATTTGCCAGGAAAACTAAAGCAATATACCTCTCATGGCGTTAAGGGTAGTAAAAAAGAATAGAGAAAGGAAGATTGATGGATAATTGTTTTGGCGCCTAAACTGTAAGCTGTTATCTTAATTTGATCGTCATCTGTTCACCCACGTTCAGAGGTTATTATTACATGTTGTGAAGGTCGTCATCTGTCTATTTGGGCAAACTGAGGGTTGTTTGAACTTCATCTATGTAAAACCCGATGCCTGGTGATATTTGACTCGTGGTCTTAAACTACGCTATTTTTATTTTTCTGAACTTATACCGACGCGTCGGTCAAATCAAAAGTAGACAATATTTATTTCACTAGCTGGAACAATAACAATTCATGTTTGAAACATTTTTGTTATAGAACTTTTAATCGATCATGCACAGTCGATTCAGTTGTTTATGATAAAAGCCTGAAAAACCTAAATAAAAAGGTTGAACAGGAATAACTATTTTCTTTCACATATATGACAAGATTTGTGTCTTTTCTTTTAACTAAATTTTAACGGATTACTCAAGAATATAAGTAGATATATATTTAGTATATCATACACAGGCCCACTTTTAAAAGGGGAAGCTAATTCGACTCAATTTCATTCAATTAGTCACATGGAAATTCGTTTTGCTCACATTATAAACATTTGTAATAAAACATCACATCTTACATAATCACATGCATATCTACATTCATACAAAATGACATTAGAAAGCGACAAAATAAAAGAGAAATTATCCGGGATAATTTTTTTTTCAATAAAGATGTAGAAGAAAAGACACTAAGTAAAGAAGATCAGAAAAAAACTCAGATGCTGAGATCATTGTAATGTAAGTTTATTTGTCGGAATTTGATTCGGGTAGAACATAATTTCATTCTTTAACCGCCACGACCCCAGGCATCCCGGGTAACACACAAACACACACACACCCTTACGCATACGAATGAATGGAGTATTATATGAAACCACATTTGTCATCTTGATTTGATGAAGCTTTCCTAACACCCCAAACGACACCATTGATTTATTTCCTTACAAATACTTTTCTTATTTCGAATTATTGATATTAGACACTGCTCGTAAAGCTGCCCTCAACTCATGACGTTTCGCGAACGCCTTTCGTCCAAATGTCACACGTTACAGTTTGCCAAGGCGTTGAATTTCCGTGTTATGAGCGCATTATGACACCGATATCTCGAAATCGTAGAAAACTGAAGATTCGTTCAGATGCCCTGGAAAGAAAAGAAACAGGGGTGGCGCCAGGATTTTGGGAGAAATCAAGACATCCTTTAATATTGTGACGTCATTTTTTCTCAACTGAAAATAGGGGTATCAGAAAATTACACTACGAGACATCTCTTTTGATTTTCTTCTTTGTCAATTTGTTTTCATTCCCCCTTTACATCTTCTTACACTGTAAAAAAATGAAGTGCTAATTTAGCACCTTACATTGCTTGTATAGTGATTGCACTACGAGTGTTGATTTTCTAGTTTAAATTTGAACTAGAAAATCAGCACTAGTAGTGCAGTCCCCATACAAGTATTGTAAGCTGCTAAATTAGCACTTCAATTTTTTTACAGTGTAGTGGCCCGGTCGCAAGTAGAGACATAGGTAATGACACTTTACACATTGACTTCAATCTCTACTTTAACTCCACATCTTTCCGCTAACAAGTGATCGACATGAACATGATAAAAATCCCTTGTGGTGTTATCAATCGCGGTTTGCCCCACATGAGGAGACAGAATCCTGTTTCATTCTCGATAACTCGATGATCGAGCGAATATCGATGACTATCAATTCCAAAAGTCGCCAAAAATCTATAATTACGGTGTGAGGTTTGGGAACCAAAACCAAATCTCATGAGAAGGCATCCAAGGTTCTCCGAAAAGCACATACATATTTCTTTGTTAAACCCAGCCCACAGTGCAACAAGAGTATGACCCGCCAGCATTGACATTAAAAGGCGCGAATAAATTGTAATAAAGCTCTTTTCGAAATATTGTAGTTCTCCGAGATCTGGGACCCGTTTCATAAAGAGTTGAGTCTACGGTAACTTTGCCATTATGGAAAATACCATGGATTTTGATTAGCTGCTGAGTCTTGTTACCAAGGTAGTTGCCATAACGGCAAACTTACAATAGTTATTAGTCATTTATGAAACGGGCGCCTGATCACTCTCTGATATGTTCTCAATGGCATACAGTTTGGGGTCACGGACAACTAACAAATTTTCACAAGGGAAAAAAAAGATAAAAAATAAAAGGAGCTGGAAAAGAGTGGAATATAGAATTATCTACTAATTCATATATCGCAGTATGTTGAAATATATCGCAACTTAGGCTTATGTACTAAAATGTCACAATTTGTGCTCGCTCGGTTCGCTCACTCGCTGCCTCTAAGACGTTTAAACATATTCGCAATGTTTAGCCCCTTAAATACTTGTGGCTCATTGCGCCTTTCTATGCAATATAGACATTAATGATAACTGTAATCAATTTGGCAGGGAATTGCTTTCTGAAAAAAATACACAACGGTGGATTGTGAAATAAACGCTACAAATATGGTTTTATGTAATCTTTACTTTAAAATTTATCTTCAAATTAAAATGAATTGAAATATCTACCAAGTCACTGATGTTGCGCCGATCATTCATTAAAGCACGCTTGGTCTAAATACATACTATTTAGGAGAAAGACGAGCACTCTACAGATAACCTACAAATGGGAAATAAGAACACAAGGAAAAGAAATCGATATTGCTAATAATGTGAACTCAACACCCTACTTGTTGTTACATCAGTAGGGTGTGTGAAGATGAGAAACCCTTTCTAGATACAACTACCTGCATAATTATGTATTCAAATATACAAACATAAAAAATAGGAAACCATATTTTAGCTGCTGTAGTTATTCAATTATTGGTTTCTAATTTTGATTTTATGGTAAAAATTGCACTCTCCTTTATCAATAACGATTTCATTTTATAATATGAACTTAATATGAACTATATCTACTTAAGAAAAGGATTAACAATGATTATTTGGATCGTTTATTTTGTGTTCTTTATTTTGAGAGAGCACTCTATTATAACCCCTTTCACAATTGACGTACGACCATTTGCGACCTTTTGGTCGTGCGACAAGCTGCAACAGGCATCAATCGCCAGTCATCTCATAAGATCGCACAGAGGCTTTCACAGTTGCAACAGCTGTCGTACAACAAAAACAACCAGTAAAACCCGTTGCACGAGTAAGTCGCTTATGATCTTATTGTGCTCGTGCGATCACATGCGAATGTTGCACGAGGGATTGCGAGGGGAACGGTCGCATACATGCGAATGAAACGGTAGTGCAATGTTGTAAGCCGTTGCGATCGGTCTTGCAACAGTCTTATGGCCCATATATTATCGCACCCAGTCGCAAGACAGGTCTCTGTACATGTAGCTCGCTAGCACATGTGCAAGTGTTGTACGACCTTCAGTCGTTCAAACTAAGTTGTGCCACCTCTCGCACCAAGTCGAGCAACGTTGCACAACACTCGCACGATGATCGCCTAACCGATGGTACGATCCTGGATACGACTCGATGCGAGTGAATCGATCGTATTTGATCGCGTTCGGATTTTGAACATGTTCAAAGTTCAGATGTGACCAGTCACGACCACCTCGAGTTCGTGCGACCGTCTACAACGACTGCGAGTGCTCGCAAGACACATAGAGATTGATCGTGCAACAGCAAGAAAAAAAACTGTTACAGGCGGTCGTAAACTGGTCGGACGTCAATTGTGAAAGGGGCTGAACGGTCGCATACATGCGAATACAACGGTAGTGGAATGTTGTTAGCCGTAATTTCGATCGGTCTTGCAACAGTCTTATAATATCGCACCAAGTCGCAAGACTGGTCTCTGTAGGTCTCTAGCACATGTGCAAGTGTTGTACGACCTCCAGTCGACTAAATGCGACAATACGTAGTTGTGCCACCTCTCGCACCAAGTCGTACAACGTTGAACAACACTCACACGATGATCGCCCGACCGATGGTACGACCTGATGCGAGTAAATCAATCGTATTTGATCGCGTTTGGATTTTGAACATGTTCAAATTCAGATGCGACCAGTCACGACCACCTCCGACCACCTCAAATTCGTGCATTCGTCTACAACGACTGCGAGAGCTCGCAAGACACCAAGAGATCGATCGTGCAACAACAAGAAAAAACTGTTGCAGGCGATCGTAAACAGGTCGTACGTCAATTGTGAAAGGGGCTTAAGAGCTAATTTAGCTCTTATTAAAGAGCGTGTATAGTGACTGCACTTCCGAGTGCTGATTTGTCTAGTTCAAATTTGAAAGACAAAGATCAGCACTCCAAAGTGCAGTCACTATACATCGGGGGGGGGGGGGACTCAGAGTATATTGCATAGTGGGTATGTTCCGCGGAGGGGACCCCAGTTTTTACACTCAAATTTCCGTTCCAAGGCATAGCATTTTTGTCTTATTGAGAAAAAGAACCAAAAAAAAAGCCGCTCCAAGGCATAGTATTTTCTTCTTATCGAGAGAAAAAAAGAGAGAAATCCGCTCCGAAGCTTCGCATATTTTTCGTTACGCCGTTCCGGTCGCATTGATCCGCTACAATGAGCTGCAATTTTCGTGAAAAGCGGCCGCAAAACACCGTCCGACAATCGCCTGTGCGCGAGCGCACCCGGCGGCCGTGCCGCCGGGCTAGCTGCATCATACACGTATACCCGTTCCATAGGGAGGCAAACGGACTCACACGCTGGCGATCCGTTCCAAGGACCCCCGTTTTCACAAACATTTGTAGTTCCGAAGCCCGTTCCAAGGACCCTCCTTTTTACAATAAGCCCGCTCCAAGGCCCCCGTTTTTGTCTCGCCCGCGGCACACCCCCACCACTTTTTTGGTCGAGTGCCCCCCGCCC